>NC_052098.1:25410000-26610000 GCF_015852505.1 Tachyglossus aculeatus | reverse complement strand
TTCCCCAATGAATCAATCAATCAATCGTATTTATGGAGCACTTAAATTGTGTACCAATATGACAACTGGGATTTTGGAAGTTGTATCAGACCTAGGCTCTGCCCTCTCAATCATGCCTGTGCCTTGCAGAGCTTGAAATGGCCTCTTCCATTTCAGAGTCTGTGCCTTGCAGAGCTTGAAATGGCCTCTTCCATTTCAGAGTCTTGTTTCCATTTGTTAAGAGCTTACTATGTGTCAAGTGTTGTACTAAGCACTTGGGGTAGATATAAAATAATCAGGTCAGACTCAACCCCTGTCCCATGTGGGACTCATAGTCTAACCAATATTGACTCCCCATTTTATCTATGAGAAAACAGAAGCAAGAAAGTTAAGTTCATTCAATTGTATTTATTGAGCACTTACTGTGTGCAGAGCACTGTACTAAGTGACTTGCCCAAGGTGACACAGCCATCATGTGGTGGAGCTAGGATTAGAACACAGGTCCTCTGACTCACAGGCCTGTGGTCTTTCCATTAGGCCACACTCTCACTTTCTACTCTCAGTTTTGAAGGAAAAAAATAGGATTTTCATAAAAGGCAAAGCAGAAGTAAAAAAAAAAATCAAATCACTGCCACCAACTTAGAGTTTCCCTTTCTGTTGTGAAACAGTGCTGAAAACAAACAATCTAAGTTTTAAAAGTCAGATAGACTGTGATATACAGGTCAGAATGACACACTTTGCTACTTAACTGTTGAAATATGCAGTAGCTTGGCTGCCACGCTAACTCTCCTTCCAAGGTCCGGGGGCTGTGAAAAGGAGACAGAGAACCAGTCAGCCCATCAGTCCAATTACAGTACACATGATCTGATCATTTGCTGTGGGCTTTCTCTGAAGGAATAGATCTGGAGAGTGAGAACCTCATTTGCTCCACCAAAATAATATGAAGAGCAGAGAGTGAGTGCAGTAAGGTTCCCAGCCTAAGATTGATGGGGGATCAGCTAAGAAAAAGAACAGGTTGGCAAATGCCTTACCTATCCTGGTCTTGGTCTACTGAGTGTCCTACCCTGCCGAGGCCTCTGCTGATCTATTTGCACTCTCAGTGCCCCAGCAAGGATGAGATGTTAAGCGGCTGAAAAAAGGAAGCTGGCAAGCAGGATGGTGAGAAGGACATCCTGTGTTAATAATAATAATAATGGCATTTACTAAGTGCTTACTATGTGCAAAGCACTGTTCAAAGCACTGAGGAGGTTACAAGGAGATCAGGTTGTCCCACGGGGGGGGGGGGGGGGGCTCACAGTCTTAATCCCCACTTTACAGATGAGGAAACTGAGGCACAGAGAAGTTAAGTGACTTGCCCAAAGTCACACAGCTGACAATTGGCAGAGCCAGAATTCGAACCCATGACCCCTGACTCCAAAGCCCGGGCTTTTTCCACTAAGCCACTCTGCTTCTCTATTCATTTCAGAGAGTTATTCTTTCTGTACAATCAGTAGCTACAAGCTCCTGATGCTGACTCTGGATCCTTCTGAATTTGTCCTCAATGAATGCCAAAGGAAAGCCCTTAGATCATGAAGGAGATTGGTCCAAATAGAAAATTAAGTGCAGCTTTTCAGCACAAAATGTCTCCAAATCAGAATTTACATCTATGTTGGGGGGGGCTGGGGGGGGGGGTGCATGATGGGGGAGGTATGTACACTTCTATTCATTCAGTGGAAAGGCAAGACATTTTTCTTCAAAGCCCAAGTTTAAGCTTTCAATTCAGGTGGCTTGGAGGATTACCTGGAAGTTGGGTTCGGTTTTTGAAAGTGATCAGCCCTTCAAAAATTACAATTGACCCAGTGAAATTCATTGGTCTCATTCACTTTTTACCTATGCCCACCCCTTTTTTTAATGGTCTTTGTTAAGCACTCACTATGTGCCAGGCACTGTACTAAGCATTGGGGTAGTTAGAGAAGCTGCATGGCTCAGTGGAAAGAGCCCGGGCTTTGGAGTTAGAAGTCATGGGTTCAAATCCTGGCTCCGCCAACTGTCAGCTGTGTGACTTTGGGCAAGTCACTTGACTTCTCTGTACCTCAGTTACCTCATCTGTAAAATGGGGATTAAAACTGTGAGCCCCCTGTGGGACAACCTGATCACCTTGTAACCTCCCCAGCGCTTAGAACAGTGCTTTGCACATAGTAAGAACTTAACAAATGCTGTCATTATTATTATACAAGCTAAGCAGATTGGAAACAGTCCATGTCCTATATGGGGATCACATTGTCTTAATCCCCATTTTACAGATGAGGTAACTGAGGCACAGACAATTTAAGTGACTTTCCCAAGATCCCACGGTAGACAAGTGGCAGAGAGTGAGGATTAGAATCCAGGTTCTTCTGACTCCCAGACCACTTCTCTATCCACTGGACCACACTGCCTCCTCCTACCCATCTGCACTTAATCATATTTATTGATCACTTATTATGCGCAGAGAACTGTACTAAAAGTTTGGGAGAGTTGGCTGACATTCCCCACCCACAGTGAGATTACTCATTCAATCGTATTTATTGAGTGCTTACTGTGTGCAAAGCACTGTACTAAGCACCTGGGAGAGTAAAATACAACAACAAACACGCACATTCCCTGCCCACAATGAGCTCACAGTCTAGAGGGAAACAGACATTAATATACACACAAAAAAAATTACAGGTATACACATATCTACCGTTTAAAGTCTAGAGGGGGACAGACAATATAAATAAATAATTTTTAATTTAGCGATATGCACTTTTTCATACTATTTCCCATGTCCCTAGGAATTGATGTCTCTTGACTGAAAATACCATTGACCAGACCAAAAGAACTCAAACATTTTCCTACAGGAAATTCACAGTTGCTATGAAAACCCAACAAATAGAAACCCTGGTAGGAAAATGAGGCAGGTAGAGAAGCAGTGTGGCTCAGTGGAAAAGCGCACGGGTTTTGGAGTCAGAGGTCATGGGTTCAAACCCTGGCTCCTCCAATTGTCAGCTGTGTGACTTTGGGCAAGTCACTTAACTTCTCTGGGCCTCAGTTACCTCAGCTGCAAAATGGGGATTAAGACTGTGAGCCCCCCATGGGACAACCTGATCACCTTGTAACCTCCCCAGTGCTTAGAACAGTGCTTTGCACATAGTAAGTGCTTAATAAATGCCATTATTATTATTATTATTTTTTTTTGTTTGAGACTTCTGCCTGATTCTCATTAGGTTCACTGATTCCTTTAAGGCTCTGGGCACATGAGCCAGTGCTTGTTTTCATAACCAAGGAGATTGTGCCTCTCGCCACGGAGTTGTTGGATGAAGGAGAAATGGAAGGCCAATTTCACACAGTTGCAGCTGGGAGAGTTAATCCCTTTGGCAGTTTAGCACCTGGAGCTCAAGTGGTTTCATGTACCCAGATTCATCCTGTGCTTAAGATTGGTGCGAGGAGCCTGCCAGACTCTCCCTTAATGACCGATGCTGGACAAACCTTGTTTAATTTGGGCTTGGGACATGGGCTCATCTCAGCTTTAGACCAAACCTCAGAAGCTCACCCCACTTCCCACATCTACAGTCTCACCCCTGAATCCCGCTGCCCCTCTCAATTTCTACTTGCCAAAGGAGAAATCGTGGGACTGAGCATCTTGAAATGAGTTCCATCTGGATTCTGGGAAAACCATGGAATCTGTTCCTCTTTCTCCTCTTCCCACATTAGAGCAGAGCCCCAGCCCAGGGCAGTGACAGGCCAATTTAGACATTCAGTAGTAGGAGAATTTGATCCCGGACTTTGCATGGTGAACTCACTGTGCTTGGCACAGGCCTCTTAGAACAACATGAAGGATGCAAGACATGCAACTTCCACCTTTCTCCTCCTCCACAGACTGAAACTCAAATCCATAAACTGAATAGTCTGCACCCAGAGTTTGTTTGAATACCTGGATCAATGGAAGTTTGAAAAGGCCTAGGATAGCAGATTCTCCTGAGGGCTCTTAATAAAAGAATGGTTTCCAGGTTTCAATCTCTTCCCCTGCCTCCGAGGAGCATTACACCATTTGGCTGCTGAATTTCATTCCTAACACCTTTTCCGAGTGCCAGCTCAGGTGCCGTGAATGCCTTTCAGTTTCAAAATCCCCTAAATCCTGTCACAGATGGGAGGAGGTGGATGAACTGGTAGTGAGGTTTTATAGGGTATACACTATTCCAAAGTGTTAATCACCATGTTTCTTGGAACTGTACAAGCAGGCATGCCCCCTTCCCCCTTCACACATACACACATACTGATAATTGACAATTTTGTCTCAATGGAAGCTTAGGAAAATCTTATTGTGGTTGAATCCCTCTTCTCCCCTATTCATTTGGAGAGGAGAAACACCTTTATGACAAGGGCACAAGATGGAGGGACTTTGGGACCCAGAGCTGAGTGATGGCCTGATGATAGTTTCTCTATAGGTTATGGATTCTTTTAGATTCTTTCCAGATCTTGGGGAACTAGGCCCTAGACTGGAGTAAAGGGGAAGAGTGTTAGATTGGTGAGTGATCAGTGAGGGCTTTGGAGCCTGGGAGGGGTGGGTTAGAAGGACTAAATGTGGAACAATGAAAGCCTGCTCAAAGCCTTTGCCTCTCCACTTCTTCAGCTTGCTCCTACTCCCTTTCAGGATACTTCACTGGACAGCACTCATTGAAAAGACAGTCAGAAGCTGCAAACCCAATTCCAGAAACCCACAAACTCTGCACCTCCCACTGTGCCCCATAACTAATGCCTATTTTCTGTGGAGACTCCTAACAGGTGGAGTCCAGACCAAGGTGCTGCCCAGAAAACTTTTTTTAAATTTTTTCCCTTTCAATAATGTTTATTAAAAACCTGATGAGTGCAATTACATTGTACTAGGAACTTGGAAAAGTACAATAAAAATCATAGACACAGGCTACTGGTGATCTAAGTCCAGGAAGCTGGTGATAATCAATCAATAAAAGTGCTTACTTTGTGCAGAGCACTATACTAAGCACTTGGGAGAGTGCAATACAGCAGAGTTGGTAGACACAATCGCTGCCCTCAAAGTTTACATTCTATAGGGACACATATGGAACCTTGGATACATTTCTGAAAAGTCATTAGTGGTGGTGAGTAGGGCTGGGGGATAGGAAGGTCACTGAACAAGAAGAACAGAGTTGAATTAGATGTGAAATAGTGGGGCAGAGTTGTAAGGATGGATGAATATGTAGGTTTCTGAAGGGCATTGAGGTGAAAATGTCCTCTATGCCATTCCCATCATATTTTGTGGGCTATTTATTTCACCCCTACAGATTTTCACCATCATTCTCTCTAACCAGTTACTGTCCTTTCACTCCTTGCTCTCTCATCTTTTTCACCAAACTGGTCCCCACTCTTCCTGATTTTTGACTAAGACCACCAGTTCAGTGTGCCACAGTCTCTCAGGTCACAAAGAGCGAAGCAGCAGCTCTGAACTCATTTTCCTTAAATGAAGATGTTGTCAACTCACAACCAGCAGTTCCCAAGACAGGGTAGCTCCCACAAGACACAGCATCCCGAAGGCTGGAGGCATCAGTGGATCTTTCTCTTTTAAGAGCTAGAAACAAGAGGAGCAGATAATCTTTTTCATGGTATTTGTTAACCACTTATTACATGCCAGGCAGTGTACTAAGCACTAGGGGAAGATACAAGCTAATCAGGTTGGACACAGTCCACATCCCACATGGGCTTTACAGTGTTAATCCCTATTTTACAGCCGAGGTAGCTGAGGCACAGAGAAGTGACTTGCCTGAAGTCACACAGTGGACAAGTGGTGGAGCCGGAATTAGAACGCAGGTGTTTCTGTCCCTCAGGCCTGTGCTCTATCCACCAGATCATACTGTTTCTCATTTGGAAATTTGGACTTGTAACTTAGCCTTGTTGGGAGGATGCACTCCCAGAGGGCAGAGGGTCTCTTGGGGTTGTCCTTTACACCAGGCCCCATGACCTCTGTGCTTCCCTACTCATGGACATGACCAGTTATGCGGCTTCAAGACCCTGAGCCTCCGCTCTCACTTCCAGCACGTAGCTTCCCCTGGGTATACCTGCCATGTCCTCAGTCCAGCTCTGCCTGGAAGATGCTTATCTCTCACTCTCACACGGGACCCATGAGGAGAACTGTCAGACCGTATTCCTCAAATAAAGTGTGCCATCAAACTGGGGGCCCTGATTCTATAACAGCAGCAGCAGCAGCAGCTACCTCAGCAGTATCAGAAGCAAAAACCATTTTGTTCATTTTCCCCCAATAGGCTTCTTAAAATAGGGGGGTTAAAATGCTTTTAAAAACCATACGGTGCCTTAGAATAAGCTGAATGGTCTTTCTGCACAGCTCCTAATAACTTGTGTGCTCTGATGGTCGTTCCAATGAGATATAAACCTGTGGTTTTTATGAGCTGCAGCATGGGCCAGTGAGCTAAGGACAGGCCGGGGACTCAGGAATGCCTAGTTCTAGTCTCAGCTCAGGCACTTGACTTGCGGTGTGACCTTGGGCAAGTTGCTTAACCTGTTTGTACCTTGGTTTCGTCAACTGCAAAATGGGAGTCGTGATCCCACCCTGCCTCACAGGGGGGCCATGAGGATGAGCTAATTGATGGTGAGAAGCACTTGAAAAGCATAAAGGGGCAGTTAACTCTAAATAATTATAGCAATCCTCTAAGCACTGGAAGGGAAAAGCCCCGCTCACTTTTCTCAAATAGAGAGGGGCATTTGGGCCAGTGACTGGCAAAAGCGTAACTCAGCTAAATCACCTACCGCTCACCTCTGCTCTCTTCCATTTCTTTGTGATTGTCTGCCGGCTCCTTCATTTTCCAGTTTTCACTGACCTGCTATTTAATGGTTCCTGAGTTCCATTCATGAGGTGGCTGTGCTCTGGCAGGTGACAATTCCTGCCTGCTGCACGTGAGTAGAGAAGTGCTTTGAGATCCCCCAGGTAATCTTGCCATTCCTCTCATGGGCGATGAGAAGTGACTTCAGCCCTCACCCCTAATGTGGGCTTAGAAAAACAGCAGCAAATCATGTATCTTAGTTCTTTCATTTACTTTAGTAGCTAGTGCAGTTGTTGGGAGGATTATATTTGTGAGGTTGACCAGCTCTTTTTAGACCTGTTTGCAAGGATCCATGAATAGCATGGAATGAAGGGTAGGGACCGTCTCTATCTGTTGCCAAATTATACTTTCCAAGTGCTTAGTACAGTGCTCTGCACACTGTAAGCGCTCAAATAAATACGATTGAATGAATGAATTAATGAAATGGGCGCTCTCCCCTCCTTTCATTTTTCATTTCTGGAAATGACAATGCTCCCACAAATGGAAGCTAGGGGTAGGAAGTGAAATATTTGGTTCAGTGTGTTTCCATCTTTAATTTGCCTTAATACCCCATTGGGCAGAAATAACAAAACTAGTCTTGTCCTCCTTCACAATAAACTAGTTACTCAATAAACCAGTTGGGGAACAGTGTGGCCTAGGGGAAAATGCATGAGACAGAGAGTCATGTGTCTAAGTCCCAATTCTGCCACTAGCCTGCTGTGTGACCTTGGGCAAGTTGGTTAACCTCTCTGTGCCTCAATCGATTCATCTGTAAAATGAGAATGACGGCTACTCTCCCCAACTTTGCAGTCTTGTATTTCTTCCTGTCTTCAGGATATCTCTACTTGGATGTCTTCCCAGAGTAAGCCCCACTTTCCCTCATCTCCTACTCCCTTCCACATCACCCTGACTCGCTCCCTTTACTCTTCCCCCCTCTCTGCACCCCACAGAACTTATGTGTATATCTGTAATTTTATTTATTTATATTGATGTCTATTTATTTGTATTGATGTCTGTCTCTGCTCCCCCCCAGCACATCCCCAGACAGTGAGCTCACTGTGGGCAAGGATTTTCTCTACTGCTGTATTGTACTTTCCCAAGAGCTTCTCAATCTCAGCAGGCCCTCAGTCAGCAAGAATTTATTGAGCAACCCTGGTCCACAGCACTACGGTAGACTCTTTGCTCTGCACCAGGATTCGCCGCCTAAAGGGTCTGAAAAATGAAACAGTTTTTGTTTAACTGGTTCATCGTGATGTCTTTGTGCTCCCTGTTCTATCTCTGTTCTTCCTCCCAATTCACTATCTGTTTGTCTGTCTCTTCCATCAGACTGCAAGCCCCTGGAGAGCAGGAACTGATGACTTGCAACAGAACTCCTCATCTGCCCACCCGAACCCTGTCCTCCCCGTTTCTTTCCCATCACTGCTGACAACACCACTATTCTCTCTGTCTCACAAGTCCATAACCTTGGCCTTATCCTCAACTCATTTCTCTCATTCAACCCCCACATTCAATCTTCCACCACATCCTGTTGCTTCCACTTTCATAACATCCCTAAAATCCACCCTTTCCTCTGCATCTAAACTGCTACTAAGCTGATCTAAGCACTTATCATGTCCTGCCTTGAGTATTGCATCAACCTCCTCACTGACCTACCTGCCTCCTGTCTCTCCCCACTCCAGTCTTTATGTCACTCTGCTGTCTGGATCTTTATTTAAAAAAAAAAAAGTAAAGCATTCAGTTCACCTCTCCCCATTCCTCGAAAACCTCCAATGATTGTCCATCTACATCCACTACATCCACATCCACAGAAACAGAAATTCTTTACCATCAATTTAAAAATCAACTTGCCTCCTCCTATCTCACTTCACTGATTTCCTACTCCAACCTAGCCTGCAAGCTTTGCTCCTCCAATGCCAACCTATTCATTTTACCTCTGTCTCATCTATCTCACTGCTGACCCTTTGCCCATATTCTCCCTCTGGCCTGGAACTATCTCCCCATCCATATAAGACAGACCACCATTCTCCCCACCTCTAAAGTCTTATTTAAATCACATCTCTTCAATGAGGTCTTCCAAGACTAAGCCCTCATTTCCTCCACTCCCTCTCCCTTCTAGGTTCTTGGATCTGTGTCCTTTAAGCACTTGAAGTTCACCCCACCCTCAGCCTCACAGGCCTTATGTACATATCTATAATTAATTTTAATGTCTGTTTCCCCCTCTAACCTACAAGCTTGCTATGGGCAGGGATCGAGTCTATTAACTCTGTTGTATTGTACTCTCCCAAGCACTCAGTACACTGCTCTGCACATAATTGGGAAGCAGCATGGTCTAATGGTTAGAGCACAGGCTTGGGAGTCAGTAAGTGATCCTGATGGAACTGTTCAAGGAGTTGAATGTGGTGTTTGTGTGGGGTCCTGGCCACACAGTCATTGCTAAGTTGTATAGCAGTACAGCTTTGTAAAACCTTTAGTTTGGTCTGTACCCTGGTATTATGTTTTCATTATACTTTCTACAGTCTCTCAAAACATGCTCTGGCCTTCTTGATTTGGTTTTCATAATAAGTGTAGTATTTGTCACATGCTTACTTTATGCCAAGCTCTAGAGTAGATACAAGTTAATCAAGTCAGACACAGTCCCTGTCCCACCTGGGACTCACAGTCTAAGTCGGAGGGAGAATGGGAATTGAATCCCCAGTTTTACAGGTGAAGAAACCAAGGCCCAAAGAAGTGACTTGCCCATGAACCCTCAGCAGGCAAGCGGCAGGCAAGTGGCAGAGCTGGGATTAGAACCCAGGTCCTCTGACTCCCAGGACTGTGCTCTTTCCATTAAATTTCTACTTTCTTGGTTGTCTATTTTCTTGCTTATCATTGCATCATTAGACAGCATGCTGCCTAGATAACAGAGTAATATGACAATGATTATCTCTGTGCTGCCAATATAATTTTCTGTTTGTGTGTGTATGGCGTAGCACCTGGCTGATGTGTCAAAGTGGTTTACAGTACTTTGCATGATTTCCTGGGTATGTGCCTCTACATTCATCTGCAAACCACAATTCTTGAAAGGCTGTTTTTTTGTGGTACTTGTTAAGCACTTACTATGTGCCAGGCACTGTTCTAAACACTGGGGTGGATAAAGATAATCAGGTTGGACCCAGTCCTTGCTGCCACATGGGGCTCACAGTGTAATTCAGAGGGAGGAGAATTTAATCCCCATTTTACAGAGGTGGTAACTAAGGCACAGTGAAGTTTATCAATTTGCCCAGGGTCACACAGCAGACAAGTAGCAGAACTAGGACTAAAACCCAGGTCCTCTGACCACTAGGCCCATACTCTTTCCCCCAGGCCATGCTGTTTCTAGGACTTTGTACATTGCTCAGAGTCTGTTGAGTTAGAAGAGTTCCCCAGCAGTCTGGAAGCATATTCTAACACCTGCATCCTGATTTCCTGTTGCATCTTCCAGTTTGTCCATGTAGAATGAGTTGAACAGGACCAGGCCAACTAAACATCCCTGCTTTAGTCTACTGGTAATGGGGAATCGAGTGGTTGGCAGCCCCATACTCTGATTCAGCCAGCCATGCCATCATGAAGTAGTCTCAGAACCCTGATGAGATTTTCAGAGCAGTCCAATGTGCTAATCAATCAATGGTATTTACTGAGCATTTTCTCTGGGAAAAGCATTATATTACACTCTTGGGAGAGTACAGTAAATGGACACAATCCTTGCCCTTGAGACTCTTACAATCTATTGGCAGAGAGAGACATTACAATAAATTACAAGTGGTGGAAACAAGAGAGTATGAGTGAGTAATAAAGGTGCTGACCCAACTGCATATGTGATGCAGAAGAGAAGGTGAATAGTGTGGTGAGAGGAGAGGTTAGTTGGGGAAGGCTTCTTGGAGGAAATAGGCTTTTCATAGGGCTTTGAAGTCAGTCAGCAAATAGTATTTATTGAGCACTGACTGTGGGCAGAGCACTGTACTAACATCTTGGGAGAGTACACTATAACAATATAACCGACATTCCCTGCCCACAAAGAACTTATGATCTAAAGGGAGAAGATGGGGTGATCAGTAGTCTGTTGGATGTGAATGGGGAGGCTTGGTAGCAAGAGAGATGAGAGCAAGGCACAGGGAGTAGGTCAGCTTGAAAGGAGTGAAGCGTGTGAGCTGGAGCATAGTGGAAGAGGAATGAGGATAAGTAGGTGGGGAGAGAGCTGATTGAATGCCTTCAAGTCCATGTTCAGGAGTTTCTGATGTTGTGTCACTGTTCAGCAGTGGTTCCTATAATGGTGAGCCCCTTCTAGACTGTGAGCCCATTGTTGGGTAGAGACCGTCTCTATATGTTGCCGATTTGTACTTCCTAAGTGCTTAATTCAGTGCTCTGCACACAGTAAGCGCTCAATAAATACGATTGAATGAATGGCAAACAGACTTCAGAAGCAGCATTAGTAGTCATGGCAGCTGTGACAAGCACTTTAGGACATATTCAATTCTGGGCCATGTCTTCCCCACATTCTGAGGCTCTGCATCCCTTGGGTGCAGAAAGGACTGGAACTTTTGTTTTCCTTCTAGCCCCTCCCCCACCGCCTTTGGCCAGACATAAATTCAGGTAATGAAAACGTACCAATTCTTTCCAGGTAGACCTGGGGCTGAACAGTAAGATTGCTTCTCTTAGGTTTGTATTTCCTGGAAGATAATGGAGAAGATGTGGATTCATTGACCCAGACTTTCTTGACCAAGGGACTGGTGACTGTGAGGTTGTTTGGAGGGGTATCTTCAAGAGGCAAAAGGGATGGAAGTTGGGAGAGGTGAATGAGCAATAATGTTCTGATCAGGGTATGGCTGACCTCCGAGTAGTGGTGGGCAAAGCCTGGGGAAGGGTGGGAGGGGAGAATCCCATTACCTGGAAAACTTTAGGTTCCCTCCCAAAAGTTAAAAATGAAAAGATTCCAAATTGTTCTCCACCCGTCTCCCAGCCCCTTTATCTTTAACCCATCAAAAAAAGGCAGCAGAGCTGACATTTAAACCCTGAACTCATTATATAGAATGAAGCAATTCTGATTTGCTTGAAATATGTATGGCATAGCTGAAGTTTTTAAAAAATAATAAAAAAAATCCCAAAGTGTGCCTAGCTGTGAGCCCTGTATGAAAGTAAGAACATTAGAAACTGGAGCTAAAGATCAGTCCCTCTCACAGGATATATGTAAAATCATCTTCATAAATGTTTCACTAGTTAGAGGGCAGGAATAACTCCCTTTAGTAAAAATGAACGTACCAATACAGATAAGTGCAGCTTGCAGAGAGGCACAGAATTCCCAGCTTCCCCAGACTCACAACCTTCCCCACGATGACCCTTCACTCCTTCATTCTTTTAATATGGAGGTTCCTGCTGTAGGAACATAAATGGGGAGAGAAAAATTAGGTTTGAGTTTAGTTCAGGCCAAAAAGTTTCCCCAAATCTAAGGAGGTCAATATGCACATCCTAGAGAAGAGTATCTTCTCTTTTTTCTTCTTTATTGAGAAGTTATTCTTTCTGTTTTGTGGGAATTTTCAAATAATAGGCCCCAGGAAATTCTTCTTTTGTCTAGATCATCCATTCCTAAGAGACAGAGCTAAGAAAATGCAACTGCAGATGTCTTGCTTGAGAGAAATAAAGATTCCTTTTCTGCAGCCTTGAGGGCTGAGTCTTTCTAAATCTGAATTTGTCCTGTAGAATACTATATATTGTCTGACAAGTCTTACTATTCAAAACCGAAGGTCAAAAGGAATTTAGGTGTCATTGCTGGAGTGGAAATACTTAACTACTCTCTGTACCCCTATCTCATCTTCCCCACCACCAACACATTACTCACATCCTGCCTCTGACAGCCACCATTTCATATCTGACAGACCGTTACTCTCCCCATCTTCAAAGCCCTCCTAAAATCATATATCCTCCAAGATGCCTTGCCCAACTAAGTCCTCATTTCCCCTGTCCACCTTCCCCTTTGTGTCAGCTATGCACGGGGGGTGCACTTTAAGCAGTTTGATACTCTCCCCAGCCCCCTCAGCAATTATATACCTTTTCATTCATTTCATTCATTCAATCGTATTTATTGAGTGCTTACTGTGTGCAGAGCACTGTACTAAGTGCTTAGGAAGTACAAGTTGGCAACATATAGAGACAGTCCCTACCCAACAACGGGCTCACAGTCTAGAAGGGGGAGACAGACAACAAAACAAAACAAAACATATTAACAAAATAAACTAAATAGAATAGTAAATATGTGCAAGTAAAATAGAGTAATAAATCTGTACAAACATATATACAGGTGCAGTGGAGAGGGGAAGGAGGTAGGGTGGGGGGGATGGGGAGGGGGAAAGGAAGGAGGGGGCTCAGTCTGGAAAGGCTTCCTGGAGGAGATGAGCTCTCAGTAGGGCTTTGAAGGGAGGAAGAGAGCTTGGCGTGGCGGATGTGCGGAGGGAGGGCATTCCAGGCCAGGGGGAGGACGTGGGCCGGGGGTTGATGGCGGGACAGGCGAGAACGAAGCACAGTGAGGAGGTTAGTGGCAGAGGAGCGGAGGGTCTGGGCTGGGCTGTAGAAGGAAAGAAGGGAAGTGAGGTAGGAGGGGACAAGGTGATGGAGAGCCTTGAAGCCGAGAGTGAGGAGTTTTTGCCTGATGCGTAGGTTGATTGGTAGCCACTGGAGATTTTTGAGGAGGGGAGCAACATGCCCAGAGCATTTCTGCACAAAGATGATCCAGGCAGCAGTGTGAAGTATAGATTGAAGTGGGGAGAGACAGGAGGATAGAAGATTGGAGAGGAGGTTGATGCAGTAATCCAGTCGGAATAGGATGAGAGATATATCTTCACTTGAGCCTTGGTTCTGAGATTTCACAACTGAGGAGTTGGGCCGAAGGAATTTGTTTCAGTGCTAGGGGATGGCAGAGTGCCACTTGCCAGTCTCTGCCAGTCCCTGCCAGTCATGTTGCCACCGAGGCATGGATTGAGACTTCATTATCCAGCATTTCTTCCTCCACTCAGATAAAAGTCCTTGTGTTTCTCTATCCCTCTGCCTTCTCCATTAGACTTTGTAGCGGGCCTTTGGGTTAGAGACTGAGCAGCTTCCAAGTGGTTTGCAATATCCTAACCTGAATCAAATTATTGAAGTAAGCTGCCTCATATTTGGGACCCTTCACAAGAAAAAAAAAAGAGACAGCCAAGCCTCCTGCCTTCCTTCCCTCTTGACCCTTGAGCCTGGCCTCCCACCCCCTTCCCCAGATTCTGTGAACTTTGCCCTTTTGAACTCTGACCACGATCATAGATATCTGTAAAGGACGGACTCCATTGCAGGTCGGCTTCCCCTAGACTGAAATGGCTGAAGAAGTTATGCGGTGCCCTGGGGAATCCTGGTGGAATTTACTAAATTCTGCTGGGATCTGCATTCCATGAATTGAGCACATAAGTACTACGAGACCTGTTTGAGAATCAAACCCAGACCTTAATAAAAGGAGAAGGAATACAGGAGCAAAACCCAAGGAAGGAAAACAAGAAAGGCTCTCATTTGGTAAGTCAAGCAGGGAGGAGGGTGGAAAGGGAGGGTGTAGCAGAGAGCAAAGAGACAGATAATGGAATCCAATAGAGCTACTGAAAACTTGTCATCCTTCCTACTAGTGAAAGCCTTTGAATAAGCTAAATCCTTAATCAGTATAGCCTAAAACGCCAATGACTATGTGTAGAAGTGTTAGTCCAGATAAATCCTTGAAGGTTTCAAAGATTTGAAGAGCACTGGCACTTTTCTGTGTAGTGCCTGCCCTTTGTCCTTTCTTCCATGATGTCATTATTGAAGTTTTACACTCACTATGCATGGTGTAAGTTGACATTGACAGTTTCAGCACTTTCACACTGACTCTGGAGGATTGTTAGCTTTGAAGCTATTTGGCCTTGAGCAGTGAATTCTTTTTTTGAGCTCACACTGGCTTATAATATCTGAGAAGGCTTGCTTCAGTATAGCCCCAGCTTGAATTATGATAGGAGGCTGGTTTCCAAGTTGGAACTGATACCAGCAGGATCAGAATAGGGAATATTATCACAGTTCTGATGGGCAACAAAGTTAGTGTTCTCGAATCCCCCTGAGGACTTAGCACCGAGTTTCCATTTTAACATCAGAGTTAGAGCAACAGCCTCAGCCCGCCTTCCCAATGTAATCACAACTTTGCCTCGCAGTTGGACTTAGAAGTGGACTGTAGGAACACATGCTCTCTGGCCTATAATCTGTTTGTTATTAGGCTGTTGGAAAACCCCTGAGTGGCGCTGGAAACATATGTCAGAAGAGTGTAATGCCAATGCTTGTTTTGAAAATTAGAAGGGAAAAAAGGGCCCTCTGTGGCAATTTACATTTTCCCAAATTTTAGATGTCATTAGGATTAATTAGCAGAAATCAAGTCTGAATTCTGCTCAGCATGGGGAGGCAAGCATGGAAAGTGACCTGAAGGACTCAGAGATTCTGACAAATTCTTAATTTCCTCTGATATCTAAGCATTTGTCATGCAAAGGCTCCTGCTGGTTCAAGTGAACCCCAGGCCATGATCCATGTCAATGAAACACCATGCACAAGACCACATTTATTTCACTGGAAAAGCGACTGAGTGCAAAATGTCAGCACTGCATTACACCAGGTATTCTCCTCAAAATGGGGACACACACACACATACATTCACAGCCCCAAATAAAGTTAAATTGGAAAACATAAAGTTTCAATCAGTCATATTTATTAAGCCTTTACTCTGTGCAGAGCACTGTACTAAGTGCTTGGGAGAGTACATTATAACAGAGTTGGTAGACATATTCCCCGCCCACAAGATCAGTTTTCTTGGAAGCACCAGCTAGATTAAATGGAGGGTGTAATGGAAACTCACAAAAGTTAGATGTCTGAAAAAATGTTCAATGTTCCTGATTCTGGTAGAAGGAAGATTTGCTTAGGGCAATCATATATTTGTCTATATGTTCTTGATTTCTTCTCCTAAATTTTCGCTTATTGATCTGTGTGAAGGTAAATCTTCCCAAATACAATTTATTGTGCTAATTCATAGGAAGCATATCCATTAATCAACAAAACAAACAATCGTGGTATTTAGTGAATGAAGAGCACTGTACTAAGTGCTTGGGAGAGGACAATAAAATAGAGTTTGCAAATACATTCCTTGCCCACAATAAACTTACAATCTAGAGAGGGAGACAGACATTAATATAAATAAATAGTTTATGAATATGTACATAGGTGCTGTGGGGCTGAGGGTGAGTGAATATCAAGTGCCTAAAGGGTACAGATCCAACTTCATAGATGATGCAGAAGGGAGAAGAAGGTGGGGAAAAGAGGGCTTAGTTGGGGAAGGCCAATACCTGACAACCTCTTTTCTAAGGGTGTAGGCATTGAATCTTAAAGAAAACTATATTATAACTGGAATAGACTTATTTGCCAGAGAAAATGTCCTTGGACCCCACAGCTGAACAGAAAAGCAAAAAGAGGCATCCTGACCTCTAGAAGTAAATGGAGCCTAGTCAAGGTGGTAGCGCTAGTCAAGAGAGGGAGATCTAGGGGTGTCACAGATTGTGAAATATCAACAGGGTATACATAGAGTCACCCTTCAACTTTGAAGATGACACCACTGACTGTGAATCACTGTATGTATACACGGCTGAAAGGACTAGTATAAATCCAAAAGGCATTTTACCCTAAATGTTCATTTTTGCCTGCAGCTGCCACTCCCAACACCTGGTGCTATTTTCCAGTGTGGGTCTATCTCCTTGACTTGTGGTTTGATCTAACTCTTTACTCTAGGAGAGCCACCCCACACCTGGCTGCTGATTACTGGGTTGATCTATCAGTGCTATTGCCCACCAACAGTCCATAGCCATACCTGAATGCCTTTAAAAGAGTGTGTATAGCTGTACAGTGGTATGCACATTATAGGTGCTGAATAAATCCAAGTGAATGAATGAATGAATGAGTGCTATGGAGGGCTTATGGGAAGGAGCGTGGCTCAGTGGAATGAGCACGGGCTTTGGAGTCAGAGGTCATGGGTTCAAATCCCAGCTCTATCAATTGTCAGCTGTGTGACTTTGGGCAAGTCACTTAACTTCTCTGTGCCTCAGTTACCTCATCTGTAAAATGGGGATTAAGACTGTGAGCCCCCTGTGGGACAACCTGATCACCTTGTAACCTCCCCAGTGCTTAGAACAGTGTTTTGCACATAGTATGGGCTTAATAAATGCCATCATTATTATTATTATTATGAATGGGGAAGTAGGAGACACAAATGTGTCTTCCTTGTCTACATGTTCTGTCACCTTTTCAAAGAAAGAAATTCCATTTATCTCCAAAAGTCATGTCAGTGACTTCCTAGTGTCTTATTCTCTTCAAGGTGGTTGCAAATCTCTTACTGGATAATTTCTTCTACTGCCTTTCCAGGTATGGATGTTAAGCTGACAATTCTGTAGTAACTAGTTTTATTTGCCTATTCTTTATAAATATGGCCATAACATGAGCACTTTTTCAGTCCCCAGGGACTTCTGCTTTAAATGGGTTTAATATCTAATAGTTCTGTAATAGGACCCATCGATCCCTTAGGTATCTAGGGTGCATGGTACCAGAACCCATTTATTTAAACACATTCAAGGTTTTAAATGCCCTTTAACTGGTTCTTGCCCTCTTCTAATGTGATTTTTCAACATTCTATCCCAAGTGGGACTCGGCCCAGTCAACTGTTTATGTTTGATCATTTTTGCAGAGACAAAAGTGAAAACAAAATCACTGAAAGCTTCTGGCGGGTAGCAGTTGTCTGTATTCATCTTTCCTTCCCCATTTCCCAGAGGAGCAACATTTTCTGAGCCTCTTCTCTTGCTTAGTAATTTTGCTGAATAATTATTTAAGTTCCCATTCACTGTCTTAACTAGTTGCATCTACTTTCCAGTCTTTGCTTTTCTATTTAGCTGTTTTTTTGTTTTTGAAGATAATACTACTGATGGTAAAATCCTATCTATAAGTGCCAGTGTGGATGGAAAGTTAGGCGCTCTCATCCACATTGTGTACACCAAAAAATAGTTCCTCTTTATGCTAATGATGTGATCTGTCCCATACAGGATCTGTTTCTCTTTTACTACTTCCCTCATAATATCTGGATCTTAGCAAAGATATCTCTTCTGTCAGTTTATCCAGGTCTCATGGACTAAAAGTGCCTTATAGACCTTCAATTTGGCATGCAGTTTGATGCCCCACTCCTGCCTACCATCTGCTAAGATCCATCCTAGCCTTTTTTATAATATTTTCTATTAGCATATTGCCTAGGTGGCAAAATTTGTTGACAGGATTAAGTTTTGTTTGCTTTTGAGTAGGGTTTCTAGATTAATTTAAAATAAGACTAGTACTGTTGAAGCAATTAAAGTGCCCCTCCTTTTAGATGTTAATCACTCCCAAATATCAGAACTGTTTGTGGTAGTGAGACAATAATAGCAATAATAGCATTTATTAAATGCTTACTGTGTGCAGCGCATTGTATTCAGCACTGAGAAAGACTACACAGTTAGGAATTTAGATTCAGTCCCTGTCACTCAGAGGTACTCACAATCTAAGAGAAGGTATACTTTTGCTATGGAACCTGAAAGTAGCCTGGTTGCATATTTTGCTCCAAATCCCTGGCATTCACATGAACTTTTCAACTGGTGAGTATAGTTAGGCTGACCTTTAAGTTGATTCGAGATAAAGTGAAACTGCTGGTTACTGATTGTCTCCCAGTCAATGAATGGTATGTATATAGATCTTACATGTGCAGAGCATTGTTGCTAAGTGTTTGAAAGAATACAATGGAGTTGGTAGGCATAATCATCACCCTCAAGGAGCTTCCTATCTAGTAGGGGACATAGACATTAAATAAACCATCCCCAGAATTACTTTGGGATTACAAATGAACTTCTTTTCCAAAGCAGCTTTGCAAATATATGTGAGAGTGCTTTCTATGAAGGGGTATTAAGTACACAGCAGCTGTTCTCTGTGTAATTAAGAAATTACTACCTCCTGGTTGTTAGCTCTTTGAATGGGCATGCACAACATGTGAAAATATCACAATACCACTTTTTATTTGGGATTTATTCACCTTTTAGATGGACCATGATAATTTGTGACTGACTGTACTTAGTATTTGTCAAATGCCCTTAGTGTTGAGGGCCCTGAAACAAATTTTGGAAGACCCTATTCTTAGCTACTAGGAATTAAAGAAAACACAATAGGCATTTAAAAAAAACCCACCATTTTCTTCTGTGAATTATACGTGCATTGCAGGAGATAGGTCAATTGTTTGACAGTGTTGAAAGCATCTACGTCTTGGCCAATTTAATCAGGATGGACTTTCTAGAGAAGCTGGGATTTGAAGAGCTTTGCCAAAATGGGCATCACATTGTTAAAGCATGTAAGAGGTTATGCAAAGAGTCCATATCATGATAATAAAGAGTACCAAGAGGAGAGTTTATTAATGGCTTTACTCTGGTAAATGGGGTGGTTAAATGGGACAGGCAAGAGGACAGGGTGAGATGATTTTGGTTACAAAAGAGGTAAAGACCGGTGAAGTGCTGTGAACCCAAGTGTGAGGGGGATGAAACTGATAGAAAGAGTGATGAGGTTTTAGCAGAGGAAGCCATGGTCAAAGCAGCAGTTCAGGAAGATAACTGAAGAATTTTCATTTGGGTGTGACTGGAAAGGAGAGAATCTAGAAGGGGAGGAATCTCTGATTAGGTTTTAGAATCTAGGAGGGAAATGAACAGGGACTATATCCACTAGACAGAGGAAACAAGAAATGGGGCTGAGGTAGTGATATTGATGAAGTTGGGGAAGATGTTACCTTTGCTTGGCCCTGAATAGGCAAAATGGAACTTAAAGAGGTATGTGGGTGTTTGTGTGTGTGTTTGAGGAGGAGGTGTTCAGAGTGAGAGATAAAATGTAATATTAGAAATTGAGGAGAAAAATAGGAAGGAAAAAGGGAGGGGGCAGAAAGAAAAGGAGAGAAGAAATCAAGTAAAAGAGCAATTTGATCTTCTCAGTCTTCCCTGTGAAGAAAATGACAAGATCTTTGGCAGTAATAGGAAAGGGGATTAGAGAATAATTTGTACATTCAGAAGAGCTAGAAAGGGCTGTGAAGTAGAAAGCCAAAATAGACTGTAGTTTGTAGTCAAAAAAAGAGTGTGCTGTAGTTTGAAACAGCCAGCAAAATAACTCTGTGAAGATAGTATTTGAATAAGAGTCAAACCAAATATTTCTCCAGAGGTCTTAGCAGCATCAGCACAAACTTGGATGATAGCAGATACCCAGGCAGCTGGTGTATGGTGAGCTGAAATGGGGTACAGGCAAGTAGGGGGGACAGAATAAATGATTTAAAGATCTAGTGAAGTGCAGTCTCACACAATAAGACATAGGAGGGGTCTGTTGGAAGAGCACTGCAGCAGACTCACCTGGTGGACCAATAGGGAGAGAGGTTTCTCTCCTTGAGTAAAAGCTTTGCAAAGATAGGGACGCCAAGCAGCAGAATCAGAAACAGACCCAGGTTCAGAATTGGACAAATGCATTCATCAGTCATATTTATTGAGTACTTACTGTGTGCAGAGTACTATACTAAGTGCTTGGGAGAGTACAGTACAACAATAAACAGACACATTCCCTGCCTACAATGAATTTACAGTCTAGAGGGGGAGACAGTCATTAATATACCTATATTTCTGTGCAAACAATGTGTCTTGTCTCACATTGGTCACAGATCTTGCCATTGATAGTGGTATCTATGAAAACAAAGGGTAGCAAGATATATATGCATATATGTTAGTATGTCCATACAATATATATTGTATGTATGTATGTATATATACTATATATATGTGCATATATATATTAGTGTGAGTGTGTGTGTGTGGGGGGAGAGAGATATATCCTTGATATCATTACCTGTAATAGAGTCAATTATTTTTGCTTTCAATCATGTAGTAGCTAAAATTCCATCTAATCGAATGGACTGTGGAACCGTAGACTTTTTCATGGTTTGTTAAATTCTGATAAGTTTTGGGGGCTTTAGCAGAAGGTTATAAATAGATGCCAAAATTATTCTGTATTGGTTATCTATCCAAGAATTCAGAGTCTAAATGATTGTTGTACATTAGGAACATAAAACTACAGAACTGGCAGAAATTGCCAGGGGGCATCTGGTGCATTCCCCTACTTCACTGAAACAGTTCCAGACAGCAGCATATCAATTCTCACCTTAAAGATCTCCAGGAAACCTGATTCGGCAGTTTCCTTTGGTAACATGTTCCAGTGCAGAACTATCATTATTGGCAGGAAGTTCTTCATTACATCCGGCCATCCGATGTTTCCATAAATCTAATGTGCAGAGTTCATTCTCCTCTGTGATGGGCTGTTCTGGCAGAAGGTATTCTGAAGTAATACTGAGAAAGGCAGAAGATATGGCTTTAAGCATACCTAATCAATTAAAAAGTATTTATAAAGCCTCCAAAGCCCATAGCATTCATGGACACTCTTGTCATTCAAAGGATGGAGAACCTGAAGTACATTTGGAAGGAGGCTGGGATGGTACTTTTACTTCTTGATTTCTCATGTCAAAGTGACTGAAATTTGGGAACTGAAAAGATCCTTAAAAGTATGTCTGGCTGGATCATTGTAATGATTGGAATTTTCATTTTTGGAAAATCTTCTTCCCCCTCTCTGAGAAAGGGGTTTATGGTGCCTTTTTTGGTGTGATAATTACTTGCCCTTTCATGCTTTTGACCAAGGGTGAAGCAAAGGTCTTTTTTTGACCTCTTGACTCAGACTGGATTGTTAAAATAAGGACCAATTAATAGGAAGTATTATGATTAGGTACATCCATTCTTATACTTGTCTGAAATACATAGATATGCACTCTAAGACCTACACAATGGTCTTCAATTTGTTACAGACTTCACTGTGCTTGAACCAGTAGTAGAAGAGAAAGATCACTGATATTGTCTGGTGAGTTCATTGGATAGGTTGTGAGAGTGGTTGGAACAGTATCAACTGATGATCTATTTTATAACTATATCCTCTCCTTACCCATTTCTTTCTTGAGCCCCATGGAGATCAAGGGCTATTTCCAATCTGCATATATTATATCAACCCCAGTGCTTAGTATAGTATTTAGTGCAGAGTAACACTAACAAATACCACAATTATTCATTATTACTTTCAAGCAGAAGTACCTGACCATTCTTTCTAAGGCACTTAGTTGGCTCTCTCTACTTTTCTACTCTCTTTTCCAACTACACTCCAGATTGTGTGCTGCATTTCTTTCAAGCTAACCTACTCACTGTGCCTTGTTCTCATTTCTACCACCCCTGACCTCTTGCTCACAACCATCTCCCAGACTGTAACTCCCTCGCTCTTCTGTAATCAATCAAGGGTATTTATTGAGCACCTACTGTACTAAGCACTTGAGGTAGAGTACAGTGGAATTAGTAGAAATGATCTCTGCCCTCTAGGAGCTTACAATCTAGAGAAGAAGGTAGTTGCTAAAATGAATTACAGAAAGGAGGAAGGAATAGAGTATGAATATGTCCCATAAGTGCGTTAGGGGTTTGTGAGTACTCAAGTGCTTAGGTGGCAAGGAAGTGCTGAAGGGACAGAAGTGGAGATGAAAGGTAGGAAGGTTAGAAATTAATGTGGTTTTAGCAGGGCTTTGAAGAGGGAGAAGGCAGTGGGGGAGAGGGTGTGAGGAAGAGATCAGTGGTGGGGGAGATGAGAATGAGGCACGGTAAATAGGTTAGCTTCAGGGGAACAAAGAGTAGAGCTGGGGTGCAGAGGGAGAAGATAGAGGAAAATTAAGTGGGAGAAAGCTGATTGAGTACCTTAAAGCTGGTGGTCAGGAGTTTCTGTTCGAGAAGAGAATGGAGGGCTTTGAGGCATGGAGAGACTTCTGGAGAAATCACATCTCCTCCAGGAAAGTTTCCTTACCTGATTAATTTCTCTTGCTCGTAGATTACATGTCCCCAACTGTCACTTCAGCACTTTTGTACCAACTACACATTTGTCTACTTAAAACTACCTGAAGCACTTCATATTTAAAAATTTCCATACCTTACTGTTTGAACACTAACTCATATAATTACCCACTTCCTCTTAAGTGTAAATTATTTGGGTGTCCATCTCTATCTTGTAAGCTCCTTGAAGAAGCAGTGTGGCTCAGTGGAAAGAGCACGGGCTTTGGAGTCAGAGGTCATGGGTTCAAGTCCCGGCTCTGCCAATTGTCGGCTGTGGACTTTGGGCAAGTCACTTAACTTCTCTGTG
This sequence comes from Tachyglossus aculeatus, assembly GCF_015852505.1. Lineage (NCBI taxonomy): Eukaryota > Metazoa > Chordata > Mammalia > Monotremata > Tachyglossidae > Tachyglossus > Tachyglossus aculeatus. The sequence continues at coordinate 26,586,853 of NC_052098.1, read as the reverse complement.
CCTCAGTTACCTCATCTGTAAAATGGGAATTAAGATTGTGAGCCCCCCATGGGACAACCTGATCACCTTGTAACCTCCCCAGTACTTAGAACAGTGCTTTGCACATAGTAAGCACTTAATAAATGCCATTATTATTATTATTATTGAAATTTGGGACCACATCTACTAACTCTATTGTAAACTCCCAAGCTCTTAGCACAGTGTTTTGCACACAGTAGTCTAAAAAATACTATTGGATTGATTTATCTTTTATATAGGGCCACCATTTATGGTTCTTAAATTTGGTACAGTTAATATGACCCTAAGGTTACCAGGTTTTTCTCTCATTCTATTACAAGTACCTGTCTCTCAGGAAGTTCTACTTGTCAATTTGATAGTAATTAAGCTATCTGAAATGACCACAGTGAAACCCCCAGTCAAACACAAATCTGGAACTCAGGCCAAGCTTGCTGAGAGGTTCACCAGTGGGGATGACTCCAAGCATGGGCTTGAGTGACTCCTGCCTGGCTAAGCAGCCATGGAATCTGGGCAGTAGTTCAACAGTTGCTGGCTTAGGCTTTGTGTAAGCTGATGGTTAGGGTTTGTTGGAAAATACTGAAGACTCGATCAAATTTTAATTTGAGTTTCCGGGTCTGAGGGAAGGGTTGCCTAAGCCAGAATCACTTCATGGAAAGCAGAATCCTTGTAAACTCTATCCAAACTAGGTTGGCCCTAAAGACATCCCACTTCTCTTCTCAAAGGTTTCTAGGATCCAGGATGTGCTAAATATTATGCTAAGTTTTTGAGCTGTGCCAGTGATAAACTCTAACCATTCAGTGAGTCTGGCTTGCTATCGGGAATGCATCTCTTTGTCCAGTCTCTCTAATGCTGCCTTAAATTTGCATTGTATAGAGCTCTGAATGTCCATGGAGAAAATGCCTTGAGTCCCAAGTAAAAACTCACAAGTGACTTTTAGACTTCTATAGGGAAGCAGTGTTGCCTAGTGGATAGAGCATAGACTTGGGAGTCAGAAGGACCTGTGTTCAAATCCCCAGCTCTGCTACTTGTCTGCTGTGTGACCTTGGGCAAGTCACTTAACTTCTCTGTGCCTCAGTTACCTCATTTGAAAAATGGGGATTAAGACTGTGAGCCCTATGTGGGGCAGGGACAGGTCTGACCCAATTACCTTGTATCTACTCCAGTGCTTTGTACAGTGCCTGGCACACAGTAAGTGCTTAACAAATACTATTATTATTGTTATTATTATTATTATGGCTACTATGTGTACCTTTTGCCATTGGGCTAAAGGGTTCAAATGTTTCAATTGATTTGGGGCCCATGAGGTGCGCGCAGTTATGATGGATTAAGAATTACACCCAGACTCTATTTTAATGGTCATTGAGACCTAGGTTCTTCTGCTCCGAATAGCTGTCATGGAATGACTCTTGGATACCTATTTGATATAGTAGGAAGCCTTTCTCGTAGAACCGTAACTTGCTTCTCCACTAGTTTTTGACAGTGAAAGGTGGTGGCCAGTACCATGAATCTAATCTGAATTTATGGACAGATATCTTTGTGTTTGGCTAATTCCACAAGACTGATTGTTTTAGAGAAACAGTGTGGCTCAGTGGAAAGAGCCTGGGCTTGGGAGTCAGAGGTTATGGGTTCTAATCCAGGCTCTGCCGCTTGTCAGCTGTGTAACTTTGGGTAAGTCACTTAAATTCTATGTGCCTCAGTTACCACTTCTGTAAAATGGGGATTAAGACTGTGAGCCCCATGTGGGACAACCTGATCACCTTGTATCCCCCCCAGTGCTTAGAACAGTGCTTTGCACATAGTATGCACTTAACAAATACCATCATCATTATTATTATTAGAGATGGCTTTACAAAGTAACTATTCCCTTTGTCAAGCTTGCTAAGGCTCAATTTTGGCATTCTTGTCAAATAGGAGTTGGGCAGGAGGAGGAGACAGGATGGAACCCAGTTTTGGTCCCTCCCCTTCCCAGAAACCAGCCATTTACTCCCAATTGTCCTGTAGTTGGGAACCTGGGAAAATGATTCACTCCAGCATGCCCCCAGAAAGATTGAAACCCATGGAGATTTCATGGGGGTTTGTGAGGAGATGGGGGAAAAGCTGCCAGAAAGGCTCTTCCACTAGGGTGGGATCAGGTTCTGACCCCCACATCCCTTTAACTTACCCAGAGACCACCCATTTATGCCAAGGTTTGGTCCTGTGCCAGAGTGACGCAGCTCAGATTCACGTGTGGCCATGACAAAATACTGAGGAATGTCCTGGTATATGTATTTGAAGGAGGGAACTTGGCTTGGAGTTTGAGGGGACACTTCGTGAGAGAGGAGCTGCTGGAGACCCTGAATCAGTAGCTTCATCCACCCTCTCCTCCCCTTCTCTTGAGTTCAGAAGCACCTCCTCCATCGCTCAAACAGAGGGGATTTTGTCACTGATAGGGGGTACTCAATTGGTAGATTTTCCCACAAATCAGATCCTACCTGGGGGAACTAATCAGAAGAGGAGGTAGGAGGGGCATATCATAAACCAGAGTTTTAATTGGAGGAATTTGGAAAAAAACAAAGGGTTCCTCCAAAGCCTTTCAATTGTCAAGGGAGTTGTAGATTAGCAAGGCACACCCCTGTTGAGTACCCTGTTGGACTTCCTTTTTTTCCATCCTCTCATACCAACCACTGATGCATTTGTATCACTTTCTCCTTACTTGTTTCCTAAAAAAGCACCAGCTATGAGCTCCTGTAAGAGTTTATTTACCTTCTGAATACCCGGGTCTGTGAGCTGACTACAGCTAAATTCAGTGCCAACCCCTTCCTTCCTATTCAGCTGTTAATTCAATCATTTTGTAAAACATTTAAAATTACTTCCAAGAGACATGAAGTATATGATAAGATTTCAGAGGAGAGCCATAAAGGTGATTGTAGGGTTAGGAAATAGCATCTATAAGGACAAGTTAAAGTAGAAGTATTTAGCCAGCAGAAAGGTGAGAAAACACCTAATAACAACCTTCTAGTATGTGTGGGATTGTTGAACTCAGAGAGTGACAAGTTCCACCAGGGCCAGAACAAGAGGAAATTGATGTCATCTGCAGCATGAGAGATTTAGGTTAGATAGAAGAAAGGATGACAGTTAGAGTCGTTAGGCACTGGGAGATGATGACCTCATTTTTTTGTTTGTTTCCTCTGGTTTAAAAATATGTTCAATTCTTATCTGAATGGAATATTTAACAGTCCTACCTATAGGGTAAGGGTCAGGGAAGGAATGTGGGGTAAGGAAGGAGCTGGATTAAATGACTTTTCAGCACTGCAATTCTGTTATTTGGAATCAGAAAAGCCCGGCATGAAGTACTGCTCTCCACCTGAAATCTCTCATTCCAGTGGTCATTTAAGGCTCCCGGTCAGCTTTGAAGATCCAGAGTTCGAATGGTTTGGAAAGTTAAAAAGTCATCCAGCATCCAGCATTTTAAAATGTCCTGGAGACTTTATGTAATGCAAAATTATTCAATTTTGGCCAATCACATACTAGGGTAGGCTACTATCAGACACATATGAGGAGGGGCAATAATGTAGTTGTACAAGATGAATATTTTATCAATTTACATGTCCTAAAACAGAGAAGTTGAATTTGACACCCCTCCCCTTCACTGAGCCACATTAGTGAGATTCAAGAACTGCAAATATGATATTGTTTCTGAAATATTTACAGGGAAGATGATGAAGGGGAGGATTCAAGGGAGTGATATACTATTGAAGGTTAATGCCATATTTTAATATAGAAAAACTACTCTCTCCATAAGACATATACTTGTGGGATAATCTTGAGATACATGTGTGTGCGCTCAAAATGTCAGCCAGGGTTTCATTAATTTCATTCTCCCCCGAGAACCCTTTTTTATGGTTTCGAGGCTGCGCATCAGAGTTCTGAAACAGACGGAACCCAAATCATACAGTCCTTGGGGTAAATTTAAGGCGTAGGGTGTAAGGAATCCATCATGCAATTTGGCCCATCCTTCTGCCCCTTTAACAGCAATGGGAGATATAGGATGGATGTTACCTCTGTAGCCATTGGTATCTATCATGTGGCTAGCTCAACTGTTCGTAAGTGTGCTTTCCTGCCTCAACAACCAACAAAAGTGGAATATCAGTATACAGTCACTAAGTAGTACCCTTGAAATAGGTTAAGCAATAAATAACTATTTTCCCTTAATGTCTCCTTTTTTTCCTATTGATTCCATACATTTTCATAATTCTGTAAAATATATTTTAGAAGGGTTTTTTGGAAGTAAGTCTCCTCATGTAAGCATGTCTTACTTTACTACATTTCTTTTGGGCTGGTTCTTACACTCACCGAATGTCCCCTAAATTGTAGCAAACTTCTAAATAATCAGGCAGAATATTTCTAACTGTGAAAATCAAGATAATACTTCTATTTTAAATATTAAGTCTCCTATGTGTGGTAGGTATTATCTGAAGGAATTCTCCTAACCCAACTTTTCTTCGGGGTTGCATCTTCTGGTGATTTGCCTGCAAATAATATGGAGTAAGTAATGTAAAAAATCAAAGAAAACCTCTGCACATTTTCAGGGGCTGAGGTTGCCCTAAGCATGGGCCTCTTTGTATTTATGAAGAAAATAAGACTTTCTCCAGAAGAAAAGCAGCAAAATGTACTCTCACCCCCACACCTTCCTACAGCAGTCAGGGGGCTGAGTTATTGATATGATCATACGGTCATGAACATGCTCCAAGCTGCACACAAGCCTTGATCTACCTAGGTACTAACTACTGATTCCATGGGACATTAGGTTGGAGTATACAAGGAAGCATGTAACGATAGTTACCCTGGTCATTGAAACAGATAAGGAAAAGGAGTGAGGTGAACAGAGCAGGAATGATGTAGGTAAGTGACTAGTATCTCCGGGAACATTTCTACGTGATGCCTGGAAAGCTAGCCTGGGATCACGTATTTCTCACTATAAAGCAAACAACACAACTGGCAGAGCACTGCAGGGAAAATGACATCACTGCAGATTTTTAGGGATAATCATTTAACTGGATTAGCCCCAAAGTGCTGTGTCTAAAATCAGCATCCCTGCCTCTTTATGTACTCCAGATGAGACACATTAGCAGAAATATGGCAAGGGACACTCACAATACACTGTTCTACACTATCAGCATTTTTTGCAAATCTGCAATTAGTCTAAAGGGCCTGGGTAAATTAGGCCTCTTGATAAATGAAGCACCTAGACAGGTCTCAGATTTATAGGATCTCTCTGTCCTGCTGTCCAGGGCCTGTTTCAGCTACATTGTAGAGCAGGGCTGGTACAGTGAGAAAGACAATGAAGCCAATATCCCCTGAATTATTCTAAAAATGGGAAGAAAACCTGCTTGAGGCTGTCAGCTGATTGGCCCTAAAACTTTCTGCCAGAAATGTGGTAGGTAAACTAGATGGCATTTGCCAGGAAATTAGTGGGGAATTAAAGGAGTCTTTCCTAAACTTGAAGAGAATGGAAGGTGTGTGTGTGTGTGTGTGTGTGTGTGCGCGCACACATGTGCATGTGTGAATGCTTAAGGTTATGTAAATGAAAGGGAAAGTAATTGTGTGTGATAATAAGTGCATGTGCTTGTGCTTATGAAAGACCCTATTGTTTACCCAAGGCATGCAGTAAGGGGCAGAGACAGATACATTTCAATAACTGCCCTCTCCACCTCCCCCAAATTCACCAGTGATTTAAGCCATGATTTACTATACTGCCTGCCTGGAGGGCTTGATTTATATTTGAAGGCTTTAACCAAACACTCGCCAGTTGGATGATTGACAAAGCATGTTGCTGGGATGTGGGAGGACAGGGGAAAGGGGAATGTGTGGCAACCCGTATTCTTCTGATTTATCTCCTTGAATCATCTGCAGTGGGTCTGACTAAAATGTGGCGACACCTGCTATTGCTGCTGCTTTAGCTGCTGCTGCTGAAATGAGCTGAACAAGCCAATCAGGATTTTTCAGCAGATGTTCAGATGTTTCTGCTCCACACCTCCCCCTATTTCTCTCTCCCTCTCCCCTTTCCCCTCCTCTCTCTCCCTCTCTCCCTCTCTCTCTCTCTCTCTCTCTCTCTCTCTCTCTCTCTCTCTCTCTCTCTCTCTCTCTCTCTCTCTCTCTCTCTCTCTCTCTCTCTCTCTTTCTCTCTCTCTCTCTCTCTCTTTCTCTCTCTCTCTCTCTCTCTCTCTCTCCCTCTCTCCCTCTCTCCCTCTCTCCCTCTCTCCCTCTCTCCCTCTCTCCCTCTCTCTCTCTCTCTCTCTCTCTCCCCCTCTCTCTCTCTCCCCCTCTCTCCCTCTCTCTCTCCCCCTCTCTCCCCCTCTCCCCCCTCCCCCCCCCCCCCATCTCTCAAACATGACAAATGGCTGGTAAGGGCCCGCTGTTGTCCCTTACTTCCCTGGGAGATCCTCAAATCCAAAAGCCTTGTCACTCAATGCCTCAAAGTGTCGGTGACCGGACCGGATCAGAAAAGCCAAACACAGAGCCTGTGGAAAAAGAGGATCCAAAATACACAAATGAACTTGCTCCCAGTGGAACGGCCCGGAACTGACTGGCTAGTTGGCTGGCTTTTCCATCCCTCTGACATGATTCAGTGTCTCTGGGCTCCCTGATCAGTTTGGTGATTCTCCTGTAAACCTACATTGATTTTCCTCTAGATTACATTACCTCCAATCACAAAAGAAATTGTACTTCTCTCCTGGAGTGTCAGTACAAAATGGATGACAAACATTTTCCTGCGGGCAACTCAGTTTTCCTGTAAGAGGCCCTCTACTGCAGGTAGGGCCCTCTTTGTGCTCCCCGTTCACTTTTCCCAAACCCATCTTCTCAGGGAGCAGGCTGAAAAAGCTGCCTGGCTTTACTGGGGATCAAATCCAACTCTTGGAATGCACTGGATAGCCAATAATGCAGTGGTTTGATCCTTCTACTTCTCCAAGTCTTCTAAATAATGGAATTAAAATGGGCTAGTGGAAAAGAGGGCCCAGTGACACTCAAAATGTTAAGAATTTAGAATGTGCCTTTTCACATATGAAAAAAGGCTCTTCGAATATCATCAAAGAGATTGAGCAATTTTTATTCCTCTTTAAAGCAGGTTTAGAATAATTTCTCTGTGTGTGTCTGCATTTGTACCCATCTCTCTTCCTGGTTAATATAATTTTTCTTTGCAGGAAAGTACCATAGCATGAAATTCCAAAATACAGTTGTTCAGCAGAAGTCCAAGAGTGGGCAACTTGACACTGAGTGCTGGATCAGTGTGTATTTAGTTTGTTGGGAATGGAAAAATGAAAGAGAGTCAACATGCTGTAGTCACACCAAAAAATGCCAAGTACCACATTTCTATGTCAGTTTTACATGGTGAAGCACTTTGTCGGTCCAGTGGAAAGAGCCTTGTTCTGTGAGTCAGGAGGCCTGGGTTCTAGTCACATGGTAAGCACTTAATAAATACCATTACTATTACTATTATTATTATTATTATTGTTAGACATGGGGCTGAAGGTTGGGGCTAAGCTACCGGTGGGGAAAGTTTCTGACTGACGAACTACATATGGCATTCCACAAGATAGTCAGACTTAGCAGGAATCCGGAAAAAAAAATAGCTGTCTAACATAGGCAGTTAATATTGCAGTGGCTACCAAGGCAACTGCCTGCTAGGTTATGGCATTGCAACACAATATCAGCACTATGCTGCTCTCACTTCAGCCATGAATGAGTGCTGCACATATTGAAATGTGCAGCACCCCTGCCAGCCCAATCGCTCATCGCACTCCATGCACCAGAGGGAACAAGATGGTCAGGGATGACAGAAGATTAATGGTGCTGTGAAAACCACCAGTATTATAATCAATTCTTCCCTAAAGGTTCTGGGTCCTGACATGTCATTCATTCATTCATGCAACTGTATTTATTGAGTGCTTACTATGTGCAAAACACTATACTAAGCCCTTGGGAGAATGCAATATAACTGAGAGCTCACCTCCTCCAGGAGGCCTTCCCAGACTGAGCCCCCTCCTTCCTCTCCCCCTCCTCCCCCTCTCCATGCCCCCCTGCCTTACCTCCTTCCCTTCCCCACAGCACCTGTATATATGTATATATGTTTGTACATATTTATTACTCTATTTATTTTACTTGTACATATTTATTCTATTTATTTTATTCTGTTAATATGTTTTGTTTTGTTCTCTGTCTCCCCGTTCTAGACTGTGAGTCCACTGTTGGGTAGGGACTGTCTCTATATGTTGCCAAATTGTACTTCCCAAGTGCTTAGTACAGTGCTCTGCACACAGTAAGCGCCCAATAAATACGATTGAATGAATGAATGAATGTGGCTCCTGGGAATGTGCTCTTTCCTCGAGGCCACACTGCTTCTTTAGGCCATTTAAACCACTTATGACTGCAAATCAGATGCTTAGGGATTAGCCCCAAAGGGTGGTGAAGTCATGATACCCTTGCAGTGCACTAAGAATGAATGCCTAGGCACTGGGAGAGATGAAAGGCCACACATCTCTCCCCCTATATAGGTGTGTTTATTTGTGTGCATCTGTGTAAAGTGGATGTGCAGATTATCTGTGGGTTTGTGTCTCACCACAATCATAATCAGGTCAAAATGTGTGTGCCAGTACTGGAAGTGAAGGTGAGAGTTGAAGTAGTAATGCATAAATGGAAAAACCTTTACTGGAGATGTGAATGTGTCCTAGTAGATGAGGTGGTAAGGTATAAGAATAGGCATAGGAAGAGGAAATTCCTCTAGGAATGTAAAGTGACAATTGTGCCTGGATTTGTCCATGGAGAATCAAGAAAGACACTTTCCAACCAAAAGATTCACATGGCTACAGATTCTTCTATTTCCTTTTTCCATCTGACAACAAACCATTCTGGATTCTGTCTTCCATTAAAAAACAAATGAATCATTTATTGATATTGAATTTTCCTATTGCCTCCATTATTAGAAAATATGGAATACTGCCTTAAATTCACTTTTCAGCCTGATCTGTCACAGGGAGGATGATGACAAAATCTCGCTCACTGAACAGAAATCCAATCAGCAGGGTCCTAGCAACACAAATGGACCAGAAACCCAGTGGGAGTTTCAGTCGCTGAATTCTTTTACCAGACACAAAGTATAGTAGTGTCTTTTATTAAGGATGGAAAGAGCAGATCTTGGTGATGCTGTGAAGGTGAGACAGGCAGGATTTGGTGACAGGCCAGCACAAAGTCCATAAGAACCAGACCTTCCCAGCCTTTCCAAATGCTTGTACAGTGTGCTGCTGCTGCTGCTTCTCCTCCTTCCTTCCTGTCTGGACAGGGCAGATCTCCCTGGGGTGGCAGCAGGGAGGAGATGAAGGTTTTCCTCAGGCTTCTCAGGCTCTGGAAGTTTGTGGCGTTCCGCTGGGGAAGGAGCAGCGGAGGCCAGATGGTACATCAACATGATCGTCAATAACAATAGTAGTTATTGATTACCTAGCTTTGGGAAAGTGCTGGGCCTAGAGTTAACTTTGCAGAATAATAAGTGAAGGGAAACCAAGCTGAGCTGTCCATTCCCCTTTTCTATGGTGATTGCATTTCATATTAAACACTATTGTCTGGGGGACCCTTTCCTGAATGTCCAACCAACTTTTCTGTCCCTGTGTTCTCACATTCACTCTTTCCCAACCTCCTGTGAATGAATACGTTCTCTGTGAAAGCAAGCCTTAAAGAACTTTAAGAAATAATCAGTTTTCCTCTACTACAGTCTGCTGGGAGTGCAGTCCATTTAGCCAGCTCTCATGGGGGTTTTCCCACCCCCCACCTTCTCCAGCCCACCTATTGATTCTCTCCTATTGCTCCACTATCTTGGACACCAAAATACATACTTTCTCCTTGTTATTTCTCTTCCAGTGTTTCATTTGTTCTCCCTCTTCTCAATCTTCTTGCTCCAGTTTCAAAGCCCTAATAAAATCCTATCTTCTCAATCGTATTTTTTGAGCACATACAGTGAAGAGCACTGCACAAAGTGCTTGGGAGCGTACATTATAACAATATAGCAGACACATTCCCTCCCCACAATGATCTTACAGTCTAGAGGCCTCTGAGAGGCATTCCCTGCCTAAGCCCTCACTTATTTATTGTTATTATTGTTATTATTATTATTATTGTATTTGTTACGCACTTACTATGTGTAAAGCACTGTTCCAAGTGGGATACAAGTTAATCAGGTTAGGCATGGTCCCTGTCCCACATAGGGCTCACAGTCTTAATCCCCATTTCATATTTGAGGAAACTGAGGCACAGAGAAGTTAAGCAATTTGTAGCAAAGTGGCAGAGTGGGATTAAAACCCAGGACATCTGATTCTGTCCCATGCCTTTTCTATTAGGACACAATGTTTCTCTGCTTCATACTGTTTCACTTTCCCTATTTTCCCTCCCCTCTGCATCACCCATGCATTTGGCTGTGTACCCCTTAAGCACTTTGATATTTACCCCACCTTCAGCCCCACAGCACTCATGTATATATTCTGCCATTTCCCCTATCTGTAATTTATTTTAAGGTCTGTCTTCCCTCTTGAGACTGTAAATTCCTTGAGGACAGGGTTGTGTATACTGACTCTATTGTACCTTCCTAAGTGCTTAGTGTAGTGCAGAGCACACAGTAAGCACTCAGTAAATACCATTGGTTGACTGATTGATTGATCTTCTTGCTTCCTTTTCCTTGTTGTTGATGCTTCGTGTGTTTATGAATGTGCAGAATAATGATGATAATAACCGTGGTATTTGTTCAGCACCTTCTGTGTGCCAAACACTGTAGTAAGCTCTGGGGTAGATACAAGATCATCAGGTCAGATACAGATCCGGTCCCACACTGGGCTGATAATCTAAGTAGGAGGCAGAACAGGGATTGACTCCCCATTTTACAGATGACTAAACTGAGGCCCAGAGAAGTTAAGTCATTGCTCCAGGTCAGACAGTAGGGAAGTGGTGGAGCTGGGATTAAAACCCAGTTCCCTGGACTCCTAGGTCTGTGCTTTTTCCACTAGGATGTGTTTCCATAAATGTGTGTATGTATTTAATAATAATGATGGCATTTATGGAGTGCTTACTATGTGCAAAGCACTGTTCTAAGTGTTGGGGAGTTTACAAGGTGATCAGGTTGTCCCACGTGGGGCTCAGTCTTAATCCCCATTTTACAGATGAGGTCACTGAGGCCCAGAGAAGTTAAGTGACTTGCCCAAAGTCACACAGCTGACAAGTGGAGGAGTCGGGATTTGAACCCATGACTCTTGACTCCAAATCCCGGGCTTTTTCCACTGAGCCACGCTGCTGTTTTAGGCAGTGGTTAAGGAAGTGCTAAGTACTTTGTGTCTGGAGGAGTGGTTTGTGTATTTGCAGTGAGGTAATCTGGCCTTAGTTTCCCTGCTTCTGTTCATCAGAACGATTTCTTTCCTATCACCTAGCTGGATTAACTCTCCATTCCCCATCTCCAGCTTTAATCGAGAAGGGTTGAAGCCCTTCTCCATCCATGTCACATACTCATCAATTGACATTTAGATTGGCCCATAGCTCATGTATGAGGCAACAGGACAGTAGAGAGAGGGCAGAACACCCCCTAAACCAGGTATTTGAGCAATATGCCTGGTTTCTACTGCTGCTGCTAAACCCCACTGCTCCCTGCTACATTCCAGGAAACATGGCTAAATCTGGCTCTGCCACTTACCTGCTCTGTGACTTTGGGCAAATAAGTTGCTTTATCTCTATCTCAGTTTCCCCATCTGTAAAATGGGGGTGCAGGACCTGTTCCCCCTCCCCACAAAGATTGCGAGCCCCATGTGGGACAGGGCCCGCATCTGACCTATATATATATATATAAATATAGTGTATTTACCCCGGTGCTTAGCACAGAAGTTAACACATAATAATAACAAATACCACAACGTCCCAGCAGGCCAGGCCGGTTGGCGATGCCTAGTTTCTCAGAGGGGAAATCCAACACTGGACCAGGGCTGCTATTTTACTCAGAAATGCAAAGCAATGTGATTTTTCTCTTGAAAGTGCCCCCTTCCCCTAATCCTTTCCCTCTTCTCTGCACTCCTCTCCCTACACACATCTGAACTTGCAGCAATCCTTAGGTTAGCATCCCTGCATCCCCTCCTCTACCTTTCCTGACTGGTAGCATCAGCAAAGACTTTATATCTCCCTAACAATGTACTGTCCACTTAGAGTACTGTAAAACATGACTGAACAGGGAACATCTGAGGCTGTTAGCATGCCTTAAAATTCTTTAATTTGTTGTACCACAATAACTTGCACTTTAATAAAAGCAATCTCTTGGCTTAATAGGCACACAATAAAGTGTTATTTATATGAGTCAATGTGCAAGCCTGAACCTTCCAGGTGTGCCCCAGATTTTGAGTCCTCCAAGTTGTCTACAGGGATGAAACTGTGTAAGCAAGCTGAAATACAGCGCATAAACAAGTGCCATTTTTCAGAGTCACATCTACTAGGGCACAGCCAGTACTTAGCTTTTGGCCCCACATAGCACTTTCAGTGCGTTGATTTATTTTGGTATTATGCTTAATTGTTTCCTTCTTGTTGAAGCCTTAACATGCGATGCTTGTAAATAGAACCTGAACCCTCCATATGGCATTCTGGTTTTCCATTTTCAAATGCAATCGTCCTGGAATAATGACTGTGGTATAACTCAATTTGAGTTCTGCTGCTGGGGACTTTATTACATAATACTTTCTAATTGACCCTCATAGTTTAATAAGATAGAACATTTCGCCAGAACATTGACAAAAGTTATTAATTTTCACTTCAGCAGAGACCAGTGTCCCAATTAAATCCCATGATAATGTCTGACTGACTGAGTGACTGACCTCATTATGGCTAATGCTTATTAGTCCTGCAGAGAGGATAACATCACACACTGTTAAAATGCCTAAATGAGCACATACAACTATTCAATGTGATTATAATTTACATACATGACTAATTTTACTCCTTTAGTCCTGGTCTGGTGCAAGTATTGCAGTAAACTCCTGTCATATGACAAGATAAGCCATTCAGGATTTTCAAGGTGTCATATAAAATACTCTGAGAGTGGATTAAACTACACCCAGCTAAATTATAATCTTCCTTTTTAGGAAACTATTTCAAGTGTGTGGGCGTCCTTAAATTTGTAGATCTGTCAATGTAGGCATTACTAGGAAACGACTGACATTCGCTTCACATGTTCTAATGACTGAAAGAAAAAGATTATTCAGACCTTTCTGCTAGTATTTCCTGTCCACCCCACAGTTTACCTTCCCTTCTTCTCCAAGAGCTGAGTTTGCATATTTATTTTGTGCATTTTTCAAAGGTGGACTGGAGGAATGGGCCCTTGTAATCATCATAGCTGCCTCCTTTAATTGTTCTTCTATAGAAAAAAATGTCATTTCAGCCTGTTTCTTGTCTTACTAAGGACAGTAACGATCTGCTAAAACTGTCACTTGTCATAGTAGAACCCGCTGAAAGGTTATTCGAAACAACTTGCATTTCCAAATACTATGAGCTGAAGGGGAAAGAGACCAAAAGGGTAGGTATTTTATTTTGAGTCTCACTTATTTTATCTTTCTTTTCACATTCTTTAAAATTCTCTTCAATATTCCCTACTCCCTCTCCTTCCCAATCCCAAAATAAAGGATCACGTTTTTGGAGGATGTCTGAATGTTTCTGTGTTGTATTCATTCCCACTGGATTGAGTAATTTGACACATGACAACAATGTAACAGCAGGTATCAAACTTCTGCTCAGATTCAGTGCAGTGTGACAAGTAATTAAGATTGACATATAAAAGTGCACTGTGGAACAGCAGTGGATACCCAGGAATCCCTTTTCACACCAGATACTTAGTCCCACAAAGGCTCTGGGTGTTATCCCACAAGGCTCTCCAGGGTCAGGAGGTGTCTTCTCCTGCCTGGAAGGGCTAGGCTACAAATGGCAACAGCTGTATCATATAAAACTGTATGCTGCCCCATCCCTGTAGCATTTAAGCCCACTGGCACATGGAAGCAGATATGCCATATAAATGTGAGTGATTAGTAACTCCAGTGATGGGAAATAACTAGGAAAAGAATTGCTGTACACAAACACATTTGCTAATATCCCATGACAACACAAACATATATTGTACATCACATTCTCATACTTATTGAAAGACTAGTATTACTGAATGCATTGAAACCTATTAAAAGACACATACACACACACACACCCCTTTCTGTAGGGAAATAGAGAGTAAACTTCACAAAAACACTCAGGAAATAGGTTCAGTTTTTTGCATAATGAGAGAAAAACATGGTCACACTGTACTTTGCTGCATATAACATTGGGGTTGTTACTTCACCCAGAAGTTGCAAAGTCATCTTACATGGTTTTCTCACTGCCCTCATTCATTCATTCAATCGTATTTATTGAGTGCTTACTGTGTGCAGAGCACTGTGCTAAGCGCTTGGGAAGTACAAATCGGCACTTTTGTCCTCCTCCTTCTCCCTCTCTTACTCCTCCCCAGTTCCCCCTTCCCCAGTCAAACAATTGATGTTTGGGCAAGTCTACTACAGTCAAGTCCATAATTGAATGGATGCAGTGCAGTGCCTCAGTAAGAAGCCTTCCCACATCAAGCCCTCGCTTCCCCAGCTCCCTCTTCCTTCCGTGCTATTGATGTACTTGGATCTGTGCCCTTTGGGCATTTGGTATTCACCCCAAACTCAGCCCCAGAGCACTTATGCACATATCTATAAATTATTTGTATTAACATCTGACTCCCCCTCTAGACTCATGGACAGGGAATGTGCCTACTGACTCTGCTGTACTGTACTCTCCCAAGTGCTTAGTACAGTGCTCCGCACCCAGTAAGCACTCAATCAGTACCACTGATTGATTTTTCAGGGTCCAGCACAATCAAAAGTTCTGGAATTTGCAGGAACACCTGGATGTCTGAATTCCCGTGTAATGCTTTTAATTTTTGGATTCTGTGTTTCTCAGCGTGGCCTAATGGAAGAATCACATGGGACAGGAAGTTCAGAGATCTGGATTTGAGTCCCAACTCTGCCATTGGTCTACTGTGTGACCTTGGGCAATTACGAACCTTTCTGGGCCTCTGTTTTCTCATCTGTAAAATGGGGGCAAGATAGATTGTGACCCCAGTGTGGAGCAGGAACTGTGTCTGATCTCACACCCTTGTTATCTAGGACAGTGCCTATTCACACAATAAGGGCTTTATCACTGTCATACTTATTAATAGCTCCCAGGTTTATGATCTTTCTGTTTTCTCCAGTCCTGTCCCCCTGCCCCCTCTTAGATGATGAGACCCTTGTGGGAAAAAGACTGTGCCCGAACTGCTTATTTTTATTTACTCCAGCACTTGATGCAGTGCTCAATGCATAGTAAGCCTTTAATGAGTATCATAATTAATCAATCAATAGAAAGCAAGTGATGACAGCAGGAAACAAAAGAACTTGTGGTTTCCCAAGACCGATCTCACTGGGTCCTCCAAAATAATTAATGCCAGCTTACACCTGCTAGACCCGTCCTGAGCAAGCAGTTCAATGGACCAATGAGCTCCATGGCATTTGCTTTCCTGGAGCAGGATTCATAAATTCTTTCCAAAAAGAGTGTTCTGTGCCTATACGGTGGAGAGATTTTTTCCTGGATCCCATCTTTTCATTAACCTCACCTCACACTCCCTCTCTCCCTCCTCCCTACCTGCACTGCAATAAAGCCTGGCTGGTAGGAGTAATACTGACTAGTGTATAGACTGGTGATAAAGGGCTGCTTGTATGTAAAAGAATTCCTTAGAGGTTGGCCCCTCTTGGGCATCATATTACCCCATGGACAGCCAAGTATGTCTCTCCAGTCATGGGTAATGGGGAGAGCATGCAGGTAATCCTAAAATATAATCTTAATCTACATTTTCCACCTCCTTCTAATCAACACTGTAAATGGACAAATTTCAGTTTCAATTCTTTGCTTTTCTCTGCCCTGCTGTGAAGGAGAAGAAATCGCCAAAAGGCAGCTGGAGGGAGAATGAGGAGGCAAAGGTAAGTCAGTCTATCAGGCAAGACTATTTCTTGAAAATACACTCTCAGTGGAACACTGGACCGACTACTGAACAATTCACAAACTACAAAACCAGCCTCTGGTTAACCAAGAGCACGCATTCTTTAAGTGTGCCCAGAAAGCATTCTTTAAGTATGCCCTTTAGGACTCCTAGGTCCAATCTTTCTCTTTAATTCTCATTTTCAGCTCCTCTTTTAGATGCCACATCTCTCAGTCTTCACCACGGGGCCATCTCACTGTGTTCCCGAGCAAGCCCTATTGTACAAACAGGCAGTTCCAATTCTGTTTGCATTTCAGAGGAAATTGGAATGTAAGCCCCCCTGGCACAGTCACCTGAAAGTCAATGAGCTGATTGGAGCTAATTACACTGTGAGTGAAGTATATTGATGGCTGATCTAACAAGCAGCTGTATTCTATCATGTATGTCCACCACATGGTGTGACATGGCAGGTTGTGACATCGACTGGGGAATGAACATTGTAAATTAATCAGAAAGCAACTGGTGGTATGACCTCCTGTATTTGAGGTTTCACTGATGCCTATTCCATGAAAGGCGGGCATGTGGGAATGTTCAGCCTGACTGTAGAGTTGCCAATTAGGTACTTGAGACATTCTAAGCCTTCCAGGACAGACACTTAAAGAGATGCACAAAGTTTCCATGAAATTGTGGGGATAGGGCCAATCTTTCTATCTTTCTCTTCCTTTCCTTCCCTTCCCAGCTCTGGTCATTGCCATTTGCAAATCCTGGCTTCATGCTGCATTCATCAGAAAACATCAATCAATCAATTGTATTTACTGAGTACTTACTGTATGCAGAATACTGTACTAAGCACTTGGGAGAGTAAACTATTACAGAGTTGGTAGACATATTCCCTTTCATTCCAAGTGGTCATTGCCCCTTGGCTGGGAGAAGCAAAATCCATAGGAAAATAAAGGAATGAATTATCACAGGGAGCGAGGGTGGAGGAAGCTCTCCCTAAACTTTTCCTAGTATTAATCAGGCCCATAAGCATTCAGCCATCTCTTCGGATGGAGGAAACTGAGGGGATGGTCAATGTCCATCTCTGTTGCTTACTACAATGCTCTGTACACTGATTGATAAGATCGATTGCTTAAAATTCTAGGAAACAGTGTGCAAGACACCCAGGGAGAACACCTGAATTGAAAGGTATTCAAATGTTGGAACACTTTTGGAATGGAAGAGGGTGCGTTAGTAGAAAACAGTTCAGGGTCCAGCAAGGTCAGAGAAAAACCTGAACCTATGCAAAAGAAAATCTTAAGCATAGGCTGGGTTGTGGGCAGGGAACATGTCTACCAACTCTGTTTTATTTTTCTCTCAAGTGCTTAGTACTGTGCTCTGAACACAGTAAGCATTTAATAAACACCTTTGATTACTTAATTGAAATGAAAATAACCCAGGAGGCTGAGAGGACCTTGCAGCAAATGTGACTAGCGGTAAATGTTATAGACTATTAGACTATAAGCTCTCTGAAGGCAGGGATCATGTCTACCAGCTCTATTGCATTGTACTCTCTCAAGCACATCGTGAGCACTCAATAAATATTCATTCATTCATTCAATCATATTTATTAAGCACTTACTGTGTGCAGAGCACTGTACTAAGCGCTTGGGAAAATGCGAAACAACAATAAAGAGTGACAATCCCTGCCCTCAGATTCCCTGGTCAATATTTTAGCAAGCTCTAATGTTTAACATAAGCCACAAACGATGCTCCAATTTCTAATTGGGCTTTCAGAACATCTAAGTCACTACCTGGTCCAACTGTTGCTATTCCCTGCCACTGCCTCCTCTTATCTGTTCTTCTTCCACAAGGCATTTTGACCCCTGGGAAGCCACAATTCTGCTCCCAAACCAAATATCTCACCCTCGCTGCTCTCTGCAGAGATTGAGAACATTTCCAAACTGGTCCCACATGGAGCCAAATGGGAGGAGTATATAAGGACATGGAGAGGGACCCGCTTTGCCTGTGGTTCCTACGTAGTCTTATAGTCCAGCTACAGCCAAATTGTCCTTAGGGTAGGGCCAGTTGGGACAACTAGACATCTACAGCTCCCCAGGGCAGTGTGAGGAGGAGGAGGAGCAGTAGCAGCAGTCACACACTTGAGCCTGAGACACTGAAGCCCTCCAATTAAGTGACAGGTGTAGATAGTCCATGAGGGAGAGATGAATGACAAGAGACTACTAGATAGGGAAGGCTTGTTTGTCACAAAGAAGGTGCATAAACAACAGAATCAGAGCCTGGTCAAGCTTTTTTTTAGAAAAAAAATGAAGGGCCTGATGAAAGGGAAGTAAAAGAGGTTGTTTCTCACTAATCAATCCAAACAGTATAGCAGAAGGGAAGGAAAGGTCTCAGTTGTGGATGGGAAGTAGCCAAGGGTAAATTGATGAATTCCAGGGGAAAATACATCCTATCCAACAAACTGCATTCACAGAGTAGAAAATAGGCCAAAGTATCAGAAACTCAGATGGGGAAAAAAAAACAATTAATGGTAGAAAAATGACAAAGTTTAAAGCATTAAATACAGACCCAGCTGGAGAAGTTATAGCACAAAATAAAGTGTAAAAACATGATAAGGAAAGCAAAAAGTGAAGAATGAGAAGAAGATTGCTAGAGAAGATAAGATAAATAATAAGGCCTTTTTCAAGTACTTAAAGAACAAGAGGTCAGTGTGAGCCGATAGGGCTTCTAAGAGCTAGCAGGGGTAATTTATTGACAGAAGATGAAGACATTGCTTAAAAAAAAATTAAATGTATTTTTGGGGGTTTTTTTGCCTCTGTTCACAAAGGCGAATGGAGGACAGATGCCAGAACAGACATAAATTTCCCAGGGGTGGAAAAAAGACATATTGAAGGAAATCAGGATCGTGTCAGAAGAGGTGATCAAGAAATTAGAATGTCAGAAAACTGACTAAACTCCAGAGCCAAGTCAGACCCACCTGGAATTCTGAATGAAGGGGCAAGCCAGATTGGGGCTGGAAAAGGAGAGAAGTATGGTAGAGGCAGTGAGAGATGGAATTGGACTGGCAGAGGCAATTGAATGCTGTATTAGAAACAGGATGAACTCTCAATCAATTGTATTTATTGAATGCCTACTATGTGCAGACTACTATACTGTGTTCTTGGGAGAGTACAACATAGCAGAGTTGGTAGACACTTTCCCTGCCCAAATATTTTCAAAAATAGTTTAGGCAACTGAATCAAGTTACACTGACTTCTTGGGAAGTCCCACATCCCACCCTAAAAGAAAACTAAAAATTATGTCAGTTAATCCATCAATGGTATTAAGAGCTTACTTTGTGCAGAGCACTGTACTAAGTATTTGGGGGAGTATACTATAACAGAATAAGCAGACACATTCTCTGACCATAACAAGCTTTGGAAATCATAGGACTTTTCTTGGCCTGAGAGGACTTCATTTTTGGATGTTTGATGATTTTCATTGGCCCTACCGTTTTAGAAAGTTTGGAATGCCCCTAGAGTCAGACATCAATCAATAGTCTTTACTGAGTGCCTACTCTGCCAAAGCATTGTACTAAGCACTTGGGAGAGTACAATAGAGTCAGTAGACATGATCCCTGCTCTCGAATAATTTTCAGTCTAGCTGGGGAGACAGACACGAAGATAAATTACAGGTAGGGGGAAACACAGAGGTTAAAGATATGTAAGTGTTATGGAGGAAGGATGGGGGAGTCCTCAAGTGCTTATGTGATGTAGAAGGGCTGAAGTGACAGTAGTTGGGGGGAATAGGCTGAGAAGATGAGAAATTAATTAGGGAAGGCTTCATGGAGGAGATGTGATTTGAGAAAGGCCTTGAAGATAGAGTGAACAGTTGTCTGCTGGATGTGAAGGGGGAGGGAATTTTAGGCAGAAGGGAGAGTGTGAGCAAGAGGTCAGCAGCAAGAGAGATGAGAACAATCCACAGCGAGTTTGCTTGAGAGGAGCAAACCATGTGAGCTGGGTTGTAGCGGGAGAGAAGCGAGGAGAAGGGAGAGAGAGAGCTGATTGAGTGCCTTTAAGACATTTGTCAGGAGTTTTTGCTTGATGTGGAAAAAATGGGAGGTTTTTAAGGAGGGGGAGATGGGTAAAACAATGTTTTAGAAAAATGAAAATAATAACAATTAAGGTACTTGTTAAGTACCTATGTGCCAAGCACTGTTCTAAGCACTGGGGTAGATACACGTTAATCAAATTGGACACAGTCCCTGTCCTATGTTGGGCTCACACTCTTAATCCCCTTTTTCACAGATGAGGTAACTGAGGCGCAGAGAAGTTAAGTGATTTGCCCAAGGTCACACAGAAGACAAGTGGTGGAGGTAGGATTAGAACCCATGACCTTCTGAATCCCAGACTCATGCTCTATCCACTGCAGTAGAGTGAAATATGGATGGGAGAAGGGAGAGACTGAAGGAATGGAGATCTGCAATGAGGTTGATGCAGTTGCTGCGTCAAAACATAACTAATGCTTGGTCGAGCGTGGTGGCAGCTCACTTCTCCTAATCCCTCTCCCTTGTATCTGTACCCTTTAAACACTTGATATTCACCTCACCCTCATCTCCACTGCACTTATGTACATATCTGTAATTTATTTTAACATCTGTCTCCCCCTTCCCCACCCTGAGACTGTAAGCTCTCTATAGGCAGGGGACGTGGGGACGTAACCACCAATTCTGTTGTATTGTACCCTTCCAAGTGCTTAATATAGTGTTCTGCACAGCATAAGTACTCAATGAATTCCACTATTTGATACAAAGGAAGGAATGTATTCCAGAAACGTTTTCATAAGCCGCCTATGTACTTGGATCTGTACCCTTTAAGCATCCCCACCCTCATCCCCACAGCACTTATGTATATATCTGTAATTTATTTATTTACTTTAGTGCCCAATTCCCTCTCTAGACAGAGACCTCCTTGTGGGCAGGGGACATATCTACCAACTCTATTGTATTGTACTCTCTGAAGCACTTAGTACAGTGCTCTGCACAGAAGCATTCAATAAATACCACTGATTGATTGATTGATGACTAGTCACACCCTATTAGTACCAGAGATGGAAAAAACTGAATCATATTAAGTGCTCTTAGAATTGATCTTTTAATTTGTATTGAATGGGTCAATTTGGGGAATTTAAAAAAATTGACTTCCAAAATTTTTCTTTTTTTTTGGTTGGGGGGGGGAGGTTTAAACAGCTAAACAGATCTGCCCATTTAGATTTCCAGTTGAGCTGGTGGGAAGAAATCAACATAATCACCAGTCCACTGCATCCAGCAATCCTGATGAACATTTTAAATTTGACTGTGTTGATCTGTGAGTTAAGTAATAGCTCCCTCCCATTTTTAAAAAGCGCGGTGTGGGTAGGGAATGTGTCTATCAGCTTTTGTACTCTCGCAACCGCTTAGCACAGTGCTCTGCAGACAGTAAATGCTCAATGATTGATTGTTAAATTGAGGCACTTCATATAAGGGTTGAATAAGCAGCATGGCCTGGTGGACAGAGTGTGGGTTTGGGAGTCAGGAGACCTGAATTCTTATCCCAGCCTCGTCACTTCCCTGCTGTGTGCTCTTGGATAAGTCACTTAATTTCTCTGTACCTCAGCTTCCACATCTGTTAAATGAGGATTCAATACCGATTCTCCTTCCTACTTAGACCGTGAGCACCACATGAGATAGAGACCGTGTCTGACCTGATTATCTTCTATCTACTCCAGTGCTTTAGATGGGACTGTCATATTTTTTAAAGTCCCTCTAGGGTAGGATCCAATCGGGTTCTGCTTTTGACTAAAAGGCAGGAGGGGTTTTGATGGCTGTGGCAGTAGCAGCTTGATGTAGAGAAGAGGAATAGAGGAAAGGGTATTACTACTACCTTCCCTGTGGCTTTCTTTGTGCAATTTCGGTCTTGGCAGAAAAGTCTTATAGCTAGCCTCATTGAAGGAGCCAATTCTGGGTTTCCAGATGACTGTGTTTTTCTTCCCTACCACCATGTCACTATCATTCACCACTGCCCACCGTGGGTAGTGGCAACTCTGGTAGCTGGTGGCAAATGGCAGCATCACCCGCTCAGTCCCTGTTCCCTGGTAGAACTAATCCTTCCAGGCCATTCCCAAGAGGTACGATGAAGTCGATCCAACTTTATGAACAGCAATTCCCCTGATGAATTCCCCGAAGAATTCCCACTTTCAAGATGGCTTATCCAAGGACTATTCCCTTTCTCAAATGTACTAAGGCTCAGTTTCAGTATTGCTAGTGAAGAGAAGGGCAGTGCTTGGAGAAGAAGAAAGGTAGATCAGGGTCTTTCCTGAGCTGGATTTTTCATGGGGATTCGTGAGCAAGCAGGAAAAACACTGTTGGGACAGTTCTCCTAGCACCCTTAGTGTGGCAATCAGGTCCAGCCATTTCTCCAGAGACCCTGATTTACCCCCCAGTTTTTCTGGAGCTTGGGTCCTGACTGCACACCTCCCCCTGCTTCCCCCATTCCTGTTCCCAGGAAGGAAAAAAGCTGCAGGGCTTTTTTTTTTTTCAGACATTCACAGAGTAGCAAGAGAAAAGCTGCAGAAAACAAGAATATCTTCTGGTTTTCCTCTCACTTGTTTGCAGTTTATTATAGAACTTCAAAAGATATTGAAACTCCACCAGGCTTTCAAGGAGAGAAAAAATAACTCTCTCTTCCACCCCAAACTCCAGCAATTGTATCCAAACGACTCCAACTTCCCCTCTCCAGCCCCTCACCCGCAACCTTCCACATTTTCTAACATCTCTTTCCACAGAGTTTTTGCTTTTGCTATGGAAAGACCACAGGGCAGGTAGTTAGGAAACCTGGAAAACAGAGTGTCCACTGCCAGTAGAAGCAAAGTACAGTGGGTGCTGAATGCTTACTCTACCCACCTTCCTGTTTGCAAAACCAGAGGGATTGCAGCACTGGTGCGGGGGGCTCTGACAGGCAGATTTTCTCAACTATCAGATCATGGTGAGCACACAGGCAGATTTGTCCACCAATTAGATCTTGCCGGGGGAGCAATCAGAGGAGAGGGAGGAAGGGGCAGTTCATAGATCAATATTTTAATTGGAAGAATCCAAATGACAGTCTTTCATTTCTCACGGGAATTGTAGATTAATGTCACAAACCTATTGCATACCCTCCTGGGAGTTACAGCCTGGGAAAGGCCAGGTCTACTGGGGCCATACCCAATCCAGATGGCAGTAACAGTAGAGGCATTGGCAATGGCAGTGAAGAAAGAGAAAAATAGAGGGCAAAGAGAAGGATGGTGACTCAAAGAGTCACGCTATTTTCCCTGCTTCTCTTCCCATAACTAAAGACCCGAGTTAGCCAGTAAGCCCATTCTGCCAAAATGCTTGTTTGACTAGAATGATGTTAAAGAAGCAAAGGCCTGTTGGGATACAGGACATCATGGCGCCAGAAGAAATGGCTTTTGCATATGCACCTAGCTTTGGACACAGTACAACACTTGCGAGTTTTCCTTAAGATAAGGTTTTAGGAGAACTGGGCATATTCAGTTCTTTGAGGGGAATTATGTTTTAATGGAGATCCTGTAGCTCTTATTTCAGTACAAAATGAGTAGCAAAAATTATAATCATTTAAGCTTTGCCAGTGAATGCCATTACATAAACAGACCCTTAGGTTTGTCAGAATGCCTTGAGTTCTGCTGCTGAATAACTAACACCTATGTTGCTAGTGCATAAGGCCCTTTGACTCCAGTGAACGTTAAGCACAGGGAAAAGGGAGTGCTAGGAATGCAGAAATAGGTCCTATAATTGCCACTGTCATTAGCTGGAGATACAGAGGGATTGCAAACCTGCCTGAGCTTTGCATTTATTATGGATAAAAGATAAAGCCTTTTTCAGATAAAAATTCCGAGATGAGTAGAAGGCTAGTTGGCTAGAGTCTGCCCAATTATAAAGTCAGTTGATCCTATAATATCCATTATACTGGCTTTAATAGCTCCCAGAAATATTCCTTCAGAGGAAGTATTCAGTTGAAACAATGCAAGGCTGGAGAAATCTAAAAAACATGAAGCTCACTCTTTCTCTGAGAGGAAATCCAGCTGGAACCCTGTTGGCATCATCTGCATTTCACCATCCAGTCACAAACATCTTTGACCATGGAACCACATGATCCTGTAGGTGCAGAAATTGAAAAAATTCTACCACCCATGTATTTGATTGGCAGGTGGGAAAGGGAAGTTGGAGAGATGCATGGGCACAGCCCCAGTCCTTACATTCCACGGGGTTCTTACATTTATTTCAGTCCCAGACTGTAGGCTGGATGTGTGTTTGTGTGTCTCTGTTCCTGGGGGAAGCAGACTGCCCTTTGTCTAGGAAGACGTAGAGAAGCACCATGGCTCAGTGTAAAGAGCACGGGTTGTGGAGTCAGAGGTCATGGGTTCAAATCCTGCCTCTGCCAATTGTCTGCTGTGTGATTTTGGGCAAGTCACTTAACTTCTCTGTCCCTCAGTTCCCTGTGAGCCCCTGTGGGACAACCTGAGCACCTTGCAACCTCCCCAGTGAACACTGTTTTGCATGTAGTAAGCACTGAATAAATGCCATTATTATTATTATTATTATATGTGAGTGACAATGAGTTTCACCTATGTATAACCTCTTGGTAAAGTTGGATAAATTGCCAAGCTCAGAGAGTGGTACTTAGAGTTTCTGTAGAAGGAGCATGGCCTAGTGGATAGATTACAGGCCTAGGAATCAGAAGGACCTGGGTTCTAATCCTGGATTTGCCACTTGTCTGATATGTGACCTTGGGCAAGCCACTTCATTTCTCTGTGCCTCTGTTCCCTCATCTGCAAACTGGGGATTAAGATAATGAGCCCCATGTGGGACAGGGACTGTGTTCAACCTGATTTGCTTGTATCTAACCCCAGTGCTTAATATAGTGCCTAGCCCACAGTAAATGCTTTTAACATATACCACAATTATTATTATCATCAGTTGGAGTACAGGAAGTCATGAGAAACAGGATCAAGTAGGGGGCACCTACTCAAAGCAGCTACTGAATGGTCCAGGCTGTTTCCCATTAGGAGAGTGAAAACTCAGTAGTGGGAGAGCTGTTAACTCCTTGTGGGCAGGGAATACATCATTAGATAATTAGCTAATTAAATCCAAGCTAACTTTGTTGTATTTCACTTTCCCAAATGCTAAATACAGGACCTTTCACATAGTAAGTGCTCAATAAGTACCACTGATTGGCTGATGATATACACTCTGGCTGATGAAAGATTAAGAATCACCTGCACTATATGAAGATAATGGGGGCTGAAAGCCAGAATGCTTGCATAGTGCTTAAACACTAGTCAGGCAACAGGGAGCCTCCCTCAAGATAAAGGGACTCTTTCTAGGATATTGAACATAAAGATTTATCTCAGAACAAAAGGCGTGTGTGTGTGTGTGTGTGTGTGTGTGTGTTGAACCTAACTTTATTTGGGGGCTTTATCAATCAAGGGTACTTATTTAGCACTTAGAGTGTTCACAGCACTGTACTAAGCACCTGGAAAAGTTCAATGCAACAGAGTTGAGAGAGGTATTCCCTGCCCATAAATATTTGTGTTCAGCCCTCTGAAATACAAGTCTTTGTGACTGGATCGAGACCCAGTGGTCATTCACAATGGGAGACATCACTGTAGGATTTTTCAAGGCCTGTCTGCTCAGACCATTCTCTCTGGCTGGGCCTTGATGCTGTACCATTTTCTTCTAATATGGATTTGGGATAGGGACATGATGGTGACTCCATATGCTTCATCTGCCTGGAAGCAGGTTTCCTGAAACACAAGTTTCTTCACCAGCAACAGAGTGGGAGCCTATTCTGTGAGGCCTTTTCAACCTGGAATTTGTGTGTCCTCTACAATGGAATGTCCTCTCTATGGCCAGTCAGTGGCAAGTTTCACTTCCATTTATGAGGGATGGGAAAGCTCAGCACCCATCTGTCCAGCCTAGGCAGAAACACATACAGACTGAATCTACAGAGCAATTGGGTAGTTCCAAAGGATTTCTGGAAACAAATGTTTGACCTTTGTAATCAGGCAAACTGTCAACATATATATTCCACTTGGGTTCTACCGTGACCACTGGCCCTGATCCGCAGATGGGCGGCCAGGTGGCATTTATTCATGATCTTCTTTTTGTGTTGGCTTGCTAAAAAGTGTCCATTTCTTATGGTTCACTACACTATGAATTGGCCTTTTTAATCACCCCAGGCAACGAAGAATGTTATAGCAGGGGGTGAGCACAAGGAATATAAGAAAATATAAGCACCAGAGGCAACCAGGAAGTCAGTGGGAGCCATTCTCTGAAGTAAGGAAACATTGCTCCCAATAGAGCCACTAATATCAGCTGAAGGAAAGGCAGGTGTGTATTCCTTGGATGAAAGGAGGACGTTTAGGAAGTGACTTAATTCCAGTCCCATATACGGAACTGAGGTAGGTATGTGGGGGATATAGAATTACAAGGCTATTTAAGGTAAACCGCACTAAAGGAAAAAGTAGGCAAATGCCTGGGCTAGTAACTAGTCGTGCCCTATTAGTACCAGAGATGGAGAAAACTGAATCACATTAAGTGTTCTGAGGACTGGTCTATTAATTTATATGGAATGGGTCATTTTGGGGAATTAAAAAAAATTGACTTCCAAACTCTTTTTTGTTTGTTTAAACAGATCTGCCCATTTATATTTCCAGTTGATCTGCTAGGAAGAAATCAACATAGTAATCACCATTACACTTCATCCAGCAATTCTGATGAACATTTTAAATTTGACTGTGATGATCTGTGAGTTCCCTCCCATTTTAAAAATGCTCACTGTGGGTAGGGCATGTGTCTACCAACTATGCTATATTGTACTCTCCCAACTGCTTAGTACAGTGCTCTGCAGACAGTACGTGCTCAATATATATGATTGCTAAATTAAGGCACTTCATATAAGGGTTGGATAAGCAGCATGGCCTGGTGGACAGAGTGTGGGTCTGGGGGTCTGGGAATCTGGGAACCTGAGTTCTAATCCCAGCCTTGTCACTTTCCTGATGTGTGCTCTTGGACAAGTCACTTAACTACTCTGTACCTCAGTTTCCACATCAATAAAATGAGGATTTAATACCCATTCTCCTTCCTACTTAGACTGTGAACCCCAAGTGGGATAAAGGACTGTGTCTGAACAGATTACCTTTTATCTACTCCAGTGCTTGGCACATAGTAAATGCTTAACAAATATCACTAATTGAGAGCATAGGTGCAAACTCCATTAGAGAGAAAGAGGTGATTTCCTCAGTGGGCAGGAATGGGGTCAGTTGTAGTCAATCTGCTCCATTCCTTGGAACCAGAAAGAGGTCAGAGTTGGAACCAATGTGGCAACTCCATGTTTTCCTTCCTGCCTCAGGATGTGGCCCCCAACCCCAGAATCTGTGGGATTCCCATCATCTCCTGGGGTTGCTGGATTGGGCTAAGACCCCTTTTGCCCCTTCCCTTGTGCCCGTAGGTTTGGACCAACCAGGACCACAGCATGCCCTCCCCACTTGGCACCACAGCCCACCTGCCCCCAGTCCACCTGCCCCCACTGGGGGCAGGAAAGGTGAGTCAGAGTCACCATCACCCTTGCCACAGTTGAAAAGCAAGCTGCAGCACCTCTGGCTCAGCAAGCTTTCAGGAGGACCAAAGGTCTGGGGGCAAGTACCAGTGGGGGATACGGCAGCCTCCGGTCTGACCCTGCAATCCTGTGGGGACATTCTAAAGGGTGTTGAAAAAGGAGGCGAGTGAAACAAAGACCACATAAGATAAACAGTGCTTTGCACACAGTAAGTGCTTAATAAATACAGTTGAATGAAGTTCATTCAATATGCATCTACTTTGTTCAGAGCTCTGAACTAAACATTTGGGAGAGAAGAAAAAAATAGATGTAAGAGGCAGAGTCTCAAGTATCCTTTTTCTATCCTCTCCTTTCCTTTTCACCTTCCTCTCTCCCCTTTCTTTTCCTGCACTCTTTTCTTCTCTTACCTGCTACTTTTCTCCCCATTCCTCAAGGTCCTACTACCTCAAACCCCTCATCCCCCCTTGATGCCACGCCATTAATTTACTCCCCTACTTGAAATGAAAAGTTGGCAGTCCTAGGTCAGAGAGAGTAAGTCATACAGCAGAGCTGGAGAAAAGATGCTCTTCTGTTTCCTACTCCAGCAATGCAACCATGAGAAAGGTCAGGTTGATATTTTCATTGCAGACTTGGGTTCTGCAAAATAAACAGAAAAAATGGTCATCCTTAATCAGATGCTACCTAGTGAGAAGGAAACAAAGATACTCACTTTTTGGAGGTACATTATCTCTTTTAAGCCCACTAGTTTCAGGTGACACAGGGAAATGATGTTTCTGCCAACAGTATTTCAGAAAAACCCCCCTCCATTTTAGCTATGATACTAACAAGGAATTGCATACTCTTAGAACCTAAATAGCACCAGCAATTGGGTGGGTCAGGAGGCTTTAAACTAAACAGGGACAGGAATCATGTTTTATTCTTCTTTAGAAACTTCCATAGCACCCAACCAGGACTCAGCTGAAAACAGGTGCACAATAAATATGGTGATGATGACAAACACCGAACAACCATTAAGAGAGACTCACATCACTGTCTATACCCTTGAGTTCACTACATGGATTCTGAAGTCAGCATGTTGTCCTAATTGACAGATGGCATCTCTTCGCCCATGTCCTTTTGTGGGACGGAGCAGAGGAACCAATACCTCCACATATCACCTGAAGCTTGTTGTGGGCAGGAAATGTGTCTATTGTTGTATTGTCCTCTCCCAAGCACTTAGTACCGTGCTCTGCAAACGGTAAGTGCTCAATAAATACAATTAAATGAATTACAGTTACTCCTGGCCCAGTCAGGAGTACACTCTGCTACGGAACTGCTGTCTCCTTGACTCCTTGAGCCTAACCTAGCAATTTTCAAGGTGCACTGGGTTCAACTGAGACAAAAGATACCAGTTAGCCAATTCCCCTTTAATTAGATTGGCAAAAATACTGAGATCACTGGTGCCGTTAAATAGCTGACTCTATATTCCTTTTATACTACTGTGTATGAAAGCCTGTTGTGATGGCACAATGCAGGGGCCAATTTAGCACCTTGAAGGTGGAAATATGATAAAAGGCCTTCAAGTGGTCTGAAAGAGATAATGCACTCTGAAAACTGAACAATGTACAAGTAGCCTGTGATCTGGTATTCCTTCAATGTTATAGCTCGGAAGTTATACATGGATGACTACAATGAGTTGGATGTCAAACAAGACATAAAGAACCAGCCCTTCTGTGCCTCCCAGACTCTTAGACTGACAGAGAGCTGACAACAATCAGCTGTTGTTTGAGCTGTGAAAAGCTGAGGGCAGGCCATTGAAAACAAATGGGGTGAAAAGCCATGTCATTAAAGTGGGCTGATGCAAACTTTACAAATGAGAGCAATTTGCTGAAAGTTGTTTGTTGTTTGTAAGGGCTAGGAGGTTAAGTAATTTACTTTACTGATGGCAACCAGGTTAAATAGCAGAGCTTAATCTTTATCTGTTTATATATTTATTTGTTTAAATTAAAGCTGGACATCTAAAATGCATTTTTCAGTAACTTTATGGTTCTCATTTGTTTGTTTTTTTGGCATACTGTAACTATAGAAGTTTGCAAAGTAGCAGTACCAACTCTTGTAGAACTATAATCATCTGAATACATACGTATTCAGAGATCAGCTATCCAGTATCTATAAGGATTAAGGCTATGATAATTGGTAATCTTTTGAGGCTAAAAACTCTGTGTGTGTGTGTTTGTGCATGTGTGTGTGTGTGATATGAAAAATCCCCTAGAATGTATAAAATTCCCTGGACTCTCCAGTTGTTAAATGTGTAGAAATAGATGAAGTCATCTAGGAACAAGATGCAGAGGGAGAAGAGGAATTTTGAAAACAGAAGAAAAAGCTCACGGGAGGAAAAAAGGAAAAAAAAACTGAAAGATGGATATAGTGCAAGTTCAGTGATAATCATAAGTGGGACTGCTTAGAGTTGGTTAGGTAGGAGCTGGCAGAAAGGGAGTGACTAAGTTTGATGAAAAAGAAGAGTGCGAAGAAAGCAGTGAAGTGCTGTATTGTCCAAAGTAATTTGTCCAAGTAAATCTGTAAAAATGGTGAGAGTGACCGAGTATTGAATGGCAGGATATGGAGTACAGTAATATTGGTTAAGCACTTACTATGTCTTTACTATTACCTAATATTACTATGTTAATCACTGTACTGACTGCTGGGACAGATACGAAATAGGCTGGACACATTTCCTGTCCCATATGGGGTTCACAGTTTAAGGAGACAGGAGAACAGGCATTTAATCCCCATTCTACAGATGAGAAAACTGAGGCAAAGAGAAATTAGGTGACTTGCCCAAGGTCACATGGCAGGCAAGTAGTGGAGCAGAGATTAGACTCCAGGTCCCCTGACTCCCAGGCCTGTGGTCTTTCTACTAGGCCATGTTGCTTCTCAGTGCTGTGGAAAAGAGTAAAAACTACTTTTAAAAGAAGTTAGGATTGCAAACCTTTCCACCGTTATAAATCTACTCTGTCCTGTACTAACTCAGCTCTCTCTTCCACTTGACAGCTCCTCTATTCATCCCTCACTGAATCTCACAGCCACAAACCCCAACAATGCTCCAAATGTTAAACTCCTTCCTGAAATCCCCATTGTCCCTACCATCTCCCTTCCAAACATCGGAAGTCATTGCCAAAATTGAAACCATCAGGCAGGAACTTCCTCAAGTTTCTCCATCACCTCTTCACCATTCCTTTATCCCCTCCTCGTCTTTCTCCTGCTCCAATGCTGTTTCTCAAAGGTACTTTCTCCACTCTTCTCCCTTCTCTCACTTCTTTCTTCAACTCTCTGTGGGATCCCTCTCTTCTGCCTTCAAACATGCCCAAGTTTCTTCCGTACTTAAAAATCCCTCTTTTGATCTCATAGCTCCCTCTGGCTATATCCCCATCTTCCTACTCCCGTCCTATCCAAACTCCTATAATTGATCACTGCCAGTTCTATGCGGATGATTTTTCAAATCTATCTAGCTCTGACCGTTCATCTGACTTGCAATACCACATCTCCTTTCGCTTTCAGGACATCTCCAGTTGGATGTCCTGTTGGCACCTCAAATTCAACATGTTTAAAACATAACTCCCTATATTTCCCTCTAAACCTATTCCCCCCGACTTTCCCTTCTTAGTTGACAACACCACTATCCCCTGTTCCACCTTGGTGTCATCCTCAACTCTTCCCTATTGTTCAACTGCAACACCCACTCCACTACCAAATCCTGACATTTTTTTCCAGCACAGTTCCTAAATCCTCCTCTTCCTCTCCACCCAAACTGCTACCACTCTAGTTCAAGCTCTGGTATTGCCTCTGCTAAACTGTTGCATCAGCCTATTCCCTCATCTCTCAGCCTCCAGCCCATCTTCCCTCCATTCTAGACTATCCGCTGCTGCATGGCTCAGCTTCCTGAAGTATCATTTGGCCCACATCTCTCCTCACCTCAAATTCCTCCATTGACTCCATGTGTCTCTTCACTTCAAACAAAAATTCCTCAAAATCTGCTTCAAGGCTTTCTACCATCTGATCCCACCTAACCTAACTGCCCTCTTCCCCTGCTATTCCCCAAATTAGTATATTCATTCCTTCCAAGCCAACCGTCTAGCCGCACCTTGCTCTTGACTCTCCCCTTGTTCATGCTGTTCCCCTGACTTGGAACTTACTCCTTCCTTCCCCATGTCAGACAGAATACAGCTCTCCCCACATTTAAATCCCTCCTTAAATCCCAGCTCCTCCAACAAGCTTTCCCTGATTAATTTCTCAGCACACTGAGCTCTGTCATATGTTCAGCCAACCCTAATGCTTATGAATTTATTCGCACCCTCTTTTGCACTCAGACACATATGTTTAGTCATTTTTTTTTAATTTAGACTATTCAAGTTTTAAATACTTTTATGCCTTCCTCTCCTTGTCTTGTCTTATGCTGTCAAGTCATCCCTGGCCCATGGAGACACCATGGACATATCTCTCCCAGAATTTCCCACCTCCAACTACAATCATTCTGGTAGTGTATCTGTAGAGTTTTCTTGGTAAAAATACAGAAGGAGTTTACCATTACCTTCTTCTGCCCACTGAACTTGAGTCTCCGCCCTTGACTCTCTCCCAGGCCACTGCTGCCCAGCACAGGTGAGTTTTGACTTATAGCAGATTGCCTTCCACTCACTAGCCACCGCCCAGGCTAGGAATGGAATGGATATGCCTCTGCTTGACTCTCCCTCCCATAGTCGAAACTGGTAGAGTACTGGAAACTCTCCAGGTGCGACCCTGAGAGGATCTTTCTCTCCTATTAAAGTCAATATAAACCTATCAGCCCTCTCTAGCACTTATGAACTTATTTATATCCACCCTCAACACTTACATATATACATTTTTTCACTTATTTATTTGAACTATTCTGTAAATACCTTTATGTCTACTGCCTCTAATAGAGAGTGTAAGTTCCTTGTGGACAGGGAATGTGTCACTTGCATGCTTTGTACTTTCCATAGGCTTAGTACCGTGTATTGCAGCCAGTGGGTGTTCCATATATGCTATTATTATAAGTATTATTAGTAATACTAAAGAATCAGTGTGGCCTAATGGAGTCAGAAGGCTCTAATTTAGGCTCTGCCACTTGTCTGCTGTTTAGACCTTGGGAAAGTCACTTAACTTCTCTGCACCTCTGCTCCTTCATCTGTAAAATGGGAATTAAGACTGTGAACTCCATGTGGGACCAAGACTGCATCCAACCCAGTTTGTTTGTATTCACCCCAGGGCTTAGTACAGTGCCTGGCACATAGTAAGGGCTTAAACCCCCCCCCCCACACACAAATTATTACTACAGTGAAGCAGTATGGAGTTTGCATAGGCTTCCTAGATCCTTGTTATTCAATCAATCAACTGTATTTATTGAGTGCTTACAATGTGCAGAGCACTGTACTAAGTGCTTGGGAGAGTACAATATTACAGAGTTAGCAGACATATTCCTTTGCCCATAATGCGGGAGAGATAGACAGAGACAGACATTTGTTATTCTACAAAGTTTACAGTATCAGAAAAAAAACCCATAGTTTTGGAACTAAAAGTAAAATCCAACTGGATACCAATCATACTTCTAGTATATTTTGCAAGCATAACTTGTTTTTATCTTGTTGTTTCAGGGTGTCTTGTTGTACACTATATTTTAAGAGCCTGGTGGCTGGGAATGGTCCAGGAAGAGGAACAGGGGAACGTGCTCTAAGATGCATCTTTTTATCTCTGGCTTCTTGTAAGCAGGCTGGTGGTAGTTCATTTGTTAATTGTTGATATCAAGCCATTTTTCCCCTCATGTATGTGCCTGGGGGCACTTGGTAAATTGAAACAGTAAATGGCCAAATTGGGATTATGTCAATGTTAAGCCTACAAGTGAAAAGGAAATCAGTTTCATATCTACTTTAAGTACTGTATGCAGATTATGACTGTTGTAGTTCTAAAAACCTTTTAGGCAAATATTTGAAATATTCTAAAACTGACATTCTGAAGAGGATTTCAGATACTATTTCAATAACATTTTATAAAATTCATAGGAAACATAGAATTGAGTAAATTTGAACTTTTCCTTTTGCAAGACACTTAAAGGCCATACTATTTGCATATTATAATATGGGATCACAGCTAAGGCATAAAGCTTCAGAAAATACAGTCAAAACCGGGCCACCCCAGCATGTGATTTTAACCTTTGGCCTTTAGTCTATATAAGTCAAAGATCAAAGTTCCCTGTGTACCAAGTCACTTACACAATCCCACTCAGCACAACCCATGCTTTCAAGAAATATCTATGGAAGTGCAATTAGAAGGTTTAAAACACAGAATCACAGACTGTACCCTATTTACACATTTAAAGTAAAGGTCACTCTCAGTTGCTGGGCTTCCCAGATTTCTCTCCCTGAAATCCCTTAAGATATATAATACCAACATAAAGGGAATCACAAATCCAGTGTTCAGAAAATGGCATTAAATATAGATTTAAACTTTGACCTCTAAGTCCCCAGTGAGAGGACAAAAAAATTCTCTTTACAGTGGAGGGCATGTAGTTACTAAGCTTCAATGAGTAGGAGAAACTTGACTGGTCGGATCCAGGATTAAGAAACAACAATCGATTTACCTCCAATGCAGGTGTACTGTAAATCCACTGGGGTATTACTATAGGGGGAGATTGGATAAAGCTCATCTATATTCCAGGTTTGGCAGTAGCTTTAGGGGAACGGAGGCTTCCTGGCTTGGGGAATTGACATCTCCACTGCAATGATTAAAAATGTGCTTAAAAAGGGCTGGAATATTGACGATGCGGTGTGGACCACTTCACACTAGGTAACGTAGGTAGGCCTGATCTCAGCAGAACAGTCATGTTTTGGGGCAGTTTAATCCTACATGAATTCCTACATGAACCCCAAATGTTAAGCTCTGGTGCTTTTCCAGCAGGATTGCAGCAAAAGCGGCAAAGGAGGGGAGCTGCCAGTCCCAGCTCTGGCTGCCAA
This sequence comes from Tachyglossus aculeatus, assembly GCF_015852505.1. NCBI lineage: Eukaryota > Metazoa > Chordata > Mammalia > Monotremata > Tachyglossidae > Tachyglossus > Tachyglossus aculeatus. The sequence continues at coordinate 26,552,135 of NC_052098.1, read as the reverse complement.
TACTGTTTTGAGGACATCTCCCTGGTGCCACTTTTAAAGTTTCAGGCAATTATTGGAGCCAAGTAAGAAAGCATCAACTATTAAAACCCACTTTGGGCATCATCAGCGTGGCTCAGTGGAAAGAGCCCTGGCTTTGGAGTCAGAGGTCATGGGTTCAAATGCAGGCTCTGCCAACTGTCGGCTGTGTGACTTTGGGCAAGTCACTTAACTTCTCTGTGCCTCAGTTACCTCATCTGTAACATGGGGATTAAGACTGTGAGCCCCCCGTGGGACAACCTGATCACCTTGTAACCTCCCCAGCGCTTAGAACAGTGCTTTGCACATAGTAAGCGCTTAACAAATACCATCATCATCATCATCATCATCTCCAGGTGACAGGAAGGCAGAGGGATACTGTCTTTCTCAGCCTTCTTTTTTTCTCTTTGTCCCTTGTGCTTTCCTTTGTCTCTGTCTACTGTGCTATGCCTCTACCTCTTGCTCAGTTAGTGTGTTTCCAGCCTTCATAACCTCTCTTCCCCTTCACTATCCTTCCAAATGTTTGGACTATTGGCTCTGTTCCTGGAAGCCCTGCTCCCTGAAACTTTCTCCCCCTAGCTCCATTTAAATGAAGAAAACCTGGTCATTCATATTTAGATCAGGAGCAAAAGTAGGTAAGCCACTCTTCTTATAGTAGGCAAACCACACTTGGCACATTCATTTTTTAAATTGTTTACTATTAATGATAATAGAGGCTGGGATACTTGGCTAGTGCCCAACTTATTTCTTTAGCCTGATGCTGGAGGTGTGTGTTTGGTTATGTGTATGTCGGTGTGTGGTATATGGTGGGAGCTTGGGAATTTAGTGTCTAACTCCCCTCCTCTAGACTGTAAGCTCATGTGGGCAGGGGAATGTGCCTGTTTGTTATTGTATTGTACTCTTCCAAGTGCTAATACAGTGCCCTGCACACATTAAGCACTCAGTAGACACAATTGAATGAATTAATGAAATGAATGGGAGTTTTAGAACATGCATCCTTCCTTTCTTGTAACTGGGAAGTTCCTTTATGGATTATCTTTAGGAAAATGTCATCTTTATTTCTAACAAATGATGTTATCCTAGAACATTCCAGACTCTGCCTAGAGTTGGGCTATTTTTTCTCATCTCAGTGTAAACTAGACAATGAAGATTTCAAAATCATCTAACATATAGAATATTTATGACAAAAATCAATAAATGCCCTAATTTCAAATATGCTTCTGGGAGCAGTTGAGCCATTTTTGGAAGGCAACCATAACATTCTTCTGGGCCTGTGGTGAAGGTTTTCTAATCCCTCAAAATTGGGGCAAGAGGAAGAGCAATGGGATGAAATTTAAGAATGCTTAAATATCTTAGTCTTTATTTCAGAGTAGCTTTCCGGTGTGGGAAGAATTCCCTCACAGGCAGAAAATCTGGTCTTAGAAGTTCTAGTAAACAATGGAACTGTTGGAGGAAACTAGGGGTAGGATCTCCATCTCTCCAAACATTAATGTGTTTCTGATCAAAGGAGTCGAAAGCAAACTAAAGGAAATTGGCAGGGTGACAGGCAGGATGTCTTCATTGTCCTGTCCATTATGGGTTTCAGTAGACCTCTGAGAATTCCTTATGAAATTCCAAAGCCAGATTCCTCTATGGGATTCCCATAGAGTTACCCAGAATAATCTCTAGGTTCTGTAATTTTAGCTATCTCTAGTGTTTTCACTTTCAGGAATACTGTGGTGCTGTATTATTTTCAGATATACCATTGGCCATAATTTCATCCTGTATAGTAACAATGAAGAATTCTCTCCCCATGTGTTTTAAGGAGCAGAGTTTTGTCTAACATCACTGGTGTTTTGCAGTGAATTTATTGCTTATTGAAATAAACATCAACACAAACACATTTTTGCCTTCTTAAAAACCACTTAGCTGCTTTACCAAACTCTGTATTCAATTAATTTTTAACATTGAAGTAAAGTTCTTTTTTTTGCTTCTAAACCAGACATTTATTTTTAACAAGGGATGAAATCATTTGAGAACAAAACATGACATCTGCTATTTTATATCTGTTTATTTTAAGTGCTTAAATCTGAGTCTGATTTCACACAATTTTGACATTGTTGCTTCATTAATAATCCTTACGTAATTGGGACCTCAGAATGAGCTCCGTGACTGCTGCGTTCACTTCTCATTAGCCAAGAGCTCAGTACAAAACCCAGGGCCATGCAGAGGAGGGTACAGGTTTGCATGTTTAAAGCTGTTCAAAACGCAGATCTATGAAGCTGTAGTGTTGTGGAAACATAACAAAAAAGTGTAACGATAGCTACTGTCTTCTAGGAAGGATGCCCTGGCTGTAAACAAAACAGATGTTTATGCCCCGGTGGTGTTTGCACCGATATTTTCTAAGGGAAGTGGGCACATTTTCCAAATGTGGCACTTGGCCCAGCAGAAACAAACACACACACACACCCCCCACACACACACACCAACACCATCAATCACCATCACCATCATCACCACCACCACCACCCTCTGGGTTTAATTCCAGCCCACAACCTAGTGTGCTCTGCAAACTTATGGGAAGGCACTTGCAGACCTGGGAAGGGGCATCATAAGGGTGCAGCAGGGAGAACCACAGTGCAGAAGGCTACAAGAAGTAATACAGTGTTCACAAAGTGGGGGCCCTGACACTCCTGAGGATTTTCCATGGTTCCTGGGATTTCACACCAAAGGTCACTGAAAGAGGAATGGTGGGATCCAGAGACGACAAAGACTAGGAAGAGTATGGGAGATTCTAAAAGAAATGGAGCAGGATCTGGGAGGTTATTTGTGAATGGATGAGAAGCACTGTCCTAGTGGATAGAGCACGGACCTGGGCAGCAGAAGGACATGGGTTCTAATCCTTGTTCTGCTACTCATCTGCTATGTGACCTTGAGCAAGGCACTTAACTTCTCTGTGCCTCAGTTACCTCAACTATAAAATGGGAAATGAGACTGTGAGCCCCGTGTGGTACATGGACTGTGTCCAACTAATTTTTTGTATCAACCCCAATGCTTGGTACAGTGTCTGGTGCATAGTAATAGCTTAACAAATACCATAAAAAAGGAGTTAAGGTTTAGAAGAGGGTCATTCAAACTGTTGATCATAAGACATGGTGACCTAAAGACTTTAGCCTTGCTGAAGAAGGATAGAGGGGAGGAAGGGGCAGTGCGGGATACTTTCTATCTCCTCTGGAAGAGTTCCGAGCACCTGAACTCCCCTCCTCATTCTCTTCTTGGGGAGGCGGGGTGTAGCTTCAAAGCTGTTGGTTGCACATTGCTGCCTTCTCCGCCAGTACCAGTTAGCGAAGCATTGTTTCTGCATGGCTCCCAAAATCCTGTTAGCATGAATCTTCCCCTGCCATGCCCACACATACAAAGAAATGATTTAGTTGGGACAGGGATACAGACTAGGCTAGGCTAAGAGTTATTCCCTCACTAAGCCTCCTGCTAGCAGAGAGGGGAGAGAGAATCCTTGGAGTCATTTACATATATATATATATATATATAAATATATATATACATACATACATACACATATTCAGAGCTGGATACATAGCCAAGAACAAACAGAAACATGTGTACACAGAGACTTCCTTGATGCACCCAGGAGAAATGTGGTGGGGTTTCTGTATCCAGAGAATCACACCAACACAGAAGGGTGCAGAAATGTACTCAAGGATTGAGATACACAAGTTCAGGAGACAGGGAATTGCAGAGAGAGGAACAGTACAGCAGAGAGACTACTAAGAGCAAAATAGGGAGGGTGGGTGGTAGACATGATAACCTCAAGCACCAATACTTGGTAGGGCCAGTGAACCAGCTAATCCAATATCCTGTCTCTAACAGTAGCAACATAGAGAATTAAGAAGACATTCACCATCTAACCAAGGCGAAAAAGTAGTATTTTTTGTAGGTCATCTCATTTTTCTTCAGGAAACTTCTATCTTTTAACAGTCTTGAAACTCTCCTAACTGTTTTTCATTTGTATCAGGGTGGCAGGGAGAGAAAGCATGGTTTAAAGCTGTCCTTGTGGTTAAACCATCCCACTTCCTTATTTCTTTTACCTTCAGCACTCAAGTTAGGGCATTTGTAATTAGTGCTTTCTTTTCCCCCAGAGCCAAGGACTGAATGCCTTGGAAGCAGCCGGGAACGGAGAGCATTTCTGTGTTTTGATTTTATGTATACTGCAACTACACAATGTGAAACAGGAGGCTGGTTGCACATTGCTCTCTTCAGCCACACCCACATGCCTGGAAAGCGCTTAGTACAGTGCTCTGCACACAGTAAGCGCTCAATAAATACGATTGATGAAATACAATTGATGGAAAAGATTTTCACATTCAATGATATCTAAAGAACGGCTCTAATTGTCCTTCACAGATGATGTGAATGGTAAAAAAAAACCTCCATAAAACCTTAGGAAGGCTAGTGGCTGCAGTTGCTGTGGCTACAGGTGTGTTTTGGACTCTGAACAATGAGTAGCCTCAAATTATCCTCATCTAGCCATAGCGTCCTACTAATTTTTGTTTTTGTTGTGCATGCATTGTATATTTGTCCTTGCATCTTAGGCTGTTTTAGTCCTTCTTATGGGTCTGTCCCCTCTCCCCCTTTTATAGTCATAGATTTTGAGCCCCTCAAGAGACAGATACTAATTCTCACCTGTGTATTCTTTTCCATTCCTTAGTACAGTGCTCTGCACACAGTAAATGCTCAATAAATACTATTACTACTACTACAAATGATGGTATGATTTCTATCGTTTTGTGAGGATGGCTGACAAGACTGATGCATGATGGACACTCCTTGCTTCATCATGTGCATGGAAAGATTGATTCTGGCTGCACTGTTGCATTTGCTACCCTTAGGATCAGGCTCTGCTTTAGATTTTCCTTCTCTGTGTATTGATCTTCCCATACACTTCATTCTAATATGATCATCCCATTTCCGATTATTACTCTACACTAGGCCAGCCTATCTTCTGCTGACGTTCTCCATAACTAGGACACGATGTTTGAGGTTTTTGCTTCGCTGTGTCTTTAAAACATTTCCTGAGCCCTACGTGTGTTTATGTGTAAGAATATCTGTAGCTTCAACCAATCTATGTATTAACTGCATTCTTACTGTGTGCAGAGCTGTACTATGTGTTTGAAAGAGCACTCTACAATAGAGTTGGTAGACATGATCCCTGCTCACAAGGTGCTGACAGTCTAGAGTATAGTTTTCTATCCTTGCCCTCCTTTATAACATTGTCCTTGATAGAAAGCCCAGTGGGCATAAGCCACGTGTAGTTCTATTCTCTGTATATCACCTAGCATATTGTTAAGACTTGACCCTTGTTTCTCATTCTATATTATCGCAATATATAATAATGCTGAAGTGTGCACAATAGTTAATCAATAAATGTTAGTTGAGATGATGTTGACTGCTGATTGCATAATTTCCTCTGTATAAAGGCAGCTTAAGGTAGATTACCAGACAAGCCAGTTTGGGAGACAGTGTCAGCCATGAATCAGGCTAACACATAAAATTATTGGGGCATACATTTGTTTCAATAATTCATAGACTAGTAAGATCAGAAAATCTTTAAAAGTCTACACAAAAGAAAATGCCAGCCTCCTTGTTTGATATCAATGAGAGATGTGTAGAGAAGCAGCGTGGCTCAGTGGAAAGAGCACAGGCTTTGGAGTCAGGGGTCATGGGTTCAAATCTCAACTCCACCAATTGTCAGCTGTGTGACTTTGGGCAAGTCACTTAACTTCTCTGGGCCTCAGTTACCTCATCTGTAAAATGGGGATTAAGACTGTGAGCCCCCCTTGGGACAACCTGATCACCATCTAACCTCCCCAGTGCTTAGAACAGTGCTTTGCAAATAGTAAGTGCTTAATAAATGCCATTATTATTATTATTATTATTATGTGTGTGCTTAAGCAACATTTGAATCAACCTTTATCCATTAGTGTGTCTTTATCCAGGAAGAGTTTTGTTTAGACCCTGCATCTCCTACAATCGGCTTCAACATCCACTCAGCCCAAATCAATGGAGGGCATTCCAAGGGATGGGAGAGAGAAGGGACATAGCTGTCTGGTTTCCCAATGCACAGGTGATGTTCCTTCTGCTGAGATGGGACCTCTGTGCAGTGATGAGATCATCAAAGAGCCACTCCTTTTCTGTGGCTCTTTGTCCTCCCCAGGATTAGTGCCATATTAGCCTCCCACCCCCCAACCCAGCATACTTCTCTCTCCCCACCTACCCACAGCTAAATCCAGAAGTGCAAGATGGAGAAATGGGAAAAGTGTTCAGGTGTCTGCCTCACTTCAAACATTCCGATCCTTGAGGAGTTCAGTTTGATTCACCATGCCAGGAAAGCAGGAAGTCAGAGTTGGGGGATTTTCCGCTATAATGCTGCCCTCTCAGGCACAGTAAAGACTATTGTGTCCCTTGAAGGTACAAAGGGGTTTTCAGTTCCCTTCCTATTAGTGCCCATTGTAGATATTCTCATGGCATCTCTGGGCAACCAGAAAGGAGCATGAATTTTTCCCCTAAAAATGTGGCTGAGGATGATGAGTTCCTGGGTTCAAACTAATAATAATGCTAATAATTGTGGCATTCAATAAGCACTTACAATGTGTCAAGCACTGTGCTAAGATCTGGAGTGGGTACAAGCAACTCGGGTTAGACACAGTCCCTGTTCCACATGTGGCTCACAGTCTCAATCCCCATTTTACAGATGAGGTAACTGAGGCCCAGAGACATTAAGTGACTTGTCCAAGGACACACAGCAGACAAGTGGCAGAGCACCGGTCAACATCTGCTATCATTCACCTTCACAATCTCATTTGAACCCCAAACCCAGCAAATGTTAAAGAGGCCTTCAAAACATGCAACTCGACTTCCCCTCAAAAGAAAGCTGAGACCAGGGAAACTGACTTGGGAGGGTTGGGGGGACACTGAACTCCTCAAAATATTGGTTGAAATGGAGGCATCTTGGGCTAAGTGCGTATACAGGAAAGGTGCCCCGCTTAAAGCATGAAAAGTCTAGGTCCTGCAGTGCCGTATCTTTGATGCATTCTATTTTGGTTTAGAAGGCCTAGGGAGGACTGGCAGGCTCGCAGAATTAGAGCGATAATAGAGAGAAAGAGGAGAGTCTTAAATTGAGGATGGAGAGCAATTTACTCATGCTAATGGAAACAAACACAATATTAAATGAAATTGCACTACACCTTCTTCATAAGATGGCACTTGGGAGCCACATCTTTGCATACAGCAGGGTACTTTCTAGGCTTGAGTTGGCAGGGCTTGGAGGAGAGAAAAATCAACCATGCAACTACCATTATAGTTAATGGGAGCGGAGCTCCTAATTCCTTGTGCACTAAACAACATATTTACCTGGGTCCATGGAGAGGCAAGGCAAATTCTAGGGCAGTTTCAAGGGAGTCTGGAGCCAGGGGAAACTGCTTTATTCCAATTAAATGAAACGGTATCGGGTGGGAGGTAATTCCACATATTCACCATTACACAGAGTTCTGCCTTTAAGCACCTCGATGGACCCTCTTTTAATGAAGAACTAAACTGCACGATGCATAGGAGCAAAAGAGGGATTGCTCCAACTCCAAACTCCAAATCTCTCTCAGAGGAAGATGGAAAACAAGCAAGCAAAATGTTTCCCACTGTGAGAATCATTGCTCTCTCTGAGCCCCCAAACTGCACTCTCTGGATATGTCTCTGAGCATGTCACTTCCGTTTCGTGTTAGTAATAAGAAAACCTCACCAGATCAGGGAGGCTGGGAGTGAGTTTTCAAATGCTCAAAAGTTGATCAGAATTCAACTGAATCTTTAGAGGCTGACTTTCTCCCTCTGCTCCCAGGTGGGGGCAATCAAAGACAAATGAGTTAATGTCAGTCAATACGTGAGGGTAAAATGAATCCAGGTATGCAGTACACCGACTCCATTGCGGGGGCTTGAAAGCTAGGATGACTCAAAAGTCACTGCAGAGCTGAACTGCCCTTTATGAACCTGCTACAAGAAAATCAAAAGTTTCACTATTACAAGCCTGCAGATAGGTTCAGAAACCTCTCTGCAAGGACAAGAAGTTATATCAGCTTTTAAGATGCCACTTTTACCCATGCCCAACCTACCTTCTCTTCGGCAGGCCCTTACTCTCCTTCCATTCCCATTTCAGTAGGCCAGGAGAACACAAGTACCCAACAAATAGAACTAATTCAATCAATTGATCACATTTATTGAGTGCCTACTGTGTGCTGGGTATTGTACTAAGCTCCTTGAGGGCAGGAATCATGTTTACTAAATCTACTGTACTCTTCTAACTGCTTAGTACAGTGTTCTGCACACAGGAAGCGCTCAATAAATGCCACTGATGAGGAGGATGATAATGATGTAATCAATCAATCAATCATGTTTATTGAGCATTTCCTGTGTAGAGCACTGTACCAAGTGCTTGGGAGAGTACAATATAACAGAGTTTGTAAACACATTCCCTGCCCACAACAAGCTTACAATCTAGCAGGGGAGATAGACATTAATATAAATAAATAAATTATGGATGAGGATAGAAGGTCTGTGGGGTTAAGGAAGGGATGAATAAAGGGAGTAAATCCAAGTGCAAGGGTGTTGCAAAGGGGAGTGGGAGAAGAGGAAATGAGGGCTTAGTCAGGGAAGGCCTCATTGGAGGGGATGTGCCTACATGACTCCTGCCCTCGAGGAGTTTACTTAATTTTCTTTTGGTCATTCCGCTTAATTTTTTTCAAGTCCAGACTAATTTATTTTCAGTCCTGTGCAGATGGGCATATGCTTATTTCCACAGTTGAGTTATTGGAAAGAACCCATAGTCTTGATATAATACCCATGATACCAGGGCGAAGTACCATTCCAAGAGAATATAAACCAGTTAAGTTTGGGTAACACACTGCTTTGGGAATAGATAGTCCAAATGTAATTGCCTAAGAAGCTTATTTAACCCACTGAAAAATATGAATTATGATTACAAGAGGTCTTGAAAAACTGAAATGGGATACTGATTTTCTTAGGAAATAAACACTCTGGATTATGGAGAATGAAGGTAGGAATTGAAATTCATAGGAAAGCATCTGTAAATTATCTTGAGGACAACAGGACTAACAAAAAGAAATATTACGGGTTTACAAACAAGTGGACATGCCAAATGAATATGATGTCTCTTTCTTATAGAATTACAGGAATAGTTGACGAGGTCAATGTGGAAGATGCAATATATTTTAATTTGAGTAAAGGATTTAATTCTGTCGCACAAATCTTCCCCTCAAAATTGGTTCAGATTGACTTGAATCTGATCACGGGTTCTTGTCTTGACTTATGCTGTCGAGTCATGTCCGACCCATAGCGGCGCCATGGACACATCTCTCCCAGAATGCCCCACCACCATCTGCAATCCTTTTGGTAGTGTATCCATAGAGATTTTTGGTAAAAATATGGAAGTGGTTTACCACTGCCTCCTTCCATGCAGTAGTCTCTACCCTCCACTCTCTTCCATGTGGCTGCTGCCCAACACAGGTGGGTTTTAACTTGTAGCAGATTACCTTCCCCTCTTAGACTGTGCACTTGGTGCACCAAAGGAATCAGGATCAGGCCTGGTCTGGTTTAGCATCTTCATTAATGTCCTGGAAAAGAGAGTAAGGGGTAGTCAGGAATTACAAGCTGGAATAAGCAGAATGAGATTCAGTAAAGAAAAAAACTTACACGTTTTACTAAACATCTTGAGAAAACACCTCCAAAGGGCAACTCTTCCACAAGACAGAGAAACCTAGAGAAAAGAAATGCTGATAGGAAAAGTGAGCAATGAATTGTACTTGGATTTTAAATACATTATGTCAGCAGTATAGTCTGCTGTGATTTTGAGCAGTACAAGCAGAAGTAGCACATTAGTATATAGAGTAATAGCCTGATGAGCCCACACTTGGACTACTGTGTTCCATTCTGAACACCTTCATCACCTGAACATAGGGAACAGCAACGAATGGAGTTGGCAGAAGAACATAATGTGGACACGAAAATTGCAGGTTTGCCAACGGGAACCAATCAAAATGAGAGCTATGGTATGAAATTAAGCAAAACAATACTTGAATATCAGTTTAAGAAAAATGTAGGTTCAAGAAGATGTTAGCTTATAAAAAGGTGAGGTAACTCTCTCCCTGGAGACAGTTACACTATCCAGGATGAAACACTAAGACACAGATCATTGCTTATTATAATCTCAATAGTTGTATCTCCTAGTCTATCTCCCTCCTAGTACAAGAGATAATCCAATGCTGGATAGAAAGATATGAGGTAAATTAATAGGTCTTAGCCTCTAGTTCTATGGCTTGTTTGACCTATGTTCTCTTAATTCTCTCAGTTACTAACTTCTTCCTTTCATTTCAGCTTCCTGCTCAAAACTTCTCTAGACTGTAAACTCATTGTGGGCAGGGAATGGGACTGTTTATTGTTGTATTGTATCCTCCCACAGTAAGCACACAGTAAGCACTCAATAAATCTGATTGAATGAATGAATGCAAACCATCATTTCCCCCTCATCTGTTGACCTAATTCAGCCTCTGTAATTTTTCTACATTGGGATATGTACTATAGGTGTAATAATCATCATTGTGGTATTTGTTAAGTGCTCACTATGTACCAACCAATGTGCTAAGCACTGGGGTAGACACAAGAAAATCCCCATCAGGCACAGTCCTTGTTCCATATGGGACTCACAGTCTGAGGGGAAGGAAAACAGGTATTTGATCCCCATTTGACAGATGATGAAACTGAGGCACAGAGAAGTTAGCTGACTTGTCCAAGGCCACAAAAACTGGGAACAGATGGAGTCAGGATTAGAACCCAGGTCTCCTGATTTCCAGCCCTGTGCTCTTTCCATTCTGCCATGCTGCTCTTCTAAACAAATATATTATGTATGTCCTACTGCTTTGTTATGTGAACTCCTAGAAACTTTTTACAGCACCTAGATCATTGGACACAATAAATTTTACAATCATGTTCTTTGTCCTAAGTAGTTTCCTTACTCACGGGAGCCTAATCCTTTTCCTTTTACCTTGTCAGTGAACTCACTGCAGGGCCTCAGCAGATCTGGCACTCTCTTCTCGTATATATATGAGGAATTTCTAAAGTCTGAAACATATCAGAGGTCACCACCATCACCATGCACATTCACTGTACCGTAGCTAACCTCACCAAATCTGAAATTCCTCTCTCCAACTACCACTTCCTAATCTACTTCCTCAAAAATCTCCAGTGGCTACCAATCAATCTGCGCATCAGGCAGAAACTCCTCACCCTCAGCTTCAAGGCTCTCCATCACCTCGCCCCCACCTACCTCACCTCCCTTCTCTCCTTCTACAGCCCACCCCGCACCCTCCACTCCTCTGTCGCTAATCTCCTCACCGTACCTCGTTCTCACCTGTCCCGCCGTCGACCCCCGGCCCACGTCATCCCCCTGGCCTGGAATGCCCTCCCTCCCAACATCCGCCAAGCTAGCTCTCTTCCTCCCTTCAAGGCCCTACTGAGAGCTCACCTCCTCCAGGAGGCCTTCCCAGACTGAGCCCCCTCCTTCCTCTTCCCCTTGTCCCCCTCTCCATCCCCCCGTCTTACCTCCTTCCCTTCCCCACAGCACCTGCATATATGTTTGTACATATTTATTACTCTATTTATTCATTTATTTATTTTACTTGTACATATCTATTCTATTTATTTTATTTTGTTAATATGTTTGGTTTTGTTTTCTGTCTCCCCCTTCTAGACTGTGAGCCCACTGTTGGGTAGGGACTGTCTCTATATGTTGCCAACTTGTACTTCCCAAGCGCTTAGTACAGTGCTCTGCACAGAGTAAGCGCTCAATAAATATGACTGATTGATTGATTGATTACTTCCCGCCACCCCACACTCTCCCACCCTGCAAAACTTTTGTCTCTTTCCCCAGAGAGCCTTCTCCAGTTATAATATCTTCTAGTCTGCAAGTTGCTCATGGGCAGGGAATGTGTCTACTAGCTCTATTATTTTGTACTCTCCAGAGCACTTAGTACAGTGCTCTGCACACAATAAGTGCTCAGTGAATCAATTGATTGGTTCATGCCCAACTGTACTTCCTACCCAAACTCCCATCTCTTGATACACAAATCTACCCTCTCAATACCACCCACTATAAAATTCAACTCCCTTGCCCCCCTTCTCCCTCCATCAAACGTGCACCACCAAATCACAGTCCTGGATAACCTCCACAGTATACTTCCTTGGTTTCCTCCTGAAAATTGGTTTGAAGACACTCAATCAGCTCTCTCCCTCCTATTTGTTGACTCTTGTTTCCCACAACACCCCAGTTTGCATCCCTCATTCATCCCTGGCTAACCTACTCATTGTGTCTCATTTTCAGTTCTGGGTCCCCTTCTATTCTCCACCTACACCCTCTCCTTTGGAGAAATCTAGGCAGATGATTCCCAAATCTACATCACTAGCCCTAATCTCTCTCCCTCTCTGCAGTCTCGCATTTCCACCTGCCTTCAAGACATCTCTGCTTGGATGTCCTGCTGTTACTTTAAACTTAATATGTCCAAAACAGAACTCCTTATTTTCCCACCCAAACTCTGTCCTCCTGCTGAGTTGCCCATCCCTGTAGACAGCACCACCATCTTTCCTGTCTTACAAGCCCATAACCTTGACTAATCTCTCTCATTTAACTCACATATTCAATCCATCACTAAATCCTTTCGGTTCACAACATGGCTAAAATCGGTCCTTTAATCGGTCCTTTCCCCTCCATCCAAACTGCTACCACATTAATCCAAGTGCTTATCCTATCCCACCTTGATTACTGTACCTGCTTCCTTGCTGACCTCCCTGCTTCCTGTAACTCCCCACTCCAGTCTATACTTCACTCTGCTTTCTGGATCATTTTTCTACAAAAATGTTCAGTCCATGTCTCCCCATTCCTCAAGAACCTCTAATGGCTGCCCATCCACCTCCACATCAAACAGAAACTCCCTACCATTGGCTTTAAAGCACTCAATTATCTCACCACATCCTATATCACCTCACTAATCTCTTACTACAGCCCAGCCCCTACACTCTGCTCCTCTGGCTGCGGCTTACTGACTGATCCCTGATCTTGTCTACTTCACCTCCAACCCCATTTTGCCATATCTGTCCTCTAGCTGGAACACCCTCCCTCTTCGTATACAACAGACAATTACTATCTCCACTTTCAAAACCTTATTGAAGGCACATCTCCTCCAAGAGGCCTTCCCTGATTAAGCCCTCATTTCCTTTACTCCCACTCTCTTCTGAATCACCCTGATCAGCCCCACAGCACTGAGTACATATCCTTAATTTATTAATACTAATGTCTGTCTCTCCCTCTAGACTGTAAGCTCATTGTGGGCAGGGAATGTGTCTGATAATCGTTATATTGTACTCTCTCACAGTAAGCACTCAATAAATACAATTGATTGATTGATTGACTGATTTCATCTCTCCCACAACCAAACTCTTGTTCACATTGTTCTCCCTGCTTGGAACTCCCTGCCACTTCATACCTAATCACCACCACTCTCCCCATTTTCAAAGCTCTTTTGAAATCACATCTCCTCTTAGAGGCTTTTCCCAATTAATTTGTAATCTTTCCACTTTGTATCTCCCAATTGCCATGTCAACATGTTCACAACACCTAGGCAATTAGCAGCTCCACATCCTCTCAGCCTAGCACAGCCCTGGGGATAAAGCAGCCTGTGCCTGCCTACTGCCTACCCTAGTCCCAATGGGGCTAACACACAACTGTCCCTGCACTTTATAATTACTGTATCTGGAAGTTCCATGTACTTATGAAATGAGGGGAACCTAGTCAATATTTTTCAAGCAAATATGTTGAGATTTTCATGTTACTAAAAGAATCAAAAAAGTCATTTAGATATAATTAATTATCATTGATCAGATTAATGCCTCATCTCCCCACCTTACATCCCCCTCCACTGCTACTTCAGCACTTTTATGCCACGTAAGCACTCAGATACTCACCCACCCCATAGCACTTATGTCCATATATCATTATACTCTATTATTTCCTTCTCTCTGTAATTTATTTTAGTGTCTGTCTCCCCTACTAGATTATGAGCTCCTTGATGATAGGAATTAGTAGTAGTAATAGTAGTAAAAGTAGTAGCATTCACTGAGTGCTCAATTAGAGCGCTGCAGTGTACTAGGATCTTGAAAGAAATAACGTTTCCTGCACTCAATCAATGAGCACTTAGTATGTGCAAAGCACTGTACTAAAAGCTTGGGCGTGTACAGTACAACAGAGTTGGTATACATGTTCTCTGTCCATAACGAGCTTACAGTCAAGAGATTATGAGCCCCATGTGGGACAGGGATTGTGTCCAACCTAATGGACTTGTACCTAACCCAGTGTTTAGAGCAATGTTTGACAAAGTAAGCGCTTAAAAAATACCATAAAAAAAGAGATGAGCTTTCAGTCTAGAGGAGTCTCTCTAACAGGGCAGACATACAAAAATATTTGCAACTAGAGTGTCCAAAATAAATAATTGAGTACATATATATGCATGAGTACAGAGGAGGGTATAAAAAGTTCATAAGTGCTAGAGTTGGCTGAAGGGATGATATAATATTTACTTACTGTATGGTAGGTACTCTCCCAAATCTTTAGTACATTTCTCTGAACCCAGTAGGCTCTCATAAATACTAGTGATTCATTGATTGATTTCAATTAGTTTAGATGGTGGAAGATATCCCATCTCTGTTGACGGCACTACCATCCTTCCCGTCTCACAAGCCCGCAACCTTGGTGTCATCCTCGACTCCATTCTCTCATTCACCCCTCACATCCAAGCCGTCACCAAAACCTGCTGGTCTCAGCTCCGCAACATTGCCAAGATCCGCCCTTTCCTCTCCATCCAAACTGCTACCCTGCTCATTCAAGCTCTCATCCTATCCCGTCTAGACTACTGTATCAGCCTTCTCTCTAATCTCCCATCCTCGTGTCTCTCCCCACTTCAATCCATACTTCATGCTGCTCCCCGGATTGTCTTTGTCCAGAAACGCTCTGGACATGTTACTCCCCTCCTCAAAAATCTCCAGTGGCTACCAATCAATCTGCGCATCAGGCAGAAACTCCTCACCCTCGGCTTCAAGGCTCTCCATCACCTCGCCCCCTCCTACCTCACCTAGCCCGCACCCTCCATTCCTCTGCTTCTAACCTCCTCACTGTACCTCATCCTTGCCTATCACCATTGACCCCTGGCCCACGTTCTCCCCCTGGCCTGGAATGCCCTCCCTCTGCACATCCGCCAAGCTAGCTCTCTTCCTCTCTTCAAAGCCCTACTGAAAGCTCACCTCCTCCAGGAGGCCTTCCCAGACCGAGCCCCCTTTTTCCTCTCCTCCTCCCCATCCCTCCCGTCCTACCTCCTTCCCCTCCCCACAGCACCTGTATATATGTTCATACAGATTTATTGCTCTATTTTACTTGTACATATTTACTATTCTATTTATTTTGTTAATGATGCACATCTAGCTTTATTTCTATTTATTGTGATAACTTGACACCTGTCTACATGTTTTGTTTCGTTGTCTGTCTCCCGCTTCTAGACTGTGAGCCCGTTGTTGGGTAGGGACCATCTCCATATGTTGCCAACTTGTACTTCCCAAGTGCTTAGTACAGTGCTCTGCACACAGTAAGTGCTCAATAAATATGATTGAATGAATGAATGTTAAACACTCGCCTGCCCCACCGTCGACCTCCGGCCCATGTCTTCCCCTGGCCTGGAATGCCCTCCCTCCACACATCCGCCAAGCTAGCTCTCTTCCTCCCTTCAGAGCCCTACTGAGAGCTCACCTCCTCCAGGAGGCCTTCCCAGACTGAGCCCCCTTTTTCCTCTCCTACTCCCCATCCCCCCCCACCTTACCTCCTTCCCCTCACCACAGCACTTGTATATATTTGCACGGACTTATTACTCTATTTTACTTGTACATATTTACTATTCTATTTATTTTGTTAAAGATGTGCATATAGCTACAATTTGTTCTGATGATTTTGACACCTGTCTATATGTTTTGTTTTGTTGTCTGTCTCCCCCTTCTAGATTGTGAGCCCGTTGTTGGGTGGGGACTGTCTCTATATGTTGCCAACTTGTACTTCCCAAGTGCTTAGTACAGTGCTCTGCATACAGTAAGCACTCAATAAATATGATTGAATGAATGACTGATGCACTTATTATGTGTTAAACACTCAATATGTGTCAAACGCTGTAACAAGCACTGGGGTAGATACAAGGTAATTAGGTCAGACACAGTCCCTGTTCCACATACAGCTCTCAGTCTAAGGAGGAGGGAAAACAGGTATTTGATTCCCATTTTACAAATGAGGAAACTGAGCCACCGAGAAGTTAAGTGACTTACCTGAAGCCACACAGCAGGCAAGTGGCAGAGCTGGGATTAGGACCCAGATTCTCTGACTTCCGGACTTGAGCCCACTGTTGGGTAGGGACTGTCTCTATATGTTGCCAACTTGTACTTCCCAAGCGCTTAGTACAGTGCTCTGCACAGTAAGCACTCAATAAATACGACTGATTGATTTGATTGATTGATTGATTGAGCTCTTTCCACTAGGCCACACTGTTTCTCAATAATTATTTTGGTATTGATTAAGCACTTAGGACTGGCATAAGTTCCCCTCTCAGAGTCGCACCTGGAGAGTTTCCAGTAGTCTATCAGTCTCAACGACGGTGGGGAGAGTCAAGCAGAGGCATATCGGCTTCATTCCTAGCTTGGTCAGTGGCTAGAGAGTGGAAGGCAATCTGCTACAAGTCAAAACTCACCTGCGCTGGGTAGCAGCAGCATGGGAGAGAGTCGAAGGCGGAGACTCAAATTTATTGCATGGAAGGAGGCAGTGGTAAACTTCTCCCATATTTTTACCAGGAAAACTCTATGGATACACTTCCAAAATGGTGGCAGATTGAGGTCAGGCATCCTGGGAGAGATGTGTCCATGGCATTGCTATGGGTCGGACATGACTGGACGGCATCAGACAGCAACAACTGGCCTAAGTGCTGTGGTAGATACAAGATAGATAGACACTGTCTCTGTCAAATGGGGTGCACGATCTTGAATATAGGGAAAAGTACACACCTTATTCCCCTTTTAGAGATGAGGAAACTAAGAAACAGAGAGGTTAAGCTATTAGATTTGGGGCAAAGCTGGGACTAGAACTTCAGGCGTCCTGATTTCCGGTTCCATGCTCTTTCCTTTAGACCACGTTCCCGCCCAAAGTATGTAAAGTACCCAGGTTTCATATTGTCTTAGCTCTAGCTCTGTAACCCATGGGCAGAGTTCTTTTTTTAAATCAGTCAATAAATCGGTGGCATTTATTATGTACCTACTACGTGCAAAGCACAGTACTAAGCATTTGGAAAATGACACAAGAAACAAGACACAGACCCTGCCTTGAAAGGGCTTACAATCTAATCAAGGAAGACAGACTTAAATTATTTACAAATAGAGAGAGCAGGAGGAAGAACAAGGATATAGCAAAGAGAAGCACAAACATGTCAGGATGAAATAGCTGAATGGTTAAATGTACAACTGAATATACATATATACACAACTGTGGAGGATGGGCATAAATAAGTACTAAATTCCAGGATTCTCACTGATTATTTTATGAAACCAGAAAAAAACACAGAGACCCAGAAAGCCCTGTAGGTTTCCTTATGGGTTCCAGGAAGGACCCCAGCTGTAGGCTGATGTGCCAGCACTAGTCAGCTGGGGTTAAGAAGTTAGTTACCATATTGATGCTGATCAGAAGGTTATTTCTCTATTAAGAAACTAAGCTCACACCTCTCCTGCACCCTTGCTGAAGACTAGAGGCTTGACTCCCAGGCCAGGGAGTTTATCTACTGGGGATTGTGGAGAGTGACTAATCTGTGGGGTGGCAGAGTGTCCTTGGACTAGGCATTACAACACTTTTTGGACCAAGATTTACTACTGGTCAGTAGCCTACATTTCTCTCCATTTGGCCTACGTTGCTAGAATCTGAAATGGTTAAAAAGTCTTGGGTTATTCCACAGTTTTAAAAAATGTATTTCTTAAGGGAATGAAGCCTTTAGTCTCTACCACCGGTTGAATGATCACAACAGATTCCCTCCCCTTTGTATTTCAGCTAAGCCCCATAAAGTGGGAATGGAGAATATGGAGAATAATTGGTAGATCCATAATAGAGGACTTGATGAACTGTGAGAAAAAAAATCAAAATGTAAAAGTAAATATTAATAATAATAATGGTATTTGTTAAGTGCTTACTATGTGCCGGGCACTGTACTGAGCGTTGGACAAGCAAGTCCAAGTGGACACAGTCCATGTCCCACATAGGGCTCACATTCTTCATCCCCATTTTACAGATGAGGTAATTGAGGCACAGAGAAGTGAAATGACTTGCCCAAGACCACACAGTAGGCAATTGGCAGAGCCAGGATTAGAACCCATGACCTTCTGACTCCCAAGCCCGTGCTCTATACGCTATGCCATGCTAAACAACTAGGAGCTAGCGGCTCGGGAAAAGGGATGAGGTGAAGGGAGGGAAATTCAAGATGATTTACCTTATTGAAAAGTTGATAGAAGAATTGTCTTTTTCAATAAGTTGGAAGAGTTTGTGCAGCCTCAATATGTCCACATAAACATGCCTGTAGACTGAAAGCTCCTGGTGAACGGGGATCACACCTACTAATTCTATTATATTGTACTTTCCTAAGCACTCAGTATAGTGTTCTATGCATAGTAAGCCCTGGAGAAATACCACTGACCAATTAATTGATTGATTGCAAGCTCAGTGTCCTTCTCTACCAGGCCTCCAAGATGCCTTCCCGGGGTCCCGCGCCGCCTCACTGAGGAGCCGCTATCCCGGCCTGCCCTACACCATTCATTCATTCATTCATTCATTCATTCAATCGTATTTATTGAGCACTTACAGTGTGCAGAGCACTGTATTAAGTGCTTGGGAAGTACAAGTTGGTAACATATAAAGATGGCGCCTACCCAACAACAGACTCGCAGTCTAGAAGGGGGACAGACAACAAAACAAAACATGTGGACAGGTATCAAGTCATCAGAATAAATAGAAGTAAAGCTAGATGCACATCATTAACAAAATAAATAGAATGGTAAATATGTACAAGTAAAATAAATTGAGTAATAAATCTGTACAAACATATATACAGGTGCTGTGGGGAGGGGAAGGAGGTAGGGCGGGGGGGGATGGGGAGGAGGAGAGGAAAAAGGGGGCTCAGTCTGGGAAGGCCTCCTGGAGGAGGTGAGCTCTCAGTAGGGCTTTGAAGGGAGGAAGAGAGCTAGCTTGGCGGATGTGTGGAGGGAGGGCATTCCAGGCCAGGGGGAGGACGTGGGCCGGGGGTTGATGGCAGGACAGGCGAGAACGAGGCACAGTGAGGAGGTTAGCAGCAGAGGAGCAGAGGGTGCGAGCTGGGCTGTAGAAGGAGAGAAGGGAGGTGAGGTAGGAGGGGGCGAAGTGGTGGGACAGAGAGAAGCAGCTGCAGCCTGGGGCCACCTCCACAGAACCTCCGGAAGATTGAACAATTGCTGTAGTCAAGGCTGTAACTGTGGTCTCTGAGCTGTGCAGAGCCTGAAATTCTGCTCCTGTAGCCACAGCACCCTACTGAATTATGTTTTAATTTTGTGTTTCCGATCAGGTCTATATCTTGTTTTAGTGGTTTGTTTTATCAGTCTTTATGTGTGTGTGTGTGTGTGTGTTGCCAGTCCCTTCTCCCCCATTTCATTATTAGATTGTGAGCCCCCTGAGAGCCAGGGACCAGTGTATTCTTTCCTGGCACTTGGTACAGTGCACTGAATACAGTAAGTGCTTAATGAATACTATTACCAGTACTACTAAATTCATTGCCCCTAAAGTGAGGGGCCATTTGGCACTGTTGCCTTCCCCTTTGGTTGCGATGGACAACTCCTTTGCCTTTCAGAGAGCCAGGAATTATCTGAAAACAATGAGTAAACAAAGAGATTACCCTCACCCTCCCTTTGTAAAGTTACACCACAATGGTTTACCCAAAGAATTTGGAGTCAATGTCACTTACTGAGCTTCAGCATTTCCCTAGTTGAAAAGCACTGATCTGGTCCTGGCCTAGGCCTGCAGGAAAGCTTGCTTAACCAGATCCGGATGTTGCCCCCTCACCTACCCCCTATGGGGCCTCCTCAGACACCAACCGGGCAACTGTTGGGAGGACTAGCCGGACAAGGAGCCAGACTGGGAATGTCGTTACTGCCCTTGTATACTCTGCCTTCACGCTAGGCCCAATACATGTAAATACTGCGGTTTCAACACTCTGAAGACAGAACCACTTGAGAGCTGCAAAACAACAAAAACTCCTAGGGTGTAACCGCCCTCACCCCCACCAGTTTGGATACAGCCCCTGGAGAAAAGTACCTCTTCCCAAGGAATGCATTCTCTTCTTTTGCAAGAAAGGGAGCCTCTGGGCTGCTGCCATGGACTCTCCTCATTTTTCTCTTTCAGTTGTTGTGAAAAATGACTTCAAGATCCCAGCCACATATATCGTGAAGGGTGGAAATTTCTTCGATGAATGTGCGTGTGTGTGTCTGAACCTGGGAGTACGGGTGGTCCTAGGAGGAAGGGGTAGGCAGGGACTGGACTGCAAAATTAAACATTGAAAATTTCGTTTTCCATTGAGGAATGAATTAGTACCCTCGGAATTCTTAACCAGCCTAAAACGCCAAACAGCAGCCCCTCCTTTTTATTAACTAAACAAAGAGTGTTATTTTTTAAATGAAAACTTAAGGGAAAAATCTATAATTCCTTCTGCTTTTGGATGGGATTTCAGCGCTCAAAAAAATATGGCCTTTTTGAATTGCTTGCAATGCCCTCAGAGCCACCTTTGTAGAACTTTTGGTAGGGAGGAAGGGGGGGGGGGGGTGACAGGCTCAGCCAATCGGGGCTCAGAGAGCCTTTCTGATGTCCTTTTGAGCCAAGCTCAGGTAGCACCATCATCATCTCCAACAACATTTATTGATTATCTATTGTGGAGAGAGCACTGTACTAGCTATTTGGGAACCACAGAACAGAATTCAAGGCCCAGACCCTGCCTTTGAAGAGCTTACAATTTAATGGAGAAGACAAATGACATAAATTGCATCCTTGGGAAAAAGTAAACATATCGACACAGTTGATGAAAACAAAAGTAGGCAATCAAATGTGAAAATAATCTAGAAAAAGATATACAAGTAGGTGCTAAGGTGGCTGATGCAGTGATGTGACCAGAGAAGTGGGGATTCATCAGGGAATGTCTCCTAGAAGAGGTGGCTTTTTAGGATATTCTGAAGGTTGGCTGGGACATAGCTGGAGTGATTTGGGGAGTGAAAGAAGTTCCAAAAGATCAACTCTTCAGACTGTATGCAAAACCCTCCACTAAATGGTTGGGAATGCTCAGTAAGGATAAAAGACAGAATCCCTGCCTTCAAGGAGTTTATAATTTAACAGTAGAAAAAGACCCAGAATTAATTACTGATATGAGGAAAAAGAGATTAGAAAGATGGATAGGTGAATAATGCATGGAGAATGACCTAAGGGATAGGTCACAGAAAGGAGAGTTGCAATCAATCAATTAATGGCATTTATGGAGCATTTACTGCTTGCAGAGAGCACTGTACTAAGTGCTTGGGAGAGTACAATTAAATAGAGTGTGTAGACACTATCCCTGCCCAAGAGGAGCTTATAGTTTAGAGGGGAACAAGTGAGGTATGGTTAGAAGCTGAGTTTAGGAGGACTACATGGTGTGACAAAATAAAATAATAGTGAAGCATTTATGAAGTATATATGAGGTATGGGTGAAATATATGTGAAGTAGAAGTAATAGTAGTGGTAGTATGTGAAACAGCCTAGCACGGGCTTGGGAGTCAGAGGACCTGGGTTCTAATCCTAACTCTGCCACTTGCCTGTGACCTTGGGTAAGTCACTTAACTTCTCTGTGCCTCAGTTACCTCATCTGTTAAATGGGGATTAAGACTGTGAGTCCCATGTGGGACAGGGACGCTATCCAATCTAATAACCTTGTATCTACCCCAGAGCTTAGAACAGTGTTTGACACATAGTAAGCACTTAACAAATACCATTATTATTATTATCGTCATTATTCATTGAGCACTTACTGTGGGCAAAGCCCGGTACTAAGAGCTGGGAGAGAATACAAAGGTGGGAATTAGATACAGTCCCTGTCTCTTGGGTGCTCATAAGTTTAAGTATGGAGAAGGGATTGGTGACAGACACAAGAGGGGTGATGAAACATTAAAACGCAACACAAATAAACACCCAAAATGGTGTTGGCAGGGATGGAAGAGTCTGAGAGCACATGGGAGCAGCTTTTATCCGCAGCCTGGTGCTCGCGGTGGTCTAGAGGCGGGAGAGAAAGTAGTGGTTACCAATGGTGCTTTTCTGGGTGACGATGATAGAGTCCTAGAGCACATGCGGTGCATGCTGAGAGCGGAGACCCTTGGTGATGGGAGGGAAGACAGCAGTTATTGCAATGCTTTTCTCAGTGGCAATGGAAGAGTCTGAGAACACACGGGAACAGCTTTTATCTCCATCCTGGTGAGCACGCCTGGAGCAATGGACCTTCCATGGCAAGAGGGAAGGCTGCATTTACCATAGTGCTTTCCTTGGCGGTGCTGGAGGGGTCCAGCAGCATGCAGGAAGAGCTTTTATCCCCTTCCCAGTGGGCTTAGAGCACGCTGGGAGCAGGGACCCTCGGTGGTGAGAGGGAAGGCAGCAATTAAAATTGTGCTTTTCTCAAGGGGATTGAGGAGGGATGTTGGGGATTGACTCTTTTCTAGAAGAAGTGAGAAATTTCAAAATTAACTATAATTTCACCAAAGGGTTCACCTTTCATCCCCCCTCACCACAAACTTCGAAAAATTCCCCAGTCATCTGTGAACCCAAATCCCTCTTCGGTCTGAGTTCAATGCTTCAAGTTCTGCATGACTCCACTCCCAGATTTCGGGGTTCAATAACAACACCACTAGCTAATTCAGCAACACCGCACCTCATGCCAGTTTAGAAATGTATGATCAACAGGGTAGGTCTGCAGACCGAGGGACAGTCAGGACAGACACATTCACAAGCCCGGCTACTAATTGTTAAATTTGCCCACACAAAGTTTTCTATTTTTTCTTCAAGCTTTCAGAAAATATGTGATGACTGAATACAGTTATCAAAAAAATGAGATAAAGCATTTCATACCAGAGTTCCTCTTCTCTCTAATCAGTGCATGAACCATTTGCAGGGACTACCCTCTTTAACTTGGCTGGCTTCAGTGCTGCTGTGAAGAATACATTGGACTTTCCTTCAAGCTGCACAGAGCAGAGTCCAAGATCAGAGGATACATGAGCTCTTCTGGTCTGAGTTGATACAGCTGCTTTACCCTTTTCAACTGATTGGTTCATCCACTTGCATAGCCATCAGCTTATGTAGGCAGGAGGATTCCTGGATGTTCAGCCTGCAAGGACAGCCTAAAATGAGTGCTCTTTCCTTTTCATTCATTTATTTAGTCATATTTATTGAGCGCTTATTGTGTGCACAGCACAGTACTAAGTGTTTGAAAGAGTACAGTACAACAATAAACACATTCTCTGCCCACAATGAGTTTACAGTCAAGAGAGCAGCGTGGCTCAGTGGAAAGAGCACGGGCTTTGGAGTCAGGGGTCATAGGTTCGAATCCCAGCTCTGCCGATTGTCAGCTGTGTGACTTTGGGCAAGTCACTTAACTTCTCTGTGCCTCAGTTCCCTCATCTGTAAAATGGGGATTAATACTGTGAGCCCCCTGAGGGACAACCTGATCTCTTGTAACCTCCCCTAGCGCTTAGAACAGTGCTTTGCACATAGTAAGCGCTTAATAAATGCCATTATTATTATTAAGAGAGGGGCAGTGAACCCCACTCTGCCTGCTCTTGTGGCAACATGAGGCAGGAAGGGAATGTGTGTGTGTGTGGGGGGGGGGGAGGTGGTGGGGGATGCCTGAATCATGTCTTCCTCGCTTGTCAGCAAGATAGTCCTAGGTAAAAAAAAACAAAAACAGCTGTTAATCACCACTGGCGGGCCTTGACCTACCTACCATACGGACCCAAAACTGTGTAATTCCTAAACATAATGCCATCCCCTTCACTTTCCTTCTTGGCCCACTCCACTGCTTTGTTGCTTGATTTGGACAAAGTCTGTTAGTTTAGTATACATTCAAACAGGAAAGTTCCAGAGAGACAGGAAATGCTGTGGGAGTCAGTCCAAGCAGCAGAACTGAGCATGAAAGCAGTTCACTTGAACATGGTTAAATCCTATAAATAAACAAGTTATTTGCTGTTTAATAAAACATGCAGTAACTGGACTGATTATCAATGAGGCTAGATACACGTGCATGTGTGTATGTCGCACACACACATATACACATGCACACACATGCACACAGAGTAAAAGCCATGCTATAGACCACTCCTGGGGAATGAGGAATACCAGGGTAGTCAAATATTCTGATTAACAAAGAGCTAGGGCCGTCCACAAAAGGCTTGAGTAAGATTTCTCTGGAAGTCCCAGCAAGGTCTGCAAAGCACAGCATAGTGAAACCTGGTGCTTACGTTCAGAGAGCGGTAGATCAGATTAGGAGATAATCTTACATTGCAACTATGGTGCTGAGGGAGAGTGATTGCTAATCACATTATTTCACGTTCCCTATGCTGCCTAAGGAAGTCCTGCTAGATCTCAAGAAGCCTTCAAACTCTGTGTAAATCACAGGGGCCTGCACTCATGCATAATGCCCCCGAGGCTTACAAAAAGTTTGAAGTATAAAGAACAGACATCAATGGGGACAGGGAGCTGAAGCTGTTTGCTAATCAGATTAGTAGAGTGTTTGTATAAATACCAATAGTCCATTCCTTCAGATTTCTTCAGACCTTTCATCAATACTTAGTCCTGGGCTGCTTTGCAAAGTAGTCCAACGTAATCTGCTTGTCTTCTTGCATGCATTCCTCTAGAGCAGTTAGCTTCATATGAGAATTTCTGAATGACTGTCTAGACCTTTCAATGATGCGTGTAGGCTGTTGAGTTGGAAGAGTTTCCTGCTGGATTGGATTCTACCAATCTTACTATCGCAGTGCAATTTCAAGAATTTTATGAATGTCTTTGAGAAGCAGTATGGCCTAGTGGAAAGCACAAGGGCCTGGGAGTTAGAGGACCTGGGTTCTAATCCTGTCTCCACCACTTGCCTGCTGAGTGTCCTTGGACAAGTCACTTAACTTCTCTGTGCCTCAGTTACCTCAACTGTAAAATCTGTAAAATTAAGATAGTGAGCCCTGGGTGGGACATGGACTGTGTTAAATTGCCTCTGTCCCAGCACTTAGTACAGTGCCTCCTGGCACATAGTAAGTGCTTTACAAATACCATAAAAAAGTTACCACTTCTCTGTAACCTGTTTCCTCATCTGTAAAATGGGGATTCAACACCTGCTCTCCCACTTACTTAGGCTGTGAACCCCATTTTGGACAGGGACTGTGTTTGATCCCATAGACTATATCTACCTCAGTGCGTAGTACAGCATGTGGCACATAGTAAGCGCATAACAAATGCGACTATTATTATCATTAGAGCAGCCAAATTTATTTTGCAATTGCCAGAACCCATGTCTACTCGTGTTTTTATCTGCTTTTTAAGGTCTATTCATTCAATCGTATTTTTGAGCGCTTACTGTGCACTTACTGTGCACTGTACTAATTGCTTGGAAAGTATAATTCGGCAACAGAGACAATCCCCAATACTGCCATCTTGGTGCAATTCTCTGGCAGAGATCATGTCTTTTGTGGCACAGGGGATCTAAATCAATCAATGGTATTTATTGAGTGCTTACTATGTACAGAGCACTGTACTAAGCACTTGGGACAGAAGAATACAGTACAGTTACAGGTACGCTGTGTTTTTAGTGACTAGTCTAAAAGGACTGTGCCTGGGATCTTGCTACAGTGGAGACAATGAAGAAAACATGGAAATCAGGAAACTCTGCATCATCATCAATCGTATTTATTGAGCGCTTACTATGTGCAGAGCACTGTATTAGTGCAGGCCATAATAAGTTACTAGGGGGTAATTTAGACAGGTAGAGGGAAAGGTTGGCAATGCTAGCCATTGGGATGAATTTCAAACAGGGCAACCACCCATCTACTGTTTCTCCAGTCATTTTGTTGCCACTGCTGGAGACAGAATACTGGAATGAATGGATCACTGGGGTCTGACTAGGTAACAGTGCCGTATTAACTTTGTTCCATTCATTCATTCACTCAATCATATTTATTGAGTGCTCATTGTGTGAAAAGCACTATACTAAGCACTGGGGAAAGTAAAATATAACAACTAACAGACACATTCTCTGCAGCTATGTTCAAGAATGCAAAAAGGAATCTCAAAACCGGTATCACTATATGATTCTGCTCCTCTGGGAAATTCTTTCAAGGCAGAAGGGATGATTAAAGTCCTTGAACCACTCATTTTTACAGGAGGAGCTCCTATACACAGATAACTGCTCTAGAAGCATGCATGTAGACAAGGCACATGATTACATGTCATATTTTGTGATGATGACATGTCATCTTCGCTTTTATCAGCCACAACCACATATCACCCAATCGAGCAATAGTATTTGTTGAATGTTTACTCTGCACGGAACACTAATACTAAGCGTTTGGGGGAGGGAGTACAATAGAATTAGTAGATATGATCCCTGCCCTTCAGCAGCTTACATTCAAGCAGGCTTCAAACCTGAAGGACAGTTTTGTATACTTAAGCAGTGCAACCCTCTCTTTACTTGTAGATCCAAGAAGGCATGCCAACAGGCCTAAGACTTGTATATATTTCATAGCTCTGCCTGCAGCGGTAACTTCCTGAGATATTGGAACAAAGAGCCATGCCTTCAGATTAAAGCAGATTTTTTTAAGCTTCACAGGGCTTCATTTTTGATAACGAGCTGCTCAAGACATGAAATGTTATTGAAATCTCTGCAGAATTCTCTCCTTGCTGTGATGAGGGTGAAGACATCTGCATTCTTTAGCAGCACTGTGTGTGGCTTCTTCAGGGTCACGTAAAATCCTCGGTTTGGTCTGCATAGTTTTGGATCTCTCCAGCCATGGAATCCTGCCAGTGGTCATGCATGTTCCTTAACTCGATTTGCAAGTCATAAAGCACGTCTCTAAGCTCCTCTTTTGTTGGGATCATGAGGGGCTGCAAGATGTTGCTGTTGTGCTGCTTGTGTGCCAAAGAAGTTCTTTTATTTCTGAGTTGTCATTGATCCAGCCTAGTTTTTACATCAGCTAACAATGCCCAAAATGTAGATAGCTGCCCGGTTCTCCAGTATCTAAATGCCCATTCCCTGTTTTCTGTTTATGCTTTTGTTTCAAGGGCAGGCCTAGAGTCATCAGTCAGACACATCTGCCAGTGGTCAGTTTCGGAAGACCCATGTCTTGTGACTGCCAAATGGAGAAAACACTTGAAGGCTGTCACTCTGAAATGGGAAAACCTCTCCAGAAGAAGTTGTACACAGCACTATCTTTGTGAGCTGTCTTTCATCAGAGGGCCTAATTTCACTCAGTCCTGCAATGTTTGCTCCTTATCTAGGCAGTTCACTCACAACAAGCTATCTATCCCAGTGCTTGGAACAGTGCTAGGAACATAGTAAGTGCTTAACAAATACCATAAAAACGAAAAACAAAACAAGTTCTGTACCCCTTTCTTGATGGTACGTAACTCTTTCTTTCCATAAGGCAGTATGGCTTAGTGGATAGGACACAGGCCTGAGAGTCAGAGGGCCTGGGGTCTAATCCCTCTTCTGCCACTTGCCTGCTGGGTGACCTTGGGCAAGTCATTTGGCTTCTCTGTGCCTCAATTTTCTCATCTGCAAAATGGGGATTCAATACCAGATCGCCATCCCACTCAGACTATGAGCCCCATGTAGGACAGGGACCGTGTCCTCCTTGATTATCTTGTACCTAGTCCAGCACAGTGCTTGGCACCTAGTAAGCGCTTAACAAATACCATCAATTTTCATTATTATTATTGGTATTGATCTTCTTATTATTAGCTCACAGTGTCCCATTGCGCAATGGTTGTTTTCTTATTATTAGCTAATTTTCTGAAGACTTTCACACAGCAAAAATAAAACCTCTTCATCAAGGACATCTGATAGGTATGGTTCTGACTGAAGGAAGTAGTCAGTGTTTAGGGCAGCTTTTCTAGCCCCTGCCACCATTCAGGGTAAGTGATGCATTCCTAAATTATGGCTGTGCAGATGGTCAGGCCAGGGGTATTTGGTATTTGTTAAGCGCTCACTAGGTGCCAAGCACTGTACTAGCTGGACTAGGTACAAGATAATCAAGGAGGACATGGTCCCTGTCCTACATGGGGCTCATAGTCTAAGTGGGATGGAGATCTGGTATTGAATCCCCATTTTACACCCACGGGTCCTCACAGCCCAGTCAGGCAACCTCACAGTACTTCACAGTACCACTGCCTCTTCAGTAATCAGATGACCAATGTTCTGGCCTGCCTACTTGCATTGAATTTTTACTAGGGAATTCCCCTCTCTATAAGACGCGTGCTTGAGTTATTTTTCCATCAGTGGTGATGGGTTGCACTGCACCATCCACACTCTCTCATCCAGTTCCTCTATGACCAACAACATGCCAGGTGATCCGGCTGCCTAAGAGAAGGGTGCATGCAATCTGTAGCCATTTTGTCACAAGAATGAACATCCATTTGGGGGAGGAAGTTTCTTCCTCCTCTTTATGGATTGGAAAATATGTAGTACTCACTTTCAAGGCTGCTGCATCTCCTGCCTGTTTACCTAATGGAACAGACCAACCCTTTCACTTTTGCATTTTTGGATTTACTGTTTGTTCTCTGAGTCTAATAACAGTAACTCACAAGGGTATTGTGAAGCCTGAGGAATATCTCCAAAGTGAAATGCTCCTATAAAGATGTTCTAGAAGTGAAATGATTATTATTATAAATTATAAATGATCATAATACTTAATCATAATAATGTATCAGTCCCACACAACCTCCTGACACTGTAACATTTCTCCTTGGAGCACAGAAGGGGACCTTGCCTCAAATTGCATTCCCCTCCTGCATTAGAATTTCAGTAATTTCTGTTGGTTCAAAATCACTTCCAATTGAGAGCCATTTTTATCCCTTGGAGGGACATATTGACAAAATGATGGATTTGCTCTAACCCAGGACCTCTGATAACAGATCTGAAGCCAGGTGTCTGTAGCCAAAGAAAAGAGGGTGGTGGGGTGTAATTATATCCTGAAAATGGAAGCTTGAGTTTTTATTTTACCTGAATTATTTGAGTCATTGTCCCAACTCCTCTAGGAATTGAGATGCTATCCAATATCCCCGAAATGAATGCACAGAAGACCCAATTTATCTGATACTTCCCAAATCAGGGTAAGCTGTCGAATATCCTTCTCTTAAGGCCTTGAAAAATCATACAAACCCTTGCCTGTGACTGATGGTTTAGTTGTGGCTCTGCCTGAAGTGCAGTGGGGGATTTGATCTCCTCCCAAGGTTCTGTCTGGCTAATCTTCTGTACTACTCTACGTCTCTCATAATGCTAGCCATTCTTTTCTTTTTCCTTAGCCCGTTATGTTTTTCATATACATTTTTTTGTGATTATTCAGCATGGGGTGAGGAAAAACTAGATGGTCCCATTCTGTGGGTTAGAGCCCCTTGCAATAAGCAGACAAGGGATCCGGTATGTAAGAAGAAAGAAAAATGCCAGAAACATAAAAATCAAAACATGTACTTCCCAGTTGTCCAGGCTGGTTGAACAGTTGTTTTTCTAGAGATGATTTAGCTAAGAAATATCTGGCCTAAGTCAGTTTAAAGAGCAATCTGGGCCTTTCTTTCTTTCTAGAAATAAATCCTCAAACCTACAAATGGAGATTCTTGAGAAACAGGGGAGATTTTTAATCCATATGAAGGTTTTGGTCAGAAATTGTTCAAACACTGGAATAAATTTTTAATCTGGACTTTGATATCCAGACAGGCCCAGCTCAGGCCCTCTTGGGCCTCCTTCTAGAGGACTGGACTTCAAACAGACACAACTCACGGCTGTGGCTAAAGTAGCCAGAGAGCAACAGCATCAGAAGCAGCAGCAACAAGCAACAAATGAGACTTACAGATTCTGCCAGTTGGGTCAAACTGCTTCTGTTCAATTCAGTGTGCTGGAAGCCAACACCTCCATTATTTCCATGGGATTACGGTCTAGTAGTTCCTCAAAGGAGACTGAATGAAAACGTAGGCTATAAAGGCAGGAAATGCTGGTACAGTTGTGCTTCCATCTGGGAGCCCTTGCTGGAACATTCTTAATAACAGCAGATTAGCACCTTGAAGAGAGAAAAGCAAATAAACGTCATTCTGCTTGGATTTATTATTTGCTCCTTTCTCATTCTTATAGTTTGACTTTGCCTTTGGAGTTTGCATTTTGCAGGAAATGGATGTGTTTCTTACTGATGTGACTCCAGGGAACCCTTGATTTAACTTTAGTTTGACTTTGTGAAAATTGATTGACAAAATAGAGAGTAGAAGGAGGAAAAAAATCATTTTTTTCCATTACAGTTACAATACAAGGCCACTTTGTTTTACGAGAATGGGGTTTGGGCAAAATTATCAATCAGTAAATCAATGGCACTTAATGAGTGCTTACCTTATGCAGAGCACTGTACTAACTGCTTGGGAGAGAACAATGCAACAGACTTGGTAGACACAATCCCTGCCCACAGCGAGTTTACCATCTAGAGGGGGTGAGACACATTAAAGTAATTACAGATCTGTACATTAAGTATTGTGGGGCTGAGGGTGGGGTGAATATCAAGTGCTTAAAGGGTACAGATCCAAGTGCATAGGTGACTCAGAAAAAAGAGGGAGTAGGGGAAATGAGGGCTTAGTGATTGATAGGTGATAAATAAGTGCCTGACAGATGTCATACATTGTCCTTGAGAAAAGTGACCACACTGGGATTGTTCAGTAAGGATTTCCAGTTAACTGTCTTCAAAATAACCAAGCTTGGACATCATCAGAGAGATGAGAAAAGGAGTAGGAGGGAGAAGAATGCAGTTTGGGGAACTCCCAGCCACACCAGTTTGCAAGACACTGAACAATATACAAATGAGTTGTCAGTGTTCCCAGAATAAATCATTTCCATGCCTATGGGTATAATAGCAGATTGTGACTGAACTGAAATTGTTTTGGGGGCTACGTCTTGGTCAGCCAGGTTTCTGGGCAACTTCTCCAGATAACCACTGAGGATAAATGTTAAGTTTCTCATTTACTGGTCTTCCCCGGAAGAAGGCACTTACTGTTCCTCTGCTATTGTGAGACCTGGAAGTTGGAAATGCCTCTGCCTGCCTAGTCTCTCCCATCCTTCCCCAATTTTGAGCTTTGGTTGTTTGTACTTTTACAGCATTCCAGTGGGCATTCCTAAAACTGGGGACATGCAGAGCCCAGCAAATCATAAACTGAGTGGACTCACTAGCTGATGGCTAGTTAGTCCATCAGCCTCCTGACTAGAGAGCAGTGAGGCCTGGTGGAAAGAGTACGGGACGGAGAGTCAGAAGACCTGGGTTCTAATCCCGGCTCTTCCACTTGCTTACTGTGTCACCTTGAGTGAGTCACCTAACTTCTCTGTGCCTCAGTTCCCTCATCTGCAAAATGGGGATTCAATACTTGTTCTCCCTCCTATCTAGACCATGAGTCCCATGTGGGACCTGATCATCTTGCATCTACCCCAGCATTTAGTACAGTGCTTGGCACATAGGATTAACACAACACTAGGATTACTGTTACTGCATCAGCTTCCTTGCTGACCTCACTACCTCAGTAAATTAAGTGGGCCAGGGGGTGAGTTCTTAGGGTGGGGTCTAAAGCAAGAGAAAACACAGATAGCAGCAGTGATTACTCTGGTTTTCACCATAATGCACTACCAAACCAAAAAAAAAGGAATCTTTCATACTTACAATTTTGCCTCCAATTAGAAGTGTCCCAAATCGTAAATTTTTTAAGGGAAGGGATTGTATCTACTAGTTCTGTTGTACTGTACTCTCCCACACACTTAGTACAGTGCTCTGCACACAATAAGTGCTTAATAAATGCCATCCACTGATTGATTGGAATAGCAGAAACATTCTGAAAATGTCTGTAATGTGTCCCCAAGTGGCAGTGGAGAGGAAGAGAAGCGCTGCCTTGTGCCTGTATGCAGGTTTTATGATAGAAGTCGGCAAGACGTGACTGAAGACTCCCTACTCCCAGCTCACCAGCAAAGGTCATTCACTTGAGGGTTATGTAACCCTTATCCTGTCACTTCTGGCGAGAGGGGCTGGATCTACTTGTTTAGAGATCCTCTTGATACTTGGCCTGTGGCACTGATAGGAGCTAGGAGGTATCAAGACATCCACACACAAACATGAAATAAGTCTAGTTTATTGGATCTTCGAAGGCTCACAAAGGTAACCACCTTATGCCTCAGTTGACATCCCAAACCGATAACATAACTCCACTAAATCTCCAGCTCTGCCTGAGAAGAGGGCCACCCTGCTGCTGTTGCTGCTGCTCTTGGTCCAAGCCTCCCTTCTGTCTTCCAAAATCTACCATGGCCCTTTTGCCCTCTAATAAGACCCTTTTTTTCCTTCTATAAAGCTCTCTGTGTTCCCCTTTTCCCAGGACCCTCTGGACAAGGCTTTGCCTTGTTCGGCCTCCCAGTAAAGTTCCTTGGTCCAACCCTTGCTAAGATCCTGCTCTGTAAATCAGTGGGTATGTTTGAGAGCTAGATCAAGCGTGAAAGCCAAGTGATGAACCAGTTTGGGTAATAGGGGGCAGCAAATAAAATCCTTGCCAGTCCACCTATTTTTTTTGTCTTAATGGTATTTGTCAAGCACTTACTATGTCCCAGGCAGTTCCATTAGCAGAGGTTTGTGGTTAGTTGTCATTGGTTTGAAAATAGGCCTGGCAACAGGGCTTGAAGGGGGTGAGACTTAACCAAGCTCATCTCTCCTACCTTTTTGCCATGAGCTGGAGGCTTAGCTCCCCAAAATTGGGACCTTCCCTGCTAGAACCCCTATAAGGTGTGAAGATGAACTGTAAGGCAGGAGAGAAGCAGCATGGCCTGATGGAAAAATCATGGACCCAGGAGTCAGAGACCTGGGTTTTAATCCTGCCTCAGCTACTTGCTTGCTGTGTGACCTTGGACAAGTCACTTAACTTCTCTGTGTCCATATGCAAAATGGGGATAAAATACCTGTCAGCCAATCAATGGTGTTTAGTGAGTGCTTAATGTGTGTAAAGCACTGTACTCAATGCTCGAGAGAGTTTGGTACAATAGAGTTGGAAGACGTGATTGCTGCTCAAAAGGGGTTTACAGACTATGAGCCCCGTGTGGGACAGGGAACATGTCCAGTCTGATTGTCTTAATAAATAATAATGGCATTTATTAAGCGCTTACTATGTGCAAAGCAAAGCACTGTTCTAAGTGCTGGGGAGGTTACAAGGTGATCAGGTTGTCCCGTGGGGGGCTCACAGTCTTAATCCCCACTTTACAGATGAGGTAACTGAGGCTCAGAGAAGTTAAGTGACTTGCCCAAAGTCGCACAGCTGACAAGTGGCAGAGCCAGGATTTGAACCCATGAACTCTGACTCCAAAGCCCGTGCTCTTTCCACTGAGTCACGCTGCTTCTCTAGGGTCTTGTATTCACCCAAGTG
Source organism: Tachyglossus aculeatus (assembly GCF_015852505.1). Classification (NCBI taxonomy): domain Eukaryota; kingdom Metazoa; phylum Chordata; class Mammalia; order Monotremata; family Tachyglossidae; genus Tachyglossus; species Tachyglossus aculeatus. The sequence continues at coordinate 26,518,237 of NC_052098.1, read as the reverse complement.
CTGGGTACATTACTTGGCATATAGTAAGCACTTAACAAATACCAAAATTATTATTTTTAGGCATATTATGAATCCTCATTTTCACCTTGAGACAGGGTTTGACCCAAGGTCACCCTGCTCACCAGTTCCTTGAACTGGAAATCTGAGGGAGCAGCCCCTAACAGCAATAATAGCCATGGTGGCTGCAGCCTTGGTCAGAACAGAGCTGTCTGCAGCTGTGTTGGGGCTTTGTTTGGAAGGGGCAGGAGGACAATGGGGCTTTCTGTCTGTCTGTCTCTCTCTCTCTAATTGCAAGCTCCCCCAAGGCAGGGACCATATCTATCGACTCTACTGCACTCTCCCAAGCACTTAGTACAATATCCGGCCACAGTAAGCACTCAATAAATACTACTGATCTATTTCTCTCTCCTCCTAATTATCTGCTTCCGACATCTGGCTATCCAGCCCTAGGCTTCCCTAGCTGGGGTTCACACCAGTCACTTTTTGTGTGGTGAGAAAGGGACTAAAATTCAGGAGTGTCCCATCCAATTTAGGGCTTTTGGACACTTTATCCAAAAGTAAAATAAATTAATGAAATGATGGCAAATCATTGAATAAAAATGCCTGTACAATCTTATCCAATTAGTCTGAGTCAGGTAGGCCAAAGAAGGTCACCTTCTGAAGCTTGAGGGTCCTTACTCTGAGGTGTACTGGGATAGGGAACCTTTGGCCTACAACTTTTTATGGCATTCATTAAGTGCTTACTATGTGCCAGGCACCGTACTAAGCACTGGGGTAGATTCAAACTAATCAGGTTGGACACAGTCCATTTCCCATATGGGGTTGTTCACAATCTTAATCCCCATTTTACAGAGGAGGCAACTTGAGGTCACAGAGAAGTTAAGTGACTTGCCCCAAGGTCACGCAGCAAACAAATGGCATAGCTGGGACTGAATCCAAGTTCCGTGACTCCCTCTGACTCCGGTCCTCTGACTGTATGACCACCTGGACCCTCTGGATTTTTTCTCCCTAATATAGCCCTATTAATAGTGGCCATAATGGTCAAGCACTGGGTTAAGTTTTCTTATTCCAGATATAATGCTAACTAATAAGTAAGTTAGCCAGAGTTTTCCCAGTGTCTCTCATTATTTATTCTGAACTCAGAACCAAAAAGTGGGACTCTGAATATTTATAGAGTCAGGCTTTTGGGAATGCATGGGAATAACTCTGCTTATCTCCAGTATCTCCACCTCTAAAATGGGGATTCCAATATTGTCCTCCAGGCCTGAGATATTGAGCCAGTAATGGAAAAGTGCTAAATGCTAATTTAGCTGATGTTAATATATGCTGGATGGAAGGAGAATGGGTAGTTCATGGGTTTAGGAGGACTGAAACACCTGTTGACTTTCACCAAACAGTTATTTCAGTATTACTGGAGGGAAATGTTCATGTCAGATCTTTTTTCTGCCTAGTCTCAAAATCCCCAACTGGCTCTTAAATCCACCTGGATGATTCTTCCATTCCTACAAAAACAACATATACAATCACAGAGAGAGGAGGATCTTCAAAATATGAGATGAAGTAGGAGAAATTTAAGTGGATTATTTTACCCTGGGAGTTGTGGGTAATATTAACTACTGAGTTTGAATTCTTGAAGGTGAGAGAAGACAGGGAAGAGGAGAGTTGGAAGACTGTTTCAGGTTTAAGTAAATAGGCCAGACCACTGGTATTGGCTATGAAGAGGTGGGGCCCTACCTGTTCCTTAATCAGATCAAGAAGGACAGCACATCCTTTGGGAGACTGTCAAATAGTGTGACAGCAGACTAAACTAAAGGTCTAGAGAGATATAGTACTATTAGACTCCAGAGCTTTTGCTTCATGAAATTGGGAATGGGGTCTTTTAGCTGTATAACACTAGACTAGGATTAAAGGTAACCATTCTGTTTTCAGAACAAACCGAGGAAGGTGCAGAATTGAAACTCCAATCAATGAATCAATCAATCAGTGGCATTTAATGAGCACTTACTGTGTGCCGGACATTGTACTAACCACTTGAGAATGTACATTACAATAGAATTGGGAGACATGATCCCTGCCCATGAGGAGTTTACAGTCTACATGAGGAGATAGACAGGGGAAATTTTAGAGTAGGAGGATATGTACATAAGTGCTGTGGGGCTGGGGTGAGAGAACCAAACTGCATAAGGGGTATGCAGCCAAGTGCATAGGCACCAGAGATAGGAAGGTGGATCCAATTAATAGTGTTGTTAACGCTGTCAATAATCATGGTCAAACTAGATTTCCAAACAGGATAATGGCCTAAATTGGGATTTAATCCATATTACAAATTGGAAAGAAGAGCAACAGAAATACCACAGATGAGGTTTACAGAATGATGTTCGGAGTCACTGAGGTTTAAAGCTGCAAATGCAAATCTTGGCTACCTGATTATCTGAAGCCAATCAGTAAATACTTAGCTGGCTGTTCTTAGTCCTGGGGCTCTACTTGGGGGAAGTGGCTGGGAAATGGCTTAGACTAAAATAATCCTAAATTATTTCACCCTGGTTACCTTTTAACCAAGGTATAACTTAGAGAGGAATTCCTTATCACCAGGACAATCTTGTGATTGAGTCTCAGGGAGTAGACAGGCAAGCCCAGCACAGCCCAGCATAGGAAGCTAAACTAAAACTTCTCCAAGTTCTCCCTGAGGAAAGCTCTGCCCCACTCCCAGAGTGGAGTTCTCCACTATTGGCAAAGAAGCTAACCTCCTCCCTGAATACTCCAGCACTTTCTGGGAAATGCAGATAAAACTAGCTCCTTTGCACGTTGAGCTTGACCATTCATACTTCCTTTCCTGCAGTTCTTCTGCCAGGCCTGTTTGGAAGGGGGTTTGAGAGAACATGGCTTCAGCTGTAGCTCTGCCATCTAATAAGCTCGATCCAACCCTCTTTATCCCTGTGAGACCAGAGAGCCCCAACAAATGCCACATTCGACTTCTTGAGCAGCATGGCCTGGTGAAAAGAGCACAGGGCCAGGTGTCAGAGGAAGTGAATTCTAATCCCAGCTTTTCCACTTCCCTGCTGGGTGACCTCAGGCAAGTCACTTCACCACTCTGTACCTCAGTTCCCCCATCTGTTAAAAGGGGATGCATTACCTGTTCTCCCTCCCCCTTAGTCTGTGAGTCCCCTGTGGGGCAAGAATTGTGTCCAACCTGATTAATTTACATCAATCCCAGTGCTTTGTACAGTAATCAGCACACAGTAAGCATTTAACAAATACAGCAGCTATTATTGAGCAGTCACGGCTGTGTCACTTATGGACTCTAGTGAACATCAAATAGCAAGGCAGGATCACAAACAATTAAGTCCTTAGAACAAAAGTTCTGAAGCTATGTTCATTTCGACACAGGGCACTGGTAGGAACATGTGAGGAGGATTGAAAACAAATGCTGCTGTGCTGTGAGCTGAAATTGGGAAGCTGAAAGCAAAGGGGACAGAGGAAGTGATGTTAAGGACACAGTGAAACAAAGCCTCAGACAATGCTGCATCCCAGCTGAAAACTGTAGATAGACAAGCATGGCAATCAGTTGTATTTATTGAGCACTTACTGTGTGCAGAGCACTGTACTAAGAGCTTGGGAGAGTACAATGTAACAGAGTTGGTAGATCTTTTTCCTGCCTACAAGGAGCTTACAGTCTAGAGATGGAGGCAGACATTAAAACCAACAACAGATATGGGCATTAAGTGCTGTGGGGACACTGCAGTCTAGACAGTGAATGGAAGCTTTGAAGGATAATGAGAAAGAGAGACAATCATGTGAATAGCAAACATGACCACACAATAAGGAACAGTGTTTGTGTGTGCTCAGTGGATGCACGGTGGACACCGCATTGGCCTTTTCAGCTAAACATAGGACTGTATGCAAACTTAGCATCTTCTTTGCACACTGAGGGCAATATGGCTTCTTAACAGAAGTGTTACTCTCTGCTCTAACCCAACAGGCAGCACCTGTAGGATAGGAATCTTTGAACCTAGGACCAGTGTTGATTCTACTTATATTAGGTGATCAAATGAAATAGAAAGTAGTCTTATGGTGATTATTTTGGTAAGATTCCAAAGCCTATAGAAGGTGTTTTTGCAGCTCACTGCAGTTTTTTTCAATGGCTCTAAAAGATTTTCTGAATTTGGAGGGATTCTTTCATTTTTCAAACTTGGCTGTTTATTTTCTCTTCCTTTACTGTTAACATCTTTTTTTCTGTCTCCTGAGGAGGATACATAATGTACAGCAGATCTGCGATCTACTATTTTGTCAGCTGTTCATGTGGATTAAAACTTCAATAAAGATTTTTGTGATAAAACAGATCCATGTTCAAAGAATATTATTGTGTTTTTTAAAAGGCTGAGCTATGAAGAAAGGATGCATATTATGGGTTCTCTATTTTAATTTTGTTTTTCCTTTGAAGGACAGAAAGAGGGAGGATTGGAACAACCCAGGTTTGCTGCACCTGTGGGAAAGTTAGATAGCTTGTACTTGGCCAAAACCCCGATAATAAGGGAGGTCAAATTTAAATGCTACCAGGTCTGTCTATCAAATGTGTGCATTGTGTTCATAACCCCATCCCTCTGACAGCCCCCATTCGGAGGAAGTCTGGATTTGAAATGACGGGAGGGATGAGCAGACCATGAATGATGCTCTGTGGCAGAGCTGTGGGAATATGTTTGTCCAGCAGGGACTGGCCCGGTTCTGAGTAAGTTCATCAGCTGCAGCAACACCTCGCCTGACCCGGGCATGGAGTCCACCAATCCCATTGCACAGAAAACACCGGGTCACCCAGCTTGCAGGAAAGGGCACTGGCAGAGTCCCCCCAGCACATTCTGCTCATCCTAGAGAGTCCTTGAAAGCCACCAGGCACTCTCAACTTTTATTCTGAAAAGGGCCGAGAAAAGACTGTGAAAAAAATCAGGTTATCCAAAGTCGCTGACTTTATGCAAAGCAGGTAAGTGCAGTCAAAACACTTACAGCAATCAATTGGAGTTGTTGGGTAAAGTTTTTTCCATGTCCCATAAATTATTGAACAGTTAATTTCGTCTTTGTGCCTGCAAGACATTCCAGCTTTAGGATGACAGCTTTATCCATTAAACTGAGCGTGGTGACAGCAGTACAGTGAGTGCTGAGCACTGCTGGGAGAAGAGCCCCGTTCTCGACTGCATTACCACTGAGAAATTCTGGGACACATCAACATCTTAATCAATATGCGAGAGTCAATTACCGGGGAAGCGCAAGCTTAAGCAGGATCTGATTATTAGGTTCGTGTGCGGTTCACCAAATGGGCTTAATCAATAAGCAGCTAAATATCAGATAGTATATTCATAACACCCCCACCCCTCCCCTCTGAAACCCAACTAAACCACTCTCTCTTTCTGGCCTTGGCTTGCTGCCCCTCCCCCCTTTCCGTTTTGCATGTACTTCTTTCATTTGTTCCCTTGACAGATGTGGTCAAAGCAGGGAAGGCAGATCTCTCGGAATTCCGTAAGAGGGATGAGAACTAAAAGTCAAACTCTGTCCTTGGGTCCATTGCCTGGCTTTCTTTGACCTGTCACTTGGGGCGTGAGCAGTCTCAAAGGCATTTCAGAGGGCAAAATTCTGTGAAGGAAGGAAGGTCTCTCATAGCAATAACCCTTCAGGAGTCTGCATTTACACTGGCCTCTTCTCTTTACTGTCTTTTTCCTTCGGAGGATTCAGAAAAGCAGAAGTCCCTTGAGCCCTGGGACTGTCAAAAAACACACGAGGTTGTAGGGCATTTTATGGAGGAGGAATTAAAATGCAGCCGCCACGTAAACGAGGAGTCTCTCCACTGATGATTGCTCCCTGCAAAGTAGCTGATGGCTTCATGGGTGCCCACAATAAAAAACATTTGTGAGGAGCGGCTTGTAGCTGTTATTTTTCCATGCGTGACCTAAACAGTAGGCTAAATGATGTCTCTGGAGAGTGACAGAGTTCAGACTTTAACACTAGGGGCTGTTTTATGATGGGGAGGTTATGTAGCTTTACCCCTCCAGGAACTTAAAAGAGAAAATTGAGTGCTGTACTCTCCCTGATTACCAGGCGAAGAAAGAACAAACACAAAGGCCAAAAAGGTCCAAATAGTTCACCTATTCTAAATCCTATAATGCTAAGTCATGTAACATCACAGGAGATACAAGAGAAATAATGCCACAGTGCATATGTAAGCATAAAGTAATGTCAAATGTTGCTGTTTCACTTTCAACTAGGTTTAAGATCGCTTTGGTTCTTCTTCTAATGGATCCTGTTGTCTTCTTGCTGAGCTGGACTCTTCTTTTGCAACTCTTTGGCTTCTGCCGGCAAGAAGCTACAATTTTAGCAGAGGTCAAGTCATTCCTATGAAGAGCAGTTCAGTAACACACCTTGGGGGACTTCTGCAGAAAAACCGTTTATCCACATTTTTCCCCATTGTCTTTGACATATCATACAACCCATGTGTAGAAGCAGTGTGGCTTAATGGAAAGAGCCTGGGCTTGGGAGTCAGAGGTCATGGGTTCTAATCCCAGCTCTGCCTCTTGTCTGCTGTGTGACCTTGGGCAAGTCACTTAATTTCTCTGTGCCTCAGTTGCCTCAGCTGTAAAATGAGGATTAAGATTGTGAGCTCCCATGTGGGACAATCTGATTACCTTGTATCTACCCCAGCACTATGTGCTTGGCACATAGTAAGTGCCTAACAAATGCCATCATTGTTTATTATTGTTTACATGCTTTAACTTTCACCCTCATTGTAATGAAGGTTAAAAGACTTGTTTCCCATGCTAATAAAGTGACAACTATATGTTTTGTTTCAAGGATCTCGAGTCTTGAAAATATGATTGAACATCTCATGCTGTTCTGTCCAGTTCAAAAGCCAGCACGTTGGAAGGTAAGTGATCTGCCCAAGCAAATCGAAGAGTGACCCAAGAATTGATCCCAAGATCCCACCTCCTGGTTCAAATGAACCCTGGAGAATCATTCATAATTTCTAAGGGTCTTTGGAGCAACACATGACCAGGTGTATGGAGGGAGGAGAACTGCATGCTTGAAGGTGGGAAGGACTTGAGGTACAGGGGGCATGGGCCTGGGAATCAGAGGACTTGGGTTCCAATCCCAGCTCTGGCACTTGCCTGCTGTGTGATCTTGGGCAAGTCACCTAACTTCTCTATGCCTCACTGTATTTATTGAGTGCATACTGTGTGCAGAGCACTGTACTGAGTGCTTTGGAGAATAGAATACAATAAAGTTGGTAGGTATGATCCCTGCCTACAAGTAGCTTACAGTCTAAGGGTCATCATCAATGGTATTTATTGAGTACCTGCTGAGTTGCAAAAAAAGAGAATTAAGTGTTTGGAGACCACAACAGAAGCAAGACACCTGATCACTACCCTCCAGGAGCTTCCAATCAAATGGGGTGGACAGATGGACAAAAAGTCTTCACAAAACATGGAACGATGCGACAGTTGTTTGAAGAGGATAGGAGCACAATACCTTAACCTTTTTCACTGTCATGTTCATGGTTGCATCAGTTAAAAAAGAGAGAGAGCACAATCAGGCATGAGCTTGAGGGACTGATAGAGGACACGGGAATGAAGAGAAATAAGAACCTAGAATGGATGAATGACGAAAAAGAATAGAGGCTTAAGGGAAAGCAGTAGGGATAGTAGCCATCTGTGGTACTGAGGTGAAGAAGGGGGACCTAGACTAGAAATACTCCACTGGAGAAGAGACAGTTGGACAGCAACTCATGATTTGGCTAAGAAAGTCCCAATTTTTGTGACTGACTTCCTGGCTGTCTCTGTTAATCACTCCCTTCTCCTGGAAACATTGTTCAACCATGGCTTCAATGACATTGTCCTCACCTGGTTCTCCTCCTACCTCTCCGGCTGTTCATTCTCAGTCTCTTTCATGGGCTCCTCCTTTGCCTCCCACCCTCATCTGTGGGAGTCCCTCAAGGTTCATTTCTGAGTCCCCTTCTATTCTCCATCTATACCCACTCCCTTGGAGAACTCATTCATTCCCGTGGCTTCAATTAACATCCCTATGCGGATTATTACTAAATCTACATCTCCAGCCCTCCAGTCTCTCCAGAGAAAAGACTCCTTCTCTGCAGTTACGCATTTCTTCCTGTCTTCAGGACATCTCTACTCACACTTAACATGTCCAAAATAGAACTCCTCACATTCTCACTCAAATCCTGTCCTCCCCTCGACTTTGCTGTCACCGTAGACAGCACCGCCATCTTCCGTGTCTCAACTCATCTCTTTCATTTAACTCCAATATTCAATCTGTCACTAAGTCCTGTCGGTTCAACCTTCACAACATTGCTAAAATCTGCTCTTTATTCTCCAATCAAACTTCTACCACTTTAATCCAAACACTTATCCCACCTCGATTACTGCATCAGCCTCCTAGCTGACTTCCCTGCTTCCTGCTCTCCCCACTCCAGTCCATACTTCACTCTGCTGCCAGATCATTCTCCTACAAAAAAATTCAGTCCATGTTTCCCCACTCCTTAAGACGCTGCAGTTGTTGCCCATCCACCGTGCATCAAACAGAAACTCCTTACCATCAGCTTTAAAGCACTCAATATCTTGCCCCTTACCAGCCCCTTACCTCCCTGTTTTCCTACTACAATCCAGCCCACACACTTCACTCCTCTAGTGCCCACCTACTCACTGTATCTCAATCTCATCCATCTCACTGCTGACCTCTGGCCTGCAGCACCCTTCCTCTTCATATCAAACAGACTGTCCTCTCCCAAGCGCTTAGTAGAGTGCTCTGCACACAGTAAGCACTCAATAAATGTGATTGACTGACTCTCTTGTGTAGTTGATCAGAAATCTTAGCAAAACACGGGACTTAGATCAAGGGAAAGGTGATTTTCAGACTGCCTTCAGTTCCCAATCCGGCCCTGCTGGTGAGTTAGGGTCCAGGTCACAGCTCTGCTTTTAAAAAGCATCCAGACATTTCCTGGAGTTGAGGAGTTCAGAGCCTATAGCAAGACACAGCCCTGTGTGTGTGGTGGCTGATCCCAGAATAGGGCTCAAACCACTTCTTAGACTCCAGTCTTGGGTCAGAAGTGAGTCTCAGATGGTTGCTGCCTCAGCAGCCCATGGGCCCTCCAGTGAGGGGAAATCTATAAAAAAAAATAGCCAATGTCCACTCAACGATAAGGGAGCCCCTACCAGAGGGATGCATTGGATATCACAAGCACTGCCACCAGCCCAGCAACCCACGCCAAGGGGACCTACTCGAGCCCAGGAAAGGAAATCTCCCCACTTGTGTGACCTAGTGGAAAGAGCACAGGCCTTTGAGTTGGGTTTTAGTCTCGACTCTGCCACTTGTCTGCGGTGTGACCTTGGGCTAGTCACTTAGTTACTCTAGGCCTCAGTTTCCTCATCTGTAAAATACTTGTTCTCCCCCTTATACTGTGAGCCCCTTGTGGCACAAGGAATATGTCTGAGCTAATTATCTTGAATCTTCTCCAGTACCTAGTACATTGTTAGGACTCAGTAAGCACTTAACAAATACAATTATCATCACCCTCTGCTTGTCAAACAGACTCACTCCCAAAAACCAGAAATCATCATCATCATCAATCATATTTATTGAGCACTTACTGTGTGCAGAGCACTGTACTAAGCACTTGGGAAGTACAAGTTGGCAACATATAGAGACAGTCCCTACCCAACAGTGGGCTAACAGTCTAAAAGTGGGCTCACAGTCAACCTAGTGTCAACCTAGATCCCTTTCAGGGCTCTCCTCTTCATGGTGCTAGTTCTTGCTCCTCTCCCCACTACCAGTTCCACCACTGACTACCCTCAACAATCAGCCAAGATCAAAGGGAACTATGGGAAATTGAAGGAAAGATGGGGCTGACCTACAATCCCCTAGCCCTATGGTTCAGTATATTCAAAGGGCTCTATAAAAGGTTTGATAACAACAGATCGCCAAGACAGTGAGGTAGTCAGTTTTCTCTAACAAATAATATCCCTGCCACCCCTGCCTACTTCCTGGCCTGCTCTACTTAGATTGTGAGCCTCCCAAGGGCCAGGGACCGTGTCTGATTTCCAACTTTGTATTCTTTCCCAGTGCTTAGTACAGTGCTCCACATACTGTGAGGGCTTAATCAATACCGTTACTACTACTACTATTACTCCCACCACCACTCTTGCTCCAGTGGAAAGAGTGCTGCTCCGGCAATCAAGAGATCTTTAGTCTCTACCCAGACCTCCCTATTCCCAACTCCTCCCCAGTCCAGAATCTGTGCCCAAGCTGTGGCTGCCTGGCTCCTGCTGGAATACATCAAGTGCCAATCCCACTGCACCCATCTCTGTCTTGGAAGCTGAATGTGGTCTTACCTCATTAAACAGCTTTGGATAGACGTGGATTTCTGGTAGAAAAAGAGCACCCTGGTAACTTCACCGAGTAAACTAAACTGTGATGTCAGCAGCTGTCCTAGAATTTTTAAAGCTTCGCTTTTATCGGGGGGAGGGGGGGGAGGGGGAAGAGGGGCATATGAGGAAAAATTGGCTTTATAAAAAGATATTGAAAGAATGACATATTTGTCTGTTAAGTATAAATATGAACAGCTATGGAGATCTGGTGCTATGGTGCTAGGTTTTAACTCCAGCAACATTCATCTATTGCCAGGAAACACTAGATTTAGTACCTGAGGGATTGGAGTCTCAAATACCTTATATTTTTTTTTCATACACTGCCAAGAATTTAAATTGGTAAAAGCTGGGGACTGACAAAAACTTGATCCCCAAGAGCTTTTCTGGCACTAGTTTATCAGGAATATGGTACCATTATTTTTATTATAATTATTATTTTTTGGTGGTGGTGGGGATGGGGGGGAAGCTCATTTATTACTCAGTGACTTCTCTTCCCAGATGTATTTTTTTAACTTAAACAAACAGAGGGCTTGGTTTTCTTGGTGGCGTTAGGAACTGTCATTCATTTTACATGCAGTATGCTTTTTTGGACTGCAAGCATTTTTACATTTTTGGAAAGGTCAGGAATAGGCAAATGAAAAAAAAGCTCACTTTCTGCCCCTGCTTCTTACCTCGACTCCCCCCTCCCCTCGACTCCCAAGACTTTCAGCATGGGAAAGGAATTCTCAGCAGGATCATATGGGTGGACATGTCACAAACTCCCCCTGAAAGATTAGTGGGGAGAGACAGCGAATATCATGCAGCAGTATTGTGGATTTCTTTCAAAGGTGAGACTTTTGACATAGACATTCTGGTTGAAAAAACAACCACCACCACCGAGACCCATAAAAAAAGAAGATACTATTTACAGTACAACATCTTTACAGTCCCTCATTGCTCCCAGCAGCCGTATTCAGAACTCCCTTCAGGCCTTCTTCTGATTCTACCCACAAGCAATTTCCAGGGTCAGCTCACAGCTCCCTTTTCTAAGGGAGTAGCACTCACTGCACCTCCTCTAACAGGCATGGCTTGTCCTCTCCTGTTTGAAATGATTTGAGTTTTATTATACAATTAGATCAAGTCTCTTAGGTGCAGTAGTCCTCTGAATACTTAGAAGAATAGATTAGCCATTAAGCCTTTGTATATTTTTCCCAGTAATTGACACCGCGTCCCAGTCTCTCCCCTCCATGGGGGAAAAAAGAACACAAAACAATAATCATTTTAGGGGTTCACAAATGGCAAGTCTCTGCTCCTCCCAGCACTTTCTTTTCCTAGCCTCGAATGTGTCCAAAATGCTTACAGTAAGGTCACTGTCAATAGTAGTTTCGGTATTCCAGAGCTCCTTGGACCTGAAGCTCCCAAAACACTTCCCCAGCAATAAACGAGACATCTCTCTTCCACTACCAAAATGCAGGCACCCCCGGGGGAGGTAGAGGGGGTGAATACGGTAGCTTTATAACAGCACCCAGAAATATCAACATTGTTTTAGAAACAGGAGGGAAAGGAGTGTACCATGCTGAGTAGAAACCCTACAGATAGGATTGAAATAGGCAGAATGCAATGCAAGAAGTGGGAACCATGTTGACTAGCACTCCATTTTGCTTCTCAACAAAAAAATGGATCATTCAGGCTAGACAATCTGTCTCTCCACTGGCAAAATAAAACAGATGTTTGGTCATGAGTTAACAGCCCAAGCAGAGATTCCAATCACAAATGTTGGCGCATCACCCTCTGAAGTTTCCTTTGCTTCATAGCTGTAGTGAAGCATCTTTTGGCTCTAGGCTGTTACCAAAGGCACAAACATTTCTGCCAAAGCTTCTATTGGTCAGCTGCTGCTTTCAGGCTGGTAGGCAGAAACATCCACAAGCCCATCTGAGAGATTAGAAGAGCACAAAAATGGGGGCTTTGCGAAAAGTAACTAACCAAGATGAGGTATTTTTTAAAGCATGTTTGGGTTTCTGGCACGTGCCCCTTAGAGATATAGACATGTCCACTGGGTCTTCTTGCTGTCAATCAGTAGCAGGCTCCATAGAACAGCAGAGATAACCGTGCACCAAACAGATCAATAACACCACTCTCCACAGCATGAGGCACTCTTTCTAAGGCCTCATCATCTCTCACCTAGATTACTGCAACAGTTTCCTGGATTGTCTTTAGTCTTCTAACCTCCAGCCTTGCCGTTCTCCTGTTCATCTTATTCATCGGCATGATTTGTCATCATTATTATTAATAATAACAATGGTAATAAAATGAATTATTATCAATAGCCATTAAGTACTTATGACTTATAAAGCAAGAGGAAGGGGTGGTCCTTTTTCATTAAAAGCTTCATAAGGAACAACAGACAAAGAAGCAAAAGAAGCATGCGTGGCTTAGTGTAAAGAGCCCAGGCCTGAGAGTCAGAGGACCTGGGTTCTAATTCTGACTCTGCCACTTGTCTGTTGTTTGACCTTGGAAAAGTCACTCACCTTCTCTGTGCCTCGGTTACTTCATCTGTAGAAGGGGGATTAAGACTGTGAGTCCCATGTGGGACAGGGACTGTCCCCAAACTGACTGGCTTGCATCTACCCCAGTGCTTAGTACAGTGCCTGGTACACTGTAAGTGCTCAACAAATACAATTAAAAAAGAGAGAAAGAGAGAAAAAACAGCAACAGGTGCTGCAAATATTAAACCTACCGCAAGGGACAGGCTTTTTTTTTGTGCACAATGTGGTTGGGCTGTGACTTTTCAGCCAGCCACACTGGCACTCATAGTGGTGTCCTTTACAAATTTGAAGGGAAGACACTATTATTATTATTATTATCATAATTATCATTATAATGGTACTTGTTAAGTACTTATTATATGCCAAGCACTGTACTAAGCACTGGAGTGGATACAAGATAATCAGGTTAGACACAGTCCCTGTCCCATGTGGGGCTCACAGTCTCAGGGGGAAGGAGAACAGTATTTTATCCCCATTTTACAGATGCAAAATATGTGCAAAGTATCTGTGCAATGTATTCTATTAAGCCCTGGGGAGAAATGCAAGGAACTAAATTAAGACCCCATCTGTGCCCCATAAAGGGCTCACTATTTAAGCAAGGCAAGATGGACACATAGAACAAAAGAATAAGAGTGAAGGAAAGTTAAAGATCAACAAGATCAAGGCCTATTGAGAGCTCACTCCTCCAGGAGGCCTTCCCAGACTGAGCCCCTTCCTTCCTCTCCCCCTCGTCCCTCTCTCCATCCCCCCATCTTACCTCCTTCCCTTCCCCACAGCACCTGTATATATGTATATATGTTTGTACATATTTATTACTCGATTTATTTATTTCTTTTACTTGTACATATCTATTCTATTTGTTTTATTTTGTTAGTATGTTTGGTTTTGTTCTCTGTCTCCCCCTTTTAGACTGTGAGCCCACTGTTGGGTAGGGACTGTCTCTATATGTTGCCAACTTGTACTTCCCAAGCGCTTAGTACAGTGCTCTGCACACAGTAAGCGCTCAATAAATATGATTGATGATGATGATGAACAAGAAAAGAACCAACAGCAAAACACTCATTAAATAGTACCCATGGGGAGTAGTGCTGGGGCTCCTCACATTTCCAGCTGAACAACCACCAGTTTCAAATGAACATGAGGTTCCCAATCTTGGACAAGTTGGTCAGGCTCCTTTGGTATCATTAGGAAAGTGGGAGGAGGCTCCCCATGGTACTTAGGACCCTGATGGCCTGAGGCAGGGTTGCGAGCTATCAATAAATTCACACAGTATATACCCCCTGCCATTAAAAGAACTGGTGTAGTGGCACTCAGGATGCCAACCATCTGTAAATTCATGGGAAGCCCACAAAAATGGGCTAAAATTGGTTGTGTCCAATGAAGTCTGTAAATATATTTTAATATCTGTAAATACTGTGATGGCGGCAGCCATCAGGGTGCTTCTGCCCCAGTCTTTTGGGCGGCAATCCTGGCATGGGGATTCCAGGCTGTGTCTTGTCAGATCACCTGGTATTGCACACTTCTAAGTGTTAGTTTAGGGCTCTGCACACAATAAGCATTCAATAAATACCATTGATTGATTGATCACCTTATTTCCAATCAATCAATCAGTGGTATTTATTGAGCACTTAATTGGTGCAAAGCACTGTACTAAGAATGACTAAGCACTGTAGTTTTTGCCTCAAGCTTTTACCCAACTGCCTTCTGTATTCCACTCAAGCTCCTGAACTTCAGGCTCAGGGCTGTTCATCAGCAGGTTCCCCCATACCTGATGGAGCTCCACTCCTGCCTCTCTTCAGCTTGTGCTTTCAGATGACCCCAGGTTAACACATCTCTACTTGGATATCCCATGTCCAAAATAAACTCCTCATTTTCCCACCCAAACCCTATCCTCTCCCTGACTTTTCCATCACTGTCTCACAAACCTGCAACCTTGGCATTATCTGTGAATCATCTCTTTCTTTCAAACTGCATATTCAGTTAATCACCAAATCCTGTCAGTTCTATCTAATAATAGTAACGGTATTTGCTAAGTGCTCAGTATATGTGGCTAGCACCGAACTAATCACTGAGGTAGATATAAAATGATAAGATCGGACCCACCCCCTGTCCCATATAGAGCTCACAGTTTATCTTCATGAAATATCTACAGTCTGCCCCTTCCTTTCCATCCAAACTACCACCAATGTTGGTTCGAGCCCTTCTCATACCCTGCCTTGACAATTCCTTCAGCCCCTTTGCTGACCTTCCTGCCTCCCGTCTCTTTCCTCTTCAGGCCATGCTTCACCCTGCTGCCTTGTTCTTCCCATGTCACTCCACTCCTCAAAAACTTCCAAAATTTGCCCATCCACCTCCACATCAAGTAGAAACTCCTCACCATAGGATTCAAGGCACTACTTATCCTCACTCCTCTCCCACTACAGCCCAGCCAGCATGCTCTGCTTCTCTAACTGGTTGGTACCATCTTAGGGTGCCTCTGCATTGTCTTTCTCACCTCAACCCCTTGCTAATGTCCTCCCGCATGACTGGAACTCTCTCCCCCTTCATATCTAACAACCATCTCCAAAGCCCTACTGAAATGACAGCTCCTCCAGAGAGCCTCATTTTCCCACCTTACTCGCCCTCCTTTTTGTGTCATCTACGCACTTGTGTGCAGACCCCCAAGCACTCTGATACTCATCCCACCCCCACAGCACTTATATTCATATCTTATAGTCAGTTGCCTCACTGACTTGCACTTCATTTTATTTTCTGTCTTCTCCTCAAGGCTGTCAGCTCCTTAGGGTTCAATTGTAGTCTAGTGTACAGTACTCTCCCAAGCACTTAGTACAATGCTCTGCACACAGTGAGTGCTTGGTAAATACCACTGATTGATCAAGATTTCCCTGATTAATCCCTGGTATCCTAGTCCCACTATTACCTACTGCAACCTTGCCTTTTCAAGTCACGTGTGTAAATTGGTGTATTTATTTTTTGGTTTTATGTGTACTTTCCTTTCCCATAAGACTTGGAAATCTTTGAGAGTAAGGACCCTGTCTTCTGCTTCTATTGTAATCACCCTCAGCCCCTATTCCAATGGTCAATGTACATATGTAATAAATACTAGTGATGATGATGATGATGACAAAATGAAGATGAGGAAGGCCCAACAATATTTGATTTGCTCACCTCAAGTCAGTAGGTTTGCAAGATTCACCTGGAAAGGTTACTTCACTTAAGAAGAACCGTTTTAACCATGAAAAGGCCCAATCCTCAAACTTACACTTCTGCCCCAACAGGCTCTGTTTGGCTGTGGAGAGCTTTGAAAAGTTGGAGGAGGTAGAATGGCTTTTGCCTTGGCTCTGACTGGTGATGACTTGTGAATGTGGCTATCTCACCCAGCTTGGCTGTATCCAGAACCTACTGTTTCTAATAAAACTAGGCCTACCCCAGCCCTCACTGGCCACTCTAATTAAGAGGTTGGCCCTTTCTTGGACTCAGAATATGAAAAGGAAAATGTTACTGGAATCTTTTCTTCTGATTCTAAAAACATGCAATTTCATCTTTATCCCATGTGTGACCCTTCATTATTTTTTAAAATTTCTCCCACTACCCCCAGTGGCGTTAATAGCTAAGGGCCAAGTTGAGCTGAATATTTCCCTAAACAGTACCACACTAACACCTGAGACCAATATGGTGGTGATTCTGTTTCACCCCGCCCCCCCCCCCGGCCCCCCACCGGGGTTCTTTCTCCCCCTGCCAGGAGAAATGCAGCTGGGTCCTCAGCAGACACAGACCCCCCTAATTTAAATTTAATAGTGCAGTGATTTTACTGCTTTTGGCCAGGGAGTTTTGAGGAAGGTGAAAAAAAAATGGGAAAATTGCACACCCAAAATTCTGTTTAGAAAATAATGCCAATATAAGTCCTCCACACTATCAGCTCCTGGCCTCATTTCCAGGAAGGCAGCTACAGCAACCACACAATTTAGCTCCATTTTGGGGGGTTTCCATTTCCTTCCTATGGGATTTTTTTATTAGTTTTTTTAACTGTTTTTCTTCCCCTCTGCTGGTTTACTGCCTTGTATCTATCTACCCCTAAGGAGTTGAAAAGCCTCAAGTAAGTATTATTAGATTTTTCTTTTAGTGTATTTTCTGATTTTTCGAGAGTGAGAGCACACTTGTGTCAGCGAGTGCTGGTGTACCAATGAATGGGACGGGGGAGTTGGGTCTCAGAGTAACTATGCAAAAGATTACCCCTGCAATGTCCAAGTCCATTCCAAAAAGGCAACTCAGACCTCTGCATGTTCATCTGAAGAAAAATTGCCTATCATTTTCATTTAAATTCCCCAGAATCACTTGAGGCACACAGGCTCGAATGAAAAAAGCAAAATGAATAATGGGACACAGAATCAGAAATAAAACTAGAAGATTGGATTTAAGCAGGTGGGCTTTTTTCCCCCACATGATTTCCCTCCAGTTGGGTGGTGGTGGTCAAGCGATGTGTTCAGAAAGAATAAGTTCTTAGTGTAGACAGGAGGTTCAAATAGGGAACTCATTTATTCTCCTAGGGATGCATGCCTGGCCCACATGGGCAAGGAAACAAATGTTTTGTTTTTTTTTTCCCTCAAGAGAATGGCCAAATCTACCTCAGCTACAAGAACAGAAGACCATGAGCAATGCCATTCCCAGTTCATTCCACTGGGCCATCCCACCCAATATTCTGTCTCTAATAGTGGCAACAAGATGCCTGGAGGAACAGTGCAATGGTTGTCCTCTTTGGCATCCACCCTCATGCTTAGATTTTTACCATCTAACATTTTTAAGCTTTCCCTCCAGCACACACTTTCCTTCTAGTGACCCATTATGGACTTCCTGTCCTTAAGTAAATTTGAATGAACCATTACATTGTTCTGGCACATTGTCCAGAACAGAACAACAAAAAACCGCTCAAACAACACCCAGGATTGGGACCAGGTGCACATACTGCTGGAAAAGCTTGCATTCCTCTTGCACCCCTCCAAGGTGGCTAATGTAGACACACCCTTATTCACTTTCTAATATGTTGTGAGCAGCTCCTTAAACTCTGGAACTCTGAAACTCTTAAACTGCTACATCACTAAAGCAATACATGATTCAGAGGTAATTCTCTAGCTCAAAGGGGCTACCTTTCAGTAAGTTACAACTGGTTAGTTTCCCGAGAAAATGTCAGGTCACCATTATGCGGCTGCAGTAATCACCAGGCTTGAGTTATGAGACATCTTTTATAATTAGGGGCCCACTTTTATTTTTTCAATTACTGTTGGGTCTCAAAGTCCACTGAGACCCAGCACTATTCGATAACACAGGGAGCCTAGTCTTCCTGTCCTATCCCTAGCTCTAGCTTTTCCTTCTGAGGAAAGCAGAAGCTGTACTTGAACCTGTGCTTCAAAATCCAGAAACTAAAACAGCATTGGATTTCAGATACACTACCCTGCGACCCGCGCTAGCTGGAGACAATATAAGGGAATTATAGATTGCCTGTGAGGGAACACCTTAACCTATAGCACAGCAGGTTATGGGCCACAGAGTTCAGACGTTGGATTGGTGTGTTTATTATTCGTTCAAAGAAGCAGTCATTGGGGAAACACGTGTTGTTTAGAGGCTTCTGTCATCTCAATTTGTGTATGAAAAGCAGATGAGAGTGTGCAGTGACACCAGCTCCTCCCCTGCATTTTATTCTGCAAACACACTTATCTAGGTATTTATTTGTGCGTGCATGTATTAATTTAAGCAAATGGAGAAAAAAAGAGGAAAAACAATCAAGGAAACAAAGAAAATGCGAAGGTGTTTCTAGGAAATTCCTAAATTGGTCTGTTGCTTTGTTGTCTTTTGTGGAAAGAGTAAATGTTTGGACTCACACTGTTCAGGTTACACTCAGAATGGTACAAACTGCCTTGAAAGAGAAAGTCAGAAATGGCAAGAATGGATTTAAGGTTTACCGTCATTGTTGTTTTTCCCCACTATGTTTTACTTATCTGAGCCTGGAGGAGTTGCCACCTCTAGACTGTGAGCTCGTTGTGGGCAGGGAACGTCTACCAACTCTGTTATATTGTATTCTCACAAACAGTAAGCGCACAGTATGCATTCAATAAATACGATTGATCGATTGAACTCGGACAAAGGCTAGAGAGGCTGCCTCTTCTGATACCATATGAAAGCATTTTCTGTGTTGTCCAAGAGCGGTAAATACTGTGTTTGGCTCACCTCCCAGGGGGCAAAGATTCTTGATAAAAACAATATGGCTCAAAGATGGGGAAAAAAAGGCAAAACCACTTTTGGAATGAAGAGAATTCACAGGGATGGAAGGAAAGAAGGATAGGAAAGTAGAAAAAAGATTATATAAAAAATTTCTGCATAGCTGGAAAAGCCTATAACCTAGACAGATTTCCTGGAATCCCAGGTCAGGATTTTCTTTTTTTTCTTTTTTTTTTTTTGCACTTGAAGACAATATACATTGCACTCACAGAACTAAAACCCACACAGTACCGAACTCACAAGGAACACTCTGTCACTGTATTGTTTGACCATGAACTTGGATTCTCTTTTTTTGTCCCAGGAAATTTAAAAAGTAAAAACTACATCCAAACAAATCAATGTTTATGGATTTGTAATAAGTTTCAAATATATATATATATATAATTATATATGTTTGTGTATATATATATATGAAAATAAATTTATATATTTATTTATTTTCCATTTAGCCACTAAAGAATCAGCAGCAAACTTGCAAGGAGCAGTTGTTGCCAGAGGGTGAATCATAGCTATATTGATTTGATTATGTAAAAGCTCAGAGGAACCTAAAGCCAGATACAGAAATATCTCATAGCCCCGAACCTTGTGGGACTCACACTAGTAAAAAAGCAATCTTTATATTGTTCCCGATAAAAGCATCATTAGTTTCCTCATAGTGCAAACATTTCTCTGCTGATACAGTATATGGTTTTCTTTTTCTCTAGAATCCACTCAGATATAATTAACACTCAGTTACTAGACTTCAGTTTCCCTCTGGAGTGAGCTGCTCAAGGTTGAAGGGAGGGACAGAGGAAGGGAGCAAGGAAGAGGGAAACAAGGAGATGGCGTGGGGGAGAGGAGACGGAGGGACAAAAAGAGACAAAAAGAAAAACTCAGAAAAAGATAGAAAAGAGTTAGGGTGAGAGAGAGATAAAGGGAGAGAGTGAGAGAGACATGCAGTGAGAGTGGCTTGAATCAATCAAATATTTGCCTTCTAGGGGATCTTGTTTTATATTAACCATGTTGTTGTTGAGTCAGACCCAGAGCTGTGGCACCCTCTTCTGGACCCTCTGTTCATTCAGGCTTTGGTTTCCTGAATAAGCCATAAACCAAACAATTCCTGCCTCACACTCTTGCGTCCACACTCTCTGACAACTCCACAATAAAGGCACAACAGACCCAGGGATACCTACCGACAAACCCGTGTCCATCTTGACATAAAAATTTAAAAATCTCTTACTGCTCCCCGTTTCCCCATTCAATTCAGTCACCCTCTCTCCTGAAAATCCTGGATTTTCAGTGCTTGCAGGGCAGCATGTATTTGCTCTTTTTGAGTTAAGGTACTGTGGAAAGCTAAAACTACATGGCCTAATAAGAACTTCTGTTTCCTCGTCAGGAAAGCGTGATAGCCATATAGGCAAATTCATTTACCTTACGTGGGGGCAGGCAATATGCTCATGAATTGGGGTTTTCAGTAAAGCCTGAAGGGAAAATATGTCCCTTTCATAGGGAGGCCTTGCTTACCTGGTTACGACTCCATTAAAAGGACAAATTGTGACAAAAGCCGTGTTTGCTCTGGGAAAGCACATTTTTTGGCAGAAGAAGGCTGTATTTGGCCCAACTCCTCTTGGGCATTGCTAAGGTTAAGCTCTAGCCTTACATTAGTGGTGATTGTGCCATTCAGAAAAGATTAATGCATTTGGAGTCACATACCCCTAGCAGTGCTTCTGAGCTCACATTATTGCCATTAAGATGAAGTGGAATCCAGGTCGTTTTTCAACTTGCCGTTAGGCTTGCCCCATGCACACATGGGTATAGTCTGGATCACATATTTGAAAGTGCCTTTTTTCTCCCCTTTTCTCTTCCTTGATTTTATGTGTGCATCTACATGTGTCAGAGAAACAAGGGGGTGAGTGGCTCATTTAAAAACCCAACTGCAATTCTACTCTTTGGAGGATTTGCTGATCAAACCCTGTGCCCTAAAACAGCATGGTCCAGAAAGGATCATTTGAGCTCACCTGAAGGGGAAGAAAAAAGTACTTCAGGGTGAGATTAGCCTCACACCTAATTCCCTTGCCAGATGGAGGACTCCTTCTGGAAACCTCAGAACCTCTGAGGAAGTTCCTGTTGAGCTCCTAGTGGGGAGGGCATGACAGGGAGAGGAAGAGAAGGGGAAACTCAAGGATTCGTAAATGAAAGGAGAATTTGGAGCTTAGTTGCAAATCTAAACTCTCCTTTCCCTAAAATTGTCACATGTAAACACACACACACTTGCTTGTGAACTCACATGTACAAAACCATATAAATGTAGCACATAGCCTTGCAAACACATGGAAGCCTTATTAAAATTGCATCTCCAAGAGGCCTTCTCCAACTAAGCCCTCATTTCCCCTACTCCCTCTCCCTTCTGTATCACCCTTGCACTTGAATTTGTACCCTTTACTCATTCTCTCTCTCACATTTCCAGCACTTATGTACATATCCATAATTTATTTTAACGTCTGTCTCCCCCTCTAGGCTGTAAGCTTCTTGTGGACAGGGAACATGTCTACTGACTCTATTGCACTTTCGCAAGCGCTTAGTACTTGCTCTGCACATAGTAAACACTCCATAAATACGATTGATTGATTAATTCTAAGGTTATTAGCTATATGTACACATACAAGGGCAGGCCCACATATTCATTTTTAATGTAATACCGTTTTCTCTGATTCAGATGGACAGGGCTAGTTGCTTTCAATTCTAAAGCTCACCCCTACAAGAACAGGCATGATGCCATTAAGTGGAAAATTAGGAAAATGTCCCTTGATGTGAGGTTCATTGTTTGAGACTGCATGCCATTCCAGTGGCTGAATCCCTGCCAGCCAAACCACAATACTCTTCAGAAAGTGCCAGATCACTGTATGGTGACTAAGTCAGAATGTTTTGTAGGTTTGTCAAATTAAACCTGATGAGAAGTCCAAATTGCACAAAAATCAAGTTACTGTGAATTATGAATAGAATCCAGACTTTTGCAGCAATACTCTCATTGCCCTTTCTTATGAGTAACCCCAGTAGCCATTTTTATGGTCCTCCATTGTGTAAAGAGGACCAGAGTCCATGGATCCTTCAGAAATGATACATCCTTCAGGCTCAGCCAAACCCAGGGATCAGTGCATTGCCTTATCCAGCGTGGCTTAGCGGAAAAAGCATGGGCTTTGGAGTTAGAGGTCGGGGTTCAAATCCCGGCTCCTCCAATTGTCAGCTGTGTGACTTTGGGCAAGTCGCTTAACTTCTCTGGGCCTCAGTTACCTCACCTGTAAAAAGGGGATTAAAACTGTGAGCCCCCCGTGGGACAACCTGATCACCTTGTAACCTCCCCAGCACTTAGAACAGTGCTTTGCGCATAGTAAGCGCTTAACAAATACCATCATTATTATTATCCAGTTAACTCCTGATGATCTGTGGTAACAAAGGACAGGGCAAGCACGGATCAATGAAACATGAACATTAGGGAGCAAGCAAGGCTTAGATGAAAGGATGCCGGACTGGGAGTCAGAAGATCTGGGTTCTAATTCTGACTTCACCACTTCCCTGTTTTGTGACCTTGGACAAGTCACTTAATTTCTCCATGCCTCAGTTTCCTCATCTGCAAAGTGAGGGTTAAGTCTGCCCACTTAGACAGTGAGCCCGGTGAGAGATTGTATACTATCTGATTGCAGTATATCTACCCCGGTGCTTGGCACATAGTAAGTGCTTAACAAAGACCACAAATATTATCAGTATTAGTATTAGTGTTACAAAGTTCAAAAATTGTTTTAATCACCTGTTTTAATCTCCCACTCCACCCCATTTATCAGAGCCAAATTGAGTAATTCGAGGTTCATTTCTAATAATTTGAAGTGCTTACTATGTACCAAGCATTATACTATCTGCTGTGTGAACTTAGGCAAGTCACTTAACTTCTCTGGGCCTCAGTTACCTCATCTGTAAAATGGAGATGAAGAGTGTGAGCTCCATGTGGGACAGGGACTGTGTCCAATCTGATTAACCTGTATCTACCCCAGTGGTTGGCACGTAGTAAACGCTTACCTAGTACCATAATTATTATCATTATGAGCCACAATCTATTTTAGTGTCTGTCTCCCCATGAAGACTATACGCTTCTTGTGGGCATGGATTGTGTCTACCAATTCTGTTGTATTTCCCAAGTGCTTAGTACAGTGCTCTGTACACAATAAGCATTGAATAAATGTCATTGATTGACTGACTGATGAGCCTGCCAAGAGCCCTCTGGAATAGGACTCACCTGCACATAGAGTGGGTCTGTGTCCTCCAAGTCTCCTGCCTGTTTGGGTGCCCAGTGTTGGCCCCCCACCAGATTAGCTTCAGGCTCCGGTTATGCGGTTCCACAGTGAGAAAGCCTGGGCTGATGAGGTCAATGTGCTGATGCCAGGGATCCTGGGGTCAGCTCAACATGAGCATATGGCTGCAGGTTTCCATGATGATCTTCTAGGGCTTTGAAACTGCTACTGTTGGTTGGCCCTTAGTTATTAAACTTGTTTTGTGGCCGAATGTGGTTAAAACCAGAATTGGAAAGGAAAATTTCAAGTCTTCAAAAATCTTTTTTGTTTGTATAGGTACCAATAACGTGGGTGGATTTGAAAGTAATGTGCAGTTAGAACAGTGTTGTGTCATGCCACATCACATATCTCAAAAAAAAACCAAATAGGGCTTCCATCAGGGATATTCCCAGCTTTCCTCTAGCACCAATTAAATGAAAGAAAAAAGGACAAGCAGCCCAAATAATCCATCTTTGTTTTGATCTAAAATGGAATCTGTTACTTCTGGTGCACTTTCTTCTCTTTTAATGGTTCCCATTGCTCTTGCCCCTCCCACAATGGCCCCAAGTCACCAGGGTATCAAACCCACCTCCGAACTGTGTCTTTGGCCCAGTTGCACCCTGTCCCATCCCGTCGCTGTCCCTGAAGCCATGGCTAGGGCTCTCTCGTGCCAGAAAGTGCCTCTGGTGCAAAGTAGGCAGAGCAAAGAGCTGCTGGAGACTGGGAGGCTGCTCTCCAGGCCTGTTCCCCGAGTCAGGGTTGAGGTAGGCTGCAATCCCCGCACACAGCCTCTTCTTCCCTAGCCTAGAGGGGACTGCAGTCCCCTCACACAGCCTCTTCTTCCCCAGCCTAGAGCCCAGCTTCCTTGATGCCCTGCCTCTCTTGCTTCCCTTCCCTGACAGTGTGGAGGCAGACACGAGGTCACACAGTGCTAAACTCCTCCAATCCTCTGCCCTGGGTCACCAGGTCACCTAACTTTCACACTTTCTGACCATGCACTAAGCTATTTCAACACAGCATGACTTGAGTTCCATTCCTAAAGCATAGCTCTGACATCATGCAAGGAAACAAGGTAATGATGACGGTATTTGTTAAGTGCTTACTATGTGATAGCAGTGTTCAAAGCACTGAATAGTGTAACTAGTGTAGCTAGTGAATTTTGTTTAGTGGTTAAAAGTCAGGTTCTGATCAAAACGTGGGAATGTGTATGTTTATTGTTATATTGTACTCTTCCAAGTGCTTAATACAGTGCCTTGCTCACAGTAAAAGCTCAATAAATATGATTGAATTGAATTAATGATGCATTTTTTTTAACATTTCTCATTCCCCATCCAAGGAATTCTAGTGGAAAGAGAATAGACCTGGGAATCAGAGTTCTAATCCTGATTCCGCTTCCTCCTGGCTGTCTGACCTTGGGCAAGTGATGTACCTACTCTGTCTCACAGTTTCCTCATCTGTAAGATAGGGATTCAATATACCTCCTATGACTTAGACTGTGAGTACTGTCAGGGACAGACACTGTGTCCCACCTGAATATCTTGTATTTAACCCAACACTCAGTCCAGTACTTAGCACATAATGAGTGCTTAATGATGATGTAGCATTGTTAACCCAGCACCTGTTTAAAATTTTGCTCCATTCCCCCAGCTTAAATTTAGCCCTTTTTTCCTGCTCCCAGCTCAATCGTTTTATGGGAACCCTTTTCTCTGCCCCTTCTCCTTTAACTTCCTTCCCTTAAACCACCTGCAGCACTTGTGAACAGATCATACATACCCTATTACTTAAGAACTTACTCGTGTACATGTCCCATGTTTCCTATTTCCTTCTATCTGTAATTTATTTCAACGTCTGTCTCCCCCTCTAGATATATCCCTCAAGGGCAGGGATCATGTCTACTAATTCTATTTTACTTTCCCAGGTGCTTAGAACAGGGCTCACCACAGAGCAGGCACTCAATAAATACTACTGACTGATAGATTCTACTTGTTGTCCAAAAGGGTTTTTCGTTGCTGGCTGTCTTTACCCTAATCCCAACCAAATCCAACTTGGCCCGAGGCGAACTGGCCTCTTCCCTCGGGGTAGGCACTGATGGATGAGAAGGGGACCAGCTCCAGACTAAGGGTCAAAGTTACGTGTGGCGGCTCCCTTCCAGAAGTCCCCACAGGCATGGGAGCCCCTCCTGGGACCACCCACCATGTGATCTCCAGCACCCTGCCCGTAACTTGAAGGGGATAATGTCCGAGTTTCTGTGTGTCACTTCCAGGACCGCAGAAGACCAACTGGGAGCTGTGGGAGTGAGGGAGCTGGTCATGGATGAAGGAGCCGGTGGAGCAGGCATGAGAGTGGTGGGATGAAGATTACAGGTCGGCCAAGGAAGCAACAGACTCCTCGCCCCCTATTCAAGGTCAGGATCCAGGTGTCTGGCCTCAGCCAAGACACTTGTCTTCTTCCTCGTATGTTTCCCTGTTGGAAGCATTGGAAGAGCAGGCTAAACTAGCATAGCATATGGTGACCAGATATCTGGGGGTCTAAAGTGGGATCTATGGGATGCAGCTCAAAAGGCAGTGAATGGAGAAAGACTCCTTTCCCAGGAAAAACACTCCTCCACCCATCCTACTGTAACCCCAGGAGTTGGGGCAGCTGCTTAAGTCCTGCACTTCAGCAGACTCCTCAGGGATGACTTCCAGAGGGCCTGGCCTACAAGTAGTAGTAGCAGCAGTAGAAGTTGCAGTGGTAGCAGCAGTAGCAGTTGCAGTGGTAGCAGCAGTAGCAGCAGCAGGTACAGTAGTTGCAGCAACATTTATTGAGGACCCAGTTGGTGTAGTGCACTGTACTAGATATTTGGGTACTACAGACTAAAGAAGTGACACAATCTTTGGCCACAACAAATTTACACTCTAACAGGGGCTGAGAAACTTAAAAATATTTACAACTTGAGCACTCAAAATAAATGAGTCTATAGATAGATATCTGTCTATATAGGCATATGTAAGTATAGATATTAGAATATATCAATATAGGTATTAGAAGACCGATAACTTTATACACCTATATACACAAAAAGTTATCAGTCATCCAATCCAGAACTAGTATTTTATCCATTATGCCAGCGTGGACCTTGTCGCTCCCTTACTTGAAAGGGCTTAAGGAGAAATACTGTACCCAAGCATCACTGAAATTCCAAATTCAAACTTTAGTGCATCATAGGGTTGTTATAGAGCAAAACGAGTAGCTCTTTGGATTCAGGATTCTTTTTGGTTTCAAAGGGAAGTGCCTCTGAAAGAAGCAAGCAGCATGGATGTTCCAGACACAAGAGCCTCCGGCCAAAGACTCTGTAAACTCTGTCTTGGTCGATCTTTAAGAATAAACTAAGCAACATTGTAGCTGGATGGTTAAAGTGCATCTCTGTTTAGAGACTACAGATTCAAACAGGTAACCCCTCAAGGCCCCTTCCTTCTCTATAATCCTGTTCTCTTAGTTCAATTCAATGGTATTTATTGAGCACTTACTGTGTGCAGAGCATTGTACTAAGCACTTGGGAAGTACAATTTGGCAACTTGCCCCCCACAAGCCATGGTATTATCATAGAAATCTATAAATCTTAAATTTTGGTTAAGTATCACCAAAGCCAGGGAGCAAGTTAGTATCATTTTCTTAATTCACTGCTTTTATGGGTAATCTAGAACTTAAGATACATGAATAAAGGATTAGAAAGCAATTTAGATCATTTCACGTATCTTCCCCCAAACCTTTCAGCTTTTATGGTGATTGGTGCTGCTGAAACGAACAGATATCTTCCATGCCCATATATACTAAGCAGCTCTTACTGCAATTCCATAAACTCTGAGTTTCCTCTTGAAGATGTAAAAACTCCTGGGGCTAGTTTTTCTGAACAGATGCCCTAAAGTGAATGCATGAAATATGGCCATTCCTATTCTAACTGGTGATTAATAATAATGAACCCCACTCTCCCTTCTCCTGGGGGCACACCCATGCACCCTTAGGAACCACAGCGGGGAGAGGAAGCTCCCTCTGCCCTCTCCCTTATCCTCCATTTGGACCAGACGTTCGCCTGCATCTGAAGGAAAATTACTTCAGGGTGGCAGCTGCCCACCCCACACCTTCCCAAAGGAGCTCTTTAAGTTTGCATAGGGGTTCCTGAGTAGACTTAAGGCAGGCGCCTGTTCTTTCCCTATGCAGAGATAACATAATTGGACTCAATATTCTTAAAAGATTGCACGAGGGCTGCCAGAGCCGAAGAAAGGCAAGAGGAATCCTCTCTAAGCAGGGCCCCTAATGCCAGTCTCTACCCATTTCTTCTGTTGTATCCAACTGCTTATATCTATCAAAATAATGGGCCCTCTCTGAGAGTACATTGGCCAGCTAGGGAAATGCATTCACGTGCTCTGGTCACAAAGGGACCATTTAGTTCACTGAAGCAGTAAAACTCCCAAATCTAGAGGTTAAAAAAGTTTGCTGATTTCCATTCTCATCCCACAATGCTACACCCCTCTTCTTCAGGCTTTTCTTTACATTCACTAAAACTCGATAATATAGCACAATCACATCATTAAAAACACTGTAGTTCTGGTTGCAAAGCATGGCACTAGGTGATGGGATAAGATGGAGGTGGGATCGTGTAGAGTGAAGAAAGTATTCTCCCCTCTCAAACCCACCAAATCACATCTTTTCCCACCCTCAAAGCTTCTTAAATAACTACCTTCTCCAGGAGGATTTCCCCCACTAGTCCCCACAGCCCCCTGGTGAAGTCAACCTGTCTTTAGCCCTCTTGTCTATTTTGGTTTATTTATTCCATTTATTTTTGTCCAGTTTTGCTTTTCTTTCTTTTTTTACCAATGCTATATATGCTTTTCCCTTGTTCCCATTGTACATTTGCAAATTGGGTCTGTCCATTCCAAAATCCTTGAGGGCAGGGACCGTGTATTCTGCTTTTATTATACACTCCCAAGCATCTATACAGTGCGCCGCACACAGAAGATGCTTAATAATACCAATGATGATGATGACACGGTTCCTGCTCTCCAGTTGCTTACTATTTAAAGAAGCAAATAAATTTAACGAGCATATGGACAGACATTAACATATGCAGAGATTCATCATGACATTTTTTTCAATGGTGTTTGTTAAGCAGTTACTCCAAAGTCCAGCAATCGCACCCAGACTGCTCAACTCACCCTGGCTTCCTGCAGTTTCAGATAGATGTTCATCCAGACTTTTTGCTTTTGAAAATCCTATAGAAAGAATACAGACTGGTAATCAGGAGACCTGGGAAACTGAGAGTGCCTGCAGCTATGAACAACAGGATACAGTGGGTGCTGAGTATGATAGAGGACAGACTGGGAATAGGGTCCTGCCTGGTGTGTGTATTTGAGGGAAGGAGCTGGCCTGGCTCCTTGGGAGTGGAGATGAGAGGAGAGGAGAGAAGAAGCTGCTGGGGCCCTGGAATAAGTAGCCCAACTGCCTCCTCCTCCCCTTTTCCCAGGTTCACAAGAACCTCCTTCCCAGCTCAACCAGAGGAGATTGCATCACTGGCATGTAAATACTTTGTGGGCAGGGAATATGTCTACCATCACCACTGTATTGTACTCTCCCAAGTGCTTCGTACAGTGCTCTGCACACAGTAGAGCTCAATAAATACTACTGATTGATTGACTGGAGTGGGGGCTCAACAGATAAGTTTTCCCAGGAATCAGATCTGCCCTAGGCATGATGAGCACTTAACAGGCAGATTTTCCCACCAATTAGATCCCGCCTGGGGGAACAAAACCGAGGAGGGGAAAGGAGATCATAAGCCAATGTTTTAATTGGAAGAATCCGAGAAACAAAAGTTGCCCAAAAGCCCTGCATCATTAAGGGAGTTATAGATTAGCAGATCATAATCCTGTTGTGTACCCATTGAGGCCAACCAACATAAAGAGAGGCATATGAAATCGGAGGGGAAGAGGTTTGAAAAAGGGAAGAGGACAGCAGGATTAGGAGAGAAAGGGAAGAGGCAAAACGTTTGAAAACCAAATAGGTGGTTTCCTAAAATCCTATGACTCTCCCTGAATCAAAGGCCAAGTTTCTTCCTTAACCTAAGTGGCAATTTCTGAGTGATGCATCACAATTAAACACAGATACCTGAGCCTATATATCATAGGGGTGGTATGTTAACTCTCACTGATATGCTGCTTGTGTCTTTAGGGTCTGAGGTGATGAAAATGTCAGAAGTTTCCAGGTAGTGGGGGGAAGTCTTGGCCCGGTGCCTGTTTTCTGGATTCAGAAGTCAGATCTCACATAATAACAATAATAATGATAATAATAATAATAATAATAATAATAATAATAATTTTGGTATTTGTTAAGTGCTTACTATCTGCCAAGCACTATTCTAAGCACTGGGGAAGATACAAGGTCATCAGGTTGTCCCACGTGGGGTTCACAGTCTTAATCCCCATTTTCCAGATGAGGTAACTGAGGCACAGAGAAGTTAAATGACTTGCCTAAAGTCACACAGCTGATAAGCGGCAGAGCTGGGATTAGAACCCATGACCTCTGACTCCCAAGCCCATGCTCTTTCCATTGAGCTACGCTGCTTCTCTAATGCACTAGACATGTACTAGACTAGACATGCACTAGACTCTCCTGAAGCCCTGTTAAACCAGAGCTCTAAATCTGGAAGCATCATCCTGTATACTAGGAAATAAACAAATCTGTTTAGATTGCAAACTCCTTGAGAGAAGGAAGACTATCTTTCAACCAGTGTTCAGAATTCAAGGCAGTACAATTACTCCATTGGGTGCTTAAGGCATACCATTAGATGATGATGATGATGATGATGATGATAATGATGACGATGATGAGGATGATAATAATAATGAAAAATGGTCATTCAATTCAGTCACTAGGCCCATATCTTCCTAGTGGGTCCAAGAGTCCTCTTTTGATTGCAAAAAAACCTGTGTTCATCCATGTGAACAGCAAGCATACTAATACAGAAGAGAAAGATGAAATTGAATTGGCAAAATCCTTCCTAGCTTTCATCAAATATTTTGGTTTATGCTGCATGTATGCATCTTTAAAACCTTTTTAAAATTGTTTTTCCCATTCAACAATTTATAGTTCACTGGCCTGGACTTTTTAAGAATTAATAAACCTTTTCAAATTTGCTCTTGCCGACCACTTTAATAGTTCTGTTCTGCTGCACCCCGTCCCTTCCCCCTCAAAATAAAACAAATCCAAACTATAAATCACAACCACTGAAATGAAATCCAGTCTCACATCACAGAGCAATGATTTTATGGGTGAAACGTGTGCTTGCTAATTTCAAGAACAAATTATTGTGCTTTATTTAGTGTCATTCAATTTACACCCTTTTAGATACAGGAAACAAACAAACAAAAACAGAACCCTATAGGCTGACTTTCATGCGCTCACTGCTCATGGCATGAGAGAGACTTTTGCTGACAACATGCCAGGAAATCTCTTTCTACTATTCGTTTTCATTAAAATAAACACAGATATTCACTCGTGGAGCTATCTCACACAGTATCAATGATCTTCAACAGCGTTGCTTTATTAGGAGAAGAATATTTCTGTCTGACAAGTCTGGAGTCAATATTTAACAGATTTAGGTCATATTTAGCAACAGGATTTCATAAAAACCTGGCAAAATTATACTCTGGATACAAACTAATAGAGTAGATTCAAAAGATGACAAAATGAGTGTTTTCATAACTATGCATTACTCATAAATATTTGAGACAAAGAGGCAAATGAGTGCCAATATCCTTTAATCATTATCTAATGAATATTCTTTTGGTAGGGCAAAGGCAAATAAATATTGGATATCTCTTAAATGGGTCTATTAAAAAAGAAAACACATATGGTAATTCTAGCAAGTTTGGCCTAAATTCTCTGATCTAAAATGGGAGCTGAATGCTAGATAGCCAATTCTCAGTCTCTTAACCATATTGAAGGTCAATTAACAATTACTATTATTTACTGAGCACTTACTATGTGCAGAGCACTGTACTAAGCAGTTGGGAGAATAGAATACAGTTAGTAGACATGATACCTGCCCTCAAAGAGCTTACAATCTAGTGGAAGATCTTTCTCTATGTCCCATTGCCTAGGACAGATTGCAATTTGATCCTTCCATATAACTGGGGGGGCAGTGGTTTCTAAGAGGTGTGTTCTCTGTGAGGGATCCAAAGGAAACAATAGCTTGAGAAGCAGTGTGGTCTAGTGGTTAAAGCATGGGCCTGATAGTCAGAAGGACTTGGATTCTAGTCCTGGCTCTGCTACTTGTCTGCTGTGTGACCTTGGACAAATCACTTAACTTCTCTGTGCCTCAGTTACCTCATCTGTAAAATGGGGATTAAGACTGTGAGCCCATGTGGGACATGGACTGTATCCAAATTGATTAGCTTGTATCTACCCCAGCACCTAGTACATTAGTAATACGTAATAATAATTATGGTATTTGTTAAGTGCTTACTATGTGCCAAGCACTGTTCTAAGTGCTCAAGTAGATACAAGGTAATCAGATTGTCCCACGTGGGGCTAAAAGTTTTAATCCCCATTTTACAGCTGAGGTAACTGAGGTACAGAGAAGTTAAGTGGTTTGCCCAAGGTCACACAGCAGGCAAGTGGAGGAGCCGGGACTAGAACCCACATCCTCTGACTAATGTGCCCAAACCCGTGCTCTTTCCATTAAGCCATGCTGCTTCTCTGGCACACAGTAAGTGGTTAACAGATAAAAAAAAATAGCCTGTGAAGCAGTGACCTGTATTTCACCATATTTGGGTGGCAATAAACTAGAGGGAAAATTCAGAGGAGGAAAAGGGGAACAGTGTCTTTCGATTTCTAAATTTAAAATAATTCAGAGGAATTTTCCTAGCAAAACCACCGCCTGTGGAGGAAATCCCTCAGAAGAACACCCGACAAAGAAAATCCTCAAGAATTAACTTATTTATGAACAAATCATGGGAAGTTCTGGCTCTTCCCCACACCCACTCACCCAGAAATTTGCTACCATCCATGGATCTCAGACTGGAGTCCTTTAACTTAGTAAATTAATATTAAGGTGTTGCTCCTGATCCAGAGTGGGAATGAAAAGCAATGAGGATGCTCTAATGATATAATAATGCCAAAACATAACTATTCATTCTTTCAGTGTACTCCAGTGGAAAGTACATTAGTTGGGAGTCGGAGGACCTGCGTTCTAATCCCCACTCCACCATATGCTTCTGTTTGACCTTGGACACATTACTCAACTTCTCTGTGCCTCAGTAGCATCATCTGTAAAATGAAGATTCAATACCTGTTTTCCCTCCTACTTAAACTGTGAGCTTCATGTGTGACATGGACTGTGTCCAACCTGATTAACTTGTATCTACTCCAGCACATAGAATAGTGCTTGACACATAGTAAGCACCTAACAAATACCGTAATAAGTAATTTAAAAAAAATTGTCCACCTTAGCACTCAAAGAGTGTGCCACCTGAATATTCCTAACATTTCTCTTTATCAATCAATGATATTTGTTGAGCACTTACTGTTGCAGAGCACTGCACTAAGCACTTGGTAGAGAACAATACAACAGAGTTGGCAGACAAATTCCCTGCCTACAATGAGCTTACAGTCTAGAGGGGAAGACAGACATTAACATAAATTGTGGCTATGTACAGAAGTGCTGTGGGGAGAGAAGGTGGGGTGAATGAAGGGTAGAGATCCAAGTTCAAGGGCTACACAGAAGGGAAAGGGAGTAGGAAAATGAGGGCTTAGTTGGGGAAAGCTTCTTGGAGGAGATGTGATTTTAATAAGGCTTTGAAAGTGAGGAGAGTGGTGGTCTGGCATATATGGAGTTAGAGGAATGACTTGGGCAACAGGTTTTTGGAAAGATAAACTTACTGAAGTATAGCGAATTGGTTGACATAAGAGGAACAAAGTGTGCAGGCTGGGTTGTAGTAGGAAATCAGCAAGGTAAGATAGGAGGGGGAGAGTTGATTGAGTGCTTCAAAGCCGATGATAAGGAGTTTCTGTTTAATGTGGAGGTGGATGGGCAATTTTTCTCTACTTCATCCATATCTTTCTTGAATCTTCCCAGAAACCTAACCTTTCCCTCCAATGAGATACTCTTAGCCCTAACATCTATTAATCTATCTAAATCCTTCTTAGTTCTAGTAATATTTTCTGGCTTTATATGCAGGTATGTAAAGTAATCCCAACTGCTTACTACCTGCTGTGAAACAGCATGTAGTACCTTCTTTTGTTTACTTTGGACGTACCATTTTCAAACTCCAATAGGTGCTCCCTGGTTCTGGTATTGTCATCATCAATCGTATTTATTGAGCACTTACTGTGTGCAGAGCACTGTACTAAGCACTTGGGAAGTACAAGTTGGCAACATATAGAGACAGTCCCTACCCAACAGTGGGCTCACAGTCTAAAAACAGTGGGCTCGCAGTCTAAACTTGTTCAACAGCAATTTCATGGTCATCCTGCCCAGTCCTTTCTTGATTTTGCAGATTACAAATCTGGCTATAAACCTTGATTCAAATAAGAAATGCTTTGGGTAACTTTTTAATTTGTTATTATTTCAAGTGCCCCTTCCCCCTTCTGGAACCAAACCTAGAAATGCCCAAATGCCACACAAATGACTGTTTTTAGGAAGTTAACCAATTTTTATACATTATAACTATAAAGAAATGAAGGGATACATCTATCTCCTTCCCTCCCCACCCTTAGAGCTGGGAGTCCACTGTAAAGAGAGAGCAGGTTTGTTAGAGAGCAGGTGTGTCTAGAATGGAGGCCAATCTGTGAAATGAGTAGTTAAAGAGACTGGTATCTTTTTTTTCTGTCTGCAGGGAATGTGTCTAACAACTTTGTAAAAGTTATATTATCCCTAGCACTTAGTATGGGTCACTGCACACAGTAAGTGCTCAATAAATATGATTGACTGATTGACTGAGTTCTGCTGTCACGGAACCAGGATTCTAGTACGACGGATTTCTGGAAGTCTTCACTTTCCTATAATTCATTCCACTGAATCCAAACTCTGAGCTCTTTCCATGGTTTTTCTAGAGTTCTGTGACTAAGAGATTTTGTTTTCTTACATCTGGGACCTGCCATGGGCTGGAAATCTAGCCTGACTCGGTCCAAACCACTCCTGATCCATGTCTGTCCTCACCTGAGCTGAGCCCCAGAGACTGGTGCCAGTTTGGAAGTCAACCCAAGGGAAACAGCCTGGCCTAATGGAAAGAGCACAGGCCTGGGTGTCAGAGGACTGGGTTGTAACGCCGGCTCCACAACCTCTCTGTTGTGTGACCTTGGGCAAGTCACTAAATGGCTCTGTGACTCAGTTATCCCATCTTTAAAAAGGGGATGAAATCCTCCTCCCTCTGATTTAGACTGTGAGCCCTATGTACAACAGGGACCATGTCCAACCGTTACCTTTTGCCTACTCTAAAGCTTAGAGCAGTGCTTGACACATAGTTAATGCTTAACGAATACCATAAAAAAAAACCCATGCTTCTAATCTGGGGGCCGCTGCTGCATGTGCAAGTTGCCTAGAGGAGCTACTGGGAGGTATGATCCCAATAGTTCACAAATAAATGTGGAAAAACCCCACCTATGTACACCTGTGCTCCCACAAATAAAGCTCAGGATCATGTCTGCTCATCCAACACTGCAGCCATTATCCTATGGTCCCTACCAATCAATGGCATACATTGAGTGCTTATTCTCTGCAGAGCACTGAACTGAATGCTTCACAGAGTACAATATAGTTAACAGACTTGCTTGAAATGACCTTGGAGATGGGGGTGCCGCATGGGATCCTAGAGGGAAGTTTGCATTCATCTCGAACCTGGTCTAGCCATTTCCGACCCATCAGATTGCCATCTCCTCAAGGACAGAAGTGACCGTGGTTGTTTAATTTTTCATGTATGCTCCAATTGTATATAGTACAGTGCCCTGTGTATAGCTGGCGCTCAATAAATACTGTCGTGGAGGCTGACCCTCAGGGCCTAAAGACCAGGCCTGGCCCATGTAGATGGTGTCAACTGTTTCACTACAATAAGAAGAAATTCTCTGTTGGGCTTTCTTGGGTTGTTTTTCATATTCCCCAGTGAAATTTCTTGGAAGTTTTTATTAAAAACATTCAAATGGCAGAAAGTAACAACCCCAGCTTGATTTAGTCATGATTCATTAAAAATAAAACAAGAGATGAAAGGAGAAACGAGTAACTGCTCTTTCTGGGGGGTTGAATTTAAGGTGGTTTGAAGTAAGGTGACCAGATTTCCGGTCAGGCTGCACCCATGTTTGCGTAAACATTCTCTCCTATGCGCTCTCCCCAGAGTGGCTGGACACAGGAGGAGGCTGAAGAGATTGAAGCTCACGGAGTAGTTGCCCATCCTGTTCTTGTTTTGTGAATAAATAGAGGATGTCAGGCTTTGGGGCAGTCACTCTGGTACTTTTCACCCACGCGAACCCATACTAAACAAAATGAAAAAAAAAACTATACGTGTATGTACCATTAGAAGAGATGCCTGATTTTCCAGGCCCTTCTCAGTCGGTATTTATTCACTCTGCTCAGTACGAGCCCCTCTTTAGAATGGCCATCAGTCTTAGGCCACTCCCCAACAGGAAATTAACCAGGAGCAACAAGAAACTGATGAAAGACATGAAGAAATGCATGGAGGAATGTCAAGTCCCTGCAGGACAAACTGTTCTAATGCTTACCAGAGACTGCGTCTTAGGAAAGCACTTATCAGAACACATCTAAAGCAGGAACTACACAGTCAAACTACCGCACCTTACAGCCACTTTTTTTTAACCCAAATTTCTGTTTTCATTGAGTTCCAATGCCAGGATATTCTTCTCAGGACTGTGCTTGGATTTTTTTCTGTATAACTCTGGCTTTAATTAACAGGAGAGTGACCTTGGTGCCTTAAGTTTTCTGGGGCCCTAGATAAGAGTCATTTGGAAACCAAACTGCACTGATATTTTGGGGTGCTCAAATTGGGATGAAGGAGAAACAGGACCTCTAGGTGGTGGACTATAGGGTGGGGTCCAAAGATCAGGGAAGGAAGATAAAAAGAGAGAGAGTCAGAGTCAGGGAAAGAAGGAGGAAGAAAAATGGAAAACTATAGAGACAGAGAGCAAGAGAGAGATTAAAAGGACATTTAGACATCACAATTACACAACTATATACATAAATACACCCACATCAAGGTGTGTAAAGCATCATGGCCTAAGGGAAGGAATACAGGCCTGGGAGTCAAAAGTTCTAATCCCGGCTCTCCCACTTGTCCACTGCATGACCTTGGGAAAGTCACTTCACTTTTCTGGTCCTCAGTTCCCTCATCTGAAAAATGGGGATTGAGACTGTGAGCTCCAGACTAAGCCCCATTTTTCCTCATTTCCCACTCCCTTCTGCATCACCCTGACTTGCTCCCTTTGCTCTTCCCCCTTCTCCCAGTCCCACAGCACTTATGTATATATCTGTAATTTTATTTATTTGAGTTGATGTCTGTTTCTGCCCCCCCCCCCACCTCCCCCGACTCTGAGCTCATTGTGGGCAGAGATTGTCACTCTTTAATGTTGTATTGTACTTTCCCAAGCACTTAGTACAGTGCTCTGCACCCAGTAAGCATTTAATAACTACCACTGAATGAATGAATGAATGAACGTGAGACAGGGACTGTGTCCAACCCGATTGGCTTGTATCCACCCCAGCACTTAGTACAGTGCCTGATACGTAGTAAGCACTTAGAAACTGCAATTATTGTCAGGGGGTCCTTCAGGAAGACAGTGATGAACAACAGCAGGTGAGAAACTGCCTTGGCTGCTACTCTACTGTCACCATGCTCCCTGCCAACTATATTTGTCATCCCTTCCTCTTCAACAAGCAGCTACTTCCTGAAAGTTCCTCCACTAGACTGTAAGCTCCTTGAGGGCAGGAATCATGTCCACCAACTCTAATGTGTTTATTTACCCGAGAACACTGTACAGTGCTCTGGACACAATAAGCACTCAGTAAACACCATTAAGGTACCGAATAAACAAAAGTCTCCAAAGAGCAGAGGTGAAGAGTGTGTGTCTGTGTGAGTGTGTGTGAGCAGTCAATGTCACTATGACTAGGCAGAAGACGTGGACCTCCAACCACCACCCCTCCTCCTTCCACACCCCTCCTCCTCCCACACCCCTCTCTCTAGAGGTGTCTTTGCTTTCAGAAGATCAAGTCACAGGGCAAAGTGTGGAGAGGGATGGGGGAGGAGAGGCACATCGGGAAATAATAACAATAATAATGGCATTTATTAAGAGCTTACTATGTGCAAAGCACTGTTCTAAGCGCCGGGGAGGTTACAAGGTGATCAGGTTGTCCCACGGTGGGCTCCCAGTCTTAATCCCCATTTTACAGATGAGGTAACTGAGGCACAGAGAAGTTAAGTGATTTGCCCAAAGTCACACAGCTGACAATTGGCAGAGCCAGGATTCAAACCCATGACCTCTGCCTCCAAAGCCCGTGCTCTTTCCACTGAGCCACGCTACTTCTCTGCCACGCAGTCACGGTGGGGGTCCTCCTGCTTCCTGCCACCCCAAACCCCTTCTATCCCCTCAAATTAAAGGCCTCCTGGCCCCAGCTGCCAATCTGCCAACAGCTCCCCCTCATCTCTGTTGGCATTAGATATTCCAGTCCAGGGCCCAGACTTCGGTAAATTGAGGCCCTGTCCTCGTGGGTTCCTGCGGGCTATAAATCAGTTGACAAGATGGTAGCCAAAATTTGTGACCTAATGCAGGATATCTGATCAGGGAAGCATCTTAATCAAGCAAATCAGACCGTTTCAATTGAATTTCACTTTCCCCTATCCATACATTTAAGAAAGAACAAGGAAGGAATAACAACTTTTTAACAATGAGCTAAATTCACACCAGGGTTTCAGGCCCCACCTGTTTTGTTTTGTTGTCTGTCTCCCCCTTCTAGACTGTGAGCCCGTTGAGGACCATCTCTATATGTTGCCGACTTGTACTTCCCAAGCGCTTAGTACAGTGCTCTGCACACAGTAAGCGCTCAATAAATACAATTGAATGAATGAATGGTAATAGCAAGAACCCCCAAATCAGATCTCCAGGACTGTATGATGAATATTAACTGGTTGTGAATCTGGGTGAACCAAATCTAAGGTATGTTAGTCCATGTATTCAAGTGCTGCGAAGCTCATAGAATGAATATTTGTCCTGGATTAGGTAAAAGGAGCTATAGAACAAATAGTAGCTGTTACTATTATCACTGTTGTGGTGAATATTAAATTCTAAGGATGCAAAACAGCTCATCTAAAAAATGAAAATGAAAACCCCAAGCCAATGAAAATTAACTTTAAACCTTTGCACTCTGCAGTATATCACATTCACACAACCAATTAAAAAGACATGTCATCTTGTTTGGAAATATCTATTGATTTCCCAGTTCATCAGATAAGGTTGATGTGTCTTTCAATGGCTCCGATGACATCATCAATACTTTTCTATTTAGAATAATGACTTATTTTATATGCCAACAGCTATTAAAAAAACTACCTACATATATTTATGTGGACACTAGCTTAAGAGACATCTAGGTTTCCCTCCTTAGCATATGATATTGGCAATCCAGCTCAAAAGAAATGTTTTGGTCTTGTCATGAGACTCATTTATAGACCACAGTAAATTTGTTTAGTTTACAAACCAACTACAAATCATATTTTCCCCATTAGATGTTGATGCTTTTCCCTGCATTTGCTGTCCAAATTACATACATTTTTCTGTTACAGTATGTAATCTACATGTCAGTTCCATCTTGTCGAACAACCCCTCCCCTTCGTCTTCCTTTCTTTCTACTTTCCTTTTATCCTCATCTTCTAAGACTCTGACAGGAACCCTTAAAACATTAGAACTAGTATATGCTACTTTTTAAAAAATCTTTCTTCTCAGAAAGCTATATGCTTAGCTAACTTTGCTTATTTCACTCTAGTATGTTTGATGAGCTGTGGTTCCATCTGAACCCCAGCCCAGTTTTTGCAAAGGAACAGACTATTTACATGCCCTGTATATCCAATAGATGGATTCTTAAGCATAGCTCCCAGAGGGATTGACTGGAATCAGGCTTCCCAGCCAGGAATTGGCAATTAAGTAAGGCTTGATGATTGACCTAATGCATTTTTCCCCTGGATTCTCTCTTTCTTTTGCCAATCTCCCCACATGCTCCTTTACTCCACTCTCTTAAACCCAATACAGTTCCCGATTTATTGCTTCCCCCATTAAAAAAAGCCCAGCCCGACTGCTATCTGTTTTTTAAAGAGAACGGGGAATCTAATTAGCTCTTGACTCCCAGAGAGAGGTGGATTGGAATGAACTTGATGTTTTCTTCTAGCATTCTTGTCACTGCCTGGAACTACAAGAGCTTAACTCTTATGTCATTTGATGGGCCTTCAGGGCCACCATCAGGTAATCTCCAGGTTACAGTTCCTGAATCCTTGTAGCTTGGCCAATGAGATGCATGGAATGACATTCAAATCAGATATCCTGTCAGGACTCAAAGGGTATTTATTGGGTGCTCACTATGTGCCAGGCACTGTACTAAGCACTGGGATATATTTCCAAGAAAATCAAGCTGGAAGCAGTCGACATCCCGCATGGGGTTCACAGTCAATCCCATTATACAGATTAGGGAACTGAGGCACAGAGAAGTTAAGTGACTTGCCCCAGGTCACACAACTGTCAAGTGGTGGAACAGGGATAGAATGCATATCCACTGACTCATAGGCCCAGGCTCTTTCCAGGAGGCCACACTGCTTCTCTAAGGTTGACATGTTTCCACAAATGTTGACAACTTTCAGTGCCCTAAACTGAAGAGACCAGAATCAATTGATCAACTGTATTTATCGAGTGCTTACTGTGTCTATGTCTCCCCACTCCTCCAGAACCTCCAGTGATCTAAAATCCCTTTTCTGCTCTGAGTCATTCACTTGATAAGATAATAATAATAATAATGGTATTTGCTAAGCACTTACTATGTGCCAGGCACTGTTCTAAGCAATTGGGTGGATACAAGATAATTGGGTTGGACACAGTCCCTGTCCCACATAAAGCTCACAGTCTTAATCCCCATTTTACACATGATGGAACTGAGGCCCAGAGAAGTTAAGTGACTTGTCCAAGGTCACACAGCAAAGTGGCAGTGCCAGAATTAGAACCCATGACCTTCCGACTCCCAGGCCCATTCTCTAGCCACTAGGCCATGTTGCTTCTCATAAGATCCAAGTTATATTAGCTCTCCTTGGCTCCATTACCTTTGAACCTACTATTATTCATTTGTCCACATTAACCTATGTTACCCATTTAAAATTTACTTTGTCACTGATGCAGCAACTCTGTTCTTAGACACATGTAAATCTTATAAACTACAGAAATTCCCAGTTTTACTCTCCCCATCTTCCCTCCCTCTCCATCGCCCTTCTCCCACCTTCTCTCAATACTGTCTGGGGACACTACCTGCTGACAACCTCTTCCGAGTTACTGCAAAAGAAGTGTATTTCTTTTTTTATGCTTCCCTCACTTGAAAATGACTCTGCTGATTCATCCCAAACTTTCCATATAGATTCCCCCCTGTCCTAGGGCAGAGATCGAGTTGGAAAATTTCACCCCAAAAGGAGAATATTTCAAAAGGTTATGAGTGACTGAAATTTGAAGGGTGAGGAGCTGTTTAGAAATGGGTAGAAATCAATTGCTTGGCAACTCTTGATTGCATTTCCTTCCATGATATTCCCCATGTGCCATCCTTCAAGATGATCTTTGGCAAAAGCATCATTACAGCATACACCCACTGAAAAAGAAGATTAGGACTATTATAAACAAAGCTACTTCCCATGGTAAGAAGCATATTTCCGATCGCATTTTCTCTTTATGGTCACTGAAAATGACAATTCAGTTCTTCTGTAAAGGTCAAAATCCATCTGCAGATGCACACATGTGGATGCCATTGAAGTCAGTGAAACTCCATACACACTTGTGGTCCCTCCTTGGTGGCATGCCATTCAGGCGGATCACTACAAGGCAACAAGCAGAATAGCATTTTGTTCTGTAAATGCAACCAGATGCTCGGGATCATTATTGGGCAGTCACAGTTTAAAGGCAGCTAACCCTGCTAAGACAGGCAGGCCACCTCTATTTAGTACACGTTAGAATAACCAAGGAAATGAAACAAAGGAAAGGAAGCCTAGCCTGTACATTCTTTAATGGATCTAAGACTATTCTTTCTAGAATAGTTAAGGTGCTCAAACACATCTGTAAGCCAACCAAATGCTTCTTATTCACATTCATTCATTCATACAATCATATTTATGGAGCACTTACTGTGTGCAGAGCACGGTACTAAGCACTTGGGAAAGTGCAACGCAACAATAAACAGTGACATTCCCTGCCCACAGTAAGCTTAAAGTGCACCCCCCCTCCCATTGCAGCCCCCAACAGCCTTTGAGAGTGGCTGATGTCCCGATAGGAAGAATCAAAATCCACACCTCTATACAATAGGTGCATTT
Source organism: Tachyglossus aculeatus (assembly GCF_015852505.1). Lineage (NCBI taxonomy): Eukaryota > Metazoa > Chordata > Mammalia > Monotremata > Tachyglossidae > Tachyglossus > Tachyglossus aculeatus. Next base: position 26,476,136 of record NC_052098.1, on the reverse strand, counting down.
CTCGCAGATACTGAACCTCTTAGGCTTACACATACAATTATTTTTTTGATTAAAAAGGAAGAGAAGGTTTATACATTTTTTACTAAAATATGTGCCAAACCTTGCCAGGGCTCAGCCTTGGGATCTTTAGAAAAAGTCCTGACACTTTTCAAGCATGTGCGTGTATGGCTGCTCACTCAATAGATCGATCAATCAGTGATATTTATTGAGCATTTTTTGTGTGTAAAGCACTGTACTAAGTACGTGAGAGAATACAATAGAGTAAGCAGACATGATCCCTCTAGAGCGTGAGCTCGTTGTGGGCAGGGAATGTGTCTGTTTATTGTTGTATTGTACTCTCCCAAGAGCTTAGTTCCGTGCTTTGCACCCAGTAAGCACTCAATAAATACGATTAAAGGAATGATCCCTGCCCACAAGAAGCTTACAATCTATCAGGGGAGACAGACATTAAAATAAATTACAGGTAAAGGGAAGCAGCTGAGTATAAAGTGCTGTGGGAAGTCAGAGGAGTAGTGCTTAGTGGATATGGACTCAAATGCATAGATAATGCAGTAGGGAGGGAAAACAGGATGGAGCGTTGAGAGATTAGTCAGGGAAGACTTCCTGGAGAAGAGGAGATTTTAGTCAGACTTTGAAGATGGGGAGAGCGGTGGTCTGTCTGGTAAGAAGGAGGCAGTTCCAGGCAGGAGGAAGGATGTGAACAAGTGTCGGTGGCAAGAGAGATGCCATCAAGGTACGGGGAGTTGGTTGTTATTAAAGGAGAGAAGTATGTGGGTTCTGCATGCAGTATGTGCTCAATAAATACCACTGATTGATTGATTGATTGATTGATTGATTGGGCTGGGTTGTAGTGGGAGAGGAGGAAGGAGAACCACCCTTGTGACTTAAAGAAAGCATTGAAAATCTGGAACCGGGTGATGCACCCCTCACGACATTAAGTTGCACAAAGTAGAATAGCTTCCACTCCTCAAAGTCACCCCACCCTGAGCACTCCAGAAACTCTGCCACTATAAATTCAGCCCTGTGATTAACCTGAGGAAGTATGCTCAAAATGATGCAAAGACCGGGAAACACAGAATAACTCAGTAAGAAAACCAGCTGCCATTTTATGCTCCAGCCATCATTGGTACTTAGCTGCCTGGCACTTTCTGATTAGAAATTAGGCCAAGGAGTATGAGAATGGGGTGGGAGAAGAATGGAGAAACTTTTGCAGGAGTTCTGTGCGGCTGAAGATGGGGGTTGCAGCAGTCCCACTTGACTCCTGCCTTGACAAAGAACCAGAGATTCAGAAATATCCACTTACTTAATTCTGGGATTTACCTGCCCTGAATTAGTGGAGAAAAACTAGCCTACAAAGCAGAAAAGGACACTGGGGTCCCAAATCTCTAACGACAGAGAATGGCCTGAAAATGGAGAAAGTAATATTTTTCCTCTTTCCTGGATGCACAAACACACTTTAGCTCAGTGAAAGGGACATTGTTAAAGACAACATTTTTCTTCCAGGAAGCCAAACCAAGCACTTATGAAAGTTTCTGAATGCATTTTGAATGCCTTGTAATCTGTGCATTTAAATAGTGCTCAAAGCTAGGACAATGACACAAACGTTCCCACGTTCTGTGCTGCTCTGAATAAAGTTGAGCTGCAAGGGCTGGTTGGGTTAAGAATTGCTATTGCAGGGTGCTTTCATTTTAAAATTCCTTCTTATTTTTTAGAAGAATTTCTTTTCTAAATAAAAAAGTATTATTCAAGTGCATGTTGAAACTGAATCTTGCTATTCTTACATAATTTTTCATTAGATTGTTGCAACCCATAAAGAAATCCAATTAAATTTTCCTTACAAATACAGGCCTTCATTCAGAGGGCCTTGAAAAAGCTGGCTTGTTGCATTGTATGTCAGGTCGATGAATTGAGAAGCACAGAGGCCCTGTCCCATTTCTTGTCCTGTGTGACATGATGTAAAGAGAGAGTCTGCCAGCAGAGTTTCAAAGACCTGTATTATCAGATAACATAAAGGCCTTGCCGTCATTTCTGCTGCGGTTCAGAATAAGCACACATTAGTGCATCAGTTGAACAATTCTGAGCATTGTATGGTTAACATATTACCCACTGGATTTCTGCATCTTCACCTCCATTATCCTGGAGAAATCTGACTCAGGGTTAAAGCTACAGCATGTAGACGATTAGATAATGTTCGTGAAGGCTCTTTTAGGGGAACAAACTGTAATCCCAGACTATGCAAACATATGCTTTCACTACCTAAAGGAAAAACGAAAAGCAGAACCCTAGGAGTTATGGAACTGCAATTTTGAACATTATTCTGTTTCTCAGATACCAGCTGAATTGTTTATGCCTTTTTGCTCATTGATTTATCTATCTTAGGGAGTCTCAATTATGAAAGAAAAACAGTTTTAGTGTTTCCAAACACATTCTGCATGAATGCACACACAAATGCATCCTTTGGAGAACTTTTTATTTCTTCATTCAAGTGTAGAAAAAACATTTGAATCTCTATCCCAAATAACCCTTTCCCACAAAGTGTTAATGGTGTTACACAATTTTACCGTCTTGCTGTCAAGCTGGATAAGGGAAATTACAAAGACAAGGAATGAGTGAGAGTAAGAAGAAAAACATTAATGAGAAAGAGGCAGACATAGCTCTTTTCTCTTTGTCTGATGTTTTAAGGTTTCAAACCAAATTGGTACTTGGAAAAGGTTTCACATTCTTTTCCTCCACTTGTTTTTCAAAGTGATGAAAGGTGCTGCTACAGTGTATTTCAAAAAAAGCAACATTCCAGTTCAACCTATTCCTTTTCTTCCAGCACAACTCCACCTACTCTCATCAGGAGTGAGAACTTCACACTGCAGGTTTTTAGGGTAACAACATCCTATCTGCAGTGTCTCCCTTAAAGTTCCAATTTATTGAGGGTACGGTGTCTTGCTGTAATGTCGGATAATTTTTATGCACTCTTTTGTAGCAAGCTTTCATTATTTTCTTTTGACCCATCATCAGTGACTGATGATGAAGAGGAATGTAGGCTGATTAAATTGTTATATATAGATAGAATGTATATTTTATATATAACATATACATGCTCACACACACAAATATCTTTCTACATGAGCGCGCGCACACACACAAACACATCCATACACACATTTCCGCAAAGGAAAGCATGCATGAGTAACAATCTGCTCCTGAAAATTGGGCAGTTTCAACATTAATTCACTACATTAAGCTTGTTCAAATCAAGCATTTACAAATGAATTACACTTCAGAAATGTTTCTCCCAAATTCCAGCTTAAATGTAAGGCTCCAATTATGGCTGAATCCCTCTTTTGTCTCCAACAGTACGGTTGGAGAAATTCAGTGCACAAAAGTTATCCAAGAGCTCTCCTGCAGTCTGAAGTTTGCTGTTCCCAAATCTTTAATTTTCCTCTTAGTTTTAAGTAGCACACTATCAAATCCAAAACGCTCAACAAGAAACTTAGCCAAGGCAACTAAGAACAGTCAAAATCTTGTAAAACTTGTAAAGAATTTTGTTGTGGCTTTCAATTATAGTAGCCCTAAATTGGCCTGCACTCATTAGACCGAGATTGAACCCTCATCCCCAGAGGTAGCTCTAATTGAGCCCAGGCTCATGCCCCAAGTTTCTAACAGAAACATGTCCTGATTAGTTCAAACTCAGCCCAGCCTTCTCAAGGTTCACAAACACCAGCAAACATTCCACTAACCTTGATAATCGGAACAAAACCTGACCCCTTGCAAGTTTTTGCTGGGTTCAGGTTTTCATGTGTACTTTTCGGAGTTCCCACCATCTCAGGCGCAGTCATCATTTCCACTGATGCCAACCCTGGGTTTTGCAGGGCTTCAGCATTCAGCGATCAACATCACCCAGTGACAGAAACTGAACTTGACAGATAGCTATCTTATAAATGAAGAATATCTTATTTTAGAAACAAGTTTCTTTGTTAGGTCTCACTAGGGTTAGGTAAATGTGAGGAGGACTTTATATGCAACGTTTGCCTTTCATCTTCTTCAAATATGCTGAGGGTGCCAGAATGGAACATAGCAATGCTGTGGCTTCAGACCTGCAGATATTGAAGCTAAAATGACTTGTACTGAGTAGTATCAAAAGGAAACCTATCAATCAATCAGTGGTATTTATTGAGTGGTTATTATGTGCAGAGCACTGTATTAAGTACTTGAGAGTGTACCTTGTAATAGAATTAGCGGGCATATTTCCTGCCCATAACAGGTTTACAGTCTAGAGTAGCCTATATCCCAGTATTTCACGACTAAGACCAGGCATTTGGAGGAGTTTCTAATCCTGTTTCTAATCCTTCCACACCCTTGTTTGGTATCTCTTCAGCCTGTCAATCTGCCTGTTCATAATCCCCAAATCCCCAAATCATTGAAAAGTACTCAGGGAGAGTGCTGGACACTATACAAGGTTAATTAAACATAGCAGTCGCTAACCTATTGGCGATTACATTTATAGCTGGTTTTCAAGTTCAAGGATGAAGCCAATGTCGGAGAGATTCGAATTTTATGCATGAGGTTAGTCTAACAAACTGATGTGACCAACATGCTCTCTCACAGTGTGTGAGTGTACATATAAAGAATGTCCTTCGCTGCGCTGCTTGCATCTGCTACCACCAGTGCCTGGTGCTGTTCCAATTTGCCTCAGTGTTGCAATCTTAACAGTGAGCATCACTAAAAGATTCATCCCATTTCTAATTGCTGGATGCCAGGCTGGTTGGTATTGTGCTGCTATCTTTCATTATAAAATGGCAGGGCAAGGTTACTAATAACAAAGAACTGAAATGCAGTCATCTAACCAACAGTGAAAGCAATGCTCCCAGCAACATGGTTCTACTGGAGAGGACATATGAAAAGAATGGCTGACAGCAGGAAACAGGCGCAGACAAGGCAGGGTCCATGCTCTGGTTGTATAAACTCGTTACGGGCAGGGAATATTTCTGCTAATTCTGTTGTATTGTACTCCTCCAAGCACTTAGTTCAGTGCTCTGCAGATAGTAAGCGTTCAATAAACATGATTGATTGATTGATCTGGTCTCCCTGCCTTCAGTCTCTCCCTCTTCCAATTTATAATACTTGCTGCTGCACAGGTCAACTTCCTGAAGCAACACTTGGCTCACATTACTTCACTCTTCAAAACCATCCATTGGCTTTCCATTTCTCAACACATCAAGCAGAGGTTCCTTACGATGGGCTTCAACTCTCTATTTTACATATCTGCTCTCTTCACCTGCTACTCCCCAGCTTGCTTTGTTTTTTTCCTCCCAAGTTAACTTTGTAACTGTATCTCACTGTCAATTCCCCTGCCTTTGTCCCCTCGTTCACAGTTTTTGCCCAACCTGGAACTCCCTCCCTCCCTCTACATCAAACAGACCACTGTGCTAACCATATTTAAAGCCATCCTAAACTCCCACCTCCTCCAAAAAGCCTATCCCAATTAACTCCCAACACTCCACGCTGAATCAACTCACCAGCCACCTCTAACACTTATTCATTTCTTAATAACCATCCTCAACATTTGTGTATTCAATTGTGCATTCAGTTAGTTATTCTGATGACTCTACTTTTTTATGGTATTTGCTAAGCATTTACTAGGTGCCAGGTACTGTACTAAGCCCTAGAAGAGATACAAGGTAATCAGGTCCCACATGGGGCTCACAGGCTTAATCCCCATTTTACAGATGAAGAAATTGAGGCATGGAGAAGGTGAAGTGATTTGCCCAAGGTCATGCATCAGACAAGTGGTGGAGCCGGAATTAGAACCCAGGTCCTCTGATTCCCAGACCTGGTCTCTAGCCTAGCCACTAAGCCATGCTGCTTCTCTAAAAATTTATTAAGTGCTTACTATGTGCCAGGCACTGTACTAAGTACTGGGGTGGATACAAGCAAATCAGATTGGACACAGCTCCTATCTCATGGGACTCAGTCTTAATCCCCATTTTACAGATGAGGTAACTGAGGCCCAGAGAAATGAAGTGACCTGACCAAGGTCACTCAGCAAGCAAGTGGCAGAGTGAAGATTAGAACCCATGTCCTTCTGCCTCGCAGGCCCAGGCTCTATCCATTAAGCCACTGTAAATATTTTCACATCTGTCTCCCTTGACAGAGTGCAAGCTCCTTGTGGGTAGGTACCATGTCAACTACTTTCTATTATACTTTCCCAAGCACATATGTATAGTGCAAACAAACATTACCACTACTGCTACAATGATTACTACTACTACTAGGACTACTAGGAAATCTCTGACAGCTTACTGAGAACTATTGATTGTGTTTGCACAAAATAATATGCTTTTGGAAGAAAGGTTTTATGTAGAAAAATTCATTTGTAGCCCAAATTTGCCTGGGGCAAAAATAATGCCTGTGCCAAATTAACATTAACAGGGATTACACTATGCAGACAGGATTAATGTTTAGGCACCAGGTGTCATTATTCCCTCCTCTAAATCTATCTTGGGAACCCTGATACCCATCTGATTAATGGACTGCATTTCCTTACCTGCACCAGGTCACCCTAAAGTTTTGGAGACCTGCAACTCTCAACTGGGACACAAATGATTTAACTAATGAGTAAGATACTCTTAGGACAGTTTAGATGCATGTGGAGTCTGTAAAGTATTTTGAAACTTCTGCAAAGTTTGACCCCTTCTGTGATAAACTATCACTCTGGAGTCATGGTTCTCTAAATTTCATCTGTGGGTTGAAGGGAATTTAGCAAGGAGGGTGGAGGGTGAAGGGTAAGCACCTTCACTGTTCAGAGGATGCAGTACTGTCTGTGGGGAGTTTCAAATCAAGTATGGCAGAGTTCTGTCCTCAAGCGGCTTCCACAGAGACTTTAAGCACCATTCAAGGTCTCTAAAATGGCATACCTCCAAGTTGGTTAGGAAGTGAAACTTAGCTGGTGACCAAGATGCAGCCCAGGCTAGCCCCTAATGCCTAGGGCAATAATAGGAGAAGCAGAACCCCAAAGAAACAGAAGCATGAACCTATTGAGGTATGCATCCAGACATCCCCAGATGAACAGGTCAGCCCCACCGTTCAGTGTCCAATCCAGCTGCCCAAAAGGCCTAAGGAAAATTCCTGGAGGGTTTTGGGCAGGATGGCAGGAAAGAACTCCTCAGCTATTGCAGTAATGGTGATGTCAGAAAGCAGCCTTATTCCATTCTTCTCCTCCTCCTTCTCTTCTGTGGCAACAACAACAGTCACTGAGCCACTTTCATCACTGTTGCCTTGGCCAGCACCACCACATCCGATCTGGCCAAGATGTTGATGGGAATTGGAAGTATGCCATCTGGAGGTGTTGGAAACTTTCATCCACAGTTCTGGCATGGCTGGGTGGCTGATGTGTCGGGCAGTTACGGTGCTGACCCTTTAGTCCTCTGGCCCTGGCTGAACTGATGGGACTGGATGGCTCTGACAACAAAGCAACAGCAATGAAGAAAAAGGGAAATCCACCCCCTCCACCAATCTCCCTTTTCATAACTCTTGACTCCCTTTCATCCTCTCCCTATCTTCCCTTTACACTTCCTTATCTTTCCTCTAAGTCTTTCCCCTTCTGGACAAGCCCCATTCTCATTCCCCTTTGAGTTGGAGGATACCCAATCATCTTATATTAATAATTAATTATTATTATTATGGTATTTCTTAAGCACTTACTATGTGCCAGACACTGTACTAAGCACTGGGGTGGATACAAGCAAATCGAGTTGGACACTGTCCCTGTCCCATGTGGGACTCACAGTCTCAATCCCCATTTTACAGGTGAGATCACTGAGGCCCAGAGAAGTGAAGTGACTTGCCCAGGTCACATAGCAGACAAGGGGAAGAGCCAGGATTAGAACCGATGGCCTTCTGACTCCCAGGACCGTGCTCTAACCACTACACCATTCTGCTTCTCTTCTACTGAGGGATAACACTGTTGAGTGATTCTTGTAGAGTACTGCCCAAAGAAGCAGGCCGGAATTTTCAGTCATTCAAAGCTGAGACGGTTGGAAAAGAAGGGCCTCAAGGCCAGGAAGAATGAAAGAGAGGAAAATGCACAAATTTGCATTCTCACTAGGAAAGGACATACCTGAGCCCGGCCTGTGAACAGTGCTATTGGCAGACAGTAATAGCAACCTGAAAAACAACTTAAAACCTAGCCAGAACGTCCAATCAGGTCCAAATAAATACCCACCCGAGGGATGATCGAGTCTGCCAAGCAGTGGCCAAACATTAGAAGCAAAATCAGCCAATTAGTGGGCTCTCCTGTCCAGCGGCTGGATTCGCTGTGCTTGCTGTTACATAGACAACCCAACAGCTGAGCCACAAACCAGCACCCCTGCTGAACTCAGGCAGGAGTTCCACCAGGTGAGCTCACAGAAAGAGGGGGAGAGTCACCAGATGGCTGAGCTGTTAGAGCTGTGCTAAGCTTTTTCTCTGCTAGAAGTCCCTCTTAAACTCCTGAATCCACTCTATAAGCTTCTGTAAGTGATTCACACTCTTATTATATACCTACTCTGAATCGTGAATAGAATTGATGACTCTAATATCCTTCTCTTTTAAAACCCCAAACTTTGGAGAATGTTGCCAGAGAGTGAGCTGCAAAGCTGAATAATGCTTTATGCTTCTATGGCATGTTTTTCTTCTGCGAAATTGAAAATGCCTCTAGGACTTCCACCTATTAGTCCTCCCAACATTCTGAGGAAGGGAACACCTGGAAATTAATCATTATCATCCCCATTTCACAGATGGGGAATACAGGAGAGTGTAAGATGTAAGTGTCCTGCCAAATGTTACCAGGAGATTTACTGTGGAGTCCCAACTCCTTGCCCAGTGACTCTATGCTTCAGACCTGTAAGATGATGCTTTTGGAGTGCATAGCAAACAGCTGAAGTCAGGCAGTCCCTCCTCCAAACTGCGCTGAGCCTGGTGACTCTGTCCAGGAGAGGTGTGACGTGTCCTTCAATCCCTGGGTGAGCTAAACACAGTTTCCTTAGCTCTCTAAGCCAAATAGGCAAGGACGCAGGCATATGGAGTTGGATCACCTCCCAGGAATAGCAGTAAGGAGAACTACATTTCCTTTGGAAGATACTTTCATTTAAGTGGCAGGTATTTTTCTGGTTAAGCATGCCATCCCAACCATCCTGATCCTGCTTGCAATTGCTGCAGGACTAATTGAGCCACAAAGAGGGACCCTGATCCTCTCCAGTGACTTTTCCAGACTGTAAGCTCACTGTGGGCAGGAAATGTGCTTACCAACTCTGTACTCTCCCAAATGCTTAATATAGGGTTCTGCGCACAGTAAACACTCAATAAATATGATCAATTGATTGACCCACCAGTTGTTCAAGGTGGAGTAGAGCACCAGCTTCTACTGTCAGATGACCTGCCACTCCTTCAAGTGTTTTCCACACAGTAAACCGTCAGTAAACAACATTGATTGGTTCAAACCCTTCTCCACAAGACAGGCCCTGATTAGTCCCCCACCATCCCAGACATGTGATTTCCTCAACCTCTTCTATACTCATGTATTGCCTTATGTGTTTACCTGTTTCTTCTTTTTTATGGCATTTGTTACAAGTGCTTATTATGTGCCAGACACCATACTAAGCCCTGGAGTAGATACAAACTAATCAGGTTGGACACAGTCCCTGTCCCACATGGGGCTCAGATTCTTAATCTCCACTTTTCAGATATGGTACTGAAGTACAGTGAAGTTAAGTGACTTACCCAAGGTCATCATCAATCGTATTTATTGAGCGCTTACTATGTGCAGAGCAGGTCACACAGCAGACAAGTGGCAGAGCTGCGATTAGAACCCAGGTCCTTCTGACTCTCAGGCCGTGTTCTATCCATTCCCTAAACTATTACAATTTTGTCATTTTACACCTGCTTGTTTTTCCAGGGAACTTTGAACTCCTTGCGGACAGGCACCATGCCTTTCGCCTCTTCTGAATATCCCCTAATTTCCTAGTTGTAATTGTGCTTATGTTGGTCTCTCCTATTAGCATATAAGAACCATGTAGGCAGGGGGCATTATTCCGAAGTTCCCAAGTACTTAGTACAGCACACTAAACCAAATGTGTTCTCAATAAATGTTGCTACTACTACTGCTATTATTAAAGTAACTATTCCTCCTCCTCCTACTCCTAGTCCTCTTCTATTACAATTTGTTCTCTTCCAGGAAAAGCTCCAAGATTTGTTGAGCATGTAATTATCTCCAGTAAGACAAAGATGCCAGAGGTTCCTTAAATCTAGACACGAGTCTCCTCAATCGTAGTAAAAGATGTTTTAGGAAAAAGTATAATGGGTTTTGGTTATCAGAGTAGTAGTAGTAGTTATAATGATATTTGAGTGAACTATACTAAGCATTTGGAAGGGTACAAAGCAAGCACGAGACACTCTCCTTAACCATGAGGAGCTTACATTCTAGAGTTCTTACAAGCATTGGAAAAAGATGAAAACTTTTTGCCAGTTGGAGTTCAAAATAATATATTGAAGTACAATAATATGACATTAGTTGTAATTCACCTAATGAAAGACCATGAAATATCCTAAATTCCTGCCCAGGAACATGAGATGGTAGAATCATAGAACCCTAGAACTGACAACACTAAAGCTCTGTAGACCTTTAGTTTGGTCTGGAGTTTGATGCCAAGCTGCAGCCACACTCTGTTCAACAGTCTCCAAAATGATAGGCCGGCCTTCTTGATTTGGTTGTCCATCTCCAGACGGTATGGGACCAGATTAAAGGAGAATATTCACTTACTCCCACCCAGTCTTGAACACCAAGTGCTAGCAACATTCTCAGGATTGAAAATTGCAACCCACAGTTTGAACATTGCTCTACTCATCCTAGTTAATATGCTATTTTCCCTTGTGAAGCATATTATTAGTGATTGCTAACAGTTGTATCATCCCCTCACTATTCCTAAAGACAAGTAAAGCACTGGCAATGCTGGCTGGTCCAGCACTCAAGACTATCTGGTTTTGCTAGGATAATAAATTAAATTACTGTAGGTCCTGGAGCCCCAATCCCTGGAAACTATCAACATACTGACAGCTCCTTCCATTCTGCTTGTTATATGCTCTTCCAGTCAACTAATCATCAAAAAGGGTCTCCCATCCAGTATGCAGAGTCTCTTAATCTTGTTTCGAAGGATTAATTGTGTGACATAAAACCTGGGATTCTTCCTAATCAAGGAATTCCAAAATTGCAATTCACTGTAAAAGAGCAAATCCATTTGGGGAATGTGATCTAGCCAAAGAAGAAAGTCAAAAGAAATGGCATATTAGGTCACAAAATGAAGTCCAGAAATCTGTGTGGCCACAAGATTCTATTAAAAAAATAAGATTAGGTTGAAGTTCTCTGATGATTAGAAGGTTTTGTTTTAGGATTATTTAGCACGGACTTCTGCTTCATTTTAATAACTGCAGGCTTTCTTTACTGTGTGCCTTTGTGCATTTCTGTGCTTATATTGGAAGATACATATATACCTTATATGCTTATACAAACACAACCACATACTTCGTTTTTGTTAGTAAACAGTCCATGGTAGAATTTACAGTGATATTTTCGTTATTCATCAGTCGTCCCTGAGTTGAGTTCAAAGGCTGCAGAAAGGCCAAGGGGAAATTACCAAGAGGGGAGGATCTCTTCTGGAGTCTCAGTCAGGAGGATTCCAGCTCCAGGAGAGCCAGTGTCCCATGCAGCCAGGTTTGCAAGGTGGAGTCAGAAAGAGCAACTGAAAAGAATTTGGCTCGCTGGTGCCCAATCATTTCAATGCCACCACTGGGTTGCAGGGAGTTTCAACCTCATCCTTGTACTACCGCAGCAATGTGAAGATGCAAAAGCACACAATCAGTCAATCAATGGTATTTATTGACCACTTACTATGTTCAGAGCACTGTAACTGAGCGTTTGGGAGAGTATAATACAAAAGAGTTGGTAGACAAATTCCTTGCCCATAATAAGCTTATAGTCTAGTGGGCAAGGACAAGGATTCTCAGAAAACCTGCTACAGTGTGCTGGAGGGGGAATGAGAGCAGGAGTGGAGTTGCCCTGCAACTTGGTCAGATGTTTTGAGAAGGATTGAGATTTCTCACACTCCATCCTCCATATTCCCTCCCCACCATCCCCAAAATTGTCCCAACAGGACAATCAAGACAAACAGGACAATCTTTTTGAAGCTGTGGTGTTCCAGCAGTGTGGTGCATTTTTCAAGGAGCGAGTCTCCCCTCATCCCATTTATCCCTATTAAAGTAACTGTCGTGTTTGTTAATCAGTCGGTCAGTCAATCGTATTTACTGGGCACTTACTGTGTGCACTGGGGAGAGTACACTACAACAGGAGTTGGTAGAGACATTCCCTGCTCACCTGAGTTAAAAGTCTAGATGGGGAGACATATTAATATAAATAAATAAATTATAGCTATAAGTGCTTACTAGGTGCCAAGCACTGTATTAAGCATTGTAGTTTCTGCAAGGCAATAAGATTGGGCACAGTCTCTGTCCTAGATGGGGCTCACAGTTTAAGAGGGAAAGACAACAGGTATCGAATACCCAATGTACAGATGAGGGAACTGAGGCATGGAATAGCTAAGTGATTTGCCTAAACTCACACAGTGGGCAAGTGGCAGAGCTGGGATTAGAGCCCAGGTCCTCTGTCTCCCAGTCCCATGCTCTTTCCACTAGACTGCACCATTTGGCTTTGCTTCAAGCACCCTTGAAAAGGTCTTTTTCTAAAGGTGGACAGAAAGGCTCTCAATGATGCCCTAAGTAATCAAGGGGAGTGTTCCGTGACTCAAAATTTTACACGAGAGTTTTGTGAAGTACAGATCTCCGCAATGATGGTCATGACATTTATTAATCTTTGTTTAAGTGCCAAAGCATTGTACTAAGCCCTGGGGTAGACACAGATAACCAGATCGGGCATAATCCCTCTCTCATGTGTTGCTCACGATCTAAGAACATGGGGCTCAACATCAGCAAAAAAGAAATGGAATCGATGGCTGTGGACTTGTTTCCAGTTATTGGAGTGCAAGATTATTTAGGGAGGATCAAAGAGGGAGAGAATAGATCAAACCAAAGGGAGACACAGGAGTGTGTCATGCAGACAGAGAGACTGACCTCCACCACATCTGTTGTTTTCAGCAAAATTTAGTCAGGAACCCAAAGATTCAAAAGCTTCTCTTTCTACACCTGGGCAGCTAGAAAAGGCCTGGGTCATGGATGAGTTGTTCCAAGTGGGCAAGAATTTTAAGGGCAAAATGTTTGATTTGGGAGGTGGGAGTAGTCACAGGCCCAAGCCTGAAACCCTGATGTCCCCTTGCCCTCTTGTTCCCCTTATGCCCTGCAAAGCATCTGGCTCTCAGAATTCCACTCCCTGGTAGTGGTGTTTGTTAAGTGCTTACTATGTGCCGAGCACTGTGCTAAATGCTGGGACGGTTACGATACAATCAGGTTGGACACAGTCCCTCCCCAACCTGGCGCTCCCAGTCTAAGGAGGAGTGAGGCAGGGAGGCCAGAGTTGGTTGCAACAACACTCCCTATGATTCTGAGCCCCACATTTCCTTCTCTCCCCACACCTCCTCACCCCTTCTACTACCTTCTCTCCACCCAGCAGACCTGCTGCCCCACAGAATAATGAGGGGGGAGAAGAAAGATTTAAGGGGGACATTTCTGCGCTTTAAATCACACTACCCACACTGAGTTGGTTATCCCACCCTCTCACCCAAAGGTTCAGCCCTAATGACAGGGGAAAAATTATTTCCCACCAAATAAATCATCTATAGCCTGTGTTGGAGCAATGTGGATTTTTGTACTATAGCTGGTCGAGGGCTAAGATTGGTGCCTATTCGTGGGAAGTTAGCATTTCTTTGTGTTCCTACTGCTGACATTCATTTGTGACTGGTGGATCAAAGCTAGTGGCATTTCACTGGGTTCCAAGTCATCCTCCCTTCACAAAACACCTTGGTCTTGAGGCAAAATTTGACCTGGATCACTCTGTACTGTTTCTTTAAATTGTGCTTTTATCACAGTAGGAATGATACAACCAAGCAACTGTCATATTTTTTATCATTATAAACTGAGGGGTTTTGTTTTTTGTTTGGTTTGGTTTTTTCAAATTTAATTTGCCCTTCAAGATGAAAGGAAGCCACTTGGCTGCTGTGAGTTAAAGCACCTTCCTATTTGATTTTTTTCTGTGCATTTTTGGCCTATGTGGCTATCTGTTCAGCTATCTCAAATGGCCTCTGGAGTTTCCGTTAGTGGAAAGGGTGATTAGAGAATGATCCTTGCTGAGCCTGTAATATCAGGACAAAACTCTCATCAATAAATTCTGTAATGAAGAAACCTGCAATGAATGCAGTGCTTCTGTGTTCTGGAGGAAAAGAGAATCCGTCTTGCTATCAGATTGGTCCGACTAATTAGCAAGTTTCAGGAAACACGTTCTGCTGGGGATCACATAACAGAAGCTCTAAATTTCCAAAAATGACTCCAGGGAAAAGAGAGCTGGCCTCGATAGATGGGCCCCATATTACTGACCATATTTACCACATACATGGTTTAGTCAGTCTGCATTTGTAACACATGCCCTCCTTGCTATTCAGTAAGCAGGGGCACATGTGGTGTTTGACTCTTCTGATGTACGTGGCTTTCAAACTCTTCAACTTCAAAGTTCTTGCAACAACAAATGGAAGAATGGAGACACTGGCCGTTTTGAAATCTCTCCCTGCATCCATTTTGGGACAGCATAAAGAGAGCAAATGCGGAAGACCACAATGGTTACTGGTGATTTAAACAGGGCAAACTACCAGGCAATAAATATCCAGGCTTTAGCATCTGGGGCCTTATAACCATGCTGACAAGCTGCTAGCTGATGCTTCTCCCCTGCTTTGCCTGCTGCCTGTCCCTTTCCCTTCCTTTATAATGGTGAGGAAGGTGATTAGGTGAATTTAGTTCACAGTGCCACAACTGTCAGAATGGTTAGCAATCGGTGGATGCTTGACCTTTGCCTTGTTACTTCCCTTTAACAAACTGAGGAAATGTAAGGGGCATATTTATGTAGTAGCTGTAAACAGTTGCCTTGTGTTTTTATGAATGTGCTTAATGTTCTTGTTTTACAACCTCAACCATCCCTGAAGGATTCATAATGTGTAGAAGGCACAAGCCGCCGACATGTGTGCCGTTTGCAAGGTAACGTGAAATCAACCTTAGAAGCCAGAATAAAATGCTTTAGCTAATAAAGAATAAGGCTCTGAGCTCTTGGTCAACATGATGAGATGTGTTTGGGGAAAAGTCCCATTCTTTTCAGAAAGTCAGATATGGGGAAAGAACAAGGATGAGATGCCCAGAGGAGAGCCATAGGAAAAGCATTGCTATTGATGGGAAGCAGAGTAGCCTAGTGGAAAGAGCACGAGCCTGGGGGTCAGGGGACCTGGGTTCTAATCCCAGCTCTGCCACTTGCCTGCTGTGTGACTTTGGGCAAGTCACATCACTTCTCTGTGCCTCAGTTGCCTCAGCTGTAAAATGGGGATTAAGACTGAGCCCCATGTGGGACAGGGACTAGGTCCAATCTGATTCCCTTGAATCTACTCCAGTGCTTAGAACAATGCTTGGCACATAATAAGCAGTCAACAAATACTGTGATAATATTAATTGTTATTACTGATGGCACAGGGAGTGAAGGGCAGTTACCCTGCTTCCCATTCAAGGCTCTTGTGTCTCCATATCAAAGCAATCTATTTTCCTAGTCTTCAGGCTGGAGAAATAAAGGCCTGAACCACAGTTCAGATTCAGTTTCTGCAGTCTTTCTTGCATTGAGGATTGAGTTTCTCTTCCCTCTTCCTATTTTGCACTTGGAATGGCAGTCTTTTGCCACACCTTGGGAGCGCTGTCTATCTGTGGGCCAGTGTAACAACTTTGTGGTGTCATCCAGGTACATTCAGAGGGGCATCTCTGATAGCCAGCCAGAGATCAAGTTGGTTTTGTGAAGGTGCTGGAACCAGTTTAATCAATCAATGTATATATGTTTGTATGTATTTATTACTCTATTTTACTTGTGCATATTTATTCTATTTATTTTATTTTGTTAATATGTTTTGTTTTGTTCTCTGTCTCTCCCTTCTAGGCTGTGAGCCCGCTGTTGGGTAGGGACCGTCTCTATATGTTGCCAACTTGTACTTCCCAAGCGCTTAGTACATTGCTCTACACACAGTAAGCACTCAATAAATATGATTGAATGAATCAATCAATGGTATTTATTAAACACTTACTGTGTCCAGAGCACCATACTAACTCTCTCACTTGGGAGAGTACAATATAACAGAGTTGATAGGCATGTTCTCTAGGGCCTTCTGACTTTTCTCCAGAGTAGACCTGGACTATGGGTAGTCCAAGAGAAAGCCAGACTGGGGTGGACTTCAGCCTGGACCAGTTGCCTAGAACCAATACAGCCCCTGGTTGTGGGGTGGCCTGAATCAAGTCTGTGCATGATGGGCCATTACCTGAACCCCATCCTGTCACCTCTTGCCCCACATTAGCCACAGGCTCTGAAGCAGATGTAGCGTTATAGGATTTCGCACATGGTAGGCCCTCATTAAATACCCATGCTTTTGATGATTAATCACCATGCCAAGGCAAGCTAAATATTTCCCACATAAAACTATCTTGTAAAATTTTTAAAATGTATTTGGCAATCACTGGTCACCGTGTCAGATAGTTCATGAAAGGGCATGGTAAAAGTCACAAACCTTTCAGGAGTCACAAAATTAAGATCAGCAGACAATGGGAAAATGGGATAATGGAAGGTAGGCACTTGGATGTAATTCCAAGGCCAGCATTGATTCATTTCTCCCAACATCTTATCCCTGGAGGCGTTAATGCTTTTTTCCCCCTCCCCTCAGGTATCTGGGATTTCGTGGCCCCACAGTTTATTCTAGGGTCTCTGCTGTCACTGCTTGGACCTCCTCCTCTAGTCTGTGAGCTCCTCTTCTAAACCACGAGTTCCTTGTGGGCAGGGAATGTGCCTATTAACTCTGTTGTACTCTCCTAAGTGCTTAGTACAGTGCTCTACACATAGTTAAGTGTTCAGTAAAGACCAATGATTGATTGAATAGTTGATTCAGCAATGCAAAGGAAGCTCAGTACCAGGAAAGTACCTCACCTCACTAGAAAGATGAGAATGAGGATATTGCTGATGAAGAAACCACCTAATTGCTTTAAACTAATTGACTCATTTCCAAGTGACTTAGTTTCCCACAGCTTTTATTTGTTCCAGTTTATGGTCTCCTTGGTCTCCCACACACAGTCGTTAACACACTATTGTTTTCTCCGGCTGTGAGAACCAGTCGATATTGTTTCAAGACAGTCTGGCCACTGCAACTGGATGAGCAAAGATGCCTGATAATAGAGTGGGGCCTCACTCTTCTTTCACTCACTGGCCTCTCCAGCTCATCCCATTAAAAGAAGTGAACACTTTAGATCATCAATACCACCGAAGCCCTCTAGCACATCCTAGATTGATCCATCAAGGGAAAGGGAGTACAGTGCCTAGCAGAAGCCAGCAGCAATCCTGTTCTTCATTCCTCTGGTTTTTTTTAAATGTCCCCACTCTGGTTCAGGGAGCTAGACAGCAGAAGCCAAAAAGCAGGCAGAATTCCCTGCCCCTGCCCTACTACTGATTGATAATAATAATAATTGTGGTATTTGTTAACCATTTACTGTGTGCCAGGCACTATACTCTTCAATCCATACTTCACGCCACTGCCTGGATTGTCTTTGTCCAGAAATTCTCTGGGCATGTTACTCCCCTCGGCAAAAATCTTCAGTGGCTACCAATCAATCTACACATCAGTCAGAAACTCCTCACCCTCGGCTTCAAGGCTCTCCATCACCTCGCCCCCTCCTACCTCACCTCCCTTCTCTCCTTCTACAGCCCAGCCCGCACCCTCCGCTCCTCTGCCGCTAATCTCCTTACCGTGCCTCGTTCTCACCTGTCCCACCATCCACCCCTGGCCCACGTCATCCCCCTGGCCTGGAATGCCCTCCCTCCACACATCCGCCAACCTAGCTCTCTTCAGCCCTTCAAGGCCTACTGAGAGCTCACCTCCTCCACGAGGCCTTCCCAGACTGAGCCTCCTCCTTCCCCTTCCCCTCCTCTCCCTCTCCATCCCCCGCCTTACCTCCTTCCCCTCCCCACAGCACCTGTATATATGTTTGTATGTATTCATTACTCTATTCATTTATTTTATTTGTACATATTTATTCTATTTATCTTATTTTGTTAATATGTTTTGTTTTGTTCTCTGTCTCCCCCTTCTAGACTGTGAGCCCACTGTTGGGTAGGGACTGTCACTATATGTTGCTAACCTGTACTTCCCAAGCGCTTAGTACAGTGCTCTGCACACAGTAAGTGCTCAATAAATATGATTGAATGAATGAATGAATGAACCGCAAGGGTGGATTCAAGCAAATCAGGTTGGTCATGGTCCCTGCCTCACAGGGGGCTCACCATCTCAATCCCCATTTTACAAATGAGGTAACAGGCACAGAGAAGTGAAGTGACTTGCCCAAGGTCCCACAGCAGACCAGTGGCAGAGCCAGGATTACCCATGACCTTCTGACCGCAGGTCCATGTTCTATCCATGCTGCTTATTGCAGAGTTCCCTTCCCAGCACCTCGATGCCCTGTCAGGAACGGGTCAGTGGAACACAGAATAGGCATCCAGTCAGATCACTTTCCCCTCCCCAACCAAAACCCGATCCCACGTAGAGTAGAATCCCCCCGCCGTGCATTCTTGCCTCCTCCACCTCAATCTCCCCTTCTGCACAAGCTTCTCCCTTGCTGCCCAGATATTCTCCAAGGGGATAATGCTGGAGACTTTTGGTTCCTTTGCACCCCCTTCTGTCAAACCCCTGCAGGCAAATAAATGGCAGAGGACCCTGACCCATGCCACAGCTCTTCATTTGCATTCCAGGCTCCCCAGAGGAAGGAATGGAAAAATCATGCTTTCCTCCCTGTCTCCTCCAAACAGCCTGCAGATGTTTTCTCTTGGCCTTTCTTCTTTTAGACCCAGTTTCCCTCTATGACCCAAACTCCCAAGGAGATTCTTTTTAAAAGCTATGCTTTTTCTCCAGAGTCTCTTTGCCTCTGTTATCAACACTAAATCATCTGAATCATCGGCTTAATAGGGAGCAGCTGACATAGGACAGAGAATTTCACTGGCTCACCCTTCTCTCTGTCCTCCCCTACCGCCAATCCACCCTCCTCAGTCACTGTTACAATGCCCAGAGCTCCAGGAGGGGGACTCTCCAGCATTAAAAAGTTCACAGCAGTGACCTCCCTCTCTGGATCCCCAGAGTCTGGGATACGCCTATAACTTATAACTCACTTCACTTTCTCAGCTCTTCCTGCTTTCTTGGCTCCCATTTTCTCTGTGTAACAGCACCATTAAATTCACCTCTAGCCTGTACCTTCTGGATTCTAGCCTCTAGCCTTTTTTCCCTTGGTAGGAGTAGCAAGGACTGGCTTGAGTGCACAGCAGGAATCCATGGCCCACCCACACCATGGATCGCACCCTCCACTCCCTGCTCTGGGCGGCAGAGGGAGGGGTAAATTTTGGATGGGTCTGGAGCTGCTGCTTGACCAGGCAGCTGAGGAAAACCTTAGTTTGGTCTTTGCTTCATCTTAAACTGTGGCTGTTCTAATCGTATTGCATCTTCCCCAGCGTTTAACACAGTGCTTGGCACATAGTAAGCTCTTAACAAATACCATAGGTATGATTAGAAAAGCAGTGTGGCCTAGTGTCTACAGCACAGGTCTAGGAGTCAGAAGGACCTAAGTTCTAATCCTGACTGAAACTGGTCTGCTGTGTGATCTTGGGCAAGTGACTTAACTTCTCTGTGCCTCAGTTCCCTCATCTGTAAAAATGTGGATTAAGACTATGAGCCCTATGTGGAACAGGGACTGTGTTCAGTGTATTTATCTTGTATCTACCCCAGTTCTTAGAACAGTGCCTGGCACATAGTAAGCGCTTAACAAATACCACAGTTATTGTTTTCATCACCATTATTATTATATTTCATAATCCGTTGAATCACCGACGTTAGTACAGTGCCCTGCACCCAGAAAGCCCTCAATAAATGCCATTGATCTTTTGAATGGGATTTGTTAAATGCATACTGTGTCAAGTACTGTTCTAAGCACTGGGATAGGTAGAAGTTAATTAGGTTGGAAACAGTCTCTGTCCCTCATGGGTCTCACAGTCTAAGTAGGAGGAAGAACAGGAGAACTGAGGCATGGAGAAGTGAAGTGATTGCCCAAGATCACACAGCAAGCCATTGACAGGACTAGAATTGGAACCCACGTCCTCTGGTTCCCGGGCTCATGCTCTTTCACTAGGCTATTCTGCTTCTCTTTGATTGATCCAGACTATCAGTATCTAGGGTGTTCGTGGTCTGGAGTGGGTCTAATTAGGGTTGGGGATTGTGGTGGTGGAAGCTAGATGCTCCTGGCTGTCTAGGTCAAGATGAGGCAGCAGAGGGGATGGCAGCCACTGAAGCAGCTGCTCCCCTCATTGCTACCAATTCTGAGAACCTTCAAGAGCCTGATTCCCCAACTTCCAATTCCCCAGGGGTGGGGGTGGAGGGGGTGGAAAGCCAGATAGCTGGGTGGGAGATGCAGTGAGTGACACACTTACCACGGTGGAGGCTCAGAGCGGCTTGAGGGGCCCCGCTCTACTCTCCTTGCTGTCAGATTGCAGCCAGTGAAAAGAATTGCAGCCTTACTTAATACAGGAAATGGGAGCAGGACTAGCAGGATGCGGGCTTCACAGAAAGATCGGAGAGACTGCTGACTCCCATCTAGATGGAAGCCAAACATCCACAGGAGTCCTACTGGGGACAATCCAACTTGATCCAGCTATGATAGGATTGTCATCTTTAACTCTCGGCCTGATTTTATGTTCTCAAATTCTGGGAAGAAGTTATGTCTGAAGCCTTGCTGGGACAGCTGAAGAGGCCCCCAAAAGCCAAGGAGTTCATAAGGCATTGCACTGAACCTAAAGGATGAAAAACACTGAAGAAGAAAGACTATTCAGCTAGTAAACTGGGCCTGAAGTGACTTGCTCTTTTTCAGGGCACTCATTGGCTCTGATCAGTCCACCTGTTAATCCCATCAGTGAGAATCCCACCCAAGAATCTTGGCAGGACTGATTCCAAAGACATGTTCCCTTCATCTTTTCCTCACCCCTATGAGGCTCAGAGTTATTCCATCTGGGACTTTTTTTCCTAAATTCCTCTCAGGATCACTTTCCATTCACCCCTCTTCCCCCACCCTATCCTGCCCCCTCTGCCAGACTTTTAATCATAGATCCTATCATTAGCTCACACAATAACTCCTTTCATAGGAAAAGATCCTTAATCACTAGGAATTTCATCCAAGCAGTGTAAGTAAGGTGCTCTTGGAAATGCATGGAGACCGAGTCAGGTCTTGGAAAGGCGGGTGGGAGGAGGGCAGCAGGGGACAGGAAATACAGCAGGTATTTCACAGAGCACAGTATACCACACCCAACAAATCCTGTCATCAAGAAGTAGTCCTCAGAAACTACAGGAAGAATTTAGGAGGGGTGATTGGCCCAACTGGAATTTGTCCAATCACTGGGGTTAACAGCCCTGTTTTCAGAGAAGTGTCAAGAGCTGTTTAAAGACCCTGCTCTCTACAGGGGCTGGAATGATTGAGGTGAGAGGGAGGAGGAAGGGAAGGAGAGAAGCTTGGATCCCTGTCCCCAAGCCCTCAGGCCCTGTGGATCCTGGAGGTCCTTCACCGATCCTTTTGTGATTTCCTGTGTGGTCTTAAAGAGCCAAGAAATACTGCAGAGTGGGGAGAGGGGGAGAAGGAGGGGAGGGGACAGTTAAATCTGGCCAAGGGCCCAGCAGAAACTGTCTACAGCCCTGCCCTACTCTGTAACTCGGCTTTACACCTTCCCCAAAAGCCTCGATCCCTTCTATTAGCTGGGATAAGGGTTCCCCACTGGCTGAGGAGAGAAGGCAGCAGATCCTGAAAATCACCAGCCCCACTTCCCCCAGCACCTAGGTGTTCTTGGGAGGGTCTGCTCAGATCCAACCAGCCCGGCTTAGTTTATGAGAGCACAACTCAACGTGGTATGGCAGCTCACCAGGGGATAGTTCTCCTTTTTCCAGAGTATGTTTGCTGTAAAAACAGAATCATAAAGTGAAGGCAAAGTGGTGGTGGTGGTTTGGGAGCCGGGGGAGAAGGTGGAGCTTTCCTGGCCCGAGTTTGTCACAGACTGTCAGCTCAGTTCAGTCCTGTGGAAGAGAGGTTCTGCATCAGATTGGCTTGTCAGACAGATCAGACCATTCCCTCTCGAACCTTCCTAAGTCTTTGGCTGTTCAGAGAGTGCCTGGGGAACCAGACTGGGAGGGTGTAAGATGGTCACAATTACTTGGAGCTTTGTGCCCAAACCACATTGTTCTTAAAAAGCATATGGCTTTCCCCTCCTTTTCATCTGTATTTGAACATACAAGGTATGAATGGGCTGGGTTTAAGAGATTCATATTCCAAAATATTTTCCATACCAAACTCCCTGCCATCCACAAGCAGCCTTTAGCTCGAAATGAGTTTGTTGAGCATTTAGACTCACTGGCTGTGTGGAGTAAGCTGGAAAACTGAGGCACGAGTGGAGTTCCTTTAACTGAATTCTAGATAGCTGCCTGAATTTCCTACTTCATTTTTCATATACACACCATCTATAGTATGGTTTGTTTTAATTTACCTGTGCACATACAGAATCTGAAATCCAGGGTATAGTTCTAAAGCTACCACCAGAATGGGCCATGCTATACCCTCCACCATATGCTCCTGACTGGGATATTTAGAAAACTTTCCTTCTCAAATGGAAGAATATGATTTGAAAAGGGTGTGCTAAGTTCAGAACCTAATTCAAATGTACTGTCCTGTGTCTCGTCCGAAAAAAAAAAAAAAAACTTATTACTCACAGCTGCATTGCAACAAACTCGGGGATGAAGCCATTGAGGGCCCCCTTGTATTTTCTTTGGCCTCCGCACAAATTGCTGACATCATTTCAGTCTTCACATCCATCCACTGCTGCTTGTGGCTGTACAAAGGCTGCATTTCATGGTCTGAGTGAAGTCCGGTCGCAAACTTGGGGGTAGAAAAGGGGAGTTCCACTGAAATAAAAAAAAATCAAAACTGAAAGGAGCTGAACCTCACATTCCCCAATGGTGTGATGGCTATGGACAGGCAGAAATAGAAGCATTCTCTACTAATCCATCCCTTTCAACATGTGCTCTGGGAGGACTGAGGGAGCCAGGCAGCAGTTGTGGTGCTGTTAGGATAGGCCAGGAATTGGAGGAACTTGCCTCCAAATTGCATTTTCTCTGGGAATCAGGAAGAACCCACTGGGGTGGCAACTGCAGCCCACGCAGGACTTCCAGTAGCAAAGTCAATCGCAATCTGCTAG
Source organism: Tachyglossus aculeatus (assembly GCF_015852505.1). Taxonomy (NCBI): domain Eukaryota; kingdom Metazoa; phylum Chordata; class Mammalia; order Monotremata; family Tachyglossidae; genus Tachyglossus; species Tachyglossus aculeatus. Next base: position 26,452,615 of record NC_052098.1, on the reverse strand, counting down.
ACTTTCCTCAGGTCTTCAATTCTCCTGGAAATTACCTTTTAATGCTAGCTAAAGTTTTATAACAATAACAATAATAATAATAACCATTGTGTTAAGCCCTTAGTATGTACCAGGCACTCTGGCAGGGAGTTTGGTATGGAAAACATTCCTTGGAATATGAATCTCAAACCCAGACCGTTCATACCTTGTACATTCAAATACCTTTGAGGTATATGCTCCCCAAATGTTGAAACAACACATTCGAAGCAGCAAGGTTTAGTGGATAGAGCACAGGCCTGGATGTCAGAAGGACCTGGGTTCTAATCCGGCTCTACCACATGTCTGCTGTGTGACATTGGACAAGTCACTTCACTTGTCTGGGACTCAGTTACCTCAACTGTAAAGTGGGGATTAAGAGTAGGAGCCCTTGAGGCAGGGACTGTGTCCAATGTGATTAACTTGTATCTACCCCAGCACTTAAAATAGTGCTTGGCACATAGTAAGTGCTTAACAAGTATCATAATCATTAGTAGTAGTAGTAGTAAGGGTTTAAGATTGAGAAATAAACAGCAGCTAGGGACTCATGGAAAACCTTTGTCAGGATTGACGACAGCATTCACTTTAGTCCTCAGATACTGTGACCTTGGTTCAGAAGCACAAGTGAGCTACCCTCATGGCCAAGCCTGGGCTTGTAGAAGACAATACCCAAAAGATTTGAATGGAAAAGACCCTAAAGTTCAAGATCCTTCCCCTCAACAAGAAGCAGGTCTACCAATCAGAGTGAACCAAGCATCCCTGGTAATCAGCTTGATCCCAAAGGAGCTGAAAATAAGTTTGACCATCTGCACTTTCCAAGAAGATTGATCAATCCTGTTCAGATTGCTGCTGTTTGGGGGATGGTCAGAATCATCCATAGGACTTTAAGCATCCTGGGCATTATGTAATTCAATACAGCTGGTTGACTAAATGAGGTTCCCCGCTGTCAGTCAGGATGCCCCCACCCCATAATGTGGAGGGAAAATGTAACAGTAATAATAATACAACAACAATAAAACTCAAATTGAGCACTGAACAGTTAGAACGGAGTTACATGAGGTGTGAAAATGATTAAGACCCAAGCCAAGAAGGAGCCTGGCAATCAGCATTTCCAGTCAAAACTTGGGCTAAGTACCTGGCTCATTGAGTAGCCATGGAAACTTTCTGTGCCTGGTACTATATTCACACGGCCATATTTATAGGCCCTCACTGCCATGCCTCTTCCTCCGGTTCTGGCTCAAGTGCTCATAACAATCATAATTGGAGTACTGTATTGGCCTCTGTATTGGCCTCCTTGCTGGTTTCCCTGCTTCCAAACCTCTTCCCACTTCAGTCCACACTCATTTTCCACTTCTAGGTTCATAAACCAGGAAGCAGCGTGGCTCAGTGGAAAGAGCATGGGCTTTGGAGTCAGAGGTCATGGGTTCAAATCCTGGCTCCACCAACTGTCGGCTGTGTGACTTTGGGCAAGTCACTTAACTTCTCTGTGCCTCAGTTACCTCATCTGTAAAATGGGGATTAAAACTGTGAGCCCCCCATGGGACAACCTGATCACCTTGTAACCTCCCCAGTGCCTAGAACAGTGCTTTGCACATACTAAGCGCTTAACAAATACCATCATTATTATTATTATAAACCTTAAATGTTCATCAGCACCCATTCTTCCATTCCTCATAGCCCACCAGAAGTTGCCCATTTCCCTCTGTGTCATTCATTCAATCATATTTATTGAGCGCTTACTCTGTGCAGAGCACTGTACTGTACTAGGCGCTAGGAAAGTACAATTTGGCAACAGATAGAGACAATCCCTACCCAACAACGGGCTCACAGTATAGAAGGGGGAGACAGACAACAAAACAAACCAAGTAGACAGGCATCAATAACATCAAAAAAGACTCCTCACCAATGGCTTCAGAGCTCTCTACCAGTTCTCTCCATCTTACTTACTGGTTCTCCTCACCCACTATACCCTTATTTGTACTTTTAAATCAATCAATCAATGGTATTGGAGTGCTTACTGTGTGCAAAGCACTGTACATAGCCCTTGGGAGAGTACAAAAGAGTTGGTAGACAAAATCCCTGCCTTCAAGGATTTTACAATCTAGTGGGATCCTCCCAAACCCACCTCTGGCCTGTGAACCTGCTCTTGTCTTATCTGTCCCCTGTGCTTTTTTTCCAGGGCCTGGAAATTACTTCCCCCACCAATTCTCCAGACCTCATCCCTCTCCACCTTCAAGGTCCTCTTAAACCCTCATCCCCTCCAATGAGCCTTCTCCAATTAATTTTCAGTACACTTGATCTTGTCAATCCTTCAAGTCATCCCTTACACTTATGTACTTAAGCCCCATCCTCAGCACTTGTGTTTGTGTTTTTCCATTTAACAATCAATTTTTTTTGTTTTGATTACGTTACTTGTGAATATCTGTATCCCCCTTTAGAGTGCCAGCTCCTTGTGGGCAGGGAATATGTCTTATGCTTCTGTTGTACTTCCCAAGTGCTTAGTGCAGTGCTGTGTATTCAGAAGGCATTCAAGAAATATTACTCCTATTCCTAGCCAGAAGATGAAGTCTTTGAACTTAAATCCATCATCCCTCTTCTCAGGGGAATGTGTTGCCTGATCTCTTCTCACCGCTCCCCGTCCCATTTGGTCCGCATCCTCATGACCCCTTCCAGTTTTGACTCCACTTATCTGAGGCAGCCTTGGTTTTGAGCAAGACAAATATGAATGGAATCTACAAGGCTGAATATATGAGTGTTATCATTTGGAGCTCTTCCGGTGAATGATACCATGAAAACAATTGGTTTGGAGATAATGTTTTTTTTCTGTCCTCTGACTAGCCCCTCGCACAGAACTGGCCCTCCACATTTAAATGATAGTAATACTTATAATGATAAGAGAAATCATTTCCAATAGTAACACCTGATCTGCTCTCACTATAGAGTCAGAGAAATTCGGACTTTCTGGAAGTAAAATGTTCACCTGGGTGAGGTAAAGTGACAGTTTCTCAGCCCCATTCTGTTTAAGGCAGCTGCCAGGTTTCCTAGTGGCACTGTGGTGTTCAAGGAGAGTTCAAGAGCTTTGCATGGATGAATGGTTCATTCTCAGAGAGCAGTTAATTCTTCTTGTTTGTTATGGGATCAGGTTCTGAGCAAAATCAAAGTGAACGAGATGGTTTTATAAGACCCTGATCTTTTAAGAACTGTGCTGTGCATTCGGGCCATCCTTGCACGATTCCAAGTCCATTACTCTGGCCATTTTGATGAGCCCAGATCTGAGCTGAGCTACGAGCAACCTTGAGGGATTTGACAGGAAGAGGAAAACAGGGCTTGAAAGTATCGGGTTTTTGCACACCCAAGAAAATTTCTAAAGTCATCCTAACTAGGTGTTTGGAGAACAATGATAACAACCAAACAACCCAAGTTACAGTGGCTTCTCACACACACACACACACACACACACACACACACACACACACACACAGACACACACACACACGAGTCCAGGCACCTAATTCCCTACACATTGTCTCATATTCAAGGATGGGCCTTTCCCAAGTAGAAGGAAGGTGAGTGCTTGCAGTAATTACAGAATGTATTGTCCTTTTCATTTATGTCTGCACCATCCAGTTTGACATCATGTCATAAAAGTTTATGTGCTGCGTTCTCGCAGCTCCTTACTAATATTCCCTGGCATTCTCCCTGGCCATCCAAAATCAATACCAGTGCTCCTGTCTCAATAATGAACACAGGACTGAACAAGGTCCAACTGTGCACATTGACTATTTTCTGCAATTAGATGTCACGCTAACAAACAGCAGCTCATGGTGATGAGGGAAAGAAAGAAGGAGCAGAAGGATCACTTATGTCACTCACTAGGGACCCAGTAAGTATCTGTATTAACAGGTACTTAAAAAAGTCAAGACTGTCTCATTCTCATCTTTCCCACTTGCTTTCTGAGCAGGCACAAAAGGCGTGAGAACAGGACAGAGTGGTGTACAAATTGGGAACCCCAGTGATCAATGTTACTGGCAGTTGGTGGACTGCAATCAATGTTAATTAACTAAGCTCTTTTTCAGCAAAAGCTAGACTGGGAGAGTAAAAGCACATGATTTTTGATAAAGACAATGGCTGAAAATGGGAAAAAGGGAAAGACTTGTGAGCCTCACTGGACTGGGATGAAGGGGTGAGTTGGGAGAGGCAAGCCCAGAGGAGATTTAAGATGAGAGATTTTTATAGTGCTATTTGCTTTATAAAGCCATTCACACATAGGAAGTTAGTCCATTGGCTGGCTAAATGGAGCCAAAGCTACCTGATCACCTGCTCCAAACCAGCAAGCAGAGCTCACAGGGATTGAAGGATCTTTCTCATTGATAGTAATTTGGGAAGTCTCAGTGTACATCCAAATGAAGGGACTTCTTCAGCTAAAGGGCACTTCTCAAAACCCTTTCAGCAACCAGAGAGAGGGAAATGAAAAATTTTCACGTGTTGAAAGGTACCATAAAAAAGGTGAAATTATACTGTTTCCAGGGATTCCAAGGACTCAATCTTTTGTTAAACTTTTCCTACCTCTCAGCCTCTCTTCCACCTTTCATCAACAGAGGCCAAAGACCAAATGACCAAGAAGGCTACTTTCTCATCTGCTGTAGGCCAGACCTGGAATGAGTATGGGGCAACATTGTGACATCATACAACCACATCATCATCAAGGCATAATAATAATGATTGTGGTATTTGTTAAGGGTTTACTATGTGTAAAGCACTGTACTAAGATTTGTAGATACAAAATAATCAGGTCCCACATGGGGCTCACAGTCTAAGAGGGACCACAGGTATTGAATCATAGATATTTGCAGATGAGGGAACTGAGGCACAGAGAAGTGAAATGACTTGCCCAGGGTCACTCAGCAGGCAAATAGTGGAGCTGGGATTAGAACCCAGGTCCTCTGACTCCCTGACTTTCTTTCCACTATGCCATACTGCTTCCCCAATGATACTGATTTCGGATGGCCAGGGAGAATGCCAGGGAATATTAGTAAGGACCTGAGAATACAGCACATACATTTTTATGACATGATGTCAAACAGGATTGTGCAGACATAAATGAAAAGGGCAACGCATTCTGTAATTACTGCAAGTGCTTATGACGTGAGGATCTACCCCATTACTGATACTGCACTCCACTCTGGTCCAGAGTGGCCATTGGTTGCCTGCTTCCCCTGGCCCTGAATAGCCCAGCTTCCCAGCAGGAACTCCCAAACAAAGTGGTCTCCAGAAGGTGGTAAAGTGGAGCCAACCAGTGTTGGGCTAGGGGCAGAAAAGACTATAAGCCCATGCCTCCTCCACTGACTGCTTCTGGGCTGGGGTTTCCAGTGTTGTTGGGCAAGTCACTTAACTTCTCTGGGCATCGGTTACCTCATGTGTAAAATGGGGATGAAGACTGTGAGCCCCCCAAGGGACAACCTGATCACCTTTTAACCTCCCCAGCGCTTAGAACAGTGCTTTTCACATAATAAGCACTTAATAAATGCCATTATTACTATTATTATTATTATTCCCCACATGCAGAGCAGACTTACCTTCCTGTGGGAACTCCTGTCCAGGTCAGACTGATCTGTGGGGGGCGGCTACATCTTAGAGCTGGAACAACACTGCTCTCAGGGTACGGGAGGCTCTGTGTCCCTGCTGTCACTAAGGCTGGGATAGGGCTCAGAGTAGTTGACCCCCTCATCATTTACTCTTCCACTACCTTCCAGTTCTACTTCAGCACAGTATCTCTGTTCAGACCTGGGATTGCATGGTATGGTGTAGTCTCTAGTAGTAGAGATCTGACAGACAATCACTTTCCCCACCTTCAAGGCACAGCTACTCTAAGAGGTCTTCCCTGACTAAATCCTCATTTCCTCTCCTCCCACCCCCTTTTGCATCTCCCTTGCACTTGAATTCCCCCTCCATTCACCCCTCCCTCAGCCCCTCAGCCCTTACATACATATCCATAATTTATTTATTTATTTATATTAATGTCTGTCTCCCCCTCTAAACCAAAAGATCCTTGTGGGCAAGGAACATGTCAACCAACTCTGTTGTACGCACCCAAGTGCTTAGTACAATACTCTGCACACAATAACTACTCAATAAATGTGATCTATTGATAGATGTTTCTCTTTGACCTATAGGTGGCTGTTTTTTCTAAATCTGACAACACCACTTCTCACCCAAAGAAGGGAAGAGAGGGAGAATTGAAGATAACAAAGGACAGAGAGATGGAAACAGGAGGATAGGAGAGTAGAAGATGAATAAGAGAAGAAGAAAGAGAGAGGACCAAGGTGAGAGGACAGCAAGGAAAGGAGATGGAGGAGAGAGAAGAGGTGGAAATGAAAGCAAAAGGAGGCTAGAGGAGAAAGGAAAAGAGAGATGGGAATGGAATTAAAACAGTAATAAATATCTAGGAAAGGGGAAAGCCTTCGAGAGGACAAGTGGGAGAGAAAAATCATTCAGAAGAGGAGAGGAGAAAGGAAAAGAGAGATGGGAATGGAATTAAAACAGTAATAAATATCTAGGGAAGGGGAAAGCCTTGGAGAGGACAAGTGGGAGAGAAAAATCATTCAGGAGAAAAAACCGGAGGGTTGGGGGGTGAGGTCAAAGGGAAGAGAAGAGTGAGTGAAACTAGAAAGTGAAGAGCAAGGAAATGGTGTTCAAAGGATTAGGATAAGAGTGGGGAGGGGAAGAAGACAGAGGTGAGAAGAGTAGGTGTGGACAGTGTTTACTTACAACAGAATTTATATACTACACCTATATTCAAATTTAAGAAATAAAGCTGTCTTTTCTAGGTAAAGCCTTCAGACAGGTATAGTGTCTCTCTCTTGCTGGGCTTTTCAACACTGAGCAGAATCTCCCTCTTAACAACAAAATAAACAATAATAATGATGCAAACAGAGAAGCCAGGAAAGAATGATCTTGACCATGTGATTATTAGTGCTGCTGGGCAAAAAGCAGTTTTAAGGGCCATCCAACAAATAACCCATACTGCTATCCTTCACGTGTACAGTCTGCAGTCAGCTATTTGCCCTATGCCTTAGCCTCACTGGAAATGAGATTACCAAGACTTGCCCATCATTTTGGACAGGACACCACATCATGATCATGCTGCTAAATTGGCTGTTACTCCCAAAAGGTAGTGAATGTTTTGGAGTCAATCTCGAGGACTGATGCTGGGACCAGTGCTATTCAATAGCATTTTAAGTGATTTGTACATAAAATCAAGAAGATGATCATCAAATTTGAAGGTCACAAATTGGAATAGATTGCAAACACTTTAAAGGACAAGGAAGACACAAAAAAACCAATCCTTTCACTAAACTTGACATTTGCCAGTCTCATCTCTTCAATCAAATGTATTTATTGAGAGCTTACTGTGTTCAGAACACTGTACTAAGCACTTCAGAGCATACAACAGAGTTGGTACACACTTTCCCTGCCCACAACGACTTGAGAATCTAGAAGGAATAATTAATAATCTCTTATTGAAGTTCAGGTATATCCCACAATTTGGATATAATGTTTCTCAAAAACATGGATGTATCATGAAAGGCTGTATCGTGGACTATGTGATTTGGCCAGAACGTTAGGAGGGACTTACAGAAATGCTTTGCACATAGTAAGCACTTAATAAATGCCATTATTATTATTATTATTGGGCTATGTCAGCAATTAGCTGTATTTCTGGATTTTCTGTATTGTCATTAGGAACTGGAAGAAGCCTGTGTTGTGCTCAGTTTGTTAGCACAATTTTAAAAGGATGTAGAAGCACTGGAGAGTGTATAGAAAAGAGACAGAAATTATTTCAGGACGGCAAATATACCTATGAGAAGAAGTTTAAGGAATAGGAGAGATTGCTTCTGCTTTACCCTCCCAAGTGATTAGAGAAGCAACATGGCCTAGTGGAAAGAACATAGGCCTGGGAATCAGAAGATCTGGGTTCTAATCCAGGATCTGCACCCTACCTGCCATGTGCCCTAGAGAAAGTCATTCAATTTCCCTGTGCCTCAGTTACCTCATCTGTAAAGTGGGAATAAAATAACTGTTCTCCCCCCTGCTCCCTTTAGACTGTGGGCCCCGTGTGGAACAGGTTCTGTGTCCAATCTGATTGTATTGTATATGTCCCAGCACTTAGCACAGTGGTTGGCACGTAGTAAACATTTAACAAATATCATCACTACCATTATTATTAATCAATCAGTAGTATTTATCGAGCACCTGTGGTGCTCAGAATATTGTACTAAGCACTTGAGAGAGTACAGTAGAATTAGAAAACATGATTCCTGCCCTCGAGGAGGTTATAATCTAGCAGGGGAGACAGACTCTAAAATAAATGTGAGAAGCAGCATAGCCTAAAGTTAAGAGCACGAACTTGGGAGTCAGGAAACATGGGTTCCAATCCCGGGTCCACCACCTGTCCTCTGTGTGACTATGGGCATGTCACTTAACTTCTCTGTGCCTCAGTTTTCTCATCTCTTCAATGAGGATTCAGTACCTGTTTTCCTTCCTAATTAGACTGTAGACCTGTAGGCAGAAGTACGTTGTGGGCAGGGAATGTATCTGCCAACTCTGTTAGTTTGTAATAATAATAATAATAATAATAATGATAATAATGATATTTGTTAAGTACTTACTATGTGCCAAGCACTGTTCTAAGTGCTGGGGTACATACAAGGTAATCAGGTTGTCTCCCATGGGGCTCAGAGTCTTAATCCCCATTTTACAGATGAAGTAACTGAGGCGCAGAGAAGTCAGGTGACTTGCCCAAGGTCACACAGCTGAGAAGTGGCAGAGCGGAATTAGAACCCACGACCTCTGACTCCCAAGCCCATGCTCTTTCCACTAAGCCACACTGCTTCTCTACTCTCCCAAGGGCTTAGTACTGTGCTTAGTGCTGTGTGTAGACACAGTAAGCACTCAATAAATATGATTGATTGATTGACTGTGAGCCCCAAGTGAAATAGGGGCTGTGTCTGAACTGATTATTTTGTACCTACTACAGTCCTTGATAGCAGGTGCTTAACAAATGCCATGAAATTACATATAAGAGGAAGCAATAAGGTATAAAGATATGACTATAAGTGCTACGGGAAGTTATGACAGCTTAAATGCTTAGATGGACTAGAAGGGCTGAAGTGTCAGTTGGGGGGCTATAAGGTGGGTAGTACAGTGCTTCACACTCAGTAGGTGCCCAATAAATACCACCACTGATGATGGGCTAGCAGGTAAAAAAAAATCCTGGAACGGGCCACCAAGGAGGTCATGAAGTCTCCATCCCTGGAGATCTTTTGGAAAAAAATAGAAAACCATCTGTCCTGTACAGTTCAGTCATTCATCTTCCAGGAGGCAAGGAGCTATGCCATATGTCTCTCAAGGTCCCTTTCAGATCTACAATTCTTTGTTTCTCTGATTCTTAGCAGCTGCCGTATGGTAGAGTATAAGAGGGCACATGCAATCAAGAAGGGCAGAACAAATACTTTCAAGATATAGTGAAGCCCAGTCTCTCAAGTCATCACAGCGGAGAGACTCTACTATTGGACAGAAGTCGGAGAAGGGCTGCTCTCCTGGAAGAATGGTTGCACAAAGAGAAGATAATTTTCAAAAGGGCAACAAGAAACACTCTTTCCATGCATACTATATGGAAGAGTGTATGAGTTACTCATCAGTTCTTCCAGTCACATCTGCACATCTGGGCAGGGTCCAGGATTTAGGATCTGCTCTAACATATCAGCAAAGCAGGCAATTGCCAGGGGAGTTCTGCTGCTAAAGATATCTCCTTTCTTTTTCCTACCTTCACTTCTTGCCGTGTAGTTAAACTGCCTTCTGTATCCTTTCCTTTTGCCTAGGCCCTGATAGACTCTCACAGTCAGTTGCATCACCTTAGACACTGAATAATAGATCTTTTTATAGGAGTCAATGAAAGGTGAATTTTTTAGAATTAGACAGGCAGACAAACGAATGCCACTGCCAAAGTCCCAGAGTAGATGCTTGGTGACTTCTGAAGTCACCTTGACAGAGACTGGTGTTAAAGGATGGAGAAACCAAAAAATAGAAAAGTTTAGGATTTTTCAGCTTAGAAAGGTAAAGAGACATGATTGAAGTTTACAGGGCAAACCTCACAACATTAGGATGAGGGGGAACCCACTGAAGCTTATCAATGGTAGGTTCAAAATAAACCAAAGAAGACACACCACCCAAGAGAGACGCAGACATGAATACACTAAAGAAGGGTGTTGATAAATTCACGGATGAAAAGTTCATATTGGGCTTTTTTACTGAAAGTGAATACTAGCAATATTGGTAGTAAAAGCATTTACTGAGTGCCTACTAAATACAATGTACTGTACTAAGCACCTCAAAAGAAGAACAGAGGCACAAGGTACATTCCCTGATCACAAGGATCTCACACTATTATGGGGGAGACAAACATAGAAATACTGAATCCACGTAGATATACAAATGAGAAGCAGTATGGCCTAATGGATAGAGCACAGGCCTGGGAGTCAGAAGGTCATGGGTTCTAATCCCGGCTCTGCCACATGTCTGCTGTGTGACCTTGGGCAAGTCACTTCATTTCTCTGTGCCTCAGCTACCTCATCTGCAAAATGAGGATTAAGACTGCAAGCACCACATGGGAAAGAGACTGTGTACAACACAGTTTGCTTGAATCCACCCCACCGCTTAGTACAGTGCTTGGCACACAGTAAGCACTTAAATACCACTATTATTATTACTATTATTAAATGCTGAGGATTGCATAAATTATTATATAATTTCAAGAATCGTCTGAAGGGATGATAAAAATTAGTGTGCTGATAATATGTTGGGGAAGGCTTGTAGGAGGAAGTGAGATGTTAGGGGGGATTTGCAGGTGGAGAAAGCTGAGACCTGGTGGATATGAGAGGTGGGGATGGGAAATGGAGTTTCAGGCCCTGGGGACAATGGGAGAAAAGCAGAGAAACAGTGTGGCTCAGTGGAAGGAGCATGGGTTTTGGAGTCAGAGGTCATGGGTTCAAATCCCAGCTCCCCCAATTGTCAGCTGTGTGACTTTGGGCAAGTCACAACTTCTCTGTGCCTCAGTTCCTTCATCTGTAAAATGGGGATTAAGACTGTGAACACCCTGTGGGACAACCTGATCATCTTGTGACCTCCCCAGCACTTAGAACAGTGCTCTGCACATAGTAAGTGCTTAATAAATGCCATCAAAACTAAAAAGGGCTGGAGATAGTTTCTTGGGGAATCCTCTGGAATTTGACCAACCTGGGATCTCTCATGACTGACCCAAGTTAATCTGGAGTCACCCACCTGACAAGTGTGTGTACCTTTGATCAACTGAATCAGCAGAAGTACTCTGTTCTTCAATTGTGGTGGGCAGAGTGCATTTCAGTCTCTTTCTCTCAACTGTTCTTAATCTTTATTATAGGCTGTTGTAAGGTCTTGGGACATTCAAATATAACTTTGAAGACTGAAGACATTGTAGGCTTCTTGCTGCCTTCGGTGTCTAGAGCCATTGGTTTTTCTTCCTCTTGGTGTCACAGTATATCCAATGTCTCTGATCTAATTTCTTCTTTGTATAGCTCTTTCTCTGTACAATCAATTATCTCAGCTATTCCACTCCGATATATTTATAATACTTCCTGTTATATCTTCGTTCTTCATCCCACTCTTACTCTCCATAAATAATGCTGTCTGTCCTCCTCATTAGACTGTAAATTTATTGAGGGCAGAGAACGTTTGTGTTGCTACTGTTGTATTATCCCGAAGTCTGTTTATTTAAAAGTCTGTCTCCCACTCTAGACTGTAAGCTCCTTGTGGGGAGGGAACGTGTCTGCCAACTCTGTTATCTTGTACTCTCCCAAGTGCTTGATACAGTGCTCTGCACACAGTAAACACTCAATAAATTTAATTATGGTATTCATTAAACACCCACTATGTGCCAATCACTGTTCTAAGCCCTGGGGTAGATACAAGATAATCAGCACCTGTCCCACATGGGGCTAACAGTCAAGGTAGGAGGTGTAGGATTCAATCCCCATTTTACAGATGAAGGATTTGAGACACAGAGAAGTTAAGTGATTTGCCCATGGTGACACAGCAGAGCCAGGATTAGAACTCAAGTCCTCTGGCTCCCAGGCTCATGCTCTTTCCACTAGACCATGCTGCTCCTCTAGAAATTCTGCATAGGATATGCATATCCTGAAGGGAGATATCTATCCAATGCTTCATAGGCCAAAACTGGTTTAAAACTAAGGGACGGGATTCTACATCTCTGTAACTCAGAGAAAACCTTTTAATAAAGTTACAGAAGATTAGAATCTGGCTCAAATGCTCAGGCCATTGTTCAAGTGCTTCACGGCATTATCTACTTCAAATAGGACAGAATGTAAACCCCAGCACGCTCTCGTTGTTTAGCCTGTTTCAAAATTTTGCATTGTTCTGTAAACGTACCTTTGGTCATGTGGCTCAGTCCTATGTGGAACGCCACTGTAGCTTTCTGGATTGGATTTGCTAGCAGCCACGCCGCATGACATCTGCAGGGATTCCACCTGTCAGATTTTAAATGTAAATTGAGGGTTGAGGTGGGGAGATTCAGAAGTTTTAACATGACTTTCTGATCATTCATTCATGCAATCATATTTATTGAGCGCTTACTGTGTGCAGAGCACTGTACGAAGCACTTGGGAAGTACAAGTTGGCAACATATAGAGACGGTCCCTACCCAACAACGGGCTCACAGTCTAGAAGGGCTCAATGTATTATGAATTCACACACACACACACACACACACACACACACACACACACACACACACACACACACACACACACACCCCTACACCTGAAAATTTCAAAGAAAGGGGAACATAACTTTTCTTTCAGAGGAAAAAACTTGCCTCATGTGATATATGATTCTAGAGGTCATTGGTAAACAAAAAGAGAAAATAATGAAGACATTAAATACCATTGATTTTATTGAGTGACATATGTACCCAAACTGAACCAAACCTTTCTCCAGGTTCTTAAGTTTTAGGATATTGGCCCTGGGAAGTCCTAGGTAATGTTCAGTGTTTCCCCCTCTAGACTGACAGCACCTTGTGGGCAGGGACATGTATACTCACTCTGTTGTAGTGTACTCTCCCAAGGTGCTTAGTACAGTGCTCTGAACACCATAAGAGATCAATAAACACCATCATTTGAGTGACTGATTAAAATTAATCTCTAGGATAGTCAGATTAAGGTCCCTTGCATGACCCCTACCTCGGTCCAATACGTATCCTCCTTCCACGTCCCCCACAGTACCCATTCTGTTGCCCAGAGATTTAGGAGGATTGAGAATGGAACCATCAAGTGCTTTGAACAATTCTGGAAAAAAAGGAGCATTTGATTATTATCAAATCACTATCATGATAGTATTGCCTACATTTTCATTTACCATACTGCTTTAAGACTTCAATTTCTATACGATCAATAGATGAATAGGATTATAGAAAATAGTCCTTTCCTCAACCCTTGCTTCTACTGCTTGTGGAAGGCAAGGAACCAGAAGGTCATTGTTGCTGCTGCTACTGCTGAAATATGAGGGTAGCGGCTAAGCAGCAGAGTGGCCCCCAGGGTTGAACAAGGAGCCACTTCATAACTCCTACCCCTGCCCTGGATTAGGCTGAGAATTTATTTTTCTGTCCCACTGTAGTATGCACATGTGTAAGGCATAACATGTTGCTTACCTAGTAATGTGATCCCAAGGACATTGGTCTGGACTTTTCACTTTCTGGGCATGGTTATGCAGTAGCCAAAAATAACCCACTTTTCTTTGAGAGGAAGACCACCGGCTGGAGCCCGTCTTTGCAGAGAAAGTGAGTTGTGGTTAGTAATTCCCTAGAGGTGAGGGAAAGACCATGATCATTCTCACAGGTATTCTGATTGGGGCATTTAGTTACTGTAAAATAGTATGTAGGAAATGCTTGCTCTCTCTTTCAAACACACACACACACACACACACACACACACACACACACACACACACCACACACCTTTCAACCCCCCAAGTTCCTGATAATACAGACAATTTGACATGATGTTTTATGGGCTTGACTACAATCATTTGGGGGCATTTCCCAGGTTGTCTTTTTTCTGGCCCTATTGAAACAGCTCTGTTAGAAGTCTTGATGGGACATTCGATCTCTAGTATTTCTTGCTTTAAAAACATAAGTGCCCTAGCATGGGAAGGTCATGTACTTCTTTTTGGCACTCATCCCCTCATGTAATGTTTTCTTTGTCTGGAAAAATCATTTAGATTTAATGGGTGTTGCATAGAAAGAATGGTAAGAATTTGGTAAACACTGCTTTAAAACAAAAGACTAGAAATCAAACAAAACCATACAATTTTCCATCCTGTCCCCACCAGCATTTGAGGCCACTCAGAAAGTGTTTAGGCAGCTCTCCCCACCAGCTTTGGTGAGGCCTTCCCTGGAACTGTGGAGTTCATTGTTCTCGCTCCTTCCTCAGATAGGTCTAGTGCCTTATCCATAGCCAGGGATGGTGGGGGGGGCTCACTCCTGACTGTGCTTGCCTCCGGCCTCTCCCACTTCCAGTCCATACTTCACTCTATGTGGACCATTTTCCTATAAAACCATTCTGTACCACATCTCCCCACTCCAGTGCCTTCCCACCCATCTCTGTATAATAAATAATAACAACAATAATAATAAAATTTGGTATTTGTTAAGGGCACACTATTTATCCATCACTGTACTGAGTGCTGGGACAGATAAGGCTGGACACTGTCCCTGTCCCAAATGGGACTCACAATCTAAGCAGGAGGGAGAATAGGTATTGAATCACCATTTCACAGAAGAGGGAACTGAGGTGCACAGAAGCAATGTGACTTGACCAAGGGCACGTAGCAGACAAGTGGTTGCATCAGATTACAACCTGATTGACTGATACTCAACTTCCCTTTTAGGCAAACCATAATTTGTCTTCATCTGGTAGACCAGTTCTACCACCAGCCACGTAGTTATATCTTCAAACAATCACCTTTGGGTTTTTGAAATCTGTGAAAAGTTTTTATATTGATTGGTATTATTTCTCAGGAGATCCCCCACAAATAAACTGAGACAAAGCAGAAATCTCATTCCACTGTTTTGGGGCATGAGAGTTCTGGGTTGATTTTTACCCCAGATTAAGATTTAGATTAAAGAAACCTCTAGGCTTGTGAATACTAATACCAACCACTGCTCAAAGCAACTAAGGTTGGCCTGGCATTGGTTCCAATTCAATTAGACAGAAGTTACTGATCATAATTGCTAATTCCTCAAAGAGCATTCAGCACTGTACCTCTCTGAAAGATCTCCTGGTGGGGATGAAATGAACAATCTTTATGTTACATAAACTCATGGTTATAATGTGGAAATTAGTAAAGACAACCTGGGAAGGACAATAGAATCATAGCAATCATGGTAAAGACCCAAAGTAAAGGCTTTGGGCCCCTTTTAAGGACTATTTCATAAAAGTAGTGTAGCATAATAGAAACACAGCAGTCTTCTTAGAGAGAAGATAGAGCTGTGTCCCAGTGCTTCACTGGGATAGAGTGAATCTAGGAGCCACCCCTTCCTTTTTGCTATTCCCCACTTTTCCCATCTATGAAATGGGAATATGAAAAATGGATGAGAATATTTTCACTCTATCAACTTCACAGGGTTGATGTGAGATTTAATTGGCCTGTAAAGGGCTTTGATCATTTTAAAGAACAGCTGTAGATACATGAAGTATTCAAATTTATTCAGCATATTTCTTTTGAAGAACTGAAAACTCAACCATTAATATCTCACTAATCCTCACAAGTTTCTGGTGAAGAAGTCAGATGAAGGAATTAGTCCCATTTTCAGGTGGAAAAATTGAGGCATATATTAATGATAGCCATATTCCATGCAGTGCCAGAGGAAGGTAGGCATCTTAGGGCAATGACCCAGGACACCTTCCACCAGTAGCATCACCCCACCATGCCCCTAGGCCCTGTGCCCACCTAGCTCTAGGAAAGAAAGGAAGGAAGGGAGGGAGGGAGAGAGGGAAGGAGGAGGAAAACAGAGAAAGATAAAGAGAGAGCAAGAACCAAAGTATTGTGAAAAGAGATACACACAGTGTTTAAGATGTATAGAACCCCAAATTATTCCAGGAAGTAGCTGGGAAAGACCATTAACTTTTGTGATATGTGAAAGACCATTTATTGTAAAGTACTGAATTATGATATACAAGAACAGCTCTCTTGGGTTTATAATGTGATGCCACTCATTATGTAGTGCATCTTCACTGGTGAATTTTTTATGGCATTTCTTAAGTGCTTACTATATGCTATGCATTGTATTAACCACTGGGGTAGATACAAGATAATCAGGTTGGACACAGTCCACGTCCCACATGGGCTCACAGTCTTAATCCCCATTTTACAGATGAGGTAACTGAGGCACAGATAAGTGAAGTGATTTGCCCAAGGTCACACAGCAGACAAATGGCAGAGCAGGGATTAGAACCCAGGTCTTTCTAACTCCCAGATCCATGCTCTAACCATTAAGCCATGCTGCTTCTCCCACATAAGAAATGGAATTTGATAATTCCTTGGAATTCTACCTACCCTCAGTTCTATGCTGATTCTTTGGGATATCTATCATAAACACACACTGGACACTTCATTATGTTTTAAGTGATTGCCACTCTTTTAGAACAACTTTGTAAGAAATCACAACCAATGTGCTACCCTTGTTACATTTGGGAAAACTAACTCTAAAGTGTCTCGTGCCACACCCCAGGGTTCAAACCATCATCTATATTTCAACATTAACAGCACAACTACTCAGTCATATTTCTTGAATACTTACTATGTGCAGAACACTGAACCAAGTGCTCGGGAGAGTACAATATAACAGAGTTGGTAGACATGTTCCCTGCCCATAATGAACTTACAGTCGAGAAGGGAAGACAGACATTAATATAAATATATTATGGATATTCATTCATTCAATTGCATTTGTTGAGCGCTTACTGTGTGCAGAGCACTGTACCAAGTGCTTGGAAAGTACAATTCAGCAATAAAGAGAGACAATCCCTGCTCACACAGGGCTTATGTACATAAGTGCTGTGGGGCTGAGGGAGGGGTGAATAAAGGAATGTTATTTTTCTATGATATTTGTTAAATGCTTACTCTGTGATGTACCACTATGTAAATCCACTCCAGTAAGATTCACTTAGGGAAGCTACGTGTCCTAGTGGAAAGAGCACGGGCTTGGGAGTCAGAGGATGTGGATTCTAATCCCGACTCCCCCACTTGTCTGCTGTATGACCTTGGGCAAGTCACTTCACTTCTCTGGACCTCAGTTACCTCATCTGTAAAGTGGGGATTAAGACTGTGAGCCCGATGTGGGACAACCTGATTACCTTGTATTTACCCCAGCACTTAGAACAGTGCTTGGCAAATAGTAAGCTTGACAAATACTATTATTATCATAGGCCTGGGAATCAGAGGACCTGTGTTCTAATCCTAGCTTTGCCACTTGCCTGCCATGTGACCTTGGGCATGTTACTTCGCTTCTCTATGCCTCAGTTTATTCATCTGTGAAATGGGGGTTCAATACCTGCTCTCCCTCCTACTTAGACTCTGAGCCCCACATATGTCTGACCTGATTATCCTGTATCTACCTGATGTGGTGAGCCTACAACAAGCTGCCTTATTAGTAACTGTCTGTGATCCCGTGAACAACAAGAAGGAAGAGACCGTGAAGACACTGATGGACTCTACCTGAGACAGGTGATTGCTGGCCTGCGGGGGCAGAGTATGGAGGGAGGTGTGGCCTTCTCTTCCTGTTTTATCCAGTAATGAGCCTAGACAAATCAATGACTGCTACATAGATCCACAGCTGAGATGCCTAAGGCAGATAAAAGGTGGTCATTTTGAATCACGAGGAGGCACGTTGAAGCATGCAGAGAAGCATGTGGAGAGACACAAGGCAGGAGAGCAGCACTCAAAAGCAGAAGAAGGCAGCAGCACTTGGAAGCAGAAAGAAGAAGCATTAGCAGAACGGGCTCCCTGGACCTGCAGATTGCTATTGGACCCTTGGTGGAGTGAGTGAGTGTGTGTATGTGTCACTCCCTTTTATGTTGGTAAAACTAAGTAAAATACTTTTGGTTTGGTTTTTGGTTTGACTTTGTTACGTGTCACTGAGGCTCCCCCGGTCCAGGAAAGTCCTGTTTGGTATGAGCCGTGGGCTCGCGACACCCCAGTGCTTAGTATAGCGTTTGGTATATCATTTAAAAAAAAAAACTTAGCCTAAACTACTGGTAAAAGAAGCAAGTCTGATACATAGTTTACAGCACTGGAAACCTAACAAATATCATAAAAACAGAACAAAAAAACTTCGAGATTTTTTAGAATGAATGCCATAGTGGCTGTGGATTACATGGTTGCCATTAACAGGAAAATTCCATTTTATTCATTGGGGTATATGTTACTCATCATGTTCAGAGAGGAACAGATACTCAGCCTACCAAATTTGATAGGTTGAAAGCCTGGGAAAGAATTAAAAAAAAAAATGTACCATGTTTGCATAAAGGGGAAAAAAGCACCCTGGAAAAATGTCAGTTCTCTCCCCATGAAAGCTGCTTTTTGTTTTCACAAACACTTTGAGTCAAGAACAAAAAGCAGTTTACTACTGCCAAACTCCAAAAGCATGATGTTGCATTGGTTCCACCAAGAGGGAGCTTTTTTGTCACATGTCCTACAAATGATCCACCCTGTGGTCATTTGGGTGTCTATGACACTGGCATGCACTCTGTCTCCTGGCAAAAGCAGCCAAGGCTGGATGGATTTCTATTAGCACATTTGGAATCACTCATTTTCAACTGAGTGTAACGTGAATTTGGGGTGTTTTCACCTATGCCACTGGTAGGTTGGGGCAGAACGGGGAAAAAGGAGGGTGTTGGGGTGAGGTGGGGTTGCTGTGAATCGAGAGCAAAGAAGAAATGTTAGAAACTTGTATGTGCATGCATTTCCAGCCAGTAAGTCGCTTACTTTCTTGGCAAGACATATTTGTAAAAGGAGCAAAAAACATTGTGTCCAAGTGCTTTGGAGCTTGTAGCATATACAGAATCCTCAACAACGCACAAGCGCATGTGCGCCCACACACACACACACACACACACACACACACGCACACACCACTTGCAATACATAAACTAGGTGCCAATGTAAACAGGATTCTGGCTCACAGTTGTGTTACTTAGCAACTGGCCAATGATTAGTTCGAGTGGGATTCCAACTAATAAATCCAGCATTTATTTTTTCAAAGAGAGAAGTCATTGGTCCATATTTTTTTTCACTGCAGCATTGGTTTACTAATACTTAGGAAAAATTAAGCCTGCAAAAAGTCCAAGACCAGTTTGCCATTGAATGAGTTCATTACCATAAATCCATCCAATCCAACTTCCAACAACAATTACAAGGCCATCAGGTAACAAAACCCACTGCCGAGTTGTACTGTGGCCTAGAAACATGGGAAACCACTCTCCTTTTACCAGTTAAGTTTGAGGTTGATGGTTGTCCATTAGTCTGTTCTCAAATTTTCTGGAATCAAAGTTTCCTGACATTCAAAAACTACTGAAAGTTGGCCAGCAGGGAGCCAGCAAGAGGAGATGAGGAGGGATTTTTTAAGTCGCATTTCTGTCATCCTAAATTCCTCCACCCCACCATCCAGTCCTGTTGCAAGACAGACACTGAAGAGTCCTGGAAGAATAAAAAAGGCCTAACTCAGAGGGGGAACATTCAATAGGGGATGGTGTCAGTGGACAACCATGATAAATAGCAGCTGTGGCAGCTGAGAGAAACCAAAGAGAGAGGTCAGGAAGATAAAAGGTGGAGAGAGAGAGACAGAACTAGTAATGTTAAGGGGCACCAGGCAAATAGCCTCTCGACAGCCAGAGGAAAAATGCAGAGGCCTTTGGGGTCTGTAAGGAAGAGAGAAGGGCTATGGAGTAGGGAGGAGAGTTACATGCATTGGCAATAAAACAAGGAGAAGAAAATGAGAGCGGAAAAGCAGGGACAGAGGAGTGAAAGGGAAGGAGGATTGGGGAAAAAGAAAGAGAGGGTTGTAGAGGAAAGAGACTCATCCAAAAGAGGGAGGCTTACAAATGGAAGGAAAAAGCTGAAAGACTTTGAGAAAGACATAGGAACAGATAGGAGAAGGAGAAAGCAAGAGAGACGGGGTGGGGAGGGAGGGGGGAGAACACTGTCAGACCCTACAAGTTAAAAGAAAGGGATCCTGAGGCAAGAAAACCAACTCCACCAAAACATTGCCAAGGGAAGGAACATGAGGAGATGCACCCAGCCAGAAGCTGAAAGTCTGAAATTTTTTTCTACCTTGTGAGCTGTAAACTGATATTTTCAGTTGGAGAAACATTTTTTTTATTGAATGATTTCCTCTGAAAGACCTACAGTTTGAAAATGTCCCCAACCTTTTCCCAGTCCAAATTTCAGCTTCAGTGCTATTTAAGCAATCTAGAGGGATGCTACATTAAAGTCTTATGGATATTTTCACTGATAGATATGGCAACTATTCTGGTTTGCTGTAGAATGTTTGATCAGAAAGCCAATTCCAAAAAAGTATAGGACTGTATTACAGACCACCGATTCACAGCACCCAGCCACACTGGGGATTCAGAACTGGTCCCCAGCCACTTCCTTTGCCTTGCATCAAATATCAAGGAGCTCTCTTAGTTTTCCTTCTAGCCTTGAACTTGGGCCTCTCTCAGACAAAAAACAAGGGACTCTTTATGGAAAATTTTAACAATAATTTGCTCTTACATTGCATCTTTTATGCCAGGAGTTTTCAAAGTGCAAGAAACAGACAAGAATTATTGTCCTTCTCCTACAGATGGCACGGAAATGAAAACACAGAGAGGTTAAGTGGTTTGCCCCAGGTTGCCCAGAGCGTCAGTGGCAGGGCCAGGAGCAGAATCCAGAACTCTACTCCCAGGCCCATTGCTTCAGTCATGTGTCCTTTCACACAGTTCTGGCATCAACTTTCATTTTAGGCTTGAAATGCTTCCCTTCTTTGCCACTTTTAGTTGAGAGCTAAACTCTTCAGTTCACATTCAGTTGTTTCTCTCTCAAATCTGGAATTTGCTTTTCATGACAACTGGTATGAGATTGGGATCAGAGGGCCAACTTGGACAAGTCTAGGGAAATCTGCTGAACCTACTAGTGGTTTGCAATTGCTGGTCCTTCTTAGGAGAAAAGATGGGCATAGGGATTAGAAAAGTAATCACATTACTCTACCTGAGTGAATACTACTTCACTGCCTAATCAGTGGAAAAGTGAAAAAGAACTGTAACAGAGGTGAAAATCTGAGGCTGGAAAAGAACACAGTGAGGAAAGTGATCACTAAAGAGGTCCATTTGGATAATTCAGAGGTTGATGCCTGCCTTTAAACTTTCATCTCCAGCCACTCAGGGAAATGAAAGAGAATATTCTCCATACAAACCAACTGACCTCTAAGAATATCCAACATTCACTTATCTTGGCCTTGTTAAAGGACAGAAAATGACCAGAACAGTGGGGTGATGGTGGTTTAGACAGATTTCCTGATGAAAAGTCTCTTTCTGGGGGTAACGGCAAAGAAGTAGCTGGAACATCTTTGCATATGTCCAGGGATTTTGGAGTTTTTCAGACTACAGTAGTTTCTTTAAATTTAGGGAGGATTCTAGACTTCTGATTAACATGATCATTGAAACGGCCCTCTGATAACCTGGGCTCAAATACCATCTCCTCTTTAATGCCTGTATCAGCCCACTGTAAGTTTCTACGTGGATGAAAAGGCACACTTTTCTCTGGTTTCTGAGCAGTAATGGGGTCTGACTGGTACCACATGATGATAATAATAATAGTAATGACGGCATTTATTAAGCACTTACTATGTGCAAAGCACTGTTCTAAGTGCTGATTTGCTGAAGCAGCAACTGCATCTGTCTTGGAGGAAAACTTGTCCTCCAAATTCCTCTGGTAAAAGGAAAAAGTAGAGGTGATGGGAATTCCTAGCTGAAACAGAAGCAGAGTTGTGATTTTTCCGACTAACTCTGCCTCTTGGGAATAGCCCAAAGGGTGGCTGGGTATAAACAAGGGAGGGGCAGAGGTACCAGACCAAAGAGTAAAAGTGCCTGTGACATGTATTTTCTCAGGCTCTCAAGTCTGAGTGGCCCATCTGGAGGAGTAAGGTGAAGTGGTTTTCTTCAGCCTGAAGGCTTTTTCTGGAGGAGGGGTGTCCTGAGCCATATTTCTTCCGGGGATCTTTTTTTTCCCCTCAAGAATCTTAAGCCTGCAGTACTCCTGTGGATATTTTGTGAGGAAGACTGTTTCCACACTGTGGTGTAAGACCTGAGGCAGACAGAGGGTGATAGACAGGCCTATCTAGAACCACATAGTTGTAGTGCAGGAATAAAGGGGTGATCAAGGATCAAGCCACCCTTCCAGTACCCAGTCCTGCCTAAAGAAGCAGATCAGATCAGAGGCTCCATGTCCCACCAGCAACCCCCACCACCATACCGCCCACTCCCCATCTCTGCTGCAGTGGAGCAGCATTTGGCTTTCCCTCCTTCCCCGAGGCCCTGCCAGCAACACTCCCAGCCTGGACAACCCAATGTTACATTTTCACTGGCCAGGCCAGACTGTTTGCAGGATGCCGCTTTGGCATATCCTTTCCAGTTTTCACTAACAAAAATCCCCTTTCACTTGGACACTTAAAGTGGCCTCCAGGAATTGGGCTTTTATTATTTGCCAAAAAGTTTCTGATGCTGCAACATCTGTGTGTGTGGCCAATTATGCCTATACCTCTGGGCCCGATTGCACAGACTTTTCTCAGGCAAGATTCCTACTGACTTCCAATCGACCTCCCCACCCGTTTTCTTTAGGTCAATCTGCAGAATGATGTCCCTTGAGAGGGCAGAGTCCACTGGACTGCTTTGTATGTATTTTTCTTTATTTTAAAGCATCCATCTGGATGGGAAACCTTTATTATCTAGCTATTAGGCTTTCCGGAATTGTCATTACTATAATTCTCTCTTTAGCATTTGCTTCTCCAAACCCAGTTAGCTCTATCAGGGTAGGCTCAGCATTTGATGAAATCAAACTCATTCCCCTAGCATCTGAGATAAGAGAAGACTTGGGCGATTCAGGCTGTGAGCCCAAACTTATCTAGAGTTCAGATTTTTGCTTGCTTTCCATCAAGATGCTGTTGTTTCCAAAGCAAAACCATTCTCTTTTTTTTACCTTGAAGCTTGGGTCTTTCCAAAAATATCTAGACTTGCTGTCTCTTAGGTCCATAATGTCCCCTGTATACTGGCCAACTGTCCAAAGGGGAGGATCTGTTCGAAGCACTGGAAATTTTAGACCTTTTAGAATGTACCTTTTGTTTTTCTGGCACCCAGTGCCCCAGCAGTTAACTAACTGGTGGGTAAGAAATTGTTGCCAGTGGTAGTGCAAAACCACTATCATCATAATCAATTCTTTCATGAAAATTTTCAGTCTTGAAGTCTTTGTGACTGGCCTGAAGCTAATCTGTCATAAACATTGGAAAACTCCAACATCATCAATCATCATTATCATTATTATAATACTTTCTTTTTTCTAATTACCATTGCAACAAGGATGCTCACTCTGGCCACGAGGATAATCACCCACCCCTTTGGACTCTGCCAGAGCTGCTGCTATGTCAATAATAACTGAAGGACTCCCCAGTCAGCAGCGATCACCAATCCTTATTTTTTTTTTTGGATGTGTTAAGCGCTTACCTTGTGTGCTGAGCTCTGGAGTAGGTACAAGTTAATGAGGTTGGACACAGTCCCGGAACCATACGAGGCTCAGTCTTAATCCCCATTTTACGGATGAGGTAACTGAGGCACAGAGAATAGTATTAATAATAATAATTGTGGTATTCGTTAAGTACTTACTATGTGCCAGGCACTGTACTAAGTGCTGGGATGGGTACAAGCAAAGCTGGTTGGGTGATTTGCCCAAAGTCACACAGCAGACAAGTGGAAGAGCCGGGATTAGAGTTCATACACTTCTGAGTCCCAGCCTTGTGCTCTGTCCACTAGGCGACATTGCTTCAGCAGTTTAGGAGGTAGTTGTCATAGATGAGCTTAGTTAGGTTTATTTTCCATCCAGTAGAGACCAGACTTTTAGGGAGATGCAGGCTTCATCACAGAGTGACTGCTCCCCCAAGAGACACCAAGTTCCCATAACCTCCAGCTCTCAATTCTACTGGCCACCTTCTCAAAAGAAAATAATAATAGTGGTATTTAAGCGCTATGTGTCGAGCATTGTATTGAGTGCTGGGGAGTGCTGGGGTAGATATAGGATTAACAGGTCTGACACAGTCCCTGTCCTTCATTGGGCTCACAGTCAAACAAAGGTGGAGAGCAGGTATTCAATCCCCATTTTACCGATGAGCAAACTGAGGCACCGAGAAGTGAAGTGATTTGCCTCACACAGCAGACAAGTGCCTGAGTCAGGATTGGAACCCAGGTCCTCTTACTCCCAGGCCTGGGCTCTTTCCACAGGCCATGTTACTTTCCTTTTACACCTAGTGTTTGCCATGTTCAGTATTCGTATGAGCACGAGTCCCAAAAGGCATTCACACCTTGGAGCTTCATTCAGTGTAAAGGGTCCTGGGTCTTTCTCTAGGAGCCTGGGTCCTAAGGAGAGCAGCACTCATTCTTTTTGTAGTGTCTTTCAAAGATGATTGAGTCATCACCTTCCTGATGACCCCCAACTCTCCCTCCATCCTGCTCTAAGCTCCTTGTATGCAGGGATGGTACCTACTAACTCTGCTATATTGTCCTCCCCCAGGAACTTAGTACAGTGCTCTGTATGCAGCAAATGCTCAATAAATGCCGCTGATTGATTGAATGAACACCTCCCTGGACACTGGTCTTTTCTGAGCTTTCCCCACTGACTTTTACAAACAAATCCAAAGCCAGTAACTTTAGCATGAGCATGGGGGTCAGAAGGACCTGGATTCTAATCCCGGCTCTGCCGCATGTCTGCTGTGTGACCTTGGGCAAGTCACTAAACTTCTCTGGGCCTCAGTTACCTCATCCATAAAATGGGAATTAAGAATGTGAGGCCCATGTGGAACAGGGCCTGTGTTCAACCTGATTGACTCATATTGACCCAGCACTTAGCACATAGTAAGCACTTAACAAGTACCATTATTATTATTATTACCCAGTTCTCCTATCTTCCTTTTCATTTCCTGGCCTTTGGACCGAGCTGCCTTCAAGGTAAAGATGTACTAAGATGAAATCATTTTGTAAGTCAATTTTCTAAAATTAGACTCTATATTTACAAACCTGTATTTCATCTGGCTTATAAGGTGAGATTTAACTGATCGGATTCATGTCAGTTTCCCGTTAAAGCTCAGAATTTTTGTCCGCATTTCTCCTACTATGCACTTCTGTCGGCCCCAGATAACATTTGCTAGAGTGAAACTGATTGGGAGCAATACAGAACTGACCATCTGGAGCCCAATGAACAAAGTTGCAAATAGGGAAAAAAATGCAAGCTTTTTTGCTTGTGCTCTTTTTGTCTCAACAGCTATATTTTGAGCTCCGTCCTGATCTTCTACCTTTGACACACATACTGACCATAAATAGGTTGGATCTGCTGAAGGATGAACTGCTCAAAATGGGGGTCGGCAACCTCCGGCTCATGAGCCGAGTCCGTTGTTGGGTAAGGACCGTTTCTATCTGTTGCCGATTTGTACTTCCCAAGCGCTTAGTACGGTGCTCTGCTCACAGTAAGCTCTCAATAAATACGATTTAATGAATGAATGAATGAATGAAGCCATCCCCAATTTTTCCCGGGACCAGATGCTCTGATTAAATATCATTTTCCCAGGGCTGTGGCAGTACTGGGTCACCCTGCCTCTGCTGTGGGAGTACTCTGTTGGTGGTTTTGAGGACAACGCTTTCCCCTGGCTGACTGGCCACAGTCTGCTCAGGCTGTAGAGACAAAGGGTGCTTGAACCACCTGCTCTTGAGAAAGTGTCCACCACTCTTTTTAGGGTCAGACATGCAGAGTTGGGGTTGGGGAGACACCACCCTTCATCTCCTGCTCCCCCCACACCGTACTTCCCTCCCTTGTCTTCCTTTCTGCTCTGCTTCTCACCCTCATTCGTGTGAGACATCGTGTTGCACTCTCCCGGAGCAGTGAGTGTCACCAAAGCACTGTGGAACAGAAAGCAGGTGCCATATTCCCTCAAATGTTCCTGTGGACTGGAGCGGGAGAGATGGGTATTTAAAATACAGCTGGGGCACCACAATACTTCAGGCCAGGCATGCAATCACATTCAGTGGAGCCTCTCCTCTCATTTCCTGTTTGTAACCCCACGTCCCTTTCCCAACACTGGCCATGAGAGGCTGGGACAGATCAGGGAAGGATGGGGGCAATTTGTTTTGTTTTATAACGGTACTTGTTAAGGACCTACTATGTGCCAGGAACTGTACTAAACACTGGGGCAGATACAAGATGATCAGGTTGGACACAGTCCATGTCCCACATGGGGCTCACAGCCTTAATCCCCATTTTACAGATGAGGGACCTGAGGCATGGAGAAGTGAAGTGACTTGTCCAAGGTCAAGCAACAGACAAGTGGCGGAGCCAGGACAAGAATCCGAGTCCTTCAGACTATCAGGCCCATGCTCTATCCATACTGCTTCTTGCAGACCTCCCTTCAATCACTGGTATTTATTGAGCTCTTACTGTGTGTGCAGATCACTGTATTAAGTGCTTGAGAGACTATAATACAACAGAGTTGGTAGACATGTTCCTCATGAAACTCAAATAGAATATGAAATCAGACTGATGTCTAAATAATATTTTTACATCTTTTCTGTTCTGGCAGTCTCCAATGTTAATGTCACAATTCACAAAACAATTGATACCAGGTAATCGCTTAGGTGTCCAACACCCAACACTTGCTCCAACCTGAATTAGTCAAACTTTCTGAAACAATCTGAAAAGCCCCAAGGTTTGCAGTGGGTTTATTTTTAAGGGTTCTCTTCCTTTCACTGAGCAAAGAAGAGACTGGAAATGAGAAACCTGGGAAGGGGCAGGCATGGAGAGTGAGAGAGGCTAGCCAAAAGGGAGAGGAGAAGGAGGAAGAGAAAAGATATTTGTTCACTTTGTTCACGAGTGGCCAAAGTAGTTGAGGTTAAGAAAACTGCTTGAGGGACAGATTTTTGTCACAAAGTGATTTGAAAATAACTAAACTATCCAAGGAGATGGGGAAAAGAAGAAATGGAAACATCAACAGACCCTTCCCTGCAGGAGCACCATGGGACACTGAGTATCATGTTTTAAGGCACCCCCACTATTAGAGAGTGGGAGGCAGAGAAGGAGCCTCTGAAAGAGACTGAGGAAGAACAGCCAGAGAAATAGGAGGAGAACCAGGAGAGGAGAATGTCAAGGAGGCCAAGCTTAAATAATGTTTCCAGGAGGAGGAAGTCCACAGTGCTGAAGACAGCTGAGAGGTCAAGGAGCTTAAGCACACTGCATGTTTAACAAAGGGAAAACAAATAGGGAGGAGGGAGTAAGCTACCCTGATGGAGTTCCACATTCTAAGTCCACGTTATGGGGAAGTGTCACAGGTTGGTAAGCGCAGTGCCTGGTAAACATTTGCAGATGTAAATATTGTCTTTGTTAAGTGTGGCTATTATATGCCTCCCTCTTCCATAGGTTTACTGGGTTGTTATTATGATATGCTTTGATATTTCCCTGCTATTTACTGGGTACAATCAATGTTCTCACTTAATTTCCTCAGATGTTCCACATAATGTAATCATGTGTGAATAAATACTATAAGCTCCCTGAAGTCAGGGATCATGCCACCCCCTCCTACCTCACCTCCCTCCTCTCCTTCTACAGCCCATCCCGCACCCTCCGCTCCTCTGCCGCTAACCTCCTCACTGTGCCTCGTTCTCGCCTGTCCCGTCATCGACCGCTGGCCCATGTCCTGCCCCTGTCCTGGAATGCCCTCCCTCCACATATCCACCAAAACTAGCTCTCTTCCTCCCTTCAAAGCCCTAGTGAGAGCTCACCTCCTCCAGGAGGCCTTCTCTGAGCCCCCACTTCTTTCCTCTCCTCCTCCTCCCCATTGCCCCCCAGCCCTGCCCCTTTCCCCTCCCCACAGCACTTGTATATATTTGTACATATTTATTACGCTATTTTATTTGTACATATTTGCTATATTTATTTTGTTAATGATATGTCTATACCTATAATTCTGTTTATTCTGATGGTATTGACACCTACTTGTTTTGGTTTTTTGTCTGTCTCCCCCCTTCTAGACTATGAGCCCGTTGTTTGGTAGGGTCCGTCTCTATGCGTTGCCAATTTGTACTTCCCAAGCACTTAGTAAAGTGCTCTGCACACAGTAAGCACTCAATAAATACGATTGAATGAATGAATGAATGAATGGACCTGAGCATTTAGTAAGGTGCTCTGCATACAGTAAGTGCTAAATAAATACCATTGGTTGACTGATTTATTTTATTATCTGCTATATTTGAGCACTTACTGTGTAAAGAGCACTACATTAAATGCTCTGGAGAGTACAATATAACAGAGTTAGTAGACATATTCCCTGCCCACAATGAGCTCATAGTCTAGAAGGGGAGACAGACATTAATATACATATATTACAGATATGTACGTAAGTGCCGTGGGGCTGAGGGAGGGGTGAATAGAGGGTGCAAACCCAAGTGCTGGTTTTCCTCCTCATTAATTCTGCTTTTTAGGCGACTGTCACCTGCACATTCCCTACTCTAACTAATGAGGCTATGGAGAAAACATTGTGCACCTATGAGCAGTGTAGGAGACAGTAGAATTTGGCTGAAGAAAGAAAAGCCAATGGAGTTCAGCCAGGAGAAGCTTTTCTCAGTACACCCAGTTCTGCCATGATGGGTGTTTCCACTCTGCATTTTGGCTAGAACACTGTTAGGGAATTAGGAAGAATTTTCCTAATAATGTGAACCTGTTTGGTTCTCATGTTTTTCCGCATTCACTAGCTTTCCCCAGTTTTTAGTTTAAAACCTACTCTACCACCATTTTAATTTTTGGTGCCATTTTTGTTGAGATGGAGCCTTCCTACCTTCCTGCACAGGCATCCCAAAAGTCCATCTGTACTTAATATATTTGAATTCCTCCTTTCATCTGCCCACTTCTTGCCCACCCCCTCCCCACCCCCCCTTATGGAACTGGCAGTATTTCAAAGAATGCTACCAAGGCTCATCCATCAGTCTAGAGAGGAATCCTCAGCAGTTCTCAACTTCAGTCTCTTGCTTAGAAACCTAGATTTGGCCTTCAGGACTTCCTTCCCAGACCCCTCTGCAGCCTGTCTACACTTCTCTTCCCTCCATCCAAAGGCTGTCATGAGAGAGAGGAGACGGCTGTACCATGTTGGAATGCTTTAGAAACAACATAGCCTAATGGAAAGAGCACAGGCCTGGGAGTTAGAGGACCTGAGTTTTAATCCCAGCTCAGCCATTTGTCTGTTGTGGGACCTTGGGCAAGTCACTTAACTTCTCTGGACCTCAGTTACCTCATCTTTAAAATGGAGATTAAATATATGTTCTTTCTCTCTCAAAGACTGTGAACCCAATGTGCAACAGGGACTGTATCCAAATTGCCTGGTCTCTATCCCAGGGCTTGTTACAGTGCTGGGCACATAGTAAGGACTTAAACACCACAATTATTGGTATTCTCCACTAAACCTCTCTGTTTCCCTCAGCTCTTCCAATTCAGACATTGTTGCCCACAGAGTGTTGATGATGATAATGATGGACCTTGCTGTGGTGAATTAGAGATGAGCTATAGCCCAGGCCCAAAGATCCAGGGACCAAGAGTCCACACAAAGAAATGGATTCTATTGTTAGTAGTTTGCACAATGCTACTCACGCTCTCATCCCTGCAGGTGATGTTCCCCTTAGAACTGTGGATAATGATAATAAGGATGGTATTTGTTAAGCACTTCCTATGTGTCAAGCCCTGTTCTAAGCACCAGAGTAGATACAATCTAATCAGGTGGACAGAGTCCATGTCTCACATGAGGCTCACATTCTTAATCCCCATTTTACAGATGAGGTAACTGAGTCCCAGAGAAGTTAAGTGAATTGTCCAAGGTCACACAGCAGACAAGTGGCAGAGCCAGAATTAGAACCCAGGTCCTTCTGACTGCCAGGCCTATGTTCTATCCACTAGCTTCCGCCTCTGCAATAAGTGGGAAGAGGAACATCACACTCTTAAAAGCACACAAGAATTGTATGTTTAGTATCCACCTGTGTACAAAGTGACACAGCCAGCAGAGCACCAGTGCTGTGCCATAGTATCATAGACCAGCAGGCAGTGGGCAAGGAAGTCAATGCAGTCTTTGCCAAGACATTAGCCAGATGTTTTCCAGATGCCAGCTAAGCTTGTCCACCAAGCAAAATTCATTCATTCAATCGTATTTATTGAGCACTTACTGTGTGCAGACCACTGTACTAAGCTCTTGGTTGCCCTAGTTGGTTCTGTCAGAAGTCTTCCCTTCTCTACTTCTGGCTGCTTCTACCATCTCCTTCTCCTCCCTCCCCTTGACAGCAAGGAGTGGGTCAGGCTTAGCAGGAGCCTACTACTACTACTACTAATAATAATAATAATAAGGATGGTATTTGGTAAGCACTTACTATATGCCAAGCACTGTTCTAATTGCTGGGATAGATACAAGGTTATCAGGTTGTTCCATGTGGGACTCACAGCCTTAATCCCCATTTTATATATTAAGTAATTAAGGCACAGAGAAGTTAAGTGACTTGCCTAATGTCACACAGATGATGAGCAGCATAGCCAGTATTAGAACTTAAGACCTCTGACTCCCAAGCCTGTGTGGTTTCCACTAAGCCACACTGCTTCTCTAAGTATATACCTACTCTCTAATGACCAGAAGCATTTGGGTTGCCCCTTGTACAAAACACACCTTAGGATATGTAGTCATACCCAATGCAGCCACTAAAAGAAATTAAGTATCCTTAGCTGACTACTAAGCTTCTAGCGCTGTTTTCTAAATTAACTCCTCAAATCTACTTAGGTTATAATAACAGAAAGAAATTCAAGTTTAGTTAACCAAGGCTTCTAAATTAGTCAGCTAATTTGGTGGGCATCCCGGGTTGCAGCTTGCTCAAACTATACCCTGCTTTTTGTCCACTAGATCACAGGCTCTTAATAATAATAACTAATAACCATGGCATTTGTTAAGCACTTACAAGGTGCCAAGCACTGTTCTAAGTATTGGGGTAGATACAAGGTTATCAGGTTGTCCCACACAGGGCTCACAGTCTTCATCCCCATTTTACAGATGAGGTAACTGAGGCACAGAGAATCAATCAATCAATTGTATTTATAGAGCACTTACTGTGTGCAGAGCACTGTACTAAGCGCTTGGGAAGTACAAGTCGGCAACATATAGAGACGGTCCCTACCCAACAGTGGGCTCACACTCTAGAAGGGGGAGACAGGGAACAAAACCAAACATATTAACAAAATAAAATAAATAGAATAGATATGTACAAGTAAAATAAATAAATAGAGTAATAAATATGTACAAACATATATACAAGTGCTGTGGGGAAGGGAAGGAAGTAAGGCGGGGGGGATGGAGAGGGAGAGGAGAGGTAGAGGAAGGAGGGGGCTCAGTCTGGGAAGGCCTCCTGGAGGAGGTGAGCTCTCAGTAAGGCCTTGAAGGGAGGAAGAGAGCTAGCTTGGCGGATGTGCGGAGGGAGGGCATTCCAGGCCAGGGGGATGACATGGGCCAGGGATCAACGCCGGGACAGGCGAGAACGAGGTACGGTGAGGAGATTAGCAGCAGAGGAGTGGAGGGTGTGGGCTGGGCTGTAGAAGGAGAGAAGGGAGGTGAGGTAGGAGGGAGCGAGGTGATAGAGAGCCTTGAAGCCCAGGGTGAGGAGCTTCTGCCTGATGCGTAGGTTGATTGGTAGCCACTGGAGATTTTTGAGGAGGGGAGTAACATGTCCAGAGTGTTTCTGGACAAAGACAACCCGGGCAGCAGCGTGAAGTATGGATTGAAGTGGGGAGAGACAAGAGGATGGGAGATCAGAGAGGAGGCAGATACAGTAGTCCAGATGGGATAGGATGAGAGCTTGAACGAGCAGGGTAGTGGTTTGGATGGATAGGAAAGGGCGGATCTTGGCAATGTTGCGGAGCTGAGACCGGCAGGTTTTGGTGACGGCTTGGATATGAGGGGTGAATGAGAGAGCAGAGTCGAGGATGACACCATGGTTGCGGGCCTGTGAGATGGGAAAGATGGTAGTGCCGTCAACAGTGATGGGAATGTCAGGGAGAAGGCAGGGTTTGGGAGGGAAGACAAGGAGTTCAGTCTTGGACATGTTGAGTTTTAGGTGGTGGGCAGACATCCAGATGGAGATGTCCTGAAGGCAGGAGGAGATGCGAGCCTGGAGGGAGGGGGAGAGAGCAGGGACAGAGTTGTAGGTTTGGGTGTCATCAGCGTAGAGATGATAGTTGAAGCAGTGGGAGCGAATGAGGTCACCAAGGGAGTGAGTGTAGATCCAGAACAGAAGGGGACCAAGAACTGAACCTTGAGGAACTCTCACAGTAAGGGGATGGGAGAGGGAGGAGGAACCTGCAAAAGAGACTGAGAATGAACGACCGGAGAGATAAGAGGAGAACCAGGAGAGGACGGAGTCTGTGAAGCCAAGGTTGGATAGCGTGTTGAGGAGAAGGGGGTGGTCCACAGTGTCGAAGGCAGGTGAGAGGTCGAGGAGGATTAGTATAGAGTAAGAGCCATTAAGTGAAGTTAAGTGACTTACTCAAAGTCACACAGCTGACAAGTGGCTGAGCTGGGATTCAAACTCACACCCTCTGACTCCAAAGCCCGGGCTCTCTCCAATAAGAGCCACTGCCTCTCAATAAATAGTGGCTGGGGGAACTAAGCCTCCCACTCCCCATCTCCAGGTTCACAGCTGTGGCTGGTTACCCGGTGATAAACCCCACCTCTAAGGAGGTGAGACTCATTCCCATTCACTCTATCTAAATGTTGTGCAGGAGGGCTGAGGAGCATAGGTATTTCTGCTCCTACCAAATTTGGGCTCTCAAACCTGGGATTGGGGAGGGGCATGCAGGCTTCCAGCAAGAAAGCAGTGAGGATTATTGGGAAGAGAGAAGGAGGTGGATGAATGAATGGTATTTATTTATTCATTCATTCATTCAATTATATTTGAGCACTTACCGTGTGCATAGCATTGTACTAAGCGCTTGGAAAGTACAATTCAGAATATGTAGAGACAGTCCCTACCCAACAATGGGCTCACAGTCTAGAAGGGGGAGAGAGAGAGCAAAACAGAACAAGTAGACAGGTGTCAATACCATCAAAATAAATAGAATTATAGATATACACATCATGAATAAAATAGAGTAATAAATATGTACAAATATATGCAAGTGCTGTGGAGAGGGAAAGTGGGTAGGGCAGAGGGGGAGGGGAGAAGGAGCAGAGGATAAGAGGGTGAACTTGAGAGCTCCTTTATTGAGAGCTCTCCCTACTGAGAGCTCAGTATGTACAGAACACTGTACTAAGCACTTGGGAGAGTATAATACAGTAGAATTGATAGGCATTATCCCTGTACTCAAGGGTCTTGCAATCTAGTTGTGAGGAGACAGGCATTAAAATAAATTACTCCTAGGGGAAACTGTAGAGTATAAAGATAAGTACATAAATGCCTCGGAGCTGGGGTGATCATCAAAATGCTTAAGGTAAGGGATACAGACCCAAGTGCATAGGCGATGCAGAAGGGAGGATGAATAGGGTGGTAAAAAAGAAGTTCTCAGGGGTCACATTTGGAGGAAGGAGCAAGAAATGGAATTGCCAGGGAATCAAAAGGAAGAGAAGCAGTAGCAGGAACCACAGCTGCTGACCTAAAGCCAGTGCTTTTTTCCCCTGGTGATAGCCAAGGACAAGCAGTAATAGGAGCACAAACAGAAATAAAGCAGGGAAAAGATGGAGGAGCAGACAGCAGAGCTAGCCCCTCACCCACTGCTTCGGGAAACAAACAGTTGCAAGCAGAGGTGCAAGAGAGGTGCCCAGAAGCCAGCAGGGAAGGAATGGAGGGAAAGAGTGTGGAAAAAGAAGGGAGGAGGCCAAAGGAAAAAACGAGCAGGAGGGAAAGGGAGGTAAAATGAAACCCGAAAATGACGAATTGGTAGTAATGTTCTGTGGGAAAACTGAGAAGTGGAACAGTTTAGGAGAAAAGCAGAGTACAGGGTGATGGAAAGGGCAATAGGAGAGTGGCAGAGGAGTCTCAACAGAATATTAAATAGTGGTAAGTGCATCTTAAATAGAGGTAAACAGGAAAGGAGGCTGAAAAGGAGCTTGTGCTGATGGTACCACTGAGCAGGCTGAGGCTTAAGGAGGTTTATCTACATTTTCAGAATGAAACATTGCCAGTAGATGGAAGGCCCCATTCAGGCCCAGAGATCTGCATGGACACCAACAGGAGAGGAGTGTGGTAAGGAGCCACAGGAAAAAAGCAAGCAGGAGGGGAAGGGAATGGGGGAAAGAAAAAGGGAACCTGAAGATGAAACAATCAGGGCTGGAGGTGGACACAAGGAAAGAAAATTAAATGAGATCTAGGAATGCAAGAGTTGTGGTTGATGGGGTTTTGAGAGGATTAGGGAGCTAGGCATTGGGAGAATGGCAGTGAAATCTAGCAGGATAAAGGAAAAATGAAAATGGTCTTTTCAAAGCAAATGAACATAACCCTGGCTTTATGATAAGGTGTTTGGTTTGAACCAAATAAAAACTTCACATTAAGCTTAATCTAGTAGTGAACACTACTGTAGTAAGCACTCAAAAAATACCATTGAATGATAGTGATTTGGCCAGTTTCTCCTTCCCCTCATCCTTTTCTGTTACCTTCTTAATTCCTCCTTGTCATCCTCTGCTCCTATTTTTCCTATTCTTCTTCCTCTCCTTCTCTTCTTTGGCCATGGAAACTTTGACTATGGAGAATATCTCTTGCTGCCAGAGCTCTGACTGGAAGGCTCTGCTGAGGTGGCCTCATTTAGTTTGGTCCCTGGCAGTCACCCTCAGACAATGACCATGAGGAGACTGGAAACCACTGTTCCATGTTAGAGATGGACACTAACTACAATGACAGGGCAGTAGTTTCAAGAGTAAAGCAGTACAAGCTAAAGGAAAGAAAGGCCCAGTACACTTCCTGTGCACCCCTCCCTCTCTCTGAACTTTCACCCAAACGCTTTATGAGTAACCAGATGGGAAGAGAAGTTTTGAAAGGAAGAGTAGATGTACCTGCTGTGAAGAGGTGCAGTCCCAGGGATTGTCAGGGACTGAAAACCCATTCTGTTGGGGCAAAATGTCAAGTAAGGAAAAAAACATAGAGACAAAATCTGGGGTGGGGCTTGATTTCCCACTTGGTTTTCAGAGTCAGTGTGATTCAATTCTTTGATGTGCTTAATTCACTTTACTCTTGTGAGAAGTTCAGGAAGGTTTTAGGAAGCTGGGACTTCTGTAGATGCTGTGCTGAGGCACTGGATTGGTGGTCCATTACTGGGCTCCTTTTGACTATAGCCCAGCACTCCATGGACTGATTGAAGCCATTAACCAATCAATGGTATTTCTTGAGACCTTACCATGTGCAGAGCATTGCACTAAGAGCTTGGGAGAGTACAGAAGCAGCATGGCTCAA
This sequence comes from Tachyglossus aculeatus, assembly GCF_015852505.1. Lineage (NCBI taxonomy): Eukaryota > Metazoa > Chordata > Mammalia > Monotremata > Tachyglossidae > Tachyglossus > Tachyglossus aculeatus. The sequence continues at coordinate 26,416,751 of NC_052098.1, read as the reverse complement.
TGGAAAGAGCATGGGCTTTGGAGTCAGAGGTCATGGGTTCAAATCCCGCCACCGCCAATTGTCAGCTGCGTGACTTTGGTCAAGTCACTTAACTTCTCTGTGCCTCAGTTACCTCATCTGTAAAATGGGAATTAAGACTGTGAGCCCCCCGTGGGACAATCTGATCACCTTGTAACCTCCCAGCGCTTAGAACAGTGCTTTGCACATAGTAAGCACTTAATAAATGCCATCATTATTATTATTATTATTACAGTACAACAGAGTTGGCAGACACATTCCCTGCCTATGGCGAGCTTACAGTCTAGAGGGGTGCCTATAGACTGGTGGATATGTATAGAAGGTGATAAGAGGGCAGAAGGTGGCAGGGAAAAGACATGGGAATTGGGTAAAAGGAAATAGCTGTGACACTATGCGAATGCCTCAAAATATGAAACCACATTTTGAAAGTGGGTCTACCTCTTCATAAGCTGAGGGTCTGTGCCAACAGGTCTTTGGACAGTAAGCCAGAAATGACTCTGATATTAGCTAACAATGCAATCTCTTGAGGAAAATGTTTTAAGGAAAAAGACTCTCAGTGCTAAACAACAGACCCTCCCTTTCTCTCCAAGAGAGACCCAACAGTTCTTCCAACAAGGACCATCGAGCACAGGCTATCTCATTGCTTCTTGGACAGCTAATGAATTCCACTTCATTTTGAACAGCATGTTTCTCAGTCTTGGTATTCACTAGCATAAATGCCATCCATCTCATCCACCCCAGTGAGTAGTGAGCACTGTTACCTCATCTGTAAAATAGGGTTTCAATCCTACTCCCTCCTACTTATTCATTCAATCGTATTTATTGAGCACTTACTGTGTGAAGAGCACTGCACTTAGTGCTTGAACTGTGAGCCCTATGTAGAACAGGGACTGCATCCAACCTGATTATCTTGTATCTACCCCAGCACTTAATACAATGCTTGGCACATAAAAAGTGCTTAAGAAGTACCATAAAAAAATCAGCATGATTTAACAAGTTTCCGACATTCAGGACCATCCCCAAGAAAGGGTGTTAGAAGAGTTCATCCACTCAGGCAGTGGAAACCTGAATATTTTCCCTGGCAAAAGGGTGGCAAAGAGCCTAACCATGTCTGGACCTCTACTAGGAGGGTGGCTTTAGCTAGTCCAACCTGATCTCCCTCCTACTTAGACTGTGAGCCCCACGTTTGTCTTATGCTGTAGAGTCGTTTCCGACCCATAGTGACTCCATGGACACATCTCTCCCAGAATGCCTCATCTCCATCTGCAATCATGCTGGTAGTGTGTCCATAGAGATTTCTTGATAAAATACGGAAGTGGTTTACCACTGTCTTCTTCTGCACAGTAAACTTGAGTCTTCACCCTCTACTCTCTCCCATGCCGCTGCTGCCCAGCATAGGTGAGTTTTGGCTTACAGCAGATTACCTTCCACTTGCTAACCACTGCCTGAGCTAGGAGTCAATCAATCAATCAATCAATCAATCGCATTTATTGAGCACTTGAATGGAATGGGTATGCCCCTGCTTGACTCTCCCTCCCATACCCGAGACTGGTAGAGTACTGGAAACTCTCCAGGTGAGATCCTGAGAAGGGGAGCCCCATGTGGGGCCTGCTTATCTTGTATCAACTCCAGCGCCTAATACAATAAACACTTAACAAATACCACAATTATTTTTCAACCTGAGAGAACTGAAGCTAGGAGAGGGGAACACCCCAGAACTGAGCCCGGCTTTTGAATCACCAACACATACAAAAAGCAGCAGGGCCTCATGGAGAGTTGGTAGCAAAATCCCAGTGCAGGAGCAGGAGCCCTGCCTCCCCCAGTGAGCTAGGGGTGGCTATTTATCAGAGGGCAACAAGGGGTCAACAGCAGTGATGACTTTGGAGACCAGAGAACAGGCAGCAGGCAGGCCCGTAGCACAGAGTTAGACCACCAGCGGTCCCATCCCGAAGCACAGTGAATGCTACTAGTCAGACAGGGACTAGTGTATAAGCAGGACCAGTGGATAAGGAGGACCAATTGCCAAGGACTAGTTGGTGGACCAGAAGGTTGTAGACTAGTAGCTGTACTAGAAATATGATATTATTGTAAGCATTTATTTGAGGAATGATTGTATGTGGTTGGGCATGCCTAATGAATGCTCTAATAAATCCTTCATGTTTACTGCTTGCCAATGGGGAAGTCCCTTTTTTTAACAGGCTCCCAGCTTAGATTGGTGCCCCAGGCTTCTGAGTGGGGACTCATGCCAAATGTGAAGAACACCCTGGAAGAGTGGGTCTAGTCCTTTTTCCTAAGGTTGCCCCCCGTATAAGGAAGATAAACCTGAGCAGTTCCTAGATCAGCCTCATCCTTTTTTCCCTCCTTTCCTTCAGCTAATGAAAATGGCAGTAGGTCTAGGCCCCCCAGTTAGAATCTTTCGGTCCTAACCAGATCAGATGGAAAATAGTAATGAAAGGAAGAAGGGAAAGAGGGAAGTAGGCTCCACTCCAACTCCTTTTTTGGTGTTCATTATTCACTTTCCAAAAACAAGACCTCCAGTGTTGCTTTTTAATTTACCTTTGAAGTTCCTTATTTAAGAAGGCAAAATGGCCTTCATGCTTTGGGGGGGGGGGGGGGGGGGGGCGCTGTGTGTGTGTGTGTGTGTGTGTGTGTGTGTGTGTGTGTGTGTGTGTGTGTTGCTTACTTGCAGTAGATTGTTTTCCAGCTTAGAAAAATGAATTGTTCATTTTTCAGAGATAGAAACCAGACCATATTTTGTCAGCAAGACCCGTTTGTCATTACTTGTCAGAGGAAAAAAAATGAACTACTGCAGCCACTGTAATGTAGCAATACCCAGACCACCCACACCTGAGCTCCAGACACTGAATGGGCAAGCTAAGGGTGAAGTGCATACCATGGGACTATGGTGTCTTGATCTACCGACGCTTGGAGGCAGTCCTATCCCTGTCAGGTAGTATGGGTCTGAGCCAGCTTGTTGGGTAGGGACCGTCTCTATATGTTGCCAACTTGTACTTTCCAAGCGCTTAGTACCGTGCTCTGCACACAGAGCTCGATAAATACGATTGAATGAATGAATCCCTTGGGAGAAGTTCCAGAATGATATTTGGGTTGGTACTGGAGCCATCTGCCCATCCAGAATGGCTTAGAAAAGGGTCATTCTGGTAGGAACGGAGCAGACCAACTATGTCCTGATCCGGCCACATAGGAGGTGAGCCACCATTTGCCTGAATGTTCAATATGGCATAGTAATAATAATAATAATAATATTGGTATTTGTTAAGCACTTACTATGTGCCAAGCACTCTTCTAAACGCTGGGAGAGATACAAGGTAATCAGGCTATCCCGCGTAGGGCTCACAGCCTAAATCCCCATTTTACAGATGAGGGAACTGAGGCTCAGAGAAGTTAAGTGACTTGCCCAAGGTCACACAGCTGACAAGTGGAGGAACCAGGATTAGAACCCATGATCTCTGACTCCCAAGCCCGGGCTCTTTCCACTAAGCCACACTGCTTCTTTATGCAGCCATGCTGCATTCAGTACATAGACTTCCCATACCTCCTCTCCCGTGACTTCTGCCACCCCACAACCCAGGGACATTAGATGAGGCTCCATTTTCCTTATTCATCACTTCAGCTTTCCTGGCCAAAAGTGATAGAGCTGCCATCAAAGCTAAAAGATTCAGCTGAATCTTTGCTGAATAGCACTTTCCAAGCACTTAGTACAGTGCTCTGCACACAGTAAGCGCTCAATAAATACAATTGAATGAATGAATCGGTATTTTGCAAATTAAAAATAGCTTCCCCATGGACATCTAGGTGTGTAGTAACACAGCCAAATGCCCAGAAAAATCACTTTCGTTCCCATCACCCACTGGCTCAAGTCGTGTTGGAGGTAAAGCAAAGAAAGTGAAGTGAAGAAGGAAAGGAATATGGACACAAAGGAGATGGGAAGAAACCCAGCATAAATAGAAATCAATATAGAAAATCTGTTTTACTTACACTTTTCCTCTGGGCTATCCCCAAGAGAGAGAATAGAAGAGAGAGAATAAAAGGTGATCTAGAAACGTGAATAAAATGAGTGAATAATAGCCATCTCTCTATATTTCAGCTAAATAATGATCCAAACTGTATACCTAGTGGTGAAATTTCTGGGGCTGGAGAGTGGGGAGTTGTGTGAACACATTCCAAACCTTCTGGCTTCACCTTTTGGTTATTGTACCTATGTGTGGTCATAATTGCCAACTGTTCATTTTGAGTGCTTTGGGAAAAGGGGTCAGGGATATAGCGGGGGACGGAGACAGGCTGCAAAGGCTTAAGTTCACCATCTTTAGCTTCATCAGAGACCTGAGATGGGAAATCTTGGGAGCCCAGCTCAAATAAGCCTAGCAAGTGATCATCCCCCATCCCCTTATGTCACACAGTCAAAATTCCCCGAAAAGTCAATTTGCATTCCCCATCACTAACTGGCCCAAGTCATGTTTTTATTTTTTTGTTTTTTTAAGGGTACTTTTAAGTGCTTACTATGTGTCAAGCATGTACTAAGCATTGGATAGATAGAAAGCAATTGAGTGGGACACAGTCCCTGTCTCACATAAGGCCCACGGTCTTAATCCCCATTTTGCAGATGAGGTAACTGAGGCACAGATAAGTGAAGTGACTTGCCTAAGTTCACACAGCAGACAAGTGGGGGAGCAAGAATTAGAACCCCCATGCTCTAACCACTAAGCCCCCCTGCTAGACCATGCTGCTGATGTGTTGGAAGTAAAGCAAGGAAACTGAAGAGCAGAAGGAAAAGAAAATGGAAACAAAAGAGTTGGGGCAGGGGGAAGCCAGCATAAGTAGAAATCATGATGGAAAATATGGTTTATTTTTCTTTACTACTGTCCAAAGGGGAGCCTTTAGTTCCTTTAAAAAACGATTTTTCTTCATGTTTTTATGAATCCCAAGTAATTGCTCTGCTGTGAGAGACCTTTCTGTGTCATTAGTTTTGAACATTTTCTCTTTGCCTGTGAGTATGGGTCACATGCTTCGCTGAAACTCAGAAGTCATGGATGTTATGGTAAAGGCAGAGCAGCTTCTGTCCCATTTTATGTCTGAAATGACAAATTTCACAACTCCCAATACAAGGGAGATATACTCAATCAAAATGTAGGAAGGGAAAGTACAATGGGAGCCCCACAGGATTTTTATCTGGTTTTTCTTTCCAACTAAAGGTTGACTTATTCAATTCTGCAGGGAGATTGTCAAATGCTAATTAACACACAACCTCACTAAAGCTTACCCCCACTTGGTCATCACCTTTCTTAGCTGAAAATGTTGAGTAATTGTCCAAGGTCACAAAATACATCACTTCCAAAGACAGCATCCAAACTGCGCAGGGTCTCCAGGGAAGGATATTTGGGGAAACAGAGAATGTTAAGCAGTCCCTGATGAAGACCTTTGAGGAAGGTGATCTGGAGGAAAGGTGTAGTGTGGTTGAAGATGCAAAAGGATTCACTGTCAGGAGTAACTGTAGGGGAGTAATACCGGAGAATAGCAAAAATACCTTCTAATTGTACCCTACTCTCGACTCAACCTCCTCTAACCCCTTGCTTAATGCTATTTCCCTGCCCTGGAATCCCTTTCCCCCATCTTTAAAACCCTCCAAAGACTCCCTCCTTAACCAGGGATCCTTTCCCAATTACTTTCCAAGACCTTAGGTTGTATCAGTCCAAGAGCTACCAATAAAACTCTGGTATTTTATGCCTACCCTTAGCTCTTGTGTATATATGCATATTCAACTGTATATTCTATTATGTATTTCAATTCATTCTGAAACATGAAATGAGCTATTTCATTCTGAAACATTTGTACTACTACCTTTTAGATCTTTGTTCCTTCTAGTCTCATCATTTGTAAACAATTTTGGTCTATTTTTCACCCCATTAGACTATGAGAATCTTGAGGGCAGGGAAACAATTGACAGTTATCAATCAATCAATCATATTTATTGGAAGCTTACTGTGTGCAGCGCACTGTACTAAGTGCTTGGGTGAGCAAATATGATGGAATAGGTAGACCCATTCCCTGTCCACAACAAGTTTACAGTTAGAGGGTGCTTACAGTCCAGAGGGCTTACAGTCTCGTGCTTCATTTTCAGTAAGCACTGACTGATTGATTGATTCATTGATTAAAGTTGAACATTGAAGAAAGGGAATCACCTGAGTTTAAATCAAGTATTGGGCTATAGGAATTGATTACAAGGGAAATATTACAGAAAAGAATCACCAGGGAGAAGCATCGGGATTTAGCATCAACCTGGATAAGAGATGTCTATTCCATGCCTCTAATTCAATTGTCTACATCACCAGCATTTGCATACATAACTAATGACAAAAACAAGGCCCTTGTGAGATAGAGGAGTACTGAAAAGCTTTGAAATCACTTGTTTTTATGAACTACTTTCATTTCTTCAGTTTTTTAACTTATTTCCCTTTAAAATTGGGGGGGGGGGGGGCGGTAGTGGTGGTTGGTTGTTTTTGGCGGAGAGGATTTAAGGAAGAAGCTAATTTTGGTAAGTTGCCACTATCAGAGATCAAATGGTATGTTGGATGGGTCATTGGACTGATCCAATATAATACAATATAATGCCTCTATCTCATCTATCTTGTTGCCGACCCCTCGCCCACATCCTGCTTCTGGCCTGGAATGCACTCCCTCCTCAAATCCAATAGACAATTACCCTTCCACACTTCAAGACCTTATGGAAGGCACATCTCCTCCAAGAGGCCTTCCCTGACTAATCCCCTTCCTTCCTCTTCTCCCACTCCCTTCTGCAGGTCCACAGCACTATGTACATAACTGTAATTCATTTATGTATATTAATGTCTGTCTCCCCCACCTCTAGACTGTAAGCTTGTTGTGGGCAGGGAATGTGTCTGTTTATTGTTGTACTGTACTCTCCCAAGTGCTTAGTACAGTGCTGTGCACACAGTAAGTACTCAATAAATACAATTGAATGAATGAGTGAATGAATGAATACAATCTTACGGTCTTAGATTCTAGATACCAGGACTAGTGTGGTCTAGTATGGTTTAGAAGAAATAAACAAACACACCTCACAACTCAAATATGTGCAACTGGACTAGTTCATTTCTGTGACAAAGCATTGATGATTAATTCACTGAAATTATTTATTGAGTGTCTACTGCAATTCTGCAACAAAGTATGCAGTGTGCCTAGCATAACCCACGATGTGACATGTATCTCGTCTGGAATGCAGTAGCCACCCTAGCATACTCATGAACTCACAAATATCCCCTTACATAATCATAGTAATGATACTTATTGAGTTAGTGCTCTGTACTAAGTGCTTTGGAAAGTAAATCAGGACAAGATCCCTTCCCTGCCCAAAGAGAGTCCACACCAACTTGAAAATCCATACCCAAACTAGGATGGCCACAGCTGGACCATGCCTGAAAGATTGCAATGGATTGTAACCTTACTAATAAAAATCAGTGTGATTTGAATTATTTGTTGAAGCAGTGTCTGGTAGAAGCCAGGAAGAGAAAGTGCATACCTTCCCTATAAAATAGAATCCCTAAACATAAATAAAAGATTCTACCTGTGAAGAATGATTTATTATCTCTTACTCGAGAGAAAGATATTTGCAATCGATTCCATAGTGACTACATCTCTTAGGTAGCCTCTTGTCAGTCTTTAAAACACATGCATGCACACACTCAAATGAAAGTCAAATTCACAAGGAATCTTGTTAAAAATGAAAACAGAGAGTCACATATTGGCTCTGAAGTGAAACTACAGAAACTTGTTATTTTTGCAACTGACCTTCTCCCCACCCTGAAAAAATTTGCACTTTGTATCTAGGGCAGGTGAACTATAAAAGCAGTTGCATCAGCCAAAGAGAACTCAAAATTCAAAAGCTTCGGCTTAGTAGTTTCCAAATGGATTCATGGGACGACACAGTGAAAGAAATTCTGAATATCAAAAATTTACCAGCTCCATCGTCCCTCTCAGGAATGGAAATACTTATGAACTTTTCTTAAAACAGCTCAACTTCAACCACCAACAACCCTGCTCCTTAGTTGCTATAAGGTCCTAGACCCTTGGAAACTTCCAAACCAATTGCAGCCATGTTTTCTCTGGCACTCCAAAGCTTCTTGTTGTAGAAATCTCCCTCCCCCTTCATAGCCAACAGACGATCACTCTCCCCACCTTCAAAGCCTTACTAATCTCACTTCTCCTCCAAGAGGCCTTTCCCTTGCACTTGGATATGTACCCTTTATTCACCCCACCCTCAGCCCCACAGCACTTTTGTATTTATCTGTCATTTATTTTATTATCTGGCTCCCCCTCTAAACTATAAGCTTCTTGTGGCCAAGGAGCCTGTCTACCAACTCTGTTATATTGTACTCTCCTAAGCACTTAGTACATTGCCCTGCACACAGTAAGCACTCAAAAAATACCATTGATTTATTGAAATCTTGTTGTTTATGAATGGAGCACATCAAGGACCTTCCCTAGGAGTGACCACTGTGATCATTTTTCACTCTACTTCCTGGCATGAATATAAATATGATTTTTCTCTCTGTTTCAACACTTGACAAAAAGACTTTTAAGGGTCTTCCTGCCTTTTACTGGAGTTGTATTCTTGTGAGTTGTTACATAATTTCGTGCCACAATTTTTAGACTTTTTTAGACCCCCTGTAGACTGTGAGCCCACTGCTGGGTAGGGACTGTCTCTATATGTTGCCAACTTGTACTTCCCAAGTGCTTAGTACAGTGCTCTGCACACAGTAAGCGCTCAATAAATACAATTGATGATGATGATGATGATAACTTCATAAGAGCACATTCTCATGTGCTGAAATATCTTTCATTGGAAAGAACAATCTGTGAATCAATCAGTCACTGGTATTTATTGAGCACTTGCTGTGTGTAGAACACTGTACTAAATGCTTGGGTAAGTATAATACAGTACAATTGGTAGACACGATCCCTGCTCACATGGAGTGGGGAAACAGGTATTAAAATAAATTACAGATAAAGGAAGTGGCAGCGTGTACATAAGTGTTGTGGGACTGAGGGAAGTGTGAATTTCAAGTTTTTAAAGAGTTCAGATCAAAGTACTGCAATGGCGAGGGCAGGCAAGGGAAATGAAGGCTTAGTTCAGGAAGGCCTATTGGAGATGTGATTTGGGAAGTGGTTTGAAGGTTGGGAAAATGGTCTATCGGATATGAAGAAGGAGGGAGTTCCAGGTCAGAGGAAGAACTTGGGCCATAAAGAAAAGGTAGAGGTACAAAGAGAAGGTTGGAGTTAGAGGAGCAAAGTGTGTGGGTTGTGTAATAGTAGAAAATCAGCAAGGTAGGGGGGGTTAGCTGAGTCTGTGCCAAAAAGCCGATGGTAAGGAGTTTCTGTTTGACATACAGGTGGATGGGAAGCCATGGGGATTTTTTGAGGAGTGGGGAGATATGGACTGAACGGTTTTTTTTGTTTGTTTTTTGTATTTTTCAGAAAAATATTCCAGGAAGCAGAGTGAAGCATGGACTGAAGAGTGGAAGATACAGGAGGCTGATGTTGTAGTTAAGGTAGAAAAGATAAACTATTTATTAAAACTCCTTCACATTGCTGAGAAGTTTGGAAATCCCACCTGCATCTAATGTATTGCACTTGGTTCCCTCAAGGATTTGCAACACTTCAAACTACAACCCGTTTATTTGGCAAAGTCATTCATTCATTCAGTTCATTCAATCTTATTTATTGAGCGCTTACTGTGTGCAGAGCACTGTACTAAGCACTTGGGAAGTACAAGTCTGCAACATATAGAGACAGTCTCTATCCAACAGCAGGCTCAGTCTAGAAGGGGGAGACAGACAACAAAACAAAACATGTAGATAGGTGTCAAGTCGTCAGAACAAATAGAATTAAAGCTAAATGCAGATCATTAACAAAATAAATAGAATAGTAAATATGTACAAGTAAAATAGAGTAATAAATCTGTACAAATATATATACAAGTGCTGTTGGGAGGGGAAGGAGGTAGGGCAGGGGGTGGGGGGGAGGAGGAGAGGAAAAAGAGGGCTCAGTCTGGGAGTCATCATCCTCCAAGATGACTGGATAAGCTGCTGCAGTTTCTCACTACCTCATCTATTGTCTAAGCAGTTTAAACTACATTAGTTGCTGTCCTAATAATAATAATAATGACATTTGTTAAGTGCTTACTATGTGCCAAGCACTGTTCTAATCACTGGAGGGATACAAGGTAATGAGGTTGTCCCACATGGGGCTCACAGTCTTAATCCCCATTTTACAGATGAGGTAACTGAGGCCCAGAGAAGTTAAGTGACTTGCCCAAAGTCACACAGCAGACAAGTGGCGGAGTCGGGATTAGAACCTATAAGCTCTGACTCCCAAGCCCTTGCTCTTTCCACTGAGCCACGCTCCCTCTCAGCCTGGTGACGAGAGAGTGGGAAGAAGAAGGTGGGACATTCCAGGGAGCCCAGCTCTTACCCCTCCCATAGCCACCTCTCTACTGGCACCACTCCTCCTGGAGCTCCCTCTCTGCCTCCTTTCTGTTTCCCACAAACATCCGCCAAGGATCCAGGGAAGAGGGAAGTGGGATATTCTGATGATCCCCACTTCTACTACTCCCCAACTGCTTCTCTGTCCTGAAGGACAGAGAAAAAAGGAAGGGGTGGAGTTTCCACTGCCCCCGTTGCCCACTCCCCCAGCTAAGTGGACTGCGATACTCGCACAGCTGTGGGGGCAGTGGAGTGGCAGCAGCCACAGCAGCAGCTCTTCACGTCCAGCCAGGAGTGTGATGAGGCAACAGGGCTGGAGATGGGGAAGGATACTGCTTTAGATTTTTCAGGAACATTCTCTCTGTCTCTCAGTCCCCCTATTCTGTTTTGATTTCACTGCATCAGAAGACTGGGTAAATCTTCCAGTCAATCAGATCTTGTCTGCAGGGACCAAACAGAGGGCCCGGTTCATGAGCGTACCTTAAATCTCCTTCAACAGGGTGGAGGATGACCAGAAATAGACACCCATGGACGGCCATAATACAATCAAACACTCTTTGGGCAATGCTCACCTTTATCACATACCACTGTAATTTACTAGTATACTACAGCCCGTTTTGCTTTCTTAATCTGTGGTTTGCCTGTTGCATTACTGTTGATAATACTCCAAAAAGCCTAAAAGGAGAAAAAAACAATTTAGAAGATGATTATCCAAAGATACAGATACAAGCTAGTCTTCAAGTAATGTATTCATATCAATCAATCAATCAATCAGTGATATTTGTTGAGTGCTTATTGTATGCAGGACACTGGACAGAGCAGTTGGGAAAGTACAGTATAATAGAGTTGGTAGATGCAATCCCTGCCCACAAGGAATAGCGAGCATGAATATCACTGTGACCATAATATGTGCAACGGAACGAAAAATGAAAAACTTCCAAGGAAGCTGAGTCCAGAAGGCTGCCCTTGAGAGACTACAACACACGACCTGATAGATTCAGGTGCTCACACTTATACAGTATTTTCAAACCCATAAACTGGGGAAGATTGTCAGAGTTTCAGCAATGTAATTGTTTAGTTGTAAATTTTCCTCCTGGAGAGATCCTGCACTGTCCAAAAATCCCAGCCAGAAACTCAAGGGAAAAATCAAAATAGATTGTTCATGGAAAGAGGCGAGAACTTGTGTGAGGATGGGCAGAGAGGGCAGGGGGAAGGGGAAATATGACCTGTCAGGGGGTCCTGGAGCCCACAAACCAGAAAGGCAACTGGGCTAGCCCGCAATGTATGGAGTTGAATTATAAATCCAGTGCTTGGCACATAGTAAGCGCTTAACAAATGCCATCATTACTATTATTAAAAGAAGAGGAACCCAGACAATCTAGCCAAGACAGGAGCAGAATGTCCTAGAGAACCAATAGCTTGTTTATTAACTAGTGTGGCTAGGACATAGAGGTTCAGCATCTCTGGAGGTTAATGATGGAGGGTATTAAGGAGACAGCGTACAATTTGAGATGACTAAAGTATCTGAAGGTGCCATGGATCTGAGATCATGTCAGAGAAACAGCACAGCCTAATGGACAGAGCACGGGCCTGGGACTCAGAAGAACCTGAGCTCTAATCCTGGCCATGCCACTTGTCTGCTGTGTGACCCTAGGCATGTTACTTCATTTCTCTGTGACTCAGTTATCTCATCTGTAAAACATGGATTAAGAATGTGAGCCCCACGTGGGACATGAAATGTGTTCAACCTGAATAGCTTCTCTCTACCCTAGTGCTTAGAACAGTGTATGGCACATAGTAAGCGCTTAACAAATACCATTAAAAAAATATCAGAAGCCATTTTCTTGATCTGGAGAAGTACAATGTGTATAATGCTTCTCTTCTTGACTATTTTACCTTGGTTACCCCAGAATTAATCAATCAGTGGTATATATTAAGCACTTAACATGGGCATAGCACTGTACTAAGCGCTTGGGAGTGTACAATATAATATAATTGGTGAAGACATTCCTTCCCCACAATGAACTTACATCCCAGAAATAATGAGTCTCTGGGATACTACATACAGTGAGTGTCCCTCACAGGACATACTAAAATGTGTGATCTTTGATTCTTTCTTGTTCTCAATTTCCCCCCATCATAGAACATTAGCTACTCAGGGTGAGTTCTGGGGCTTCTCAGCAGCCTCATGATCATAATCATCGTCATCACCATCATCATTAATTGTATTTACTGAGCACTTACTTTATGCAGAGCACCATACTAAGTGCTTGGGAGAATCCAATACAACAGAGTTGGTAGACACATTCCCTGTCCACAATGAGCTTACAGTCTAGAGGGGGAGACAGACATTAATATAAATAAATCATTTATAACATATAATTCATATATGGGTTACATAAGTGTTGTGAGGCTAAGGGTGGGGTGAATATCAAATGGTCAAAGGTTACAGATCCAAGTGCCTCCTTAATGAATCCTCTCATCCTCAACCCTCGTTGCTCAAAGACTAGTATCCCGAGTGCTTTCCATTTTTTTCACCCCTTACTTCATATGAACACCCTGTAGTAATTACCCCTTCCTGAGTTCTTGAACAATCTTATTAAGCAAGAGCCTTCTTGTCTTTCTGGCTACAAGTTTCTCTACCACACACAGCATACAGTTTCTGTCATTCCCAGCAGGTAATTTTTCCAGTGAAAGAATAGTCCTCATCCATCCTTTTCCTTTGACCTGCCAATTGTATGGCCAATAACTCCTATTGGACAGGTTTCACGGCTCCATTTCTGCTGGGAATACTAGGCTGGGATTTAACCAAGGACCCTAAGGGCCACATGTTATATGAATCATCTCCCCGGTGCTACAAGACATCAAACCAGAACCTTACTCCTTCTCTTTTTCTTTCCCAGCCGCTTCAGCTCATTGGAGTTTAAAGAAATATCATTTGCAGCAGCTCATCTGGAACGTCCTGGCAAGTTAGCCTTTCTATAATAACTAACACTATTTACCTACACACACACACACACACACACACACACACACACACACGCACACACACACGGTGGGGGGGTGGGGAGGGGGAGAGAGAGAGAGAATATAAGAGAAAATTGATCTCTTTGAGAGAGAAGGGGCAACACTATCCAACATTAAAATCCTGTGTGGGATGGAATCCAACAGTGTTTCCCTTTGGAAACCTGAGCGGGTGACTTTTTGTGAGTTTTGAACCATGTCAGCATTTCTGGGAACAGGCAGTCTACTTTTCATGCCTAAAACTGGAGTGAGCATGTCTAACTCTCACTGCCGTGGGCAGTGATGGAAAAAAGGCTGGGAAGACTGTTCCAGTGGTTTCCGTTTTCTGTGAAATTCATAAAGAAATGTCTCTTCCCCAGCTCCCCAAATGCTCTTAAAGATCAAGGGGGCAGATAAGCTAATCTATTATAAATTCTAATGTAGCACAGTTCCTTGACCAGAGCATCTCCTCCTTGGGTGCCCCAAGTATTATCCAATACTTCATCAAAATCAGCTCACTTGTACGTTCCCCCATCTTCTGCTCTCACCACCCCACCAACATACAAACTCTCCTCACTACCACCTCTGAGTACACTCACATATGCACATACCTGCACAGCTTCTTTCTAACCTGCTCGACTGATTTCTGACCCTAGCTGCTCCAGCTTGGCTTGAAATGATCATTTGGACGAAGAGAATATTTGAAGCCCACCAGAAGGGAAACAGAAGCCAAAATCGGTAAAACTCCCAAGTAGAGAGCAGGAACTTTTCCTGGAGATGCTCGGGTCTGTTTATTTTCATCTTGTTTTTCAAACTTATTCTTTATTGGACATGGGTATAAATTATGGATGAATGAAGGCATCTGTAGGCCTGAACTCTAGGTCACACTCGTTGGACACAGAAAAGCAGTGTTGGCTAAGGACAATAGCTAATATTTTATAGACACCGGGAAAACCGCCTGGCTCTCTCTCTCTCTGACCTGAGGCAAGTCACTCCATTCATTGCCTTTGTTCTTCCTCCTGTAAAATGGGGATAATAACATACCATATGGAGGATGTGGGGATTCATGTGCTAATCTCTGCTCCAACGCTTTGAAGATGAAAAGTTGTCGGTAGTCATTATTGCCATTATAAAACCCTAGTGTTCCCCGTCCCTTCCATTATGTTGGGGGTCTGTGCCAGCTCTGGGAATTTTCCAAGATTTGGCATTTGGGTAGGTGTTCAGGCAACCAGGGGTCTGTTGACCTTCACTAAGGTTACAGTCACGAGCCGACCAAATGAACAAATACCACCTCCAGCACCTATTTTCCCTTTCAAATTCTAGTTCCATTTTCTCTCTGTGCTTTATCTACAGATGAATGGTAGGGGAAAGATTCATACACAGTGGCAGAACAGGCCCCCAGAACTAGGGCTGAAAGGAAATTAGACTGGATCTAAAATGCATGTAGCTAGGAACAGATAGCCATTTTCATAAGAAGTGAAATACTGTCATGCCCCAGACTAGTGGTACCAGTCCTTTGGTTGCTGCTGCAAAGCTGCCAGGATAACATTAAATTGTTTGGGGTCAGAAGGATTGCAGATTGATATAAATCTCTGTAGGTGAAAATTCCTTGAGATCTATCTGCAAAATTAATTTATTTTGTTGTCTTTTTGGTGGGGTGGGGCAAAAGAAAGAGAAAGAGAGAAAGAGAGACGGAGAGAGAGAGAGCAGATTCTCATTTTAGAGGTCGATATAGGAGAATACAGTTCCTTCTCCCAGCATAAGCACTGTTCTTGGTTTCATGTAAAATGCTTTTGTTAATTTTGTTCTTTTCAAGTCTTCCCTTTGGCTCTCTCTGTCGCCCACTCTCGAGTCCCTTGTGTCCCACTGAATCCCAGAATCCCTCAGCATATGAGGGTGAGAGGTTACTAATTTATGAGGAGGGTAGTTCCATTCAATTATATCGTGTAGAATCCACTCACTCTCTTGCACACAAACACACATACTATCAAAACAGAGCTCCCAGGTGCTGGTCCGCAAGCTTTTCCCAGAACCTGCTGAGAGTGGGTTTACACCCCGACCCACCGGTAAGCTCCATGCAGGCAGCAATAATGGAGAATGCAATAAGAAGCTGTCACTGGAAAATGGGTCTCAATTCCCAGAGACTTAATGATAGAATAACACAATAGGGTCAGACTAAAAAGGTTTCCTTATGAAAATTTTATCAGCAACTTTGGTAAATTGCTATGGGAAAGGTGCTTTGCTCTCCGGCAAACCTGGGACCTGTTTTTACAAGGTACAGCTTGCATCATTGCATCACCCCCTCCCCCCTTCCCCACAAGATATGAAGGGCACTCAAATTGAATTAACACCAAATCAGGCCAGTGCACTTAACAATACAAATGCACTTAAGGGATGCCTCAGAATGATTTGTGACTAAAGAAAGCAAGGAAGAAAACGGCCTTCAAGACCACAAGGGTGGTGTAGTGTGTCATATACAGGAAAAGCCATAAGTAGAACTTAGAATACCGGAAAACCATGAACTTCAGGGGCTCTCAAATACCTTAGACCCAGCCGTAAAGTAGATGGCCACTTTTGTGGTATGCAGAAACAATTGATAAATAAATTACAGCCAATTTTCCTAGTGGCACGGTCTCCATTACATCTGACAGCAGCGAAGCTACTCTGCTCAAATGATGAGGCAAATAATAGCATATCAGGTAACACTGGAGGAAATTCTTTGAGAGTTTCTGGGCTCCTTCGTGACAGCAAGTGACATGGAGATCTTTCACGAGAACACATTGATGGGACCTGCCCACTGAGGGGCAAATGTGACGGCTTCTGAAAAAAAAATCAGCAGAAAGCTCCCCTGTCAGATCAAAATAGTCATCACTGTGATGCTGTTTGTTTCCTTTGCTTTTCCTGTCCTTTAACTTAAAAGGAGTTTTATTGCCTCATCTTTAGAAACTCTTCCGCTCAGAGTTGGGGGAATTTATTGTTCCTTTTCCTCTCTTTCACCTCTTTCTCCTTCCTCACAAACTGTCCTACAATCTTAACACGCACATACACACTCTCTCCCTCTCTCTGTCTCTCTCTCTGTGTCTCTCTTTGACTCTTTCTCTTTCTCTCCCTCTTCATCTCCATATGTGTCCAGCTGGAGGAAAAATTCTACAATCTTCTGAGATGAGAAGCAGCGTGGCCTAGTGGAAAGAGCACAGCTCTAGGAGTCAGTGGGCCTGGGTTCTAATGCTGACTCTGCTACTTGCTTGCGGTGTGAACTTGGGTAAGTCACAACTTCTCTGTGTCTCAGTTTCCTCATCTGTAAAATGGGGATTCAATACCCATTCTCCCTTCTACTTAGACTGTGACCCCATGTGGGACTGGAACTGTGTCTGATTTAATTATCTTGTCTCTACCCCAGTGTTCCCTATGGTGCTTGGTAAATAGTGGTAATAATAATAATAATAACAACAACAATAATAATTACTGTGGTGTTTATTAGGCTCTTACTCTGTGCCAAGCACTGCACTAAGTGCTGGGGTAGATAAATGATAATCAGGTTCCACATGAGGCTCACAACCTAAGGAGGGAGAACAGGTATTGAATTCCCATTTTGCAGATGACAGAACTGAGGTACAGAGAGTTAAGTGACTTGTCCAAGGTCACCCAGCAGGTAAGTGGTGGATGTGCAATTAGAACCCAGATTCTAAAGGAAGAATTTAACAAATGTGACTAATATTGTTGTTATTATTTTTACTATTGCTATTATTATGCTTGCAAGGATAATTTGGGAAATCTGGCTCCACTTCGGGTCTTGAAAAATTCCAAAAAAAATGGCAACTCCCCAGGGAATTATTTTCGTCAAGTGAAGCACAAAAATACTAGTTTTTCTTAGATTGGCAGAAAGACTTCACAAAGGAAACATTCCAAATGTAAAACTGTCTTATATTTCATTCACTTGTATTTATTGAGCACTTACTATGTGCAGAGCACTGTACTAAGCGCTTAATGGTATTTGTTAAGGGCTTACTATGTGCCAGGTACTGTACTAAGCACCGGGGTGGATACAAGCAAATCAGGTTGGACACAGTCCTTGTCCTGTGTGGGGCTCACAGTTTCAATCCCATTTTACAGATGAGGTAACGGAGGCACAGAGAAGTTAAGTGACTTGCCTAAGGTCAAACAGCAGACAAGGGGTAAAGCCAGGATTAGAACCCACAATCTTTGGACTCCCAGGCTTGTGCTCTGTCCACTATGCCACGAGGTGCCCTGATCTTCACAAAGTTAAACCAACAGCTGTTGGAGTCTCAAGATTACTGTGGATACCGGGGGCAAGTTTTTAATTAGCACTGTAGAAAAGATGACACTTTGCTCTGAAACAGCATTCCTCGAGTTGGTGGTATTTGAAAACTTAATGATCACTCTCAATTCCATCACCCAGATCATCTAAAGAGAGTATAAACGTACCAACTGGATGGTTCCTTATTGGATGTTTCTTCATGGCTGTTGCAGATGCCAACAAAACCCCAGTTTTGAGGAAAAGCAATTTCTTTTTTTTTTTCCACTGCCTGATAAGGTCAATCCTGCAAAGCAAGGGTTGCTCTGCCATCAAACTGCTGCTAATAGTTAGCTACACTTTTCCCTCTCTCTCATTGTTGGCTCCAAGGCCACTCAGAACCTGAAAGAGATCAGTTAGTCAGCAGTCGATTTATTGATTAAACCCAGAAGAGACAGAGTTGAAATTTGTTTTTCTTGAGAAAAACCATAGCAAGAGCCAGGTAAAAATGATCTCCTTTTCTTTAGTGCTGAGCTACTATTTCACACAATTGTGGGTGTAAATGTGCCCTCCACTGTAAAAGTGAGGAGGTGGAGCTTATTGTGGCTAGGACTGTGACTCTTCAATGCTGGTACCCTGTTTTGGCACTAAATGAGTTGCTGGTCACCTAGCCAGTGTAGGACTAAAAATACAATGGGGAGGACTTAAAGAGAATTATTAGGGGGCATGCCCAAGATGCAAAATTGCCTAGGTACTGCCCTGTGTAAATGATCCAGAATATGAGCAATCTTAAGGTTTTGTAATAATTCCTTACAAAGGCTGGATCTTGAAGCTAGTCAAGGGAGCAGAGTATTATGTGTTGGGAAGTAAGAAGGTGGGCAGGATAGCCACGTAGAAGTTCTTGTAAGTTGGGCTTCAGGAGGGTCAAATAGGAAATGTAAGAAATCTCAGGAAGAGGGAACTTGGCCTAAATGAGGAATTTTCATGGCATAGGAAGATCGATATTCTGCGTTTTATAACATACCAATGATCAATGAGTATGACTTCTCTGGCCATCTCCTAGCCAAAGGAAATGGTTGGGATCTGAAAGTTTTCAAAGACTTTCACACTCGGCAGTGTCCCTCTGCAAGAATTCTACAGAGGCTCAATAGGAAAAAAGGGAATGGATCTCTCAATATCTCCACTGTGGGGAATGATGTGAGTGTTAGAGGCATGCACCCTGCCCAGGCAGACAGGCAAATGTAGCATGAACTGTGCTCAGAAAGTTGACTAAACCCTCTCCTTCCATTACAGAGAAAGCAAACAGGAAAATATTACACAGAATCTGAACCACTTTTTCAATACAGTAACTGGAAAGAAAGAAGTGATTGGATGTTGATATGGGTGGTCAGTAGTGCCCGTCCTGAACATGTTACATGCTGGCATCCCCGTAGTTTTCTCTTATTCCAATCAAATGGTCCTTTCTGTCGTTAGGTTAATATCAGAATAGTAGCATCTTAAATTTAGCACTTTTTATCCAAATACCTCATAGTGTTTCATACAAGGACCCAAATCTTGATTAGCTCTGATAATAATAATGATGGCATTTATTAAACGCTTACTATCTGCACTATGTTCTAAGCACTGAGGAGGTTACGAGGAGATCAGGTTGTCCCACGGGGGGCTCACAGTCTTAATCCCCATTTTACAGATGAGGGAACTGAGGCACAGAGAAGCTAAGTGACTTGCCCAAAGTCACACAGCTGACAATTGGCAGAGCAGGGATTCGAACCCATGACCCCTGACTCCAAAGCCCTTGCTCTTTCCACTGAGCCACATGCTTCTCTGATAATGGAGGAGTGGGATAGTATGAATAATTGAAATCCACTTTATTCTAAAAGTTGGCTGTCCAAAGAAGGCAATTTCAACTATTTTATAAGGCAGCACTGCTCTCTGTAAAAAAAAAAAAAAAGCAAATGGAGATAAAATTGCAAACGTAAGGAAAATTATTCTTTTTCTTCTCAATATCCTTCCCAAATTTTATCTGAAACATCTCAAGGGAAACTTTGCAAGGTGTTTGTTTGTTGGACATTAATTAAAAGTCCTCTGAGTATTTTTCTTCCAAGTTTCTAAAACAATTATGAAATTTTAAATCCTTCATTGGGTATAGGAAGCCCCACAGAAATTCTTTCCCCATTCAGAAAATGAGAGAAGTCGAGAGAGTCTCAACACAGGGAAAGACCCTAACATTCTGAACAACTGGACGTAGTGACTCATGAAGGCAGAAAGGGAAAACTGACATGTCAAGGTGTTGAAGAGTAGAAGGAAAAAGAGAGCTGAAAAATAAAGTCAGTAAAGAATCAGGCAAGTGTTCTCACAAAGCCTACAGTGAGAGGAGAATGGAAGGATGTGGTCATGGGGAGGAGGAGGGAAAGATGAATGGGGATTGACTCAGTCTTAGGCTAAAGCAAACAGGAAGGTTTTAAAGTGAGATTTGAAGAGAGGAAGTGGTTCAGAGGAAGGGAGGGAAAGAGTTCCAGATATCTGTCTCGAAAAAGAGCTACTCTTCATTTTTTTGGACGTCCTCCTACTGTGAACAGTACTTGGATGGATGAACCTGTTTAGAAAAAAATCTGGCTCAGCCCTTTCCCCAAAACATGAACCAAAAAGAACTTTGTTTTCAGATTTGAAAAACTTCAGTTAGTTCATTTTATTTATTTATTCAATATGTAGAGTTGCCCATACAGGTTGCCCAGCTGGTGGTGCTTATTTGCATAAATCCAGGGCCACCCAGAATCAGAACAAGGTGCCGGGGCATCCCAGCTTCTCTATGAATCTCATAGATAAGTCTTTAATGTTGGGTGTTGCGGCAAACCACGCTGGGAAATGGACTTCTGAGAGAAAACCTTTGACTTATTAAAAATCCCCAAATAAGGGAATTATCTTTGGATAGCTTCCCATCCCAAGGGATACCCATATCCTTTAGATAAAACTTCTGCCCCTGAAACTGGTAGCCACTGGAAATAGGAATGGGCCAATGGAAAGGAAGAGACTTTCTTCCCTATACACTCCACAGCATGTATAGTTGTAGAGTTTGCCCTTCAGTTTGAAGATGATGCTGTCCACAGTGAAAGAGGGAGAACATGAATAACACACTGCTCTTTGAGAGCACTAAGATCTCTTTGAAAGTCCCTAAGCCTTACTAATTTTAGCCTTGAAATTTTAGTTTTAGTGACTTCCAACCATGATCCACAGGCCTTACTAGACAACAAAATGTAATACATGATGAGTAGAGTTTACATATTAGAGAAGCAGTGTGGCTCAGTAGGAAAGACCCCGGCCTTTGGAGTCAGAGGTCATGGGTTCAAATCCCGGCTCTGCCAATTGTCAGCTATGTGACTTTGGGCAAGTCACTTAACTTCTCTGTGCCTCAGTTACCTCATCTGTAAAATGGGGATTAAACTGTGAGCCCCACCAGGGACAACCTGATCACCTTGTAACCTCCCCAGCGCTTAGAACAGTGCTTTGCACATAGTAAGCGCTTAATAAATGCCATTATTATTATTATTATTATATACCATTATCCTTTGTATTGAATACATTACTTATTCTGAAGGAGAGATTTTATCCATGAACGCTTGTGTGACTGAAGACCATCTTTCATGTACATCCCATAGCACTTATGTACATACCTGTAATTTATTTACTTATAGTAATGTGTGTTTCCCATACTAGACTGTAAGCTCATTGTGGGCAGAAAATCTGTAATAGCATACACTCCCAAGCGCTTAGTCGGTGTCCTGCACACAAAAAGCAATCAATGAATACCCCTGATTGATTGCTTGATTATGAATCCTGCCAGTTTTTCCTCCAGAATATTTCTCAGTTCCATTTCCTCCTCTTTATCCCTAAAGCCATCCAACTCGAATCTAACCCAAACAAGAATGGACTACTGCATCAGCCTCCTTACTGGTCTCTCTGTCCCCAGCCACCTGCTCTAGTGTTTGCCAGGATCATCTTCCTAAATTCTCTTCAAAATGCATTCCCCACTGCCCAAACCTCTTCAAGCATCCCCAATGGCTTATCTATTTTTCTCAACATCAAACAGAAACTTCTAATCACGGGTTCAAAGTTCTCAACCAGATATTTCCTTCTTACCTTACCTTACCTTCTTACCATCTCTTTGTGGATGAGTTCCAAATCTACATCTCCAGCCATGATCTCTCTCCTTCTCTGCAGTTTCACATTTCCTCTTGCCTTCAGGATATCTCTACTTGGATGTCCCGCCAACACCTCAAACTTAACATTTCCAAAACAGAACTTCTCATATTCCCACCCAAAGCCTGCCCTCCCCCTGACTTTCCCATCACTGTAGACAGCACCACCATCCTCCCTGTCTCACAAGCCTGTAACCTTGGCTATTCTTGACTCACCTCTTTCATTCAACACATATATTCAATCTGTCACCAAATCCTGTCGGTTCAACCTTCACAACATCACTAAAGTCCACCTTTTCCTCTCCATCCAAGCTATCACGTTAATCCAGGCACTTTTCCTCTCTTGCCTTGACTGCTGTATCAGCCTCCTTGCTGACCTCCCTTCCTCCTGTCTCCCCACTCCAGTCCATATTTCACCCTTCCGTCTGAACTAGTTTTCTACAAAATTGTTCAGTCGATGTTTCCCCACTCCTCAAGAACCTTGAATGAGCAGTTGTCGATCCACCTCTGCATGAAACAGAAACCCCTAACCATAGGCCTCAAAGCACTCAATCACCCTGCCTGCTCCTATCTCACCTCACTACTTTCCTACTCTAACCTGGCCTGCACTTAGCTTCTCTATTGCCAATCTACTCACTGTACCTCAATCTCATCTATCTCACTGCTGACCCCTCAGCCACATCCTGCTTCTGGCCTGGATTGCCCTCCTTCTTCATATCCAACAGGCAATCACTATCCCCTCCTTAAAATCCTTATTGAAAGTACATCTCCTCCAAGAGGCCTTCCACATCTAGGCCCTCATTTCCTCTTTCATTCTCTTCTGCATCCCCTTTGCATTTGGATTTGTACGCTTTTTTCACCCTTCTCTCAGCACCACAGCACTTATGTACATATCCATCATTTATTTATGTTAATTTCTGCCCCCCCACCTCCAGACTGGAAGCTTGTTGTGGGCAGGGAACCTGTCTACCAACTCTGTTATATTGTATACTCTTCCAAATGCTTAGTGCATTGTTCTGCACACAGCAAATGCTCAATAAATAGAATTGATTGATTGCTGCCCTCTTCTCCTGCAACACCCCACTTCATGCTCCTCATTCCTCCCACACTAACATCTTAGCTGTACTTCCATTCTCCTGCCTCCAGCCTATCATGTATGTCCTTCCATCTACAAGGAATGCCCTCTCCCTCAAATAGCTCACACCACATCCCTCCCCACCTTCAAAGCCCTCTTGAAAATAAGTGTCCTACAGGAGTCATTCCCTGACTGATACCCAACCCCTGATCATGTCATTCTCAACTGTAATCCTTAGCACTTACGTGCGCATCAGTTTATTTATTCATGCATTCATTAATTTTTGCTTACTTTTGTTGCTACCAGTTGAATCTATGATTTTCCCTTTTGTTCCCATTATGTGTGCACAGTCTGAGTCTGTCTTTCTCCCCCATTAGGTTGTAAGTTCCTCAAGGATGAGCATTGTAGCTTCATCTATTACTGTCTGCTTCTAAGCATATAGACTTCTCTGTACAATAGACACTCAACAAATAATGATGATAATGTTAAAGGTGGTGGCAGATTGACTCTTCTAGGATCACATTGTTGGTGATACCATCTTGCCATTGCTGCTAAGTAGAGGGAAACTGTTTGTAAAGATAAATGTGCCTTCTATGGAAGGTCCAAGCCTAACACTGTAATACTCACCCAGTGTTCGATGTTCCAAGCATCAATCAATGGTATTTATTGAAGGCTTACTGTGTGCAAAGCACTGAACTAAGTATGTGGGAGACATGTTCCCTGCCAACAGGAACTTCCCATCTAGAGGGGGAGACAAATATTAAAATAAATTACAGATCTGTACATAATTGTTGTGGGGCTGAGGGTGAGGTGAATATCAAGTGTTTAAAAGGTATACAGATCCAAGTGTATTGGTGATGTGGAAGGGAGAGGGAGTAGGGGAAATGAGGGCTTAATCGGGGAAGGCCTCTTGGAAGAGATGTATGTATGTGTCCAATTCATCCAGTCAGACTCATGTCAGAAGAACGTTCGCTAGTTTAGCTGTTATGCTCCGTCCAAAGCACATAATGCAAACGCGGGTTCTGGCAGAACAATAATAATAATAATGGCATTTGTTAAGCACTTACTACGTGCAAAGCACTGTTCTAAGCGCTGGGGGATAAAAGGTGATCAGATTGTCCCACGTGGGGCTCACAGTTTTAATCCCCATTTTACAGATGAGGTAACTGAGGCTCATAGAAGTTAAGTGGCTTGCCCAAAGTCACACAGCTGACAAGTGGCAGAGCCGGGATTAGAACTCATGACCTCTGGCTCCCAAGCCCACGCTCTTTCCGCTGAGCCACGCTGCTTCTCTGCAGCGTGTACTAAGTGTACTGACCTTGATTTTGTTTTCCAATTCCTTGTCCATCCATGTATCACTGGACTGTGTACAGATGACACTCTTTTTTAAGTGCTTAGTAACCTGCCTTTCTTGAGGCTGGTTATGCGCAGATTTCCTTCTGTAATCTGTGCCACTGATCTAAATATGATAAATCCCTTTGATATTTAAAGTGTCAGAGATCTAGGTTTACCTCTTGTGATGTGACCTTGAGAACATAGCCTCCATGTGCCTCAATTTCCTCCTCTTTAAAGTGGGGATAATAAGACTTGCTGCCTACTTCACAGGATGCTTGCCAAGTGGTTTGAACTCTTCAGATTAAAGGCAGAAGGTTCATATACTGCAATATTATTCATAATCATCATCATCATGATAGTTCTACAACTACTAATAAAGTGATGCAAGTGCACACAAAGTGCAATTAGTTGGCATTATTATTTGCTTCATCTTGTTTAAGACTGCACTCAGCATTCAGAAAGTGGAGAGCTTCATTCTGGAATATTTCCATTAATAACTCAATTCCATTCTTCCCTCCATTTGAGTGTAAGAATCTCATTTTACACATGTCATGGAGCCCAAAGTATTAACTCTCACAATGGTAAGAACATTTCAAACATGAAATATGAGTAATACTTTATTTTTATACACTACTAGAAATTGCTTTAGAGTGAAACAAATTCCTAATGTAGTGTTTCATCACACTGCATATATTAGGTTTCCTGGTGATAAGTGAAGCTGCAAAGACTTTTTGATTTAGAGTCTACTTGATGGGAAGGGCCGAACAAGGTAATACAGATCCCTTGCCCAGAGGGTAATGGCCCTGAAAAGGTATCTGTGTGTATTGGGGGGTGGGGGTGGGGGCAAGGAGGAGCAGGAGAGCAGGACCATTCTTTAGTGAAACAAAAAAAAAATCATCTCAAGTGATTGGGGAGATGCTCTACTGGCTGAGAATGCTGTACCACTGGTGAGTGTGAGCCAAATGAAGGAGGGCACACTCAGGCAAACTGGAGAGTCTCTCTTGCCTATGGAGGCAAGGGAGCTGATTGCCAAGGGCTAGCTTGGTTACCTAGGACCTCAACACCCGGTGGAGAATTCCTGGACAGTATCCACCTCATTAAATCAATAATAGCACTTAAACAGAAGTTCCTGCATCTATGGTCCTGAACTAATGCCACTTAATGGAGTGATGCGACATCTAGGATCCAGAACCAGCAACACCTAAGGGAATTTGGTGCCTATTGCAGAGACTAGGGACAGGATTGTGACCTCTGTCACCAACACAAAGGTTATGGCTACTTCCAGGTCAGAAATCTGGGCACTGCACCATCAGAATCTGTAGAGTGACCTTGCTTCTTGGACAGAAACTTGGAAAATTTAGTGTGCAAGCGTATCTGAGGGGTCTCAGAATACATTTCTGTTCCTCTGGAAAACTCTTTTAACTCTGAAAGCAATGAACATCATAGAAAATTATCAAATTATTCACACAGGCACTCTTTTCTATGAATAACGATAGAGTGAAAGCCTAAAGACTTAAAAATATCATTTATGTGTCTGATCAATTACTTTCCCCCCCTTCAAAGCCTTGTTGAAGGCACATCTCCTCCAAGAGGCCTTCCCTGCCTAAGCGCCCCCATTTCCTCTTCTTTCACTCCCTTCTGCATTGCACTGACTTGCTCCCTTTGATTTTCCCCCCTCCCAGCCCCAAAGCACTTATGTAAAAATCTGTAATTTATTTATTTATATCAATGTCGCCGGCCTCTAGATTGTAAGCTCATTGGGAGCAGGGAATGTGTCCGTTAGTTATTGTATTGTACTCTCCCAAGCATTTAGTATAGTGCTCTGCACACAGTAAATGCTC
The DNA here is from genome assembly GCF_015852505.1 of Tachyglossus aculeatus. Lineage (NCBI taxonomy): Eukaryota > Metazoa > Chordata > Mammalia > Monotremata > Tachyglossidae > Tachyglossus > Tachyglossus aculeatus. Next base: position 26,390,508 of record NC_052098.1, on the reverse strand, counting down.
AATGAATACAATTAAATGAATGAACTTGTGTACATATCTTTAAATTATATACTCTAAATGATTTATTTATATTAATGTCCATCTCCCCCTGTCGACTGTAAACTCATTGTGGGCAGGGAAAGTACCTGCCAACTCTGTTGTACTGTGCTCTCACAAGTGCTTATTACAGTGCTCTGCTCATAATAAGTGCTCAATAAATACCATTGATTGATTGGTTGATTGATAGTGAGCACAGGCACCAGAAGAACCTCTGTTGCCTATATTGCACCGAGTGTTGGGATAACTTAGAAGATAATTATACACAGTGAGAAAAACAAGCCCTAACCTATGGAGCTAAAGAAAATTTCTTATTGCTATGCAGACCAACAGCTTGATGGATAGAGACCATAACAACAATAATGGAAGAACCTTTAGAAAGGTTGTGGATTATGGCAGAGCACAGGATGTTCTGGAGAAACTATATCCACAGAGTTGCTTTGAATTGGAAATGACTCGGCACTTAATAATAATAATAATAATAATGACTGAATAGAACATGTCCCACTGGCAGTAAGACATACCTTTTCCCACTTAACATCAGTGTCTGGACAAATGGACAAGGGCCAGAAAAAGTACCAAACTCTATTTTTGTGGGCTGTGTACAAGTGTCTCTCAAGGACACTCACACTCATAAAGTAGTCTCATCGCCGACAGCATCATCTTCAAACTGACATAATAATAATGATGGCATTTGTTAAGCACTTACTGTGTGCCAAGCATTAGCGCTTACTATGTGCCAAACACTGTTCTTGCTGCAAAGATTATATCCACTACATACTCCTATAGTCTGAAGGTACAATATGGTGGCTCTGAGAAGATTGTGACTTTAACCATCCTGAGGGAAGGACAACTGTGTCTTGCCTTTTGTACTGGACTTAGCTCTCAGTAGGTGCACAATAAAAACCACTGACTGATTTTGACACCAAGTGACAGAACTGAAAGTAACGCAACCAGTGAAAGTAACAGCACAGCAAAAGACCATTATTACAAGCACTAGCAAGTCATGTATCCATTTTATCAGCCACATGTGCACTCACCGATATGATCTCACTGTCTGTCAAGTCATCTTTAAAACCCCAATATTTATGACACTAGTAGCGATAGTATTTATTAAGTGTTTACTGCACACAGAACACTATACTAAGCACTGACAAAGAATACACAGGTGGGATATAGACACGGACTTTGTCCCCTGAGGGGCTCACAATCTGTGATCCCTATTTCCGAGGTTTCGTGTAGAGTGACGTAAATTGGCCAGAGTGCCAGAAACAGAGTCTGTGAGAGTGGAATGTGTTAAAAGTCAATGTGCCCATGTGTGGGAGGAGAGTGGAGACAGCCCATCAATCAGTCAAGAATTTCCTACCTCTGCACTCCTGCCCCTCCCTACCCAGTGAACGTGAGTTCTCCAGCATGAAGAGAAGAATCAGTCAAGACAAAAGGACCAGAAGTGATAGTGGCATAGGGAAGAGGTACAGCTACCACAAAAATGGTAGCAAATGGACTGAGATCACACAGTGCATCATATCTTTTGATGATTATGATGATATTTGTTAAGTGCTTGCTATGTGCCAAGCACTGTTCTAAGTGCTGGGGTAGATACAAGGTAATCAGGTTGTCCCACATGAGGCTCACAGTCTTAATCCCCATTTTACAAATAAGGTAACTGAGGCACAGAGAAGTTAAGTGACTTGCCCAAAGTCACACAGCTGATAAGTGGCAGATCCAGGATTAGAACCCATGACCTCTGACTCCCAAGCCCGGGCTCTTTCCACTAGGTCACTGCACAGAGTAAGCACAGTGGAAATTAGAAAATATTGAAAGTGTTGGCATAGAGAGAGTAGGAGGGAAGAAATTTGAGGATAAATCCCAATACATAATAGTCTTGAGAGGAATTTCCATTTGTGACAGATCCCCAAGGAGACTGGAGATTTTTTTTTATTATAAGACTGTGAATGTTATAGTTGAAGCAAATCACAGAAGTTGTAGCTGCATAGAGTATTCTTGGCTGGTAAAAGGATTATTTGGAAAAAGTGGATGCCAATGTGTTAGCTAAAGGACTACATGTAGCTGAATTTTATGGCTGGATGATTGAATGGGGTGAATCTCAAAAAGATCACATAGGGTTTGAAAAGAAAGAGAAAGAATTTTAATAGGATGGGTTCACTCAGTGTCTTGGTCACAATCCACTGGAAATCAGCAGAGAGCCATGAGTGCCTTCATGGAAAGAATCAGAGAGCTAGAAAGAGGAAGAGAGAAAGGGGCACTGGGGAGGGCAGAAGAAGCACTAGGATATTGATAAGGGAAAGACTCTGGAGAGAAAAGTAGAGCAGCAGAAGCAAAAAGGCAGAGGGTGAATGTGTAGAAACAGGAGAAATAAGGAGCAGAAAACACATACTGGGGGTCAACTTTATACACAGAAATGTCAGAAAGCTAATCATCATAGTTAAGCTCTAGGGTTCACCATGTAGTTGCCCCACACAGTTCTCTGCTGCATCTTTTCCAGCCACACTCCCATATCCCAGCCAATCTCTTCATCAGATTTCCCTTCTATACAACCACCTTTTCACTTTGTTTGGTCTTAATACCCTTGACATACTGCATATGCTTCAAATCCCTGTTCTTTGTGTTTCTGAGCAGAGATCCAAATGGGTAGAGGATTCTAGAACATGGCAGAATCAAAGAGTACTTTGTGGAACTAGGGAGAGGACAATTCTGCCTACTTCCTGCTTTTCAGCTCACCGTTCTGCCATTTGAAACTCCATCTGTAGATAATAAGGTCTCCAAATGTTTACAGTTGCCCCACAGGGTGAAATAATCATGTTGTGTGCCCTAGATAAATTCTAGATCCCTCACCAACTCTGAAATCCCTCTCTCTGATCATAACCTCCTCACCTGTCTCCTCACTCACACTCCTTTCCCCTGCAAATCCATATTACTTCCTCATAGAGATCTTCGCTCTCTTGACCCCATCCATCTTTCTGAGCACCTCACACCCCACCTCGTCTCCCTTTCCTCTCTACCCAATCTTGATAATTAGATTACTGCTCTCAACTCTACCCTTTCTACTCAGCTAGACTCGTTCACTCCCCTTCCCTTTGCCGCTCTCGGACCACTAACCCACAGCCCTGGATCACTGCCACTGTCCTCCTCCTTCGCTCTTATGCTCGAGCTGCTGAACGCTCTGGCAAACGTCTAAACACCATCCCAACCTCGTTCACTTCAAGTTTATCCTTTCCTGCCTTACCTCAGCCCTCTCCTCTGCCAGACAAAACTATCTCTCCTCCCTCAACACCCATGCCCATCATCCCTGTCAGCTCTTCCGTACATTCAACTCCCTTCTCAGGCCCCCGGTTCCTCCCCCTCCTCCTTCCCTCACCCCCAAAGATCTGGCCTCCTACTTCATTAATAAAATTAAATCCATCAGGTCTGAGCTTCCCAAAGTCACTCCCCCCGCCTTTCGCAACACCCCGGCTCTCAACGCTCTCCGCTACTCTCCCATCCTTCCCAGCAGTATCCTCAGAGGAGCTCTCCTCCCTCCTCTCAAGTGCTACTCCGGCCACCTGTGCTTCTGACCCCATTCCCTCTCATCTCATGAAATCTCTCGCTCCGTCCCTTCTCCCCTCCTTAACTTCCAACTTCAACCGCTCACTCTCCACTGGTTCCTTCCCCTCTGCCTTCAAACATGCCCATGTCTCTCCCAGCCTAAAAAAATCCTCTCTTGACCCCACCTCACCTTCTAGTTATCGCCCTATCTCCCTCCTACCATCCCTTTCCAAACTCCTTGAACGAGTCGTCTACACGCGCTGCCTCGAATTCCTCAAAGCCAACTCTCTCCTCGAGCCCCTCCAGTCTGGCTTCCGTCAATCAATCAATCAATCACATTTATTGAGCGCTTACTGTGTGCAGAGCACTGTACTAAGCGCTTGGGAAGTACAAGTTGGCAACATATTGCCAACATTCCACATACATTCCATGGAAACTGCCCTCTCAAAGGTCACCAATGACCTCCTGCTTGCCAAATCCAAAGGCTCCTACTCTATCCTAATCCTCCTCGACCTCTCAGCTGCCTTCGACACTGTGGACCACCCCCTTCTCCTCAACACGCTATCCAACCTTGGCTTCACATCCTCTCCTGGTTCTCCTCTTATCTCTCCCGTTGTTCATTCTCAGTCTCTTTTGCAGGCTCCTCCTCCCCCTCTCATCCCCTTACTGTAGGGGTTCCTCAAGGGTCAGTTCTTAGTCCCCTTCTGTTCTCGATCTACACTCACTACCTTGGTGACCTCATTCGCTCCCACGGCTTCAATTATCATCTCTACTCTGATGACACCCAAATCTACATCTCTGCCGCTGCGCTCTCTCCCTCCTTCCAGGCTCACATCTCCTCCTGCTTTCAGGACATCTCCACCTGGATGTCTGCCCGCCACCTAAAACTCAGCATGTCCAAGACTGAACTCCTTGTCTTCCCTCCCAAACCCTGCCCTCTCCCTGACTTTCCCATCACTGTTGACAGCACTACCATCCTTCCCATCTCACAAGCCCACAACCTTGGTGTCATCCTCGACTCCGCTCTCTCGTTCACCCCTCAGATCCAAGCCGTCACCAAAACCTGCCGGTCGCACCACCGCAACATTGCCAAGATCCGCCCTTTTCTCTCCATCCAAACCGCTACCCTGCTCGTTCAAGCTCTCAACCTATCCTGTCTGGATTACTGTATCCGCCTCCTCTCCGATCTCCCATCCTCCTGTCTCTCCCCTCTTCAATCCATACTTCACGCCGCTGCCTGGATTGTCTTGGTCCAGAAACGCTCTGGGCATGTTACTCCCCTCCTCAAAAATCTCCAGTGGCTACCAGTCAACCTATGCGTCAGGCAAAAAACTCCTCACCCTCGGCTTCAAGGCTCTCCATCAACTCGCCCCCTCCTACCTCACCTCCCTTCTCTCCTCCTACAGCCCAGCTCGCACCCTCCGCTCCTCTTCTGCTAATCTCCTCACCGTATCTCGTTCTGGCCTGTTCCGTCGTCAACCCCCGGCCCACGTCATTCCCCTGGCCTGGAATGCCCTCCCTCCCGCGAAGCCGCCAAGCTAGCTCTCTTGCTCCCTTCAAGACCCTACTGAGAGCTCACCTCCTCCAGGAGGCCTGCCCAGACTGAGCCCCCTCCTACCTACCTCTCCCCCTCCTCCCCCTCTCCATCTCCCCCGCCTTACCTCCTTCCCCTCCCCACAGCACCTGTATATATGTATATATATTTGTATGTATTTATTACTCTATTTATTTATTATTTGTACATATTTATTCTATTTATTTTATTTTGTTAATATGTTTTGTTTTGTTCTCTGTCTCCCCCTTCTAGACTGTGAGCCCACTGTTGGGTAGGGACTGTCTCTATATGTTGCCAACTTGTACTTCCTACGCGCTTAGTACACTGCTCTGCACACAGTAAGCGCTCAATGAATATGATTGAATGAATGAATGAATGAATGAATGAATGAATTGTCCTGAAAAAATAGCTTTCGGGACAAACCAGTGAGTTTTGGGACAGCAGGTACCTGCAACATAGAAGCCAAGTCAGAATGTGATAATTCAATCCACACCCTGCTTTACCAACAGCTTACCACTTTAAAAAAGACAAATTCTATGATTAGAAGTGGGCTAACTCGTGTTCTATCCTTTTGTAACAACTGCCCTACATTTTTTCCTGTGTACTAGTAATATACTGTGCTCACCCTTTTAATAATAATAATAATAATTCTGGTACTTGTTAAGCACTTACTATGTGCCAAGCACTGTTCTAAGCACTGGGGTAGATACAAGTTAATCAGGTTGGACATAGTCCCTGTCCCACATGGGGCTTACAGTCTCAATCCCTATTTAACAGATGAGGTAATTGAGGCCCAGAGAAGTGAAGTGACTTGCCCAAGATCACGCACCAGACAAGTGGCAGAGCTGGGATTAGAACCTGTAACCTTCCAACTCCTAGGCCAGTGCTCTATACACTACATCATACTGCTTCTCAGTGACACCTTTTGTGTCATTAGAAGCAGCATGGCCTAGTGGAAAGAACACGGCCCTGGGAGTCAGAGGATCTGGGTTCTAATCCCAGCTCTGCCATTTACCTGCTGTGTAACCTTGGGCAAATCACTTCACCTCTCTGGGATTCAGTTTCTTCATCTGTAAAATGGAGATTCAACACCTGTTTGTTCGTTCATTCAATCATATTTATTGAACGCTTACTGTGTGCAGAGCACTGTACTAAGCACTTGTCTCCCTCTCCCTTAGACTGTGAGCCCCATGTGGGACAGGGACTATGTCCAACCTGATCATCTTGTTTCTACCCCAGAGCCTAGTACAGTCCTTAGAACATAGTAAGCTCTAAACAAACACCACAATTATTACCATTATTATTCCTTACATAGTATAACTCAGGCAGAGCAACCCAGAGACTGAATGCTTCTGTGTTCCTGTGACCTTGTATTATTTTTTCCTGTAAAGTCAATGTAGGTCCTAATAAACCTGACACCTGTGTGAGTCTCAGGGAAGATAATTTATGGCACTTTTGGAGTGAAGACAGCTCATGGCCTGGGGGAAAGAGCTCAAGGCGGGGCGTCGAGAGACCTGGGTTCTAGTCCCAGCTCCACCACTCATCCGCTGTGTGATCATGGCCAAGTCACTTAAATTATATGTGTCTCTATTGCCTCATCTGTAAAATGGAAACACCTCAGCCCTCTCCTTAATTAGACTGTGAGCCCTGTGAGAGACAGGGACTGTATCTGAACTGATTATGTTGTGTCTACCCCTGAGCATGGCACATAGTAAGTCCTGAATAAATATCACCATTATTATGACTATGCATTCCCAACTGATTTAGCCAAAGGACTGTGTTGCCTGAAATAAACCCCAAGCAGGTTGAGGCTAGGTTGGGATAGAGCAGTGTGGTCCCTTATCCTTTCCTGTTAGGGTCTCAGAAGACCTGGTGAATGCCTTCATGTACGCACAGCTGTCTGCACTGACTGATCGCTAGCAGCCCACAGAGATTTACAGGCTGACATAAATGCATAGCAAATGCCAGGTAACACCCTCCAGGCTGGGGGTAGGGTTGGCCAGGCTGTAGAGTGCTTGGGCCAGAACAAATATATGAGGGGCAGAGAATATCAGTGCCCATAACGGCTCAAGGGAGGAGATACCCTGGTTTCAACCAGGGCTAGAGGGTGAGGATTAAGGCACTCACACTGGGCTAGAGGATGAGAATCTCTGCTACACATGCAGGGCTGGAGATGTTTGGTTCCATTAACTCAGTTACCAACGGCTTCGGGTGGCCGCGAGTTTTGTTCCCAAGTGTTTCTGGGAAATTTAATTCAGAAGGAAGATGGTTGCTCGGAAGGAAGATGGGTGCCAAGTTACAGCCTTTATGAGATATATGCTCTCTCTTGGCGTCTCACACTTGCAAGGAGCACAGTGAGTCCTGTTTTGTTTTGTTTTGTTTTTCAAAAATTTTACAGTCCCTAGATAAACTGGACTTGGTGCAGCATAAAGATATCTTCTAATTGCATTACTTCTACTGCTCTCCCTTGGATTGGCCATGAGTGAAGTCAGGTGAGGTTCACCCCTCCCCTTCTTCATCATTATCATCACGGCTGTCACCACTTCAGCTCTCCCTCGCTCATTTGTTGGTTATGGCAAATCTTACAAATGCACTAGCTGAAGTTTCTGCATTAGGGAGGCCATGCATCCCAGTGAAAAAAGCGTGGAACTGGAAGACAGGAGACCTTTGTTCTAGTTGCAGCTCTACCACTGGCTTGCTGTGGGCCCTTGGATAAACACTTAACCTCTCTGTGCCTCAATTTCCTCAGACTACTTCCCCCTACTTCTTAGATTGTGAGTCTCATATAGAACAGGGACTGAACCTGATCTGATCATCTTGCATTTACCCTAACACTTACCGCAGTACTTTGGCACATAGTAAGCATTTAATAAGTACTACTGTTGTGATTAGAAGAGGACGATGTATAATTTATGTTTTATGGGAAATTTAAAGAGGTTAAGGGGCGTGTAACAATTTAGCCAAGATGATGTGCTGAATGAACTGGTGCTACTCTACTTCCACCAGTGTTTATGACAGTGATTCACAACCCTTAACTGCACTTATTTTACAAAGGGAGAACCCAAGCTCTAAAAGTGTCACAGGATTTCTTTGGAGGCTAACAGCAGCAGCAGAACTGAGACTAGTTGGAGAGATTTTTTGAGTCCTACACATTTGGGCAGATCACTAAGTCACTCTGCTTCAGTCAACTATTAAGATGAACCCTGAAGAAGCATGCCTACATTTCTCATCACCCAGACTGGAATGGGGCTTGAAAATTTGCCTCATCTATCCACCCCGCTTCCAGGCAGGATGGCATCACTCAGCGGTCTGCCCAATCTTTAAAATCACCAGGCCAGCCAGAAGCATCCCAAGCCCAACAAATCTAAGCCCAAATCTTCAGTGCTGCAAAGAAAGCCGTTGCTGTTGTTTTGCACTTCATTAGAGAAAACAACTGCTTATTATTAGGTGTGCAATATCTCTTTAAATCCATCATTTCAAACACTCAGGGACTTGTTTAAATATTAAACTGTCCTTCTTGGTGTTCTTCCGATCTCGTGTTCTTCCGATCTCGTGTTCTTGTGGCAGGATGGGTAATGGTCATCAGTTTCTGATACCTGCTCACCAATGGCCTGGATTTCTTTTCATCACAGTAGCTACCACCAAGCCCATTCTCCTACAGGCCAGTTTCAGTTGAAAAATTTATGAATGCTATTAGCATCTGTCATGACCAAAACTTCTTCTCCACCACACGAACTTCCAATATGTGGTAGGGAACAAATTGGTCACATATATCATCAACATGAATGAAGGTTGCTAGTGTCAACATCACAGCATTACATCTACTTTCAGCTATAGAACGTATCACTCAAAGAGAATTTCTTCCACAATGCATTTAGAGAACCAAAAATAATGGAATATCTTTCACCTCCATATTTCATTCTAGTTATATTCACCGTGGCTTTTCAGCATAGGCCACTCGTCTTGCCATTAAGGGCTATAAGTGCAACTGAAAAAAAAAAAAGAAAACCCAGGAACCAAACATTTACAGTTTGGAAGCAGTAACTGGATTCTTGTTCTGGCAGAGGCTGGAAGGAGAGAAATATTGGGACATTGTTTTCCTTTGGCTAATTCTGCCAAGTCAAAGAGGAAATTAGAGATCAGAAGAAAATATTTAGGTCAGAAATGATTCACTGAACAAAAGTTGCTTGATCCTTACCCACCTCTCCATCTTCCCCCTCCCTTTTATTGGAATCATTTTTCTCTTGGGCGGAATTTGTGATCACTGAATAGAGAAGGAAATGCCCATTGGAAGAGCCATAAATTTCATTATTTTACAAATGTGTAATAAATTGCTTTAAAAAGGGATGTTGCCATTCAAACTATTTTTCTGTATATTTTCTGGATTCACTGCACTAGATTCTACCCCATAGGAACAGAAGGTTAGGCAGCTTGACTGATCAGACCAAGAATCCTGGAATCTCTCGGTGCAGCAAGGAAAATACTGTACCTAAATTGGAAGTCTGCATCACGATCCAAATACACGTTGTACTTCTTTTGAAAGCAAAACGAAAACTCAGCCTTTCCCTTATGGATTCATTACAATAGCCCTTAACTTAAAAGCTCTTTCCAAACCATTTTTATTTCTTGGATTTTCCCTCAAATTCATTATTATGAGATGAATGTATGGCAAAGTCTGCCTGAGATGCCACTGAAAAGGGCAAGGGATCATGAGCTACAGACAGTAAAGTGGAACTTGAGATCCAGGGAGAGAATCGTGGAATGGAGTTCATAGCTTTAAATTGGGTGAATAAATAAAATCTGTTTGTTATAGTATAGCATCATACTCAGAGCTGATGCTCCAAAATATGTTAATAATGAATATGAGGATGTGAATAATAGCAATAATAACAACCATGACTCATTCAAAAACCAAATAGGACCTCATCATCATTTGATTTGATCAGGACCGTTCTTCTTGATTTATAGAAACAGTGGGATGGTAGAAGTAAAAAATTGGGAAGATCATAAGAATAATGCGGTATTTGGGTTTTTACAACTTAAAAGAGTATCTTTGGGGGATTTCTCAATGAAAAATATGTATTTTCTTTTGCAGGGGAGTAGCAGGGAGGTTGAACTTTTAAAGCCAGGCACACTGCTCTGCTACCACCATAAGTCCATTTGACTATTTAAACCAGGCAAACTCACCCTGGGATTTTTTAGTGAAGAAATAGCCACATAGAGAGAAAGTGTGACATTCTTTAGAGCTGCTGTTGCAAAACACACAATGATTTAACCCTCTGCTCATGACATATGCAAGCCCCTTCATTTTACAACCACAAACAGCCAAATTCCTGGAAGAAGCACAGTGTCACCTGAATAAATGGTCACAACAAAAATCTGACCCCACGTACAAAACAGATCAAAAGACTGAGATTGGAAGTCTCATATCTTCCTCAATGGTGCTACTCAAGAGAGCTACAGACTAGAAGTCAAGATGACCATGAAGACGGCTTGGGAGCATGTGAATAATTCCCTAACCATCATGTCCTCTGTGGAACCAGGACAGTATTGAATCACATGATCCCCACTGACTTTCCCTGAAATCAGACAGGGAAATGCACCAGAGGGCACATTAACGGCTTGGATGTGAGTTCAGGTAAAGAAATTACAAACAGACCTGAATGGACTCAGCTTTCTTACTATCCTCATTCAGGTTTATAAGCCTCAGGTAATTGAACTTTCCTGGCCCAGAGCCTTTCCAAGGACTCTGAATATCTTGAGCAGCCAATACATAGGCATCTCTGATGCTCAGCCCTTTCCCTCACCTCCCCACTGTCACATTTAGCTTCTTCCACAACTCAGTGCACTGGGCTGGAACCATTTTAATCTTATTTCAAAGCAATCTTGCCCTTCCTCCAGCAACCCAAGAGACGGTGTCTCTGAGGACCCCAAAGCTCATGAGATTCAGTGCCTTTTGAACCTGTTTTCTCAACCAAGCTGCTCTAGGAAAAGTAGGTGTCATGTCTTATGCTGTCGAGTCATCTCTGACCCATAGCAACTCTATGGACACATCTCTCCCAGAACACCCCATTTTCCATCTGCAATCATTCTGGCAGTGTATCCATAGAGTTTTCTTGGTAAAAATACAAAAGTGGCTTACCACGGCCTTCTTCCGCGCAGTAAACTTGAGTCTCTGCCTCTGATTCTCTCCCATGATGCTGCTGCCCAGCACAGGTGAGCTTTGACTGTAGCAGATTGCCTTCAACTTGGTAGCCACTGGCCAAGCTAGGAATGGAATGGGTATGCCCCTGCTTGACTCTCCCTCCTGTAGCCAAGACTGGTAGAGTACTGGAAACTCTCCAGGTGTGATCCTGAGGTGGGAAAAGTAGGTGGTAAGTAATAATAAGAAGAAGAATGGTAAGTCTCCCAAGTATATTAATTGTCTTGGGATTTTCCAAGCCTTTGGGCCAAGCTCTGAGAAAACTCTTCCTGAACTTCTACTGTACCAGTTTTAACCGGGACCATTTTATTTTCATCTTTTTCAGGGGGTTTGATCTCTGTTGATTTGCTTTAAATTTGGGGGAGTGATTGTTTTAAGAGTTTATTGCCCGCAAACAGATTTCTACCACTCTAAATAAGCTGGCCCAAATTGACGGAGATCCTAGTCTTAATTGTCTCCTGGCAGGTGACAATTGTACATTGTACCCAGAAGTACATTGAAAGAGCCTTTGGTACACATGAATAATAGCACAATTTCCAATTATTAGGGAGGCAGCATGGCCTAGTGGAAAGAGCTCAGGATTGCGAGTCAGGAGACCTGGGTTCTAGATTTAGCTCTTCCACTGACCAGCTGTATGACTTTGGGCAGGACAAATAACCACTCCATGCCTCAGTTCCTTCATCTGTAAAATGGGGATAACATACCTGCACTCCTTCTCTCTTGGATCATGAGGCTCACTTTTACAGGGATTGTTTCTGATCTGATTATCTTGAATCTACCCCTAGCACATAATGAGGAATTAATACATTCCACAATTAAATTAAATTAAACTACTGTGATACTCTTCCTGCTCTGATTGCCCACAGCATGAGATGAGATCAGACAGTGTAGTTGTACTTTTTGTCCCAAGGAAACTAAGACTAGTGAATGCCCAATAAAAATGATATTTCACTGTATTGTGTGCCTTTCTCCCATTTTTATATTTTGGTTACACCTCTGACCCATTCTCATGTTTCTACTTGCTTCCCTATCCTCTCCTCTTCCATAAGGACATAATCAATGCCATAGTAGTTCAATCTATCAACCAGTGGTATTTATTGAGTGATTATGTGTGTAGAAAACTGTACTAAGCACTTGGAAGAGCACAATACAATAGAGTAGGTAGGCACATCCCCTTACCACAAGGAGCTTGCAGCCTAGATCAGAGCAATAGTCAATCCACCAGATAAAAAAACAGCATGACAAGTGGAAATGAAGAACCGATTGCTTGGTGCCCTCTGATGACCCCTTAAAAACTAGTAGACTGCTGCCTCAAAGCTAAGCTAACCTGGCATCTGTCCTCCAGATCTCACAGAATATTACTTTGTCCCCAGCCATGCTTAACATTCAGCACAAACTGCAAGGGATGTCCCAAATTTTGACTCCTCTTTCCTAGCTCAAGCCAGACAGATTTCATATCAATTTGCCCTTCTATGTCCCAGAAAAATTAATGTTCCACATGATTTGAAGGCAGTAGTTGACACAATGTGAACAGATCGAAAGGACACTTGGAGGGAGGGTGTGAGTTTTGCCCTCGTTTACATCCATCCTCATGGTTAGGAATGTACTAACATCCCCAGTTTTTTCCTCTAATAACCCATCCTGGACCATTCATCTATAAATTTACCCCAATCTCTTCTTTAACCTTTCGACACTTTCTGGCTGCAAAATTTGCAGTAGCAATAAAATTCCAGTTGCTGACTTCCTCCTACAAGAAGACACACATGCTCGTTTTGGGTTGGGAACCTATTACCTTAGGACTTCAACGGGTGCCCTCTAATTCTGGTGAACAGCAAGTCTGGGTTTTCCAGATTGAAATGCCCCAAACTTTTCGGTCTGCACTTAAATGGAAGTTGTTTCATCCCCTAGAGGTCATTTTAGTAGGCTTTTTCTGAGTCTTTTCTAGCTCTGTCCTTCCTCAAGTAGTGTTACCAGAATTGCATCCAGTATTTTAGACATGCCATCATTTTATATCATGGTGAAATTCTATTTTCTCTTTTCTTCTCACTACACTTCCTGAAGTTACTGAGCATTTTGGAGACACTCCTGTCTACTGCTTCCAACAAGTGCCTTGACACCACTTCATGCTTACCTTTCCCACCCCCTTCTGCATCATCCTCCGCCACTTGTCAGCTGTGTGACTTTGGGCAAGTCACTTCGCTTCTCTGTGCTTCAGTTCCCTCATTTGTAAAATGGGGATTAGGGCTGTGAACCCCCCGTGGGACAACTTGATCACCTTGTGACCTCCCCAGTGCTTAGAACAGTGCTTTGCACATGGTAAGCCCTTAATAAATACCATTATTATTATTATTATTATTATTATTATTATTATTCTCCTGACTTACTCCCTTTACTCATCCACCTTCCCAGCCCCACAGCACTTATGTCCATATCCACAATTTATTTATATTAATGTCTGCCTCTCCCTTTAGACTGTTAGCTCATTGTGGACAGGGAATATGTCTGTTAATTCTTACATTGTACTCTCCCAAGAGCCTAGTACAGTGCTCCGCACACAGTAAGTGCTCAGTAAATACTGTCTCGCACCCAATACAGTCAGGAAGTTCTTCTGGGAGTCCAGCTCAAGTCCTCTAGGTGCCAACTCCATCTGGAGTCAGTCAGTCAGTGTATGAACGTCAGTGCATTAGTGCCGGTGGTGGCGGGAAGAGGGGTTCCCTTTTGCCAGGTTTCCGAGAGTTTTTCCATCCAGGCAGGGAGGACTGGGCCTTGATCCGTGACAAGGGGAGGCAGTGGTCTGGGGGCCGTCTCCAGCTCATCCACAGACGTGATCTGTCCATCCCCGCTACTGCTCTCCGCCCTCTTTGTACTGCCCTCCCATCACCCTGTCGTCCAGCTGAGGCCACGGTGACCTTTGTGGCCCCAGGGTTGGTGGGGGGACTGGATCAGTGAGGGAAGGGCTTGGGGGGGAATGGTCAGAAGAAAACAGGTGTGTACTCTCAAAATTTTCCCTTTCCACCCATGTCTGCGTGATCTCTGTGGGAACAGACTGGCCCCCACAGCTCTGGCTGAGCTGTTTCCCAGCCCCCAGAGAGAGAGAGAGGAGGTGGTGGGGGTGGCACGTGGAATGGGGTGGGGGATCTTGCCATATCAGATGGAAGTTTTTCCAACCAATCGGCTACAAGCTGAGGGCTCCTAGGAGGAGGGGAAGGGGGGTGAGGGAGCAGGCTGGGAGGTGGGGGACATGGGGGAGAGAGAGAGGAATGTAGAGAGACAAGAGGAGAGGAGGAGACAAGGAAAGAATAAAAAAAATAACAATAATAACTTTGGGATTGATCAACCCAAGCCCTGTGATGATGATGATGATGATTATGATGATGGCATTTGTTAAGCACTTACTGTGTGCAAATCACTGTTCTAGGCACTGGGGGGATACAAGGTGATCAGGTTGCCCCACAGGGGGCTCACAGTCTTAATCCCCATTTTACAGATGAGGTGACCGAGGCCCAGAGAAGTTGAGTGACTTTCCCAAGGTCACACAGCTAATTGGCGGAGCCGGGATTTGAACCCATGACCACTGACTCCAAAGCCTGTGCTCTTTCCACTGAGCCATGCTCCTTGTCGACTGGGTTGAGCACTGAGACAGATGCTAGAATAAATGACATATTTATTCTATTTATTTTATTTTCTTAGTGTGTTTTGTTTTGTTCTCTGACTCCCCCTTCTAGACTGTGAGCCCACTGTTGGGTAGGGACCGTCTCTATGTGTTGCCAACTTGTACTTCCCAAACACTTAGTACAGTGCTCTGCGCACAGTAAGCGCTCAATAAATACGATTGAATGAATGAATGAATGACTGAACAAATCCACCTCCCTGCTGAAGTTGTCTTCCTTTTTCATAGTTTTCATTAATCAGTCTCATCCACTGCAAAAGCTGGGTGTCTTTAATTCCTCTCTCATTTCCTTCTTGTACCCTGGTTCTCAAAAATCCCTTCTTGCTTCATCCTATGGAGTATTTTTATAATTCATTTATTTTCACCATTACCTGCCATACTACTCCTTCCTGATTCCTGCTTTAAATATGGCCGCCTTTATTGGTTTCTCCTTCTGCCGTGTTCTCCACAGCAGGTCAGTGGCAGACGTAAGTACCAGTAACATTTCCCATTATAATTACTGTGTAAAATGGCATGGCTTAAATATATCTGTTTTAAAAAAATGTTAAGATTTGTCAGAACTTATCAGACTTCTATAGTACCAATGAACTCATGCTCATCTGGGCCACTGATCTCAGTGCATTAGTACCCAGTGCTATCATTTGTAAGCTCCGTCTAGGCAGGGAACACGTCTACCAACTCTGTTATATTGTAGTCTTAGTGCTTGCGGTCTTGGGTTATTAGAGAGAAAAAATTGGGGGATGTTAGGACATTCCTAACCTTGAGGATGAATGTGAAGGATGGCAACAGTAACACCCTTCCTCTAAGTGTCCTTTGGTGCCAGTGTAGGAATGGCTAGACTACTGCTCTGATCTAAATTGTAAGCTCCTTAGTGCTAAGTACAGTGTTCTTCACAGAGTTAGTGCTCAATCACCCCTGAAGAAACATCGGGGACTAGTGAAAAGAAACACAGGGCCTGAGAGTCAAAAGAACCTGGGTTCTAATCTCAGCTCTGCCAATTGCCTGCTCTGTGATCTTGGGCAAGTCGCTTAACTCCTCAGTGTCTGTGTTGCCTCATCTGTAAATTGAGGATTGAATACCTGTTCTCCCTCCTACTTGGACTGTAATCCCCATGTAGGACAGGGACTGTGTCCCACAAGATTAAGTTGTATCTACCCCAGCACTTAGAACATTGCTTGACGTATAGTAAGTGCTTAACAAATACCGTTCAAAAATACAATTGATTGATTGATTGTTAGTACAGTGCTCTGCACACAGTAAGCGCTCAATAAATATGATTGAATGAATGATTCCCCTCTCCTCCAGAGAAAACAAGGTAGCAGCAGCAGTGTCAAAACTCATCTCAACATGTCACTTCTAATAGACTAAGCCTAAACTGAATGTGGGGACTGTGTACTTAGTTCCCCAGAACGTTAGTTTAGCAATGGGACCCAGAAAACCTTGGAACTGTGGACTCTGCTCCAGTCCTGGTTGGTGCCATTTAATTGATTAAACAATGCTGGGGACATTTACCACTTCAGTGAGAAAGGAATGATGAAGTGAGATCTGGGGAGCTGTTTCTCTGCCCCGCTTTTCATGCCCGGCCACCAGGAAGTCCTGATTCCACTGTATGTGCTAACACAAACTAAAGTTCAGAAATGCTCTGTGTTCAGGCATGGAGGACTGATCATGCCATGGTAGCCTTTCAACCTAAACAATTTCCACCCAATTGGACCTAGTAAAACTGGCCCTGTGTGGGCAGGAAGAGGCCCCGCCTCAGTAGACAATGATAAAATGTGGGAATTCAGAACACTTCTTGAGGTTGGGAAACATATGCAGCAGGCAGTCCTCAGGAGACTCATAAGGATTTCACACCTGTGATTATCTTAACTGGTCATTGGCTATCCCTAAAGCCCCATACAGACACAGTTGAAAGAACAGCTATCTGGCAATGAATAGCTTGATTTCTACAAGAGGCAATTCGGGTACAACCGTTTCAGGTAATTTAGCCTAGCCCTATAAATACTACTAATTCATCCAGCACAAATCAGGGCACACATATTTTTCAAACCTCATTCATCCCAACTGGAAATTCATTTAAAATGAACAGATAAAATACAGCACGGCAAGTGGCAATGAAGAACCCGATTGCTTGGTGCCCTCTGGTGACCCCTTAAAATCTGGTTGACTCCTGCCCCAAAGCTAACTTGGCATCTGTCCTCCAGATATCACAGGATATTAATATGCCCCTGACCATGCTTAACGTTCAGCACAAACTGCAAGGGATGTCCTAAATTTTGACTCATTCATTCATTCATTCATTCACTCAATCGTATTTATTGAATGCTTACTGTGTGCAGAGCACTGTACTAAGCGCTTGGGAAGTAAAAGTTGGCAACATATAGAGACAGTCCCTACACAACAGTGGGCTCACAGTCCAGAAGGGGGAGGACACTTCCTTTCTAGCTCAAGCCAGGCAGATTTCATATCACTTTTCCCTCCTACCTCCAGAAAAATTAATGTTCCACATGATTTGAAGCCAGTAGTTGACACATTGTGAAGAGATCAAATGGAGCATGAATGGCAAAAAAAGCACTCTCATCACCACACATGGTAGGCCCCCAGGGCACACTGGGGTTTGCAATTTAAAAAGAGAAGCCATTCCGTTGCTTTGAATTCTGCGGCAATACATTCTAATTCTTCAGAAATTACCTACCTCTTGTTGAGAATGCACATATGACTGAAAATGTCTCTACCAGTGTGTGCAAATTGGTGGGTTAGCACCAGCAGATAAGAGTCTGAAGAATTCCCTCCTCTTGGGGCTGGGGGGGGGGGGGGGCATTATGCTAGGATATTCATATAAAGCAATCTTTAGAAATTTTAAACTTGGAAAAACTTTTAATCTAACCCAATGATCATTTTTCACTTTGCACTGAATGCCAACCGAATAATGCACGTATACACTATATGTGTTTACTCTGGTTAATTTCAAACAGCTTTTCCATATCCATATGAATAGAGAGTAAACACTGGAATGTATATATAATTACACTTGCCCTTACAGTTTGAAAATGATGCTACATTTGAAGAGCTCTTGTTAGTATGTCTGATAGGGCTGATTTGTGACTGATATTCCTTCCTCAGACCTGATTCATTCTTTCATTCATTCAATAGTATTTATTGAGCACTTAACTGTGTGCAGAGCACTGTACTAAGCGCTTGGGAAGTACAAATCGGCAACATGTAGAGATGGTCCCTACCCAACAACGGGCTCACAGTCTAGAAGGGGGGTTGCATCACAGTGCATCACAGTCTTAGAAGGGGGGGTTGCATCACAGAGCAACCTGATGCACTGTTGCATTTATTACTCACAGTGTCTAACACCATTTTCATTCTAGTTTTTTTCTGCTGTGATTTTTTTGAAACTTCTGATCTAAGAGAGTCCCGTCTCTAATTTCTGTAACCCAGGCTGTTCTGTATTCTGCTGTTGTTCCCAAATTGTTCAAGGCTAGGCTACCTCATGTGTGGTTTTGTTCCACTGTACCTTTAAAATATTTCTTCTGCCCCTCCCTGTTTTTAATTGCCCCCACCATCCAGCAGTAGTTCATGTATCTTACCAGCTTCCCATTCAGCTCACATGTCCTGCCCAATAAAGGTGTGAGGCAATCAGTTTTTACACTGGGGCTGGTGGTCTGACACAATTCCAGGACCTCACTGTTGGGACCCCATCTTGCCATTTGATGTTGAATATGGCATGAAATAAATGTTAGTGAAATGGTCCTAGAAATCTGATGATTCCCCTGTTGCAAATTCAGGTCTCCCAGATGGTATAGCAGGTGCATATTACAATTGTTCTATAGCCCTTTAATTTAATTCAAAGCTTTCTTGATTTAGTTTTCTCTGTCTTTCCCTGCATCTTTGGACAATATGCTGCCTAGCTAGCAGAAATCAATGACTGCATTCAGCTGGGTTACAGAAGGAGCTCCATGACTATATGTAGGGTTTTCCAGGCTCAGGCTACACATAATCTCAGTCCTCATCAAGAAAATTGTCAATCCTTTGCTGATGCACCAAAACATTTCATAGTCATCTACTTATTATTATTGTATTTATTAAGTCCTTATTATTATTAGCATTATTGTTGTTGTATTTAGTAAGTCCCTACTATATGTTGAGCACACTTCTAAGCACTTGGGGCAGTTACAAGTTAATCAAGTTGGACATAGTTTTTGGGGCTCACAGTCTAAGGGAGAGGGGGAACAGGCATTGAATCCCCATTTTACAGATGTGGAAACTGAGGCCCAGATAAATTGTGACTGTAAATGGTCACACAGCTGACAACTGGCAGAGCTGGGATTAGAGGTTCTCTGACTCTTAGATCTGTGCTCTTTCTGTGCTACTCCTCATATCTTCATATTACTATCATTATTACAATTGTGGTATCTTCTTATATGTATAGAATGAAGTCACTAGCATACAGAAATGCCTGTATAAGTCAAAGATTTGGATAATGCTACCATTCTGTTAAACTGAAAGAGTTTCATGGGGGTTTGGAATTCCATTCTGACACTTTTTCCAATTATTGCTATGTCCTTAAGAAGGGTTGAATAACTCACTCCAAGAGTGTGAGTTACAGTACCAAGCCTTACAGGATACTTCTAGTTAAAAAGTGAAGAGGGAAAGCTAACAAAGGAGGTGGAGAAGGAATAATAGAGGAGTGGGAGGAGAACAAAGAGATTATGATGTCCTTATAGGTACTGAAAAAGTATATGAATTTCATTGCATTCAAAATACTGAAACTGGCTTTAAATTTAGCTATCCTGCAATGGCTGTATGTTAACAACTCACTCCAGCCGTTTCACACACTTCCAAAATACAAGAATCACTCTGAAGTTGACTCAATTGAAAAAAAGAAGAAAATACACCAGCTGTCACCAGCACAGGAAGTGGGCATAACTTAACTAATGGAAAACTGCATCCAGTATGGAATGAATGAGCATTAATCACAACTTACACCCCAAGTATCAGTGTGGAAGAAAAAGAGGTTATTTTATAGAGAGAATGTTGGGGAAATATGATGCAATTTCAACATGGCTAAACAGGAAGAAACTGGAAGAATGTAAATGTTCCCTACTGAACCATGTTACCAGTCATGCAGCAGGAATCCCTTATGGCTTGTGTCAATGCCAGTGAACACCGTTGTCACATAAAATGGAGGCCATTGAATTCTTCATCCCGCTGCTTCCCACATAGTGTGTCCCAGTTTGGGCACTACTTTTATTTAAAATGATATTTGTTAAGCACTTACTATGTACCAGGCACTGTACTAAGTGCTGGGGTAGATACAAGTTAATCAGGTTGCACGCAATTCATGTCCTATATGGGGCTCACAGTCTTAATCCCCATTTTACAAATGAGGTAACTGAGGCACAAAAAAATTAAGTAACTTGCCCAAGATCACACACAGCAGAAAAGTGGCAGAGCAGGAACTAGAACCCATGTCCTCCTGACTTCCAGGCTTGTGCTCTATCCACTAGGTCACACTGCTTCTTTGAACTGAGATCTTTTCCTGTTCATTTTGATAATGTTTTGGGTTATTTCACTTAAATGTGGAGAAGAGTGAGGAGCAAACAAAACCTTAAATATTTCATTCATTCATTCAATCGTATTTATTGAGTGCTTACTGTGTGCAGAGCACTGTACTAAGCGCTTGGGAAGTACAAGTTGGCAACATATAGAGACGGCCCCCACCCAACAACGGGCTCACAGTCTAGAAGGGGGAGACAGACAACAAAACAAAACATGTGGACAGGCGTCAAGTCGTCAGAACAAATAGAATTAAAGCTAGGTGCACACTATTAACAAAATAAATAGAATAGTAAATATGTACAAGTAAAATAAATAGAGTAATAAATCTGTACAAACATATATACAGGTGCTGTGGGGGGGAAGGAGGTAGGGCGGGGGGATGGGGAAGAGGAGAGGAAAAAGGGGGCTTAGTCTGGGAAAGCCTCTTGGAGGAGGTGAGCTCTCAGTTGGGTTTTGAAGGGAGGAAGAGAGCTAGCTTGGCAGATTTGTGGAGGGAGGGCATTCCAGGCCAGGGGGAGGACGTGGGCTGGGGGTTGACGGCAGGACAGGCGAGACCGAGGTACGGTGAGGAGGTTAGCGGCAGAGGAGCGGAGGGTGCGGACTGGGCTGTAGAAGAGAAGGGAGGTGAGGTAGGTGGGGGCGAGGTGATGGAGAGCCTTGAAGCCGAGAGGAGGAGTTTTTGCTTGATGCATAGGTTGACTGGCAGCCACTGGAGATTTTTGATTACATTTTCTCTCACCCTATATAATCTACTTGGGCTTTAGAATATAAAACATCTTCCAAGTGAATACCTAGAGAAAACTGAAAAACCTATTTTCAAATGAATTTTCGATTGATGCAGTTCTAACCACCCACTTGCTGAATCTAGAGAAGGAAAAAAAAAACCCAGCAGGTCCCAACTAATACTGTGCACATGGTCTTTATTTTTCCCTCCAGTTGATGTCAGAAAAGCAATTTGGTTTTCATCTCAGGGGATCCTCATCCTTAATATTTTTCCCCAAACATCCAATAGTTGCAGGAGGAGGACCTGCCAACAATGAAGGTGGTTGCCCAGAAGCAGCAGCAGGGAAGGAAGCAAGTCGAACTGCCACGTCTCCTTTTTCTCAACTGCAGCATATTCATCCATGGGAATGGCCACATCAAGCAATCATTCACTTTTATTGAGCACTTAGTGTGTGCAGAGCACTGTACTAAGCACTTGGGAGAGTACAACACAACACTATAACAGGCATATTTCCTGCCCACAATGAGCTTACAGTCTAGCGGGGAGCTTCCATTCTCCAGGGCTTTCTTATGTGACCACTAAAATGTGGTAGGGCTACACTGGAAACCTCCAGGACATCTTACAGGAGGCTAAGGAAGCAATGTGGCCCAGTGGAAATAGCACAGGCCTGGAAATCAGAGGAACCGGGTTCTAATCTCTACTCCGCCACTTGTCTGCTGTGTGACTGGGGGCAAGTCACTTAACTTCCCTGTGCCTCATTCATTCATTTATTCAATCGTATTTATTGAGCACTTACTGTGTGCAGAGCACTGTACTAAGCACTTGGGCAGTACAAGTCGGCAACATATAGAGACGGTCCCTACCCAACAACGGGCTCACAGTCTAGAAGGGGGAGGCAGACAGCAAAACAAAACATGTAGACAGGTGTCAAAACCATCAGAATAAATAGAATTATAGCTATATGCACATCACTAACAAAATAAATACAGTAGTAAATGTGCACAAATAAAATAAATAGGGTAATAAATCTGTACAAATATATACAAGTGCTGTGGGGAGGGGAAGGAGGTAGAGCGGGGTGGGGGATGGGGAGGAGGAGAGGAAAAGGAGGGCTCAGTCTGGGAAGGCCTCCTGGAGGAGGTGAGCTCAGCGTGGCTCAGTGGGAAAAGCCCGAGCTTTGGAGTCAGAGGTTATTAAGTCTGTGAGCCCCACGTGGGACAACTGGATTACCTTGTATCTACCCCAGCGCTTAGAACAGTGCTTTGCACATAGTAAGCGCTTAATAAACGCCATCATTATTATTATGAGGAATGTGAAACAGGAACTGTGTCCAACCTGGTAATTTTACTACCCCAGTGCTTAGTCTAGTACCATTTAAAAAAAAAAATCCAAGACTGCACTTTGGGTGCCCCCCGCCTCCCCCAACCAGCACCACCACCCTAGCATCTAGACTAGCTCACTGTGGGCCAGAAAGGACCCTGCTATATTGTGGTGCTGTACTCTCCCAAGCATTTAGTACTGTACTCTGCACACGGTAAGCGCCTCATAAATACGACTGATTGATTAGCATCTCTGCCGGGCCAGCAGGAGCACCACCACCATGAATCTGGGCAGCAGAAGTCTTGATGTCTTGAAGTCAGAAGGTTATGAGTTCTAATCCCGGTTCTGCCACTTGTCTGCTGTGTGACCTTGGGCAAGCCACTTCACTTCTCTGTGCCTCGGTTACCTCATCTGTAAAATGGGGATTGAGGCTGGGAGCCCCATGTGGGATAGGGACTGTGTCCAACCTGATTTGTTTGTATCCACGCCAGCACTTAGTACAGCACCTGGCACATGGTAAACACTTAACAAATACTACAAGTATTATTATTATTACTAACTCTTCCTGGAGTCATGGAGGAAGGCGAAGACCCCTCCCTCCAAAAACTGTTTTTAGGTATTTTGTTTACCTTCACCACTAACAGGACTTGGACCAGGTCTTATCTGTTTTCTTCACAATTATCCTCATGCTACGCACATAGTAAGCGCTTAATAAATGCCTTAACTGTGTATCCAGGTGTCTTGATAGTTGGATTTTCCATGCCTCCTGTAGCCCACTGATCTCACAGAAATTTGATCACTTTATGTCACACTTTGATTCCCATATAAGGAAAAATAGCCTTGGAGTGATGAAGGCCCAAACCAACACTACACTATACATTGATTGCTGTATTTGCATTCCTCTAATGCAGTCCTTATCTTTTGCCTTGAATTTTGTAAAACAGAGCTATCTTCTCCTTACCCTTATGCCTCCCTAGTTTAAAGGCCAGAGCGAGCTAAAAACCTCAGAGATAAGACTCAGGCACCTGCTCCTTTCAGAAATCATAGGAGCTGCAGCATTAAGAACGGCATAATGAAAAGGGGCTAAAATAGGCATAATATTTAGAGAGACAATTCTCCGCCAGTGTTTCTGTTGCAAATGGATTCAGCAAACAGCGATTCCCAAATTGAGCCTGTGGCATTAATATCACTGACTCTTGTAAAACCAACAGGATACGTCTTGCTTTTAGCACCAGTGCCCATGTTTAATTAATCAGCCTGCCATCCCCGTTTGCCCTTCACTGAGTTTCACTAATGATTATGCACTGGAAAATTCAGCCCCTTGATGCAAACAATGTCCTGCTTAATGTGTTCATGCTATACACTGGGTTTGGGGAAGAAGTTACCTTGTTAGTGAGAGGGCCTCTCTTCTGTTATTGTTCTGCTCTGACAATTCAACGGGCAATTTCCAAGCAGACTTGCTTTTTTCATCTCTGTTCCTCATATCCAGGACTCTTTTTTAACCTCCTTTTGTTTTCCTTTTCTTTTTTCTGCTCTCTGGTTTGGGATAAATAGGTGTGTATCTGGTGAATCCTATGGTTCAGATAGTGTGAGATAGTAAGTTATTCGGACCAGTAATGGCAAAGGATTGTGCAGACACAAAGCTATTCTTCACCCCATCACTATCTTTCCCTTTCCCTGAAAGCCGTGGAGCTTTCAGGCTTTTTTTTGGTGGTCACAGTGAATTTTTTCTCTCTCTCTGCCAGTTCATTCTGTAAAAGGACTAAGATCATATGATGAGATGAAACCTTCTAAATAAAATATCATTCATACAAAGGAGGAGCATTTTCCTCTGGGTCATTATCAGTGAAACCCAGTGAGGGGATAATAATGACAAGAGGCCTGATTAATTAAACATTTTGACTCATTGAGTGTAATTATGCTTGGGCGAATCAGCTCAGGGACATCTGTTTATTCTACCCGAGGCTGAGAAGGCACCGAACTAACCTCCCTCGGATCCCAAGCACAATGTCAAGTCTGAGAACTGAGAGGTCACGTTCCCTGGCCTGGAAAATGTCCCTAGGTCTCTGTTGGTTCCTGACCAGCGAGGAGGGATTGGTGATGCTTTAGTGTTTTCATGCTGGGGAGACAGGGTTGGTAAGTTATCAGGGGTGGGTGCATGCTGAACGGTAAAGGAGGATGAGAGTAAAGGAGGATGAGTGGAGGAAGAAGATTAACCTCCCCAGCGCTTAGAACAGTGCTTTGCGCATAGTAAGCACTTAATAAATGCTATTATTATTATTATTATCATTAGGGACCCTCTGGCAGTGACAGGAGTCAGGAAATGGTGATGGGGGTCCTGGTGCCGCGGCAGTAAATTGGGGGATCCTAATTAGGTCTTGGGCTGCCGGGCTGAAGGTTGGGTAGACTGTAAACTCCTTGTGAGCAGGGATCATGTCTCTCAACTCTGCTTTACTGTACTCTCCCAAGGGCTTATAGTGCAGTTCTTTACACAAAGTAAGTGCTCAATAAATACCATCGATTGATTGATTGTGAACCCCGGTCCTAGCTCAGGCTTCAGACTGATTGATAGGATTCTGCTGAACTTCCAGATCACCCCAGTTTGCTCCGACTTTTGATATTCTGAGTGGGCATTTAAGCGTCAGCCATGGAATTCTAATAACAAAGAGTCTTAGTGTCAATTCAATCCAGGTTAGAAGGTGTGGGAGTCCTGAAAAACCCAGGGTTGGAAAGGAATTTGGTATGGAAATGTTCAGATTTCAACTCATTGCCACCATTAGCTCACATTTTCTTAGACTAATATACTTCTCCCTCGGATTGATGGAAGGTCTTTTCCTCAAAGAACTCAGAGCACAAAGAGTCAATTATCCACACATCCAGTTCTGCCAGAATGTGTATTTTCACTAGGCATTTTGGCTAGCATGTTGTTAGGGAATTAGGGAACATCCATCTGACAACATGAACCTGTTTGGTTTGCACATTTGATTATTTATTCTGATATTCCGTTTAAGCCACCGATGCCATAGCCCCATGAGGCAGAACTGGAACTAGAACCCAGGTCTCTTCCCAGAGTCATGCTCTTTCCAGTGACCAAAAACAGGGCTCACCGCTAATAATATACATATGATAAAGGCAAATAGAAAAGATTCCACTGAGCAATGGAAGTGTTATGGACTCAACTGGAGGTTTTGAGTAATGCATCATTAATTTTCTCGCCAATCCTAGAATAACTGAAGCCAGACGGTAGCTGCAGACTCTGTCCTGAGCTAGGGTCATACTCAGTAGGCGCCTCTCCCGAAATGAACAAAATGTTGCCAAGACCTGAGAAGCAGAAGTAGCACGGCCTATTGGAAAAAGCACAGCCCAACGAGTCAGAGGACCTGGGTTCTAATCCCGATTCTGCCACTTGCCTGCTGTGTGACCTTGGGCAAGTAACTTAACCTCTCTGGGCCTCGGTTTCTTCATCCGTAAAATGGAAATTCAAGACTTGCTCTTCCTCCTTCTTAGACTGTGAATGCTGTGTGAGTCAGGAACTGTGTCTAACCTGATTATCTTTTATCTACTCCGGAGCTTAGTACAGTGCTTGGCACATGCTTAACAGATGTCATTATTATTATTAAGCGGAAAGCAAAGAATGAGAAGAGAGACTGAGTGATGGTCTAGACAGGACAATAGAGGAATTGTGCCCCAATTAATGTATTGAATTTAATAAGGAGAGTCTAGATGTTGGTCTTCCATGTTGCAGATCATTTTCTTCAACATCTGTAATTTACTTGGTGAGAAATCAGCTGATGAGCTGTGAAGTCTCAGTCACAGACCGAAGGGATAATGCTATGTGTGATTCTTCTATGATGGGCGAAGCAAAAGATTTCCAATTTCAAATCAATCAATGGTATTTATTGAGTGCTTACTAAGTGCAGAGCACTGTACTAAGCACTTGGGAGAGTATAATACAACAGAACTGGCAGGCACGTTCCCAAATATGTCCATATGCCTACACACACATATCAAAACATGGTTCCTCAGCTGGCAACTTTCCTTGTTTATGCAAGTAAATGAAAGACTTCCCTTCTGGGCTATTAGAGTATATGCTCTCTCACTGTTGATGGATACTACTGAAAACTAAACCTAAAAGCAGCTCTTCACATTAATCATCATCATCATCACCTTCCTTTTCACTAGATAATAGGAGTCATTTTAGCTTCACAAGTCTGAAGCACATTCTAGTGACTTTTATAAACTTAGTGGTAAACCTGAGAGATATACCAAAAAGCATGTGTCTTCGTGTGTGGTGTGCTAGAAGCTGAACTGTCAGGAAGCAAAGGGAAAACTATCAGGAATATTTAATTTTTACTCTGGGTTGGATTATCATTTGCTAAATGCCTTGGTAATTGCGGCGACATTCATTATTATTAGAATGAAAGGTTAAGGCCATATTCTTTCAATGAAAGTGAATTTTGTAGTCATAATAATGGTGATGGTTTTTACTGAGCATACACTGGGTTTGCTGTATTGTACTTAGCACTTGGGAAACTACAACAGAAGCACAAAGTAAGTTCTCTGCTTACAATGAGCTTACACTCTCGAATACAGTGAAGCTGAATTGTCTCCACTGCAACATGTTTGTCCTACTAAGAGAAAATTGGCTAATGCTAACTATCCCTATCACCTCTTAAAGGGTCAAAATCAAATGAGGAAGGCATGTCAGCTTTGCTAGGTATCCTGTAGAAGTAGCTACACCAGTTTCATTCACATTCAAAATTGCTTGTGCAGTCAGAAGTTACACAAATAACCCTTAATACCACGTTGGTACTATTGCCGCTTCTCTCAGACGTATTGCAGGGGACTTTCCAGAGCAGTGGGGTGATCTGATCATTTCAGAATCCTAGCAGCTCCCAAACCGCAACATACCTTCAGAACTTCTCACCCATTTGGGCAGGAGCATTAATAAAGGTTAAATTTTTTTTCCTTTCCAAGAAGAGCAGTAATTTCACCAAGGAAAAGTACCAGAAATAGAAGAATAAATGAGTTCACTCAATCCAAGGCAGAAGAGAATGCCATTCTTTCCATCCTTCTGCTATAGAACCACTTGGAAAGGAATCACTCTATGGGAGGTCTTCAGCGTTAGGCAATGAGAAGCAGCGTGGACTAGTAGAAAAAGCACGAATCTGGGAGTCAGAGGACCTGGCTTCTAATCCCAGCTCTGCCACTTGCCTGCTGTGTGCAAGTTTCTTAATTTCTCTGTGCCTCAGTTTCCTCATCTGTAAAACTCCCCCTCAGAGTGTGAGCCCATTGTTGGGTAGGGACCATCACTATATGTCACCAACTTGTACTTCCCAAGTGCTTAGTACAGTGCTGGGCACACAGTAAGCGCTCAATAAATACGATTGAATGAATGAATGAATGAATGAATGAGCCCCATGTTGGACAGGGACTAATGTGCTTATAATGAATCTACCCCAGTGCTTAGTAAAGTGCTTCATCCTCGCAAACTGGAAAGACCCAATCCACAATACCAGAATTTACTCCTCACACCTTTCAGACAAGATCAAAGAACACACCACCACACTTGAAATCTTTAGTGCCCTTCGATCCCACACGGGCTAAACAAGGACAGATCCCAGCAGCCACTAAGCAATGAAAACAGTTCCCTTTTATATATACAGTCAACATTTGCCCTTCCTCAAATATCCCTAGCTGGGCTGAGCCAGCATCCTTAGTTCTTCCTCTGTGCTATTCCCTATTTTCATCATCCTCTACTTACCCTTCCCCATTGCCACCTCCCCAGGGTGTCATCACAGTTGAGTCTCTCCCAGGTGTGTTTGTGCTGGGTTACTTCAAGTCAACCCCAGTGAACGACTCCTTTGTCTAGCTCTACTTCTGGCTTGTCACCCAGCTTCCAGGTCTTCTTCTTTTTCTAGTTTTGGTAGTGCATCCTTGCAGATGCAAGCTTCAAGTTTTAGTCTCTTTATTTTAGCCCTCCAAATCACTCAATGTCCAGAAATGTTCATTTTCCCCTTTTCACATCAGGCAGGCCAACTGCTAGAAGCAGTCTGTTGCCTGGGCAACATCTTCCAGAGTAGTTCCTCTAGCAAAACCATAAGAGGAACAAAAAGTGTCAGCCTGAGAAGTATAGTTGAGTTGCAGCTGAACAGTCTGTTAAGGTAATCAAATTGAATTCCTCATCTTTCCTCCTAAATTGTCTCCTCCACTTTTCCCGTGACAGGTGACAAAACCATTATCCTCCCCATCTCTAAATCCCTAAACCTTGGCATTATTCTCGATTCCGCCCTCCCTTTTGATCCCCACATTCAGTCTCTTGTCAAATCCTTTTGGTTTTTCCTCCACATTTTCAGGATTTGCCCCTTCTCTCCATCCAAATGGCCATCTTCGCTTATCCAGACATTTGTCATATCTTGATCTGAGTACTGCACCAAGCATTATTTTAATAATGATCAATCAACCAATTGTATTTATTGAGTTCTTACTTTGTGCAGAGCATTGTACTAAGTGTATGATATAAAAATATAACAGCGTTAATAATAATAATAATAATAATAATAATAATAATAATGGCATTTGTTAAGTGCTTACTATGTGCAAAGCACTGTTCTAAGCCCTGGGGAGGTTACAAGGTGATCAGGTTGTCCCACAGAGGGCTTACAGTCTTTATCCCCATTTTACAGATGAGGTAACTGAGGCACAGAGAAGTTAAGTGACTAGTAGACACATTCTCTCCCCACAACATGCTTACATAAGAATAATAACAATAACAGTAATAATAGTATTTGTTGAGCACTTCCCTGACCACAAGGAGCTTATAGTCTAGAGGGGGTGACAGACATTAAAATGAATTCTGGATCTGTACATAAATGCGGTGGAGCTGAGGGTGGGGTTAATAAAGGGTATAAATCCAAGTACAAGGGTGCCACAGAAGGGAGAGGGAGTAGGGGGAATGAGGACTTAGTTGGGGAAGGCCTTTTGAAGGAGATGTGATTTTAAAAAGGCTTTGAAGGTGGGGAGGCTGATCATATGTGTCGTCCTGATTTGCTCCCTTCATTCATTCCCCCCTCCCATCCCCACAGCACTTATATATATGTATATATATATATATATATATATATATATATATATATAATTGATTTGTGTATATGAATGTCTGTTTCCCCCTCTAGACTGTGAGATCACTGTGGGCAGGGAATGTGTCTATTGTTATATTGTACTCGTCAAAGTGCTTAGTACAGTGCCTTGCACACAGTAAGCACGCAATAAATGCAATTGAATGACTGAATGAATCTGCCAGATGTGAAGGGGGAGGGGGCTCCAGGCCAGAGGCAGGATATGGGCATGGGGTTGGTGGGGATTTAGATGAGCTTGAGATACAGTGAGCAGTTTTGCATTAGAGGAGTGAAGTGAGTGTGCTGGTTTGAAGTAAGAAATCAGGGTGGTAAGGTAGGAGGGGGCAAGGTGATTGAAAGCTTTAAAGCCAATGGTGAGGGGTTTCTCTTTTTTTTGCAGAGGTGGGTGAGCAACCAGTGGAGGTTCTTGAGGAGTGGGCAAACATGGACTGAATTTTTATATATATATATAAAAATGAGCAGGACAACAGAGTGACATTATGGGCAGAGAATGGGTCTTCTAATTATCTTGTATAGTCCTCTCCCAAGCACTTGGAACAGTGCTTGCCATACAGTAAGCACTCAATAAATACCATTGATTGATTGAGTGAGTGGGGAAAAACAGGAGGCATGGAGGTCAGCGAGGAGGCTGAAGCAGTAGTCAAGGCGGAGTAGGAATAAGTGCTTCGATCAATGTCATAGAAGTTCGGATACAGAGGAAAGGGTGGGTTTTAGCAGCGTTGTGAAGGTAGGGGGATAACAGATATTTCATCCCTATTTTAGATGAGGAAACTGAGGCCCGGAGACATTAAGTGACTTGCCCAAAGGCACATAGCAGGCAAATGATAGAGCCGGGACCAGAACCCAGGTCTCCTGACTCTGCCCTGTGCTCTGCCCACTAAGCCACACTGCTTCTTGACACAGTATTTGCCTTTTTCCAGATCCCCAGAGACTCCTCCAGCTCATCCCCCCTACTTTCTCAGTTCTCAGAAAGAATGATTAGTATCTCTTCAATTAACATTTACTCATTCCTTGAATAGGAGGCATGTCATTTGACTTGCACTTCACAAGTACTTAGTACAGTGCTCTGCACACAGTAAAGCACTCATTAAATACGACTGAATAAATTCGACCCTGAGGATGTCAATGCATCATTTTTTTTTAGGTTTTTCTTTAATGATTTCTTTGGCTTCACAGCCTTCCAATGCAAGTGGGACTTGCTCTGGTCAGCTGGTCCTCGTTCTTTTTATCAAGACAGCTGGGGACAAACCAAAAAAAAAAGTGAAGAAAATTATCTTCATAGTCATTTGTTCTCCCACTTTTCCTATCAGGAAGGGATGCCTTCTTTGGCCCTTCTGTTTGGCCCCATGTGCCCGAAGAATGATACTGTTACAGTTTCTGCCTTGCTAGCTACTTCTCCTGTCCAACTTTTATAATCTTGCCTCTACATAGTTCTACTATTTTTTATATTCCTCTTCAGCATCCTGGCTCAATTTCCCCTTTTTGTAACTTTCCCATTTACCCTTCAGGTTTATAGTCTTGGTTTAACAACTTGACTATTTTATTACCCTTCTTGTCTTTGCTATGCTTGTCTCTAAGCCTACAGAACTGCCTTTTTGAAGAACAGCCATCTTTCATGATCACCTTTGACCTTTAGACTGTTTTTCCACCACATCCTCCTTACTATTGACCTAAGCCTCTTAAAATTTGCTTTCTTAAATTCCACTTTCTTCGTCTTACTTGCTTCTCTCTTCTCTTTCCTTGGTATTTCTTTAGAATCATCTTGCAATTTCATCCCCTAAGGGTACCATTTATCTTTAAAACTTTGACTGGCTTTTCTCCTGTTATAAGAATGAATTCAAGAAGGGCAGCCTCAGTGCAGTCTAAACACCCCAAGCCTGCTTGGTTATGTTGCCCAAGGAACTTAACCGTGGCTCACCCACTTTACCCTCTTGGGTCTGAGGCCTACTTTGTGAAACATGCAGCCTCTATATGATGATGAGTCCAATAGTTGCTGCACTAAAGAGAACGAAACATATTGCAGGCGAACCAGATAATAGAAGCATTAAAAAAAAAGACTTCCTGACATGAGACAGCTTCTGGAAGGAGGAGCTAGATACACCTTCTAGAGAGCTCTTCCTTCCTCCATGTGAAGGCTCACAGGTGGAAGCATTGAAAGCAGGCAAATTGCTTGTTTTATATCTTCCAGGTGTGCCCTGGAACATCAGTGAGTGTCTAATGATCTTACATCTTCTAAAACAAAATCAAGTTTATTTACCTCTCAGCATCACACCTGGAGAGTTTCCAGTACTCTACCAGTCTTGACGATGGGAGGGAGAGTCAAGCAGAGGCATATCCATTCCATTCCTAGCTCAGCCAATGGATAGTGAGTGGAAGGCAATCTGCTGCAAGTCAAAACTCCCCTGTGCTGGGCAGCAGTGGCATGGGAGACAGTCAAGGCAGAGACTCATGTTTCCCGAACAGAAGAATGCAATGGTAAACCGCTTCCATATTTTCACCCAGAAAACCCTATGGATACACTACCAGAACAATTGCAGGTGGAGGTGGGGCGCTCTGGGAGAGACATGTCCATGGTGTCGTTAGGCGTCGGAGACGATTTGACAGCATAAGACGAAACAAGCAATGCCTAGTGGAAAGAGCACAGGCCTGGAGTCAGGAGACCTGGGTTCTAATGCCAGATGCACTGCTTGCCTGCTCTGTGATCTTGGGCAAGTCCCTTAACTTCTCTGTGCCTCAGTTTCTTCATCTGTAAAACAGGGATCCGTTACCTGTTCTCTCTCCCCAGCATAGGCTGCAAGCCCTGTGTCTGATCTGATTTCATCATATCTACCCTAGCTCGTAGCGCAGTGCTTGACATGTAGTAGTTGTTTAACAAATACCACAATTATTATTAGCTAGATAACATGGGCAGCAAAGATCGCAGTGATTACTGAGGCTGCTACACGGGTAAATGGCTGCTGGTCTGTGGCTCTAAAGGAAATCGTCAGCACCAGCACTTTGGCCACAAATGGATTTTGTTCAAAAAATTCTTGTGTGCACTTCATAATGTGCTGCACCCCTGCCTGCCTACTTGCTTGCTGTACTCACTGTCTCAGTAAGACTATGACTGGAAGGGACAAGAGAGTGCAAGTGGTGCCAAGCAAACCACTAGCATTAGAATCAATACCTTCGAGCATGCAGGCTTTCAATTCCAAAGTCTTCATTACTGAAAAGGGGAATTGTTTATAATGGGATACTCCATCTGAGAGAACTATGAAAGCAAGGTTGATATAATAATAATAATGGCATTTGTTAAGTGCTTACTACGTGCAAAGCACTGTTCTAAGCGCTGGGGAGGCTAAAAGGTGATCGGGTTGCCCCACCTAGGGCTCGCAGTCTTAATCCCCATTTTACAGATGAGGTAACTGAGGCACGGAGAAGTTGTGACTTGCCCAAAGTCACACAGCTGACAATTGGCGGAGCAGAGACTTGAACCCATGACCTCTGACTCCCAAACCTGTGCTCTTTCCATTGAGCCCTGCTGCTTCCCCATGATATATGATAAGCTCATTGTGATGGGATGTTTCAATGCCCCTATAAGCTCAGTAGCTAAGGTATATTGGTGCAACTCAGAGAGTGTGCTCAACACCAACAACATTAAAGCAGCCTATAGGATCAAAAAAGCCCATTTACCTCTACCAGTGCAACCAAGTCTCTGAGATAATATACTAGGCAAAATAACTATGTTGTTATCAGACAACAAACACTTGGAATGGCCTGGATGAGAAGACTCTGAAATCAAAAAGCTGCTTGCAGGGAAGCAGAGTGGCCTAGTGGATAGAGCACAGACCTGGGACTCAGAAGATCAGGTAGGGTTCTAATCCTGGCTCCACCACTTGTCTGCTGTGTGACCTTGGGCAAGCCACTTCATTTCTCTGTGCCTCAGTTTCTTCATCTGTAAAATGGGGATTTGGAATGATGGGCCTTGTATGGGACAGGGACCTTGCCCAATCTGATCTACCCCAGCATTTAGTACAGTGCCTGGCATGTAGTAAGTGCTTAACAAATACCATAAAAAAATCCTACTCCCTCCTATTAAACTGTGAGCCCCATGTGGAGTAGGGACTGTGTCCAACCTGCTTATCTGTGAGCCTGTTGTTGGGTAGGGACCGTCTCTACATGTTGCCAACTTGTACTTCCCAAGCGCTTAGTACAGTGCTCTGCACACAGTAAGCGCTCAATAAATATGATTGAATGAATGAATCTTGTAGCTATCCCAGTGATTAGTGCAGTGCTGGGCACATAGTAAATGCTTAATGAATACCATGAAAAGCAGTGTATCAAAAACAATTTGAGGACCCTTCTGACCTGTACAAAAGGGTGTTTATGGAACCCTACATAGTGGCATTTGGAAGGCAATCATAAACATGTATGAACAGTGAAATGCTAAGGCTGAAAAGATTGAGAACTAGGCAAGCAAAAATTAAACTAAGGACACCTAGACATCCCTGAAGAGTATTCACCACAGTGGAAGCACTGGAGAGTCTAAATAGCTCCACCCTCTTCAGAGACAAAAAGGAATTCTGAAAGAAATGACAATGACAGGTTGGCAACATGAAGCTGAATACTGTCACTGACAATGATTCTGTTACTTTGGCAGCACGACGTCCAACCTTGCAAGAACATACAGTTGGAATGATGAATCAAAAAGGGCACTTATGACCTTAATGAGATTGGCAGACAGTGTGCCACTATCAAGATTCCACCAAACTGAAAGTCTACAAAGCAACTGTAGAGAGGGACGGTCTATCAATCAATCAATCAACCAAACCATCTACAACCCGAGTTGGTAGATGCATTCCTTGCCCATAAGGAGCTTACAGACTCACCACAGATGTCACATAACTCCTAGAGAATCAATCAATCAATCGTATTTATTGAGCGCTTACTATGTGCAGAGCACTGTACTAAGCGCTTGGGAAGTACAAATTGGCATCACATAGAGACAGTCCCTACCCGACAGTGGGCTCACAGTCTAAAAGGGGGAGACAGAGAACAGAACCAAACATACCAACAAAATAAAATAAGTAGGATAGAAATGTACAAGTAAAATAAATAAATAAATAAATAAACAGAGTAATAAATATGTACAACCATATATACATATATACAGGTGCTGTGGGGAGGGGAAGGCGGTAAGGTGGGGGGATGGAGAGGGGGACGAGGGGGGAGAGGAAAGAAGGGGCTCAATCTGGGAAGGCCTCCTGGAGGAGGTGAGCTCTCAGCAGGGCCTTGAAGGGAGGAAGAGAGCTAGCTTGGCGGATGGGCAGAGGGAGGGCATTCCAGGCCCGGGGGATGACGTGGGCCGGGGGTCGATGGCGGGACAGGCGAGAGCGAGGTACAGTGAGGAGATTAGTGGTGGAGGAGCGGAGGGTGCGGGCTGGGCAGTAGAAGGAGAGAAGGGAGGTGAGGTAGGAGGGGGCGAGGTGATGGAGAGCCTTGAAGCCCAGGGTGAGGAGTTTCTGCCTGATGCGCAGATTGATCGGTAGCCATTGGAGGTTTTTGAGGAGGGGAGTGATATGTCCAGAGCGTTTCTGGACAAAGATAATCCGGGCAGCAGCATGAAGTATGGATTGAAGTGGAGAGAGACACGAGGATGGGAGATCAGAGAGAAGGCTAGTGCAGTAGTCCA
The DNA here is from genome assembly GCF_015852505.1 of Tachyglossus aculeatus. Taxonomy (NCBI): domain Eukaryota; kingdom Metazoa; phylum Chordata; class Mammalia; order Monotremata; family Tachyglossidae; genus Tachyglossus; species Tachyglossus aculeatus. The sequence continues at coordinate 26,355,077 of NC_052098.1, read as the reverse complement.
GACGGGAAGTTCCATTATTACTATTATTATTATGGTATTTGTTAAGTGCTTACTATGTGCCGAACACTGTACTAAGCGCTGGGTTAGATACAAGGTAATCAGGTTGTCCCATGTGGAGCTCACAGTCTTAATCCCCATTTTACAGATGAGGGAACTGAGGCACAGAGAGGTTAAGTGATTTGCTCAAGGTCACACAGCTGACAGGTGGTGGAGCCGGGATTAGAACCCACGTCCTCTGACTCCCAAGCCTGTGCTCTTGCCACTAGTCCATGCTGTTTTTCTGCAATACCACCTTTTGACATATTTAAATATTAAATGGCAATGATCCTGGAATGTAGTTTCCACCAGCACTGAAATAGGTTTTTTTTTGTCTAAAATGCCTTTAGTGAGTGCTATCTGTGAGGAGGATGGGTAGCCATAGAATATTTATACAGTTGCTGTCTGATGAGGTGAAATGGGGAGAACTGTGAACAAGGAGACCAGAAGAAAAGATTGAAAGTAACAGTGAAACAAAATGTCAAATGAGATGGCATAATGTTGTGTTTCTGGAAGCAGCAGAAGACAAACCAGTCCAGAGTTTAAGGCACTCAACCAGCTCTGTCTGTCCTACCTATTCTTGTTCTTTTCCCACCATAAGCCAGCCTTTACACTTCACTCTTCTAATAATAATAATTTTGGTATTTGTTAAGCGCTTACTATGTGCCAAGCACTGTTCAAAGTGCTGGGGGAGATACAAGGTAATTAGGTTGTCCCACATGGGGCTCACAGCCTTAATCCCCATTTTCCAGAAGTGGTAACTGAGGCATAGAGAAGTGAAGTGACTTGCCCAAAGTCACACAGCTGATAAGTGGCAGAGCCGGGATTATAACCCATGACCTTTGACTCCCAAGCCCACGCTCTTTCCACTGAGCCATGCTGAATACTATCGCTCTTGCTCTCATCTCTTTCATCATCAACATCTTGCTCACATTCTCCCTTCCCCTTAATATTCATTCAATCATATTTATTGAGCGCTTACTGTGTGCAGAGCACTGTACTAAGCGCTTGGGAAGTACAAGTCAGCAACATATAGAGACGGTCCCTACCCAACAACAGGCTCACAGTCTATATCCAACAGATCACCACTCTCCCCATCTTCAAAGCCCTGCCAAAATCACATCTCCTCCAGGAAGCCTTCCTGAATAATCACTCATCTCTCCAGCCCATTCTCTATCCGTTTTGGATCACCTATGCACTCGAGCTTGTACCCCCTAAGCATTTATGTATTTATCTCCTCACCCCAACCCTGCCCCATAGCACTTATATGCATATCCTTACATTTTGGTGCCTTCCCTACCTGTCATGTATTTTAATGTCTGTCTCCCCACCTCAATTATAAGATTCTTGAGGGCACAGATCATGTCTTCTTACTCTATTTTACTCTCCCAGTTGCTTAGTAAAGTGCTCTGCAGTGCTTGGCGCATAGAAAGCAGTGTGGCTTAGTGGAAAGAGTACGGGCTTGGGAGTCAGAGGTTGTGGGTTCTAATCCTACCTCTACCACTTGTCAGCTGTATAACTTTGGGCAAGTCACTTAACTTCTCTGTGCCTCAGCTACCTCATCTGTAAAATGGGGATTAAGACAGTGAGCCCCATGTGAGACAACCTGATTACCTTATATCTACCCCAGTGCTTAGAACAGTGCTTGATGTATAGTAAATGCTTAACCAATACCATCATCATCATCATCATTATTACAGTAAATGCTCAATAAATGCCATTGATTTGTTGATTGGTAGTGTTTGGCCATCAGAAATGGGGTAGCTAGCTTTCTTAGTGTACAGTCTTCATAAAGATTGTGACACAGAGAGACAGGGTTGAAAATGGTGCCAGATGCCTGGGATAGGAAGAGTGACGATCTCTACATGCTTCTGATTTGGAAGGGACTTAAGGTCATTCATTATTCGTAATAACATCTCTAGCCCAGACTGATAAAACGTCATCTTCAAAACCATAAAAACAGCTCTATGAATTATTTTAAATTAATCAATTCTAATAATAATAATGGTAATTGTTAAGTGCTAACTGTGTGCCAGGCACTATACTAAGTGCTGAGGCACTGAACTAGAGCATTTTACTAAGAGCTTGGGGGAGTAAAATAGAGTTAGTAGACACAATTCCCTGCCCTCAAGTTGCTTAGGCAGCATGACTCAGTGGAAATAGCCCGGGCTTTGGAGTCAGGGGTCATGGGTTCAAATTTCGGCTCTGCCAATTGTCAGCTGTGTGACTTTGGGCAAGTCACTTTACTTCTCTGTGCCTCAGTTCCCTCATCTGTAAAATGGGGATTAAGACTGTGAGCCCCAAAGGGGACAACCTGATCTCTTTGTAACCTCCCCAGTGCTTAGAACAGTGTTTTACACATAGTAAGTGCTTAATAAATGTTATTATTATTATTATTATTATTATTATTATTATATGAGCACAAAAGCAAATTATAGATAGGTGGAAGCAACTGCCCGGCCAACTGCCACTTCAGCACTTCAGTATCACCTAAGCACTTGGAGACTCACACTCCCCATTGCACTTATGAATATATATTTATACTTTATTGATTTCCCCTACCTGTAAGATGATGGAATGTCTTAAAGTCAATGGTCAGGAATTTCTGCTTTATGCAGAGAGGTCTGCATCACCACTGAATGTTGCTGAGGAATGGAGAGATTTGTACAGAATGACATTTTCAAAAAAATCCAGGAAGCAGAGAAGCAGCATGGTTTTGTGGATCAAGCACAGGCCTGGGAGCCAGAAGGACCTGGGTTCTAATCCCGCTCCACCACTTGTCTTCCATGGGACCTTGGGCAAGTCACTGAATTTCTCTGTGCTTCAGTTCCCTCATCTGTTAAAATGGGAATTGAGACTGTGAACCCCATGTTGGACATGGACTGTGTCCAACCTGATTAACCTGTACCCAGCTTTTAGTACAGTGCCCAGCACGTAGTAAGTGCTTAACAAATACCATTAAAAACAAAAAGTAAAATGTGGACTGGAGGACGATAGGTTGGAGACAGGGAAACAAGTGAAAAGGTTCATACAACACTCTATCTGGGATATGGTGAACATTGGACATAGGCTGGTGGCTGTTTAAGTAATGAGAAAAGGTTGGATCTTGAAAATGTTGTGGAGGAAAAACCAGTAGAGTTTAACAACAAACTGAATGAGACTTGAAAGAGAAATGGAGTCAGGGATAATATTTCACTTGTAGATTTCAGAGCTCGAGAAGATGATGGTGATGTTGACTGTGATTGGATAATTAGCTAGAGGAATGGATTTGGAAGGGAAACTGAGTTCAATTTTAGATATATCAAACTTATGATGCTGGCAGAACATCCATGTGGAGGTGGCCTTGAAGCAAGAGAACATGCAGGAGTGCAGAGAGAGCTCAGAGTTACTAAGGTGGGTTTGGGAGTCATTTGCAGAGAGGTGGGAGCTGAAACCATGAGAGATGAGCCCTCCCCACAATTCCCAAGGGAGTGGATTTACAGTGAGAAGAAGAGGGGACCCAAAACAAAGCCTTGTCTTCCTAATAATGATTGTGAAACTTGTTAAAAGCTCACTATGTGCCAAACACTGTTGTAAGCACTGGGAGCAGATACAGTACAATTATATCAAAGACCCTATCTCACATGGAGCTCAGGGAAAGGGAGAACCAGTATTTAAACCCCATTTCACAGGTGAGGAAACTGAGGCACAGAGAAGTTAAGTGACTTGCCCAAGATCCCACAGCAGGCAAGTGGCAGAGCTGGGATTAGAGCCCAGGCCCCCCAACTCCAGGGTCAGTGCTCTTTCCACTAGGCCACACTGTTACCTCTATAGGAAGCCTGGAAAAAATAGGCTGAAAATAACATTTGTTTTTTTTACAGACTACCCTTATCAGGGTACTAAATGCAGGTCATCGAGTATACATTTGTTTAAGGTCTCCAAGCTAGGCTAAGCAGTCTGGTCTTGAATCTACTCATCTCTTTCTTCATGAAAGAAATACCACTCCAGCTCAAGAGGCTCTCTTTTGTGAAAATCTCCTGTTGTTGAGGAAGCCAAAGTCTTCTATGCTAATCAATCAGTAGTTGGGAGACTATGAACTGGAGCAACAAAAAATAAATCAGAGAAAGTCACTGAGCTTGTGGAAATCCTTCCCCTCAACTGGAAGGATCATTAAGGATACTACTTGAGCACCTGCTTCCTTTTCCATTGTTTCCAGAGTCTTAAAGGCCCTCATAATTTGCTCTGAAGAAGAACCAGACAGTATAATTCATTCCTTTAAAGATAAGAAACTTGAGGCGGTAATCATCAGGTCTGGTTTCATTAATGATAATAATAATAATAATTGTGGTATTTGTTAAGTGCTTACTATGTGCCAGGCACGGTACTAAGCACTGGGGTGGATACAAGGAGAAGCAGCGTGGCTCAGTGGAAAGAGCCCAGGCTTGGGAGTCAGAGGTCATGGGTTCTAATCCCAACTCCACCACTTGTCAGCTGTGTGACTTGGGGCAAGTCACTTAACTTCTCTGTGCCTCAGTTATCTCATCTGTAAAATGGGGATCAAGACTGTGAGCCCCATGTGGAACAACTGATTACCTTGTATCCCCACAGTGCTTAGAACAGTGCTTGGCACAGAGTAAGCACTTAACAAATGCCATTATTTTATTATTATTACAAGCAAATAGGGTTGGATACAGTCCCTGTCCCACATGGGTTTCACGGTCATGATCCCCATTTTACAGATGAGGTAACTGAGGCCCAGAGAAGTGAAGCCACTTGCCCAAGGTCACACAGCAGACAAGTGGCAGAGCTGAAATTAGAACCCATGACCTACTGACTCCCAGGGCCGTGTTCTATCGACTTGTCAGTCTACTCTCTCCATGATAGTTCTGATTGGCCAAAAACCTCGAGCCGACCAGTTAAGGAAAACATAGCTGCTATGTGATACTGTGTAGAGTTGGGTGAGAAGTTTGAATAAAAAACAGGATGCTACATGAAAATATGTTACGTGAACCGGTGTTATAACAGTCAGTGCTAATGTGACAACTGTGTATCTCTAAAAGGCATTGGAGAAGTTGCAGAAAATAGCACACATATCATGCAAAAACCAAGTATTAAAATAGGACTTTCCTCTCTTAACGTCAGTGAAAATAATCCTCTTAGTCTCTGAATAATACTGCAGGTTAATTTGAGAATTAATTTTGGCACATGTAAAATTGCTAGTACTCTCTTCCACGGCAAGCCTATGAAAGCTTCCATTTAGACTTTAAGTTCCTCAAGGATGGGGATCACATTCTCTATCTCTTCCGTATGGCTCCCAAAGATCTCATTCAGTGTTCTCCACACACAGAGTAGATGTTCGATAAACATTATCACTGATGATGAGGAGACTGAAAATTAAGCCTTAGATTATTCCTAGCCATAGGATAGGACCCACAGGCTCTCAATGAGGAGATTTCCCCTGCCTGTGTAACCTTTCTAAAGAGATCTGAAGCAGTACCAGAAGCTTCTGTAGCACACCAACTGTTGTGTGAAAGCCAACAGCAGGGAATCCTGAAGGGTCTACAGTAAAAGTGAAAGAGGGCAACTAGGATTGCATCTTTCACCATGTCCTCTGCAGTGCTGCCATTGACTGGGTGCTGCAGCAGCAGAAATCAATTGAACACTCTAATGAGGATTTCAAACAGGAATGAAGAGAAACAAGTGAGCAACTTGGCCGATGATGTAGCACAGCTGTCTGAAAATGTGATAGAAGTGCAAGAAATGACTAGCCCTGATGTCAATTCATTTTTCCTTCTCCATCAGTACACTAAAAGCTTGAGTAATGAAAGTCAGCAGTTAAGAAAGAAAAATGGACAGAAATACAAGGCACTATCAGTTGAAAGAATTTGACCTGAGAAGCAGTCTTTATGTCCAACAGAGTGCAAACTATGTATGACTCAGATGCAGGATATGATAAATAAATGAAAGAAGGGTAATTTTTTTAGTCATCTCAACAATGAGAATCAGAAAGTGGCCCGAAAATTTAAAAGAAAAAATGTTTTCAAAAAAAAGTAAAACATTCCAAACTAGGGAAACTGCCCCCTAGACTTCATCAATGTTTATATTAAGTCTGCAGTGTGGACAAAAAGGTGGAAGAATTTTCAATTGCAATTTTTCTCCCAGTTTCTTACATTCTTTAGGTTGCAACTAAGGAAAAAATACCTGACCAGGAGGTTTATTAGGCAGTGGGTGTGGGCTGGCAGCAGTCCTTGACTGATATTCTGAGCTAAGATGAAAATAGTACTTACAGTACTTACAGATTTCAAATGTATGCCGTTTCGGCTGTACAACACAACCGTTTCGACTTTAAAAGACTCATTTCCTTATGACACTAGCTCTGTTTACCATCTTTCAGCAAAATATTTCACTGGAGATGAGACAGATGTGTCAATCCTTCCTGCTGATTTCTCCTGGAGATCAAGTAATACTGGTGCTTCCACAACCTTTCCCTGCTGCCCTGGCCCTCTTCAAAGAGGGCCCCTTTTTTTCACCAAAATTGATTTCCTGCTTCCCCACAGCTCCCATGTACTCCCCTCCCCACAATTCCCAATACCAGGTAGAGGGTCGAGACAGCCATTTAATTTCTGATGCCGTAAGTCAGCTACCCTCTTGCGGAACCTCTCTGACAAAATGAATACTTTAACTTAGCTATACTACTCATCTATAATCGATGGAGTCGAACATTCCACATCATTTGGGTAAAAATAGGGTATCCAACTTTTGTTTAGGAACCAATCCCCCCATTTATAACCTTTTTCTTTTGCAAAAGTTGGTTGTGACTTGCAAGATTTCAATTTAAGGCACAGTTCTTCAATATTCAATTATGCCATCAATCCAGGGATTCTGTCATTCAATTGAAAGTATTTCTTGAGTGCTTACTCTATGCAGAGAAGAGCACAGTTGAGTTAATAATGAACGTGATCCCTGCCTTAGAAGAGCTTACAATCTAAGAGATTTCAGGGAGCCTCCTGGGAAGGAGGTCTTTGAGAAAAGAATAGATCCTCTTCTAATAAGGATGGGTTACTTGTGGTCTTCCCTGACCCTTGGAAGGTGGACTATGTAATCTCTCAAGTTTGCTTCCAGTCCTAAAATTCTCTTCCCACACCATGTTTATTCTTCAGGAGCCCCATTGTGAAGCCATCATTCAGGCCGAGCTCCCGTGAAAAATGAGGACAAAATAAGACATTTAGCTTTGGGTTTAGAATGAGTCCCCCACTTTGCATGCCCTTATCTCGGCTGTCTCTTTTTGTCACGCTTCTAAATACTTCCCACCATGTTCTTGGGTTGCTCTGATAGATGAACAGGAGCAGTTTAACTATCTTTACAATTGCATTATCAATCATATAAATGCAATCATATACATTAAGAGGAAAACAGTAGAAAATGAGGAACATCGACGTGTCTTTAAAATGAGTGATGTGTTTATAAATTACACTCATTCACTCTTTTGTAAAATCCAGGTAGACCACAGAGTTATTTAAGGCTTGCAATTATTTGAAAGAATTGAACCAATTCTTAACAGAACATATTTTAGCAAGCTGCTATATAAATAAATTTGAAAAAAGAATGAATCTTGCATGTGGACAGCAAGTAAGTAGTAATAATCTCTTCAAGATGAAAATGCATTATAGGAGAACTGAATGCTGGCAACTGTTAAAAATAAATAATAATCATTTTATTTCAGAGTAAGAATTGATCCCCCTTAATAATCCATTATTAAAATTCAGGGAATCAAGAATGCAGAATTACTTCATGTGCAGAGCACGTCATATTCTCTTTTTCGTATGCTGGCATTTTCAGGACTAATGGCATGACGGTGATGCATTTTTCTCATTTGTCAGTGATGAAGAAGATGAGAGTGGTGCTTTCAGGAAGCAGTATAGCCTCATGGAAAGAGCACGGGCCTAAGAATGAGATGTGGATCCAATTCCTGGCTTTACCACTTGCCTGCTGTGTGACCTTGGGTGAATCACTTAACTCTCCTGTGCCTCAGTTTCCTCACCTGCAAAATGAGAACTAAATACCAGTCCTCCTTCCCCCTTAGACAATGAGCACATAGTATGCACTTAACAAATACCGCAAGTATTGTTATTGGTCAAGAAGGCCCCCTCTGATGAGGACAGGGGCCCTGTCTGAGAATGATGAGTTTCCCAATGGCCATGGAGGTTCTCTTTGATCGATTAATCAATCAATCAATTTATTGAGCATTTATTGTAGGCTGAGCAGGGTACCAAGGTCAGAGGAAGAGTGTTGAGGGAAGCAGGGCCTTCTGCCAATCGTGTAAGTGTTTCTACATTGTCCCTCAAATCCCCATTAGTTTGTACACACCTCGAGGGCAGGGGCCATGTCTGATGCACTTATTGGGTGCTCCAAAGTGTTTAGTACAACGCTCTGCACATAGTAGGTGCTGAAAAACTACTGAAAAATAAATGAATAAACCTAAATCTGGGAAACTAGTAAAATCTGGGCTTTCTCTGGGTTTGCAGTGTCAAGTTCTCACACTCTTTTCTACGAGTTGAGTTTTTAATGAGCACATCCTCCAGCCAGCTTCACACTTTAAAGTCACTCATCATAGTTCAGCTGTCGGATACCCAAAATAAGAGGATCACTTGGACTCTTAAGCATGAAAAGAGGCTTTTTAAGGGAATGGAAATTCAGCAGGAGGCAACTGTGTTTTAGCCTCAAATCTCTGGGGACAAGTTTAAATTTAGGCATCAAATTAAAGCCAGTAGGGATAGCCCTGTGAGAAGTAAGCAGGGTTTTAAATGCACATCCTGCTACTAGTCCTGCCTCCCAAACAGCCCCAGGCCTTCTGACATTAGGACACTTCAGCGACCACTTTACTTTCAGGGTTTCCCACTCACCTAGTTCTGTCCCCCTTTACTGCTGATGAGCTGGATGGTCTCAGGGCAGTTTCTGAAGTCTTGGTGGGCAGGGAGGAGAAGAATGAAGTCTTGCTTCTGGAGTCCTAGATCTGGAGAGCATAGGAAAGAGAGAAGGTGGGGGACAGGTTGCTAGAGCTACTGCTGATGCTTCTACTCTTCCCCAGGGCACAGAGCATCTGCTGGCACCGGGGTGCTAATCACAGGTGCAGGATATCGCATCTGCTTGTAAGCCCTGCCAGGGGATTTTATGTTGTTCCCAGGTATGCTGCTTTCTTTTTCTTGGATCCTTTGCCATCCTGTATCCACACGCTGTCCCTCTCCATATGTGCCTCTCACTCGACACTCTCGACTCTACTTTTGAGATATCATCACTGCTGCAGGGCCCAACCTCAGCCCTGGATGAGCACAGCAGCTGTCCAGAGATGTGGAGAGCTGGGCAAAGAAAGTTGTAGCTTGGAAGCCACGGGCCAGGAGAGAGTGAGCAGAGGGTGAAAGACTGCTGCTGGTCCCCAGATATAGGCAAGCAAAAGCGGGCAACAAATTACTATTTACATAGCACCTTGAATAACATTAACAATGGATACTACTGACATTACCAAATTACAGAGCATTAAAAGCATGCCACCGAAAGGGTAGAAAGCACATGTTTCAAGTTTAGTAACATTTCCTTCATTGAGGGAAAGGGGAATTGGAAGAGATGTGACATACCTCTGCCACCCTGGCTGGGTAGCAGCTGTTCGCCAACCAGGTTCCCGGGCCAGAGGACACAATCTCACAGGACATAATGTCCTGTCTATATGACCTCAACCTATTGCTTGGCTGCATTCCCCGTTGAACTGAGGCAAACAGCATTGGTTCCAATTTGCCTCAAATAACCATAAAGGACATGAAGAAGCATTTAGTTCTGTTAAGAAATTCAACCTGCTATAACAATGGCCCAGGCAGACATGGCCGAAGTGTCTTTTGGTGTTTTATAGCAGCAGGGAGAGAATCTTCCGAAGGTGAATTCGAGCTAACGTGGCATCATATCTTTGAAGTCCACTCAATCTGTAATCAATCAGGAATTTACAGATACTGGTTATCAGGTTGTGTTTATTCACACCGTAGAGAGGGATTTAATTAATGTAATACATATTGGTCAATTCTTTGCTTTTAAACCTTACCTTTGGCCCATCAGCAGATCAATACGTATTTTAATCTTCTCTGCATTTTAGACTTGATTTTAAGACTCACAGAACAGAGGCCCAGATTTTACAATCATTAATTGCTATTATCAGCCCTTTCATTTTCTGAACATCAGCAGTTTCTACAAATTCTCCTTTTATTCCTGAGTTAAATTATCCCTCCTTGTTCACTACTCAGACATGGAGTGTCTTTCAAACAAGTATAGAGGTTTTTTTACCCAGCCAATAATTTGAAGGTGAAAGATGTAGAAAAAGAAATTACTTGAGATGTTTCAAAGTATACAGTTACTCTCACTTTTCCAGAATAGCGCACAAACTGCAATAAAATACCCAGTCTCCTTTAGGTTGGTTACATGGGTCAATGTTGTGGGCTTCCAAAGCTTTTAGTGGGGAGTGAGGGTGATATAATAATAATAATAATAATAATAATAATAATAATAATAATAGTATTTGTTAAGCACTTACTATGTGCCAAGCACTGTTCTAAGTGCTGAGGTAGATACAAGGTTATCAAGTTGTCCCACATGGGGCTCACAGTCTTAATACCCATTTTACAGATGAGGTAATTGAGGCACAGAGTATTTAAGTGACTTGCCCAAAGTCACACAGCTGACAAGTGGCGGAACCGGGATTAGAACCCACGACCTCTGACTCCCAAGCCTGGGCTCTTTCCACTAAGCCACACTGCTTCTCTATAGATTGTTTTCCCTTTCATGCCATCATGAAAGAATTCCAATTTTCTAACCTATACCCATTCATCTACATGAGTTGCTACCATGAGAAATGTAAGTGGAAATCAAAGCTATTTCTCTACATTGGAACAGCTTCTTATGTTTCTCTGGTTTGACTGCTCGTGATGCGGTGAGGTGGGAAAGACTTTGTGTGGAGCTCAGCCCTGGCCTTCATTATTTCTTCCGAAACTGGGGGACAAGGATCCCATAGACCATACTGTACTCGGTTCTCAAAGGAATGTCAAGTACACCCAGTTCTCCTACAACGTGGGAATGTGGGGGGTTGTGTTCTTACAGAATCCCAAGTAAAGGAAAATGCACTGTGGTACGCACTTTATCCAATGGCTGCACGCCTATGTACAACTGTTTCTTCTGTTACTGTGTCATGCTGTGTCTGGGCCAGTTCATGCTGTCAGAAGAATGTACCCTAATTCTGCAGACATGGTCTTGCCAGAACACCTAGTGAAAACATGCATTTGGGCAGAACTGAATATACTTCACCCAAGTACACTTGACCAAAGTACACTCAGCTCTGCCTAAACTTTTTCCCATCTCAGCTTTTCCTTATTCTAAACACAAAGTATCCAAGCAGTGGCTCTTCAGAGCACCCAGCAATACCCACCCATAGTCTGATGTTGGCTGGTGGGGAAAAATAAGGTTTGCCTTCCCTCCTGGGAAAAAAGGCAAAGTCAAATAGGCTCAAACTAAAGAGTTCAAAAATGAGTGAACAGGGTTTTCAACAAAAGAGGAAAGAAAATATGCCTTCAAGTTTTATGTTTATGAAAGGCAGCTATTTTACTTCTGAGTTTTATAAACAATTGGCCCCTCAAGTGTTTGGCCAGATGCCTATCAATAGAAAGGGGTTCCCATAAAATATACCTTTTTCCCTTCTGAAGATGAAGTTCGATTTCAAGTGAAGTATTTGCGTGTCCAAGGTACTAAGCCAAGCAAACACAATGGAGCTCTTCAACCAGAGGAAGGGTTGAAATTAACCAGAGCTGGACAGTTGTGTGATTTCAGGAAGTAAAATATGTGTAGCATTGAATGTGAGGTGGAAGTTATGTGCACATGTCAAGATATGCATACACAGTTCTTAAAAATAGAATATCTTATTCAGCTGTCTTGGACTACTTTGCCTAATGTGATTTTCAATTGACGTCACATGACTCTGATGTGACTTAAAACGCTGAAGTTTATCATACTGAGAGTTAAAGGCCTTAATGTCTATTCTCGCTATACTCTTCGGCACTGCTGAAGTGTGAGCTGCTGCCCAAGTGAAGTGGCCTGTTATGGCAGGTGAGAGGCTTGAAAATGGTGTGGTCCCAAAGAAACACAACATAGATCTCTTAGATCTATCATAGATCTCACATGTTAGGACTAGCATTCTTTAATTTGCTTAGAAAGGAAGAGGAAAAATGAAATGTGGGAGGATGTTGTTAATTTTCCTATATGGAACACCAGCTTGCTGGTCCAAAATTAGACAGGAAATTTTCATTCAAAGACCCTTCGGGTACCCTAGATATGCATTGGTTAAGTTGAAAAACTTATTACTTTGAAATTAAATATTTTGATGTTTGTCTCCACCATAAAGTGTAAACTCCATGTGGGCAGGGAACGTGTAATAGTAGGAGTAGTAAAGGTCTTTAAAGAGTTTCCACTGGATGCAATACATTATACAAGGCACTTAGAAAAGTACAACAGAAGAATGAGACACATTCCCAAATACATCAAAAATATATCATTATTTATAAAGACAATTCTAAAAGTGGGGATTGAGTTCTGTAAGGAACCGTAAAGAACTTTTCTTAGTTCATTTTCCACCTGAACTCTGAGGCTACAGGGAAGTGAGAAAATGCCTGGATCTTGTTTCTCAATCAGTAGTATTTATTGAGCCTTTACTAATTGCAATTCTCTATACTAAATGCTTAAGAGAGTATAATAGAATCAAGGCACATGTGTTAGACTCATTTCTTATGTAAGACTGGGACCACCTTGCTAAAGTACCTAGAGAAGCAGTGTGGATTAATGGAAAGAGCACAGGCCTGGGCGTCAGAGGAACTGGATCCTAATCCTGGGCCTTCCACTTGCCTGCAGCGTGACCTTAGGTAAGCCACCTTACTTCTCTGGGCCTCAGTTTCCTCACCTGCAAAATGAGGGCTCAATACCTGTATTCCCTCCTACTTGGACTTGTGGGCCCCATATAGGTCAGGGGCTGCATCCAACCTGAATAACTCATATCCACCTGATACTTAGTACAGTTCTTGGCACATAGTAAGCACTTAAAATGTTATTATCATCATCATCATTGTTATTGTTGTTATTATAAGAAAAACAGAGTCCTTCACTAATACAGGCATTCAAAAGTAAAAAACCAATGCGAAATCTGGCCAAAATCTAAACTGGAACCCTGCCTGAGTCCCTTAAAAAGTTGAAAACTCTGATTAAACACATCTGCTAACCAATAATATTTTAATTGGAGATATAATTGAAATGAGTCAACAAGGAGATCAATGTAGAAACTACATACCAGAAATTACAAAACAAGAGAGCCAGATCCTTACTGCCTTCTTCTTTCCTGCAGGGTTGCAGGTACGTTTCAATCAATCAATCAATTGTATTTATTGAGTGCTTACTGTGTGCAGAGCACTGTACTAAGCGCTTAGGAAGTACAAGTTGGTGACTGGTGGTTCCAGTCACTGGACCTACAACTCCAACCGAATGTGATCTGTGAAATTCCTTAAGTACCAAATACAGTGCACTGTACCAAATAGGCCCTAAGAAAGTACTACTACTTCTACTATTATTACTACTAGTAATAGTACCCACACCCCAAAATACACCCAAATACATTTTTTAAAATTGTTATTAAAAACTCAGAGTTTTTAATCAATCAATGCATCAGTAGTATTTATTGAATACTTACTGTGTGCCCAGCACTGTATTAAGCACTTGGGAGAGTGCAACAGAGTAGGTAGACAGAATCCCTGCCTTCTTGGAGTCTGTTTCAATGAGATTTTACTTTCATCCCACTTGAGATCCTTACAGTAGGAGAGGAAGAAAGAACACATTCCTGGTCTTAATATATCTATTTTTAATCATATTTCAACCCAAAATGGTAAAATGTTGTTCTTTTCTTGGCTACCTTTGTTTTCCAAGTAAACTAGGAATGTGGACCAGCTTAATCTGGGCAACTCAAACTAAAGTTTCAGAACCTTCAAATCCATAAGGATCTCTGTTTTCTGTGGAGATCCTTACAGATAATATGGTATGTGAGGCTTCTTTAAACACTGCAAAGTTTTACCAACACTGCAAGACTAACCACTAAATTCAATGATAAAGCCTAGAGAGCCCCATAGAATGGTTCTTCTTCAAATCAAGAGATTTCCTCCCAGTCAGGTTTGGACTAATGAAGTTGAATCATGGACCATTTTATCAATTAATAAATCAGTGGTATTTATTGAGAGTGTATCTAGTGTCAAGCACCACATTAAGTGCTTGAAAGAGTACTACAGATAAAAGGTAGATGTTTCCCTGTGCAAGAGGAGCTTACAATTTTAAATCTATAAAAATGAATACCTACATACATTTGCAGTTCACTGATCTAAGAAACTCCAGAACTGAATATGTTTCTCCTTCAAAGCAAGGCACTTGTGCACGGACAAGAGAATAAAACCAAACATTCAAACATTATCACGATTGCAGATGTGGATGTGGTTGTCATACACAGAGGTGCCCTTTGGTTCAAAGGTGATGCTGTTGGTGAGACTGCAGCCATGAGTAGGCTTGCTACTTAAGTGATGTAGAAACTGAGACTCAAAAGAAAATAATCGAAAGCATCAATGAAGAGGTGGTGAAGTCATTCACCGTGAACTCATCCAACATAATGGCGAGCCATTAGAAGTGATGAAAACTGAGTATTCACCGTCTTGTACATTCCACGATATCACTGCTCTTAAAAGAACCCTCATGCTTTACACTGTTGTGGGTATTGAAAGCAGCAAATATAGCTGACCCAGGACTTCACATTCCTATAAGGATCCACACACCCAAGTTATTTGTTCTTTTCATTTCTTTTTATTCACAATAGGAAAAGAAAGGAGAGGAAAAAAAGGGTCAGAGGCAGAGAGGCAAGGGAAGAATGGAAACAAAGAAAAAAGGCAAGAGGGTCAGGAGATATGAAGAAAAGATTGCAATAGAAAAGGAAAGAGATGGAGAAAACAGAAAATTCCCACCACTACTGATTGATAAAATCCACCCAAGGGGAATTTGGAGACTGTATTTGCTGTTTCTCTTCTGTGATGTAACCTGCTCTTCTCTATATTAAACTGCAGCACATTAATAGTCTAATTCTCATTACTTAGACACCACTCCAAACAAAGCTCTCCAGGAAATAGAATGTGTCAAACAAAGAGAACTAAAAGCTGCTTGAAAGTGTGTGCATTCTACCAGTCCTTCAAATAAACTGCAACTACAATAAGACTTTATGAGAAGTTCTCAGAGACTCCGAAAGAGGTAGAATCCATTTCAGTTATTAAAGAATTGAAATCTTTTTACTGAACATGAAAAGGAGAAACCCCTCCCTTTCAAATTATTCAACTTTCTAGTGCAATGCTTTCTGGCTGGTAGGAGAACTTCACACACTTTTTCAAATAACCCCAACCATTTAATCTGCACTCTTTTGGAAGTCCTGCTGGGCTTGCATGTGAGAGAGAGAGAGAAGAGAGAGAGAGAGAGAGAGAGAGAGAGAGAGAAATAATAGAGTGAGAAGGAGGAGAAAATGACATTTTTGCTGAAATAGTAAGAAACTCCCAGTTTGTCTTGGCCTACTTTTAAACAAGACCCAGACACTTCTGTCAGCAGAGGGAATGGAGCATCATTACGCAGAATGGCATTATGCAGTTTAAAAATCCTCCTCTGCTCTGGTTCGCTGCAAATCTTCTACCCTGCAGGGATTTCCAACACAAATAAAATCATTTTTGAGTTAACTGGAAATTTGTGTTGGAAACATAATAATTTGATCTAGTTACAGTGAGTCTTGGCCATTTATGAAAAAAAAGTATGTTTCCATACCAAGAACACTTAGCCTTTACAGAGAAATGATTTCCAGCCTATTTCTTAAACATTATCTGATGGCAGTTATTGGTATCCTCATTTGCTAGATGGAGAAACCAGCATCAGGAGAGTTAAATGGTTCAAGGTCTCACAGTGAGTCCATGACATAGCTGAGACCCTTGGTCTTTTGGCAGCCAGTTTAGTAGTCTTCTTATCTGCTAGACTACACTGTCTCATTCGTGAAATGTCATAAAGACCTTATTCATCTTTCTTGTGACTTTAAGAACCACTCTGCAAATAGTTGACTTTCAAGGTTTTGTTATTTGTTATTTGGAATGTGAGTAGCCCAAGTATCATTTAGTATGCTGATTTCACTGACATTTCTAATGTTGTAAGCAACTAAATAATCATTGGATTGACTGGAATGGAGTTAAAGAAAAAGCTGCCAACTGAACACCTTTATCAAATTAAGGTAGTCAGAGTTCTCTGTCACATGTGGTATCTGATTAAACATTCAAAAGATTCAATGTATTTAGTCTTCTTCTCGGGAATGAGCTAGCAATTGCTACCCTTCCAGGATGACTGATGTTTAATAACCCAGGCCTAATTCTTTTTGGACTTTTCTGAATCAAGAAAAAAATAACAGGAGAGTCTGTCATAAGACACATGACATTGATCTGACTTTCTCAGATGCAAAACTCACATCTGACTCACTGCATTTCATTCATTCATTTGATCGTATTTATTGAGCACTTACTGTGTGCAGAGCACTGTACTAAGCTCTTGGGAAGTACAAATTAGCAACATATAGAGACGGTCCCTACCCAACAACGGGCTCACAGTCTAGAAGGGGGAGACAGACAACAAAACAAAATATATTAACAAAATAAAATAAATAGAATAGTAAATATGTACAAGTAAAATAGAGTAATAAATCTGTACAAACATATATACAGGTGCTGTTGGGAGGGGAAGGAGGTAGGGCGGGGGGGGGGATGGGGAGGGGGAAAGGAAGGAGGGGGCTCAGTCTGGAAAGGCTTCCTGGAGGAGATGAGCTCTCAGTAGGGCTTTGAAGGGAGGAAGAGAGCTTGGCAGATGTGCGGAGGGAGGGCATTCCAGGCCATGGGGAGGACCTGGGCCGGGGGTCGATGGCGGGACAGGAGAGAACGAGGCACAGTGAGGAGGTTAGCGGCAGAGGAGCGGAGGGTGCGGGCTGAGCTGTAGAAGGAAAGAAGGGAAGTGAGGTAGGAGGGGGTGAGGTGATGGAGAGCCTTGAAGCCGTGAGTGAGAAGTTTTTGCCTGATGCGTAGGTTGACTGGTAGCCACTTGTTCTATGTAACCAATCAATCAGCCAATCAATCTTATTTACTGAGTACTTACTGTGTGCACAGCACCATACTAAGCTCTTGTGAGAGTACAATGTAATAGATTTGGTAGGCATATGTACCTGTAAAAAATGGATTACTGTCGCAATTCAAGATTATTTCATAAAATATGTTGGTTTCAAGCCTCTACTCTACCACTCAGGAAAGATGGTTTGGATGTATCTAAGATCTCCTCGGTTTCAAATCTTTTCTCACAAGTACTACATTCCGCAGGATTTGAATCGACTGAAAGAGGCCCCATGGATTTCTGAAAGGCTTAAATGATGCTAAAGAGATTCCCCACTGAAAAAAGAAATGTGGCAAATGTATTCTTGGAGTGATGCATGTTTCAGAAACAGAGCTTAATCGGGAGCACTGTTCATTTTTCTCCAAATTAAAGGAGATGGTTTGAAAATGTTTTAATTATGTTTCAAATGGTAACCTGACTTCATAGGAATTTCTGTCATGCTCAGAGTTCGCATTTAGAGTCTCTCTTCTCTCTTGGGGAAAAATTCAAGTAAATCCACAGATGGTGTTTCACGTAATCATAAAAGCATTTACAATAGGTTCAAGAGCTGGCTGTACATGCAACATATTGTATTCAACTTTACCTTTGGAATCTCAGACCCTAAATTATTTGTCAAGTAGGTTCCAAATAGTAAAGCTTTCCAAGTACAGTATTCTCCATAAAAGGCTCTGTTATTCCTACCAGCATAAGGTGATTGAAAGAAGTCAAAGAGAAATCATCATGGTTCTTGTTTGGGGGATACTCAGGGCAAAAATGATTCACTCGTTTTATCCATTCGAAGAAGCTACAGCCCAGTGACTTAACTGCAAATTGCACCTTAGATTACATATTTACTTATGCAACTTTGGGCTGACTAATTCTTATTATTGATAATAGTATTTGTTAAGCACTATGTGCCAAGCACTGTGCTAAGCATTAGGGTAGCTACAGGACAATCAGATCACACTTAGTCCCTGTTCCACATAAGGCTCACAGTCTAAGTAGGAGGGAGAACAGATATGGAATCCCTCTTTTATAGATGAGGAAACTGAAGCAAAGATAAGTTATGTGACATGCCCAAGGTCACACTGCAGGTAAATGTGGCCAGGAAAGTACAGCAAGGCAATGCTGCCAATACTGGATGTTTCAATTGAGTGCAGAAACTCCTTGTGGGCAGGAATCATGACAGCACTTTATTCTGTACTTCCCAAGCGCCTAGTTCAGTGCACCTTACCAATGCCGAGCAAATCCCCTGGCTTCCCACTGCAACATCAAGGGCCTTCTGCTTCACCGAGGGGCCTCCATCCCGACCTGCCTTGTATCACCTCAGTAAGAAAGAAAGAAGCAGCTGCAGCCCAACGCCACCTCCACAAGCCCTCTGGAAGATGGTGGCAGCCACTGCTCTAGCAGTCGCCATGGCCAGTCAGAACATGAGGAGCCTTTCAGTGGCTGCTCTTCATTCATTCATTCATTCAATCGTATTTATTGAACGCTTACTTTGTGTGGAGCACTGCACTAAGCGCTTGGGAAGTACAAATCGGCAACAAATGTGTGATGAAATTACTGACAGTGAATAGCTCTCTTCCTCCCTTCAAGGCCCTACTGAGAGCTCACCTCCTCCAGGAGGCCTTCCCAGACTGAGCCCCTTCCTTCCTCTCCCCCTCGTCCCCCTCTCCATCCCCCCCATCTTACCTCCTTCCCTTCCCCACAGCACCTGTATATATGTATATATGTTTGTACATATTTATTACTCTACTTATTTATTTATTTATTTTACTTGTACATATCTATTCTATTTATTTTATTTTGTTAGTATGGTTGGTTTTGTTCTCTGTCTCCCCCTTTCAGACTATGAGCCCACTGTTGGGTAGGGACTGTCTCTACGTGTTGCCAATTTGTACTTCCCAAGCACTTAGTACAGTGCTCTGAACATAGTAAGCGCTCAATAAATACGATTGATGATGAATAAGGATAGCAATGCCCCTTCACATCTAATTTCATTTAGACTTTAAAAAGTAAAATTATGCACCCCAAACCTCTTTCATTTCAAGGTAAGTCCTGCTTATTCATTCATTCATTCATTTAATTATATTTATTGAGCACTTACTGTGTGCAAAGCACTGTACTAAGCACTTGGGAGAGTACACTACAACAGCAAACAGACACATTCCCTGCCCACAACGAGCTCACAGTCTAGAGGGGGAAACAGACATTAATATACATAAATAAATAACAGAAGAGAGTGGGAGAAGAGGCCGTGGTCAGGGAAGGCTCCTTGGAGGAGATGTGCCTTCAGTCAGGCCTTGAAGTGGGGGAGAGAATTATCTGTCTGATATGAGGAGGGAGGGCATTACAGGCCAGGGGCAGGACATGGGCAAGAGGTCGTCAGCGAGATAACGAGTCCAAGGTACAGTGGGAAGGTTAGCATTAGAATATTTTTTTCTCTCTAGAGCTGATTCAGTTTTGTCTCTTCCCAAAAAACACAGAAAGAAAGAAAATCCAGAGACAAAGAACTAACATTTCGATTCCTCAGCATAGTGGAAATATATGAAAAGCTGATTCCTCTTGGCCTGTAGAATCCTTTCTCCCTTTTCTTTTCCTCCTCTTCCTCCTCCTCATAATAAGAATAATTACAATATTTGTTAAGTACTTGCTATGTGCCAAGCATTGAACTAAGCACTGGAGTAGATCAAGATAATCAAGTTAGATAATGTCCCTATCACACATGGTGCTCACAGTCTAAGTAGGAAGGTGAACAGGAATTTAATCCCCATTTTACAGAAGAGGAAACTGAGCCCTAGAGAAATTAAGTGACTTGCCAAGATCACATGGCAGGCTACTCATTGTAACTTGATCTCATCTCGCTCACTATCAACCCCTTGCCCATGTCCTCCTTCTGGCCTGGAATTCTCTCCCTCTTCATATATGACAGACCACCATTCTCCCTACCTTCAAAGCTTTATTAAAATCACATCTCCTCCAAGAGGCCTTCCTTGACTAAGCCCTCATTTCCTCTACTCCCTCTCCCTTCTGCATTGCCTAAGCAGTTGGATCGCTACCCTTTAAGCACATAATATTCACCCCATCCTCAGCTCTACAGCACTTATGTACCTACTTACATTATTTATTATAAATTATTTATTCATATTAATGTCCGTCTCCCCCTCTTTTCAGTAAGCTCATTATAGAGAAGCAGCGTGGCTCAGTGGAAAGAGCCCGGGCTTGGGAGTCAGAGGTCACAGGTTCAAATCCCAGCTCTATCCCTTGTCTGCTGTGTGACTTTGGGCAAGTCACTTCACTTCTCTGTGCCTCAGTTCCCTCATCTGTAAAACGGGATTAAGACTTTGAGCCCCCCGTGGGGCAACCTGATCACCTTGTAACCTCCCCAGCACTTAGAACAGTGCTTTGTACATAGTAAGCGCTTAATAAATGCCATTATTATTATTATGGGCAGGGAGTTTGACAGCCAACCCTGTTGCATTGTATTCTCCCAACCGCTTAGTAAAGTCCTCTAGACATGGCAAGTGCTCAATAAATACCACTAATGATGATGATAATGATGATAATGATGATGATGATATCCATAATTTATTTTAATCTCTGCCTTCCCCTCTAGACTGTAAGGATCTGGTGGGCAAGGAATGTGTCTACCAACTCTCTCCCAAACACTTAGTACAGTGCTCTCCTCATCAGACAGAACCAGGATTAGAACCCAGGTACTCTGACTCCCAAGACTGTGCTCTTTCCATTAGACCACACTGTTTCTTATGCTTTTCCTCCTCCTTTTCTCCTTCTTCCCCCACCACTTTTTCTTCAAAATCCTCTTCCTTCCCATTCCCCTTTGTGCTCTGCTTCCTTTACCCTTCTCCTTCCCATTTCTCCTCCCTGTTCTTTTTACTCATCTCCTCTATCTCCTGCTTGTTTGAAGGAGACCTTTTCTTCTCCTACAGTATACTTAATAATAATAATATTAATAATAGTATTTGTTAAGCACTTACTATGTGCCAAACACTGTTCTAAGCACTGTAGTAGATACAAGGTAATCAGGTTGTCACACGTGGGGCTCACAGTCTTAATCCCTATTTTACATATGAGGTAACTGAGGCACAGAGAAGTTAAATGACTTGCCCAAAGTCACACAGCTGATAAGTGGTGGAACCGGGATTAGAACCCATGACATCTGACTCCCAAGCCCGGGCTCTTTCCACCGAGCCACGCTATTTCTATAGTGGAATAACATTTTAGAAAATGCTTCATTGGGAGGACTCTGTCAACAATCAGTGTTTCATTGGCATTAATGTGCAATAAAAAACAGTGAAGCATGACTCAATTAAACCACAAAAAAACTGCCTTCAGAAACCATAAACCCTGTAGGTTTCAAAGCTTCATGTGGGGTTTAAACTGCATGACCAACATTGAGGTCAGTGCTTTGAAAAAATACCCCCAAGCATCTGACAAACCCACAGACGAATGAGACAATTCAGACTAATGGCTGAAATTTTGAGTTGATTTGTCTGCCTATATTGCATCCAGATATTACACATCCTGGATAAGCTCACCACTAGACTGTGAGTCTCATATGAGACAGGGCCTGTATCCGACCTGATGATCTTCTATCAACCCCAGTGTTTAACACAGTGCTTGGCACAAAGTTAGTGCTTAACAAATGCCACAAGTTTTATTATCATTATCACTAAAGAGAAACATCCTCCTTTCAGGAAACCAACAGGAACTCCAGATCCTTAGAGGATTCTAGGCAGTGTGTTTCGAGGCCTACAGGGGCAAATCTCCAAAAGGCTTGGACATTATATAATTCATACAAATCTACCAGCACATGCCCCCCTCCCCCCTACAACTGCACCACCGAGGTAGACACAAGAAAACGGAACCTCTTACAGAACATGTAGAATTGACAATCAGCTATTTCCAGGGGTACCAGAGGCTCTTGAGAGCAAAATGACCTAACTTAGTAAAGATGTGTTTCTGCCCATGAGGTAGCAAGTTGACATTTATGAAACTCACCTAGCTTGTATTGTCCTGAAACATTTTCCATTCGCACAAGATTGAATGCTCTCCACAGAATGCCAAGACAACATTGCTGCAGGCCCAAGGATTGGGTTTCCGTGTGGTACGGCTTCCAAATGGAGGCAAACAACCTACAGATCCACTAAGTCATTTAATCATAGCCAGTAGAACTAACTGGTCTGGGCCTTGGTGGCCCTGCTCCTGCTCCTCTAATGATAATAAAAAAGGATAAGAATGATTCTGGTATTCGTTAAGCGCTTATTATGTGCCAAGCCCTGTAGTAAGCACTGGGGTAGATAAAAGCTAATTAGGTCGAACACAGTCCCTGCTCCATATGGGGCTCACAGTTCAAGTAGGAGGGAGAACAATTTCTGAATCCCCATTTTCCAGTGGATAAGAATAATAATAATAATAACGGTATTTGTTAAGCACTTACTATGTGCAAAGCACTGTTCTAAAGTGCTGGAGAGGTTACAAGGTGATCAGGTTGTCCTGGGGGGGCTCACAGTTTTAATCCCCATTTTACAGGTGAGGTAACTGAGGCACAGAAAAGTTAAGTGACTTGCCCAAAGTCACACAGCTGACGGTTGGCAGAGCCTGGATTTGAACCCATTACCTCTGACTCCAAAGCCAGGGCTCTTTCCACTGAGCCACACTGCTTCTCCTTGTATCCACCCCAGTGTTTAGTACCGTGCCTGGCACATAGTAAGCTCTTTCCACTGAGCCACGCTGCCTCTCCACGCTGCTTCTCCAGGATGAAACTGAGATGCAGAGAACTCTAGTGACTTGCCCAAGGTCATGCAGCAGACAGGTTACAGAGCTGGGATTAGAAGCCAGGTCTTCTAACTTCTTGGCCCTTGCTCTTTCCGCTAAGCCCTACTGCTTCTCCCTGTGAGTTTTTCAGACAGTACTCCCATAGCTGCCCTCCCTCCTGCTTCACCTATAGACTTGTCTTTCTACCCCTTAAACACTTTGATATTCACCCCTCCCACAGCACTACAGCAATCATGCATATATCCTTATATTCTACTATTTTCCCTATCTGTAATTTATTTAAATGTCCGTCTCGCCCTGCAGACTGCAACTCCTTGTGGGCAGGGATCTCATCTAACAACTCTATTGTGTTGTACTTTCCCAAGCACTTACTACTGTGCTCTGCACACAGTACGCGCTCAATAAATGCTTGATAGATGGATCGATTGCTCCTGTTCCTGAAGAAGTCCTGTCCTTCTTCCCTATGCAGCCATGCGGTTGTGAAAAGTAGTTTCACAGGCTGAAGAACAGCCAACGTTGACTCTCACGTGCATGATGTGCTGTGGGTTGTAATGTCTCACACTTCAGCCTCCACATACACTTCAGAACATGCCAGATGTGACATGACTGAGGCTCATTTTTTGCTTCTGAAAGGGGACTCGCTCATGTAATACTTCCTCCCCAAAGACTGATTCTTCAACTCCTCTCTCCCCACAGCTGTCCTTCTGGCTTCAGGCCTTCATACAGTGGAACTCCTTACTTTCAGGCCCTATCCACCTCTTTCAAAGCTGTTTTACTTTTCCTTTCTCCTCCCCACTACTTCTACTCCTCTTGCCTTTCCCCTACCCCAACTCTCTCAGTTCCTTGCCACCAAGAATCTGTCACTGAACAAATCAGAGTGAGCAGAAACTTCAATTTCAAACATATAGATGGAGGTACCACCCACTCCAACTATTCATTGTATTATTTACTGCCTCCTGGGCCCACCTCCAATTTTCTGAACCACTTCAACCCCTTTCTCGCATTTCTTCTCTCTTTCTCCATCCCTACATTGACCCTTGAGGACTTCAACATTCGCTGAGTTTTCCCCATGGCATTTCCTCAGCCCATTTCTTCTCACACATCAACTCTACCGAAATGCTGGTCCACCCCACCTCACCAACTCACCAATTTGTACACACAGTCTATCTCATCATCTCTACTGGCTGTAAAATTTCAACCCTCACCAACCTTGAAATTCTACTCTTCTACCTGTGTTCTCACCCACACACCCTCTTCCCGTAAATTTATTCATTCATACAATCACATTTATTGAGTGTTTACCTGTGTATATCAGTTATTGCTCCATCTCCCTCCTACTATTTCTCTCCAAACACTGAACAGTGCTGCCTAGTAGAATGACCACAAGTCTGGGAGTCAGAGAAGCTGGTTCTAAACCCGACTTTGGCATTTCCCTGCTGTATGACATTCAGCAAGTTGATTAACTTCTCTGTGCCTCAGTTTCCTCATCTGTAAAACAGGGATTCAATACCTGCCCTCCCTCCTACTTAGACTGTAGACAGGGACAGGGAGTATGCCCAACCTGGCCAACTTGTACCTACCCCAGGGCATAGAACGATGTTTGATACTTAATAAGTGCTTAACAAATACAATAATGATAATAGTAATTATTATTATTGTTAATAATAATAATAATAATTGTAATAATGGGCACCCACAGCACTTAGGAACATGCCTGAGAGAAGCAGTGTTGCCTAGTGGACAGAGCATGGGTCTGGGATTCAGAAGGCCCTGGGTTCCTATCCCACTCCACCATTTGTCTGCTGTGTGACCTTGAGCAAGTCACTTTGCTTCTCTGTGCCTCGTTTATCTCATGTGTAAAATGGGGTAAAGACTGTGAGCCCCATGTGGAGCAGGGACTGTGTCCAACCTGATAAGCTTGCATCTATTTCAGCACTTAGTACACATAGTAAGCACTTAACAAATACCATATATTATTATTATATATATGATTTACGTATTATAAATAATTTATTTATATTAATGTGTGTCTCCCCCTCTAGTCTGTAAATTTGCTGGGGGCAGGGAACGTTTCTATCAACTCTGTTGCATTTTTATAGCATTTATTAAGTACTTACTATGTGCCAGGCACTGTATTAAGCACTGGGGTAGATACAAATTAATCCGTTTGGACACAGTCCGTGTCCCATATAGGGCTCACCGCCATAATACACATTTTATGGATGAGATAACGGACACAGAGAAGTCAAGTGACTTGCCCAAAGTCACACAGCAGACAAGTGATGGAGCCAGAATTAGAACCCAGGTCCTTCTGACACCCAGGCCCGTACTCTATCCACTAGGTCATACTACTTCTCGCATTATACTTTTCCAAGCACTTAGTACTGTGCTCTGCACATGGTAAGCACTCAATAAATCCCATTAATTGATTGGTTGATTAATAAACGATTGTTAACACTCGTTGCTTCCATTTCCTTTATTCCAACTCTCTCCTCCACCCACTGCAATCTGGCTCCCACTTCCTTCACTCAATGGAAATAGTCCTTTCTAAAGTTACCAATGACTTCCTTCTTACCAAATCCAATGGACTCTGTTCCACCCTAATCCTCCTAAACTTCTCAGCTGCCTTTGGCACTGTGGACCACTCCATTTCCCTGGACTCATCATCTCTCCTTGGCTTAACCTACACTGTCCTCTCCTAATTCTACTCCTATCTCTCTGACTGCTCTGCTTCTGTTTCTTTCACAGGCTCTCCCCCTGCCTTCCACTCTCTAACTGTGGGAGTCCCTCAAAGTACAGTTCTGGGTCCCCTTCTATTCTCAATGTACATCCACTCCCTTGGAGAACGCATTTGCTCCCATGGCTTTAGTTACCATCTTTATGAGATGATTCCCAAGACTTCTAGCCTAGACCTTTCTCCTTCTCTGCAGCTGGTATTTCCTCCTGCCTTCAAAACATCTCTACTTGTAAGTTCCATCAACCCTTCAAACTGTACAAAACCAAACTCTTCATCTTCCCACCCAAACTTTGTCCTACCCCTGACTTTCCAATAACTGTAGATAGCACCACCATCTTCCCTGTTTCACAAGCCCGTAGCCTTAGTATTATTCTCGACTCATATCTCTCATTCAACCCACAATTTCAATCTACCACAAAATCTTGTAAGTTCTGCTTTCACAATATCTCTAAAATCCACCCTTCCCTGTCCGTCCAAACTGCTACTATGTTAGTCCAAGCACTTATCCTATCCCACCTTGATTACAGAATCAGCCTCCCTGCTGACCTCCCAGCCTTCTGTCTCTCCTCACTCCAGTCCATACTTCACTCTGCTGTCGGGATCATTTTTCTACAAAACTGTTCAGTCCATATCTCCCCACTCCTCAAAGACCTCTAATGGCTGCCCATCCACCTCTGCATCAAACAGAAACTCCTTATCATCAGCTTTACAGCACTCAATCATCGTACTCCCTCCTACCTAAACTTGTTGATCTCCTGCTATAACTCAACCCACACACTTTGCACCTCAAACACCAGCCTATTCACAGTACCTCAATCTTGTCTATCCCACTCCTTCCCTGAGGTCTGGAACTCCTTCTCCTTTCATATCTAACAGTCCATCACTCTCCCCACCTTCAAAACCCCTCCTAAAAATAATGTCTCTTCCAAGAGGCCTTTTCTAACTATGCCCTTTATTTCTCCTGTCTGCCCTCCTCTTCGTGTCAACTATGCACTTGGTTGTGTAACACTTAGTGTTCATTCTCCTCATATGTACAACCCAGCACATGCCCTCTAAAGGAAAGCATAGCCACAATAATAGGAGATGGATTTGTGCCAGGATTTCACTGTTTGTGATTCTGTGCATGTTTTGTGTGTGTGTGTGTGTGTGTGTGTGTGTGTGTGTGTGTGTTGTACTTGCTAAGTGCTTACTGTGTACCAAGTAATGTACTAAGGACTGGGGTAAATACAAGATAATCAGGTTGGACACCGTCCATTGAATGCCCATTTTACAGATGAGGACACTGAGGCCCAGAAAAATCAAGTGACTTTCCCAAGGTCACACAACAGACAGGTGGCAGAGCCAGGACTAGAACCCAAGGCCTCTGACCCCTGGGCTTGTGTTCTTTCCACTAGGTCACGCAGCTTCTCATATAGTATGGTCTTCAATCAATCAATGGTATTTGTTGAGCGCTTACTGTCTGACAAGCATTCTTACTAAGCATTTGGAAGATTTACAATACAATAGAGTTGGTAGATATGTTCCCTACCCACAAGGAATCCCTGCCCACAGTCTTCTAGACTGTAAGCCCTATGTGGACAGGGATTGTCTCTACTGCTGAATTGTACTTTCCAAGCACTTAGTACAGTGCTCTGCACACAATAAGCGCTCAATAAATATGACTGAATGAATGAATGAATGATTGAATGAACAAGGAGCTCTTCACATGTGGAAGACCTCACTAAGTCAGTGAGATTTCATTTTCTGTGTGACTGTACCCAAAGGTCTCTTCCACACTATATACACAGAAAGATTACAGAGTATTTTTTCTAGTGCCTTGCAAAATCAGACTGAGTAATGCATATATGAATCTGGTTTTCCCTGCCCTGACTCATCTGAATCATTGGCCTTTCCCTTCTCCCCCGCTTAGATTGTTGAGCTACTGATGAGCCAGGTTGTGTCTGAGTCAATGACCATATACTCTTGCCAGTACTTAGTAGAAGGCTTTGCACACTAAGCACTTAATCTGTTATTGACTACTGACTGCCTCCCCAGCAACCAAGACCAACATGGGGCTGTCTACTTCCACAAGACTTTAATTTGGGGCAGCGGGGAGTGAAGGGGAGGAAAAAAGAGAGCCTACTGTCAGCGGGACATGTGCTTGATTTGCTTGTCCAGTAGCGATGATGAGTTGTGCTGAGCCATCGGTGTTTTCACACTCAATACTCTTGTAGCCAGCAGCCCGCATTGTGAAACAGCTGTCAGGGGGAGCATTTGCAGTGTGTCACTTAGACCATTTCAGCAGCAGACAATGCTGTATCCTCACCTGTTTCATAGCTATTGTTGAGTGTGATATTAACATGGGCCATACTTAGGGGTTTTCTCTGCATTTATGTATATATGTACATTTTGTTTGATTTTTCATTTGAATATTCAATTGCTTATACTGGAATTACTCCCTATTAGGACTTCCTATGCACACTATTATTTTAAATGGTATTTGTTAAGCGCTTACTATGTGCCAGCTACCATACTAAGCGCTGCGGGAGATAGATGTCCAACCTGATTAGCTTGTATCTACCCCAGCCCTTAGTATAGTGGCTCAAACAAAGTAAGCACTTAAATAAAAAAAAAAGCTTTGAGGCATACAAGAGCTCTTTTTATTAATTATCATCTCTCAGCTATTTGACTAGTTCCAGTTAAGTTTTTCATTGTATGTATTATTGGAGGAGACTGTGAGCTCATTGTAGGCAGGGACTGTCTCTTTGTTGCTGTATTGTACTTTCCCAAGTGCTTAGTACAGAGCTCTGCACGCAGTAAGTGCACAATAAATACAACTGAATGAGTAAAGTATATTGGAGAGTGCTGTTTGAAGGGGCTGGGGATGAGGGGGAAGATGTGAGGGGTATATGATGGGTGGCGGGTTCTTCAGGTTAAACCTTGACAAAGTTTCTAAAGAAAGATTTGAAAGGTCCTGAACTGCAGCTTAGTAACACTTAACCCACCATGTCACTAAGGCCCACCCAGTTTCTTACCCATAAGAGGACCTGGGTTCTAATTCCAACTCTGACGCTTGCTATGTGTCCTTAGACAAGTCACTTCACTTCTCTGTACCTCCGTTTCCTCATTTGTAAAATGAAAATTCAATTCCTGCTCTCCCTAGCCCCTAGACTGTGAGCTGCATATGGGACAGGGACCGTGTCTGACGTAATCATCTTGTTAGAGAAGCGGTGTGGATATTGGGAAGAGCATAGGGCTGGGAGTCAGAAGACCTGGGTTCTAATCTCCACCCTGCCACTTGCTTGCTGCTTGACCTTGGACAAGTCACTTCACTTCTCTGTACCTGTTTCCTCATTTGCAACATGGACGTTCAATTCCTGCTCTCACTAGCCCCTAGACTGTGAGGCGCATATGGGACTGAGACCATCTCTGACCTAATTATCTGGCTAGAGAAGTAGTGTAGATATTAGAAAGAGCATGGGCCTTGGAGTGAGAGGACCTAGGTTCTAATCCCTGCTCTACCAATTCTCTGCTGAGTGACCTTGGGCAAGTTACTCATCAGTTTCCTTATCTGTAAAATGGGGTTTCAATACCTGTTCTCCCTTCTATTCAGATTGACAGCCCATGTGGGCAGGGACTTTAACTGATCCACTCTAAGTTCTAAGCTCTAACTAGTCCAGCACTAGTACAGTGCTTGGCCTATACTAAGCAATTAAATACCTCCATGCTTATAAGACTTCGTTTGGGGTCACCTACACTTCTTCCTATACAGTCACTCTCTCAGGGAGCTCATCCCCTCTTTAGATACCACCTCTATACAGCTGACACCCAAATCTACCTCACCAGCCTGAATTTTTTACTGGCTTTGCAATCTTGCATTTCTTCTTGCCTCCGGAACATCTCCATATGGCTGTTCCATGGAGACCTTAAACTCAACATGGATGAAATTGAATGCCTCAACTTTCTTCCTGAACCCAATCCCCTTCTCAGGTTATTCATCATGGTCAACAACTATACCATCCTACCTGACTGAGAAGCTACCAACATTTGTGTCATCTTTATAATTATAGGGTTCATTAAATGCAAAGGACTGTACAAAGCACTAGGTAGATACTAGGTAGATTAGACATAGCCCTTATCCCGTACGGGACTCACAATCTAAGAAACAATGAGAGCCTGCATCTCGTCCCCATTTTAGAGATGAGAAAACTGAGGCGCAAAGAGGCTAAGTGACTTGCCCAAGAACACACAGCAGGCCAGTGACAAAGCCAGGATTAAGATCTCAGACTCCTAATAATAATAACTATGGTATTTGATAAGCATACGGTGTGCCAAGCACTGTACTAAACACTGGGCTAGATACAAGACTAAGGATCCCAGGTCTGGGTTCTAATCCCGGCTCCAGAACACAGCGGGAAAGTGGTGGAGCTGGGATTAGAACCCAGGTCCGTGATCTTTTCCCTAGATCATATTTTCTAGTTCCCACTTCCATGATCTTTCCATTAGTCCATGCAGCCTCAACATTCAGGCTATTGCAAAATCCAATGGTGTTTCTGAATGCAGCATAAACTACACAAAATCAATGCATGAATCAGTAGATTAGCAAAGATCTAGAGGTCGGGAGGAAGACGAGGCAGGGTGGCCCCTGTACCCAACTCCTACATACTTAAACAGTAGAACCTTATTGCTGGGCATGCAGCACCTCCATAAACCCTGTTGGGAAAAAAAGAGAGGGTAGAAGGAGCAGGTTCCACATGGAGCCAGTACTGTCCTACGCAGTTGGCATCAAGATAATAGCAGAGGAGCAAGAAAGGCATTCAGTTGTATAGAAAAATTCAGGATTATAAGAATGGGAGAGGCAGCTTCCCAGAAAATGGTAGGGCCTGTGATTTTTTGGACTCTATTTGGGAGATAAGAAGATGCAGAAGAGAATTGGTAGGCAAAACTGGAGGAGACACAAAAAAGGAAAATACTTCAGCCATCTTGAGGTTTTTGGAGTGATTCAATTGTTAATGAAATTTAGGCTAGATGAAGCCCACCAGTTTGACCCTCCCCCTTGCCCCTCAGACTGTAAACTCATTATGGGCAGAGAACATTTCTGCCAATTCCATTGTACTGTACTCTCCCAAGTTCTTAGTACAGTGTTCTGGACGTAGTAGGTGCTCAATAAATACCACCGATTAACCGATTGATAGGTAGACTACCCCCATCCTCTCTTCCTCCAAACAAAGCCTGCTCAAGTAGCCTAGTGCCCTATAATGTTACGCAGCCTGCTCTGAAGAAGTTCTACATGGTGTCTCTTCCATTTATACAGTCTCCCACCTAATGACCCACCTGCTGTTTGCTACTTATGATAGCAAGTTTTGTCTAACGTGAAGATAAAGGGATTGTTATTAATGATGTGTTTTGAGTAGTGCTGTATGATGAAAAAAGGAAAGCAACGGGCTTTATCTTGTATCTACCCCAGCACTTACTACAGTGCCTGATACATACTAAGTGCTTAACAAATGCCACAACTATTATAAAGGCCGGCCCTGGGAGCCAGAGGACTTGGGTTCTAATCCTAGCTCTGCCACTTGCCTGCTGTGTGACCTTGGGCAAGTCACTTCACTTATCTGTGCCTCAGTTTCCTCAACTGCAAAATGGGGAGTAAATACCCATTCTCCCTTCTGCTTAGATTGTGAGCCCCATGTGGGACAGGGACTGCATCTAAGCTGATGAGTTTGCATCTACCCCAGTGCTTAGAACAGTGCTTGACACTTGGTAAGTTCTTAACAAATACCATCAAAAAAAAAGAAAAAGGAAAGAAACCAAGCAATTGTATGTAGGCTAGACTGAAGGTGGGTGGCAGGGGCTTTGAGACTGGGTGAACGTTAAGGAAGCTGTTACAGCAGTGGCTGGGAACCCATGGCTCCCAAACTGCATATGGCTCTTCTCTGAATCAAATGTGGCTCTCAAGCCTGAAGACTCTGCACCGTGAGGGTGATCCTATTAACACTGCCTTCACAGCAAAACATTACGCATGAAGCTGAGCATAAAGTAGCTGGGTTGTGCCCCCTCTCCCACCCTTCTGGAGTTGGAAACCGGGTTCCAGGGGAGCCAAGATGGCAACTCCATGGCCTCACTGAATGTCGAGCACAGCTCAAGACTTTCTCATCTCTCCCCACTCCCTGCGCGCACTGACTGCGGAGAGGAGCAATGGCACCGAGGCAGGACAGCAGAAGGAGACTGCTCACCCCTAATGCATGCTGTTGGCAAGAGTCAGTCTCCAGGATCACGTGCGATGAGAGCAGCTACAGGTAGGCCAAGGACTGGGCAGGAAAGAATCAGGGAAAGGGAGCGAGTCCAGGCACTGTGGCAGCACTGTGACCACTTATTGCAAGCCTCCAGTTGCTCCAGATCCAGAAACAGTACCCCAGGTCCAGGCCTCAGCGGAGGAGATATAAATTCAGTTTTCTATTATTCTCTCACTGCTTTCTCTCTCTCCATTGTCTGACCATCACTGGTCTTCCCAAATCCCCCTGCCCCCTCCTCATCCAGTTTCTCCTGCCGGCACTAACAGTGGCTGGTGACTTCTCCCAGTTTGGCCCAGTGGGCAGGGCAGGGGTGGGGACTGAAATGTGATCCCCCCAGCTACCTACCTCCTTCGCACCCAGCTCAGCAGCTTTTCAATGGCAGGAGAGAAAATGAGAGTCAGTAAGTCAGGGTGTCGCAGGGTCCCGGAGCCAGGGCAAGAGCTGGATGGAAAGCTGCCAAGCATTCAGAACCATCCTGGGTGGGTGGGGATTCCCCTCTTTCCAGCTGTCACGAGGGGTGGAAACTCCCTGCCTGGATGGATGAGGAAAATAATTTTCCAGTCAAAGCTGGGTTTCCCCACAGCATCTACAGGCACCCTGCGGCCCCCAAGGCAGGAAACCAGGTCTGTGACTTCCTGGGGGCCTCCACATCCTCTTGCCCCACCTAGTAGAATTCCCTGGGCAGGACACGTGCTGCTGTCTCCCTCCCCCTGCCCTCTCTTCTAGCCCCCACCCTTCTCTCCCATTTTCTCCTTCCCTTTCTCCCCTTCTTTTCCCTCAACCACCCTTCTGTTCCCCTCTCCCTAACCGTCCCTGCTTTTCCTGTCTCCTCATCTTTCCCATCCCCGACTGACAATAACAGTTGTTGCCATCAAGCAGCCGTGTAGCACAATGATGTCATCACACTGCCACATGCAGTGTGTGACATAAATGCAGCACATAGCATGTGGGAGATGCTCAAAGCTTTCATTTTCTTTAGCTCACTTGCCAAGAAATGCATGTGCTATAGTAATTCAGCTGGGATGTGATAAGGACTTCAGCCAAGGTGGGGTCAATAATGGTAGGGAGTAAGGGCCAGAAGCATAAAATACTGTAGAGGAAAACCTGTGGGATTTAGAGAACCACTGAATGTGGGAGGTAAAAGAGAGTCAAAGTTGACACCAAGCTTGCCAGTTTCTGGAACAGGAAGAATAGTGGTGGTGTCAACAGTGAAAGGAGGAGGAGAAAGGCCTCAACTTGAATTAACTTGTTTCTTCCCGTGCTTATAACAGTAGTTGACATATAGTAAGTGCTTAACAAATATGATTTTTTTTAAAAAAAGAGAAGGCACAGGAGGGAAGATTTCAGGTTTTAGACAAATTGAGTTTAAGGCACCAATAGGTTATAATAATAATAATAATAATGGTGGCATTTGTTAAGCATTTACAATGTGCAAAGCACTGTCCTAAGCACTCGGGAGGATACAAGGTGATCACATTGTCCCACGTTGGGCTCACAGTCTTAATACCCATTTTACAGATGAGGTAACTGAGGCACAGAGAAGTTAAGTGACTTGCCCAAAGTCACACAGCTGACAATTGGCGGAGCCAGGATTTGAACCCCTGACCTCTGACTCCAAAGCCCATGCTCTTTCCACTGAGCCATGCTGCTTAAGTGCTCGTTAAATACAAATGACTGACTGATTTCCCAGCTGCAGTGGAGGAGGCTGGACCGCACGCGCGCGCGCGCACACACACACACACACACACACACACACACACACACACACACACACACCACACACACCCCCATCCCTGTCCCCTAGACTCCCTCAACACATACAACTGTCCACCCAACTCTCTGGCCTCAGTGGAGAAGGCCAGACTCCTCCAACACAAATACACAACACAACCCCTCACCCAACTTGATGAGGCCACACAACCCCAACATACGCATGCCTCCCTCCCCCTTCTCTCTCTCCCTGGCCTCGGCCCGGCTCACCTCTTCCCGGGGTAGCCCTCGGAGTACTTGTTGTTGAGACCGGAGCCCAGAGCCTCCAGCGCAGCACGGCTGCAAAAGTTCCACAGGACAGAGGGGAGGATGGAGGCCGGAGCGGGAGCGGAACAGGGAAGGAAGAGAGCAGAGAGAGGGGACACGGGGAGAGGCCGCCAAGTTAAGTGACTTGCCCAAGGTCACACAGCAGGCATGTGGGGGAGCTGGGATTAGAACCCATGACCTCTGACTCCCAAACCCGTGCTCTTTCGACTGAGCCATGCTGCTTCTCTATGTCCATACAGAGAAGCATACAGAGATGTCCAGGAGGCAGGAGGAGATATGAGATTGTAAAGTAGCTGAGAGAGCAAAGCTAGTAAAGTGGCTTTGGAGGTGTTAGCCTACTTAGAAAATTTTTATTTTGAGCAGGAGGTGCCAAAAGGGAATGGAGTAGGAGGACTGGGAAGTGACAGACTTCAAAGAACTAACAGGCTAGCGAGTCATTATTTTTAGGTGTTTTCAGCCCTGACTGGAAATTCTTGGGTCTCGTCAGATCTTTCCGCGATAACGGGCCTGCAGTACATCATTCCACCTAATGACTTTTCCTCCACTTTCTTCCCTTGTCCCTAGCACTGAGTCAAAGAACACACGCTAGACACCTTTGGGGTTGCTATGTGAGTCCTGAGCCACTGCTTCAGGACCTCTAGGCTTGTGTCCAATCCAATTTGCTTGTATCCAAGCAAATTTTAGAACAGTGCCTGGCACATAGTAAGTGGTTAACAAATACAATTATTATTATTATACATAGGCTGAGTAAGGCCTTGGGCACAAATGGCCTCCATCCTTAGACCCCTTGGAGATGGCACCTTTGGGTGGTTGCTATCTCTCTTTTTTGTAATGGTACTTTATTAAGCACTTACTAGGTGCCAGGCACTGTTCTAAAATTTGCTTGGCAATAAAAGACAATCAGAGTGGAGGCAGTTTCTCTCACACATGGGGCCTACAGTCAGTTTAAGTCAGAGGGAGGAAGATTTAATCCCCATTTTACAGATGGGGTAGCTGAGGCATAGAGAATTTAAGTGACTTGCCCAAGGTCACACAGAAGGCAGGTGGCAGAGCTGGGATTAGAAACCAGGTCCTCTGAGTCCCAGGCCCGTGCTCTTTCCACTAGGCCACAGAACTTAAGCTATAGTAGCAGATGAACAATTCATTGAGCAAAGTGAGTAGGAGACCCAGAACTGAGCCTTGTGGAACACCCCCAGTTTAAAGGTGAGGAGAGGATGTAGAGCCAGTAAAAGCAGACTGAGGAGGAGTGGTCAGGGAAATGAAAAAAGACCCAGGAGACTACTGTTTTGAGAAACCTGAGGCTGCAGAGAGTTTCTCAGAGGAAGGGGTGGTCAACAGTGTCAAAGGCAGCTGAGAGGTCCCATCGATTTTCCCATTCTAGCCCATTGATTTTTTCTCCCTCTCCAAGTCTCAGAGATGCCAATTATGTCAAGGCCTCACTTGCCGCCAAGCATTCCAACACACCAATTTCCTGTTTTAGGCTCCTAGCATTAGTGTAGAAGAATTGGGATTTTGGCTTTGCTTTATTGCAAATTTCCACATCCACCAGCTACCCCAGTTGATGGGCTGTCTAACCTGCACTCATCATTTTCCTTAACTGCTTCATTTGATTCTCACTGAATGCTCCTTGACCGTAAGCCACATTCTCTCCCAGGGAGTGTGTCAATCCAGTCTCATGCTTTTCCTCGCTCAGAAGCTTCCGTCCAGTTTTCAAGTTCTAAACCTTCTCTACCACCATTTCAATGATCAGGGTCCCAATATTTTCATGCCAATTTGGTTCAGGGAGAACCCTTCCCCTTGTACAAGTTCCACCCATTCCAAAAGGTGTCCACTTCATCATGCATCCAAACCTCTTGTCTTTGGACCACCGTTTCATCTACACATTGTCAGACTCTGTCTACCTCTGCCCGGATCACTTTTCTTAAAAAAAAATTCAGTCTATATTTCCCAACTCCTCATCAATCTCCAGTGGTTGCCCATCCACTTCCATATCAAACGGAAACTCCTTACCATTGGCTTTAAAGCACTCAATCACCTTGCCCCCTTCCTATCTTACCTTGCTGATTTCCTTCTACAATCCAGCATATTCACTGCACTCCTCTAATGCCAACTTACTCACTGTACCTCAGTCTCATCTATCTCACCACTGACCCCTTGCCCAAGTCCTGGCTCCGGCCCGGAACTCCCTCCCCGCTTCATATCCAACAGACCATCACTCTCCACAGCTTCAAAGCCGTATTAAAATCACAGCTCCTCAAAGAGGCCTTTCCCAACCAAGCCATTTCCCCAATTCCCTCTCCCTTCTGCATCACCCTTGCACCTGCATTTGTACCCTTTAAGCCTTTGATAGTCATCCCACCCTTGGCCCCACAGCACTTAGGTACATATTTGTAATGTATTTACTTATACTAATGTCTGTCTCCTCCTCTAGACTGTAAGTTCCCCATGGGCCGGGAGTATGTCTACCAGCTCGGTTGTATTAGATTCTCCCAAGCGCTTAGTACAGTGCTCTCTGCACAAAGTAAGCGCTCAGTACATATGATTATTTGATTGACTGAAAGCGTCAGGCTTTCAAAGAATACTACCACAGGGCTCTTGAATGTTAGTCTTCTACCTAATAGCCTGAATTGGGCCTCTAGGAACTCTCTTCTCTCACTTTCTGGATCACTGGTCCCACAACAACCACTGCCTCCTTCTCAGCTCCTTCCAACAGTCAATCCACACATCGCATAAGGCCTGTCTATTATCACTGCACTTAGCAGACAGGTTGTCATGTGTCAAACCCAGCAGTCTATGTGCCCAATAATTGACTCTTCTCTTACCACCATCTGATTTTGCTTAACCAGTGGGCACCTCCTCCAGGTGTGAGAGGGCAATGTGACATCAGCTGGAAGGTAGCCCCATCTAGGGTCCGTTGTCCTATTCTCTGTATGGTTCCCTTTCTCAGGACTTTCCACTCAAAACAGGGACGGGGTGGTTAAAAATAATACCATCAATCAATAGTACTTATTGAGTGTTTACTATGTACAGAGCACTGTACTAAGGGCTTGGGAGAGTGCGATACAATAGAGTTTGTAGAGGTGATACCTGCATACAAGGAGCTTACAATTTGCGGTGGGAGATAGACATCAAAATAAATTACACATAGGGGGAATAATTACATAAGTGTTATGGGGCTGGTTTAATTATATTCATTAAGCACTTTCTATGTGTCGAGCACTGTTCTAAATGTTGGAGGGTAGATATAGAATCCCTATCCTATATGACTCTCACAGTCTAATCAGGAGGGGGATAGGATGTAATCCCCATTTAACTGGTGAGAAACTGAGGCACGGAGAAATGAAGCGACTTACCCAAAGTCACACAGCAGAGAAGTGGCAGAGCCCAGGTCCTCTGACTTCCAAGCCCTTGCTCTTTCCACTAGGCCATTACTGATGTACAATGATCCTGAATGCTCTGTCAATGATTTTGTCTCCCTCAGCACCTCCAGTTCAGCCACCTTGTCCTACCTCACACAACCACGTAAGAAACCTGCTCCAGGGACGGGGTATTTCTGACATGATGTATCTGATAGAATGGTTTTGCAGCATTATCCTATTAACTGTGAATTGTACAATGTGAAATATCAAGGCAAATTTAAATCAAATGCTTTCTTATTGTAAAAAGGTATTCAGTGGTTTGTGGTACTGTCAATACTAGGAAATTACCAATTAAATGAACAGAGAATGCTTGTATCCCTGCTCTTTGAGGTCTCATCTGCTGAGTGACCTTGGGCAAGTCATTTAACTTCTCTGTGACTCAGTTCCCTCATCTGCAAAATGGGGATTGAATATCTGTTCTACCTCCTATTTAGACTGTGAGCCCCATGTGGGGCATGATTATCTTGTATCTACCCCAGAGCTTAGTACAGTGCTTGATCCTTTATAAGCACTGAACAAATATCACCATGATTATCATTATTATCAGTTTTTCTCTCTACTTCTGTTTCCATGACTGCTTTTATCTGCCCCTCCATGTGTTTGTTTTTGCCTGTTGATAGTGCCTCTGTCTGACCCTTTTCTCATCACCTTTGGAGCGAAGCAGCTAGACCCAATTGCATTCAATTTATTCTCTATTGCCATGCTTCAGGTGCAACATGGGTTCTGTGAGGCCTAGTGGAAAGAACATGGGCCTTTGAGTCAGAGAATTATCTGCCATTTATCTGCTGTGTGACCTTATCTGTAAAATGGGATTAATTCCTACACTCCCTCCTACTTGGGGTTCCCCCTTCTAGACTGTGAGCCCACTGTTGGGTAGGGACCGTCTCTATATGTTGCCAACTTGTACTTTCCAAGCGCTTAGTACAGTGCTCTGCACACAGTAAGCGCTCAATAAATATGACTGAATGAATGAATGAACCCGTGAACAACAACATGGAGGAATGAGTTCGAGAACGTCCTAGGCTGCTCTGAAGGATAAAGCATTGAAAAAAACCAGTCCACAGGGCAGTGCACGTAGGGAGGGGGTGCCTTCCCTCCATGCTTTGCCCAGTTACGGACCTGGAGCAAATCAACAACTGCTGTGATGCCCAAAGTAGCAAATCAACAACTGCTGCAACTCCTGAGCAGCGAATCAGGAACCGCTGCGACTCTGGAGGCAGAGGCAGATAAAAGGCAGTGGCCTTAAGTCGACCCCCCGCCACCCCCCGGGCCTCCTCCACCACCACTGCCCGAGACAAGTCACCATCATGAACGAGTGTGGCCACCACAAACCAGCTGAGGCTCGGGCCAGGAGTCCACTCGGCCATCACGAACAAATGCGGTCCCCATGAACCACTAAGAAGTGCGTTGGGTATTTGCAACACTGTTGCATCCAACGCAAGGCAGCACGGCCCCCACAAACTGCAAATTGCTAAGACTCATATCAGGTGTTTGTACCACTGACCACAGCCACTGTGAGTCAACACAGTCACCTCGCGACCAGATTCCTCAGATTCCTCCGACGTGAGATTACCTCCACGAACTTGGGGCAAAACTGTCAGATGGGTAGCAGTGTCTGTTCTGTGCGTGGGTGGGTGTGTTTCCCCATTTAATTAGGCCGAGAGTTGAATAAAGGTCCCTCCCCTGTACATAATGGTGGTTCGGATTTATTTTGAATTTGTCACAGAATGCCCGGTCTAGGAAACTCCTGATCATTATGCCTAATTAGGATCTGCCTCAGACATACTGGGCCAGTTAGAATACAACCGACCGTCGAGGTCTGTTAGGATAGTGGGCTTTCCCAGCTCATGAGGAGGGGCTAGTTTGGATCCCATAGAGTAGGATCCAGGGCTCATGACACACAGCTTGGCGACGAGGAAAGTTTTCACTTAGTAGTTGTCTTGAGTGCCTGAGAGGAGGGGAAGGTGAATTCCCAGAGATGGGCTCATGACATAGTTTGGCGACAAGGAAAGTTTTCATTTGCCCTTCTCAGGATCGCGCCTGGAGAGTTTCCAGTACTCTACCAGTTTCAGCTATGGAATGGAGAGTCAAACCGAGGCACACCCATTCCATTCCTAGCTTGGGCAGCGGCTAGCTAGTGGAAGGCAATCTGCTGCAAGTCAAAACTCACGTGTGCTGGGCAACAGCGGCACGGGAGAGAGCCTAGGGTGGAGACTCAAGTTTACTGCATGGAAGGAGGCAATGGTAAACCACTTCTGGATTTTCACCAAGAAAAGTCTATGGATATACTACCAGAACAATTGCAGATGGTGGTGGGGTGTTCTGGGAGAGATGTGTCCGTGGAGTCCCTATGGGTCGGAGACGACAACAGCACAAGACAAAACAAAGTTGTCTTGAGTGCCCAAGAGTAGGTAAAGGTGAATTCCCAGAGATGGGCTCATGACACCCAGTAGGCCATGCTGCTTTTCTCGAAAGTTGACTGTTGAGAGACAACAGCAACAAACAAACATAATCAGCAGCAATCAGGAAAGGGATTGATCTATTTGACCAGACACTTCCCAAAAGTCAGGATGCAAAGGGAGAGTTGATCTCACCACTATTGCACTGTGATGTCTTACAAACAAAACACTCAAACCTCTTTTGGAGGTAGGGTTAAGGGAGTGAGTGCAAGAGGAATAGGAATCCTCCCTATGTCTACAGTTCCCAGAAAGTAAAGGGCATTTCCTGCTCCTAAACAGGAACTGGAAATAGCAAAGCCTCCTTCAGAGTCTAAACTTTTTAAAAGGCATTTCCCTGCACTTCTGGCCAGCCAGGTATGGTGAGGGTGAGATCTTTAAAGACAGATGGGGTGAACCTTGTGCTCGCTCTCTTTCTTCCACTTGGTGCCCGGAATGTATCTGCTAGAAGCCATGTTGTTTGTTTTGTTTACTGGGAAAGGCCTTCATGTGGGTTAGTAGGGGAACCACTGATGGCTTTCCCACATGCTGGGCAAAAAGACGACGCTACTCTGGGCACATACCATAACATAACATTATGGGCACCATTTTCTGGAACTATGCTCATGCAAAATCTGCTCTAATTTCTGGGCTGGACCTCCCCACTTGCTCCAGAGCCATTGCGTTCCCCTCCCAAATCAGTAGGAAGTCAGGCACAATGTTCAAGCTATGAAACTATGTGGCAGTGGCTGTGACAAGGGAAGGCTTAAAGTTGGAAATTTAAAAAACTGGGTATAAATACAAAAAAACTGGGTATAAAATCATGTGGTTGGAACCACTCTGCAGGCTAGCTAAAGGCCAGATAATTAGCTACCTTATGGGTGACTAATCCCTTTTTTAATCCATTTATTCAGCTTATAAATCTTGTGGGAGAAGCTTAGTCATACCGGGAATGTCTGCAGGGCCAGATTAATGAAGAGACTCATGGGGATTCAGCCGCATGCCTTGGGCCTAAGGGGGCTTCCTGGGATTCAGAAGACCCACCCCCAAACATTACGTTACTGCTATAAAGAGGTTCCACTACGGTACCCGCCCCATCTGGTGCCACTACTATAAATGCTTTCACCGTCACCTTCTACCTCCTGTTGTCACTTCCCAACCCAGCCTGCCACCACCCCAACCATACTTCCACCAGCATTTCCCAACTTCCCAATTTCCTCTAAATTATAAGTTTATTTGGGCAGGGAACATGTCTACCAACACTGTCGTATTGTACTCTCCCAAGTGCTTAGCACAGTGCTCTGCACACGCTAAGCACTCAATCAATATGATTGATTGAAAAGCCACATGTATGGCTCAGAGCGTCAGTGTCTCCAGCTGCAGTCCAGAAAGCACCATGCTTTCATGCCACCTGTGCCGCAGCCACTAAAGTACCTGGAGCCACAGGGGGGAGTGTGTGTGTGTGTGTGTGTGTGTGTGTGTGTGTGTGTGTGTGTGTGTGTGTGTGTGTGTGTGTGTGTGTGTGTGTGTGTGTGTGTGTGTGTGTGTGCATGGATGCATGGTTTCAGAAGGGTCTTGAGACACTTGAAGTGTTCAACATAACATCTGCAGAATTCAGTGGCAGCTCTGATCACTGAATTGCTAATTTAAAAAAAAAACTTTGCTTTTGTGTAGAGTTTCCCGTTGCCAGTCAATAATCTTGGGCTACTTAGGCTTGTCCATCTATCACATTTCACTGATTCTGCACAATGCCTTATGACCATTCACACTTCTCCACGTGTGTACGCATCCCAAGGACAGCCATCTGCACCTAGCCACTTTCAGATGACTGTCTAAATGTTTTTGAACAATTCCAATATCCTGTTGAGTTTGGAAGTATTTTCCAGAGAACTGAAAGTGTATTCAAGCACCTACTCTTTAAGACCCTTATTTCATTCCCTAGAGTGATGCAGAAAAAAAGCAAAATAAAGATTCTTAATAATTAGGACAGCATCACTTATATAACCATTCTTTGGTCCATTGATGATGGGGAAAGGGTCAACAAGATAACTTCTTTTCTGGTACCATTAGAGGAGTAGCTTTAGGATATTGGTGAATACCAGGATCCATTAAACTTGCAAAGCAGTTGCATCGATGAAACATTGATGATATCAAAAGAGGAAGAGAGGTCTTGATCTTGCTTCCTGAACTGCTCTTATACGTTCATATAACTCCTGTTAGTCTCAATTAACAAATGATAACAATAAGGCAAAATGTTCAAGATTAGAAAAATGTCAGTGATGACATTAGTGAAAGTCTCATCTTTCTAATTCAATGGTAAAACAGTGAGGATGATTAACATACACACACACACTTTCAACCAGTTTGGTGGAA
The DNA here is from genome assembly GCF_015852505.1 of Tachyglossus aculeatus. NCBI lineage: Eukaryota > Metazoa > Chordata > Mammalia > Monotremata > Tachyglossidae > Tachyglossus > Tachyglossus aculeatus. The sequence continues at coordinate 26,312,725 of NC_052098.1, read as the reverse complement.
ATTAGCATTTCTGTAAGATGTCAGTATAAAAGGCCATTAATGTACCAAACTATCAAATGCCGTTTCCAACATTAACATTCCAATCATTTTATGGAAAGCTAGAAATAAGGTTTTATGATGTGCATAATTCTGAATTCATCTATATAAAAATCTACAATGAGGGAACACTTTTAATTATAATTCATTTGAAAAACATTTGGGCACTCATTTTAATTTCATAAACCTAAACAGCAATCAGACTCCTATTACCAAAATTTGAAAGTGGACTTTAAACGAATACCTACCTTCAAGAAAGCTGGCATTCTACTCTGAAACTTTTAAAAAAGAAAAAACCTTAAAAACTTTAAAGAAAAAACTCTCAAGGGTTTTTTTCAGTATTGCATAAAGTTATCTCAGCATCTTCTATATGCTGTCTTAAAATTTCTCAGCATTACCTAAAATGGTTTGTTTACCTTTGTTAATGTTATTTGACAATTAGTATGGAAATTTGATTTCCTACCACTAAGAAAATTTTCAGTAGCCAGACTTATTAGAATCGCATGCCACTGTGAGCCAAACATAAAACACCAGTGATTAATGCTGAATGTCATTTTCTAACATTTCACCAGTCTATAGTGTGAAACAATCTAAAATATGGATTTTGCATAAAAACCCTCTGTTGAAAACTACAGTACACTTCAAAAGTTAAAATCACCGGGGAGTTTGATGATTAATACAAAAACAAATTATATATTACAAATTTCCTTTTGTCCTTCGCTTGCAATGATGCAAACTGCGAGGATTTAACCTCTAAGGGTTAAAGAGTTTAATCAATGTCAATGTCGGATTTTCTGAAGGCGATATAGAACAGTCTGTCTTGCGATACCCAACAGAACATCACTTTGTCAAGCCACAAAGCACCCAAAAGCTTGTCAAGTAAGTTACCAGAAACCTCTTTGTGGTTAGAACTCAGCTCCTTCCTGCTTGACCTATTATTTGATATTTGACCACTTGGTTGCAAGACACTTGCTCTTTCCAGCTGAAATGTCACTGGGGCATCTTGTCATCTCCCCGACATCTCGGCCTGACATACAATTTTACTTTTGTGTGCTACAAGGCAGAAAATGCGGGGCAATGGCCCTGTTTTAAATTCTGTCAGCATCAAAGATGGGCGTCACTCTTGGGTCCTACCAACAACAAAAAAGGAGTCTATTCTGAAGGTCAAAGCAGCCATTACTTAAAAGTCTTCCAGCCTATACTAAATACATTACCTGCAACACTGGTCTGGGAACTGTCCTTATCAAGTACATAAACATATCATCAGCAATCGTCTCTGCACAATTGCTCTACTTTCCTTATCAAAGGCAGTCTTGGTAAAAGGATGAGTTTTCAATGCCTGCAGGGACCCAATTCAGCAGTTAACTTGTTCAAATGGGCAAGTGGTATCATGTAGCTTTACAAGGAGCAACCTGACCTTCTCACATTGACCAGGAGTGACATTATTGTGCAGGAGCAGAAGCAGTCGCATCATTTCTGTTTTGCACAACCTGCTTAAAGTTTGCAACTAAATGCTTGTCTTCAGTTGAGCTGACAAGAGAGAAGAGGGGGCTCAGTGAACCATAGCAGGGCTGCCATGAAATGACAGGAATCATTGGCATACATTTCAAATAGCTCTCTCAATCCTATTAAAGTATTGCAGTCCTGCTTTAAAATAGACAAGTATGAAACAACTTTGATAGATAGAGACTAAAATGGCTTATTGATTTTTTTTTAAGTCTGAGGAAAATTACCCAAAATGTGTCATTCTTTAACATTTAAAAATACATTACATAAAAATGAGCAACTGTGATTATAAATAAAACCCCAAGTTGGTTGTTTCATTATGCAAGGACCCCCACCCCCTCCAACCCCCAGACACACATGCACACATGAAAAGGCACACATTGAATTATCACGCAAGCACAAAAAGCAATCTCACCACATATGCTAAAACAAATTCAAAAGTGAAGAAAGTTCTCCGGAAATCATTTCAATCAGCCCGGTTAATTTTTGTTCCATTTTCTGTCACGAGACTTAGAACCCCTGTTGGCTTATCCTTTTGGTTATATCTTCCTCATTCTGGAAGGACACACATGAGGCTGAGAATTGGGTCTAATATTAATATTTATAATCGTGTTGCCGACTTCAAGCTTTATGTTCATAGTCAAGCTTTGGGATGTTGGTGGCGTAGGTAATGGAGTCCCAGTTCCTGAAGAGCTCCGTGATACCTATGGAAACACAACACACACACACACACACACACACCCCAAATAAAATGGCTTAACAAATGGCTTAGATTACCTTAAAAGCTGTAAATTTAAATGTTACCATCTATAAAATGTATCGAGACATTTGATAATGAAATCATTTCCATACGTTTCAAATTTGTTGTTTTGTTTTAATTCCATCGTGTATAAATATTTTGCCCAAGGACTGTAAATGGAAAGCAAATTATGCCACATCACAGCTGCAAACCCACTAAGAGTTATATTAAGAGATACTCCGAGGTCGCTTGGACAGGATTCATGAAAAAAAAAATATTTGCAGTCCCCATGAGCCACGATGCCTCTCTCCCTCTCCTGTGTCACCTCTGGTCTTTAGAGTTCCAATCACTCCATATTTTGGGCACATTTCCAGTAGCACATGCCACACCTGCTGGCCACCCAATGAAATATTGCCAGTGATGTACTTCCTTGAAACTTTTGAGACAGTCACTTTTTACAGTGCCTGGGACCAGTTACAATTTATATTGCGTTGAGGGGAAGACCCTGTTTAAAAGGAAAAACCAGAAATGAAGTTATCTTGTTGACCCTTTCCCCATCATCAATGGACCAAAGAATGGTTCTATAAGTGATGCTGTCCTAATTATTAAGAATCTTTATTTTGCTTTTTTTCTGCATCACTCTACGGAATGAAATAAGGGTCTTAAAGAGTAGGTGCTTGAATACACTTTCAGTTCTCTGGAAAATACTTCCAAACTCAACAGGATATTGGAATTGTTGAAAAACATTTAGACAGTCATCTGAAAGTGGCTAGGTGCAGATGACTGTCCTTGGGATGCGTACACACGTGGAGAAGTGTGAATGGTCATAAAGCATTGTGCAGAATCAGTGAAATGTGATAGATGGACAAGCCTAAGTAGCCCAAGGTTATTGACTGGCACAGGGAAACTCTACACAAAAGCAAAGTTTTTTTTTTAATTGGCAATTCAGTGATCAGAGCTGCCACTGAATTCTGCAGATGTTATGTTGAACACTTCAAGTGTCTCAAGACCCTTCTTAAAAGGAAAAAAAGCCTCATAGGTGGTCTTGTATATGCATTTACTTAACCTGCGAAACTGGTTTAAGAGAGATAAAGACAACATTGGCCACATAGAAACAGCCTTTGTAATTACTGGAAAGTATTTAGTTGTGATATAAATCACAACTGGAGGAATTTTCTCTTGTTTCCAATAACCTGGTAAACTTTTTAAGAACATCAAAATATACTTTTATTATAAATTTACTGGATCCAGACATGTGACTAGCACAGAGGAGCCAATTTGTCAAAGAGGTTGAAACATTATCAGAAATCAGGAAGCTATTACAGATCAGGTTTAATGCTACATCCTCTTGAAGTACTCGGAAATGACATTTTATACTACAGTAGTAAGCTCCAAATAAGTACCCAAATACTGGAGTCGGTTCTAGGAAATTTATGATGGCAAAGAAATAGTAACCAAATGTATGCTGTACTTTCCAGACTCTGAGGCAAATTCACAGTCATGAGATTCCAGGCACAGCCAGTTTTCAAGGGAATAAGAAATTGCAAATAAGCTATGTAGTATAGACTGTAGACTGTATATAAGCTTATATAAGCTTCTTGAAGGCAGGGAACATGTCTGTTCCCTGTTATATTGCACTCTCCCAAGCACTTAGTACAGTGCTCTGTACACAGTAAGCACTCAATAAATTTGATTGATCAACTGATTGATAGTGCTACCTTCCTATCCTCTGAAAGATCAATAAATGGTATTTATTGAGCACTTACTGTGAGCAGAGCACTGTAATAAGTGCTTGGGAGAGTAAAATACAACAGAATTAGCAGACACGTTAGATTATTTAACTGCTTCTATCATAATATAGTGTAACAAACACAGACTGATTTAATATGTTCTGAGGGCACACAAAACTGGGTTTTCAGAGGTTAAAAAAATGGAAGGCAGCTGCAAAGTCGGCATTAAGGAAATATTATGAATTCCACTGTTGTATGCTGCAGTTTTTGTGGGGGGGGTTTAAACCCATGACTGGAGAAAAAAATCAATGGTTTCATCTAACACCTAGTTCAGCTATTTTCTTTGATGTTGGTCCTTTTGATTTTCTGATACTCCAAAGCCAGCTTACAGCTCACTAAAATCACCCTAGTTTGTGCTGGGCCTGCAAAAACATCTAAAATGGAATGATCTCTGAATATCTATATGAGGAAGAAATTTCTACCTTATCCCCAGGAAGGGACTCTTTTATGTTTCCTAAACTATAGTGATCATATATGGCAGCCCTGATCAATTTTAATTTGTAGAACCTCAAACATACCAGTAATTGGCAATAGAGGGGTCACTAGTGCAGGATTTGCTCAGATAATCTTGAATTTTAGGCCTCTGAGTACCTTGAGAAGTCTCTTCAATATCTGGCCATGTAGCGGTACCATCCACTTTCCACTATTTCTGCATTTCTGAATTTCCCAGACTCTCTGGATAAATAAATAACTGGTTCTGAGAGTCATTTGTAGCTCCTCTACCCAGCTTCCAGCTCTTAAGTGCAAACTAGGGTGTCAGAAGCCTGAAGGCTTCCCCTTCAGCTCCTAAAGTGGCAATGTTTCGTAGTGTCCACTCCCAACTGGAGCAAAGCTGGGGCAAGCCTACTTGTAAGTACCCTAGAATGAGTTATGTGTAAAACTTTTAACAAAGTTATAAGAGATATGTCATACTTGAAAAGCTTAATTGGTTCCAGGTGGGTGAAATTCTCCAAAAGGTGGCACATATTTTGTTTTCGGAAAAAACTGCTGAGCCACAGGAAACCCATAGACCTGGAGGGGGAAACCAGGATACCTGGGGAAATTTCATTTTCTACCAGGAAGAATGGGAGAAGAGACATAGGCAGAGATATAAAAGGTTGTTGTTGGGCAGGGACCGTCTCTATATGTTGTCAACTTGTACTTCCCAAGCGCTTAGTACAGTGCTCTGCACACGGTAAGCATTCAATAAATACTATTGAATGAATGAATATAGGCATAGAATGGGAATCAGGAGGCCAAATGGAAGACTGGTGAGACTTAGAATGGGGATGAGAACGTTGGAGACAGAAGGTCTTCCTGGTGCAAGTGTTTTCAAATGGACTTTCTGCGTGCAATATTCTTTTATCACCTGTATCTGTATAAGTCAAATGTAACTCTTGGTTTTCATTCAGACATTCATTTGTTCCACAACATTTTACTGAGTGCTCACTGAATGCAAAACATTGTACTAAACACTGGGGAAAAATACAGTGTTCAAAAAAATAGCATCAATCGATTATGTCCACCGTTAGCAGAATGCTTTTACACCCTTGCCATTCATTGCTATTTTACTGTATTAAATATTATAAAATTACAAAAACACAAAGAAGAAATAAGTGCTTCTTGATACAGTACTGTAAGGTTGAGGCAGAAGCTGTTCATTGCTCGACCAACATCACATGCACGCACCCAACCTTTTCTTTTTCACTAAATCTACTTCCACCAACTGGTGGATCCATGTTATCCCCTAAAGGATTTGGGTTGAGGGAAGAACATTCCCTAACTTTTTCACTGTGTGATATCAGAAATCGTGCAATGAAAACACAAGGCAAAGCAGAACTGGATGTACTCTGACACCAGACCTCTATCAACAGCATAAATCCATTATAAATACCTGCTGGTTTGCTAGACTTTATTAAATTACTTAGTTGTGCTTGTGTTTCATTTATATTATTTGAAAACCAAACCAAACTTTGCAAAGAGTATGAAAACTTAAGACGTCAGAATTGTTAAAAGACTTTTCTCATATAGGAAGGTATAGTCACTAATTATTAAGTTTTAAAACAGGCTGTAGGACTAATCAAAAATATGAAATAAAAGGCATGTGCATTACTCTTATTTCTTATGTTCTGAGGATTTTTAATATGTTCCACTTTTTTCTCCTAATGTTTTCTGACTATGATTTCTTTTTTTAAGAAAATAACCTCAAAATCCCAAGGAAGGGGATGAGAAATTGGGTTTCCTTTGAGACGCACAAAAAAACTGTATGAAACTTAATGATTGGCAGAAAGTCAATAGACTATGTTACAGTAAGCTTTTGTGAGGAGAAAAGTTCTGTTTTAGTTATATAGGTCCTCTGTTGCACCCCATATACAGCTCGAGCAGAGCATAATTATTTTCATTAAATGGGCAAATCAGATTTTTGAATAGTTTCACTAATCAAAAACCCAGCACTATTTCTTTGAACAATTTTAATTCTAGAATGTAATGATTTTTAAATCATGAAAATAACTTAGGAGGAGAGAATACTGAAGTCTTGAGCCTAATTTTAGCCCACTGAGAATAGGCTGCCAAACTCGCAAAGGGATGCAATTATGTCCTTCCTTGCATTTATGAATTGAGGTGGGAAAATGTTTCCCCTTTTGTATTGACCGGCAATCTGTGCTCATGCGTTGGATGGTGTACTTCAATTTATCGAGTGCTTACTGTGCGCAGAGCACTGAACTAAGCACTTGGGAAAGTACAACAGAATTCGTAGAAACGATCCCTGCCCACAGAGAACTTACAGTCTACAGAGGGAGACAAACACTGTAGCCATTTTGGCAGCAGGATAGTTATCATCACTTCCAGGAGTATAGCTGCTTCCACTTCTCTAGTGAGACCTTCCGGATAGCGTGTCTACCAACACTAATTACTGTATGCTTCCAAGCACTTAGAGCAGTGTTCTGCACAAAGTAAGTGCTCAACAAATACCACTGAATGACTGATCTGAGAAAGGCACAAACAGAAGGTAAGTTGCACTTGGTCACAGTCAGTGCTGTGCTGCACTTGTTGGCAAAAATGGATTGTGCTTCCTTCTACACCTTCAGAAGACAGACTATTGGGATCTCTGTAGCTCCAAGAGGGAATTGAGCTCATTATGTCACAGCATACTTAGCCAATTATTTAAAATATTATAAACTGATCAGAAGGACTCATCAAAACCTAGAGGTTTTTAGTCACTCTTAGAATTGCTAAAAAAAGGCACTGTAAGGACGTATCACCCAAATCTAGATTTAAACAATTTTTAAGAAAAAAATTACCTGAAATAAAGACTCACTGTTGTGTGAGTAGATACGGAAGTACTTTTATTTACTCAATAAGCTGTAAATGATTCTATTTAAATTGCTATAGTCCAGCAACTAAATTCATACTCGGGATACAGAATGAGTCTAATAAAAATATGCATTTTTAAAAAAACTTATGAAATATAGTAACTGGACATGCTCAGTAGCCATTTTTCAAAGTTCAATATTTAAATTCTTTACATATGTTTTTCCAAGCCAAAAAAAAATAAAACATCAGTATAGGTTATAAAATGATGAGTCAATAAATGGCCTTTAAATCAAGGATGGTTTTGTGCAAAGACACAACTGAAACAATGACACCAACTCATTTTTCTTATTCATTTTTCTAGCAGTCAGGGTAAGATCATTCCAGGGATTCATTTTACTAAAAGTGATACAAGTGAGTTTCTATTACCATATTTTATGACCCCAGAAAAAAATTCCAAGGAATGTCTCTATCTCAAACTTTGATGTCAATTATATGAAATTGATTCATAATTGTGATTATGACTAAGTTAATGACATATACTTTTTTCCCAAAGGTAACACTTTAGGATCTTACAATGACATCCACTTGTTCACATTTAGAATTAGTCAAAATCTTTTTATTGTAAGGTGTTAAGGATTGTTAATTACAGATTGGTTAGTATTGAAAGGAAGAACATAACCATCTAGTGTCAATAATAATAATAATTGTGGCATTTGTCGAGCGCTTGCTATGTTCTAGGCACTGTACTAAGCGCTGGGGTGGTTACAAGCAAAATTGGATTGGACACAGTCCCTGTCCCACATGGGGCTCACAGTTTTAATCCCCATTTTACAGATGAGGTAACTGAGGCCCAGAGAAGTGAAGAGACTTGCCCAAGGCCACAGAGCAGACAAGAGCGGACCCTGAATTAGAATCCAGGACCTTTTGACTCCCAGGTGCTTGCTTTAGGCCATGCTGGGTTACGTCTATAATTAGGTATAGTCACGAATTAGTTCTGGTGGCTTCAATAATTTTGTCTACAAACCCATTAGCTACCAGCCCAAAACTGCATGGCCTACAATAACACAAACTGGGGTGTAGCAGGAGAACATCACAGATAAGATAAGAGCACAGCAGCCATTGCTGAGCCTTGAAGCTGTTGCGGAAGGGGTGAAAGAGCTCACTGTGGAAACTACTCGAGTGTTTCACTATTTCCATTATTGGCAACATTTTAGCCAGACTCCCGCTGGATGGCCACTGATGAAAATTGTTGACTTCTAGATCGTAACGTAACAACAAACCAAAACACGGTACAGCAGACAGATACCGAGATCTCTAAACCATAGTCCTACATCATACAAAAGCACTGGGCACACACAAGTGATCTGGAGTAGGACAGTTGCTAAGGTTACTTCATGAAGATACAGGTTGAATAAGATTTGTTGGTGGCGGGGGATATTATATAACCCTTTCCCCATAGCTGTCTGAATAAAAAAGTTGCGTAGTAAGTCCAGTTATGCTTCCTTATGTGAGTTCCCAAACTTTTGCTAGTCTGTAAGACCAGGGTAAATCACAGCAGACAGATGCACTACTTCTTACACTTGATCATTAACACCTTCAAGGTCTGAACACACTTAATAGTGCTTGGCACATAGCGCTTAACAAATACCATCATTATTATTATTAATTGACAAACTGTGGTCACCAACAATACAATCAGCAGTTGAGGCAAAAGTCATTATCCAAAGCTTTGCTGATCAGGACCTGTAAAGGGAAGGGAAGACATCAAGAAGTACAGGGAGAAGAAATCAGATATGTAGGAAGGTAACAGCAGGTGGCAAGCGTTAAAGCCTCAAATGTGAAAAGAACTAGGCATACACTGGAGGATTTTCAAGAGAGCAGTGATGTGTTCTGAAGAGTGTTTTAAGATGACCTGAGCAGCAGTTGGATTGAGTAAGGATAGACTTCTGAGGGGAGAGGCTTGAGGCAGAAGGACCAGTAAAGAGTCTATAACAGAGTCCAGACTGGGACACAAGGATGGTGGGGGAGAAGCAGATCCACTAGACATTTGAGTTGAAGAACTGGCAGGATTTGAAGAATGACTGAACAATATTAATAATGGTAATAATGATAATGGTATTTATTAAGGGTTTACTATGTGCCAAGCATTATTCTAAACGCTGGGGTAGCTACAAGGTTATCAGGTTGGACACCGTCCCTGTCCCACCTGGGGCCCACAGTCTAGGTAGGAGGGAATAGGATTAATCCCTATTTTACAGATGGGGAATCTGAGGCACAGAGAAATTGACTTGCCAAAGGTCACACAGCAGACAAGTGACAGAGTCAGGATTAGAACCCAGGTCCTCCGACACCCAGGCCTGTGCTCTTTCCACTAGGCCACATTCCTTCTCTGAATGTGGGCAGTAAAAGATATCATGGAACATTAAGATGCTACATGATGATAGGAGCAATCACTTAATAAAGGAGATTGGTACTTGTTGGATATAAACTAGCAACACAGAGTCGATAGTGCAGGACTGAATGAAACAAGACTTCTTGATGCAGAACAGATAATGTAACAGATATACCTTCTTCAGGAGAAGTGTTCCCTCCTCTGTTATAAGACCTGCAGATGTCAGCTTTGTGCTCAGACAGTTGCTTGTTTCAGACCTTCCAGATCTGCCCAGGGGCATTAGTGATTGGCCCCAACAAGAAGGAATAGTGCTGATTTATGAAAATTTGACTGTCATGAAAGATTTCAACCTATGACAAGGCGGTGAGCTACACAGATTTGGGAAATTAAATGGCAATGGTTGATTCCCGTTCAATGAAAGTGCTGAACACCACCTTTTAATCACCAACCAAATATTCTGCTATAGAATAAAAGACATATTGGATAAACCAAAGAAGCAAGCACTGATATCTTAATTGTCAGGTATGTCATCTATGATGAAAATCCCAATCATCAAGCACTACATTTATGAAATAATTTTCAACCACAGACATTTTAAAAGGTGAAAATTACTTGTGGTTCTTAACTCAAATTTTCCACATATTTTAGAAGAAAATGCTGTGTATGAGAGGACCCTGAGACAGGGGGAATATTATCCCTACTTGAGCCCCCTCATGCCTAGTTACAGAATGTAATCTCAATAATTTAGTATCACCCAGTGTACAATCTGTACATAATCTCCTAAAGCTCTTAAAAGAGCAATATCATTAATAATTATATTATTCAGCATTAATCCCAAGTGTTGGAGACACTGTATAAAATGTAAAATATTACAGATAGCAAAAATGGCATAGTACCTGTACTCAAAGAGGTTAAAACTAAAACCAGTATTCTTTCTGCGGATTTCATTGATGATATTTTTAGTGAGCACTGACTATGTGCAGAGCAGTTTTATCAGTCAGTTCATCAAACATATGCATGTACTGCACACCTGTATACAGAGCACCATACTAAGCACTTGGGAAGGAAGGTTATAAACTACGTTAAGAGCACATTCCTGCAATACAGAATACAGCTTCCAAATTTGATTTGTCTTCAAATGAGATTTAAGTGTTAAATAATTACTGTTAAACTTTCATTTTAAACCACAGGAAACCATAGATGCACAGTCTTTATCAGAAAACATGTATGCTGATCTCATTTCTCTTTTAAAGCTTCAAATGTTCATTTAAGTGATTAGTGAAAGGACCAAGGCTCTGTCCATTATGTTGTTACCGAAATGGTGAATTTTCAAAATAAAAATAGTTGGTACAGCCCAGTTTCTTCCTTTGCTGTTTACACACACACACACACACACACACCAAAAAAAAAAAAAAAAAACCCAAAACACAGCTGCAATCCTAAAATCTAATGGACTTGTTAAAGACTGATGGGCTGTCAACTAGGTCAGCAGGTTTTAGAAAGGTGCTCTATGATTAAAGATCATGTCTAATTTAAACTTTATCGGTTATATAATTCTAAAAAAGAGCAAAAGTTGACAGATACCCCTGGTAATTCAGAACCTTTATGCCTTGGACCTCCGCACAGAATTGTCAGGTGGCTGTGCTTCCAGATGCCAGCACACTACTTTTGTGGTCAGATGCTACATATGTCACACTCTCTTTGGGGATATTTTAGCCAACAGTTTTCTAACCACTTTTTTCATTACGGAAGAATTTCCTCTTACAGTTATAAAACTTTATGTAATGTAGAAAATTCAGTAATAATCTGGAAACTATAAATATTATTCTACCCCCAATGCACTCAACTTTTTTTTTTTACTTGGTGGAATTACTGACTTCAGGCTCTGCTGAAAAGGAAAAAAAAAATCTCACATATGCAAAGCTTCATTCAGGTACCTAATGTTTTCTGAAAGAAATCCTTTTTCTGAAATGCTTTTTCAGTATGAAAAAAACATTAAGCACTCCACTAAACAGGACTGTAAACCACATCCACTCATTATTTTACTTATTCTCCATCACTCTAATAATTCTTAATTGTGAGTTAGTTTTTTTGAACCTGTTTAAATGTCACTGAAACAACAGGCAAACATTATGAGATTTTTCACAGTGTAATACCCATCTTACACTGGTTTCAACGTAAGTTTCCAAAATCTTTACTATTGGAAGTGACTCTCACTGCCTGTAAGAAGAAAGACTTTGCCCAAGTCATGTATTTACCAGTGTCCCTCCACATTTTCAAATCTAAATGTACTTTTCATTTTTATCTGACAGGCCAACATACATCAGTATTGATTTATTTTGACTTGTGCCCTGAAACCTTCAATGTGAGGCACAATTTGTTATTAAACTATTTTTCCTGTCCCTCTAAATATTTTTATTTGACAAAGTTCTTCTCATGTTTATTTGGCATTTCCCTCAATCACAGATAGACTAGAATCCCTACAAAACTTCATGGAAAACATCACTTTTCCTTCCTTTGTTTATCTTTCCTGCCTTTTCAAGATTTTACCTCAGGCCACTATGAAGGGACTGGGATGAAGGTTATGACCGGAGACAAAATAAATGTGACCTCTGCAATATGCTCAATCTCAAGTGGCCCATGAAGAAGTAGTCCTAGCCCCCGAAGCTAGTAGGAAAGAAAGACAATGCTTACTCTGCTATTCTAATTGTCAGATTGCACCCTCTCTTGAGAAATATATTCTGTTAACTAAATTCTGAGACATTTTAATTGTTTGATGTAGCCCTTCAGAGTTTCCTTTGAGTTGGATATCTGTCCATGCTCTAGCAAAAAAAAAAAGAAAAAAGGAAAGGAGTGGATTTCACATTCACTTTGCCAAACATTAGCATCTTTTGTCCAATCATTTGAATGCAGGAGAGTTAGGGAAAACAGCTTAGAGAACAAGGGTTGACAGATACAGTGTAAAATCTTTTTAGGTGCTTGAATGCAATGAGGGATAAAGTGAGACTGCACCGCATTTCAGATCCCTAACTGTGCTATAGTCCACACGAACTTTGTGACAGGTCTCTGTCTTTCCGCCACACTTGACTGGCTTTTGCTGACATTCAACTGTCAGATAGCAACCCTTTACCATGCCCCTAACATGCTCTACAGCTTCACCCAATTAACTCGCTTTCACTTGACACTGCAGCAAAAAGCTTCATAATAGGTGGTCAAGGTGCCTGGTGTCCGCCCGCCCTCTAACTGCTCACACGCAGCAAGATGCTTAACTACCGTTCTTCATGACTGTTTGCTTTGAACCTGTGTGACTGAAATTTAGTCATTTCATTATTGAATGGGGCACGAAAAGCTTAGACATTGCAGTAAAATCCTTTTTTCTCTTTTTTTTTTCTCCAGAAATAAAATCCTAGTTTCAAATAATCTCTGGGTCCTATTGGCACCAAGATTTGATTTTTAAATTACTAAGATTAGATAAAGAGTTTCAATCACTCCATAATTAATGAATGCGGTGCATAAATAGTATTAAAGGAAGGCAAGAAGAAGGGTGAGAGGGAGAGGGGAGTCATCATTTTTATCACATTTCAAGGTACGAGAGAAAGTGTAAGAACAATTAAAATGACTATAATTCAGCAATTCAGCTTTCTTTCATGAAAATATATTCGTAAATTTAGAAGATCATTTTTGAAAGATATTTAGCACTTTAAATGTCATGGGTCATAAGAAAGCATTCACACTAAATTTTTAGAAACATTTAAGAGACACTTCTGAGATTCTTCTACCAAAACCATAACCTATCTTCAAACCTAAATGTAAAGCTGGCTCTCATTTATTGTTAGCCAACAGACCCATGAAGTAAGAAAACACTAAATTCCTTGTCAGGAACTGGATTACCCAAAAATCCTTTGCTTATAAATCTACACGTTTGGAGTTATGAATTTACTAGATTGTCTGCTAAATGAATGTAGGGAGGCTTCCTCCCTCCCTACATGCAGATCAGTTCAAAAAATATGGACTGTATACAAATCATAAGAACATCCCCCCTGTCTCCATTTAAAAAACTCAACTGGTATACTGAAAATGGAGTTGGAGGTCCCCCTCTAGATTGTAAACTCCTTGTGGGCAGGGAACATGTCTACCAACTCTGCTGTATTGTACCTTCCCAAGCGCTCAGTACAATGCTCCACATGCAGTAAGTGCTCAATAAATACAATTTATTGATTGACTGACCACCAGAAAGAGGAGAAGTTTCATGAGTTACTAAGACCAGGTGTTCCAATTGTGATCCATGGACATACCATGCTGCTCTAAGTAATTTTGTCTAAGACTTTTAAAGAGTGTAATAATTTACAGTTGGTAGTCTTGATTGTCAAAAAGGATTCATTCATTCATTCAATCATATTTATTGAGCACTTACTGTGTGCAGAGCACTGTAGTAAGCACTTAGGAAGTACAAGTTGGCAACATATGGAGACAGTCCCTACCCAACAGTGGGCTCACAGTCTAGAAGGGGGTGACAGAGAACAAAACAAAACATAAAAGGATGAAGTATAGGAAGAGAGAAGGACAACCGTATTTCGGATAGAAGTCATCCACATTAATAATAGCTCTACAGAACTGTGCAACAGAGGTAGGACAGTTTCAGGACATCTTATAAGTCCTCCCCAGTAGTTCCTGAATAACATTTTATTGCGCCTGATGGTTTAGACTTTGTCAATAAAAAAGTAGCTGATGTCAACAGAAGCAAAAGATAGGGATGGGGGAGCTATGCACAGGGGAGTCAATGAGGGAGAAGTACTGACGAACCTTGTGTTAGGAAAACTAGTCTTCTAGAAACCAAAATAACATGATGGCATACAGCAATTTTCTCTATGTATTCAAAGAAAACTAGTGGACCTTCGTTTGCATAACCATTTAAAGAATGTTTAAGAATCTAAATCAATCCTATGAGCACAAGAGGAACTAAAGTCTATATCCTGACTTTAAAAAATGCACAAAAATATAATTTGGTAGTTCAAATAATGACTAAACAAATGTTTGTCATACATTTTAGGCTCAATATTGGTTGATTTCTGACACTTTGCTCTTTTGCACATATGAAAAGTAAATCATACTAAGAAAAAAAAAATCACACAATTATAAACAACCGGAGTTTGGGTGAGCTTGGATTTCAGTTTCTATTGCTTTTGGCCCAGTGTATATATGTACAATTCTACTTTATATTGTGTTTGAAGTCATATCCTAATAATTAGTTTAGTAGAATACTGCATACATACTAAATTCATGAGCTAAATTAACCTCTGAAGATCACTGCCTGTTCTAATACTGGAACATCATGTCATGTGAAGCTAAACATGCCATCTTTGAATGCTGTTAAGCAAAATGAAACTAATATTTTCTGCAGGCAAATAAAATCCGAGGGGAAAGGGGAATCAACTTTTTGATATTTGTTAATGCAATGTTATACTTTGTTACTATATGTCTAAGTGTGTTCTGAAAGCTAAGCATATATTTTTTAAAGAAACATTCTTTCGAGAAGCAGTGTGGCCTAGTGGATAGACCACGGATCTGGGAGTCAGAAGGGCCTGGGTTCTAATCCTAGTCCTCCAGCTGTCTGCTGTGTGACCTAGGGCAAGTCACTTAACTTTTCTGTGCCTCAATTACTTCATCTATAAAATGGGGTTTAAGACTGTGAGCCTCATGTGGGACATGGATTATGTCCAACCTGATTAGTTTGTATCTACTCCAGCACTTACCTGGCACATAGTAAGCATGTAACAAATACATATTTTGATAAAAACAAATAAAAGAACACCTATTTTACTTATCATTCATGTACACAAATTACAGCATTTTGAGTTTTCCTCAAGTCCCAATACGGATTTATTCAGAATTTAGTTTGCTCAGTAAACTTAGATCTCACGGAAGTTGCTGATTGGCAAAAGTACAATTTACATTTCATCGTTTAGTGAGATTTGCAGGAATCCTGCACATGGGACAATAAATGGCAGCAGGACCCCCATGTTTCTGGATAAACATTCGACAACTCACATGTTTAACTACTAAGCATGGAATTTTGGAACTAGTGTTAAGATTTCAAATCGAAGCACCTAATAAAAACAGACCTGAAACTGGGGTCATGGGGGGGGGGGGGGAGAAGGAGCAGAGAGAGAGACAGACCCTGCTCCCTGGATCAAAGGGTTGGTCTGCCAGTTAATCCCTCGCTGATCATTTCCTGAATGCCTGGAGCAGGTTACTTGGTTTTCCATTGATCTGGATCCACACCCCAAATCACACTATATTCCAGGGGCATAGACCAAGGTGGTCTAGGATCTGGTGGATTTTATTTCAGTTGCTGCCAAAATGAAAGCAACAATAATTTTGTTTTTGCCCTCTGTGTGCCACCCTCTGTGAAAGTGCCACAAAGAAAAGCTGGAAAATCTGCTATTGATGGCTACATGACAATCAATCAATAGCATTTATTGAGTGCTTACTGTGTGCAAAACACTGTATTAAGAATCTGGGAAAGTATCATACAACAGAATTGGTAGACATGTTTCCTGCCCAAAAGGAACTTGAAGAGTTGAGGGGGAGGCAGGCGTTAATATAAAAAAGAGTATATATGTATATATATATATACACATACATAAGTGTTGTGGGACAGAGTTGTGAGACAGGGTGTTCACATGCACAGATCTGTTCTTTCTAAAGCAGAAATCTTCTACTGGAAAAAAAAACAATAACTTTTTTCCAAGTCCTCAATACACTATATCTCAGGTGTGCAGGAAATTTTTAATCCAACAAATTTAGTTGTTTGCTTCTCATCGATATTTAAATTTTTTTAGCATAAGCCTTCAAAACTCTGGGATTCCTGAAATATAAATCCTACTCTCACATTAAGTTGATAACATGACCTACTGTCCTTTACTCCACTTTACCTACCCCTTCACTCCAAAGAAACCACCCTCTCAAAGGTCACAAATGATCTCTACTCCATCCTAATTCTCCTCAACACTATCAACCACCCCATTCGCCCTGAAACATTATCTAAGCTCAGCTTCATTGACACTGTCCTCTCTTGGTTCTCCTATCTCTCCGGCTGCTCATTCTCAATCTCTTTCGCAGGCTCCTTCTCTGCCTCCCACCACCAATCTGCTGGTGTCCCTCAAGGTTCAGTTCTTGGTCCTCTTCTATTCTCCATCTACACACACTCCCTTGGATAACTCATTCGCTCCCATGGCTTCAACTACCACCTCTATGCAGATGATTCCCAAATCTACATCTCCAGCCCTGATCCAGATCTCTCCTTCTCTGCAATCTCACATTTCCTCCTTCCTTCAGGACATCTTTGCTTAGAAGTCCCACTGACACCTCAAGCTTAACATGTCCAAAACAGAATTCTTTATCTTCCCTCCCTGTCGTACCACTGACTCTCCTGTCACTGTAGAGAGCACTGGTTAGCTCAGTTGGTTAGAGTGTGGTTAGAGCCTGGTACTAATAACGCCAAGGTCGAGGGTTTGATCCCCGTATGGGCCACAAGTTGCTTTTTTCTCCCCCTTCTAGGCTGTGAGCCCACTGTTGGGTAGGGACTGTCTCTATATGTTGCCAACTTGTACTTCCCAAGCGCTTAGTACAGCGCTCAATAAATACGATTGATTGATCCTCCTTGCCTCACAAGCCCATAATCTCGGTGTAATCCTCAACCTGTCTCTCTCATTCAACCCACATATTCAATCTATCACGCTAAAATCTGCCCTTTCCTCTCCATCCAAACTGCTACCACATTAATTGAAGCATTTATCCTATCCCGCGTTGATTACTCTATCAGGCTCCTTGCTGACCTCCCTGTTTCCTGTCTCTCCCCACTCCAGTCCACACTTCACTCTACTGCCTGGGTCATTTATCTACAAAAATGTTCAGTCGATGTTTCTCCAATGCTCAAGAACCTCCAAATCCACCTCCACATCAAACAGATACTCTATACCTTCGGCTTTAAACCACTCAATCACCTTGCCGCCTCTTACCTCACCTCGTTACTCACTGTACCTTGATCTCATCTATCTTGCCACCTACTTCTCATAACATCCTGCCTCTAGCCTGGAACACCCTCCCTTTTCATACCTGACAGACAATCACTCTCCCCATCCTCATAGCCTTATTGACAGCACATCTCCTCCAAGAGGCCTTCCCTGACTAAGCCCTCAGTTCCTCTTTCCCAACTCCCTTCTCCATCACCCTGATTTATTCCCTTTATTTGCCACACACCTACCCCCAGTCCCACAGCACTTATGTACATATTTGTAATTCATTTGTTTATATTAATGTCTGTCTCCCCCTCTAGAGTATAAACTCACTGTGGGCAGTGAATGCATCTTATATTGTTGGGTTGTACTCCCTAAGTGGTTAGTACAGTGCTCTGCAGACAGTAAGTGCTCAATAAATATGATTGATTGATTGACTGATTACTGTATTTATAAATAGGATGTTCTTGGTAACTGGCTCAAATGCCCCAATGACATAGTTACAAAGATGATACAATCCAGAAAAAAGATGCACAGAATAGTTGGGACAGGTGAATGGTGATCATAAAAAGGATTTCAGAAAAAACAAATTATACTTTGAAAGGGTGACAGGAGAAAACAAAGGTGGCCAATTGTTCTTTGTTTAGGGTAAGTGCATAAGCTTAAATAAGAAATACCATATGGCTGCTATAAGCAGCAAATGATTCTATAGTGGGAGAGATAGAACCCACTAATGACAATCAGTGAAGGCAAAACTTAATCATCTAATCCCCAGTTGCCCCAAGATCCACATAGAGATCACCCTGCTGTAAGAGAGCCTCCAATACGAAGGCTGGTGAGGTAAATAATTATGCTAGTTCCAGGCACAACTCTTCATACAGTTGGTGGGCACCCAAAAAGACTCATTTTATGAGACTATGGCGGGGGGGGTGTAAAAAAAGGTATTAATTCATTCAATCATATTTATTGAGTACTTACTGTGTGCAAAGCACTGTACTAAGCACTTGGGAGAGTACAATATAACAGACACATTCCCTGCCCACAACAAGTTGACAGTCTAGAGACAGGCTTACAGTCTAGATATAGCTGAAGGGGTTGGTTATGTAGGGCCCAAATGGCAGTAGGAGAGTAGGGGTAGTAAGCCTGGGTAATTTAGACTTGGTCCATGCAAATATTCATATTTACACTTACCCACTTACCCACTCCCCCATGGTGGGACAAAAATCTGTCCTGGTGAGTGATAAATAGGATGATGAAGAAAAGGGCCTGCAATTACTAGAACTATTGAAGTTATTGTCTGGCTACGGTTGCTGACCGCTAGTGCTCCTGAAAGCCCTTGAGAGTGTAGGTGAGAGAGGGATTGATTGAGTGTGGATATGGTTGAGAATGAGTACAAAATCTAAGTGAGAGTGCGTGTGGGTCAGAATGAATTAGAGTTAGCAAGGTTGGGTATGGGTGAGAGAGAATTTGAGGGGGTGATTAGGTGTAAAGGTAAGCTGTAAAGGTATGAATCTGGGAGCAGATTGCCAGAACTTTTGTCTTTCTCAGTCAACTCGGGAGTTGAGGGAATTCAGTCAATTCCCTCAACTCCTTGTAAAGTACTTTGTATATAGTGAGCCTTTAATAAATAGTATTGATAATAATGGTATCAAATATATTCATTCCAAGATACATTGCAAAGGAAGCTTCATGGCTACAAACAGTTGCAGAAGGCAGGACTTTCTGCTGATGGTTTTTTGGGAAGAGAGTGTTGGTCTGTTACTGGAGTAATAGGGAAAATAGGGAAAAACTTTCTGGCACTCCCCTCACCCAGCGAGGTGAACAGAGTTTTTGGATGGTGTCTCAACTATCTGCAAATTTAGGCCAAGAAAGACAAAATTTTCAAGCAGATTTAATTTAAATTTAAAGCAGAAGAGCAGCCTCTTTTTTCCATTTTCTTTTATTTTTCCCCCAATTTCCCAAAATTACCTTGACATAGCTGTCTTTGCATTTGACAAAGACAAATGCGGACAAATGCATTTGCATCCCCTCCGCCTCTCCCCTCCCTATTAGCCCCTCCCTCTGCCCTTCCCCCTTCCCCTCCCCACAGCACTTGTGTATAATTGTACATATTTATTACTCTATTTATTTTATTAATGATGTGTATAAAGCTATAATTCTATTTATTTTGTTGGTATTGACACCTGTCTACTTGTTTTGGTTTTTTTTTGTCTGTCTCCCCCTTCCAGACTGAGCCCATTGTTGAATAGGGAACGTCTCTATATGTTGCCAATTTGTACTTCCCAAGCACTTAATACAGTGCTCTGCACACAGTAAGCGCTTGGTAAATATGATTGAATGAATTAATGAATGAATTTGAAAATAATGGCACAAAGAGGCAAGTGCATTGGTATGGGGGTGGCTTCAAGGCCTGATGGAGTCCTGTGATGGCCTGCTCAGCAGAGATTACAGTTCTCTGTCATGGGAGACAGGCCATATGGGGATACTATTTGCATGCCCTATCAATCACATTTGGAAAAGACTGGCTCACCTGGTGATATCAACTGGAGCCCAGCCAAATTAAAATGTATACTGCCAAAATTACTGCTACTTCTTGATTTACTCACTCTTGGCTTGGGGAGATATAAGATTGTGGCTTGGAGGGTGGCGGGGGGGGAGTGGGGGGGTTGTGCGTGTGTGTAGAAACATATGTAGAGAAAGAAAGAGAGAGGGAGGTGTCATTTTTATATCTTCCATAAACAGGGGTGTCTGTGAAATATTGTTTCACAGGAGTTGAGTCTTTCTCTAACCAGCTGCTGAACCCATGGGTTTGCAGATCAGCAACAAGCTCCTGCCAAAAAAAAAAAAATTCCATGCCTCCTGGGGGTTCAAATCTAACCAGTCATGGGATGATGGCAGCAAATTACTTGGACCTTATCAAAAAACACTAGCTGCAGCTATTAGGCATCACCTAACAAAAGCAATGCAATCAGGCTCATAATTACATAGTTGCTTCTCCTCAGCAAGTCTCACTTGTTCCTTAAATTCATATTACCAGGTTGGGCTGTCTGCTGCGGTTTGTTTCCTAGCGATCAGCTGCCAGGCACAATGTCTGTGACTGTGCTTCACTGCCTCCTTAAAATATTTCCTCTAATCCCCTGGATTTTTGTCCCCATACTGCAGCTGTTTGGGTATCCAACTGTCATCCTTTCTACATATGTACCACCCAACAAAGGTGTACTGAAGTGTACAAAATGTTCACTTTGTTCTACGACCTTGTTTGTAAGCCTCTCTCGCCATTTGACGTTGAAATAAAGCACTTAAGTGACACTGGCAGAACTGCTCAAAAAGCCAGAAGTAACATCAGAGGTAAATCCAGGTCCCACACACTTATGTAACTATAGTTTTCCTCAGGCTTATTGTCAGTCCAAAGCACTGAAATGACATTTCAAAGTGGTTTGCAATCATCTGCATGTCTAGTTGCTTGTGTGCCTCTAGGGCACAGACATCCTCATATAACGACTCCTGAATGACTTGTCTCAAAGACTTTTGACAATGCTCATAGTCTGTTGGGTTGGTGTTCCAGAAGACTGAAATGTATTCCTCACTAATGTCTAATCCTTTGATACCTCCATCAGGAAGGGTGTGTAGAAAGTTGAACAGGTCTGAATCAATTTCATAACCTTGCCCCGTCTCTGAATAATGGTAATCTCCAACACATGTACAGTAAATACCAGTTTCCATGGCATAACCTGCCTAGCTAGTTGATTTAAATACTCGGTCCCACTGGTTCTAATAAGAAGCTAGGGCTTCAAACTTTGGTGTGTCTAATGAGAGTTCCACACTCACAAATGTTTTCTAAAGTGAGTTAAGGCAGAAAAGGGAATGCTATTGAGGAGGTTCCATAGAGGTTTTCTGTTTCAAGACTTTCAAATCTACCTGCAATCCCTGCAAAGTGGGAAGCAGTATGGTCTAGTGGAAAGAGCACAGGCCTGGGAATCAGAGGACTTGGGTTCTAATCTTGGCTCTGTCACTTGTCCGCTGTGTGACCTTGGGCAAGTCACTTAACTTCCGTGTACCTTAGTTCCCTCATCTGCAAAATGGGGATTCATTACCTGTTCTCCCTCCTACTTAGACTGTGAGCTCTATGCACGACTTAATTATCTTGTATCTAAGTGCTTGGTACAGTGCTTGGCATATAGTAAGCACTTAAAAAATACTACAATTATTAAATTTTTGGTCACAACAGCATGAGTGAGAGTGTGGATGGTTCAGTACCACCCATCACCCCTACTGGAAACACAAATCAAGCACATGCCCAACTGGTAATAAAATATCCACTTCCTTCACCTCCCCAATCTTGTGTAAGTATACAATATGATATTGGCCTTGGTGCCTTAGAGGCAAAAACAACTTTGGAGTCTGAACTGAACCATTTACAAATGCATTAATTAGCCTAGTGAGTAAGGAGCTGAAAAAGATGCCCTACTTTCTCTTTGGCCACATGTTTTATTTTATTTTATTTTATTTTATTTTGTTAGTATGTTTGGTTTTGTTCTGTCTCCCCCTTTTAGACTGTGAGCTCACTGTTGGGTAGGGACTGTCTCTATATGTTGCCAATTTGTACTTCCCAAGCGCTTAGTACAGTGCTCTGCACATAGTAAGCGCTCAATAAATACGATTGATGATGATGATGATGATGGATAAAATCTCACTGACAACAGCATCATCCACGAAAATAAAGGACAGCTGTATACATAGATATACAGAGAAAACAAAAAAAGAATCGGAAGGAGCAAAAGTCTATGCCTTCGTACCTGGATATCTTTGACTGAGTATAAAGAGAAAGAGTACAATTGCAACATTGTATCAAGCGCTTAGGAGAGTAAAATAAAACAATAAACAGACACATTCGGAAGGACTCTAGAAGGCTCTGTGTCATGTGGAGGGTTTGAAGAAGGGAAAAGAAGCTTTCCAACATTTTGGCCGTCTATTAGAGTTTTTGAAAGGAAAGCTGGTTTTGACAATCTAGGTGCGAGGCTGTGTTAGTGTAAATGAAACGAAGTAACTGAATATATTAAGAGTTCTAAATCCATCCAAATTACAAGGTTGCGCTGACCACCTATTTTAGAAAACAAAAATCTGTATGCTGCATAACAATTCATCATTGCAGTGTTTATCAAGAATCCACTATGTGCTCAGCACTGTGCTAAATGCTGGGGTAGATACCATACAAGCAAATTGGACACAGTCCCTGTGGGGCTCAAAGTCTAAGGGGGTGGGAAAACAAAGTAAAATGCTCTAGTGGTCTTCCTTGAGAGGTTATATATGCTGAAATCATTTTATGAACATACAGCAAAAATGTTTATAACACCACTAATTCTCCCCCGAAACTGCCTTAATACTATTATCAAATAGTCAAATATTAATGCCAGCAGTCGAGGCTATCAGAAGCATCAAAGCTCTCCAGGAATCATGAAACCAGTAAAAAATGATTTTATAATTTGACAAGATCCATTTGTCTGACAGCCTGAAAGTATCACACCTTAGGTGTATAATCCATAGTTTAAAACCCTTTTTAAATTTCTACTTATTTGACATATCGGAATGACTTTAGGAAGCTTCGTGATCTATGGGGTAAATAAGTCTCTTCCAAACTGCCTGAAAAGTTTGTCTTTTAATTTAAAAATACGTGTATAATCATTTTAATGTAAATTGCAGAATCCATTAAAAAGGCAAAATTTAATATGTAAGTATGAATGCTCTTACCATGAAAGATGTTAAAATACCCTAATCACTCCTGAGATTTTACTGCCAACTATATCCTCTAGTACTGGAAATGCTACTATAAGCAAAGTCCACTACTGATTGAATTTGAAATGGACAAGTGGGCATTATCAAGAAAGCGTTCACAAACAAAAAGCAGCAGTGTGAGAACCAGTGTGGCCTACTGTAAAGAGCACGGGTCTGGGACCCAGAGTCCTTGACTTCTAATCCCATCTCTGCCACTTGCCTGCTGTGTGACCTTGGGCAAGTCACTTAACTTCCCTGTGCCTCCACTTCCTCAACTGCAAAATGGGGATTCAATACCTGTTCTCCCTCCTACTTAGACTGTGAGCCCCATGTGGGATAGGGACTGCATCTAGCCTGGTTAACTTCCATCTACCCCAGCTCTTGACAGTTAGTAAGCACTTAACAAATACCATAAAAATGGCATTCATTAATTCAATATTATTTATTGGATGTGTGTGCAGAGCACTGTACTCGATGTTTTCTAAGGTACAACACATGTAAAAAACGTGGTCCCTGACCTCTGTATAGTAATATAAGGCATAGTTGTACCACTAAATAAAACCACTGTATACCTGCTATTGGAATACTGCATGCAGGCCACATTTTAGACAGGCAAAATAGGCCTGGAAATGTATCATTTTAAGATATTGTTTGGCACACACCTCTCCCCTCCTCAAATATCTGCATATTCTTTATACTCTGCTGATTCACCTATCTGTGATTTATTTTACCGTCTGTCTCTCCCATAAACTGTAAGCTACTTGACGGAAGGGATTGCATCCACCAATTCTATTTGTCGTTCTTTCCCAGGCACTTAGTATAATACGCCACACACAGTAAGCACTTAATAAATACCATTGATGGATTAATACCATTTCCTTCTGCATCAAGCAAAATTCTTAGCATTGGATTCAAGGTCTCCCAATTTTCTTCATCTTACATACCTGTTCTCTTCACTTGCTGCTCACCAGCACACGCTCTTCACTCCGCCTACCTCGCTCTAGCCCGTCCTGTCTTCAAACACTTGCTCAAAGTGTTCCCCCTACACAAAGCTCCCTCCCCCTTTAAATTAGCCAGACAACTGCTCTCCCCATCTTCAAAGTCCTTCTAAAATCCCACCTCCTTAAAAAGCCTTCCCTGATTAATTCCTGGCACTTCACATCACATCAACCCAACACCCATTCTTAGCACTTAGGTTTATGTGTATATTCAATTGTACATTCAAGTACCCAGAAAGTTCATTCTGACACACTCATCCACTTGATGCACCCTTGTTTTTCCTCCTGTTCCCTCTGAAAATAACTGATGTCTGCTCATTTACCCCACAATGTTGTAAATCCTTTGAAAGCAGGAACCATGTCCTTTGATTCTGGTGTACACTCATAAACACTTAGTACAGGATTCTGAGTACAGTAGGTGTTCAAGAGATACCATTGAAAGACTGATAACAGGTAAGAACAACCAAGATGATCAAGGAAATGGAGAAATTTCATATAAAGACAGGCTGAATAAATTCTTCAAAAAATCCCACCGCAGCAGACAGAAGGACCCTCATTGAAGGTTGAAGGTTATAGGTTCAATCAAGTATTCAATCATATTTACTGAGCACTTACTGTGTGCAGAGCACTGTACTAAGTGCTTGAGAGAGGACACTGTAACAGAGTGGTAGACATGTCCCCTGCCCACAAGGAGCTTGCAATCTAGGAGAGCCAGACTTTACAATAAATTACAAATATGAATATAAATTCTGTGGGGCTGATGATGGGGTGAATAAAAGGTACAAATTCAAGTACAAGGGTAACACAGTAGGGAGAGAGAGTAGAGGAAATGAGGGCTTAGTCGAGGAAGGCCTCTTGGAGGAGATGGGATTTTAATTAGGATTTGAAGGTGGGGAGAGTGGTGGTCTATCATATATGAAGGGGGAGGGAGTTCCAAGCCAGGGGCAGGATGTGGAGGAGAGGTGGCACATCTCCAAACTTCAGAATCAATGTCATAGAGGGCAACCTCACTCCTACCTTCAAACATCCTGTTGTCACCGGCAGAGTCAGGATATAGGCTGGGTAAAACATCAGTCCAATCCATTAACAGCATTTTGAAGTTTTATGTTGCTTTTGACAATCCTTTCTTTTAAATGGGTAACACACTTAACCCTAACATGATACAAAATTTTTTAAATGTTTTTCATTATACTCTTTTAAATGCAAAATGTAACTAATCAACAAGTAGGAGCACGTAAACGTAGATAGCTATTACTGTCTAAATCTATTGCCCCATTGCAAAATTATTTAATAAATGACAATGGTGATCAATTATACAATCCATCAGTAAAAGCAAAGTTACTTACTGGCCTCTATCTGAAGTTCTTATATAACTGAAAAAAGCCAGAAACTCTTTAGGGCATAAAAGCTTTCACCAACTGAATACGTACTTCCTGGAACAAGGTCATCTTAGTGTAAATATTTTAAGTCCAAATTAAAATAAGAAAGAAACATTTGGTTGCAAACAATGGGAAAACTTTAAGAGTTCGAAGTATATTGAATCTACTTTACCACCACTTGCATGTCCAGCTAGAACAATCACGGGAATCAAACTAATGGCAGAAAATAAGCAAAAAACCCAAATCATTTAACCTCTTTAGCCTGATATGCTTTGGATGGCGACCTTTATTTTCAATGTCAAAGAAACATCTGGAAGGGTTAAAAAGAGAATCCAGAAAAGGAGGTTGGATTCTGGTGATAATAAAGTAGCCTCGAAGTCAAAATCACTTTT
The DNA here is from genome assembly GCF_015852505.1 of Tachyglossus aculeatus. NCBI lineage: Eukaryota > Metazoa > Chordata > Mammalia > Monotremata > Tachyglossidae > Tachyglossus > Tachyglossus aculeatus. The sequence continues at coordinate 26,286,409 of NC_052098.1, read as the reverse complement.
GAAAAACTGAGAATTGTATTTGCCCCCAAAATTCCTAGTTCACGTACAGTCCCAGAACAAATTCACTTCTAAAACTAACTTTACCAAGGGATACTATACATGTTCAGTCTTTCTCGCATGAAGCAACTTCAAAGTTGTACTTCAGAAGGGAGGAGGAAGATCCTTTTGGCCTGAGAAAAAAGCCCTAACTGAAAATGGTGAATGCGTCTGTCCTTGTATGTACTCGTTTTCTACTTTACAGCCAGAAAAATTGAGTCTTTGTTTGCTCTATTTTCTTCCTTCAAAAAACTTTTATTCAAGGTTAAATGCCCTTGTCTATATGTTCATAATTCTAAAAATAACAGTGCATCCAGCACTCACTTTTGCTTTCATTCCTACCTCCCTGATAGCCCGAAGGCACTCTCAACGTAAATTGGGTCATCCTTAATGTTAACTTGCAGTAACTCAGGGATCCATTTTTCAAAGAAAATGGTTCAATCATTTGCTTCTTCCCCCTCTGGTAGCTCAATAACATGTAGATTATGGGCTTTACTTGTTTTTCCACCACTTCAAATTGGTTTCTCAATTAGATTACTAACAGGCACTTCCAAGTGATCAAGTCTATTTGAAGGCCACAAACATAGAGCCCACATTTTTAACTCGTCCCTCCATCCAAGGCAACCAATGGCCATTAACTCTTGCAACAGCTTGGAACAAAGCTTACCATTAGTTCCTTGTATATATGTGATCATTAGATTTTTCCAGCTCCGCTGACTAGTAGGAAAAAATTCATCTTGGCCACCCACTTTGCTGGACTTCATGTCTTGGGTGTGGGAAATTTTAGTTTTTTAAAAATATGCTTCTCCACCCTTGGGAGTTCCATTTTGGCACATGTAAAGTAATTTTCAGTAAGTTCTCCCTCAGAAACTTTCTTCCAGAGAATATTATGAAAATCGTGAACCTCTGTGCTTATTGCTCATCTACCCACCATTAAATAATTGCTTTGTATTTAGTGTTTGGCTTTATCAAACTTGCAGTATAAGAAGGGGGCTTAATAGGCCCCAAAACAAAATGGAAATAGGAAGCTTAAGTGCACAATAAACACAAAAAACTTTATAGTATTGCTGCAATTGTATTGAAAAGTCAAATATTGAAAAACATCTAATTATTCAAACTTGTATTTCCCTGCAGGTGTAAATACATGAGCCTAATAAGCTTTCCCACTGCGAGAGGGCTTAGTTAAATTATATTAAAATATTAAAAACTATTTAATGAGGCTTTTTTGCCCCACGAAAGTAAATTGAGAGTGTGCCTGAACCTGCTCGAGGCAAAGGAAGTTTCAAACATATCGTTTCTTAAACTAGCCATTATTTCCCATGTTGAAAAAAAATGGCAATTTTATTTCCTGACAGCAAATGAAACTGTCAGGAAAATTTAGGTGCAATAAAATTGGGTGGTTAAACCAACATGCTGGATTTGAAATAAAACTGAATTAAAGGAATTAAAATTAATTCTTATGTCAGTCAAACTTCAGACATGCTACACAGAACTTGGTTTTCCTTGCAAACACCTATTCATTGTTCTTCGTGTTCTTAGGACGTATCTAACTGTCTTCTTAATGCCCACTGATGGTTCTGCATTTGAAATTTGGGCACTGAAAAATATTTTGCAGAAAACGTGTTGCTTCTGGCAACCTCTTTTCCTAAATGAAAAGTTGTCCGGCAGTATGACTTTAGTGGTACAGAGTTTTAAAATGGTGGCTTCAGTCCAAGGTTAGCTAATAACGGCTGACATGCCCTGGAATCTTGAGGCCTAAATCAACATTGTTTTCACAGCTGTAATTAAGCCACCTAATCAGAAGCACATTTTGACGGGACAGTTTCTGGAAGCCAGACATTACAATTTCTTATGCCTGGAGCATAGTGGCTCATGAGAGGTCCTCATTTAATTTCAGGTTTTTAAAAAAAGCAGTAAAATGAAAAGCCTATAAAAAAAAAAGCAGTGTACAACTGTTGAAATGAAGCAGGCCTATGTGTTCATGGTTTGACCAACCTTGTATCCCAACCTCCTTCAGCTTTCTGCCGAGTCCCCGTCTCTCAAGTGGCAGCTGCACACAGTGAGATTAAGGGCCTTTGCCAAAATCAACAGATGAGCTGGTCTGAACTGGCTCTCTGTGTGTTCTGATTGTAAATTGTGCTGGTGATGATTAGAGAACTCTAGCACAGGATGTCGACTCTTAAAGCTGTCCAGAAAAAATACTTTTTTTTAAAGTTCAGGAAATTTTTTTAAACTTTTTTTTTTGATGGCTTGCTACATAGTGTTGTGTCTATAACTTCTGGATTATTCAGTGAATTCACTCACATGAAGTATATTCTTTGAAAAAAAAAAAACCCACTGCTTGCTCACAGCAAGACTCTTCATCTTAGCCTGTTTCTGTAACAGTGCTGTCGAGGGCAGTTCTACCCTTGCATGAGTTGAATGCTTCTACCACCTGCCAATAGAAGATAGCCCTAAAATGGTGAGAACTTGGGATATGGTCTTCACATACTTCTCAATGAACTGTGGCAATAAATTTAAAACAACTAGACGGCCTGCTTGATTGTTTTCTGAAAGTGGGGTTGCATTCAAAAACTTTTCCGTAAACTTTCAACCCCAGAGGCCATTGTAAAACTATCAATATGAAGGCACTAGTCACTGGGGTCTGATTACATTTAGTTCTGCATTTTAATTACATATGGATTCTATTAACTGAGACTTTGCCTTATAGGCAACATTTTAATCAAATTACCATAATTTTCAAATATGTTACAATAGGTTAACAAGTTAAAAGTTCACATACCTAACATATTGAATATCAAAAAAACCTTATATAAAAAAGGAAATATTCTCAACAAACAGATTAATACATCCTGGGATTACTCTGAGTTTTTAAACACCTTGTCGCAAGTTATGTGATTTACAAAACTGGTTCTAAGTTATTAATTTTATTATTGGCAAGATTGCATAGCCAAATCTCTGCAGTAGAAATTACGTTGTGAGAATAATTGAAGTAAAAGTATATACTATTTGCTCATTATTATAAGTTTAATAGGAAACCACATAGTATGCAGTTAAGGCCATGGCGTCTGAAAGCACTCTGTCACAGGTTGCCGACCAAAACAGAATTCAAGCAAAAACATTTATGAAAAGCTTCACTTTCATACAAGTCACTGTTTTGTACTACATTTGATTGGGTGTTTTTTTTTTAATGACAAAAAAATACCAGGCCCACGCAACTACACTGAGTCCCTGTATGGATAGACGTAGCAATGTAAATTGCAGGTACATATCTCAAGTTTGACCAGGATTGGAATTTATTCAGGCAGTGGAATGGTAAAAATTTAATTTACCTTAAAGTGATTCAAAGGGGGAGTGGAGGAGTTTATTTTGAATACCGATTGCCAATATTTATATGGCAAGAAGTGCTAGATGGCATTAATTGTTGCTAGGTGTGTGTAGCATGCTATTCAAAGCAAAATCAGCATTAATAGAAGCCTAGTAAATATATTTCAAACTTTTAGCATGGCTGGACAGAAGTCCTGTGGGAGCAATCAGAATTTTATATTATGATGATAATGGCATTTGTTAAGCACTTACTATGTTCTAAGCACTGGTGTTTGAGCCCACTGTCGGGTAGGGACTGTCTCTATATGTTGCCAATTTGTACTTCCCAAGCGCTTAGTACAGTGCTCTGCACATAGTAAGCACTCAATAAATACGATTGATGATGATGATATAAGTTAATCAGGATGGATACAGTCCCTGTCCCACATGGCACTCAAGTCTAAGCAGGAGGGGGAACAGGTACTGAATCCCCATTTTACAGATGAGGAAACTGGCACAAAGATGTAACTTGCCCAAGGTCACACAGCAGGCACCGGGCAGAGCCAGAATTAGAACCCAATGCCCTCTGACTCCCAAGCCTGTGTTCTTTCCCTTAGGCCATGCTGCTACTCTCTTTATCCTTCTTTAGATATTCTTAATATTCCTAAGTAGTCATAATTGCTGTCTGTTTGGAAACTTCACAGTCTCCCCCTTTAGCCTGGAAACCCCTTGTGGGCGGGAACATGTCTATCAACTCTGTGCTAAGGGCTCCCCCGAGCACTTAGTACAGTGCTCTGCATATAGTAAGCCCCTAATAAATACCACTGGGTGGACAGTATCCTAAGTAATGTAGTTGCCGTCATCAAAAAGCTGGCCACTCTGGTTGGTGGTGGAGGAAAAGGGAAGCTGATGCTTGGAAATTGTAGGCCCTGGCCATTATAATTGCATTATGATTATTTGTTATTTTGTTTGCTTACACTGTGACCTGCCAGTGTCTTCCTGGAAACCATCTGGTAATCAGGCCAGCAGGAGCTCCTCCACCGCCACATTCCGCAAGCCCCCGCTTCCCCATCCTGGGTCATGGCAGCAGGATTCCTGTGGCCTAGACCATGGTTGAGGGACTTGCTTCCACCATTGAGACATTGGCAGCAAGCCTCTCCCTGCTGCTGCCGCCTTGGACACTCGCTGGCATGGGATGGGGGTAACAGCAGCCAGGGCTCCCAGAGTGTGGAGCTCCAGCTTTCTGACCCATTAATCCAGTAATCCATCAATTAAAATATTTATTCAGTATCTAATCTGTGCATAGCACTGAATTTAGGGCTTGAATTCAATCAATCAATGGTTTTGATTGAGCACTTACTGGGCGCAGAGCACTGTAGACAGTGTCCAACCCAATTTTCTTTTATCCACGCCAGCACTTAGTACAGTGTCTGGCACATAGTAAGTGCTTAACAAATGCCACAATTGTTATAATTATTACTAACCATTTGGGAGAGTATCATAGAATTAGTAGACACATTCCCTGCCCACAAGGAGTTTACTCTCCAACAGGGAAGTCGGACAGGAAAATTAATTACAGATGAGAGGAAGAGAATATGAAACTATGGATGACAGGGCCGAGGAGGGCTGTGAGTATCCAAATGTTTAGGTGATTCAGAAGTGCTGAAGGAAAATTGGGTAGTTAAAAATGGGGAGGTGAGAAATTAATCAGGGAAGATTTCCTGGAGGAGAATTGAAATGGATGCTGACTGAGTGCTTTAAAGGCAGGTGGTGAGGAGCTTCTGCTTGATATGGAGAGGACTGGCAACCATTAACGGTTTTGTAGACGTGGAGAATGACATTTTGGAAAAAAAAAATGTTCCAGGCAGCACAGTGAAGAGGGGAAAGACTGTATTTTATTTAGTGTGCATTGTGCCTGCAATTTTTCTATGGGTCTGAGGGTGTGTATGTCTATGTGTTATCCAATGCCTCTGAAGGTGTGTATGTCTATCTGTTATCCAACCCCTTTTTTTGAATCCCTGTACCCCCTTCGGCTCCCCATCACCCTATCAATCAATCAATGGTATTCACTGCTTACTGTGTGCAGAGCACTGTACTAAGCACTTGGGAGAGTACAATATAAAAAAGTTGGTATACAAGTTCCCTGCCCAAGAGGAGTTACCCTATCTTTTCCCCTCCTTTCTTCCTCCCACCTCTCTGTCCTTTTCTGTTTCTCTTTCTAGCCTCATCTTCTGATTTTGTCTCCTGTCCAACTTTGAGCTCATAAAAATCTAGTCATCATATCAGTGAGTGATGTCACAACCTAAGAGAACCTTTCCCTCCATGGGTTCCTATAATGGAAGCTCTAGACCAAGGGTGGCATTAGGGTGGGGGAGCTTGCTCAGAGCCCTGGCCATGGTGTGGATGCTTCTGCTTTTGCCTACTTAGGACTGCCGATTCTCAGGGGTTTCCAGTTACACGAAAAAGAGATCCTGACCTGAGCAGTTTAAGGAGAAGAATAACTATCTGCCAGTAGTTGCACTCCAACTATATTGTACTTTCCCAAGCACTTTAGCACAGTGCTTTGCACACAGGAAGCGCTTGATAAATATGATAAATACAATTAAACTTTTCCACCCATCATCAGCCAGAACTGGGCCCTGGTCCAAACCTGGAAGTGATATGCTCAGGGACCCCACTTGACCTCCGTCCCTTCTTAATCAAAGGCATCCTGGTTCTACCCCTGAGAGAGGGCTGTCAAATCTCCAGAAGATATCTTGATCAATCAATGGTATTTATTGAGCACTTACTGTGTACAACATACTGTGTATGTTTACAACATTACCGTGTACTGTGAGAGTACAACATAGCAGAGTTGGTATCTTGATGAACTACATAGAAGGTGAGGGGAAAAATATGTCTACTTCCTCTACTTCCAGTGCAAGAATGCTACGTGGCATTTCGGGATATGCGTGCCCACAACGGCTAGTAAAGGGCAGCTACAGCATGGCTCAGTGGAAAGAGCACAGGCTTGGGAGTCAGAGGTCGTGAGTTCGAATCCTGCCTCTACCACTTAGCTGTGTGACCTTGGGCAAGCCACTTAACTTCTCTGTGCCTCAGTTACCCCATCTGTACAATGGGGATTAAGATTGTGAGCCCCACGTGGGACAACCTGATCACCTTGTATCCCCCCCCCAGCACTTAGAACACTGCTTTGCACATAGTAAGCACATAACAAATGCCATTATTATTATTATTATTATTATTATTATTATCACAGGGATGGATTCTTTCATTCATTCTCTCTCTCTCTTTCCATCTCTATTTCTTTCTTTCTCTCTCCCTCTCTCTCTCTCTCTCTCTCTCACACACACACACACACACAAATAAGTAAATAAAAATGTAGCTTTCTGTGCTGGTGCAGGTCCTAGCCGGCTGGGCCCCCTGTTAGGGAACCTGTGGGCAAGGAATGTGTCTGTTTACTGTTATATTGTACTCTCCCAAGCACCTAGTAATAATAATTAATAGTAATTGTGGTAGTTAAGCACTTACTGTGGGCTGTGCACTGTACTAAATGCTGGGGTGGATACAAGCAAATAGGGTTTGGGCACAGTCCCCATCCCACATGGGGCTCACCGTCTGAACCCCATTTTACAGATGAGATAACTGAGGTACAGAGAATTGACTTGCCCAGCAGACAAGTGGCCAAAGCAGTATTAGAACCCATGACCCTCTGACTCTCAAGCCCATGCTCTATCCACTATGCCATACTGCTCAGTAGAGTGCTCTGCACACAGTAAGCCCTCAAATATGATTGACTATTTTTCCAAGGCTTAACACCATCAGGCCCTGAACTCTGTAGAATTTTTCATATTTTGGAAGGCTCTCCAAAAAAGGGATGTTCTTTCTACTTCTCTTTCTCAACCTCCCGACAATCCTGCTAATGAGTGTACAATTCGATTTTCAATTCCATGCCATCAGGTGGGAATTGGATGCCCAGCTCTGAGGAAAAAAACAGGAGTCATAAAATATGCATAAAGAAAGCAATGTTCGGGGAAATATCTACATTTTTATGCTACATGTAAAGCACTATGTGCCAGGCACTGCACTAAGCACTGGAGAAGATACAAGCTATTCACATTGGATAGAGTCCATGTCCCTCATGGAGCTTACAGTCTTAATCTCCACTTTACAGATGAGGGAACTGAGGCACAGAGGGGTAAAGTGACTTGCCCAAGGTCACATAGCAGGCAAGGGGCAGGGGCAGAATTAGAACCCAGGTCCTTCTGATTCCCAGGCCCATGCTCTATCCTCTGGGCCACACTGCTTCTCTGGGGTACCATTCGTCTAGAGCAGAAGTTCCCAATGGATGCGCTGAGGCACACACCCCAAAATGACTTAGTGATGACTTCCCATTTTTGTCAGCCACACAGTTCCACTGGATGGGGGGTGCCTTAGGAGAAGAATGGATGACAAGAGAAGCAGCGTGGCTCAGTGGAAAGAGCCCGGGCTTTGGAGTCAGAGGTCATGGGTTCGAATCCCAACTCTGCCACATGTCTGCTGTGTGACCTTGGGCAAGTCACTTCACTTCTCTGAGCCTCAGTTATGTCATCTGTAAAATGGGGATTAAGACTGTGAGCCCCACGTGGGACAGCTTGATCACCTTGTATCCCCCCCAAAGCTTAGAACAGTGCTCTGCACATAGTAAGCGCTTAACAAATGCCATCATTATTATTATTATGACAAGCAGGATACTCAAGCCACTGCCCTGTGGCAAATGAAGGAAGGCATACACAAACCCAGAGGGCAGCAAGGATGTTTTCAAGATCATTTTAAAAAACCGTCCCAAACAATGTTACATGGCAGTGGTTGTTGGGAGACCATTGCAGCACAACCCACTGATATAAATAACAGGAGAGACTAGGAGAGTGATCCTCCTAGTAGGCACTAAAAAAATATTATTGAATGAATGGATAGATGAAGGCTCAGTGGAAAGAGCCCGGGCTTGGGAGTCAGAGGCCATGGGTTCTAATCCTGGCTCTGCCACTTGTCAGCTGTGTGACTTTGGGCAAGTCACTTCACTGGGCCTCAGTTCCCTCATCTGCAAAATGGGGATTAAGATCGTGAGCCCCACGTGGGACAACCTGATCACCTTATATTCCCCCCCAATGCTTAGAACAGAGCTTTGCACATAGTGAGCACTTAACAAATACCATTATTATGAACAAATACCATTATTATTAACAAATACCATTATTCTAGCCCCTTCTTGATAATAACCAGCATTCATTTGGCCTTTTTGGCTGTCATCAAATTATTATTTTTTTAAATCAATAATGGCTCAACTCTTCTGAGTTGAGCAAAACACTGTTCTAAGAACTTAGAAAGGTACAAAAGAAGCAAGACATGATTGGGGGTGGCAGGGCTGGTGGGGAAGGGGAGAAAAAATGCCCATAAACCAGTTTTCATGCCTTTACTGTGCCTTGAAGACTTGGATTAAAACGTTCTGGGAAGTGCTGTCCACTGGAGAGAATACTGGATATGGAGTCAGAAGATCTGAACTCCCTGAAGAAAATGTGCAAAAGTGCAAGTCATATTAATGCAGCAGCAGTCGCTGGCACTTAAGAATTTACAGGACTATCCCATAGTAGGGCTGTAATATATTCCTTGAATCATATGCTATAGCATGGAGTATGTTTTCCCAAAGACTTATATTTATAAACTGGGATCTGTTCCCATATGTCTGAAAAAATGATATGCAATTCCTTTAAATGCAATATTCTGCAATGATAACATAACTAAACTATTATTTATTTATTAATTAATTCAAAGCATAACATCACACCATTTACTAAATAAGGAGTTGTAATTAGTCTTTGCAGAAGGCTGCAGAATTAGGAGCTTGCTCTGCTCACAGTGGTAATGTTTTTTAAACTTTGATGAAAAATTTGTCCAATTTAGGTTGAACAGGAATCTGCTTCATTTCTTCCTAAAGCAATTTGTAACAAGCTAAGCACTTCTGAACATCTCTACCACCTTTGGGTTCTTTCTATCAAGGCCTTCTTCCATTTTAAGAATTCCTCTGCTACTGAAAATGGGTGCAAGATTTTTTAATCTGAAAATCTAAGGTGGTGGTAGAGCTAAGATTCTAGCTTCTAAGATTTCACTTCTTTGTTTTGCACTTCCCAAGTGCATTGCAACAAGTAAGAACTCAATAAATACTAACACGGCTACAAAATTCTCTCAAAGCCATTCACATTCCTGGGTGCAGTTTTACTTTTGGCAGTGTCATCTTTAAACTAAAGATCAACACTGCCATTTACGAACTTAATTATTCACTGATCCATCTTTCCATTATCCTTTTTTTTTGACAAGTTACATTTCTTTCTTTCCTTCCAACTGTAAAAAAGTTTGCAACTGCCTGTCCTCCTAATTAGATAGGTTGACTGATCCAGTGTAGTGTTCTCCACAATGTAAGTGCTCAGTAAATACTGATGATAATTTAGTGCACTGCTATCCTATTCATGCTCTGCCGCAATATACTAACCAAACTAAACCAATGAACTTTTCCCCATAGATTTACATATAATTCGATTTTGTTCTCAAACCAGCCCTGACAGGATGGCCAAGTACTGCAGGTAAGTAAAAATTCCACTGTAAATCCCTCCTTGTTGTCTCCTCTGTTCCTGGGGGTTTTCCTGAATTTTCCACCTACACCCTGAACACAGCATCCTCCTCTCCTGCCTCCTCTTCCCCTCTACCACCACACTCCAGCACATTCTTTTATTAGAACTTCAATCACAGAAGGTAAGTCAATTCCTTCCCCAGCCCCTCCCTCCTCTCATCCTGATCCCTTCCCACTCCCGTTTTCCACCAATCTCTCCTCACAACACGCACACACACACCCCAAGACACCAAGATCTGTCCTCTGACCATTCTCCAATACTTGAATTTTTATCTTTTTTTTAAACTAGTGACACTTGTGGTACCCTTGCCACAAGTTTCTTTCCCTTCCTGCTTTGTTTTTGACCAATAGGGCTGGGGTGGGGATGTCGGGCTACAAGCCAGGAAGGAGAAAGGGAAGAGCAGGGGTGGCAACAGTGGCAGCAGTGACAATTCCTGCAGCAACAGCTGATGGTTCCTTTTCCACTCGAAGCTGCCCCCCTCCTTATTCCCATGGCAGGAACTAGGGCTGGAAGGTGGAGGGATAAAAAAGTGGGAGAAAACAGTGCCATTTGTGGTTTGGGTAGAGCACGTGGCTTACCCACGGCACTGGTGGCATGCGTCACTAGTTTAAAAAACAATACTGGAGGTTGGATGGGAGCGGGGGGGAATGGAAGGCAAGGACCAAGTTCGTGGGGTGGAGGGAAGGGACAGGAAAACTGCTCAGAGCAGGCAGGTGGGAAGAAGGGTGCCATGACTGGATGAGGTATGGGAGGACAAAGTTTATGAACTCTGGGGTCGGTCAGCTAGTATCCCCAGGTTGCACCCACTGAGGGTGGCAGTAATCTACGGTATGCCTGTAATGTGCAAAGTCAAGAAATACTTCACAAAGAATGCCTTAAAATTTAGCAGTTTTGTAAAGCCCAGCCCACATATAAATCCATTATTGTATAAGCAGTCCGTCCACAGGAACGAGTTTCACATGCCTCTGCTAAATGGCTCCCTAGGGATCTGAAAGAGTTAATGCTCCTTCCAAAATTCCCGAGGAACTACCAGGGAGGAAACTTAAGAACTGGGAGGACTGGGCTCATTATGATTACTTTGTATTATTGCACTAATTGTAGTCAAAATCTGCCTTTTCCTAGCCTTTTTTCATTTCACGGATTATTTTCGCATCAAACTGACTAAAAAGTGATTTGGGCTTTCCATTCCTCATTTCTCTGGCTTCAAAAGATAATGTACACAGTTCTCTCCGGTGGTAAGTCATGCACTTTGTGAGGAGTGATAACTCTTTTCAACAACAAGGGGAATATTTAGTGCGCTGTTGCATACCTTGGGAGAACACTGCTGAAATGCATGAAGTAAAGGAACATTAGTCCCACATTGAATAGCCCACCTCAGCAAACCTTACAGCCCTACTAGACATTACTTTCAGACTCTGGGGACATTGTACTCTATATTATTGATTCCTAAACCAAGTTCCTAATCCCATCGCCCATCACGGGGCAGAATTAACAAAGTTATATAGTATTATTAATAATAATGGTATTTGTTAAGCACTTACTTTGTGTCAGGCACTGCACTAAGTGCTGGGGTAGATACAAGCCAATCAGGCTGGACACAGTCCATGTCCCACGATGGGGCTCACAGTCTTAATCCCCATTTTACAGATGAGGTAACTGAGGCACAGAGAAGTTAAGTGATTTGCTCAAGGTCACACACAGCAGACAAGTGGCAGAGACGGAATTAGAACTCAGGTCCTTCTGACTCCCTATCCACTAGGTCATGCTGCTTCTTTGGCATTTACTAAGGCTGAATATTTGAATAAACACATCAACATGCTGAGATACTAACTTCAATTGATAAATTACAAGTCAGAAGAGAATTTGCTATAAAGTAAAAGTCTACTTTTTGAAAACCCTGAAAATTGAGGCAAATTAGTGCTATTGCTGCAATCCTGCCCTGCCAGGAAGAGCATTTTGCCTAGTAAGTCACATGCTTGTCAAACGAATTTGCGGGTTCTCTGGCCCCAAAGTAATTGCTTATGAGAACACTCTACTGTACTGTGCAGTGCTCAAAAGCTCTCAGTTCAAAGCCTACTGGTTACCATAACTGAAAGTGCAAGTGCAATTGTAAGCTAATGTGTCTGAAGGAAGAGGAGGAGCAAAATGGATCAAAGAAATGGAACCCAGACCTGTGAAAGTTACTAGAAAGTTTACAACTGACAGGAAATCTTAAAGTGAAGTATTAACTCAGCCATTATTAGTCTCTATTACTGAACAGGAAACAAGAACCTGTAAGATAATAGAAAATAAGGGACTTCGAAGTCTTTAAAATCATTTTTTTCTTCAATCCTTCAGGTTGCTCAGTCCCTTCGTTGAATGAGCACCAATGCTACGTGATTATGATTGATAATACCTTTTTATTATCCAATTACAAATCTCCATCAGAAGCACTCCCAGAAGAGTAGGGATCCAAAACCTAATAGCAATCTATGCCATAAGAGAAATCTTTTGGTAAAATTTCTCCTCCCCATCCTCATACCTCTAGATGAGCTCTACTGAGCTGACATCTTGTGCAGAAAATTATACTTTTTCAGATTGCAAAACATTCTTCAAGCAGAATATTCATCTAGAGAATATTTAAGTAGCGCTGTTTGGATCTAGAGCTATTTTATACCCGAGAACACAAATGTGCTGAAGTTGAGGCACTGGGCCTTCAGGGCAGCACCTGAGATCATAGGGTGGAGGAGACCTTGTTTCTGTTGTTCAGTCAGTCAGTCTTATTTATTATTTATTCAGCTAACAATAATAGACTATAGTCAATCAATCAATCGTATTTACTGAGCGCTTACGGTGTGAAGAGCACCGTATTAAGCATTTGGGAGAATACACTATAACAATAAACGGACACATTTCCTGCACCACCAAGAGCCCCGTTTTAGACTGTGAGCCCACTGTTGGGTAGGGACCGTCTCTATATGTTGCCAACTTGTACTTCCCAAGTGCTTAGTACAGTGCTCTGCACACAGTAAGCGCTCAATAAATACGATTGATTGATTGATTGATTATAGTCTATTATTGTTAGCTGAATTTTCCTAGTCACTTCTTTCGTGGTATGCCTGTCCTCCCCACCAATCTTTTAGATTATGAATTCTCTGGGGGCCAGGAAGCTTGTTTCAGTTATCCTTGGTCCCTTTCCCCAGTCACAAATTGCTTAACAAATATCATAAATTATGATAAGAATATGTCATTCTTCTTATTTTGCATAATTAGGGTGGTTAAGCAACAATAAGCCCATTCAAGATGGCAAACTATTGCTAATCATTGAAATTAAGACAAGAAAATCTAAGGCCCAAGAAAAACTAGTTTTGTTCTTCATTTAAATTGAAGAATGTTTAAAATGTCAATGTTCAAAATGCAAATGGATATGTGCTCTGGAGTTCTGGGAGCTTGCATTTTATCATTTTAGATTGCATTTTAGAGAAGCAGCGTGGCTTAGTGGAAAGAGCCCGGGCTTTGAAGTCGGAGGTCATGGGTTCAAATCCCAGCTCTGCCAATTGTCAGCTGTGTGACTTTAGGCAAGTCACTTAACTTCTCTGGGCCTCAGTTACCTCATCTGTAAAATGGGGATTAAGACTGTGAGCCTCCTGAGGGACAACCTGATCGCCTTGTAACTTCCCCAGCGCTTAGAACAGTGCTTTGCACATAGTAAGCGCTTAATAAATGCCATTATTATTATTATTATTATTATTATTATTACTATAACTCTTTGATGTCCAGAGTTTTCTACATGACTTAGTTTTCCTAGAATTTAGGGGGAAATCAATTCTAAATTCCAAAGTACCACATAATGAATGTGAAAGAAAAATGCTGTGGCACACCCAATCAGCACACACATTTTGAAAAGCAAAGTAACAGAAGGTTTATTAAAAGCTTTCTTGAACCAAGTGAAAGGAAATCTCATTACAGCAAGTTTGGTAACAGCATTTTTTAGTATCCAATAAAATACAACAATACAATACAACAATAAAAATACAGAAAAGCAACCATCTAGCAAAGCTTACACCAACACAACAATGCCTATACTACAAAAGTGGGCAGTCAGTCATTCTAAATGCCCCCTGATATACCAAGTGAAAAAAGAAACACAGGAGACTTTTCCAAGCCTGCTAGTGATTTCAAACAATCGCTAAAATTCAGTTATGTTAGAAACTCAAGTGCAATTTCCCACACTTGCTAGTAACTACTGGCAATCTATGGGAAGTGATTATCAGCAATCCCTAGTTAGTCCTTGAAGTCTAGATTTCTCACTTTCACCAAACTGAAAATGAATATAAACAATCACTAATGACTGAGAAAAAATTCTGGATTTCTCACTTTCACAGCAACATATACCTAAACCAATTATAACTGGATAGACAAAAGAGAATTGGCTGGAGGAAAGGAAGACAAGTAGCTTCAGTATTCTCATAGAGAGGCCAAGCAGAGTTCTAAGCATATTTACATTTAAACACTGAGGAAAATATTTTCTTTCCTCTTTAATCTCTCATGATGCTGGTCAAATGTAGAAATCTTTCTTAGACATAAGCACTTATGGAAATAATCAAACACGCATCTCCATTCAAACAACGGTATTTACTGGACGCTTCATTTATGCAGAGCATGAACTAAGGGCTTGGGAGATACAGTTGATAGATACGATCTCCATTCCCAGAACTGGCTTCTCGAATACACTCCATTTGCTTAAAAGCCAACTTCACTCTAGCTAGCTAGCCTCTATTTTACTTATTCCAAAGCTGACCCTATTTTACTTACTGATCTTTTAGTCCTGAACAACCAAAGAAAAGATAAGCACAAGCACACACATACACCTGTACAAACCCAGGATATTTAAAAATTATCGAATTCACATGGCCATAAAATGAAAATTGGTGAGGAAGACTATTACAATTAATCATCAACAATTGCTAAAGCCTTACATTTCCACTGTAGATTTATTTGCTTTCATAATGACAGTTAAAATACTTACAGAATAATAAAATGGCACAGATAGGTCCTTATTCAAAGCCGATCCTTCTCAACATTATACTAGCTCAGAAAGCTAAAAGAAAATCATCATAGGAAAGTTTTACACACAAAATAATTCCTAAACCAATTCTTAATCCGGTAGATGAGTCATATCACACATCTTCATGTAGTTACCTGTTATGTATATGTTTATTTCCCTTAAGAGAGTAAACAAAGTTATAATTATCATTTTGGTTAAATATTATTAAAAACAATCTGTTTCAATTGGGTACATGGCATCTGTAGACAGTAACATGCTCCAACTACATATAATTTCAATTTTAGCTTCCAGTTGTAGGGTCATACACAAGGAAATCATAATGCTGTGTGCATATCAATGTACATCTTTATACAAAATACAGATCATTTAATTCTCCAAATAATTTTCTCTCTTCCAAGGGTTTTTCCAGGTTAATGATAATTTTATCCACCCAGGTTGATCACCTACTGCAATAATTTATGACAATGGCAAAACAAGGAAGTAAGTGTGACCTGAATATACATGTAACTGAAGCAGATTATCTCAAATAAGGCATGGATTTACGGAGTGCAAACTTTCCTTTTCATTGTGATCAACTTTTCGGGATTCTGACTTCAGGGATTCAGTGTTGTTTTGATAAGATGTAGTTTCTTCTGAAGACCCAGCAGTTCTGGAGCTTGCAAATTCATAGATGTCCATGAAACATCTAATCATGCCCTTGAGAAATAAAAATTATTGGCATATGTAATTCAAATAATTATATTGCCCAAAAGTGAGTTTTCATAATTTCAATAAGAACATTCGAAAATGAACAATTGATCATCTTTACTTCAAATAATTAACAAGCAAAAGTATCACACCCTTCATACTGAGCAATGTGATTACTTTAAGAAAGTTTGGAAGGAAATTTTTGACACTTCTTTCAATTGCACTGTGATGTGTTTTGCTCAATTTTGGAATGCAGCATTAAAAGGTGACAGTTTTTTTAGTGTGAAATATACTTTAAATTTCTATCTTAAGAAGAGGCATTCAGGTGATGGATAAAAAAATAACTGTTCCGTTCATGTTAAAAACTCCTGCCTATTTGATGTGCAATGAAATAAACCGTGCAAACAGATCTCTGAAAGGAAATTACCTGATTACAATATAGCTGGGAAAATGCAGTTGTATTCATAATATAATAGAAAAATGTCCAAGCAGTGTAACATTGATCTGACCAGTAATAAAGATAACAACACAAGAGAGTGTAAGTGATATCCTAAACAGTATACTACTACCGGGATTGTGGGACTTTCTTCAAGGTGAGATATAGGTGGGATACGAGAAGCAGCATGGCCTAACGGAAAGAGCACAATCAGAGGAGTCAGAGGACCTGAGTTCTACTCCCAGCTCCACCATGTGTCTACTGTGTGACCTCAGGCAAGTCACTTACGTTATCTGTGACTCAGTTACCTCATCTGTAAAATGGGGATTAAACCCTCCTCCTTCCTCGTTAGACTGTGAGCTGCATGAGGGACAGGGACTGGGTCCATCCAGATTATCTATCTGCCACAGCAGTTAGTCCAGTGTTTGGCACATTGCAAGTGCTTAATAAGTACCATAATTTATTATTTCTTTTCATTTTTATTTGGATCAGTGCTTTTCTGAGGGGCAAAGAATGTTACATTAAAGTATGAAATAAAGGATGCAATGAATAAAAGCAACTTGGCAACAGAAAATGGGGGTATCAAGTTGGCAGCAAAAATGGAAATAACATGCTGGATCAACTATAATAAAAAAAAGACACAGAAACAGCCTTCCCAGTGACCTCAGGCTCATCCTCTCAAAAAGTCCAGTATTTCAAAACCTTTCATTCTTTTGTTAGTTTTGCATATTATTTCACTGGGGAAGTGGTAGCAGTGTAACATCATACCAAAAGCAAACCAACATTTGCTAATAGACCTTTATTTCCATGTCATCTCTAACCATTATAGCTTTGACAAACTGACCATTTGGAGAGAGAAAGCCGTCTGGATGCTTGAGTACTTCAAAGAAGCAGCATGGCCTAACGGAAAGAGCTCAGGCCCAGGAGTCAGAGAAACTAGGTTCTGATCCCGGCTGTATCGCCTGCCCGCTGTGTGACCTTGGGCAAATCATTTTACTTATCTGTGCCTCAGTTTCCTCACCTGTAATGCAATACTTGATCTCTCCCTTAGACTGTGAGCCTCATATGGAACAGGGACCATGTCCGACTTGATTAACTTACATCTACTCCAGTGTTTAGAACAGTGTTTGGCACAGAGTAAGCTCCTAACGAATACCATCATTATTATTATTACTACTATTATAAAGAACAATTTGTGATTGGTCTGAAGATTACGCAGGTGTGACAAAAGATCCCATGAACCACATATCCCACCTCTCCTGCTTGCCATCACAAAAACAGATAGCCTCTCTCCTCAGCCTCACTCCCTCCCCATCATCATCCGTCAATGGCATTGAGTGTAATTGTATGCAGATAACTGTGTTAGAATGCCCGAGAATGGCAACCAAAGAAACAAATACAGTCCCTGCCTTTGAGGTGTTCATAATCTCATATGAAGGGAGAAGGTGGAGATGGAGGTTGAGGGGCCGGAGGGGAGAGCATGGAGCAACAAAAAGACATAAATTTCCAAATATATACTAGGCAAGGGAATAAGAGCATAAATAGGAATAATGAACAGAAAAGTAAGCCATGTGAGTGCTGATGTGACCAGGAATTTGGAGGGTTACTCAATGACTGCTTCTTGGAAGAGGTATTTTTTTAGGAGGGCTTTGAAGATGGGGTAGGATGGGTTTTGGTGGATTTGAGGGAGGAAGGAATTCCATGGAGGGGAAGAGCCTAATGTCTTTTCCCAGTAATGGGAGCTCCATCAGTTCAGGTTAGAGTTTAGCTTGAGAAGATTGAATAAAGGCCTTCCTCGACTAAGGTGACCAGCTGTGTCACCCTTGCACTATGATTTGTACCCTTTATGCACCCCTCCCTCAGCCCCACATTACTTATTTACAAATATGTAATTTATTCATTTACACTAATGTCTGTCTCCCCCATTACACTGGAAGCTCGTTCTGAGCAGGGAACGTTCCTACCAACCCTGTTATATCGTACTCTCCCAAGCACTTCATACAGTGGTCTGCACATGGTGATTGATGGATGAGCAGGAGCTGAGGTGAAACAGGGGAAGGAAACAGATAGGGCTGAAGGAGACACAGCTGGGGGAGAGACTCGAAGCCCAGTTTCCTCCCTTTACCTCCTTCTTCCTCCCATGTGCCTTTACTCTTGCCCTTCCTCTACCATCTCCACATACTTGCTTTTTTCCCCTCCCAGGTTGGGCATTTCACTTCTTCTAGCTCTGTAGACTCACAGCTTCAAAATAGCTGAGGTTGCAATTGCCGCTGCCTTTGGTGAGAAGGTTGGTTTGCTTTATAGCCATAGCCTCACCTGAATAATTTTGCCATGGCCCTGGGCATCGATCATTAAAAAAACAGCCTTCTCACTTAGACCAGCAGTAGAGTTAGCCAACACCAGGAAGAAACAACTGCATTTGAGAAACATTTTTTGAACTGCCGATCAACAGGAGGACCCTCATGAACCCCCAGTGATCTGCAGCCCAGACTTTCAGAATCACTCAGTAACCTTGGTGTGTGACATAATGAAAAGCGTTTCAGTTTTTCATTTGTAAAAGGGGTATATTAGAAGGTATTTTAAATAACATAAAGTTCTTGGGTAGTTACAATGACTAGATTAAATTATGGATCAAGTACAATGGTTATTGGACTGTGCAATTAAGTATTTAATTAGAAGTAGTAGCAATTAAATAGTAGTAGTAGCAGTGGGATTTAACGAGCACCTGCTGGGTTTAATGCACTGTACTAAGCACATGAAAGTACAAAAGAAGCACCTGACATGCCCAATCTACAAGAAACTTCGACTCTAAGGGGGGAGACAGGGAAACACACAGAAAAATATTTACAGATAAACTAATCAGACTGAATAATTGAATGTACAGTTGAATATGCTGAGGATGGTTAAAGATAAAATAAGCCTGGGGTAGAGTTTAAGCTTATCATTCATCATTTGAGAAAAATACATTGTTGACTTCTGTTAATATTTCGACTAGGCAACATTCATCACAATTCCAACTAATAAAAATATTTAAAGATTAACAGTGGAAAAAGTATTCCTTAAAATAAGCTAACTAGGTCAAGGTCATTCAAATTAGCAACTGAATTTAGTGGGGAGAAAATTGGGAAACGTATAAAATGAGAGCGCCCATTCCAATCACTATCATATTTAAACCAAAAAAGATTTGCCGTAATATCTAAAGAAATGCAATAAAAAATGTATGAAGTAGTACAAGAAAAATTTCAAGTAAGCCACTTGCTTTTGCACCCTTGATATTATAGGACTAATGGTATGTCAAACCACACACATCATGAATAGACGAATAATCCACACTGGTTTAGCTGGACTGGTCTCAAATGCTGGGGAATAGCATCAGCCTCTTGGTCCTTATGTGATCCTGACAAAAATCAGCACTAGGCCCTGGCATTGAATGGGGAAGCGGGGAGCAAAGCCCCACCAACAATGCCTCCCGATCCCTCCTACAGTCCTTTTAGCCCAGTGGGAAGTGAAAAGGAGGTCTGTCGACCTCAGCTATCAATCAATCAATGGTATTTAATGAGGGTTCATAGCCAGGTAGAGTAGCAACTGAAGGTTTACACAGCAGAGAGGAGCAGTAGTAGCAGGACCTAAATGCAACTTAAGCCTTGGCAGCTGTTCCAGCTAGCGGCTAGCCAATTTTCCTCACTTAGCTACTAGGTGAGCCATCCTGGGATATTTTATTTATTTATATTAGTGTCTGTCTCCCACTATAGACTCATTGTGGGCACGGACCATGAACTCTCTTATACTGAACTCTCCCACGGGCATAGTAAGTGCTCAATAAACACCACTGACTGATTAGTCAACCAGTAGTAATGGTGGCAGTATAGCCACTCTGCTTCTACTTACCATCTCCTTTCACCACTATTCCTCCCCCATGCACAGGACATCTGGGTGGGAAAGTATATCAGTCTCTTTCAGTATGGGATACAGCATGTGTGAATGTGGAGAGGAGGAGTGGAAACAGAGGGAAGATGTAAATGTGCACGTTTAGGGAATCTAAATACATAAAGGAGGGGTCAGGGGAGGAGAGGCTCTATCTCCATCTGAATTCTCCATTCGCCCCAACACACCTGTTTGCCCCATCCCATCCTATTTTCTTTTGCCCACACATGACTCTTTTTAATAGTGTTTGTTAAGCACTTACTATGTGACAGCATGGTACCACGTACTGGGGTTGGACACAGTCCATGTCCCACATGGGGATCGCAGTTTTAATCCCAATTTTACAGATGAGGTAACTGAGGCACAGAGAAGTTTACTGACTTGCCCAAGGTCACACAGCAGACAAGTGGTGGAACTGGGATTAGAACCCAGGTCCTTCTGACTCTCAGGCCTGGGCCTGTCTCCCCATTACTTCTTTACTTCTCTCACACCTGTGTGAAACATAGCCTTCCTGTTAGTTTTGTACAAATACAGAACAGGTGAAGTGAAACCACAAATGACTTTTCAAAGAAAAAAATATACAAGCACAATGCAATGTCATTCATTAAACCATTCAATTCTGGTATACTAGGAAAATCAAGTATAAAATGTATCGTGTTCAGTATGTACAAATTAAATACAAAGAATGATGTGTGTGTGTGTGTGTGCATATATGTGTGTGTGACTAAACTCAGCAGTCCTGTGAGGGTTATTTCTAAGTAAGAATAGTTGAATATCAAAATCAAGCTCAAATATTTGATTAAAATACTGATGGCCAAGTCTAGCTCCATTTTGCCAATGGCAGCTCCCCCTGCTATATATGACAGAACAGGGAGAATTAGGGGGAAAAAAGATGGGGGAAAAAGCCCACATCAATTTGAATTTGAATTCAGCATGTTCCCTTTACGTTTTCTCAGAATATTAATGGAGAATAGAATTGTTTTCCAAAGGCATATCCTCCTTGTCAAAGTTCAAGTGCAACTGAGGAAATCGTAGCATTTATTGATTTTATGCAATGTAGTATAGAGTTCTATGTTAGTTTTTATTGGTGTTTTGCAGAGGGAGAAGAGAATTAAAGTTCATTTCCTTCTTCTTGGCATTTGAAATGGCACTGAACTTGACTCATCCCATCACTCAAAATTTTACTGGTACCATCTTTGAAGGATGTAAATAGAGCCGCTTTTCAGGTATGAGAAGGAGCCTCATGGGACACCCGATTCAGCAGACTTACAGAATGCTTTTGCAGCAGTTTGACTTTTAAAAAATGATCTGTTTTCTTTGTATCTTGTTTAGACTCGAAACTTCTTTCTGGATGCTACTCAACCATAGCGTATACAACGTAAATGTGCCAAGAGCTAAACCACTTCTGTTAAACATTTTTTCCCCAACTAGAGTGGACTCAAAGCTACGCTTGGGGCCCAACTCCAACCTCCAGGTTGATGACGATTACATTCTACAAAAGGTCTCAGAGAAAGGCCCAAGGGAATAAAGCTGTAAATAAAAAATAAGAGGTAATGACTTCCTACAGGAAAATGGAAAACAGACCATCAAAACTGACAGAGATTGAAAAGAAAGTGCTTCTACTGGAAGTCACAGTAGATGGACATGAAAAAGAATAAGAGCCTCAAGAACAACATTGATCTCATAGAAAATATGTTCTAAATTAAAACCATTAGATAAGTGGACTTGTCAGAGAGTTTAGGCTTGTAGGATATGAGGAGGTACTTAAAAAAAAAGGGTTACCTAACACTTGCACCACCCAAAGCTTCTGAATCCATTCGTGGTGCAAGCCACATGAAGCTTATCATTAACAAAATCACAATCCAAAACATCTTATCAAGTACTTGCCCCCTCTCTTCTTCCCTCCCTGATGGCCATCTTCAACTGTTCTCTCCCCAATGGCTTTTTCCCAACTGCTTTCAAACATGCTCATGTTTCCCCATCCTAAAAAAAAAACCCTCCCTTGACCCCCCATGGCTCCCTCCTATTAACACCCCATGTCACTCCTACCATTCCTCTCCAAACTTCTTGGGCAAGTTGTCTACACCAGCTGCCTCCAGTTCCTCTCCTCCAACTCAACTTCCATCCCTTTCACTCCACAGAAACTGCCCTCTCAAAGGTCACAAATGACCTCCTTCTTGCTAAAATACAATGGTCTCTACTCCATCCTAATCTTCGTCGACCTTTCAGCTGCCTTCAACACTGTCAATCACCCCCTCTCCTGGAAACATTATCCAGCCTTGGCTTCACTGACACTGTCCTCTCCTGGTTCTCCTCCTATCTCTTTAGCTGCTCATTCTCAGTCTCTTTTGTGGGCTCCTACTTTGCCCCTAGACTATAAACTCATTTTGGGCAAGTAATATGTCTGCTTATTGTTGTATTGTACTCGTCTAAGCACTTAGTATAGTGCTCTGCACACAGTAAATGCTCAAAGACTACAAATGAATGAATGCCTCTCACCCCCTAACTGTAGGTGTTCCTCATGGTTCAGTTCTGGGTCCCCTTCTATTCTCCATCCACACCCACTCCCTTGGAGAACTCATTTGCTCCCATGGCTTCAACTACCATCTCTAAGCAGATGATTCCCAAATCGACATCTCCAGCCCTGATCTCTCTCCTTCTCGGCAGTCTCGCATTTCCTCCTGTCCCACAGACACCTCAAGCTTACCATGTCCGAAACAGAACTCAATCTTCCCACTGTCCTACTCCTAACTCTTCTGTCACTGTAGAGAGCACCACCATCCTCCCTGTCTCACAAACCCAAAATCTCTATGTAATCTTCAACTCGTCTCTCTCATTCAACCCACACATTTAAACTGTCACTAATCCTGTCGGTTCAACCTTCACAACATCACTAAAATCCACCCTTTCCTCTCCATCCAAACTGCTACCATGTTAATCCAAGAATTTATCATATCCTGCCTTCATTACTGCACTAGCCTCCTGGAAGACCTCCCTGCCTCCTTTCTCTCCCCACTCCATCCATACAAAATTGTTCAGTCCATGTTTCCCTACTCCTCAAGAACCTGCAGTGGTTGTCCATCCTCCTCTGCATCAAACTGAAACTCCTTATCATCAGCTTTAAAACATTCAATCACCTAACCCCCTTCTACTTTAACTGACTGATTTCCTACTACAACCCAGCCCTCACACTTCACTCCTCTATTGCCAACCTATTAACTAAACCTCAGTCTTGTCTACCTCACCTCTGACCTCTTGCCCATGTCCTCCCTCTTCATATCTGACAGACAATCACTCTCCTCACCTTCAAAGACTTATTGAAGGCACATCTCCTCCAAGAGGGCTTCTCTGACTAGGCCCTCATTTCCTTCTTCACCCTTGAGCTTGGATTTGCACCCTTTATTCACCCCTCCCTCAGCCCTACAGAAATTATGTACATATCAGTAATTTATTATATTAATGTCTGTTTCCCCCTCTAGACTATAAGCTCATTGTGGGAAGGGAATGTATCTACCAACTCTGTTATATTGTACTCTCCCAATACAGTGTTCTGCTCACAGTAAACACTCAAATACAGCTGATTAATTCCCTCATTATCCTAAGCATCTACATGTTATTTGGCATTATATGAATTGACTTGAAAATTTCAGATAACCTGTGTTGGATGTGGTTATAGTTTGGGAACTGTTCAATGGGCAACCATTGGAGGTTTGTGAGGAGTTGGGGGAGACATGGAGTGAGTGGGGTTTTTATTTTAGAAAAATGATCCAGTCAGCAGAGTGAAGTATAAACTGAACAGGAAGGAGAGAGGGGGGGTCAGCGAGGAGGCAGGATATGATAAGTGTTTGGAGCCCTGTGGGGCTCAAAGACAATCCCAATTTTACAGGTGAGGTAACTGAGGCATATAGAAGTGAAATGATTTGCCCAAGGTCACGCAGCACACAAGTGTCAGAGCTGGGATTAGAACCCATGACCTTCTGACACCCAGACCCATGCTCTATCCACTACGCGTGTGTATATTTGTACATATTTATTACTCTATTTTATTAATGATATGCATAGATCTATTATTCTATTTATCTGTTTTGATGGTATTGACACCTGTCTACTTTTTGTTTTGTTGTTTGTCTCCCCCCTCTAGACTGTGAGCCCATTTTGGGGTAGGAACTTGCTCTATCTGTTGCCAAATTGTACTTTCCAAGTGCTTAGTACAGTGCTCTGCACACAGTAAGCACTCAATAAATACGATTGAATGAATGAATGCCATGCTGCCTCTCTACAGTGCCTGGCTCATAGTAAGCACTTAACAAATACCATCACGTCACATCACATCAGTGTGGTAGCAGTTTGGATGGAGAGGAAGGGGCAGCTTCTAGAGCTATTGTGAAGGTAAATCTGACAGGATTAAGGGACAGATCAATCAATCAATCATATTTATTGAGCGCTTACTGTGTGCACAGCACTGTACTAAGCGCTTGGGAAGTACAAGTTGGAAACATATAGAGACAGTCCCTACCCAACAGTGGGCTCACAGTCTAAAAGATCTAATATGTGGGTTGAATGAGAGATAAAAGTCAAGGATAACACCAAGGTTGTGTGCTTGTGAGACAGAGAGGATACTGAATAATCAGAACAACCACCTAATGTTAGCTACTAATATTTCAACTGCTTATATCTAGAGTCTAGATTTGGGAGATTTATTTTTTTTTTCATTTGGGCAACAATGGGGTTTACTTTGTTTTTATTCTGGATTTTATTTAAGGGTATACTTTGATTAGCCACATGCAACATCAGAACATAAGTGTCTCTTTGGTAATACTACCCCTTTCTAGTGTTTACAAATGATCCACAATATCACAGCTTCCTATTGGCCTACAAAGCATTATTGAAACAACTTTGCTTAATTTAAGGTATCAAAACTACAGCAATAATCTAAAAACTTAATAATGCTCAAGTCTTGGTTTTGAGATAAAGCCTATATTTTAGGGGGAGAAGAAGGACTACAACAAATAAGCAAAAATTGTCCACAAGTGTCAATTATATCCAAGGAAACTCCAGACTTTAAGAACAGAGAGTGCAGAACAGTGCAGCTTTAAAGCTCTACCTGTATTGTTTACGACTCCAACTGCTATGGTGCAGTAGACAATAGGAAGAGCAATAAGCTGCAAAAGCAGGGTAAAGCTCTTAATTCTTGCTCATGTCCATAGAAATGAACTTTAAGTTATTGGAAAGGGGCAAAAAGCTCTGAAGGGTGAGTTTTTCCAATTTCACGACATGCTCTTCGTGGCGGTGGTTCGTGAAATTTTTGAAAATTTTGATAGACAAACAGAAGGGATTAATTTTGAAGGAGCTACAAGAAGTTAAAATTAAAATGTTTAATTAAATATAACATATTTAAAAACAAGACATACAAACCAGTAAAACACTTCAAATATTGTGCTTAGACTTCAGATTTTAGGTGATCAGTGAATAAAGACTTTGGTGTTGGGTCTCACAAAATACTTAAGCAGGCTTGTATTTAAGAACCGTGTTATCCACTAGTACTGGGCTTTAATTAGAGTATTTTGCCCAGTTTGGGCTAACTGCATTTTTTTTGCCACTCCAACTGCTGCGGTGCAGTGGACAATAGGAAGAGCAATAAGCTGCAAAAGCAGGGTAAAAGCTCTTATCAATTCTTGCTCATGTCCACAGAAATGAACTTTAAGTTATTGGAAACAGGTAAAAAGCTTTGAAGGGTGAGTTTTTCCAATTTCATGACATGTTCTTAGTGGCTAAGATTAATGTGGCGAAGGTTAATGTTAGGAAGACTTGCTATGAAGAGCCTGGCAAAAGTCATGAAATGTGCTGATAATAACAATTGCCACAAAAATACAAACTGTCAATTCCATGGTGTGTCCAGTGACAATGTATGGATCCGAAAGCTGGACACTGGAAAAAACAGGATAGAAATAACATTGATTCCTTTGAAATGTGGTGCTGAAGAAGGCTTTTGCAAATATCATGGACCGCCCGAAAAACAAACAAATGGATTTTAGAGCAAATTAAGCCAAAATGGTCTTTGCAAGCACAAATAACTCGACTTGGCATATTTTGGACAAATAATCAGGATGACTAATTCTCTGGAGAAGACACTAATGCTAGGAAGAGTCCAGGGAAAATGAGGATGAGGCAGACCAGCAGTTGGATAGAGACCACAGCAACGATAATGGAAGAACCGTTAGAAAGGTTGCGGATTATGGCAGAGGACAGGACATCCTGGAGAAAGTACATCCATGGAGTCACTAGGGAATCGCAAATGACTCGACAGCACTTAATAATAATCTTAATGGCTGTGGTTCTTGAAATTTTTGAAAATTTTGATAGAAAAACAGGAGAGCTTCATTTTGAATGTGCCTACAAGTTAAAATTAAAATGTTCAATTAAATATAACATTTTAAAAAAACAAGATATACAAACCAATGAAACACTTCAAACATTGTGCTTAGACTTCAGATTTTAGGTGATCAGTGAAACTTTGATGTTGGGCCTCACAAAATACTTAAGCAGGCTTGTATTTAAGGACCGTGTCATTCACTAGAACTGGAGTTTTATTAGCGTATTATGCCCATTTTGGGCTAACTGCATTAAAAAAAAAGATCTGGAGAAGAGGATTAAAGGGATAAGAAATTGGTCCTAAAAGGAAAGGATAAAGGAAATGGAATTGCTTAGATGAGAAAAGAGAAAACTAAAGAATGACAGTAACTGTCTTCAGATATTTGAAGGAAGTTTATGAGGAGGGTTCTATTCTCCATGACCACTGAGGACTAGTAGGGCTTAAACTAGAGATTTCAGTTTGACAGAGGAACAAATTTCTTGAATAGCTGTAATAAAACACTGGAATAGGCTACTAAGAGTGGAGGTGGAGCCTCTAACCCAAAAAATCTTTAAGGAAAAAACATAAAATAAAGATGAGCACCAGCTGAAGGGAAGGGAATGCACCAGATCATCTCTCTAGGTCGCTAACATGTTTATGATTCAATACAACATAGAGAAGAGAGAAAAATCTACAATTCAATTTTTCAACAAAACGTCATGTGAGGGTACCACATGAAAATATTTTCCTAAAATTGTGATCCTTGTAACTCCAGACTAAAGTTGGAATTGGAAAAAAAGATTTATAAGCACAGACCAAAATATTTAGGTGCATTTTTCATCTTACCGTCTTCATTTAGCAATGCATATGCTTGAGATTAAAAATAATAGTCTGATTCTTAAAATTTAGGACAACTTTAGAATCAATAGAAGAGCTCGATTTTTATGCTTAGTTTTAAGCTCTGAAAGGTTTACTGCTTTTTTTTAATCCTTAGGTTGCATATTCATTGCTGTATTTCCTTCCTACTGCTGTCACTTAAATTGTCATGCAGAACAGGGCAAATCAGGGTCAGTTTATATAAGTGACATCAATCTGAAGAACATCATCAGTCTTTATTTCAGGGCATTATGCAAAAAAACTGACATTAAGGCAGGCTTAACTGACAGCAAATGAAATCAATCAGCAAATCACTAAGCCATAATAAACTCGCTCAATTTGTAGATAACCATTCCTTTTCCAGGTCTTCACCCAGGCAGTCTATGAAATACTGCTGCTTGCCAAAAACTCAAAAGCAGCGCGATCCAGATTTGAACACAGTGAAAGTTGGAATGCTCTTAAAAAAATGACTGTAAGCTATTGGCTCATAGTCTTTAATAAAAGAATAACCAAGTCACTGTTTGGTCAGGTTATGCTGATGCAAATTAAACATTGAAATGAAAAGAGATCCAGAAAAAGGCAAATTTTGATCACTAACATTTTGGAGACAATGGTGACCATAATCTGCCTAATTATCTAGACTATAAGCTCGTCGTGGCCAAGGAACATGTCTACCAATTCTGTTGTATTCTCCCAAGTGCTTAATACAGTGCTCTACACCCAGTAAGCACTCAATAAATACCACAGATTGACTGATCAATTCTCCTTGAGCATTAATTCTTTCTGACCACTACAGGACCATTTAGGGCAAAGGTGGACAATTATTTGTTCTAAAGGGTCACTAGATGAATTTTAGTAACTTTCTGAGGGCCTCACACATAAAATTTGGTGTTTATAATACATACCAATAAAATTGAACCACTCTTGTGGTTTTCACACAAATTTATAATCACAGAAACATATGCAGTGAGATTCAGATCACGCTCATATTGTACCCAGGAGAAAAAAAAGTCACACGCAAAGATAAAATTCTAGATAATGTGACTTCTGCCGGTCATAAGGGTGAGTCAGTTTGAATCGACTGGAAGACCCGATGTGACTTCTGGACCATACCTGCTATACTTGGTTTAGTGTATTGCTGCACAGATTTTTCATCCACTGCTGTGTGTACTAAATGCTCCTTCCTAACAAGGCGTATCTTTATCTTCTGGAAGAACTGGGCTCACTGGCACATTTCCACAACACTTTTTGACTGCTGGGTGCTTAGTAATAAGAGTAAGAACATTTCTGTAAGGCTTTAACCTAGTATCTCAACATTTCACTAATAGGCAAGTATTGTCAGAATCTCAGAGGAGGAAAATGAAGTAAACTGGCTTGGATAAGGTCACAAAGCAAATTAGAAGCGATCAATACACTAGTAACTGGGCCTGCATTACTCTTTGTGGCAACTAGCATAGTCTCCTGCTATGTGGGCACCTAATTGGCCATTAGCAAAGCATCATGTCAAATTTCTGTGAACCTCTTCTTAATTGGTACCTGAAAGACATTCCACTCACCTGAGTAGGTATATATTTCCCAGCACAAATAATTGAATAAAATGTTTACAGTGCAGTCGCTCAGCAGGAAAAAAAAAAAACACTCAAAAATTATATTATTAGAATTTCAACTATTCCTTCCCAGCTCATACCTGCTTTAGACTAGCTTCTGGTCTCATTTTTTCTGATCACAGTCATATTTCTATTCCCAACCCTGCCCTAGCATCCTTCACAGGGTGGGCTCAGCCCTCAGGTCTGGTTGTTGCCTGGACAACTTGCAACTCCCCAAAGTCTACAGAGACCATTACTCAAGTGCCCCCATCCCTTCTCCTCACACTCCAGAATGAATCAACAGTCAACAGCAGCACTTGGGAGAGCTCAATAGAATTAGTAGGCATGGTCCCTGCCCTCAAGCGAAGGTAGGGAGAGTAATAGAGTATAAAACATATATACTTAAGTCCTACAGTGGGGGAGGGTCAGAAAGGTGGGGTCGAGTACCAAGTGCTTTGGTGATGTGGAAATACTGGTGTGTCAACAGGTGGGGAATTAAGGTGGGGAGATGAGAGGTTAATCAGGGAAGGCTTCCTGGAGGAGATGTGATTTCAGAAGGGCCTTGAAGATGGGAAGAGCAGTGGTCTGCCGGATGTGAAGGGGGAGGGAGCTCCAGGCCGAAGGGGGGGCTTGCTCGAGAGAGGAGACAGAGGCCCCAGTGAATAGGTTGCCTTGGGTTGAATGACCTATATGCGCTGTGGTATAGTGAGAGAGGAGCAAGACTAAGAGGAACGAGAAGCATAGAGAATTCGGTCTAGGCCACTTCCAGTTTGGCTCAGTCTTGCTTCTAGTCAGGGTCAGCTCCAGACTAGACTCAGGCGCCATGGTCTGAAGCTCAATTTGTGCTGTGTCCGAAGTGGACTCTCTCATATCAGAGATTTCCAGCCCATGGAGGGCTCTATGTTGCTAGAATACCTTCTTTGGAACAAGCTTTCCTGTGTGGTTTTAAAACCATCATGAGACTGCAGCAGGTAGCTATGAGGCGCATTTATGGTTCCTTATCATTCTCATTGATTGCCCGCTCTTCTTTAAGACCTAGTAACTTTCAAAAAAGAGTGTGGAGGTGGGGGAAGAGACAGAAAATTGTAGAAGATGAGGATGTCAGAACTGAGAACACTTTCAAGCAGTCAAGTTGAAAAAAATTTTAGAACTTTGAAAAATCTAAAGTTAAGGAAGATAGAAGGATTGTTTTATCTCCCTCGTGCAGACTTTTCTAAGTTCAAAGACAGAAAATAATTCCCATTATGATTTACAAGATATCCCTTGTGACTTCACTGAAACACAGAAAATGTTACACGGATGAATATAGGGTATTAGTTCAAAACCAAGACACCTCTATATTTAAGGCAACTCCTTAAACCTTATGCTTTAGATTGAGAAAAAAGTATCCTTCCCCTAACTTTATCCCTGAGAAAAGAGAGTGAGACAGATGAACAAAGAGAGATGCACAGACATGGAGATGGTGAAGAGGAACAGGGAGGCAAGGAAGGCAAAGACACGAACACACAAAGGAATATGAAAGGCAGAATATAGCACGTGTGCGTGGAGAGGGGAGAGAGGGAAAGAGGAGGAAGCAAAAAGCTTCAACTGTCAAAGTGTTTGAGTACTTCTTTTTTAGTGCTAAAGTAGCCCCAAAACCTCATCTTAGACTTAAAAGCAGTACATTAGTTAGCTTTCTGGCAATTTGATTTCTTCACCCACCTAGAAACAAATGACTTCAAAAAAATCTCATCTTGGAGTTACACAATTAGACCAGGATGATTCCACAGGTAACGTTTCACCATAGGTGAGGTTTGAAAGTCTTATTTGTTAAAAGGTGCTTCCTCCAAAATGGGGCTAGGGCTTTTCTGCTTGCTTTCAAATGTGATCCTTTCCCAGATAAAGATCAAGGGAGTTTTACCACGTGAAGGGAACCCCATTTTCGTTTCTCAAATAAAACCATGATGCAGGATATAAAATGCCTGGTGATTCAATAGCCTCTTTAGCTATCTTAGCCTTAACATATATTTTTCCACATGTACTTTTCTTTTTAAAAGTTACAGAGAAGTGTTTTCCTGAAATGAAGATTTTTAATGAAATAGGAGTGTGACAGGATTTGGTACATACCTAGACATGGTGAGTGTAATGTTCTCCTCACCCACCTAATCTGTCCCTTGAGTGTGACAATAACCAATCACATTTTTGAGCACTCACTGTGTGCAGAGCACTGTACAAAGTACTTGGGACAGTACAATATAACAGAGTTAGTAGAAAAGTTCCCTGCCCACAAGGAGTTTACAGTCTTATAATAAGAACTATAACCAACTGGAAACAGTACTAATAATTGTTGTGTTAATCTGGCACCTCACCAAAAGAAAGCTTGGATTGGCTTTTCTGCTATTCCCCCATACAAACTCAATCAAGGGCTTCTGTAGGTTTCTTCTGAACTAGGTAGTGCTCTCGCAGTCCACTGTCACCACACCCAACAGACATCAGTTCCAAAAACTATGCTGGTCTTCTTTAGTCTCATTTCTACTTCTCTGGCTATCGGTGCACCTAATTAGCACCAAATGACTCCTTGCTTGTTCCAAGTAAGCAAGGGAACCATTTTAGTGCCAAATGCAGCCCAAACTGGTGCAGGCCCACTGGGCTTTCCCCACTTGAGAGAACTTTTCATACAATGCATTCATTGACACATCAACAGTCAAAGCAGATCCAAGAGTGACCTTTATTTAGCTCGCCTTGATTAAAATATTCCTGACATAAAACCTTTGAGGAAAGAAAAGGGGCAGCAAAAGTGGAAAAAGCAGAGGAAGAATCCAAGCAACTATTACCAGATATGAAAATAAGTAGGCTGTTCAAGAAACCCCCAGAGGCCAGCAAAGCAGAGCTAAAAAAACTGCCTTGGCTTATCATGTTGGAGCTTAACTTTAATCATTGAGGGCACACATTGGTCTGCGCTATTCTCACTTCTTTAAATGGTCACCGTACTAGGTTATTGGAGCAGTGTCTAAAGAGAGGCCAGGTCTCCAAGGGCAAAGAGAAATTGTTGTAGTAATACAGAGACAGAGGAGAGAACAGAGTGGGGAAGCCTGAAAGGGAGAAGAGAAAGAAAAGGAAAAAGGGAGAGGAAGACAAGGGATAGAGAAAGGAAGACAAAGGAAATAGAAGTGGAGCAGCATGGCTCAGTGGAAATAGCACAGGCTTGGGAGTCAGAGGTCATGGGTTCTAATCCCGGCTCCGCCACTTATCAGCTGTGTGACTTTGGGCAAGTCACTTAACTTCTCTGGGCCTCAGTCACCTCATCTGTAAAAGGGGGATTAAGATTGTGAGCCCCACATGGGACAACCTGATTACCTTGTATCTCCTCCGGTGCTTAGAATAGTGCTTGGCACATAGTAAGTGCTTAACGAATACCAAAATTATTATTATTATTAAGCGGGGGAAAAAACAGGGGGAAGGGGGAAGAGGACAGGGAAGGAGAGGAAGAGAGGAGGAAAGGGAGAGGTGAGGG
Source organism: Tachyglossus aculeatus (assembly GCF_015852505.1). Taxonomy (NCBI): domain Eukaryota; kingdom Metazoa; phylum Chordata; class Mammalia; order Monotremata; family Tachyglossidae; genus Tachyglossus; species Tachyglossus aculeatus. Next base: position 26,254,001 of record NC_052098.1, on the reverse strand, counting down.
CAGAATGAGATAAAAGAAAGAAAGGAAGAAAGGAAAGAGGAAAGGGAAGAGGGAAGCAGAGGAAATAAAAAAGAGTGGGCAAGTGAGGTGTGGGAGTGAGATGAAGAGGAGAAAAGAGGGGAAAATATGAAGAGATAGGAACAGGGAAGAGGAGAAGAACTTAATTCCTCCTCTTGTTCATTTAGTGGTGCCATATCTACCATCTTCTGTTGTTCATGGCTGCCCAGCCTCAGCATTTTTTTTCCCAGTTGGAGGGCCAGGGGGCTGCTAGCCAAACGAGGAGGCTGCAAGTAACAGCAAGCTGCAGCAGGTAGCAGCGGCAGGCACTAGTTAAGCCAACAGCAGGCAGCTGGAGGCTGATGGCAACCTCATCTAAGCTGGCCCTTCCAGGTGGAAATCTCTTATCTACGGCCAGGAAGGACCGGTTCAGGTGCATTGGTAATGGTGGCAGCTGCCGCTATCGCTGTCCTTAAAGAAGAGGCATATTTCCTCCTCCTATTCTTCAGAGTCCAAAACAGCAGCTGTCGCCACTATCATCATATCTAAGGAATTCTTTCCAGCCGCCACAGGTCTTGCCTTAGGCTTTTGGGTGGGGCGAGGAGTAAGGCCGTACCCAAAAAGTGTGTTCTTCCTGCCCAAAAGAATACCACTGATCATCTTACTGCTTTTGCTTTAAGAAGGCACTAATGATGATCCTTATGCTTCTGGTAACCATACACTGTGCCTCTTCACTTACTCCTTCAGCCAAGATGAAGCCTAGTCACACTGACAATTCTGGGAAAGAGCCAGACTTAAATTCCAGAGAGTTTCAGGATTGGGTAGTTTTAAAGATTTCGGTTCTCCCTGCCGTGCCCCTTCCCCGATATCATCTCATTTGGAATTGTTTGGAACAACAACCCAAGAGATATCACCACCGGGCCCTGAAGGAGAGGGAATATGGAATTGTAAACGCAAGGATAGGGACTGGGTCTTTTACTTCTAGTGTTTTTCCCCAGGTAACTATTACAGTGCTTTATACACAGCAGTCACTGGATAAATGCTGTTGATGATAATGGCAGTTTTCCAGCCCAGGATACACCATGATATCTCCTTTTGCCCCATGAATGAGGGATAAAATAAATTAGGTTAAATTGTAGAGGGCCCGTATACAGTGTCTTCATTTCGTAATGATGATTCTATTTTTCACCTATACAGAATCATTTACCAGGAAAATGAAGCTCTTGATAGTCCAGTATTACCCGATTAATCATTCCATCTGTTTCATTTAACTATATATGTTAATATGTGAGAAAATGCTCATCTTTTTCATAAATGCCAAATGACATTTTGTTCAATCTCTTTTAACTTCTAAATTATTCAAAGTAAACCTAGATGGTAGGGAGGAAGTAGGGAATAAAATCATAACATTTGAGTGGTTTCCTAACCTTTTCCAATGATTGACCAATTAATTAGAAAGTGAGTTTTACAGCTGCCAATTTGTCGACAACAGAGCATAGGCTGTGAGCTACCACATCAGACCTGGATGCATAATGTACATGTTTAAATAAAAAAATGTTTTTATAAATTTATAATGGAAACACTACTGTCACTATCATTGAGCAATGACATCTGGGTATGATCACAAGTAAATTAATGTTTTTATATTATGCTCTTGAGTGCAAAGGATCCCAAAGCACATTTTAAATTAGAAGTAACGCATACTGGGTTGTTTTTCGTTTAGTGTTTTTTTGTTGTTGTTTTATCAGGGATGTGAATTTTTACAGGGTAAAATGTCAAATTAATGTGTGCAGCAAATCAATGCCCAAGCAGTTGTGCACAGACACAGGTTTGGAGAGGAGGGGAAAAAGTATGCTATATCTTGTTAAAACTGGAAGAGCATTTAGCGACAATATACTCTGAATCACTGTGCAAACCGGAATTTGAACAAGACGGCAAAGTGAAGGCCTTCATCCAAATTTGGGCCACACTTGCTTAACCTATGGGTTCCCAAAAGACCTCAGTTCATATGACTAAAAGCAAATCAAGCTAATCTGTTTTTCATTTAAAATAACTCTAGTCCCGTGTTAAAGTCACACAATAGCGTATTCAAACCTTTTAAGATTCAAATTTTAAAATACACTGTAATCTAATGTGAAATCTATCAAAGCATTCATTCTGCTAAACAGAAAGAAGTCCAATTTACACGCAGATAAAAAAATGAAGGTGAAGATTTAAAGCCTTTTAATTAATTACTGAGGTTCTTCATAGAAATGGAATAATTGTAAATCTATTTGTAAGAGATGTGTAGATGTATTTTAAGTGAAATAAAATGTTCAAATTTATTTATGAGTAAAATTGGAAGTTTTCTGACAATTCATGCTTAGAAAAATCTCAGAAAGTAAGGATGATCTTTATATAGTATGAGTCCAGGTGGTGCTTCTGTCCATTTAAAGTAGGTAGACTGACCACACAAAATATATTTTCGCCTGTCGTTTGTCTTGGACACAGTATAATTATCCTTCAATGAAAGTAAAATGTTCTAGTACCATAAGTTGATAAAAATGTTTTAAGTGTTGGAACACCAGGTGGATACAGATAGTGGGCTTTTTTTCAAATTTGGGTGGATAATGTTTCCATATACATTTGTGAAACTAGGAGCACTAATTTAGTTGTGTAACCTAGATGATTTTACTCCATCTTTTTTTAACCTATCTTTTTTTTTCCACATAGGACACACTTTTTATATTACGGAGGTACAGGAGACAATGAAAGAACCACTGACTTTTCGGGGCTTTTCTCAGTCATAAAACAAAAGTTTTTTCTTGATACAAATACTGTGCATTATGATTTTGAATGACAATTCTGAGGGCTAATGGTTGCATAAACAAATCAAAGCTTACAGCAATGCACAACAGATAAGTTACTGGAAAACGTAAAGTCCCTTCCTTGGCTTGATTTAAGAGGTTTTAAAATATACATTTGTGTTTTACAGAATAAACCCAAACAAAATCATGCGGGCAAGATATGGAGAAATCCTGAAAATGCATGCTATGGGGGAAAATATCTCCAGTGAATGGTGTTTGGTTCCAATTCTGACCACTGTGCATTTGACGGTTTTGCTCTGTTCATTTACTGCCCCTTATTTTTTCCTCTACATCTCTGTTGCAAATAAGGTTATTTAGACTCTAACCTGGAAAGCGTCAACCTCCGGCCCACCCTGCAGCCCCTTCATTGCCAGAGTCTCCAGGTGCAGTTTTGGTAGCTTCAGGGTGTAGTCACTAGTATCTGCCGCAGTGTGTGACAGTGAAATCTGATCTGTGACCTAAAGGGAAAAAAACCCAGCATCAATGGTAATTCCCCTTCAGACACATTAACTGGGATGAACTGGGTCCCCTTGAGCCCACTGAGTGGACTTGCATTGATCGCTGGACCTGAAATCCATGAATAAATTTAGGACTAATTGATTTTTCGTTGCAAATAAATCTCTAATTCAGAGTGCTGGGAGAGAATGTTAAGAAGAAAAAGCATCATCCTCCTGCTGAAATGAGAAAAGTCACTGAAGCCCTGCTGCCCAAGTGGTTTCACAATCTTTCCTCACAACCCCATCCTCCAGAAAGTGGGCTAAAATATACTTTGCAAACACCAAAAATCCTTTCAATGATGGCCAGCTATTTTATAGTAAAATGCTAAAAGCGCACAACAATCAATACACACGAAAAGAAGTGGCAGTGACAATCTGGAAAAGCCAGTAGTCCAATAAGCCTTTCAAGCGTGAGACACGTTTACCTGAAAGAAAACTTCTTTCAAAATATATCTGGAATGAGGTTTTTTTAGCTTGTTTGTTTGTTTTTTAAATAACTGCACTCATTAGATTTCTTATTCTGGACTTGAAATAAGTATGCGAATGTTGGGTAGCCAACTTTTCTCACACTTCCCAAATAAGATAACTAAGAGAGCAAACCATCTGTATCTGTTCCAAGTCGAAATAGTTGTGTTTTAAAAATTCCAAAATGTAGAGAGAAAAACAAACTATATCTATGAAAAATCCTACTTCTCTGTGGAGAAACGTGAGCACATGCAGTTGGTATCACACTGCCACCTTCTGGACAAATTGGAATTCGCTCCCAATTCATTACCATAAACTTCGAAACACGGAAAACGACAAAAAAAAAAGAAAAAGTAAAGTCAGAAATACAAAACAGTGCTAAACAACCCACTCTAAAATGTACTAACGGATAGTTCAACTTGTATTTTAGCTCTTACTAAAATTCAGAATGCTCTATTTGTCATTTAACTCTCCAAATATGCTCTATTTGCCATTAGAAGCATGCGCTTCTAATATTGAAAGCATAATTTCCCCATCTACATTTATAATGATTTTTGATGCTACCTTAGCCTACTGGTGCTTTGCACAATTTTTAGTAATTTAATCGAACACCCTAACAACATACACACTACGTACACCATTAACAATGTTTGCTTTAAAAAAGTTGATTTAACAAAAACATTTTTGATGCGGTGCTTAATTCATCTGTGATTAGTGAAAAGCGAGCAACAAATAATACAATCATAAAAATATTTCCTTTTTTCCAAATCTAAATCAAACTCACTCATTTTTACGTGACATTATATACCATAAGAATAAAAATATTGCCTTGGTGCTTGTCCTATTCAAGCACCATTGAACCTAGGTTTGAAGCTTTGCTGAGTACATAAATTAACAGATTGCATAAATAATGCAATTTAAAACCTTTAAGTGTTTAAATATTATCAACACATAAATGTACACTTGATGACTTTGTTAATTCTCTATTGCAGTGCGAGGATAGAGACCCTTTTATTTCCCAGGTTGACCCGAGAATTCCAGTCAATACCTGTGGCTGTCAAACGTATGCACTATAATGTAATTTTTATAACAGTGCGGGGCTCATACACACAGACACCCGATGTACTAGGTTCAAAATATACAATCTTCTGGAACAAACATTCTCCAGGGTCTTCAGTCAGCACGAGCGGTTCTACTAAATTTACTTTACCGAACATAAAAATCATTCTTTTCAGATATATTTGATTCAAATTTTTATATTTTATATGTACATCAAATTTTCAGGTTTTTTAGTCACCAGTATGCATACAGATAAAAGAAAACAGTAATGTGGATTAAGGTACAAAGAATTTATCAACATCAAACTGCTAGTGTTTTGCCGTCTACCCTTCTGAACCATAGTCAATAGATCTAAATATTTTACTGCACCCTGGCCAATTCATTGTTTGATGTTTAAAAACTCACCCAGAATCAAAGAAAATTTATTAAATTTGAGCCCCCAAATGAGATACTATTAGCTTTGAAAGTCAAGTTTAACTGTGATATTGATGATTCTCTTTTTTCTGTGACAAAATTCACTAGGGACACCCTGGATGTCAAAGTACAAAAGCAGATTGCTAATACTGGCAAAGAAAAAAATACAATGTATAAGCAATGTAGGTATAATGTCCAACATATTATGGACAGTGGAGTCCTTTAATCTTGGTAATATCGGGCCTCACGCTTCTTCAGTGTAGCCTGACATATCTTGAACTATAAAGTAAATCATATTTTGAATAGGCACTACATACAAACAATGGTTAAATTGGTAAATTGGTAAAATGATGCATTTGATATTCCCAGTCGTTTTTACTTTTTCATAAAAAATATTTTATTTTCAATTTTATGTAGAGTTATTTCACCAACTCTTGAGCACGATATTCCAAAATCTAATTTAATCATTTTAACACCGGATAAATAACATTTGTAGATTTCCACCTTTTCCTACTGTCAGTTATCTGTTGAGTGCTGGCAAAACTGGTTCCTGCCAGAGTTATACTTCCAGTTTTGAGAGTAACACCTAAATTGCTATTATGAAGACTCAAAGTTGTTTTGTTTTTATTTTTAAAATAGAGTGAAAATTAAAGACATATCCTATGATATTCCAATAATTTAATGGAAGAAGGGGGATTTGAAAAGAAACTGGAAAGAGAAATAGCTGGAAATGCTCACACATTATAAAGCACTGAAGGAAACGAAGTAAGAGGTTGGAAATAAGGGAAAATTTCCCTTCTCCCACACAACTGAAGAGGGGCAAATACATTCTTTCTGTTATAGTCCCATATTCTCCCATTTAGGCCTAAACTCAGCTTAAGGCCAGAAAATTGCTCAACCACTCATACTCCTTACTGTGCAGTCCCAGGCATTAATCAGGTGCCCTGGTTGCCTCATAAGAAATGTTTACAGATGAATTATTTAATTTTTTTTAATATTAACATCTGCCTCTCCCTTTGACTATCAGATCATTGTGGGCAGGGACCATGTCTACAAACTCTGTTATACTGTACTCTCCCAAGCACTTAACACAGTGCTCTGCACACAGTAAGTGCTTGATAAATATGATTCATTAATTAATTGATTAGGCCCATTCAGGAGAAGAAAAGCTGGGGAGAGTACACCTAAGAATCCTCAGAAAACACCTTCATTTCCTCCACCACAGGGCCATCCCCAAACACATCTACAAACAACATTACACAGTCTGGATTGTGCTCCAGCACAGGGAAGAGGGATACCTGCCCCTCAGTTTTACATCAGTGTGAAGGGATGCTTAGGTTTCTGTGGAAAGTTTGACAGCGGGGAGAGACTATAGCCCAACGGGAAGTGACAGAAATGGAAACTGACATGTATGTTTGCATTTAGGCATGTATGTAGATGTGTCCTTCATATTGGCAGAGAATGGTGGCATTTTATTCATGCAGGGAGGCACAGCTAAGATGTATGTGCAACTAACACTCCATTCCTCACAGTGTGCACAATGAATATGCGTTGCCAAGTTGATATGTTTGCCACTTGCCACACCTGTTGCTCTATTTAAATCTGCCTCTTGGAATCCTGTTATTACGCAAGGATGGCCACCCCTCTCCCTCATGTCAGGCTAGTCTGCCTACTGAAGTTGTCTACCAACAGTTAGTTGCTATGCCACATAAATCAATCAGTGGTATTTATTAAGCACTTACTCTCTGCAGAGCACTATATTAAGCACTTGGGACAGTACAATATAGCAGAGTTGGTAGGCACATTCTCCACCCACAAGAAGCTTGGGGTCTGGAGGGGGAGAGAGACACTAATATACATAAATTACAACCCCAAGTGCTGTGGCACTGAAAGTGGGGAGCATATTTCACCATATTTTTAATAGACGTGTTCTGCCCTCCCTGTTTGCATATGCCCTCTTATATTTCACCACACAACAGCTTATGGGTTCTAACATGTTCCACCCAGCAAAGTTATGTTGAAATAAGCAGTGCCTCTCAACTCAGCTGATGGGATTGAGTTCTGGGACTTCATTGTTGGTAACAATGGCAGGAATTGTATTCAGTGAGCAGCTACTGGGTCCAACACACTATACTATGTGCGTGGGTAAGTTCTACAGAAACACAAAACACATCAATCTCTCATCCTATCCCGACTGGATTACTGCATCAGCCTCCTCTCTGATCTCCCATCCTCCTGTCTCCCCCCATTTCAGTCTATACTTCACTCTGCTGCCCAGATTATCTTTCTACAGAAACGCTCTGGGCATGTTACTCCCCTCCTCAAAAAATCTCCAGTGGTTGCCTGTCAACCTACGAATCAAGCAAAAACTCTTCACTCTCGGCTTCAAGGCTCTCCATCACCTTGCTCCCTCCTACCTCACCTCCCTTCTCTCCTTCTCCAGCCCAGCCCACACCCTCCGCTCCTCTGCCGCTAATCTCCTCACCGTGCCTCGTTCTCGCCTGTCCCGCCATCGACCCCCCGGCCCACGTCATCCCCCGGGTCTGGAATGCCCTCCCTCTGCCCATCCGCCAAGCTAGCTCTCTTCCTCCCTTCAAGGCCCTACTGAGAGCTCACCTCCTCCAGGAGGCCTTCCCAGACTGAGCCCCCTTTTTCCTCTCGTCCTCCCCATCCCCCCGCCCTACCTTCTTCCCCTCCCCACAGCACTTGTGTATATTTGTACAGATTTATTACTCTATTTTACTTGTACATATTTACTATTCTATTTGTTTTGTTAATGATGTGCATTTAGCTTTAATTCTATTTGTTCTGATGATTTTGACACCCATCTACATGTTTTGTTTTGTTGTCTGTCTCCCCCTTCTAGACTGTGAGCCTGTTGTTGGGGAGGGACCATCTCTATATGTTACCGACTTGTACTTCCCAAGCACCTAGTACAGTGCTCTGCACACAGTAAGCACTCAATAAATATGATTGAATAAATGAATGAATTCCCTGACCACAAGGAGCTAGCTTACCTCGTCATTTAATATAAAGGATGGTAATGAAGCTGTTCAAGATAGAGGTACTTCCTATTACTCAAGCAATTGCATAACTTAAGTGCTTATGATGAGCTAATCAATGGATTAAGCTCTAGGAAGTATATGCAAACTGCTTAAGACGTAGCCCCTGGCCCACAACGGGGTCACCATGTGTAAGGAGGGGAACTGACACAGAAAATAGTCATCCAAAACTTCACCTACAGGCTAAAGAAGGCAATTCTAAAGTAATAAAAAGTAAAAATTGTAACAGTTCCCTGTAGCCGGGAGGAAGTCATCTTCTGGCTCCTCACTGCTCCATGTAGAATGGTCCCCTGTCCAAATGGTCAGATCTGGACCCCATCCTAACTGCTGGGAAGGTAGGCTTCTGCTCATCTTCCACTCCTTTGCGAGGCGGGGCTCTGCTGACCCTGTGCAAACTCCAGAGTTCCGATGCTGAGAAGGCTCAGAATCATGTGGTGGAAGGTTGGAAGGTAGGTAAGTAGGTAGGTAGGTAGGTAAGTTCAGGTCTCCCAGCCACAAACAAGATGGGGTACTACTAGAGCTTTGAAGGCCTTTGGTTTGGTATGAAGCATCACCATCAGTCGTCACCACCTCCAATTGCAATCTCCCAAAGGATATGCTGGCCTTCTTGATTTTGCTTTCTACATTTTTGCCTATCCATGATTGTTGGAGGGTGTACTGTTTAGGCAGCAGAATTCAATGACAACATCAAGTTCTAGGTTTCTGAGGAACTTATTTGGTTTTTTTTTATGGCATTTATTAAGCACTTACTAAGCACTGTTCTAAGCGCTGGGGACGTTACAAGGTGATCAGGTTGTCCCATCGGGGGCTCACAGTCTTAATCCCCATTTTACAGATGAGGTAACTGAGGCACAGAGAAGTTAAGTGACTTGCCCAAAATCACACAGCTGACAATTGGTGGAGCCGGGATTTGAACCCTTGACCTCTGACTCCAAAGCCCGTGTGCTTTCCACTGAGCCACACTGCTTCTCTAGATTATGTATAGAGTATAGATTAGGTATATTATCTATAGATTATGTATAGAGTATCCATTAAGTTATAAGGTCCTTGAGGGCCGGGATCGGATCTTCTAATCTCTATTGGACGCTCCAAAGTACTTACTTCATACAGATCTCTGTATGCAGTAATCGCTCAATAAATACTTGGGATGGGTTGACTGTGATGCCAATTGATATATAACCTCAGTTTTTAAAGAAATATCATCGGTCGACGACTTTGCAAGGAAGTTCAGAATCATCTACATGTCTTTGGTTGACAAGCATCTAGAATAATCACCGCATTCAGCAACACCCGCATCACTCTGACATTTGATGGTGCTGATATATTGGAATAGTTTCCTGGAAAATCAGAAGTGTTTTGTGACACCAGGTTTCAGGTGCCTTTTTCCATACTCCAACATGGCAGCCTAGATAAGACTGCCCAGGACTAGATTCACTTTATTCCATGGGAATGGGAAATGGGCCAAACTCAGCGCTTAGAACAGTGCTTTGTACATAGCATTATTATTATTATGTAGCTAGAGATGAACAGAGGTACCCAATCAGTGCTCCACCCACTCCATACCTACAAAAAACATCTACTTTCCAAGCCTGACCTGAAACTGGGCTGCAGATACCCACAATTTTTCCATCCCAAACCCTGGGTATTACAGATCTTTACTTTGGGGGGGCAGGGTACCTATTGGATCTCCTAATTCATAAACTGCTGCCTGCCCACCTTAAGATCCTCTCCTCAGGACAGAGTAGTGTGAGCTGGGGCTGGGCCAGGGCCAAGACAGAGGGGGTAGGAGGGAGGGGAAAAAGGATCCAGAATGGACCGTGGTAGAACACCCCAGTCATGACTTTCTCCAGAAATACCAACAGGAACAGTGATGGCTACCCCATTCATTCATTCATTCCCCATTCATTCATTCATATTTACTACTCTATTTTATTAATGATGTGCATATAGCTATAATTCTATTGATTCTAATGGTTTTGACACCAGTCCACATGTTTTGTTGTCTGTCTCCCCCTTCCAGACTGTGAGCCCATTGTTGGGTAGGGACCGTCTCTATATGTTGCTGACTTGTACTTTCCAAGCGCTTAGTACGGTGCTCTGCACACAGTAAGTGCTCAATAAATCCAATTGAATGAATGAATGAATTTACTCACTCATTTAACACCCTGGACTTATCCTCACCTGATCCAAATCCACATCCTAATACTCATTTTCTGACCTGATGCACAACTTTGCTGTGGGCACTCATAACCATTAGGCATGGAGATCACTCAGGATACCTTCAAAATTGTGAAGTTAGTTGTGATTTCTTTTTTTTAGCTCTTTCTATCAGTGTCAGTGGTATTTAGTGAGCACTTACTATGTGCAGAGCGCTGTGCCAAGAGCTGAAATCAGACCTGGTCCCTGTTTCATAAGAATCTCATAATAATAATAATATTTGTTACAGATAATCAGGTCAGACAAAGCCTATTAATGAACTTAGTATCTTGATGAGCCTCATGGTCTAATAAAAAGACCATGGGGCTAGGAGTCAGGAGATCCAGTTCTTATACCAACTCTGGCCCTGGCCTGCTTGAGAAACCTGGAAGAAATCACACAACTTTCCTTTGCCTCGGTTTCCTCAACTGTAAGATGGGAATAATCAATCAATTAATGATATTTATTTAGTGCTTACTGTGTGCACTTGAGAGAACACTATAGAGTAGGTAGAAATGATCTCTGCCCTCAGAGAGCTTACAATCTTGTGGGGAAGACATTAAAATAAATGACAGATAGAAATAAGAATACTCTCCCTATCTCTTAGTCCATGTGGTTCAGGGACTGTATTTAATTTGATTATTTTGTACTTACCCCAGCATTTAGCACACTACTATGAATCGAGTAATTGATTAACAATTATCCTAACTCACTCTCTGGACAGCCAAATATATTTAGGACAGGCATACCCTAGATTACAGTCACTCCACAGTACATACAGACCAAGGTTACATCCTGCATTAATTGCTGGCATAGCCTAGGATTGCTAAACCACATCTCCAAAGTAATGTTCAATTAGTGTTGATAGATCAATTCCATGCCGCTCCCTTCTGCCATTTCCCGCTTCTTTGTTTTGAGAGGGTTTTCAGTCACCACCCTACATCTTGAACTCATGTACCCTCTCATTTGCTTCAATAGTTTAACTAGTCTTTTAGAAAACTGCTGTTGCCATCTCTGTAAAGAAGGTAGGACAGCACATTATGAGAAGCATAAGAAGCTCATAAGAGCTTCTCATAAGAAGCATGAGAAGCAGTGTGGCTCAGTGGAAAGAGCCCGGGCTTTGGAGTCAGAGGTCATGGGTTCAAATCCCGGCTCCGCCAACTGTCAGCTGTGTGACTTTGGACAAGTCACTTAACGGCTCTGTGCCTCAGTTACCTCATCTGTAAAATGGGGATTAAAACCGTGAGCCCCCCCCCCCACCCCAACATGGGACAACCTGATCACCTTGTAACCTCCCCAGTGCTTAAAACAGGGCTTGGCACACAGTAAGCACTTAACAAATACCAGTATTATTATTATTATCTCTTTAGACCTTTATTTGGGTCTGTGGCCTAATACCACACTGCTGCCACAACTTGTGTGACTGTATCCCAAAAGATGTACTGGCCTTCTTGATTTCAATTTCTGGTATTTATTGAGTGCTTAATGCACGCAGAGTACTGTACTAAGTACTTGTCTATCATTGATCAGTAACGCTGCCCTCCCCCTTACCTCACCTCACCTATCTTTACTACAACCCACTTTACATACTTCACTCCTCTAATGCCAATCTATTCGCTGTATTGATCACAACTGCCTCACCACCGACCCCTTGCCCACATCCTTCCTCTGGCCTGGAATGCCCTCCCCCTTCGGATCTGACAGACCACCACTCTCCCCACCTTCAGAGTCCCGCTCAAATTAAATCTCCTCCTTGAGGACTTTCCTAAGCTCCCATTTCCCCTATCCGCCCTCCTTTCTGCATCATCTATGCACTAGAGAAGCAGCGTGGCTCAGTGGAAAGAGCACGGGCTTTGGAGTCAGAGGTCATGGGTTCAAATCCCGGCTCCGCCAATTGTCAGCTGGGTCACTCTGGGCAAGTCACTTAACTTCTCTGTGCCTCAGGTACCTCATCTGTAAAATGGGGATTAAGACTGTGAGCACCCCGTGGGACAACCTGATCAACTTGTAACCTCCCCAACGCTTAGAACAGTGCTTTGCACATAGTAAGCGCTTAATAAATGCCATTATTGTTATTATTATTATTACCTATGCACCTCAATTGGTACATAGAGGTGCACAGTCCATAGTGCAGAGTTGTCTATGCATTTCTTAAGCACTTGATTTCCATCCCAGCCCTGTTATGCTCTGCCATTCCCCTATCTGTCATTTATTTTAATGTCTGACTCCTCATCTACACTATAAGATCCTTTTGGGGCAGAGATCACCTCTACCATACTATTGTTTTGTACTCTCCCAAATGCTTAGTACAGTGCTCTGTGTACAGTAAGCACCCAATAAATGCCATGAATTGATTCTTGGGGGTGTGCCCCAAGACACGATTATTTGCTTAGAGCAATTTTTGAATGATGGTCTCCAGGACTTTGAGTGATGTACTGTCTGTTGAGTGAGGAGAGTTTCCTAAAGAAACATAAGCATATTCTAATACTTGAATATAGGCCTCTTGTTGCATCTTCCAGCATGACAGTACAATAACTTGAACAGGACCAGGCCAACTACTCATTCCTGCTTTACTCCATTGATGACGACGAATTGGTCAGGGCACCTCCAGATCTAATGCTGACAGACATGTAATGACGAAGCATTCAGAATAAATTAATCTATCAATGGTATTTATTGAGCACTTACTGTGTGCAGAGTCCCACACTAAACACTCTGGAGATTACAACCTGAGTTGTAGCTATGTTCCCTGCTTATAGTCTAGAGGACAAGCTTACAGTCTAGAGGCAAATGAGTTTTGCAGGGCAGCCCAATTTAATAAGTAGTTCCTAGAATCCAGATCTACTGATCGTGCCAAATACTTTCATAAGGTCTATGAAGATGGCATAAAAATCTTGGGGCTGCTCCTTACATAATTCCTGGATTTAATGTACTGCAAAGATCATGTCCACTGTGCACTATACTGTAATCTAAAGGGCACAGTGGGATTCCAGGAGCATTTGGAAGACGCTATCCTGCAGTAGCCAATACAGGAATGCTCTTGCTCGGATCTTGCCAGCAATGGTGAATAATGAGATGCCTTGATAATTACCACAATCTGGTTGATCACTTTTCTTGAAGATGGTGACAATGGTGGCATCTTTGAGATCTTGTGGCATCTCCTCAGTATCTATACATTGAGGGAGAGCTCACGTAAGGGCTTAAGCAGGATGTTCATTCATTCATTCAATCATATTTATTGAGCACTTACTGTGTGCAGAGCACTGTACTAAGCGCTTGGGAAGTACAAGTTGGCAACATATAGAGACGGTCCCTACCCAACAGCCGGCTCACAGTCTAGAAGGGGGAGACAGACAACAAAACAAAACATATTAACAAAATAAAATAAATAGAATAGTAAATATGTACAAGTAAAATAGAGTAATAAATATGTACAAACATATACAGGTGCTGTGGGGAGGGGAAGAAGGTAAGGCGGGGGGGATGGGGAGGGGGAGGAGGGGGAGAGGAAGGAGGGGGCTTAGTCTGGGAAGGCCTCCTGGAGGAGGTGAGCTCTCAGTAGGGCTTTGAAGGGAGGAAGAGAGCTAGCTTGGCACATGTGCGGAGGGAGGGCATTCCAGGCCAGAGGGAGGACATGGGCCGGGGGTCGCGGCGGGACAGGTGAGAATGAGGCACAGTGAGGAGGTTAGCGGCAGAGGAGCGGAGGGTGCAGTCTGGGCTGTAGAAGGAAAGAAGGGAGGTGAGGTGGGGGTGGGGCCGAGGTGATGGACAGCCTTGAAGCCAAGAGTGAGGAGTTTTTGCCTGATGTGTAGGTTGATTGGTAGCCACTGGAGTTTTTTGAGGAGGGGAGTAACATGCCCAGAGCGTTTCTGCACAACGATTATCCGGGCAGCAGCGTGAAGTATAGATTGAAGTGGGGAGAGACAGGAGGATGGGAGATCAGAGAGGAGGCTGATGCAGTAATCCAGTTGGGATAGGATGAGAGATTGAACCAGCAAGGTAGCAGTTTGGATGGAGAGGAAAGGGCGGATCTTGGCGATGTTGCGGAGGTGAGACCGGCAGGTTTTGGTGACTGATTGGATGTGAGGGGTGAATGAGAGAGCAGAGTCGAGGATGACACCAAGGTTGCGGGCTTGTGAGACGGGAAGGATGGTAGTGCCGTCAACAGTGATGGGAAAGTCAGGGAGAGGGCAGGGTTTGGGAGGGAAGATAAGGAGTTCAGTCTTGGACATATTGAGTTTTAGATGGCGAGCAGACATCCACATGGAGATGTCTTGAAGGCAGGAGAAGACACGAGCCTAAAGGGAGGGAGAGAGCAGGGGCAGAGATGTAGATTTGGGTGTCATCAGCATAGAGATGATAGTTGAAGCTGTGGGAGCGAATAAGTTCACCAAGGGAGTGAGTGTAGATAGAGAACAGAAGGGGACCAAGAACTGACCCTTGAGGAACCCCTACAGTAAGGGGATGGGAGGGGGAGGAGAAGCCCGCAAAAGAGACTGAGAATGAACGGCCGGAGAGATAAGAGGAGAACCAGGAGAGGACAGAGTCTGTGAAGCCAAGTTTGGATAGCGTGTTGAGGAGAAGGGGGTGGTCCACAGTGTCGAAGGCAGCTGAGAGGTCGAGGAGGATTAGGATAGAGTAGGAGCCGTTGGATTTGGTATCTCTTCCATACAGTGCTCTGCACATAGTGAGCACTCAATAAATACTATTGAATGAATGCTTGTAGATCTCAGCTAGCATGCCAGCAGGCCCATGGCTCTAACTGCACTGATGACTTCCTCAACAGGTAGAACAAGTGCCTTGTCTTTTCCTGTTGGAAAGTTTTCTATATTTGCTAGGATTCATTTCCAATAGAAGGTGGTGTGCTGTGGCGAACACTGAGATACTGTTGCCATTATTCCCTACTAGCCTGTGATGAGGCTGGAGCCATCTGCACTCTTCAGAGATTCTGTGATAGTATGTACCATCCCAAATAACATCTTTAACGATGTGTAGAAGTTCTCGGTTTCATGGCAGTCTGCGTAGAATTTTGGATCTCTTCTGCTTTGGCATCCTGCCAACTCTCACGTATTTTCCTTAACTTGATAGAAGGTGGAATATGGTTTTGATCACTACAAACTGGCATTTGGCAAACATGCTGAGCAGGAGTAGACTACAGCTATTTAGTTTTCCATTTCCATAGGATCTAGATTTGGCATCACCTCCTTCGCGTTTGTTTAAATCCCGCCTAATGATCAGCTTTTTTGACTTTGGTACTCCTGAAATGAATCTGTTTAGATTCATATAGATTTTTGTTTCTGTTTGTCGGTATTCCCCAGGGTTGGGATCTTGGCTTTCGAGGTAGGTTTAGGTAATCGGTTGATTGCTTATGCCTCTGGGAGAATCTGAAAGGCCTAAGGATGATAAATCCAACTCCTGCTCCACATCACTCAGAAGCGGGGAAGACCTCTGCTTAGTACAGTGCTCTGCACACAGTAAGCACTCAATAAATACAATTGTATGAATGAATTAATGATACCTGATAGCTAGGCAAGGCACCGCCCACCCACCATGCTACTCAAGGCTCCCACGGAGGGTTGGATTAACTTTAAGGGCTGAAGTCTTGGGCTCCAGGCTAATGGAAGCCCCCTGCTGCACCCTAGAGATGCCCTATGCAAGCTGATGCCACTTCAGATGCCAACTGAGCGCCTTCTGACACTACCACCATGGTTGCCACGCCACTTCAGATGCCAACTGAGCGCCTTCTGACACTACCACCATGGTTGCCACTTGGGACTGGCCTGAAGATAGCACCCAAAATAGACCTTCGCTAAATGGCCACTGCACATGTACAACATCAAAAGGGGAGGGGCAATGCTGGCTTTGGCCTGCATTTCCTGCAACCCAACCTCCTATGCCCCCTCTGATGCCAAGCATGCACAGTGGCCATTTTAAATTTCTCCACTCTACAAAAGATAGAAGCAGCTGATGGAGGAGTAGGGTTTGTCTGTACCATTTGCATGAGTCCTATTTCCCAATCAGTAGCATCTTGTATCTATGCTGATTATAACGATGATGGAATCGCCTGTTGAAAACTGTGGATGGTTCTTGTTTCTGAGATGTCAAGTCCAAGAACTGCTGAGGAGGAATTTCAAACTATCAGAAAAAGAATGGTACTCCCCCAGTAGCAATTTTGTAGATATCTTTTAGCTCCCCTTCCTATAATTTATTTTAGCATCTGCCTCCTCTGCTAGACTGTATGCTCCTCAAGGGCAGGGATCAAGTCTCCTACGTTCCCAAGCACTTAGTACAATGCTCAGCCATAGTGATCCATTTATATACTTACAGATTGAAGGAGGGGACAGAAAAACCCTCAGAAAGCAGCTACAGTCCCAGTCATAGGGCCCTAACCAATTCCTGTACCATTTCGAGAGGGGTGAAATTCCAAGTCACAGGATGGTGCCGTTCTCGGGTGCTAGAACTGTATTTAGGCTATATACAGTTATTTTTAAAGGCAAGGCTTAAAGTTATTAAGGCTTTAAGTTATTTTTATGCAAAGCTGTAAAGTTCTTGCAATTACAAATACCTCAATGGGTCTCGGTTGGGGAAAGTTCTGATCTGTGCCAGCTGCAGACAGATTTTGCACAGACATTGGTGGATTCTTGAGGTGTTTTAGGCAAGAAAACCCTCGGGATAGTGCCCAAATCATCACGCCAGTTGCTAGTAGCCGCGTGGCTCCACGGAAAGAGCCCGGGTTTGGGAGTCAGAGGTCATGCTTTCTAATCCCTGCACCGCCACTTGTCTTCTGTGTAACTTTGTGCAAGTCATTTAACTTCTCTGAGCCTCAGTCCCCTCATCTGTAAAATGGGGATGAAGATTGTGAACCCCACGTGGGACAGCCTGATCACCTTGAATCCCCCCAGCACTTAGAACAGTGCTTCGTACATAGCAAGCACTTAACAAATGCCATGATTATTATTATTATTATTAAATACAGATGATTGTGCCTTATAGGCATATACATATGCCTATAAGGCACAATCATCTGTATTTAACAATAGTAATAATATATATACACACATGAAGGCACACAGATGATTTGGAACAATCTTGCAGAACTGGCCCAGTGCTATAGACTGACACCAACAAAATAATCCAGCCTACCCCAGGCAAACTCTACACATAACCAATAAGTATTCTGTTCCATGATGCCGATGATGTCACATCGCAGAATTCTGCTATTTAGGCCAGCACAATGCTGAGAAGTACAGTAACAAAGTAGAAAGCTAAAGGCGATTAGCATGTACTTTGGGCGACTGTCAGAGTGTGGTGGCAAAAAGGTGTCAAATTTTACTTCAGACTGGATAGTCACGTAGCTGTAATGCTGTCCATTCTTCTAAATAGTTGCCGCATCCAGCTTCCTAAGCAGTTCCATCATTGCAACCTTACTGAGCACACAACACTATGCTAAGCACACGGGAGGGTATGACAGAAGCAAAACATGCTTTCCCTTCCTTCAAGTTTTCAATCTACCCGATGCTCAACATCAACTGGCAAGACAGGATCTCAAACAAAATCCTGGAACAATGTGTTTCTAACAGGTTCAGCATGCTTCATTTGGAAGATGAATGGAGACAGGTGAAAAATAGAATACCTAAACAGCCATTGTATGGTTTGCTAAAATGTGGGGAACAAAAACAAGGAGAACAGAGGAAATATTTTAAGGAAAGAATAAGTGCAATTTCAGTCTCTGCAGCAATATAGCTGAATGTTGAGTCAACAGCAGCAAACAGCAGCAAATTTGGTACGCCGTGAGTTCTTTTCAAGTAGAAGTTTCAAGAGCATCGGGACACTAAAATGCAAAAATGAAATCTGCTCCAGGCACCACAAGCAGAAAACACCTTAGCACAACAAAACTGTCATCTGTTGTTGAGCTATGTGTAATGTAAGAATAAAATTCACTATTAGAATTTGATGAAGTTACTAAGAAATTTGTATAAGGCACTAGCATAGATATGGAGGCATGGAAAGATTTTAGGACACTATGATCACTAATACAGTTTTAATTTCTGTAACACATATATATAAATTTGCTAAAATTACACTCTTCAGAAATTAAGGTATTTATTTTATCTTTGCCCAAGACAGGTATCTGCATGAAGCAGGCATCTTTGTACATGATGGAAATATACTTATGATATTGCTTATTCTCCACATTTGGTTATTGTTTTCCTCATAATAATAATAAAAACAATAAATATAATAATGATAATAATAATGATTGTATTTATTAAGTGCTTACTATCTGTCAAACACTGTTCCAAGCACTAGGGTACAAGTTAATCATAGTCCCTGTCCCAATTAGGGCTCACCATCTAAGCAGGAGGGAGAACAAGTATTGAATCCCCATTTTACAGAGGAGAAAACTGAGGCCCAGAGAAGTGACTTGCCCAAGGTCACACAGCAGGAAAGCAGCAGAGTCAGAATTAAAACCCAGGCACATGCTCTCTCTTTCCCTCCTTCCCTTCCTTCTCCAGTCTTCTCCTTCCTTTTATTCCTCTTTTCTTCTTTTATTCTTCCTCTTTTGCCCTTTTGTGTCTGCCCTCCCAATCCTAATAAAGTGCAAGAGGAAAGGGGGCAGGGAGGGTGGCTTCCACCATAAGCATCTTGAGGGAGTTATAGGATCTCTGTACACTGTAAATGACATAGCTCTACAGGGATATTTGAACCCATGTGCAAATAATAATGATAGTATTTGTATTTGTTAAATGCTTACTATGTGCCAAGCACTGCTCTAAGCGCTAGGCAAATGGGAAGGTTGCCCCAGAATCACTGCTATTAAGGCCCTATCCTTTCCCTTAGCCCGTTTCCCTCCTCATTCTCCCCACTAAGGGTGGTAGACCCTAGCTAATTCCACTTTTTCTATGCAAGTTATTCTCTCTGGCCATTTATTTTTAAAATGGTCTGGTTGGTAGTCAGGAATAGTGCTTAGCTCAGTCCAGCCTCTTGCGGTCCTGCCCAACCCCCTACTAATATAAGGGGGTGCACTTAAATCATCATCAATCGTATTTATTGAGCGCTTACTGTGCGCAGAGCACTGTACTAAGCGCTTGGGAAGTACAAGTTGGTAACATATAGAGACAGTCCCTACCCAGCAGTGGGCTCACAGTCTAAAAGGGGGAGAAATGGAGATGCATTGTTCATATCTTAAGGCAAATGAGCCTCAAACATGATTTCTGCTTATATGCATTTTTGCACACTCTGTGGCTCACATAAACACCTAAAGGTGATTTGAGTTATCTTAAATTAACACCTCATACTATATTTACAAGTCACAAAGCAATGTTTCTAAAGAAACTTGCATTTGCAGGTATGCACTAAAGTGCCTCCCTTAATTAAGAACATGCTTCAGTGACCTTGAGATGGGAAAATCCCCAAACCAAGAAAAGAATAGATCATCCATAAAGTATTGCATTAATTAGTCCCCCACAACAAGGTCTCCTTTCTTAAGGAAAACTCTTTAAATCATTCAAATTTCCCAAGGAGGAAGACAGTAGAGTTTCTGAACTGAATCAGTTAAGCACATGTATATGACATTCCGCAATGTCTTATCTTTAGTTTGTCAAGGTTTTTAAATCCCTCTTGAGCTGGAGTACCATTTTTAGCTTGGCTAGGTCAGAATGACACTGAACAATATGAATGATGACACACAAGACAGCTATATGGACAGAGTTGTCATCAGCAAGCCAGCTGTGCTAACACCTGTATGTCCTGCAAAACTGATCTTTACCAACGAGGATCAAAAAAAGTCAGAATACTGTATTAGGAAGGGGGCAGGGGAGAAGGAATAGGGGACAGGAGGGGAGGATAAAGGGTCACTTATTAAATATGTTTTACACACCATTAAAAAAAGATATTGTGAGGATTCCTTGAGAAAATCGAAGGTAAATTTTCAAGAATCTAAAACCCTGCTTTTTCCTTAATTTCTTGCCAATTTACTGGAATCTAGAAATGTAGAATCATTTCTTTATTTAAAAAATACCTCTGCACATGCAGTTTTTTGATGCCACCATTTTTTCTTGAATAAAGTTAGTGCTCTTAGAAGGGCAATTACTTACAGACCTAAAATTAAATTTTAAACACACAGCATAAATTAAGGCAATGATGGCTTAAGCGTGTCTGCCAACTCTGCTCCGATTATATTGTATTGTTCTCTCCCAAGCTCTCAGTATAGTGTTGTGCACACAGCATGCACTTGACAAATACTACTGGTGATGATTGATTTGTGTTATTTCATGATTGATTGATTTGTGTTATTTCTGTTAGTTCTTGCCCTCCATCCTATAGTAGATTTGGAATTTTCCGGTATGGCTATTAGATAGGAAATCGATCAGTCCATAAGTGGTATTATTATGTGCTTACTTTGTGCAGAGCACTGTATTGTACATAGAGTGGGTACACATAATCCATCATCTCAAGGAGCTTAAAGTTTAGCAGGGGCTACAATAAGCACATGCACTGCCCATCAGGTATGTTGAGGTTGTCGGAAAAACATGTAGTCACCAATGCAGTGATCACATTCAAATTGGTCTGCCTGTTTACTTGCTTTGATGTCTGTCTCCCCCCTTCTAGACTGTGAGCCCGTTGTGGGCAGGGATTGTCGCTCTTTGTTGCTGAACTGTACTTTCTAAGCACTTGGTACAATGCTCTGCACACAGTGAGGGCTCAATAAATGAATGAATGAATGAATGGTCCCTGCACATTTATGAAAGAAGGTGCTGAGAACAGGGATCTGTTGCTACTATAATAAATGGCAATAATACCATCGTTTTACAAGAACAAAAGTTAAACTGTATATAATCAACTACCATTTACTAAGCGCTACAGGAGCTTTCAAAATTATTTTGGCAACCTAGTATAGTGATTCCATATCTGAGCAAAAACCAAATGAATAAGATATATCATCTAGATGAGGCAACTGACTTTAGCCCTCTAAATCTTCACAAGCACAACAACCTTAAAAAGGACCTTCTGATCTGTCTAAATTTCACATTTGTACTACATGTAGATTAATATGACTTTAAAAGCACACCAACTGACAAAATCTTTATAAAGTAGGAAAATGATTTTAGTCATAATAAAGTAATACTAGCCACTTTCAACATGCAAATGAATAGAGATAAAGTCCAATTTATCTCAATGCCTGGGTATTAAATATTCATTAACCTATATTAATTTCAAGATCTAGTTAACAGAGGAAAAAGTCTTTGGGATGCGTGTGTGTGTGTGTGCGCACACGCACATGCACGTATGTTTTCAGTGAAATAAGAACTGCAGGATATGAATGCTTTGATTCAGAAAATAAACATGATGTGTTCATGAACTCCTTATATGTGAAACTGCTCTGTGTTTGGATTTCTGATGGGTTGGTTGTGATAAGAAACGTCTCGACAAAACCAATAGCTCTCTCTTACTTTTTTATATTTCTCCCTTGTTTTATTTACTGAAAAAGCATCTCCAGCACTGATATAGGTGTGTAAATATAGACATGTATGATTCTAGTCTCATTAATAATCAAGCTGATACTTGAGTTGATAACTGACAACATGAAATGCGAGCCTAGACTTTAGCTTTAGATGACAGATCAATAAAAAAAAGAACATCCACTTAAAGATTATGATTATGCATTACTCTGCTGGAATTAGTCTATTTTTCTTTTTCACTTCATTTCATCTTTAAAACGATGAAAGTAAATCGCAACTTAAGTAACTTTATTGGCCCACCAAGGTATACAAGTGCTACTAAAGTCAATACATCACATCCGAAAAGAATGTGAAAAGTAGTACATTTCACAGTGGTAATAAAGACAGTGCGGTCAAACATTTTATGATTAAGAGACATATGAGATTCTTAAATGACCGCTGGTCCATTCGGCAAAGACCACAAATGATTTAAGAGCAATTATAGTAGTTTGGGGAAAGTCATAATTTTCATAATTTTATCAACAAAATTAAGGGTACTCTGGGGAGTGGATTCATACTAAAGTATAAACTTGCAGTTAGGATAAGTAATGAAACTACCTGCCTTTGGCCAGAGTTGTATTTTGCCATTGGAATTCATAATTTTTGAACATGAAATAAAATATGTTGTATACTCTAATGAAACAATGAATATGCCAAGTGAACAGTGATTTTAAAATGAGACTTTCAAAAATGTACAGAAGAAAGCTCTTTATATTACCTTAAGAAAAATCTTTTCCACTGATTTCATGTGATCTGCAAGGTATTCTTTATCTCTGATTAAAAAAAAAACAAGGGGGCAAGTGAGGATTAGTTTTACTACAACAAAAGCTTTACTAGTCCAGTCCGTAATCCATCCCATAAACAAATATGCAATAGTGTGTTTCTCCTTTCCCAATTGTAAATCGTGAATGTATTCAATTTGTTTGCTCTGACATTCCCTGTGGTGGTGGTGTCTTGTATCAGAATTTTAAAAAAATACTGAAATCATGAGCATAAATGTACATTATTCATTATGAAAATTAGCTAGAAGAATTTTAAAAAGCCAATGTTATGAATTTACTTTTTACTGTTTTAATGTTATTTATGTTATTTCAGTAAAAATGCCAACATGTTACTTTTTGTCTCTTTTATGACTGAAATAACCACTTTTTTAGCACCTACTAGAATAATTTATCAAAACTTAACACCTGTGAACTTTTAGACATATACAGCTGTACTAATAGAGGCAATTCTTTTATTAGTACTAGTGAGTTAAAAAAATTACTTCAAATTTTTGAAAAATTTAAGTGAAAATGTTAAAAAAGAAAAACAGTTTGACTGAAACCTTACAAATTAAACACTGCAGCTCTTTCCTGAGATGCTTGATCTCCCTGGATTTTGAAAACTGTCAATGAATTGAATATATGTTTCTTCCTCTGAGAATTTAAAATATTACATAGATAAATATTTTGTCAAAGGAAAAACTGGAATCCAAGGAGACTAAATGTAATTTCACTCTATACTTCTGCATATACAAAAATATGCCTGAACAATGTCAGAAGGCTGCTGTCATTTGGGCTATTTGCAGATAGAAAGATATGCCAGTATTCTGCAAACACGTCAATGCACATTTTTTTTTAATTGCTTATGAACTATTTGCCAAATTAACCAAACAAGTTAATGGCAAGGAAAGAAGGGACTCCTCAATCTATTTCCTTTCAGACTTTGCTCTCTTGAAGGCTAGTCTAAGGATAAGATTATCAAGAACTAGAACAAGAAAACCAATTTTTTTTTTTAATTAACATTTCCTCTAGGATTCAAACGTAGTTTTTAGAACAATATTTTTAATGTATTTATCTCAAATAACATATTTTGAAAATCACCACTTGTATACAAGACATCTGCAAAATGACTATTTGATATCAGATGAAAATAAAATGAGAAATGTGGAACTACTACTTTCCAGTAGATGTCAACCTCATTATTTTGTCAATCGGGGAAAAAAACTGCTTCTAATCTGTATTTATTTCTCCATCATAAAATGTAGAGAAGTAAGCTATCTATACCACACCCTGTCATGGTTATCAGGTCTCAAGAACCGTATATTTTCCTCCTCATAAAGTGTGAGTGCTTATGAAATCATAAAATTAACTAAATTTATCATTAAGATCTTTGATCTTGAAATTTGCTTCATATCACCTTAAAAAGGACATGGTATATAGCTAATGTGCTTTGATTCTCTATGTTAATCATACACATGTCATTAACATATCTTGTCTAGATTGCACTAGAGTAGTCTGCAAGTCAAGTAGTCTGCAAGCAGAAACTAAAAACCTAGGAGTGACGGGGGAGGAAATGCAAGCAAAAATGAACGAGATAAAATTAACTTTTAGGTAAAGGAAGGCTTTATTTTTTTTTCCCTGCCTTCTGCATAACAGTTTCAAACATTATAGGCAGCTCAAATGTGCTTATTACAGCTGAGAGGTTTTGGAGTACTTTCACACTTTTCTCAGGTTTCTCACTAAAATATACACTTAGTGTGTTAGGCTAAGAGTTTTCTTTTTTGAGGTTGTATCAGTGGATTTCAAAGAGAGACAGCTGTACTTTTGTTTTCTATCACTGTATTATCCAGGGCTAAAACCCTGCTCATGAAAGTAAGAATTGATCTTTTTGTCTGTTTTAAGTGATCTCCCCAAGGTCCCAGTGCTCACTTTGCTGCTATGCAGAGGGCACTCTCTGCATCATGGATGCTCTCCTCGAGTCGACGCTTGTCCTGCTCCAGCTGGGTAAGACGTCTATTGAGCTCATCCAGAGATTGATCTTTTCTACTCAGCTCCATCTTTGCCTTGGAGAGGCCCTGCAAGCAGACAGAAAACAGAGCTACTTGTCAGCCCTGATAATTAACTTCAATTTATGCCATAGGCTATTAAACAAAGAGGAATACAGACTGACTGGAGAAGTAGAATTTGGCTACGACAAAGCAAGCTCTAACAAATCTGCCACCACAGTTTTGCTTATGCACCAATTACAACTATAAAACTGTTTAAAAATTAGATTGATCTCTTCATGACTTTACTATACCACACTGACCATATATGTGTTTCGTAAAAGAACAGGTGATTCATGAAAACTGAAACGATGAAATTGCTGAGAATCTGACTTCACAAAAAGATATTAAAAAATACAGAATGACAAGGGGAAATAATACAGAACTCAAAGTTTATAGAAAAAAAGGAATTGCAAGCTCAAAAATAACCAAAATTATGACAAATGGAAATATTCAGTACTACTGATGGTTAAAAAAAAAATCAACAGAATGGGAAACCTAAGATGAAGAGACACCCAGATTTGCATTTTTAAAAAATCTCTGTTAAATGTCCTGCATATGATTCTAGAATATGCTGGACTCAGTAAAGGTGTTGTTAATATTGCAATTCTTGGATTATAAATAAATAGAAACTTCCTGGCTTCTAATATTTTTCAAATGCCTCCACATGGTTACAGGTATCTAAAAACAAAGTGAAAACAAATAATCGAACCAAGATGAAATAACAGAGAAAACTGTCTGATAAGAGCTCTAGACACACCACTTAGTTTGAAGGGGGTTTCAGCATTTTCACAGAATTTTTCTACTTGTTGAGAATAAAGACTTTATCACCAACTGTTGGTTTGTGGGCAGAGAATGTCACTGTTTATTATTGTATTGTACTTTCCCAAGCGCTTAATACAGTGCTCTGCACACTGTAAGCGCTCAGTAAATACTATTGAATGAATGAATGAAATTTGATAGTTGACCCTAAAATTTCATAACACTAAATGGAGAATTAGCTGGTAATTATGTGAACGAATTTTTACCTACTTTGAAAATATAGAAAGTCTTTCTATATATGTATATATATGTACGTATATATACATATACATATGTATATATACGTACATATATATATATATATATATATAAGTCTTTAGATTAGAAGCTGGGAATATTTGAGTAAATTCCTTAAATTCTGTTTGAATTACAGAAAAGAAATCATTCAATGGTATTTATTGAGCACTTACTGTGTGCAGAGCACTGTACTGGGGGCTTGAAAGAATGCAGTACGAGTTGGTAGACACGATTCCTCCTGTTTTGGGATACTCTTTTTGTATTTAGTGAAATGCCCCTTCAAAACTCCTCTTTAAAAATATTATTTTTTATACTTTCTTTATAACGTCCTTTCTTTAATCAGTGGTGTTTACTGAGGGTTTAACTGCGTGCAGAGCACTGAACTAAGAGCTGGGAGAGTACAAAAGTTCTCAGATCCAGTGAGTTAAATAGCATAAGCAAACACATAAAGTACTTTCTGCCTTATCTTATGAAAGTTAAACTACAAATTCAAAAGACCAATTAAGAATGCATTAACTACTATGAATGCACCTTTAAGATGATTAGACACATTAAATATATATTCAAGGTATAAAAAGAAAAATGCTATAAACAATACACTGCAAATACATGTACTAAACAAAGCCATCTT
Organism: Tachyglossus aculeatus; assembly: GCF_015852505.1. Taxonomy (NCBI): domain Eukaryota; kingdom Metazoa; phylum Chordata; class Mammalia; order Monotremata; family Tachyglossidae; genus Tachyglossus; species Tachyglossus aculeatus. Next base: position 26,227,468 of record NC_052098.1, on the reverse strand, counting down.
CACAACTAACAGATGGCTGAGAAGTGCTAGAATTGCCATTAATGAAACTGCTTGCTAATAGCACTTTTCAGAAGAAAGAGAAATCATTAGATTAAAAATCCTGTATCAACCACTTTGTTATGGAAATATCCAAGCATCATAAGCACTCTGGCTTACTTTCTTTATGTAATAAAGCATGCAATGCCATTGCAATTTTTGAGGGTTTTTTTTTTTTCAAAAAGGAAACATAAAACAATTAGGTCAAATAACAAATATCTTTATTTTCCAAAAATCCAATAGCAGCTTGGCTTAGTGGAAAAGGCACGAGCTTTTTCAGAGGACCTAGGACACCAGTTGCCTGCTATATGACCTTGGGCAAATCACTTAACTTCTCTGCACCTCAGTTTCCTCATTGGTAAAATGGGGATTCAATACTTTTTCTCCCTCCACCTCAGACTGTGAGCCCCATGTAGGAGAGGGACTGTGTCCAACCTGATTATCTTGAATTTCCAGTGCTTGGCACATAGTAAGCACTTAATACCACTATTATTATTATTTGGGGTGGGGGTGTTAGCCTTAGGATCATGATAAATGAGAGAATAATAATAATAATGATGGTATTTGTTGAGCGTTTGCTATGTGCCAAGCACTGTTCTAAGCGCTGGGAGGGATACAAGGTAATCAGGTTATCCCACGTGGGGCTCACAGTCTTAATATCCATTGTACAGATGAGGTAACTGAGGCACAGAGAAGTGACTTGCCCAAAGTCACACAGCTGACAAGTGGCGGAGCAGGGATTAGAACCCATGACCTCTGACTCCCAAGCCTGTGCTCTTTCCACTGAGCCATGTTGCTTCTCTGAGCCATGCCAGACCCCTGGAATTTTTTTGTTTTGGGGTGGTTTGTTTTTGGTTTGTGGGGGGGCAGGGGGAGGTTACGGTATTTGTTAAGCGCTATGTGCCAGGAAATGTACTAAGCGCTGCAGTAATAATAATAATGTTGGTATTTGTTAAGCGCTTACTACATGCCAAGCACTGTTCTAAGCACTGGGGTAATAATAATAATGATGGCATTTATTAAGAGCTTACTATGTGCAACGCACTGTTCTAAGTGCTGGGGAGGTTACAAGGTGATCAGGTTGTCCCACGGGGGGCTCAGTCTTCATCCCCATTTTTTTTACAGATGAGGTCACTGAGGCCCAGAGAAGTGAGGCGACTTGCCCAAAGTCACACAGCTGACAAGTGGCGGAGGCGGAATTAGAACCCATGACCTCTGACTCCTAAACCCGGGCTCTTTCCACTAAGCCACGCTGAAATATAAGCTGCTTGTTTTGGAGGGGTTTTGATGAACATTTATCTGCCTGGGATCAGATAGGAAGCAGGAAGCTGGACTAAATGGTCTCTTGAGATCCTTATTATTATTATTATTAATATTAATAATAATGATAACTGTGGTATTACTTAAGCACTTACTATCTGCCAGGCACCATACTAAGCGCTGGGGTGGATACATCCAAATTGGATTGGACACAGTCCCTGTCCCACATGGAGCTCAAAGTCTCAATATCCCATATTCAAAGTATTTTACAGATGAGGTAACAGGCACAGAGAAGTGAAGTGACTTGCCCAAGGTCACACAGCAGACAAGTGGCGGAGCCAGGATTAGCTCTTTGAAGCTCTATGATTCTCCAGTTTCTTTTCATTTTTCTCTCAATTAATACTGTAGATATTACCCTTCACCTTCCCATCTATAGTTATGGATGATCACTGATGAAAAATGGGTGCTAAAAGTCAACCCTAAAGATCGTGCAATTTCAGGGATGGCTGACAGTCTCTTACCGCCCTATATTTCCTCTAAAAACACCATGGGGGAGAAGCAACGTAAATACAAATTGAAACAAGCCAACTTTCTGGTGGCTGTGGTCAAAATGAAAACAGCCTAGGGCAAAAACAAATGATCATAATTGTGGATATGAAATCTTCCACAGAGGAGATGCCCTATATTTTGAATAGTGGGGAATGCCATAAAACACTCTACAGATATCCAATGTTCGCTCTGTTTCCTAGGCATAAGAACACAGGGCAAGTACCAAGTTTCATTCTTGCTGTTCAACTTTGCTTTTGAGGATTGAAGTCCAACCTTTCCGATTCCTGCACCACCACAGTGCTTTAAAGTAATATACCTTTTATTGTTCGGCTTGTTTCTTCTTTTCAGATTGATCTAATTAAAACCCTTGATAAACTTTATGGACTGTAATATTTCCAACCGAGTGACTGAAACCAAGAGGGTGTGCCTCAAGGCAGCAAGGCAACAATGATAAGCAGCAGGTTAGCCACTAATTTCTCAACCAGGGTAGATTGTGAAAGTGCGATGTTCTGATATCCAAGAAACTGTTCAGGAGAGAATAGGATAAATCAAGTTTAATAACTCTGCTCCTAATTGTTCCCCCAATGCTCAACTCTAATTACTTGGAGAACTCTCCTGACTGTCACCTGATATTAAGTTGTTGGAGGCTGAGCCTGGAACAGCAAGATAATCAATAAACATTTAGTGGGGAAAAGAATGAAGATCCCGTTAAGCAGTGGGAACCGGCAGCACCCAAAGCCCTTCTGCTCATGAGAAAACCTAAGGGACAGCCCTAGTGATTGCAAAGCAATAATCCAAAGCACTGTTTTTAGGCCTTGAGGCCTTTAGGCAACAGTACATTTGAGAAAAAAAGGTTAACACGGTCACCCTAATTACAGCCCACTTTCACATACTTCATATATAAGCGAAGACAAGCCAATTAGGTAGAAAGGAAGATAAGGGAAGTTTTATTTGTATACTAATTAAACCCCTGATGAAATTAAAGGAAAAACATACAGCTCTGTAATTGTGTCTGAGAAAGGTCACTTTGGGTTCAGTTATCAGAAGAGCACAGCCTTGAGATATTTCATTTAATCCACAATATAGCCCACATTTTGCTCCCTGGGTCTTCATATTTATAAAAATAAGGAAATTTCAAAGCCTGACAGTGTATTTATCCGAAAATGCTGCCGTGAGTAATTTCAATTGTTAGGAAGTTAAGGCTAAATACGATAACAAGAAGAAAAGGTTTGCTAAAAAAAATTTAAAAATATAGTCAGACACACAACAATCCACAAACCTCACCCTCCTTCCCCTACGCCCACAAAAAAACACTATGCCAGAATGCTTTTTTTCCAAAGATGATGCTCTTTCACTTTAAAGGCAATGGATTTTAAACAACTTTCAAGCTAAATGCGTAGTGCAATGAGCATATTTCTATAATTACTGAAAAATGTGCAATTAAAAAAAGGGACAATAATAAGTTTAGTATCCACAGATGGAAAAAAAAAAAGAAAATCCACTCTCAAGCACACTATTTCCTGGGTAAGTGTGAGGGACGAAAAGATGAAGTGGTGCTAAGAATACACATCAATCAATCAGTGGTGTTTATTGAGTGCTTACAGGGTGCGGAGCACTGTACTAAGCACTTGAGAGAGTAGACTGTAACAGAGTTAGTGGACACATAATCCTGGTCATTCCTCAAAATTAGCAGATTTTACAACATTTTGTTTCTTCAAACATTAAAACATGTATAGTTCAAAGCGCTATTGTAAAGAGCTGTAAATGGCAACTCGTCTTTTCTATCGCCACTTTATATTCAAGACGGGGCTTCGTCCAGAAGGTGCCTATTTTGTAACCTGTTTAGAAATTTATAGATGAGATTTTTGGACGGAAGGGATGGTGAATTATCCTTTAGGTACCTTAACAGCTACAATAGCTGTAGCAAATAAGTGTTTACAAAATGCCAGAACATTTGAGGGTTTTCCAAAATGTTTTAGAAGGAAGATCCTAAAATCTGGGTTTGATCAGCACAGGATGCCTTTGCATTTCAGATAATGCCAATTTGAAAACTACTCAAATGCACGTAATTATGGGACAGAAAAGTAGCAACTATAAATTGTGACAGCATTTATGAAATTGATTTCCATTCAAAAATTTGCTCCGTAACTACTACAAACGTATTATGAAGGCTAGGAATTTGGGATTAAATACTTTAAAATGCATGTATTTTAGTTAAATCCACACAGCTCTATAATTCTAACAGTACCTGGTTCACAGATTAGTCAAATTCAGGTCTTCTACATCAATCAATCAATCAATCACATTTATTGAGCGCTTACTGTGTGCAGAGCACTGTACTAAGCGCTTGGGAAGTACAAGTTGGCAACATATAGAGACAGTCCCTACCCAACAGTGGGCTCACAGTCTAAAAGGGGGAGATAGAGAACAAAACCAAACATACTAACAAAATAAAATAAATAGAATAAATAGACATCAGGGTGTGAAGCATTAAGGTAGCCAAGAAATCAATGCTGTGAGGGATATATCTTTTTCACGCTCTCCTTTGTCTACTGGAAAATAAGCATGAAAAATTTCTAGAGACCAAAACCTAGTGACTTGCTCAATCTATATGAAAAAGTTAGACCTACTAATCATAAGAGATAATATACTAGAACTAACACGAGTAGATGAATTAAGTGAGGTAAATAAACTGGCCTTGATAGCCCTCTAGACTGCAAGCTCATTATGGGCAGGGAATGTGTCTCTGAATTCTGTTGTATTGTATTCTCCCAAGTGCTCAGTACAGTGCTCTGCACATAGTAAGCACTCAATAAATACCACTGATTGACTTGATATGAGCAACAAACTATCAAATAAAAATCATGAGAAATTTCAATAACTTTTTATTTTCAGGTTAGTGAAATTTCTACAACCTAGCTGAAATTTATGACTTGCAATTCCAACAGGATGCTAGGATTAGAAAGGAATAATGTGTTATCAAATGTTTATTATGTGCTAAGCACTGAGGCAGATACAAGATAATCAGATCAGATTCAGAATCCTGTCATGGAGCTCATAATAAGAAAACTGAGACCCAGGGTGTTAAGGGTAAAGTGACTTGTCCAAGGTCACACAGCAGACAAGTAGCAGAGGCTAGACTAAAACCTTGGTCTCCTATCTCCTAGTCCCATGCTCTTTCTAGTTGTGCCACTATATTAAATCATGACACTACCTCACCTAGAATACCCCATGTGGTTCTGGTCACAACATCTCAGAAGGACATAAAAGAGCAAGGAGAGGTGTAAAAAAGGGCAATCAGAGGGAATAGAAGCTTCCTTATGATGATAGACTGAAAAAATTAGAACTGCAGAGATTGGAAAAATGAAAACTAAGAGGATACATGATTGAAGTTTACTAATTCAAGAAGCATTTGAAGAGGCCAAACAGGGAAATGTTTTCTCTAAAACCATCAACACTAGAATGGACCATCCAGTGAGGCTTGAAAATGGCAAGGTAAAAACAAAAGGAAACACTTCTTCACAGAGCTGGTGGTGGTAAACAATCAATCAATAGTATTTATTGAGCACTTCCTGTGTGCAGAGTACTGTACTAAGCACTTGGGAGAGTACCCTGTAACAGAGTTGGTAGAAACCTTCCCTTCCCAAAAGAAGTTTACGGTCTAGAGGAATCTGTGATAGAATTTATTGTGACAAGAAACTGTAGAGGGTAAAAATATCAGTAGATTCAAGAGGGGTTTGAATATTTGACAGATGAGAGGTCCAGAATGGGTTACTAGAGGAAAGGTTCGACGGGTTAGATGGTAAAACCTTAACCAGTAACATGGGACCTAAGAAAGGGAACTATCACACTGTTCCTGCAAGCATCCCGATGTCACTACTGGAAATAAAATATTAGGCTGGGAGGACCATTGGTCTGAGACTTTGAGCCCGCTGTTGGGTAGGGACCGTCTCTATATGTTGCCAACTTGTACTTCCCAAGCGCTTAGTACAGTGCTCTGCACACAGTAAGCGCTCAATAAATACGATTGAAGAAGAAGAAGACACCAATAATATCACTTATGTTCTCGTGCATTTGCCTGTCATTATAGGCTAATCCACGTTCCGTGCCCACAGTCTAGAGGAGCTCACAGACTAGACAAACGTAACCTTAGTCGTCTTCAGACTGTCAGTCCAGAGCATTTTGTTGATTGTGAAAAGTGAATTAACTATATATCTTCTTGCACTTATACTTCTACATATAATAATAATAATAATGGCATTTATTAAACACTTACTATGTGCAAAGCACTGTTCTAAGTGCTGGGGAGGTTACAAGGTGATCAGGTTGTCCCACGGGGGGCTCACAGTCTTAATCCCCATTTTACAGACAAGGTAACTGAGGCACAGAGAAGTTAAGTGACTTACCCAAGTCACATAGCTGATAATTGGTGAAGTCAGGATTTGAACCCATGACCTCTGACTCCAAAGCCCATGCTCTTTCCACTGAGTCAAGCTACATCTTCAGTTTATAGGCATGCCTGTAGTACTAACTGAGAAAATTTCATCATCTATTCTATTCATTTTATTTTGTTAATATGTTTTGTTTTGTTCTCTGTCTCCCCCTTCTAGACAGTGAGCCCACTGTTGAGTAGGGACCGTCTCTATATGTTGTCAACTTGTACTTACCAAGCGCTTAGTACAGTGCTCTGCACACAGTAAGCGCTCAATAAATACGATTGATTGATTGATTGATCATCAATTGCATTTACTGATCACCTACTGTGGGCAGAGCACTGTACTGAGTGATTGGGAGAGTATAGCTAACTCTATTATACACTCCTAAGTGTTTAACAAAGTGCTATGCACACAATGGAGACTGTAAATACTAATTGATTGCTATCTCCTGTACCTTCCTTTGTTTGCTCATTGTGGGCAGCTAATGTGTCTGCCAACTGTGTTATATTGTAATCAATCGTATTTATTGAGTGCTTACTGTGTGCAGAGCACTGTACTAAGTGCTTGGGAAGTACAAGTTGGCAACATATTGTACTCTCCAAAGCACTTAGTACAGTGATCTGCACATAGTAAGCACTCAATAAATACAAATGATTGAAAGTCAAGTCTTATTGCAATATTAGGAGCACATTGTTAAGAATGTTAACAATTCAGTTCCACCCCTGGAGGGTTCTGGTGGCTTGGATCTTAACAGCAATAGGGAACGTTGAGCTCCTATGAGAGTTTACACCATCAGCTACCTGCCCTTCTTCTTGAATACTGTGACAATGGTGTCATCTCTGAAATCTTATGGTATTCCAAGCAGTGTGCTGTGCACATAGCAAGTGCTCAATAAATACCACTGATTGACTCATGGGTTTCCTCAGTGTTCCATATATTAAGGAAGAGCCGGTAGAGATATCTGAAAAAGAACATTCATGGGAAGTGGCATGGTCTAGTAGAAAGAGCACAGGCCTGGGTCAGAGGACATAGGTTCTAATCCACTCTGTCAATTGCTTGCTGTGTGCCCTTGGGCAAGTCACTTAACTTCTCTGTGCCTCAGCTGCACTACCTGTAACATGGAGATGAAATACCGGTTCTCCCTCCTACTTGGACTGTGGACCCCATGTGAGACAAAGACTGCATCCAACCTAATTAACTTGAACCTACCCCAGTACTTAGAACAGTGTCTGACATATAGAAAGTTCTTAACAAGTTCCATGAAAAGAAAAAAAAAACACTCCCTCCCTGTGTGTAGATGTAACTGTGATCGGTATGTACACAATCAATTATGAGTGGAACAACTGCCGAGAAGATTGCTTCCACATGAATATCAATTAGGCAAAAACAAATATTATATACGGATATTTGGTGATAAGAATTAAAGTGAGCAAAATTGGATTTCTTTAAAAGAACTCGACAGGACAAATAAACTGAGAATGGTCACCTTTAAATTTTCAAATTCAGCAACAGAACTTTTCTGTAAAATGTCTGTTGATTATTGGAACTATGCTGTTAAATATTCTCATATATGTGTTTGAAAATATATTCCAGAATTAGTGTCCCTTAAACAAAAAAAATAGCTCTTTACTGAAAACATTATTTTAAAACATTATACATAAGACAAAATTTAAGGGTACAAGTAAAAATACTTAAAATGAATTGAGCACAGGTGGTACACCGAGCCCTTTATAGATCATAGGCCAATGCAAATCTTGTTCAGAGGACTTCAAAATTAAACGGGAACAGAAAGTAGGACCTTCAATACAGAAACTTACCAGAAGAGGAGGGTGGATGAGGAAATGGTAAGAATCCTTTCAAATGGAAAATATTTTCCCCAGAGTGCAAAATAGACAAGCAGTAACTAGATTTACTACGAGACAATATGCATCCAGTAATGTGGCAGTAATGTTTTTTAAGAGCATAAAGTACATGCGCCTCCTCTTCAGATTTGAAGAAGCAATAACTACTTGGGAATTGCCACCTTCGCTGAACCTGCTGTAATAAAATGTGCTTTTTTTTATAGCTTCTAAATTCCATAATCAAACAATAAGAAGAATGATCGAAAATAGAGAGGTTTTCCCCAGAGAATTCAGAGAGCTTTGTAAATCTCACCCTGTTGGCAGACTCCAGTTAATACAAAGGTCACAAATCCTTGATGCTACAGTATTCCTTAGAATGACAATAAAATGAACTACTTTTGATCCGTGCATGGATTATCCGAGGGCTATCTGCTCAGTTCTCCTACCCTAAAATACTCTCACATGACTGAAACAAATGAATAATTGATACTGAGGCAATTTCTGCTCCCCTTCCTAACGCTACCCATCATCATGCATTGGGGCACAAGCAGTGTTTATTAGTCACATCTGCCTTGCCCAAAAATGTATGTTAAGAGAATTTTCCAGGAAAATTTAGCACCTCAATTTGCACAGGGCAAACCTAAAATCCTCAAAGTACTGTTAGTGGACATCACCCCGTATGAACAGGACTAATGTTTTCAGGACACCAACGACTAATCTTTTGTACTAGCCCGACTCAAATGTTTTTATATGAGCAAATGTATCTGTCTTCCAAGCTGCATTTCAGTTTTGCCAACATCTAGCCCCATCCTTCCCTCTGCTGTCATGGAAGGCCTCAAGAGTTTCAGGTGCAATCTAACTGCCAGTCTCCCGGTGGAGTGAGGGAAGAGCTCGGTATTGCAAGAACTCCCAAGAGCTCCACAGCAAATAAGGAGGTATGCACAAGCATTCAATCTCACGGCAAAAAGACCTCATCAGCACAATTTGGTCGGAACACTTTTCATTCCTTCTGGATGAATTGTAGGGGGGAAAAAAAATCCTCAGAGTAAATTCCCCAAATATTAGTCAGAAACTGTTACCTCAGTTTGGACCCAGGCAGATTCTTTGAAATATTCTCAACCTGTCATCAGGCTTTTTCACGTAGGCGTCACCACTCACACACTCTCACTACTCTCCAAGGAAAAAAAGCCACTCTAAAATGCCTGGATTTTTCATACTTCCCTCGAGGAGAATAGATCTAGGTCAGATACAAAGAAATACTTGCCACATGCCACCTTTGCAAACACACTTTGAGAATAACCCATCAAGAACCTGGATTATTTGGTGTTTGCCTTGGAGACAGGTGTGTAACATAAATTATCTATGAGCTGATCTTGCCTAATCTTAAATGCTAGTATCTGAACGGAAGCACACTTGGGAATCAAGGGTGCTGTTTTTCTGCCTGAAGCTTATACTAGATGAGCTCTCAAGATCTTCTCCAACTTTATTTTACTCTGATCATCATCAATCGTATTTATTGAGTGCTTACTATGTGCAGAGCACTGTACTAAGCGCTTATCACAATGATCTGAATTTTCAGTTATCTGGTCAATGACTCCTCTCCATTAGCACAGATAATTGAAGTGAACCTCCATTCATATAAGGTGCAGCCACACAAAATAGGGGTAGTACAAGCTGGGAAAATATTGACAGTTGACCTGAGCAACACCCATCACCTGAGATAGCACCGGTTATATCAGATAAATGCCAGAACACTTTATGTAGCAAGCTGCAATATACAGAGTCTAATGCAAGACGAGTACCTTGAAGGAACAAAGAAAGTTCCAGCAAATATTGTCAGCCTATGTGAAACTAGGAAATCCACTAGGAAAGGCGTACTGCCCAGTGGAAAGGCTAGTCAACTATTCTTCAGTAAAGCAGAAAACAAAAGAGCCGGAACATGAGGTGTTTGATTTATAAGAAGGAGGTGGTATTTCTGGTACACGGTTCTGGTATTGTTTCAGTGAGCTTAGCAAAACTTATCCTGTGAACTATGAGTTTCAGCATGTTCAAAATAGTGCAACACATCAGTGAGAGATGAGAAATTTGAAATATATGAGGAAAGAGGAGATGCCCTGCAAAATAGGACAGAAAGAGAGTGGCCAAAAGTTATTTTGAGTAAGTTTGTGAAGACAGCGAGTGAGTAAAGAACTCAAATGTTGTGAACGCAATTAGGGACTTGATATCGTCCTGACTTGCTCCCTTTAGTCATCTCCCCTTACAGTCCCACACCATTTATGTACATATCTGCCAATTGTGGCTCTGTGGAAAGAGCATGGGCTTGGGAGACAGAGGTCATGGGTTCTAATCCCAGCTCCGCCACTTGTCTGTTGTGTGACTTTGGGCAAGTCACTTAACTTCTCTGAGCCTCAGTTACATCATCTGTAAAATAGGGATTAAGACTGTGAGCCCCACGTGGGACAACCTGATCACCTTGTATCCCCCCCAGTGCTTAGAACAGTGCTTTGCACATAGTAAGTGCTTAAAAAATGCCATCATCACCATCATTATTATTATTTATATTAATTGTCTGTCTCCCTCACTAGACTGTAAACTCATTGTGGGCGGGGACTGTGCTGGTTCATTATTATATTGTACTCTCTCCAGCACTTAGTACAGTGCTCTGCACACAGTAAGTGCTCAATAAATGCAACTGACTGACTATTCTTTATGATATTATCATCTTACTTTGCATGTGCATGTAGTGTAACATTACATAAGTGAATCACTAGTATTTACTGAATGCTTACTACTTGAAGAGCACTGGTCCAAGTGTTTGGGAGGGTACAATATAGCAGAGTCGTGTTCCCTACCCAGAAGGATCTTAAAATCTAGAGGGGGAGACAGACAATAAAATAAATTACAGATATGTACAAAAGTGCTGTGGGGCTGAGGGTAGGGTGAATAGCAAGTGCCTAAAGGGTACAAATCCAAGCGCAAGAGTGACACAGAAGGAGAGGAAGTAGGGGAAATGAGGATTTAGTCAGAAAAGGCCCCTTCAGAGAGATAAGATTCTAATAAGGCTTTGAAGGTAAGGACAGTGATGTTAAGTCAGATACGAAGGGGGAGGGAGTTCCAGGCCAGAGTCAGGGCATGGGCAAGGGGCTGCTAGTGAGAAAGATAAGACTGAGGTACAGTGAGTAGGTTGGTAGACTGAGCCCCCTTCTCTCAGACTGAGCCCCCTCCTTCCTTTCCCCTTCTTCCCCCTCCCCATCCCCCCTGCCTTACCTCCTTCCCCTCCCCACAGCACCTGTATATATGTATATATGTTTGTACATATTTATTACTCTATTTATTTTACTTGTACATAATTTATTCTATTTATTTTATTTTGTTAATATGTTTTCTTTTGTTGTCCGTCTCCCCCTTCTAGACTGTGAGCCCGCTGTTGGGTAGGGACCGTCCCTATATGTTGCCAACTTGTACTTCCCAAGCACTTAGTACAGTGCTCTGCACACAGTAAGCGCTCAATAAATACGATTGAATGAATGAATGTTAGAGGATAGAAGTGTGCGGACTGGGTTGTAGTAGGAAAGCAGCAAAGGTAGGTGAGGGCAAGGTGATTAAGTGCTTTAAAGCCAATGGTAAGGAGTGTCTATTTGATGTAGAGGTAAATGGGCCACCACTGGAGGTTCCCAAGGAGTGGGGAAACACAGACTGAACTTTAAAAAAAATAATGAGCTAGGCAGCAGAGTGAAGGATGGACCAGAGTGAGGAGAGACAGGAGGCAAGGAAGTAAGTGAGGAAGCCGATATAGTAGTTAAGTTGGGATAGGATATGTGCTTGGATCAGCATAGTAGCAGTTTGGATGGAAAGGAAAGGGAGGATTTTAGTTGTGAAGGTAGAAATGACAGGATTTAGTGACAGATTAAATACGTGGGCTGAATGAGTCAAATGAGTCGAAGATAATACCAAGGTTATGGGCTTGTGAGTATGATGGTGCTGTCTACGGTAAGTGAAAAAGTCAGAGGGAGGACCGAGTTTGGGGCAGGGAGATGAGGAGTTATGTTTTGGACATATTAAGTTTGAGGTGTAGGCAAAACAGCCAAGTAGAGATGTCTTGAAGGCAGGAGGAAATATGAGACTGCAGAGAAGGAGAGAGATCAGGGCTAGAGATGTAGATTTGGGAATCAGCCACATAAAGATGGTAGCTGAAGCCATAAGTGGGAATGAGTTCTCCGAGGAGGGGGTGTAGATGGAGAATAAAAGAGGACCCAGAACTGAGCCTTGAGGGACTCCCACAGTTAGAGGGAGGAAGACTGTCTAGTTTGTCCAAATAATGTTTTCTGTACCACTGGGGTCATTCCACTGCCCCATCTCAACCCCACCACCCCTCAACATAATGGCATCATGCACTAATAAGTCACAGCAGCTCAGCTCCAAAACTCTAATATCCATCCTGAGCTATCTTTAGGGATGAGCAGAGGAACATTTAGTCCTCACCTCCATCATTTTTGTGAGGGGATGTACAACCCCCGCAGCCCCACTGCCCTCTCTGATGGAGCTTCCTGATGCAATCACCTCACTTGCTTACTATCAGCAGCCAACTCTGCATACAATCTACTGAGAACATTGAAGTCAGTGGATCTGAAAAAGGCCCAGTGTAGTTAAATTGATTACATAATAATGGACACAAAAATCATCTTCATCATTGTCTCAACTATAAGCAAAGCAGAATTTGTACCAGGTCTGTACACCAGATGCTACAAAGTTAAAAATTATCTTTGCCCTAGACATGCCAAATTGAAGATCTTGGTAGCCTGTGTGGAGTGCAAATTTAGTAAAGTTGGGTTAGTAGAGAAATTATGCACATTGAGCCTTGCGTACAACTTCTCCAGGGGAACAGATAATGATTAGGATATATTCTTATTCTGTACACAAATAACATCACCAAATAAAACTCAAGTGAAATTAGCACCAAGAAAGAAATGAAGGATCAAAGTAGAGCAATTAAAAATGATGGCATAAAGGACATGCATGAATGCCAAAGGAAAATGGACTAGGAATTCAAGGCACTCTCAAAGATGTTCAGAAGTTGATTAAAAAGGTTGAAAAAAGCAACAGATCAAACGAACCAAATTATTATGAACCAAATTGATCTGGCTGAAATATGCAAAAATTCCATAATGACCTCTATTCATCTCAAGCCAACTCTTCTAGTCATCCCTAACCCCCACACCCACAACTACTTCAAACCTTTAAATCCTTCTTGAAGCTGCCAGTATCCTCAACACCTTCCTTCTTCATCCCTTATAGAAACCAACCAGTAGGCATGAACTTCGCAGTATCTCTATTGCTTGCTCATCTCTCCACTATTCCTTCCTCCTCTTTCTTTTTCTTCCCAGTTGTTTCTCCTGCCTGTTCTCTGTTTTTACCCTCCTTTACCTCATTTCCCCACACACACCTCTTAAAAATACTTGCTTCCAATCTCCTCTTTTACTGCTCTCTTTATACTGCTTCCTCTCCGCTAACTCAAATTTCCCCTAGTCTAAGGCAGTTGCTTTCTCTGGATCCACAGACCCATCCAGCTACTGTCCCATTTTCCTGTTCCTATTCTGGTCCAAACTCTTTGAACAGGTTGTATACACCTGCTGCATTCATTTCCTCTTCCCATCTCTCTTCTTAACCCACTGCAATTGGGATCTTGTCCCCTTCTACTCCACTGAGACTTCAATATCCAAAATGACCAATGAGCTCCTCATAGTCAAGCCCAAGGGTTATACTCTGATCTAATCCTCCTCGATCCCTTGGCCACCTTTGAGACTGTGGATCACTCCCTCCTCCTTGAATCACATTCAAGTGTATCAATCAATCAATCAATTGTATTTATTGAGCACTTACTGTGTGCAGAGCACTGTACTAAGCACTTGGGAAGTACAAGTTGGCAACATATAGAGACGGTCCTTACCCAACAGTGGGCTCACAGTCTAGAAGGGGGAGACAGAGAACAAAACAAAACATATTAACAAAATAAAATAAATAGAATAGATATGTACAAGTAAAATAAATAAATGGAGTAATAAATACGTACAAACATATATACATATATACAGGTGCTGTGGGGAAGGGAAGGAGGTAAGGCAGGGGGCATGCAGAGGGGGAGGAGGGGGAGAGGAAAGAGGGGGCTCAGTCTGGGAAGGCCTCCTGGAGGAGGTGAGCTCTCAGTAGGGCCTTGAAGGGAGGAAGAGAGCTAGCTTGGCAGATGTGCAGAGGGAGGGCATTCCAGGCCAGGGGGATGACGTGGGCCGGGGGTCGACGGTGGGACAGGCGAGAACGAGGCATGGTGAGGACATTAGTGGCAGAGGAGTGGAGGGTGCGGGCTGGGCTGTAGAAGGAGAGAAGGGAGGTGAGGTAGGAGGGGGCGAGGTGATGGACAGCCTTGAAGCCGAGGGTGAGGAGTTTCTGCCTGATGCGCAGATTGGTTGGTAGCCACTGGAGATTTTTGAGGAGGGGAGTAACATGCCCAGAGCGTTTCTGGACAAAGACAATCTGGGCAGTGGCGTGAAGTATGGATTGAAGTGGGGAGAGACAAGAGGATGGGAGATCAGAGAGGATGCTGATACAGTAGTCCAGATGGGATAGGATGAGAGCTTGAACGAGCAGGGTAGCAGTTTGGATGGAGCGGAAAGGGCGGATCTTGGCAATGTTGAGGAGCTGAGACCGGCAGGTTTTGGTGACAGCTTGGATGTGAGGGGTGAACGAGACAGCGGAGTCGAGGATGACACCAACGTTGCGGGCTTGTGAGACAGGATGGATGGTAGTGCCATCAACAGTGATAGGAAAGTCAGGGAGAGGGCAGAGTTTGGGAGGGAAGACAAGGAGTTCAGTCTTGGACATGTTGAGTTTTAGGTGGCGGGCAGACATCCAGATGGAGATGTCCTGAAGGCAGGAGGAGATGCGAGCCTGGAGGGAGGGGGAGAGAGCAGGGGCAGAGATGTAGATTTGGGGCAGACATGTAGATTTGATGTAGATGTAGATTTATTGTAGATGTAGAAGTGTATGTGGCTGGAAATGCCAAAGCTAGAAATTGGGAGTCAATTGCCACAGATAGACCAGTATGGTGCATTGCGATTGAGAATGCAGGAGTATTTTTAGGGCAAAGCTTCAAAAGAAATATAACACAAGGAAATAAAAGTGCAAACAGCACCTGGTGCCATTGTGTTTGTTGTTTGCGGCACAACAAAGGACAGCTTTTGAGTGTGTACAGTGTGGTCTGGATGTAGGCAACACATTGGCACTTTTATGTACACATGCACCTATAGATAAATCTCACCATAAAATAGCATTCCTTTGAGTATAAAATATATCTCTATATAATCCCCCCTGTAGGCAGGGAATGAATCTACTAACTCTGTCATATTGTACTCTCCCAAGCACCTAGTACAGTGCTCTGCACACAAGTACTAAGCGCTTAGTACAGTGCTCTGCACACAGTAAGCGCTCAATAAATATGATTGGATGAATGAACAAGTGCTTAATAGGATTGATCGATTTGTATAGGCATATGGATGATATGCTGCTAATAATTAACAAAAGAAAACTACTTACCTCCACTTTTTTATCATCAATGGTCAATCAATCAATAGCACTTACTGAGCACCTACTTGTGCAGAGTACTCTACTAAGCTCTCAGGAGACTACAGCAGATGCAGGAAACACAAGTGCACTGCATATCGTAAGTACCTAATAAATACTACAACTACTAGAAGAGAAGCAACGTGGCCTAGTGGAAAAACATGGGCGAGGAAGTTCTACCTGGGTTCTATCCCTCTTCTATTCCAATTTCCTGCTGTGTGACCTTGGGCAAGTCAGTTAACATCTTTATGCCTCAGTTTCCTCATCTGTAAAAAAGAGATTCACTACCTTTTCTCCCTCCTACTTATCATCATCATCAATGGTAATTATTGAGCACTTACTGTGTGAAGAGTACTGTAGTAAGTGCTTGGGAGAGTACAACAGAGTTGGTAGAAACGTTTCCTGCCCACGGCGAGCTTTCATTCATTCATTCAATTGCTTTTATTGAGCACTTACTGTGTGCAGAGCACTGTACTGAGCGCTTGAGCACTGTATTAAGCACTGTGAGCCCTGTGTGCAAAAGGGACTGTATGCTACCTAATCATCTTGCGTCTATCCCAGTGCTTAGTACACTATTTATTTTATTTTGTTAGTATGTTTGGTTTTGTTGTCTGTCTCCCCCTTTTGGACTGTGAGCCCACTGTTGGGTAGGGACTGTCTCTATATGTTGCCAATTTGTACTTCCCAAGCGCTTAGTACAGTGCTCTGCACATAGTAAGCGCTCAATAAATACGATTGATGATGATGATAGTAAGAACCTAAATACCACTATCATTACTATTATTAATTATTATTTACACAGTCCAGCTGCCCTGAGTCATGGCTTAGTTGATCTAATGAAAAAGATCCACCACTGGAGTAGATTCAGAGACAAATATGGAAGGAAGAAAATGGAGAGAAGCTATCGAGAAAAGAAGATTATAATTCACCTGAATTGAATCTTAGTTGACCTATCATGAACCACAAAACCTCATTTTGATTTTTACATTTTAATCTCTAAATTCCAAAGATTCATAAGTAAAAATGAAATTTCTCATTACACTCCCAATGAAGTGCTTATTGCAAGTGTTACATTATTTTAAAAACAATTACAATAATAATCATGGTACTTGCTTAGTGCTTACTATATGCCAAGCACTGTTCTGAGCACTGAGGTAGAAAATTACCCATCACAGAAACCAGGAGTATAAGAATCTAATTTAAGACAACAGTCTCTATTCTGCTTTAAAACTGGTTTATAGTCATCAGGCGATTGATATTTTGGTTGAATAATAAACATCAGAAAACTCTTTGTAGTCTTAGATCAGTGAAAACATAGCATGAAACTGGTTTCTACTTCACCATCAAGTATTGAGTTCTCATACGGATAGTCATAACAAAAAGAAAATTTCTGACCAAAGAAAAAATTCATATTCAAGTACAGTCTTCCAAAATATACTTCTGTCTGTGTGTGTATTTTAGTTTAATACTTTGCAGCCTGAAAGATTTGCAGGTGAGAAAGATATGCATAAATAATTCCCTTATTCTCAATTCCTTTTTTATTATGAACTATAATTTATAAGAACCGCTACGATACCTTAATCTTTGCTCCAAGTTACATACATTATGATACTCTGCATGCATGAAGAAAAATATGCCACATAAACTAAAGATGAGAAATTAGCAAATTCTATAGAATATTTGTTTTACCAAAAGCTGAACATGTGTATGCAATTTTTATTTCGAGCATTTGTTCGCGCTAGATGAAGTGAAGAAACAGGAAAGGAGATTTGTTGTTGAATGATTTTTTCCTCCTAATGGTAGGTACTACCCAAGTGGAGGTTTTAACCATTTCTATTTCCTGGGCTAATTTTCCCATTACATAATGTCAAAACCTCATGGATACCATCGATAGCTCTGGGGTCTGACCACTTCTAAAAATGTTTGGCTGATGTGAAACATGTATCACGATCAGTGCTAAAACTAGAAAAAAAACTTCTTGGTACAACGACCAAGATGTCACACGTGGTTTTTCGTTGTTTTGTTTGTTTTTAATGGCATTTGTTAAGTGCTTACTATGTGCCGGGCACTGTACAAAGCACTGGAGTAGATACAAGATACTCAGGTGGGACACAGTCCCTGTCCCACGTGGGGTTCACAGTTTTAATCCCCATTATAAAGACGAGGGAACTGAAGCGCAGAGAAGTCAAACGACTTGCCGGAGGTTACACAGCAGATGTGGGCAGAGCCGGGATTAGAACTCAGGTCTGTGATCAATCCACTAGGCCACACTGCTTCTCTTTTGCCCGTAAAGTGATGAGGTCACAGTATAGCAGAGGAAAGAAACCCCCCAGAAAGAGACTATTATCCTTCTCCCTCTTCCTCCACTCTTCTCAATTCAGAGGGGTCCGTCCCACAGCCCAGTGGGGGCTCGAGTTTGCAGTTCAGATCATACATGGGCTGCGTGTGAGACGTGAGAGGACAATCAACAGATGACCCAAAGAGCTACTGCACAGGAAATGAGGAAATCAGAAACAGGTGGGCAGAAGATACTTTAAAGATACAATGAAATAAAATGGAACAAAATCTTAAAGATGTTATGGACAGCTAGAAAGCAGCAACAGTTGACATACTGGCTTGGCATGCAGCATTTAGAATGGGGCCTAAAATCTTAAAACAGGTGATTCAAGAAGATTACAACACAAAGAGGGAGAAATGAAAATAGCTCCAGGAATTGTACGTAGCAATATCAGTATTTATTCGGCACCTTTTTTGTGCAGGGCATTAAAGGAGACCCATGAGAGCATAAAACCAAAGTCGAAAGATACCGTCCCTGTCCTCGGGGAGCTTAAAATACAAATGTCAAAGTGCAGCAAGAAGCAATCTTTATGTGGACCTGATATGAAAAAGATTGTCAGTCACACATTTGTTTCTATCGACCTCTTACCCACCATTAAATCTCCCCATTAATAATGTCATCTTCCAATGGAAAGATAGCTATATATTACCTTCATAATAATACCTGATTTCTAAAATTATTATATTTCCCAAGGGCAAGTTTTCTCCTTTTACAAAATTTCTTACATGACAAAGTATGGAATGTTTTCATTCATATTTTCTTTTACAAGCAAAAGGGTTTTTTTATGGCCATAAGGACTTTATGTCTGCCCTTCATCACAGAACAAAGATGAATTCTGTTTCCATCATGGAAACTCCATTCTGATTTTGATTCTGTTTCAAAAGTCTAGCTCTACTCTGACATTGTAAAAAGCACAGTGGCTCCTAATTTATCCAACACATTAATTCTCATTAGTACTGCAAAAACTCTCCTTATAGAAGGTATAATCTTTTGGGAGGTTAGTCAAGATTTTGATATTAAAACAATGAAGAAACAAACAGGGTAAGACCTGTAAAATTCCAGGCACTCTATTTTTTAAGGAGATTAGTAATACTTCATACTTTAAGTTGTAACTATAAACTAGCACGTGGTACTGCAGGCCTTTTATAGGAAGATTAAAGCACTGTAAAGAATGCTTTGTTAGGTAACTCCCTTCCCTTTGGAAGTGTTACCCTAAAATACAGTTCCCTAATGATCAAAGGAAGTGGGATCTAAAGGGGACGTTCAATTACTGAATGCAACGAATCATCACTAGAATTCTAGATAAATTTTGAGTATGATAATTAAATGATTCCTGTAGATTAAATTGTACAGAAAAAGAGCTCCTCAGACTCAAACATTTAACAGCAGAATTATTTTCAAAGGTTGTTAGTCTTAGTTATAGAATCTAAAATTATGATTATGTATTAGGAATTTGATCAGATATTTGTATTAAACATTTTAGCAGAAATATCTGTGATATTTAAATCTACGTTCATTGCACTCTAAACGTGATATTCTATTGAGAGTAACTACAATTAAACAAGCCATAAAACTAACCTTCACTGATTCGTAGATAGATGAAAACGAGAACAAACTACAACTACAACAAAAGAGGCACAATCATCTCGTTACACTTGTGATAGTGTGAATTAATTTTAATGGCACAGTTATGAGCTGTTGATTAGTGATTTCTAAAACCAAAGGCTGACTTTTTACCTAGAAAACCATTAGCCAGCTGTTTTGACAAGATATGGATTATTTTATTCTGAAATCGTTCTGTATTACTTTTAATTTATTAAGTTCACGATGCTTGTTGGTTAAACTAACCCCCCTCAAGAGTACGACAGACATCATAATGTTGATGACATAACTGAGCTCCAACCAGTTCTAAACAAAGTTGAGCAATGTCAAACTGAGATAGAAAGTGATTTATCTCATACTTCATGCCACTGAGAGATGCATTCTATTCTATTCAGCATTCTATTTGAGCAGTTATTTCAGGGTTGCTTTATCTATGGGGTTTCACCGCTAAAAGATAAAAAAATCTTTATGGACTTAAACTTCAGAGCCAAGGAAAGGGAGATCATGGGAAAAGTTGACTAAGGTGAAAGTAAAGACACCCTAAGGATAATTCCCCTAAGCAATACTTCCTGGTAGAAAAACAAACACACTCACGTACACAGACACACAAACTATAAGGGACTTGACTATCTCAAAAACCAAGACAGTCCTATGCATTGATATTCAGACTTCTAGGCAAAATGGGGTTTAGAACATTAAAAAAAAAAAACACATGCAGTTTTATAGGTCTATTGATTCCTTCTGCACATCTCAAGGTAACATGGTTACTTTGTAGTTGACTCAATAATATAACAAAGATCTCTCAGGAATCTGGATTTAACAAGAAGCTTTCCTGTATTTTTGAATGAAAATTTAAAGATACATTAAAGCTTAAAACTAACTGGGATAAATGGTATGCAAGTACATGTGCTTAACAACTACGCATTATCCTTATGCAATAATCCCATTTTTCTTCTAAAGTGTAAGTCAATAAATCTTTCCTACTGCACTATAAATTCCAAGGTCATGGACAAAGGTGTTTGTTAGTATAATTACAATGTAGAATTTAATACCATTAAGCCTTCAGTTCCAGATTTTAAAGTTAAGAGAACTAGAAGATTAAAAGAGTCAAGTGTGATTTTGGTTTTCAAGAGCAAAAAATGTTCAGTGCAGTCTTCTCCTTTTACATGTCTATTACTTTTAAATTTCCTTCTCCATTTAATATCCGAAGTAATTTTAGCATTTTAAAGACTATGTGCAAAATATATTTTGTGATCACAAAAATCCAGATAAGACAGTGACTCATCTTCCCTCCCAAATCTCATCCTCCACCTAAATTTCCCTTAACAGTCGACAAAACTCCCATCCTCCCTGTCTCTCAAGCCCCCAGTCTTCACCTTAGCCTCAAATCCTCCCTCTCTTTCGATCCCATATAAAGTCTATCATCAATCAATTCCTGTCAGGTTCTTCTCCAAAACATTTCCAACATCTGCTCCTTCCTATCTACCCACCATGTTACTTTTCATAACCCCTCTTGACTGTTACATCAGCCTCTCCACTGATCCCCTTCTAGACTGTGAGCCCGTTGTTGGGTGGGGACTGTCTCTAAATGTTGCCAAACTGTACTTTCCAAGCATTTAGTACAGTGCTCTGCACACAGTAAGTGCTCAATAAATACGATTGAGTGAATGAATGAATCTCCAGTCTCTATCTCCCTCCAATCCTTAATACACACTCTGCTGTCTGGATCATTTTTCTAAAACAACGTTCTGCACATCTCCCCACTCCAAAAAACCCTCAAATAGTTACCCACTACTCTTTGCATCAAGCAGAGACTCCTAACAATTGACTTGAAGACACTCAATCAGTTCACTTTCTCCTACCTATCCATTCTCTTCTTTACACCACAGCTGGAACTTTTCACACACACCCATTCCCCCACCCTGACCCTCTCTTCCACCCCAAGTCATATTTACCCACCAGAAATCTCTAGCACATGTGTATTTATTTATACCCATTCTCCACATTTATATAACCTGATTACCTTGTATCTACACCGGCACTTAGAACACTGCTTGGTAAGTAGTAAGTGCTTAATAAGTACCATAATTAGTATTATGATTGTACATAGGTATATGTGCTCAACAGTCCATTCAAATACATTCAATTACATATTCTAATTACTCTCATTGTAAATGTTTTTATAGGTTTTTTCCCCTTACGAATGCAAACTCCTGGTAGGCAGGGAAGCTGTCTAGAGCTTCTGCTTTACTTCCCCAAGCACCTAGCAGAATATATAACATACAGTGGACAGTCAATAAATACTGTTACTGCTAAGTTTCTGCAACAGGTAAGAAAGTGTTGTGGTCAACCATCATGGGAGAGTTCGAAGGAACAGAAGGTTTATGAGGATGAATGAGGAGTTCAGAGTATCAACAGTATCTCCCCCAGTAGACCTAAATGTATCTAGTATCAAAGCTCACAAGAAATTATTTCATCAAAACATCAGCTAAGTTTCTGGTATTATAGTGAGAATATTCTTAGTGTTTCCAGAGACTATGCCACTCATCAAATCTCCCATCAGAGAGCGATGTCAGGCTTTGTATTTTTATGGTTAAAACATGTCATCATGGTTTGATGTCCACAACTGCTAAATACTGAAATTACCCAAAAAACAATGCATTCTCAGAGTTTTGCTAAACATGTTTTTAAATCACACTGCTGTTTTCACTTTACAGAAGTCAGTCAATAGTATTTATTGAACGCTTACTGTATGCAGAGCACTGTACTAAGCGCTTGGGAGAATACAATACAACAATGAACAGACACATTCCCTGCCCACTTCGAGCTTACTGTCTAAATGGGGAGACAGCCATCAATAGAAATAAATAAATTACGGGTGTGTACATAAGCGCTGTGGGGCTGGCAAGAGGATGAATAAAGGGAGCAAGTCAGGGTGATGCAGAGGGGAGTTGGAAAAGAGGAAGGGAAGGCTTAAACTGTCAATTTCTTTAAAATACGAACTTTTACAGAATTTATGTTAAAGCAAATATATATTGAATCAATTTTACGTATCTTTGAGAGAGGAGATATCTGTGGGGAAAAAAATGTGCTATTCTTTAGCCTCCATTGTATCTGCATTTATGAAAACACCCGCTCATAGAAATACATTTGCATAAGGTTAACTCAGCTTCATCTTTTAAAATATTTAATATTTGAAATATTTTCAGAATATGATTGCCAAGTAAACATTCTCAAAAATGGTGAAAGGATATATTCTAATTTGTGCAGAAACATTTACTGTAGTGAGAAAAAAATTCATTTTGGTAAGTTTGGCTAATGCTTGAGATGGAGAGAAAAACACTTTTCTACTCCAGATTCACACTGCTTCGGTATAGAACTCTGTTGTTCATTTTTTTCTAGATACTCCTATGGCCAATAGCTTGTCTAGAAAATATTTATATTCATGGGATTCATTTTGAAAATTTACAGCCGGAATCAAAGCTGGTTAATAAGGATTTTGTATACAATAAATGATGTAAGGAGAGTTGCTATTTAATTATCTCTATGACCTTGAAATATAATTGGCTACCCTATGGGTCTCGGTGGTATATTCCATTAAGAAGATAAAAATATATGGGATTAAAATGAAAAATGATAAGACTATAAAATTAAGTAACAGCTTTATTAATCTTGCTTTATGAAAATAACTTTATGAGACCACCACTCTTCCCATCTTCAAAGCCTTATTAAAATCCCATCTCCTCCAAGAGGCCTTCCCCGACTAAGCTCTCATTCCCCCTACTCCCTCTCCCTTCTGCATCACCTATGCACTTGGATCTGTACCCTTTAAGCACTTTAGGTACATATCCGTAATTTATTTTAATAACTGTCTCCCTCTCTAGACTGTAAGCTCCTTATGGGCAGGGAATGCATTTACCAACACTTTTGCATTGTATTCTCCCAAGTTCTTAGTACAGTGCTCTGCACACCCAAGAGCTCAATAAATACTATTAATTGATTGGTTGATAACTGAATGGCATAAGCGATATTTTGTGTAACTTACAAACTGGGATAACTGTAGAAGTGCTTAACTCTCTTCAGACAACATTTTGCTTTAATAGAACTGTGCACAAGCTAGATGTATTAGTTCTTTGGGGGGATGATGATGGCGATGGAGTTTCTTGTGCAAAAACATTGGATGAGCCCTGGTCTTGAGACTTCAGGACCAAGAACCTATGTAATGGAATTGAGAAGCAGCGTGGCTCAGTGGAAAGAGCACAGGCTTTGGAGTCAGAGGTCATGGGTTCAAATCCCGGCTCCCCCAATTGTCAGCTGTGAGACTTTGGGCAAGTCACAACTTCTCTGTGCCTCAGTTACCTCATCTGTAAAATGGGGATTAAGATTGGGAGCCCCCAGTGGGACAACCTGATCACCTTGTAGCCTCCCCAGTGTTTAAAACAGTGCTATGCACATAGTAAGTGCTTAATAAATGCCTTCATTATTAGTTTTTTTTTATTACAGTACAAGTGGCTCACACAAAACCACTTACACTACCAATACCACTTATGCTACTCATAATCTCAGTCTCGCCGCCATGGACCCACTGCATCACCGATTACAACTGGTGAATAGGTGAGCAGGGGCATAGTACAGTGACAAGTGCAGATGAAGGATTTTTACCAGTAGGACATTTCTGACCCAAGTAACTGAAAAATAATGCCAACGGTGTGCCATAGCACCATAACCCACGAGGAGGTTGCCTTGGTAGCCACTGCAGTCATAGCTATGTTAGCCAGCTGTTTTGCAAAATTTCTGCTGGGCCTGTCCACGTCATGAAAAAAAATCCTAGGAGGGGCTGCAGTCAGAAAAATTCACCGCGGATGACTTCGCCCCAGGGGACATTCCTCTATTTGCAGAGCCTGGAGGAGAACCCGCGTCTCCTTATTCCCAAAGCTGGGCTCTTTATACTAGACCAACAGCAGGGCTTGACGATAGCGGACCGATCAATCAATCCTATTCATTGAGTCTGCTCATGGTATGCAGAGCACTGTACTAGGCGCTTGGAAGAGTACAATGGAACAGAGTGGGTAGACATTTCCTGCCCACAATGAGCTCACAGTCTAGAGGGGGAGACAGACATTTATATAAATTATGAATGTGTACATTAGTGCTGTGGGGGCTGAGAGAGGGATGAATAAAAGGAAAAAACTAAAAGGCATTTTTTGCCAAAAAAAAGGCAACAAAATTTTATTAGCAAACTGCTCTGAAACCAAACAAAGCTTTAAGCACTATTTTTAGACTCCCCAAGTAAATCTCTCAAAACTTTATGTTCCACCCATAGCAGTGCAGTTAACAATGGCCTAGTGGATACAGCCCGGGCCTGAGAGTCAGAAGGTCATGGGTTCTAATCCCGGCTCTGCAACTTGTCTGCTGTGTGACCTTGGGCAAGTCATTTCACTTCCTCTGTGCCTCAGTTCCCTCATCTGTAAAATGGGGATTAAGACTGTGAAAGCTAAGCGGGACAGAGTGTGTATCCAACCTGATTATCTTGTATCTACCCCAGCGCTTAGAACAGTGTCGGGCACATAGGAAGTGCTTAAATACATAATTATTATTATGCAAAACTAGAAACAGGAGTTATTCTCTTCAAAGAAACATGATTATTGTTGATTTCCGGAAAATTATCCCATCTTCTTCCTTGAACCCCTGCCAAATTGTCATGAAGAAAATGAAAGGAGCAAAATTTTACCTTAGAGTACATTCCCTACTCGGTGTATAAGCAAACTTCCATGAATAGTCACACAAAGGAAAATGCAATTCCCTATTTCACAGGGGAAATTCTCCTACCTCAATAGCTTCAGCCAGGATTTGGTTTTGATCTTTCTCCCCAGAGGGCAATTCTTCTTGATGGTTTAACTCCTGTAGCTGTTGTGAAAGTTTACTCAAAAGCAGTTTGGTCTGCTGTTCCTGGCATACTGGATTATTTGGTTCCATACATTCATTTACATCCTCCTCAGAGGAGATCAATTTCTGATAAAGGAAAAAAGTTGTTTAATCATACAATAACTGGATTGTTTAATAATAATAATAATAATAATTGGCATTTGTTAAGCGCTTACTATGTGCAAAGCACTGTTCTAAGTGCTGGGGAGGATACAGGGTGATCAGGTTGTCCCACGTGGGGCTCACAGTCTTAATCCCCATTTTACGGCTGGGGTAACCGAGGCCCAGAGAAGTTAAGTGACTTGCCTAAGATCACACAGCAGACATGTGGCGGAGTCGGAGTCGTAGTTTACTAATTTAACTTCCAGAATTTTACCCTCCAATGTGAAAAAGTTTGATACAGACATTTCTAGAAGTTAGATACGTGTGAAAGATATGTTTTATTTTAATACATCTAGCAATCTCAATATCTCAACAGTGAGAACCTCATTTAATATTTCTCCCTAAATTGAGCACATAGGGCTATAATAATGGTGGTAGTAGTAGTAGTAGTAGCAGTAGTAGTATTTATTGAATGTATTAAGCACTTGGGAACAGAATAATGAAGGTGCACCTACTGGTTGACACATTCTCACCCTTCTGCTTCACTCTCACCCTCCATTCTCATGTGGACAGGGAATGCATCTACCGACTCTGTTCTACTGTATTCTCCCAAGCACTTAGCAGAGTGGTCTGGATAATGTTTCTACAATATTATTCTGTGCAGACCTCAGAAACTTCCAATGATTGCCCATTCCTCTTTGATCAAGTAGAATACCTTAACCATCAGTTTAGAGGCACTCCATCAGCTCTCTCCCTCTTTCTCACCTTCTCTCTTTCTCCCACTAAACCCCAGTTCACACACTTCATTCCTCTCTCCAAGACAACCTACTCACTTTGCCATAACTTTGTCTCTCACTGCTTACCTCTTGGCTTGTGCTTTCCATCTTGCCTGGAATTACCTCCCACTTCACATCCAGCAGACTACTACTCTCCCCATAACCAAAGACTTTCTGAAATCTCATCGCCTCCAAAAGACATTCAATAATCCATTGCTCATCTCCCCAAATTATAACCCCTACAACTGTCCCTTGAAGCACTTCCTCTTCCCCTAAGCATTTGGGCACTCACCTCCCCACAGCCCCCATAACATCTATGCATATACATATCTTTCTGTCCAATTGCTTCCTCCTATCTGCGAATTATTTTAGTGTTTGTCTCGTCCATTAAATTGCAAGCTCCTTGAGGGCAGGATCATGTCCACTAATTCCGTTGTCTTCTCCCAAGCAGTTAGTATAGTGCTCTGCACACAGTTAGCACTCAATAAATACTTTTGATTGATTGACATAGCAACTGAAGCATCACTGGATCAGAAGCCGGGGCTGAACCAAGAAATACTTCCGAAGAGTTATGTCATGTGGTGCCATAATTTCACTCCTTCTAAACTGCTGTAGCAATTTAGTCTGTTGACCCGGACTTTTTTCACCTTTTTATCCCCAATCTATCCCAGTCCTCCAGGAAACCTAGATCCTATTGTCACATCACATTGTGAGCTTGTTGTGGGCAGGGAACGCATTGATTGATTAATTGATCATGAAACTTGTAGGCTCCCTCAGCAAGCTCTGGACAGCGCTGCTCACAAGTAGCCATTTGTCCACAGTTGTCATTCCTTCATTCGATTCATTCAATCGTATTTATTGAGCACTTACTGTATGCAGAGCACTGTACTAAGTGCTTGGGAAGTACAAGTCGTCAATATATAGAGACGGTCCCTACCCAACAACAGGCTCACAGTCTAGAACTAGCACAGTCTAGTTATCCCTTTTACGGTCATGAATATACCTGCTGTGTGACCTTGGATAAGTCACTTAACTTCTCTGTGCCTCAGTTACCTCATCTGTAAAATGAGGACTGAGACTGAAAGCCCTATGTGGGACAGGGACTGTGTCCAACTCTATTTGCTTGTATCCAATCCAGGGCTTAGTACAATGCCTGGCACACAGAAAGTTCTTAACAAATGCCACAATTATTATTATTATTTTAATCGCTAATGCAATTTGTGTGAAGAGTGAACACTCGTGAGATTGAGATTCTTGATCTGTATTAAACAAGTGCAATTTATAGAGAATTCTTGAATAGAAAAATAAATATGAAAGTTTATGGAAATGAACTACTTTTTTCATCCCTGTATTAATTACATCTGTTTCCCAGGTTGGTGGCATTTTGCAAGAAAAGTATTCTGGGCGGGGAAAGATTGCTGTTAGATTGGTTCTGTGCTTATTTTTCTAAAGCACAGAGAGTCAAAGATGTCTAAAAGGAGAGCTCCTTTCAGCCAGTCCTTCTAAATCAAATATACTTACAGATTGCTCAGACTCATTGGATTTCAATTCCAGGCTCTGGTTTATGTCAAGTTCTTTTTTCACTTCATTCAGATTCTGTTTGAATTCTGTGAGCCCCGAGAGTAGTTTGCTTATAAATTCAGATACTTCGTTCTGAAACAATGATGTGCTTTTTTTGAGTAAATGGAAACATTTCTATGTGCACTAAAATTTGTTACTTTAGTAAGAAACTCAAAGTCTTCACTACCACACCAAATTAAAGGAGTCTGTTGTTGTACACATTTTTGAAAAGGAAACTGCATCATAGCTGCTGTTGAAATGGAAGGAAAAGTTTACTTAGTTTTAAAGGCTACAGATAATCTTGCCTGAAAAAAATCACATAAAAATATCCCAATATTAAATGCATATGCAAAGAGCATTATAGGGCATCCTTGGATCAGTACATTTTAGTGCACTTAAGAATAAGGAACAGAAAGTTCACAAATAAGCCCAACCTCCTGCTGTCATTTGACATTGTCCCTACCTACTTTGATGCATTATACTTTATACTAGCCTAAACAGAGCTATAAATAAGTTATGGAATCTATATGTGGCTCACTGAAAAGGATATCAAGCACAAAGATAATCTGTAAATGAATCTCAGCTTGAAAATTAAATATATAGTGATACATTTAATGTATTAAACAACCTTCTTTTGAGAGCTATAGAATGATCATCATACTGCAACTATATTATGTGTCTACATGATCCACATACCATAACAGGCACCGGGACATCGAGACCATCTTCCATGGCCTGGGCGTTTATTTTTTGGAGTCCACAATTCAGTCTCAGAAGCAGGTTGCCCTGCTCTTTGTAGTCCACGGTCTGGCCATTCTCCATTGCCAGGCCAAGTATGTCCATAAGTTTGGCAAATGAATTTTTTGCTTTACTAATAAGTAATTCTTCATTAAGCATGCGATTTGGATCTTTAAAGGAAGAGCAGAAAGGTTAAGCAAATTGGGTTTCCTCGGAAATTATCGCAATCCTGCCTTTCAAAACCATAAAATTTGTTTGAGTGAATAATTTTCCTATTATTTCTCTATTCACCTATAGTCATTTAACCACAAGATTGTTTTTTTCATTTCCTTCCACTGATTTAAAGGCTGTGAAATAAAAACTTTGAAATATGATCAAGGCCTACTAAGTATTTTCTACAATAGCTACAGAGAATTTCTTAAAAGGACAAAAATCACACCACATTGATCTATGATATTTAAAGCATTTACTAATTTATAATTTTTCCTTGGTTTGAAAACATTATATCCCCCTCATCTGCTGTTTACACTAGTGAGGCTTGCTATCTTAATGCCATACTATTTATATTCAGAGACAAGAGAATATAATTTGCCTTATTCCAAGGCAATTAAAATTTTACAACTACAATTACTTATTTCCCCACAGGATTTTGATAATCATCCTTCTCATATAATGGACTTAAGGCCCCAGCACACCCAACATGTCCTGCTTACAGTTAGATTCGTCAGGTCTGTAATTAATAATTGTGTTTAATGTTGATAAATAAAATTGTCAGTGCTCCTTCTACTAATTGGTATTCCAGATAATGGTTAATAGGTTTATTTATGCCTTAATAAAAGTCTTGTAATTTAGTTTTCCCTCCGCTAGGAAGGTCTTAATCTGTCATTACTTGTCTTATGATACCATCATTGTAAGATGACAAGCATGGAGAAGCTAACGGCAGTATTCCACATACCACATATAGCAGTATACTATTCTACCTTTCAAGAGCTCTTGTTGCTGGGCAAACAAACATTTTTATTAAATTATGAACAGAAAACAGAAACCCAGCCAGCTCCATCTCTATACCACGGCAAATAACGGAAGGAATTAATTGGGGCATTTGGGAGTGGGCATTAGTTTCTGAACGTGGGAACTGGCGCTGCCCTACAAAATGCTTAATTAAAATATTAGTTTCAAAATCATATGAGAAGAGTGTTCAGATGAAATTCCCATGATTGGTTTTCAATGGGCAAATCTATACAAGACAAAACAATCCTCCAAAACACCCCAACTCACTCTTTGTTTCTCCGAAACTCACCTAGACACATCCCACTTTTGACCCGCTAATCTTTGACTTCTTGTTCACGCTCTTCTCCTGGGCTGGAATTCCCTTCTCCAGCCCCTGCAAATGTGCCAGAACTCAGCCCTCCCCGCAACTTCAGAACCTCTTAAAATATCACCTCCTCCAAGAAACCTTCCCTGATTAATTTCCTATACCCCAAGGTGCATCCACCCACCGGCCTTCCCTAGCACTTATGTATTTTTAACCATGTATGTGTTCAAATGTAAGGAGTGGCTCTATTTGAGCAGAGACTCCATAAGGATCACAACGCCCGGAGGTAAGAGTGAAAACAGTGCCAGGTTCTGCAAGCAACAAATATAACAGCACAGGGAAGCAGCGTGGCCTAGCTACTGAAGCATTAGTCTGTCAAAAGACCTGGGTTCTAATCCTGGCTCTGCCACTTGTCTGCTGTGTGACCTTGAGCAAGTTACTTCACTTCTCTGGGCCTCAGTTACCTCATCTGTAAAATGGGGATTAAAACTGTGAACCCTATGGGAGACAGGGACTGTATCCAACGTAATTGTCTTGTATCTACCCCAGTGCTTAGTACTGTGCCTGGCACGTAGTAAGTGCTTAACAAATACCATCAAAAAAAAAGGGGGTGGGGGGGAGACAGTCTTTGTGTGTGTCCAACATACTGATATTGTGAGTCCCAAATTGGCCTAATTGGTCACCAACACACATATATACACACACACACAGTGAATTTCACCATCAGTACCATCTTCTTCAAGGATGAAGGACAACTACATCTGTCCAATTGCACATTCAACATCCCAGCATATCTGTTCCATTCCCTACACGATCACAGTTCTTCCTAGTGCAGTCGAATAATTTTGTATGCCTATCACCCTCATTAGAGCATAATAATACTGATGGCATTTGTTAAGTGCTTACTATGTGCAAAGCACTGTTTGAAGCGCTGGGGAGGATACTAGGTGATCGGGTTGTCCCACGTGGGGCTCACAGTCTTAATCCCCGTTTTACAGATGAGGTAACTGAGGCACAGAGAAGTCAAGTGACTTGCCCAAGGTCACGCAGCAGACAAGTGGCGGAGCCGGGATTAGAACCCATGACCTCTGACTCCCAAGCCCTGGCTCTTTCCACTGAGCCACGCTGCTTGCTCCATGTGGACAGAGAATGTGTGTTTGGCTTTTGTTGTACTTTCCTAAGGGTTTGGTACAGTGCAGCGCACTTGGTCAGAACTCAATAAATAGCATTACTGCCGCTTGGCATAAATACTCGCGGCCTCATTTTCCTGCAGGGAAATCGGGTATGCAGCCACAGATTTTTGCCATTTCGATACAGATCAGCTGATGTCTGATTTGTTGCGGTAGCACAGTTCTGGTCGTGGCTTGGCATGCTTGACTGCCCAGTTCGGAAGTAGGTTGGATTAACAACAGCTGGCACTGGCAGCTCACCCCATCGTACACCTGCTCGGATTCTGGAAATCAATCAATCGTATTTATTGAGCGCTTACTGTGTGCAGAGCACTGTACTAAGCGCTTGGGAAGTACAAGTTGGCAACATACAGAGACAGTCCCTACCCAACAGTGGGCTGACAGTCTAAAAGGGGGAGATGGCTCTAAAGATGACCCAGGAAGCCAATCGAGTGGGTTGCGGCACTGCAAGACCCAACAACTATCTGTCAGTCAGGTGAATTTGCTGATATCATGGCTGCAGGAACGGACCGTGAGGCAGAACTACATCCTTTGCCTACCTGCTACTATCTCAGATGAATGCTTATTTGGCACCATCGTTTCTGAGCCCAGTTCAGTTTTAGGCCGAAAATGGAATCATTCCGAGGTAAAACAGCCAATCAAAAAAACGCCACTTGTTCCTGGGCAGATTCGACCAATGGGATGCTTTCAATCAATCAATCAATCGTATTTATTGAGCGCTTACCGTGCGCAGAGCACTGTACTAAGCGCTTGGGAAGTACAAGTTGGCAACATATAGAGACAGTCCCTACCCAACAGTGGGGTCACAGTCTAAAAGACTTTCAACCAAGATCGCAACTTGCCTTCCTTTCAATAAAGAATAGTTTGGTGGAGAAACAACTGCTTTGTGCAGACACTTTCGATATGGAAGAATACATTCAGGGTTTAAAACAAAAACAACAAAATTCAGGGGAGGGCTTTTTATTCAATGGCTCTGCATTCCATACATATGAATTTTCTTCAACCACTTTCTAAGCTTAGAGTTTCAAACTGCCAAAATAGGGTTGTAAAACTCTTGGTATTCTCAATAGCACCAAAGTGAAAATATGGAAATTCTGGGGCTCTTCACACAGTAAGTGCTCAATAAATATGATTGATTTGCTACAGAAAATATAATTTATCCTACTAAATAATATGGTTTATTTTTGAGGTATCCGAGAACTGCCCCCGCCCCCCTTCCGTGGATTGTTTAGCCGAGAGGATATAACTGACTGGCCGTAAAATGCATACTATTTCTGCTCCATTATACTATTTTGCTATATGTGACTGTTCTCCACTAATTAGTCTGTGAGGCTGCTGTTGGTTAGGGACTGAGCTGAAGGAGGGAGAAGTGTTTTAGATGAGAGGAAAGTTGTGAGCAATTGGTCAGAGGCAGGAGAGGAGAAACTAAGGAGATTTACTTGATACAGTGTCTAGTGGGCAATTAGATTATTTACAAAAATCAACACCAAATAGACATATAATATGATGGGCCATATGACAATCAACAGAGCTTACATGTGCTAAATCATCACCTACAATAGTATTTTATTACAGTCATAGAGCTAGAAGGGGACTTCAAAAGACACCTTGTCTAACCTCAACTACCTGGGGGGGAGGGATATAAAGTGCTTAAAGGGCACAGATCCTAGTGCAGAGGTAACACAGAAGGGAGAGGGAGTCGAGGAAATGAGGGCCTAATCACAGAAGGCTTCTTGGAGGAAATTTGATTTTAATAAGGCTTTGAAGGTGGGGAGAGTGATAGTCTATCAGATAGTATGGGGAGAGAGTTCCAGGCCAGAGGGAGGATGTAGGCAAGGGGTCAACCGTGAGATAGACGAGACTGAGGTACAGTCAAAAAATTGGTGTTAGAGGAACAAAATGTGCAGAATAGGTTGTGGTAGAAAGTCAGCTAGGTAAGGCAGGAGGGGGCGAGCTGATTGAGTCCTTTAAAGCTGTTGGTAAGGAGTTCCTGTTTGATGTGGAGAGATTCTTGAGGAGTGGGAAGACATGGACTGAACTTAAAAACAACAACAACAACAACAACAACAACAATCCAAGCAGCAGAAAGAGGTATGGACTGGAGTGGGGTGAAGACAGGAGGCAGGGAGGTCAGCGAGAAGGCTGAGGGAAGAATGGCCTTATTAAAACTTCCCCAGTCTCATTACGTATGGTCATACTTGTTGCGTGTCCTCCCTAATCTTAACAAGTTTAATGACTTTTAAGTTTTAAACTCGCAAAGATCCAGCTGAAGAATATTAAACAAACCCAAAGTGAATAATGTATTGCTAAAGGAAATTCTGACAAATAATTTTTGAAATTCAGCCTGACTCTGAATGTTTTTCTAAATTTGGCACGTGAGAACTGAATGGCCAAAGAAATTTCTGGAATGAAACTGACAACCACCAATGTAGAGGGACTTCCACAATACTTGTTACTTCAACAACATTCGTGTGCTTACAGAAGGCAAATGCTTTTTCAAGATAACTGCTTTGCAGAAAATATTTTTTAGGCCCAGAATCTCCTCAAGCAAATCCTAATTCTAAGCATCTAACCAACTTGGGAATTGATCCACCTACTCTCCCTCCTACATAGACTGTGAGCCCCTGTGGTACAGGGCCTGTATCCGTCCCAATTAACTTTTATCTACCTCAGTGCTCAAAACAGTGTTTGACATGTTAAATGCTTAACATGTATAATAATAATAATCCACATGACAACACAAACACCAGGACCAAATACAATTCGTCCTGCCTTCCAAATCTACTTCATTGGCAGAGGGCACCTCAGTATTTTCAACCCCATCACCCCATCTGTGTTCTCACACTCTGCTGCTAATGTGGGTAGTTTCAGGTCAGTCCTCAGAATCCAGGAAAGCTATTGGCGGGCTGAGAGTAAGGCAGCCCAAGACAATCAACACCTCTGGGAAGCAAGTAGCAATGGGGCAGACTAGACCAACCAGAAGCATGCATGAGAAAAGAATTCCATGGCATGCACGGTTTTTTTGCTTTTAATGGCATTTGCTAATCACTCACTCTGTGCCAGGCACTGTACTAAACTCTGGGGCAGATACAAGCTAAGCAGGTTGGACACATTTCCTGTCTCTCGTGGTGCTCATAGTCTTAATCCCCATTTTACAGATGAGGTAACTGAGGCATAGAGAAGTTATGTGACTTGCCCAAGGTCACATAGCAGACAAGTGCCAGAGCTGGTCCTTCTGACCCCCAGGGCCATGCTCTATCCACTAGATCATGGTACTTGTCTCCATAGGCTCAAACAAGCATTTTTTCAGTCTACCAAACCCTCTTTTGAGTGTAAAATTGATGGGGATAAAAAACAGAGATGGTCCATTAACCGTCTTTTCATATTCCACAGCCTGTCATCAAAAACTCCCAGCCCAGATGCTTACCACTGACTGGCATTTTGCCAAGCACAA
Source organism: Tachyglossus aculeatus (assembly GCF_015852505.1). Taxonomy (NCBI): domain Eukaryota; kingdom Metazoa; phylum Chordata; class Mammalia; order Monotremata; family Tachyglossidae; genus Tachyglossus; species Tachyglossus aculeatus. The sequence goes on along the minus strand of NC_052098.1, from coordinate 26,192,732 downwards.
AGCTGCTAATTTCATATAACCGTTGTACTTCCACAATTTGAGGATAATTTGGGAATGTATTGAAGAATGTGATTTGATTTTGTCATAAATCTCTCTTCTCAATCAACCAGTGATCAGAAGGGTTATCAGGATATCGAAACCTTCTGACGCAAATTGGTGGCTGCTGAGTAGTTTTAAACAAATGACTCCCTTACCACAGGTGGGTCTACATTAATAAAACATTAGGCAACCAGAGTTCAAAGAAAAACCTCATAGAAGCTTTAAAAAAAAAGGGTTGGATTCTTAACGGACATATCAGTGAACATCAAACATGGAAAAACACACATAAATGTTAACCTGAATCTAGATGGGTTGGAGGCCTCAAACTTATGGACCAGCATTTTGTCAATGGAAGAAATTCTATATTAAAGGAGACAGACTGCTTGTCCTGCTGAACTGAATTACTAAATGACAACCTTCTTTGCTGATGAGAAATGGTCTCTTATTTCCAATCATTACTGAGACCTGGTTCTTTAAATTCATTTTACTTGGGAGTGTCATAGAGCACTTAGCAATGTAGTAAGATCATCAATATGACTTATTCCACTGCATTAATACCCAGAAAGAGAAGCAGTGTAACCTAGTGGATACGATACTGGAGAGGGCACTGGGCATGGCAGTCAATAAGGAGTTGGAGAAATAATGTTTCCAGGCAGAGGAGAGGGTAGCAAGGAAGCAAGCAAGCAAGCAAGGATGAATTTGAGATGGACAAGGACAGCTTGATAATTGGATTTCTGCCAGCAGCGCTCTGCGGCTCTTCCACAGAAGCGAAGGAAGCGGGCAGTAGAGGTAATCCAGGGCTGTGGTGTAGTGGTACGAAATTGGAGAAGGCATAGGGGAGTGAGTGAGTTGAACTCAGTAGAGAGGGTGGTTGTTAAGGGCATCAATTTTTGTGTCAAGGGAAGGTGGCTTGGGTATGGACACTAAATGGGGCCTGATGAATTGAGAAAATTGGTGTGGGTCAAAAGAATGGAAGTCTGCGTGGGAGGAATAAGGTAGATTTGTAGGGAGGGGGTGTGTGAGAGAGCAGGCAAATGCGGAGGTTGTGGTCAGATAATGGGATTTTAGAGGGAGAATTCACAAATGTTATTGAATGCATTAGTACAATTGAAGGACCAACAACACATAAAGCAAATAGAAAATTATCAATGAACACTTGCTTTTGCCAACAGCCATCACCACGCTAAATAGAAAAAACAAAACTGTAAACGTTATAAAACAGCCAAACTGTTGACTACAAATATGCAATATAAATCAGCTATTAAAAAACAAAATCAGATTACAGAGTAAATGCATCCTAAGCATTTGCATTTTGAAACTGAGTTTATAAAGCTACTCTTACATTTTTGGAATTATTGATTTACAGTAGTTCTGGATTAAGGGGAAAAAGTTATGCAAGAAGAGCCTATTTTGACTAACCAAATCAAAAGCAAATAAGGGGGGAAAAAATGGTTATTGTCCAAGTAATAAATATTCTCTTCCAAAAACTGAAGCCAAAAATGAAAATACAGGAAGGTCAGAACACATAAAAGAATCATCTACACGAACACATAAAACCAAACTAATGAGATGTTAAAGAAAACACGTCATGCTCATTCTTTCCATAAGAAAAACAAAATCCTGAAGGCAAATAGGATAAAAAGAACAGATGCACCAATAATACTATTTAAATTCCTATGCATCCTTTCTTTCTAGTAAAAGGGAACAAAGTGCTTACTAGAGTATTCTGCACACAGTAAGCACTCAATAAATCCCATTGATGGATTTAAGCCAAAAAAACCCAGATTTCACAATAATAATCAAATTGTTTCAAAATACTAACTCCCTAGCATTGAGGAAAGCAAAGACCATAGAAATAATTTCACACAAAATGAAATATCAAAAGCAGCATCAAAGTATTTGGGGGCATTTGCATTTAAACTTTACTAAAGCATAAAACTACAAGAACAGTTTACCTGTTTCAATAATAACTTCCTGTAATTCAGTCATAGATTTGGTTATTGCAGAAAGAAGATGAATGCTGGAAAACCACTTAAGTACTTGATTGCAACAGATCTGCGTGTTCTGATTTCCAGCTAAAAGGTCAAACATTAATATTATGCCATTAAGTTTGATTAAAATCTGTATTTAAGACTTACAGGATAATGTTCACCTGCTATACGAAATTCATGTCAAATTCCTTGATGGCTTCCAAGAAATTTTAGATGCTATTCACATACCCTGAGGATGTTTTTCCTGTTTACAGGCCAAATAAAAGGGGGAAATCACTTGGTTCCCACTTCCATTACTGAGGAGTACCTAAGTCGGCTTGTATTCTAAGATCATATCCTCCAACATATTGCTAGCTGACAAATTCAGGCACACCTCTTTGGGGAAGTAAAGACTGTATCTGATTCCCATTATTTTCATTCAAATAAAACATTTACATATTATTTGTATTTACCATCACAGGATGTTAAAAATAAATTTGTAGCTGAGTTCCTCTGGGTTTACTTTGCTAAATTTACTATATAAAATTAGCTCTATAAAGCGCAGGGAGCCCTACTTTTTCAAAGTTTGTAGAGCTTGTCCAATAATTCTATATGCAACCTAACTTCCTCACATGTCTGGGTTTCCCCTCACCACATCTCCTTCTTACCGGTCCCGGCCATTCCCCAAACCCCCGAAACGCTTCCCTGTAACATTCGCCACGTCCCCGGAACTGCCGCTGCCCAGAGCCTGCAGCTGAGCGGCTGCCCGGAACAGTCGCAGCCGGAAACTTGTAAAGGAAGAGCTAGAAGCACTTTTCACAACAAGAGCAGCACTTCCAAAACACAGCAGAACCTCCAGGACCATGCCAGCAGTCACCGGGAGCACAGGCCCGCGCCCCTCGTCCTGCTACCCCCAGCTCGCCACGTGGCTCGGCCCAACTTCTCACCGAGAACGCTCTGTCTGCTTGCTCTGCCGTGCTCAACCTATTAACAGTGGAAATGCCAACTTCTATCGGGTCCCAATCAATCCCCTTGTTCTGTTCCCCAGCTCACTGCCAAGTCTGACCTGAATCCAAATGGAGTGCCCAACCATCTGGACCTGATTTTCCCTCTCCGCCCATTGCTCCCCAAGCACCAATCAACATCCGAGTCCCTAATACTTCACATCATTAAAATCTGCCCTTTCCTCTCCAACCATACTTCTATCATGCTAATCCAAGCACTTAACCTATCCCGCTTTGACTACTGCATCAGCCTCCTTGCTGAACTCCCAGCCTTCTGTCTTTCCCCACTCCAGTCCATACTCCCTTCTGCTGCCTGGATCATTTTTTTATAAAAACCTTCAGACCATGCTTCCTTGAGAACCCCCAGGGGTTGCCCATCCACCTCCACATCAAGCAGAATCTCCCTACCATTGACTTTAAAGCACTCAAGTACCTTGCCCCCTCCTACCTTACCTCACTGCTCTCCTATTACAACCCAGCCCGCACACTTGGCTCCTCTAATGTTAACCTTCTCACTGTACCTCGATCTCGTCTATCTCATTGCTGAACTCTTGCCTACACCCTGCCTGTGGCCTGAAACGCCCTTCCTCTTCACATCTGACAATCACTCTCCCCACCTTCAAAGCCTTATTGAAGGCACATCTCCTCCAAGTGGTCTTTCCTAAGCCCTCATTTCATCTTCTCCTGCCCCCATATGCATGGCCTTTTCACTTGGACTTGCTCCCTTTATTAACCCCTCCCTCAGCTCCACAGCACTTACATACATATCTGTAATTTATTTACGTATATTAATGTCTATCTCCCCGGCTAGACTGTAAGCTCATTGTGGGCTGGGAACTTGTTTACCAACTCTTCTGTATTGTACTCTTCCAAGTGCTTAGTACAGTGCTCTGCACATAGTAAGTGTTCAATACATATGACTGATCGATTGATTGGTAATAGCTGCCCAGTCTTGAGCTACAGCACAACACCTGCCACAGGCCGAGCGCTAGGGCACCAATGCGATCATCTCTAGACTGTAAGCTCGTTATGGGCAGGGAACATGTCTGCTAATTCTGTTGGACTATACTCTCCCAAGCGCTTAGTACAGTGTTCTGCACATAGTAAGCACTCAATAAATACCATTTATTGATTGATCTGAAAGGACCTGTGACTAGTTGCCATGGAAACACCAGATTGAGATTTGTCAGATCAAGTAATTGGAGAAACATCGTATCAGTAACCTGTTGCTGCACCTGCGAGATGTAGAAGCTTCCCCCCTTAAAACTCTTTGACTTCACTTTGTCACCCTGAACCTCTCCTTTTAATAGTAATAATAGTACTTGTGGTATTTGCTAAAGGATTACTAGGCAACAAGCACTCTAATAAGCACTCAGGAGAGTACAGTACAGTAGAGTTGGTAGAAATGATCCCTGTCCTCAGATGAGGGAGACAGACACTGAAATAAATTACCTGTAGGGGAAGTGGCAGAATATAAGGATACGTTTATAAGTGCCATATGGCAGGGGTGAATATTGAAGCACTTAAGGGGTACAGATCCAAGTGCATAGTTGTTGCAAAAGGTAGGGAAATGAGAGGTTAGTCAGGAAAGGCTCGTTGGAGGAGATAAAATGTATAATTTTGGTAGGGCTTTGAAGATGGAGAGATTGGTTATCTGCTGGATATGAAGCGGGAGGGAGTTTTAGGCAGGAAGGAGGACATGAATGAGGAGTCAGCAGCGAGAGAAACGAGATCAAGGTACAATGAGTAGGTAGGTGTTAGAGGAGCCAAGTGTGTGGGCTGGGTTGTAGTGGGAGATGAGCAAGGTTAGGTAGGAGGGCGAGAGCTGATTGAGTGCCTTAAAGCCAAAGGTAAGAAGTTCCTGTTTGATGCAGAGCTGAATAGGCAACCACTGGAGGTTTTTGAGGAGTGGAGAGATGTGTGCAAAATGATTTTTTAGAAAATGATCTAGGCAGCAGAGTGAAGTATGGACTGGAGAAGGGAGAGGCTGGAGGCAGGGAGGTAGTTGAGGTGGGATATGACAAGTGCTTGGACCAGCATTGGTAGCAGTTTGGATGGGGAGCGAAGGAGGTTATATTCAGTCAGTCAGTCATATTTGTTGAGCACTTACTGTGTGCAGAGCAATGTACTAAGTGCTTGGGAGAGTACAATATAACAGACTCACTCCCTGCCCACAATGAGCTTACAGTAAAGATGTTGTGAAGGTAGGACCAACAGGATTTGGGGACAGACTGAATGTGCAGGTTGCGTGATAAGGGAAGTCAAAGATAATGCCCAGCTAATGGGCTTGTGAGACCAGGAGGATGGTGGTGGTGGCAATAAATCAATCAATGGCATTTACTGAGCTCTTGCAGTGTGCAGAGCAGTGCATTAAGTGCTTGGCAGAGTACAACACAATAGTCTTGGTAGAAATGATCTCTACAAGGAAAAAGAAATCGAGTGTGGTCGACAGCGGTGGGAAGGTCAGGAGGAGGAGGAGGTTTGGTTGAAAAATGAGGACTCCATCAATTTCCCATTTCACCCAACCTCACCCACTCACAAATTTAGACACACATCATCTCATTATCTCTAGTTCCTGTACAACCTCTGAAATCTCACTCTTCGACCCCATACCTCTTCACCACAAAACTGTCCTTTTTCCCACAGAAACCTTCAATCTTTTGAGCCTCTCCAATTAACCCAAGTCATCATCCCTCATTTGGTCTCCCTGCCAAACCTGCCGTTTCTTGACGCACACATCTTCACCCTCAATCCCACCCTATCCACAGAGCTCAACTCTCTTGCAACCCTACCCCTCTGTCAATCAGTCCATAATATTTATTGAGCACTTACTGTGTGTAGAGTACTGCACCAAGCACTTGAGAGAGTACAGTACAGTAGGTAAACACAATCCCTACCCTCAAGAAGTTTACAGTCTATCTTATATTACCAACCTGTAGTCCTGGATCCCTTCCTAGGTATGTTGCCTCTACTCAGGTGCTTGTGCCAGATCACTGTTTGTGGAAATCCAAGCAGCAGCCCGACCTCATTCATCTCAGACTCAGCCTCACCTGCTATAATTCTGCCTAATTCTCTTCACCTTGACATCCAACAACCATCTTTAAAACCCTACATAAATGACATCTCCTCCAAGAAGGCTTCCCTGACTAATGTCTTATTTCCTCATCATATTTTCTCTCCCTCCTCCATCATCTATGAGCCTGTCTCCACACCCCCTAAGCACTTAGATATTTACCCTCCCCACACCCAGCACTCATGCACATCCCCCCTCTAGAGTGTAAGCTCACTCTGGGTAAGTAATGTGTCTGTTTATTGTTATATTGTACTCTCCCAAGCACTTAGTACACTGCTCTGCACACAGTAAGCACCCAGTAAATATGATTGAATGAATGACTATCCTTATACTCAGTTGCCTACCCAACCTATAATTACTTTTACTATCAGTCTCCCCACCTAAATTGTTACCTCCTATAAAGGAAGGGATCATGTCTGAGTACACTGCTCTGCACAGAGTACACACTCTATAACATGTTCAGTCAATTGATTGACTGATTAGATTTGGCAGACAGAAAACATTCAATTTTGGAAAAATAAGTTTTATAAATGTATAATTGGATCGCTCTGATTCAGTCGGAGATTTCAAACAGTTTTGACAAAATTATTATTTATTCATCTATAGTGCGAGTCAAACACACCCATGCTCTTACCTGACAAATGAGGCTCAACATCAGATTCTCCTATAGAAACTCGGATTTCTTTGCCTCCATGGAAATTTCCCTCCCAAGAAAACAGGAAGTTGGATTTTTGCACCGAGCACCGAAGGCGATTTGCTGCCATCACACAAATGGCAACCTTACGGAAAATATGCAATAGACTTTTGGTTGGCTTCTTCATTTCATTTTCGCCTTGATTCTCAGCCTCAGAAAAAATCCGTATTATATTTCTAATTACTTGTTTGAGGAATTCAAGTTTATTGAGTTGATCTTGTAGAAAGTCCCTTTGTATACACAAGGCACGTATCCGGCTATATAAAGGAAATAAGGCTCCTGCCATTAAGGCACATGCTGCCAGTAAAGATGTACGTTCCTTTTGAGTCTGTGATAATGTATTTTTCAAATATGCGTTTTCAAGTTTCAACTGCTCTTGGTCTTCTTCAATCTTGGCAAATTTTTCCTCATTTTTCTTAGCAATTTCTTCTAATGTCTACAAGAAAAAAGTGGCAAATGATGAACATAAACAAGTATTTCTCACCTCCTTTAAAATTCAAAGTTAACTGAACCATCTTTTTTGCTTTTTCTATTTTATTTGATCAGCCATCATAACAGAAAATACAATATTTAAATTTAAATTTAATGACAATTATTTTTCATCTTTCTTTTCCTTGAGAGTTAACTGAAATAAAAACTATGGCATACGCTCATACGAGGAAAAGTGCTCCAACTTATTTTCATATAAATATGGACTTTCATTTTAATACCAAATTTTGGTACAGCAGAAGAACCTGAGCAAAAGGAATCTGAAGTAACATATAAAAGTTCATCATCTCTCCTACATAAACCAAGTGTGGGCACAAGAACAGGGGCTAAGAACTGGTAAAACCTGAAGAGATATAATGGACAGATTGGGAGCAGCTGGGTTAAGGGGACATAAAGGTGATCTCTTAATTGCTTTGCAATCAACACCCTACTCATATATTCGTAGATGAATTATGTCTGAGAAGCAGAGCCATGTTTTCAGTAGAACACTATAGTGACTTTTTTTTAAACACATGCAGCTGCTGAAGCGAGTACCTGGTGGATACTTTTCCAAATCGGTAAGTAATGGAAAGTCAAGCAAGACTATTTACTAAGAGAGTAACCACTTTAAACTGGGAATACTGAATTAGTTTCTATTTTAGTGGGACCTGACAAATAACTTCTTAGATGATTTGAACCCTGGCTTCTTGATCTGTGTATTGCCTTAGGTCAGGTTGCTATTTTGGTCTTTAACTCAATTCTATCCAATCTCACCTGACCAAAGGATTCACCACTCTCCACCAGATGTGTCTTTCTCACCTTTCTACTCTTTTCTCCCTGCTACACACCCAACTCTCACACTTCACCCCTCCCAAGATAATCTAGCTGTACCAAATCTATATGCTATTCATTGCTCGCAGCCTTTCTTCTGTAGGCTATTCTCTCCCTCCTCAAATCTACCAAGCCACCTTCAGAGCCTTTCTAAAAGACCACCTCCTCCAGGAGACACTCCCCAAATGATCCCCATTTTGTAATCAACCAATACCATGTATTAAGTACCTACTGTGTGCAAAACACTGTACTACACACACTGGATCATACAATGGAAATTAATGTATACATGATCCCTGCCCTCAAGGAGCTTACACTTTAGGAGGGGAGACAAATTACAGAAAGGAGGAAAGTAATAGAATATATAAGAAAAATACAGAAATGCGAAGGGAAGTTATGAGTTTTTAATTGACTGGGTGTCTTGGAAGGGCTGAAACGGCAGTTGAGAGGAAAGGGGAGGAGACGAGAGATTAATCAGGATAGGTCTTGTGGAGGAGATGTGACTTCAGAAAGGTTGAGAAGATGGGGAGAGCAATGGTCTGCCATATGTGAAAGAGGTGGAAGATCCAGGCAGAAGGAAGGGTGTGAATAAGAATTCGGTGATGGGAGAGATAAGAACGAGGCACAGTGAGTAAGGTTAGTTTTAAGGGAACAGAGTGTGAGAGCTGGGGTCTAGAGGGCATATGGAGAGGATACATAAGGGATTAAGGATTGATGGAGTGCCTTAAAGTCACTGGAGATTTTTGTGGAGTGCGGAGATTCCCACAGAGATGTTTCACAAAAAGTATCTGGAAGGATAATTGGTAGGTCAGATAGGATAGAAGATAAACGACCTAATCATTGCAATAAATATACTTGACAAAACTTAAGAAAATTATATGGTGTTTGTTAAGTGCTTACTACGGGTCAAGGACTGTTCTAAGCACTGGGGTAGATATAAGTTAATCAGGTCAAACACAGTTCCTGTCCCACGTGGGACTCACACTAAGTAGGAGGAGGAACAGGTATTTAATCCACATTTTATAGTTGAGGAAACTGAGGCACAGAAAAGTTAAGTGATTTGCCCAAGGTCACGCAGCAAGCAACTGGCAGAGTCAGGATGTGCTCCTTCCACTAGGCCATGCTGCTTCCAGGAACCAAACCTCCACAGGAAGCCTTGTCAATGGAAACCGAAGTTCTGGTAGGGTTCTGACCTTAACATAAGTGCTTAGTACAGCAGTCCACAGACAATAAGCACCCAAAGCATACAACTGATAAATCCAGACCCAAGCAAGACTCAGGATTGTACTGGCTTTAATAATACAACAATTTCAACTCACCACCACTGACTCTTTGGTTTTAAAAATCCCTAGATGTTAGGGCACTAATCGATCATATTTATTGAGTGCTTACTGTATGCAGAGCACTCTGTACTAAATGCTACTATAATAGAGGTGATAGATACATTCCCTGCCCACAAGGAACTCACAGTCTAGCGGACAACACGCAACATGCAGAGGCAGAAGAAGGCAAAGACTGAATCTGCAGGAATCCAAATGATAAAACTGTGCCTCTTCAGCCAGCGTGGCCGAAGCAGACCAGCGTGCCAGAGAAGCAGCGTGGCTCAATGGAAAGAGCACGGGCTTTGAAGTCAGAGGTCATGGGTTTGAATCCTGACTCTGCCAATTGTCAGCTATGTGAGTTTGGGCAAGTCACTTAACTTCTCTGTGCCTCAGTTACCCCATCTGTAAAATGGGGATTGAGACTGTGAGCCCCCCATGGGACAACCTGATCACCTTATAACCTCCCCAGCACTTAGAACAGTGCTTTGCACATAGCAAGTGCTTAATAAATGCCATTATTATTATTATTATTATTACCTAAGGCTACAGGCTTCAGCGGAAATACTGCCTTGATGCCACAGATGGTATAGCACAGAGCCATTTGGAAAGGTGAGCTGAAAGGCACCAAACCATTTAAGAACTACAGCCTGGTGAACTACCAACCACAGTAGATAAGGGCAAACCAGTGTGAAGATGGCCAGCGCATAGAACAGTGCTTTGCACATAGTAAGCGCTTAACAAATGCCATTATTATTATTATTATTATTATTATTATGGCCATAGTAGTTGAGTCAGCAGGACTCTTCTCTGTTTTCTCCAAGCTTATCAACGCAACAAAGCTGTTGGCTTTGCTCTCAAAAGGGTAGTTAATTCCCAAGAATTATGTGGGGTTTGTCTAATCAACTAGAAAGGAAAAAGAAAAAGGTGAAGATTGGAAAAAGGTAGTCATTTTAAATGACATACCAGTCAGTCCAAAAAATAAGATTTTACATTAAGATTGTATATTGGTGGATGAAATGTAGTTTCTATTAGCTGACCATACCTAAATTGTGACTGACCTGATAAGCCTGTATCCACTTCAGTAGTTAGAACAGTGCTTGACTTACAGTAAGTGTTTAACAAATACAATTATAATTATTAAATTGCTAAATCTTTTTCAGTGGTACTCATTTAAATTCTGGTTAAAATAAAATACAATAGCAAAATAAAAGCTACAGTGAATACCTGACTAGGACTTTGATTTTTAGGATATATTAGGCTTTTAAATTAGTCCCGATATTCCATAGATGTTATCAGGCATACTGTATTCTTTACTGAAAGTGATTTTTGCAGAACAAAGCTTGTCTGGTGAAAAGGCTAGGAGCAAGTGGAAGAGCAAATTAGAGTTAAAAGGATTAAGATTCCCCACCTTAGGAGGTTAAAATGCCAGGATTTTTAAAAGGAAATATAAGGCAGATGTGACACAGAGCAGAGTAGCTCTGACTTTCTCCTGCAAGTCAAATATCCTCATCTACATCCCAGGGATGACCAAAAAACTGAAAGTTTTTAAGGCATTCCCAGACTTCTTAGACCAACACGTCATGATTCATATGGACAGTCAGGTAACAATGCACTACATAAATAAGCAAGGGAGGACCCACTCCATTTCATCTTGCAAAGAGACTCTGGAAATCAGGCAACGGGCGCCACAAAACAGGATCTCGTTATTTAGTCTCCTACCTAGTAGAAGATGCAGATGCTTGAACTGACAGGTGGTGAACCCCCATGAGCAGCTAATCAGCAGCTCGGTTGCTGACAACCTATTCTCACAGAACGGCAATTCCAAGACAGACTTATTTGTCTTGATAAGTGGCCACATAAATGGCATTTATAGAATGCCCACTAGATGTAATGCACTCGAAGAATACAATAGAAGCACAATCTTCATAATGTACTGAAACTCAAACATGCAGGGTAGAGACTTATACCACACCACAAACCGTCCAAAATATTCCTTCCTGGAACCAGTGCCCAACCACAAAAACTCAGTTCGGTTGCCTGGTCCCCTGAAGATGAATTCTGTAACACACATCTGAAAATGTGTGCTAGAGTCAAACGAACTGATGAGCTAATGAGACCCATATTCGATTTCAAGTGAAACCAAAATTCCTCACCTCTAATTTATGGTCTCTAAAGGTTCATGGCCTCACCAGCTCATTAGCTCCCACACACCTTCACCTGGGATGAGGTCAATTTCTATTTATATGCACATACGGTATACGAGTCGCTTCTAGATGATCATTTCAGGATGTTATCCACGACATACCACTTGATGTGGAAATCTGGAAAGGGAGGGCTGGGGACAGAATCTGTACCTTCCAGCATGAATCTCGGGTTTCCTGGCAAACCAGCTCTAAAAGTTTTTTTAACATGTCTGATTTCTCGGGCAACTTGAGAAGGATAGCTAATAGAGAAGTTGACAAGACATTTAGCTACCTCAGTGAGAACACCCCAGCTTCCCACAGAGGCTGAGAGTGCCAATTTTGATCAAGCATATATACAGCCCTGCCGTAGTCTTCCCTAATGCCACTGCAAAGGCAGGCATGGAGGAGTTAAAAGGTGGAACGAAGGGCAGCCTAGAGTCCTCTTCATTGACTTCTTTCAAAATATTCCCGTGGTTTGGAAGACTGCAGCTTTGACAGAATATCTCTCTGAAGTTCTAGAGCTCCAGTGTCAACCTTTCGTGGGAGGTTTGTTTGTCATCAGCTGTATGTTGGAACTTGTTCCCTGACACTCTCCACGGACAAAGTGTTCTAGGGAAATAGGTTGTGCTGAAAAGTAGGCTGGGTTAGTGAGGATTTGTCTTTACCTCAAGCCCTGGCTGTGTTCTAGCCAACACAGGTCCCCCAACAGAGAAGAAAAAATTCTTTATAGAATTGAATGAGGCAAAATAATTAAAGAAAAGTAAATCAAAATAATTTAAATCTTATCCTACTGTTGAAACAGTGGAAATTGATCATTTTTAGAAGTACATTAAATCTTTCAGGCCTTCACACTACATGCAGTGCACAGGAAATGGATCAGGATATTTTTAGGGGAAGTAGCATGGCATGGTGGATAAAGCACGGGCATGGGAGTCAGAATCCCGGCTCTGCCATTTGTCTGCTGTGTGGCCTTTGGTAAGTCACTTCATTTCTCTGGGCCTCAGTTCCCTCATTTGTAATATGGGGATTAAGATTGTGAGCCCAAGCGGGTCAGGGACTATGTCCAACCCGATTTGCTGGTATCCACCCCAGCATTTAGAACAGTGTCTGGCACATAGTAAGCATTTTACAAATACCTCAATTATTATTAAATAGCGTGCAACTATTTTTAAGCCTTTCCTTCAAAAAATGATAATAAGGACAAAGAAAAAAGTGAGAATGGTGCCATCATATAGTCTAAAACTACAAATGGTAGATTATGGTGTTGGTGATTTTTTTTTTCAATGGCAGGGAGTCTAGTATTTCCATATACCAAAACCCTCCACAAAACACTACAATATAAATGGATTGAACAAAGAAGCCACGTATTGAATGAATCACAAAGAGAATTAACAAACTTTCCATTTTTAAATATGCTGTAATCAGAGCACATTTGAGGAATTTTCATGAAGCAGCACAGTGAAGCTTGTATTACCATTATGGCATATCTGTCTGATTAATAGAGGATTTCAGTTACCAATTCATAAATGTTAAACTTTTAGAGGAAAAAATGTTAATGTAATTGGCTTCTACTTCTGTTATGCGTACTCACCTTCAGCTGAGGAGACATAACTCATCTCACAGTCAATTATATTACTATTGGGTCTGTAACACTGTGGGAATAATATATTTCCTACTCCTAGGCTCAGGTCTTCTGTCAAATTCTCAGTCCCCAATTAATTAAAGTGGCAGTAACTACTTGAACTCCTCAAAATTGCAATTGGTACTGGTCCCATGGGAAATCATGTAATGGTTATTGATATATATATATATATATATATATATATATATATGTGTGTGTGTGTATATATATATATATTCATGCTTTACATTGAACATCTTGTTTAAAAAATGAACAAACAAGGGAAATGCCAACTGCAGGATCTACTAATCAATTGATGGTATATACTGAGTGCTTATTGTGCACACTGAACTAAGCATTTTGGAGAGTACAATACAACTCAACAGGCACAATCTCTGCCCACAAGGAGCCAAGCAATATATTTCTGAACAGCCTTAACTAAAATTTTCTTCATCTCCTAAAGTTAATAATAAAATAATCCTTATACATGGATGTATATTAATATAGCTACTCAAAGTTGGTGTCAGTGATGGTGAAGTTCACCTATGAGAGCATATATGGCTGGAAAAGTCAGTGGGACCCAGAGCCCCAACCACATTGTGAATACACAAAGACTGTCTCTTGCTTTGCTCTCTTATTTGTTGTCTGCAGCACCTGATACTGTAGTTGCTTTTGGGCCCTTGTCTCACAATCCTTCTCTAGATGCCATGGTTCCCAACAGCTTTGACACTGTGGGCCACCGCCTTCAATCAATGGTATTTATTGAGTGCTTACGGTGTGCCGAGCACTGTAGTAAGCACTTCAGGGATGTTTTTTCTATCTGAGACATGATCCCTGCCCACAAGGAGCTTATTGTCTGCAGGGGAAGAGAGACATGAAAATAGATTAGGGATAGGGAAGCAGCACAGAAGCAGCTGTGGCCTAGTGGAATGAGCATGGGACTGCGAGTCAGAGAACTTGGGTTCTAATCCTGGCTCTCCCACTTGTGTGCTGTGTGACCTGGGGCAAGTCACTTCACTTCCCTGGGCCTCAGTTCCCTCACTCACAAAGTGGGGATTTCATACCTGTTCTCCCTCCTACTCAGACTGTGAGTAGTGAGTCCCGTGGGGGACCTGGTCATTTGGTATCTATCCCAATGCTTAGTACAGTGCTTCACACATAGTAAGTACTTAAACACCACAACTATAGGGAAAATATAAGATAATGACATTTACATAAGTATTATGGGGCTGGGGTGAGTATCAGAGTGATTAAGGAGAAGCAGCGCGGCTCAGTGGAAAGAGCACGGGCTTTGGAGTCAGAGGTCATGGGTTCAAATCCCGGCTCTGCCAATTGTCAGCTGTGTGACTCTGGGTAAGTCACTTAACTTCTCTGTGCCTCAGTTACCTCATCTGTAAAATGGGGATTAAGACTGTGAGCCCCCCGTGGGACAACCTGATCACCTTGTAACCTCCCCAGGGCTTAGAACAGTGCTGTGCACATAGTAAGTGCTTAACAAATGCTATTATTATTATTAGTATTAAGGGGTAAACAACTGAGTCTTAGACTGCTCAAATAAGGAATGAAATGTGCAGGCTGAGAGCTGATTGACTTCCTTAAGGTCAATAGTGACGAGTTTCTGCTTGATGCAGAGATGGATGGGCAACTATTGGAGGTTTTGGAAGAGTGGGGAGATATGTGCAGAACAACATTTTTAGAAAAATGACATGGGCAGCAGAGTGAAGTAGGGACTGGAGAGGGGCAAGGCTAGAGTGACTTGCCCTAGGTCACAAGGTCACTGTCAAGCTAGTCCAAGTGCATAGAGCAGCTTGGTGGCAGTTGTGGATGGAGACAAGGGGGCAGACTCCAGAGATGCTGTGAAGATAGGACCGGCAGGATTTGGGCACTGAAAGAATATGCCAGTCGAAGGAGAGATAAGATCAATGAAAATCACATAGGGGACATGGTACTCCTTTATCTGGCACTCTGCAAAGAGCACGTCCACTGAGTGGGTGTTTATACACATTCATACAATTTCTAAATCTTTTATTCTCCATTTACTCCCAATCCCTTGGAGAACACATTCACTCCCATAGCTTCAACTACCATTTCTATTCGCATGATTCCCAAATCCACATCTCCAGCCCTGAACTTTCTCTTTCTCTGACAGCTAGTATTTCCTCCTGTCTTCAGGACATCTCTACTCGGATGACACCGCTGACACCTCAATCTTAGCATGTCTGCTGTGTGGCCTTGGGCAAGTCACTTTACTTCTCTGGGCCTCAGTTACCTCGTCTGTTAAATGGGGATTGAGACCGTGCCCCCAAAGTGGGACAGGGACTGTGTCTAACCGGATTTGCTTGTATCCATCCCAGCTCTTAGCCCAGTGCCCTGCACATAGTAAGTGCTTAACAACCTTCCCAGACTGAGCCCCCTCCTTCCTCTCCCCCTCGTCCCCCTCTCCATCCCCCCGTCTTACCTCCTTCCCTTCCCCACAGCACCTGTATATATGTATATGTTTGTACATATTTATTACTCTATTTATTTTACTTGTACATATCTATTCTATTTATTTTATTTTGTTAATATGCTTGGTTTTGTTCTCTGTCTCCCCCTTCTAGACTGTGAGCCCACTCTTGGATAGGAACTGTCTCTATATGTTGCCAGCTTGTACTTCCCAAGTGCTTAGTACAGTGCTCTGCACACAGTAAGTGCTCAATAAATACAACTGATTGATTGATTGATGTGCAAAACAGAACTCCTTGCTGACCTCCCTGCCACCCGTCTCTCCCCATTCCAGTCCATACTTTTCTCTGCTGTCCAGATCATTTTTCTACAAAACCATTCAGTCCACGTTTCCCCACTCCTCAAGAACCTCCAGTGGTTGCCCGTCCACCATCGGATCAAACAGAAACTCCTTGTCATTGGTTTTAAAGCACTCAATCACCTTGCCCCCTTCTCCCTGATTTCCTACTCCAACCCAGCCTGCACACTTTGCTCCTCTAATGCCAACCTACTCAATGGACCTAGATCTCATTTCTCTCACGCCAACCTCTCACTTCTATCCTGCCTCTGGCCTGGAACACTCTCCCTTTTCATATCTGACAGACAATCGCTTTCCCCACCTTCAAAGCCTTATTAAAAGCACATTTCCTCCAAGAGGCCTCCCCTAAGCCCTCATTTCCTCTTATCCCACTCCATTCTGTGTCACCCCTGCACTTGGATTTACACCCTCTAGTCACCCCTTCCTCAGCCCCACAGCATTTATGTACATACTTGTAATTTATTTATTTAAAGTAATGTCTGTGTCTCCCTCTAGACTGTACGTTCACTATGGGCAGGTAATGTGTCTACTAATTCTGTTATATTGTACTCTCCCAAGTGCTTAGTACAATGCTCTGCACAGGGAATAAATATGATCGATCGATATACATTGTCATTCTGCAGTCACTTTAAATTGGTTTTAAATTATAAACTACGCATTTATTTTCTTTGAAATAACAAAGAAAAAATTTCATAATTTTATAGCTTTTTGGCAGAAATTGCATATTAGTTTTTGGAAGGCACCTACAGTGCTGCTGCTGCTTCATAACATTTTTCTGTTTCTGCCATAATTAGTTGTGTGATTTTACACGTTCTATCATATCATTAAAAATTTCATCCTGACACTTTTGAAGGCCTTTCAAAGTATAAGACTATTTCTTGCAAATACACTCTAGATGAGCTACCTGCATGGTAAAACAGGTAAACTAAACTAGCTCTCTTCTCTCCTTCAAAGCCCTATTGAGAGCTCACCTCCTCCAGGAGGCCTTCCCAGACTGAGCCCCCCTTTTCCTCTGCTCCTCCCTATTGCCCCTACTCCCTCCCTCTGCTCTACCACCTTCCCCGCCCCACAGCACTTGTGTATATTTGTACATATTTATTATTCTATTTATTTTATTAATGATGCATATATATCAATAATTTTATTTATCTATTTTGATGCTATTGATACCTGTCTACTTGTTTGGTTTTGTTGTCTGTCTCCCCCTTCTAGACTGTGAGCCCACTGTTGGGTAGGGATTGTCTTTATCTGTTGCCGAATTGTACTTTCCAAGTACAGTGTTCTGCACACTCTAAGCGTTCAGTAGGATTGAATGAACAGAAAATGCAAATAAATTTGATTCAAAAGTTGCATATCTCAATTCATGTCTTTTAAATTTTTAAAGTTGTTTTCCTGTAAATGTATTTTCTAATGTAAGAAGGTCAAGAGATTTAGACTAAGAGATCAATTCATTTATGATCATATTTTATCTGAAAAATAAAATATTTGGTTCACACTTGGTGTCATTTAATAGTGTATTACTTAAAACTGATGTTTCTTCTCTCATTTTATAAAGCATTTAAATGAGGTAATGAAAGGGAATATTTTTAGTTCAGAATGCCTCTAAAATAAAATGGAGTATGCCCAATTTGAAATTGGATCTGCAAATGTGAATACACGATGCATACACATGACAGAATGGGCCCTAGTAGCTCAAGAAAATAGTTCGAAGTTTCTATGAGGAAACTCCCTTTCTTCTGACAGATCCACTTATGCAGATCATGTTGTATGAAATATCTGAAAAGCTGAAAAAGTCACGAGAAGGTTTCCAATCCAATCATAGAGATTTTTTTAAAGGCTCATCTCCTACTGATTTTCAACGTATTTCTTTGAAAGGGCAAAGAAATGATATTTGCTCTCTCTCCTTCCCTTCTCTACTGACTGTAGAGATGCTTACATACAAGACAATCAATGAGAAGGAGCATATAATAATAATAATAATGATAACAATGATAATTGTGTTTTTTTAATAAGTCTTTACTGTGTGCCAAGCACTGTGGGCCAAAATTGTTTCATAACTCCAGCAGGAGGAGAAACTTAGGGAACATTTTTCCCTTCCTATCCCTCGAGAGCAAATGTGAATGTAGCCAAGATCTGGAATCTTTCTACTCAAACCACATGAACAAAGTTTTGACCTGCTCAATAGAGCTAGCATATGAACCTAGTTCTTTAGCAGGGGTGTATGCTGGTCTGCTAAGCCATTTTAATTTATTATAGCAAAAATACAGTTTTTTATGCATTTCTTTTGGAAACACTATAATTTCAGAACTTATGAAATATCGAAGTACCCATAAAATTCTACTACTTTTCCCCTTCAAAAGTATTTGTTACATTATGAAAAATGGAATGGATCTTATAATCCACAGTCTATTGCCCTTCAGAAAACATGTCATAATCACATAATTACATTTTTTTAATTACTCTTTAACACCTCGTATTTCACAAGCAAGTTATTTTGAGATTTTCGTAGTTTGAGTAACCGTATCTTGTTTCTGTTTTATGCTAAAATAAAGAGTGGATTTATTAGTGTAAATGACTAAGTTCTTTGAATTGCTTCATCAGTAAGATTAATTTATTTTCTTTTAATTAGGTCCCTGTGGCTAATACTGGCTAGTAGTATTAGCATGTCCTGCACAGAAAGTGGAGCTTAGAGACTTCATACAGACTTCAGTCACATTTACATGCCCACAGCAATGGCATCAAACTGAGTTGTAGACAAGTCATAATTAATGGTACTGAATTATTAACACCCAAATTTTTTTTGAAATAAGATGAATGTCAGACTCTCTTAATGATACTGTGATTTGGACAAATGTCACTGAATTTAATAAAGGTATCTGGTGCCCGAGGACAGTTACCTTCTCATTAGCCCTTTCGAGGTCTAAGATCGGGGCATCTGCCTTCTCCTGCAAGATTGCACAAATCTCAGACCAGGAGAATAATTCCAGTTTGCCTTCTGGTTGTCTTTTTAACCCAGAGCCTGCTCCCAAATGCTGATATAAAGTATGAAGGGAGGTTAGTTTCTCCTGTGAGAAAAGAAGGAAATTAAGGCCAGTGTAAAAACATGCACGATCCCAACTATTCATACGGTGAGATGCAACCTAAAAGGGACACAATTGGTCTGCTTGAAATTTCAACACACTATAGTTTTAAGAAAACTTATTAGACTGTGGAAAGTACATTAATGTAGCCAGAACAGATGGACCTGCTTATGAACTTTTTATAATTATAAGGTATAATTTCATGTTTACATTAATCATGATACTGCCCCAAACCAAAGGAAGCAAGTTATTTGCAAAGAAAAATAATGTTAGTCTGAAAATGAATTAAAATGATTTTTTTTATGGTATTTGTTAAGCACTTACTATGGGCCAGGCACTGTATTAGGCACTGGGGCAGATATGTGACAATCAGGTTGGACTTTTGTTCTAGCAGTTTGTTTGTAAAGGTAGAGAGCAGCATGGCACAGTGGAAAGAGCCCGGGCTTAGGAGTCAGAGGTCATGGGTTCTAATCCCGGCTCCACCACTTGTCAGCTGTGTGCCTTTGGGCACGTCACTTCACTTCTCTGTGCCTCAGTTACCTTATCTGTAAAATGAGGATTAAGACTGTGAGCCCCACGTGGGACAACCTGATCACCTTGTAACCTCCCCAGCTCTTAGAACAGCGCTTGGCACATAGTAAGCACTTAACAAATACCAACATTAATTAATTAATTAAAGGTAATTTCATCCCTTCTACAGTGTCACTGAGTCTAACTTAATAATAATAATTATGGTATTTGTGAAGTGCTTACTATGTGCCAAGTGCTGTTCTAAGCACTGGGGTAAATACAAGGTAATCAGGTTGTCCCACATGAGGCTGATAATCAATCCCCATTTGACAGATGAGGTAATTGAGGCACAGATAAATTAAGTGGCTTGCCTAAGGTCACACAGCGACAAGTGGCAGAGTCGGGATTAGAACCTACCTCCTCTGACTCCCAAGCCCTTGCTCTTTCCACTAAGCCATGCTGTTAAGCCCCTTAAGCTATCTGATGGAGGGAGACAGGGTAGGAGAATTCTTTGGACCCCTCAAGTAAATACTACTCTTCTATAGTCTTGGGTGTAAGAATTACTCATCACTTGGCACAGTTTAAGCGGTTAAATGATCATTAGTAATAACAAAAATAGCACCTCCAAACTAGTAAGGAAAAAGTGTGACGGAAGAACAAAATGCCTTCCAACGGATTCAATTAGAAAGAACAAATGAAAGTGTACATATAATACTTCATTTTTGTGTATTTAATAAAGGTCTCTTAGGTCACTTTCCAAGACCCATTGACATGAAAAATGTCTTAGAAAAGAGAGACAGAGACAGAGAGAGAAAGAAAGAGAGAGAGAGAGAGAGAGGAACTAAACATCTGAATACATCACTCAAGCTTAAGTGGGAACTCCTGAGGTAAGTTTTCTTGCATCTATCAAAACGCTACATATCATTTTACTACTTTCATGGAGCTTAACAACTTTCCCAAATGCTTTCAAAATACTAAAGTTAAAGATGGCTGTCTAACCATAACTAAATCAAGAAGCCATGAGAGAGTTTGGAAATATCATTCCTTTTGTACACAGCTAATGTTAGAAGTTTGTACTTTCCAACTGTGATTAGTTGTTTTAAAATCTTACAAATATAAATAACCAAAAGCAATGAACAGGCAATAAAAATTTCACAAAAAAAAATCTTCAATTGATCAAGTGCTTCCTCAGTGATAATTCACTGTGTCGCCATTCTGTCCTTTTTGCTTGGGCTGTGATAAACCAAGCATGATAATCATCCATTTGGCGTGAAAAAGAAATCCCAAGACTCAAAATCAATTCACACATGTTGAACCCAACCACAATGCTGTAGACATGCTGACTTTACAATACAGTCAGGATTCCAGTTTCCTTTACTTTAATCATTATCTGATGTGTAGAACAATTCCAACTGCTTCATGTGGACACAATTTAAATCCCAGACTGTAAGAAGGGTGGAAAGAATGTTTCCTTTTTACTCAGTTGGCATTCGTGTTCATATTTGTTGGAGTAATGAGCTCAATATGCTGGACAACTCAGATAAAGTAATTCTGTGCTAGATTAGTCATGTACCTTATGTATAAAATTAAAATGCCTAGCAACCTCTCTATTTAGATAGGCAATGTCTGCATGAGATGAACACGTTTTGAAATAAACTAATGAAATAATTACTAAATACAGGATTTGAGAGCTATCAACTTGCAAGTCAACAATGGAAAAAACTATAATCTAGTGCCAAGGTAAAATAATTTGCATTTCCCATGATCTCTGGTTAGTATTTAACCTAGTAATTAACCCTCTGGACTATAAAGCTTACAAAGGTCCCAAATATAAAAATAAATACTTATTGTGAGCAAAATTAATACCGTGGGATGGCTCCAGAAAAAAAAAACTGCCTTACTTGATATGTTTGGCTCTGAGAAACAGCAGAGGAAAATTAGCATTGAAAATGACAGAAGGGTTAAACTACTAAACATCTTTTCTTGCAAAATAGGATGACAAAGAACTAAGATAGGGACCAAATGTGCAGATATTACATGCGTATTTCAAAATATGCAGCTTAAAATGATCTTTGGAGATATACCAGATAAAACTTAAAAGTAGCCATCTGATATATGTAAATGTATAAAGCAAAGATTAGGTAGAGGCCTTTTTTTGACAGTCGTCTTGTCTCTGGTAATACCTCAGCATCTTTATGGTAAGCCTTGGTAAGCTTCTGGATTTCATTTTCAGATTCTGTGGTATGCATGTTTTCTTTATTGCAGCAGAGTAGCCCATCTTGTACTTCCACTTTTAAAGTGTCCACTAAAGCCCCCCTGTCTGCATACTTAGTGTGCAGATCATTTAACTCTTTATTGGCATCAGCCAGGTTGTCCTGTGCTTCCTGCAAAATAAAAAGTGACTCCCAAAAAGTTAACTTTATTTAGCTCTGCAGCAGATGATTTTTCCATACATTTAGAGCAATTTTAAAATATGCAAAAAGGAAAGTACCAGTGTTAAAACAGAATCTGCATGAGGACTCGGACATTTAATTAATACCGTTTCAGTAGCTTTTTATTCTCAACTCCAAAAAAAAAATAGAGCAGACCCTCCAGAATCACACCAGTTCATCTACCTTGCTTCTCTTCTCTCAGAGACCCATGTTGTAATTGTTTTATTTAGGGACAGGGATAATAGCCTTTCACCCTTCCAAATTTAGCAAAATCATTTTCTGTACTCCCAATGGAAGTAATAAGACTAGTTACTTGAAAATTAACAAATTATCAGGGTTTCTAATTTAAGATTAGGGTAATAATAATAGAAACATGATGCCATTTTAAAAAAAACCTAGGGAAGTGATTATCTTATAATGTGGGGAAAAAAATCCAGTGTCTAATAAAAACAACCCTGGGTTGAGGAGTTGAGGATATGGAAACTTGCTTTGTCTAATTTATATTGCCAAGAACCCACTTTAATATGTACCATAAAATTACTTATAGCATTCATATGTTAAAATATAGCATGAATACTACACAGGGGTCAAATACTAATGTAAAAAGCTGAAATTATAATAATGCAGACAAATTTGGGATTGGGAAGAGTTTAATTTCACATTAATCTAACAATCGGTGTTGTTTTAAAAGTGAATTTGGAATTTACCAATTAGGCATAATCTGATAAAGAAATAGTGAACCCCACAAAAAAGTGTGGAGGGGGAACATATTCCAAATCCTCATATGTTATTAGACTCATAATACTTGACAGCCATGATGAGCATGTTTAGGTCAGGGGTCAACAATGTTTCCTAGATAGTAAATGAGGAATGTATATTAAGAGATCCAGACACACCAATACTTGGAACTAAGATTTTCATATACTAACCTCGCCAAACTGTTCAATATAATATTTGAAAACATGAAATACTTTGACTATTCATATTTTTGATGTGTATGCCATAGTTCCTATTTTCATGCAATTTTGCCATTTGAAATTTATTACGTTTCAGTTCCATTTAAAAACTAGATTTCACTTTAAGAATAGAGTACTTTTTCCCCCCATAACAAATAATTAATTCCAAGTTAATCTGCATATAGCAAAGACCAATGTCAAAATCAAAACACATTGGTAGTGCACAAAATCCAAAGTGCACAGAAATACATTTCAAAATAATATTAAAAGTTTAGCGAATAGAGATTAGACTAACTTTTTGAAAAGAAGAAAAACAAAAAGCACTGAGTAGAAATTTTACTACGGCAAAATAATAACCTAAACATATCTCCAAGGAAAAGATTCAATCGAATTACACCTTCAATTTTTTATTTTGAAAATGTATCTTCTCTTTAGAAGACTCCAGCTCTTTAAATGTTTTTTCCAAAATAACTTTCATGTCCTTTCTCTTACAAAACATAAATGTAAGGAAATGTTTTCCTTATTAAGCCAAACAAATGCAAATCCTTGGTTTATCTTAAATACTTCATCATTAAACTAGAAGCTATTGAAACTACTCTTTCATTACCTAAATTCAAATCAAGTCAGTCTGAAAATTGTTTTATTGCTCCTAAGTGAGTCTTATCATGGAGCTTTGGGCTTAAAAACATTGTAGAAGCCAAAAATAATAGGGATATTATTATTATAGATTTTTATGGGAGGCCTTCTTTTCGTCTGTAAACTTAAATAATCTTATTACTAAACTTGTCTAAGACAGAAGGTCAAAAGCAATGGCATCCACAAGGACTGCTCTTCCTATATGTCATGAGGGCATTCAGTGGTCTCTAGCTCCATATAACTTCAGGGTCGGTCACATGCGGTCCTACTGGGAAGGCTTGTGGCAGGTCATCAGTTGGTCCTGCACTGTTTGTGATTTATTTTCCTTGACAGTTCATTCTTCTTTCTGTCAGACCGCTCTTTTTGCTTTCTTTGCAGCCACCCCCTTGGTCTTCCCACTGCTGTCTCTGGCACTGTTTCACAACAAAGCGCATTACTAAGCCAAAGCCTGCTGAGTCGACTTTTCAACTGTGCTAAAGATCATGTGACATTCATCCTCCCAAATAACAATTCACTGTGGGTAACATGTTCCTAGTTACTCTGTGGCTTCCAGACCTGGATCTTGGAAGAGTTTGGAAACTACTAACAGTTCTGCTTGCTTAACTCATTGAGAGAGTCCTGGCAGAATTCTCCGATTAGAGAAATCCATTTTTTCTTATGGTCACTTTCTTTTGTGCCTCTTGAATCCTCACTTTAAGCAACTCTGTCTTTCCCCTGCTATCCCCTGAATTAAACGAGAAAAAAATAAACCGCTTCTTCAAATTACAAGCTAATGGCTATACATTTTTTTCTCTCCAACAACAACAAAAAATACAACCAGTAAGTGGGACATGAAAAGTGAAATCTAAACTCTATTGTTCCAATGCATACTATAAAATTATTGTGAACCATCTAATTCAATACGAGGTAACCAAACACTTCCATTTTTAAAGCAACAAATTGATAAATAATTTGAAAGCCAATAATTCGCAATCCACATATTCAACTCAAATAAGATGAGAAATATAAATTTGAGATTTTTCAATCATCAAACTAGACCTAGGTTTCACCAGACTGGTGACCTGCCCACCTGCATCCATTTATTACCAAAAAACAAAAAACAAACATATTCTCCACTCCACGTGGGAACAGAAAAGATTTCTCTGGCTTTTATAAAGGCCATCTCAAATTTGCATTAAATTATTCCCCATTTCTAGTCAATCACTTGCTGAAAACGACGACTTTTTGTCTAAATTTGCATTGGCTTTTGCAAATATCATGAATGCCTGTTAAAATTCAAATACTATCTTACACCTCTTAATCACTTGCTATTTTAGACTAAATTGACATGGTAGCTTCCACACTAAGAAAAAAAATAATTGGGAGCGCAAAAGTTCACAATACTATAGCTAAAGATTTACAGACATTTATAGGAGTCATAACTTCGGGGCAAGTTTAAAGAAAACATAATGACAGAGAATATTTCTTTTCGGTATCTGTGAAGCTGTCAATTCAGCACTCTTTTGACCTCAGCAACAAACAAGGAACATGTTCTGCTTCAGGCGGAAGGCTATGTGTGTAGAGCCAAACAGTGCGAGTGTTACCTCATTATAAGTATCTTCAAACCTGTTTTGGTAATCTGTCAAGGTACTTCTCAAAGTCTCAAGGACAAGAGAGAGCCCGGGAGCTTTATCTTTGTCCTCGTGGATGCCTAAAGAATGGTAGAAGATGAGAATAAATTCCTTAAAAATCACAAAGAGGAAATGTCAGCTAAACTGTAATAGAAACATTACAACTAGTTAGGGTGGGCAGTGACAATACAGCACACCAAAGAGCAAATTAAGTCTCCAAGACATAGTGTTGCACAGTAACATTTTTAATACTCCACCTAAACAAATCAATCAGTGGTATTTATTAAGCACTAAGCAAATGGTCACAGAACAGATGAAATAAACATAAAGAAGCAAAATTATACTTTTCAGATATCCTCTACCTCAAGATTTTTTTCTCATAACCCAGTGACTAATAAAACTGCCATTTACCTAGTTTTTCCAATGGGATAATTAAACACTTGCTCCAAAGGGATATATCTGGAAGTTGCTTTATATGCATTGCATTTTTTTGGATTTCAACTTGTGGTCTAATTCTACTTAATTTACTACTTAATTTAAAATGATTTCTAAGCAAGCAATCAGAGAATCTTCTATTAATCTTGGAAATATGATTAAACCATTAAAATTCAGTTGAATTACAATTCCATATAAAAAAAAACAAAAATACACATCCCATATAGTCAAAACTGATACTCATTATACAGTGGGTACTTTAAAAACTATTAGAGGATAAAAAAAAAATTAGTTTATTTGGCTTAAACGTGGCCGAATGTAGTTTAAGATACTGCTTCTAATGAAGCAACCTCAGTTTAAAAAATTACTTTGCATTGATTAAATAGTCATAGATGACTACTAAGCCTATGTTCTCATCCCTGTTTTGGAGTCAGTGAAAATAGCAAGCTATTGGTGTCAGATATTTTTCTTTAGCATATTTTAGAAAAGAAAGTCTAATGAATATTTCTACAGAAACTTTCTTTTTAATAAACATTTTTTCCCCTACCTTCTAAACTCAGTCCATTTCACCAACAAAAAAAGACATGGTTTTAAAACACTCAACAGTGACTGTAGAGCTTTGGGCAATTTTCACTTTTGATTTTCAAATTACGACTGTCCTTGGTTAGTTTATAAATAAAAAATACAGAAAATATATTTACAGCAAGCATCAACTTAAACCAAATCATTCCATAATTATGAATTGCGTCATATCAGACTATTTTCTGTATTAAACTGTGCTTTCATTTTATACAAAATCTTTTGTTAATAAAATCATGGCTCTGATTAACATTTATTTATTTTGAGTTGGGGTACTTAGTGAGCATAATACATCTCAGAATTCTGGGAACGAGAGCACAATATAATTTAAGCCAATCCATATACAATTGAACACCTAAGCTAACGAAATGCCATTCTATGCCCAGGGTCACAAATAACAAATGCCAGAGGAGCTGATTGCCTTTTTTGATGTGTAATACTATATTCTATTTTATGTGATTACTGGGTGCTGGAAACACCTTAGTGTTGAGAAGCCTTCCCTCTTCAGAACAACATCTCTCAGATTTTCAGTCAGACAAAAATCACACCAGATCTTCTGGAGCAAGGAACTCCAACTTCAAGGACCAACTTGAACAATAATACTACTTTGAATTCATATTGCACTTATTTTTCAAAAGTTCTCTCTGCTTTTTATCCTCACAACAGCTCTTTGAGGCAGGGAGAGGCTATTATTTTCCTGTTTAAAAATAAGGAAACCTACGAAAAGAGAGCTTAAGTGACACAGCCCATCAGTGGCAGAATCTCAGCTTCAATATGCAAATCCAGTTCTTTCCCCTAGGCTACACTCCCTCCTACCACAGTAGAAGGACGAGAATGGATAATTGCCTTTCAGGCAATCATTAAAAATGTGGGTTGAGCAAGAAGGCACCACAGCCAAGACTGGTTTGATGAAAATGACTCTGATTAAAACACCACTTCCAGTGATGCAAGGAGGACATCCTCAACTCCTTCAAAGTGCCTCCAGAGGTAGGCCTCTCAAAATCAGTGGCATGACAGGCAGATCAATGTGGAAAGCAATTCAACAAAAAAAAAAAGCCACCGGCCGCATGGACTTAAGATGGTACTGATGGTGCCCCAGGCCTCTTTCTTTACCAGATGGACTCATGACTCCACCGGAAGCCTGTCGCCCCCATCGCGGTTCCCGGAGCTCAGCTCCCGGGATGACCGTGCAGCACCAGCTGTGTAGTCTTCAGCCACTGCTAACCATTCATGGGGCCTCTCTACCAGGTGGCCGTGCAACTCTCCCGGGTGCCTGCTGTGCCCATTGCATCTCCCCACCAGCTCTGCTCCTGACATGCCCTGTGCACCGCTAGCCCTGTGGACTTAAAACACCGCTAAGCATTTGCCACACCTCTCTCTCCACCAGACGACTGTACCACTCCCGCTGGTGCCTCCCATTCCCTCATCCTCCCCGCCTCCCCAAGGCCCTCAGCATGCTCCTCTACTGGACTGCCATGCTGACTCCCCAAGATCCCACACTACCGCCCCTCCACATCACCTCCATCTGACCTGCTTTGCACTATCCCAGCTAGAAAGAGAAAAGGAGCCACAGCACGTCACCTCCACAAAACCTTAGCAAAGCTGGGGCAGCTGCTGCTGTCACTGTGGCTGCAATTGTGACTGTGGACTCTGAGCCACAAGGAGACTGAAATTCTACTCTTCCAGTCACGATACCCTACTGATCTGTGATTTTTGTCTTTGTGATGTCTTAGTGTTTTTGTTTCATCTCTCAGTCCCCTTTCCCCATTGAGCCCCCCAAGGGATAGGGACATGTTTCATTCCCACCTGTATATTCTTTCCCAGTGCTTAGTACAATGCACTGCCCACAGTAAGCCTGGCTCTCCCTATTGCTTGCTATGTGACCTCAGGTAAGCAATTTCACTTCTTTGTGCCTCAGTTTCTTCAACTGCAAAATGGGGACTAAACACCTGTTCTCCCTCCTACTTAGGAGCTGTAAGTCTCATGTGGGACAGGAACTGTACTTGACCTAATTAACTTCTTTCTACCCCAGTTTCTCTCCCTCAGGATGGCACCTGGAGAGTTTCCAGTCTTCCACCAGCCTCGGCTATGGGAGGGAGAGTCAAGCAGAGGCATACCCATTCCATTCCTAGCATGGGCAGTGGCTAGCCAGTGAAAGGCTATCTCCTACAAGTCACAACTCACCTGTGTTGGGCAGCAGCAGTACGGGAGAGAGTCGAAGGTGGAAGCTAGAGTTTACTGCACGCAAGAAGGCAATGGTAAACCACTTCTATACTTTTACCAAAAAAAACTCTATGGATGCACTGCCGAAACAATTGCATATGGAGAGTGGGACGTTCTGGGAGACACATGTCCATGCAGTCACTATGGGTCAGGGATGACTCGACAGCATAAGACAAGACCCCAGCTTAGAAAAAGTAAGCACTACATTACTACTACTAAAACAACAAGCAAGACCAAGAAGAGGTTGCCAAAGCTAATAATGACATCCAGGGCTATGGTAACCGCCAAAAAATGTACTTATGGCTGTAAGACCTAGACCAAACCACAGAAGACTTATCAATCTAGCTTCTACAGTAGTTTAGCTAGTATCACCTACAATTCCTACTCAACATGAAATGGCAGAACAAGATTACCCATAACGAGGCCCTGGAACACAGCTCAGCTGCATTGAGGCAATGCTCAGATCGTAAGCCCATTTTGGGCAGGGAATGTGTCCGCTAATTCTGTTGTATCGTACTCTCCCAAGTGCTTATTACAGTGCTCTGCACATAGTAAGGCACTCAAGAAATACCACTGATAGATTGATTGAAGATATTACAGTGTGTTGTGCAGGGCACCTGGTGCAGCGTGGTCTAGTAGACCTAAACTCTACTACTGGCCCCTTGGGCAAGTCAAAACCTCCCTGAGCCTCAATCTTGTCATCTGTAAAAAGGGAACAACTTTACCATTTGCTACTTCAGAAGGATGTTGTAAGGATAAAGAGAGAAAACTGATATTGATACTCTTTGGAAAATAAAAACATAGAAATTACCCCCACTGAACTAAATGGTCCAGGCAAACCTTTTGCCAAATAGCAGGCACTCCTTGGGGAATCAAATTCAGAGCTGGCTCATTTATTTAAATGAGGTAGAAGACAAAAATCTTTCATGAATAATAGGTGGGTGAGTCACATGACAGTGGTGGCAAATACTGAATTTACTTTCTCCATTGTTTCTACATCCTGAATGAATAGCCGAAGCCAGGATGGTGAGGTCATCAAAATTTTGATTAATCAAATCGATCCATCAATGGTACTTATTGAGTGCTTACTGTGTGCAGAACACTGTACTAAGTGCTTGGAAGAGTATGATACAACAGAGTTAGTAGACACGCTCCCTGCCCACAATGAGCTTACAGTTCCTACTAGCATTGTAGATAAATCTTGAAGCAAGATTTATCTGGAAAAATATTTTTCTGGTGAGTGTAGGTTCAAAGCTTTAATTGAAATAGTTTTCAAAACATAGACATGAGACTGTGATTAATGACTCAGAAAAATAAGGGAAAAGTGAGAAGAAACCTAAATCCTGTGTGGAAGACAATAAAAATCCTTAGGATGTGTTTGGAATTTCTGCACCACCCTACCACAGTAAAAATTAATCATAAAAATCAAAAAAGGCAGGGACATGCTAAAAGGATTGGACCACCATGGACTAGCTATTATATTATACTCTCCCAAGCACTCAATACAATGTTCTTCACACAGTTAGTACTCAATAAATACAACTGATTGAATGATTGGTTGATTGATTGAAACAGCTGAGAGAAGGAGGCCTCTATAATTGTTAGAGCGCTGGGACAGAAGGGAAGCCTCCTCAGGAGCCGTGTGAGTTAACAGGTTGCACCACCCTGGCCTGAGACCTCACAACTGAAACGACATGGTCCACAACTAAAACTAGAAGTTTACACTATTTTACTACTAGAAAATCCAAAGGATCATATTAAAATAGTCATCTAAGTGATTGAACTGAGGTTACTTCATTCCTGCTCCCTTCTTTTCTCCTCTATTTTTACATACAAGTATTTGAATATTGGGTGAAATATTCTGTGTCCAACCTGATTACCTTGTATCTATCACAGCGCTTAGTATAGTGCTTGGCACATAGTAAGTGCTTAAATACCATCATTCATCCGTATTTGCTGCAGTGGGAGTCACTTGCCTGCTAGTAGGTCCTCAAACAACATTTGGCCTGGCCTCCAGTTCTTATTATAAATATGAGTTTAAGAAAAAGGTTGTGGGGTGGGGTGTCAGTTAGAAATATAGAGGGTAAAGAAAGATATAATTAATGGTTGAGTCCCAAATGGGATAGGCAATGACCTACAAATCCCAAATTCATGGGATCATGCTGAGCCATTATGAAGTCTTTTCAGTGGAGTTTGGGCCAGGTACAAATAGTTCCCCGGCTTCTACAGACCATGTTTATTTTTCCCTCCCTGGATCAAAGTTGGGACCAAAATCAGCCATCCTGTATTTAGAACTCATTGTGGGCAGGGAATGTGTCTGTTATATTGTAGTCTCCCAAGCACTTTGTACAGTGCTCTGCACACAGTAAGTGCTCAATAAATACGACTGACTGACAGTAAGCTCTCAAATATGACTGACTGACTAAAGGATGGTATTTGGAATTAGGAACTCCATTCAAGATCCAATTGAAAGTTGTGCGTATACCCCAGTGTCTATGACAGAACCAAACTCCCAAGCCAGACAAGATCAATGTTGGGTTTTAATTAGAAATACCAACAGGAAAAGATCACAACAGAGAATGCTAAAGATAAGGTTTGTAAGTAGTATTTACATCATCTGAGGTTCATCAAGACTGCCAGGACCAACCTACAGACCTGATTAACAAGTCAGCTGCTTAGGCTATGTGCTGCCTGAAACTTTTGTTTGGGGATAAACCAGGAAATAGGGTCTAAAATCACCCCCAAATTAAAATAATGACCAAAATGGCTTCCTTTTAAACCCAGGTATAGCTTAGATGGAGAGAAAATCATTACCGCATAAAAATTACTTCTGGGCGGGTCTCCAAGCAGCAGGCAGACATCCCCTCTCAGTCAATAGGCAGCTTTCACACCCTCACTTCTCTCCACTTTGCTCTCAAGAGAGCTCAGCTATGCCCTAAGGGCCTTGGGGGGTGGCCTGCCGGGGGCTGGGGGTGGGGGGTTGAATTTTCCCCTATTGACTGATGAGCCAATCCCCTCCCCAAATATTCCAAATGACCCCTGAGGGGCCTGGACCTGTGACCTTGCTCTCTAACATACAGTAAATCCCCTGGACTGTGGGGATTACCCTCCCAGCAACCTACATAGCAACCAAACAATTGTGGTAACATCTCGTGAAAGTGAGCCTCGGCCCACTTCCAGTTTAGCCTAGGCTCACTTCTGGTCCAGTTTATCACTCCCATGTTGGGTGGTCCAAAGGAAGGGCCGGAGTCAGTCAGTCCCAGGATTTCTGATCATACAGAATAATTTAACTGTACAGAGATGAGTAACAGATACACTGGGAAATAAGAGTGATGAGATTTTTTTTTCTATTATGAAACGCCACATTTGAAAGTGTGGGCGATCCACCAGGGTCAACGTGGTCTTGAAGCTATATGGTATCACTGAGTCATTAAATGTTGGGAAATTATTACAGCCACATCCCTTCATTATACAACACAATGGCATCTTGACAAGAAAGTTATATGGTTCCAAAACAAGTCTCGATATAAAAATTGTGGCAGATTGGCCATTGATCTAGATATTAAGCATCAGCTAAAAAGGCAAGTATGGACCATAGTGCACATACTATCCATATATTTCTGCAAACTAAGTGACTAGTAAAATCTCTATTTTATTAGCTCTGACTTTTTAAATTAGATCACAAGGCAAACTAGAAATATGAGAATTAACCTATACTGTAGTTCAGCAGAATAGAAATATGAAAAGTAAACTTCACTTTTACTTCAGATCCATGAAATCACATTTTAAAATGTAGGTGTAAATTTTTTTTAAAAAGGCAAAAACCCAAAATGGGCAAGTCACTAAAACAATGTATTGTAGTGTCATCTCCTGAAAAATATGAAGAGACCAAAGGAAAAATGGCAGGACTGTAGAAAATGGACTAATAGGTGTTTTAAAATGTTAGAGTTACTATACCATATTTGATATATTCTTGTAAGCAATAGTGTTAGACACCTGTTTCACTTTTGATAACATAATTGTACATTTTTCCCTCGTTCATACAATTCCTTGGTCAATAGATGATATTAACAGAATTATTATAGCACACTAAATATAATAAAGTAATTCTAATGTCACTTTGCCATACTTACATGGAGGGCACATGAATGTAAATGTGTGAAATGAATATGACAATTGACTGGAAAGCAGCAGTGTTGAACAAGCAGTGTGTTGTAGCCTGTGTCCTACATAACCTTTTTTTTCTTTTTTTCTTTTTTTGGAATAAGTGACCTTTAAGTTGCTGAAGGTTGCTTCAGAATTTGGCTCAGTTCAATCAAAACATCTGTTCCCCTCGCAGGTATACTGTACGGACTTTTTTCTCGGTTGGATTCAAAGCACAGCAAGTGAACCCTTTTCTGCCTGATCATAAAGATCCCAGCACTTGTAAATCAAGTTCTGGGCTGACAACAGTAGGTCCAACACTCCGTCACCCTTTCTCAGCCAGCTAGGCCAACTGACTGCTGTGAGAACTGCTCTTACCATGTCATCAGATCGAAACATGTTGAGCAGAGAGACTGCAAGAGGCATCTGCAGAATTCCCACAATGTAGTGACTTTGGAACATTGACAGATGCATCTGTCATTTTATACCTTCAACTAACCTGATGTCCGCTCAGTCGACCCAGGAAACATGTCCAAGATTAATACCAGTTCTTTCGCATCATTTTCACGTGTCTGTAATAGGTCGGTCTGGTGTCTCTTAACCTTTATATTATTTGAGAGGAGAGAGAAAAACGGGAAATATCACTAACTGTAAAGCTGTATAGTTTAAAAAAAAAAAGACTGTAAACCCATAGGGTTTCAAATATTTTTGAGCCAGTGGATTTTTAAAGTAAATACAGACACTTGGGACAACTTGGCCAAGGATCACTCCAACTGGAGAGGTAAGATAACATAAGAAGTCCAGCTTTTTGAAGCATTATGTCCTCAAAGGGAGATTAGGAAAAGAGAGCAACAAGAATTAGGGACCTTGCTTCCCTCTTCCATGAAAATGTCCGCCCAAGTTAAAACCAACCTTGAGTATCTGCAACCAATCTTATTAGTCTCAAGAAAACTCATCAGTAAACTACATGGAATCAAAAATCATTTTCATCACCAAGAGATTGCTGCTCATGTTTAAAGACCTAAGCAAATGGCTAAGAAAGTGTAGGAGACATTTTGGATACATCAAGATCTTGGAAGCGGCCTTTATTAATTACATCATTGTCCAAAGGCCAAACCTGAGAGATACTGATATTTCTGCGGCAACCTTTGCGGGGCCAAACACTGGACTGACAAACACCTGACACATTCCAAACTTCTACAAACCATAAAGCCAATGAATCTCAAAGGGGCAGCCAAATCATCCAGAAGGCCAAATGACCACCTCCCTGAGAAGAAATATGAATACGAGAAATTTCCAAAAAAAAAAAGAAAGAAAGAAAAGAGTCAAAGCAGCCCTATCAGAACCTATCCTACTGTGAGTAATGAATGGGAGTCTCTATGAGATTCTCTGTCAGACAGACTTTAAGGTTCTAAGTGCTGTCAGAAGGAAATACCAGGACTAATGTGATGAGAATGACTCCGAGATTGGAAAGCCCCTTACAGAACAAAGCATCATTCATTCATTTACTCAATTGTATTTATTGAGCACTTACTGTGTGTGAAATATTGTACTAAGCACTTGGGAGAGTACAATATAACATAAACAAATTCCCTGCCCACTTTGCTTACAACACCACCTTGCAGATCCTCACATCCCCAACAAATGGGACGTTTATCATCTCTAGACCATGGAATACGGAACCAACTAAGAAGCCCGTGAGACAAGTTTGAAGATGCTAAGTCTGAAGAGCCATAAAACTAAACAGACAGAAACCCCACTAGGGTCTTCTCTGCATCCCTAAATCATTTTTATGGTGGCTCCATATGGCCCACACAGCACCATGAAGACCACCCTCATTACAGACAGAAACCGACGACACAACACTCCAATGATCTCAACACACCACTTTTTCTACCATCAAGGTAATGTCCTTCGAAGAATAATTTGCCAATTTGGTGAAGATGTGTTTTTTGTTATAGCACTTAATGAAAGCAACTCCACAGTCAAAATCAGGAGAAATGGAAAACGACCAGATTGAATGGCAATATGTACCAAGATCCACAAGCTGGGAAAGGATGGGCTGCTTAGTAATTTGTACAGGCTCCTCTCCAACATCTAGAATGCTTAGGAAATGTCACAGGGTTTCAGAGATGCTTGCATTATCGCCACCATCGAGAAGTAGCATGGCTAGTTGGAAGCCATGAGTCCTATATGGGACAGGGACTGTGTCCCATCTGCTTATATTGCATCTACCCCAGCATTGAGTACAGTGCTTTGAACATAGTTAAATGCTTAACAAATGCCACAATTATTATGACTGTTCAAGAAGGAAGAGCAGACGGTAAAAACTAATATAATAATTATTATTATGGTATTTGTTAAGCACTTACCATGTGCCAAACACTGTTCTAAGTGCAGGGGTAGATAGATACAATGTAATCAGGTTGTCCCACGTGGGGCTCACAGTCTTTATGCCCATTTGACAGATGAGGTAACTGAGGCAGAGAGAAGTTAAGTGGCTTGCCCAAGGTAGAACAGCAGACAAGTGGCGGAGCCGGAATTAGAATCCACGTCCTCTGACTCCCAAGCCCGTGCTCTTTCCACTAAGCCACACTGCTTCTCTATCTCACCCCTCTCCACTGATGTTATTTATTGAATGTCCACTGGGTGCAATGCGTGGTAATATGTGCTAGGGAAAATACAACAGAAGCACAAGACACATTCCCTACACAAAAGGAGCTTATATTCTTCTTTCTGAACCAACAATGGGACACCATCGTTACGCATGCGCTCCCAAAATCTTACTGCAGCTTCCAACCACAGTAGAGCACAGGAGAAGATTTAGGAAAGCATGGGAGAACAAAAATCAAGAGCATTTTATATCATGAGTCAACCTAGGCTCTAACAACTAATAAAAAAATTTGGCTACCCAAAGAAGTTTATTAAGATTTGTCCTACAACAACATGGTTGGCTTCATCAGAATTTCAGGTACCACGTTTGATATTTTTCCATCATCATCATCATCATCATCATCAATCGTATTTATTGAGCGCTTATTATGTGCAGAGCACTGTACTAAGCGCTTGGGAAGTACAAATTGGCAACATATAGAGACAGTCATCATCATCTTCATCAATCGCATTTATTGAGCGCTTACTATGTGCAGAGCACTGTACTAAGCGCTTGGGAAGTACAAATTGGCAACATATAGAGACAGTCATCATCATCTTCATCAATCGCATTTATTGAGCGCTTACTATGTGCAGAGCACTGTACTAAGCGCTTGGGAAGTACAAATTGGCAACATATAGAGACAGTCATCATCACCTTCATCAATCGCATTTATTGAGCGCTTACTATGTGCAGAGCACTGTACTAAGCGCTTGGGAAGTACAAATTGGCAACATATAGAGACAGTCCCTACCCAACAGTGGGCTCACAGTCTAAAAGGGGGAGACAGAGAACAAAACCAAACATACTAACAAAATAAAATAAATAGAATAGATATGTACAAGTAAAATAAATAAATAAATAAATAAATAAATAGGGAGGGAGGGAGGAAGGGGAGGGAGCCCTACCCAACAGTGGGCTCACAGTCTAAAAGAATATGTATCTTGTTCTATCTTTTCTGTGTAGCCACAGTAGAGGACCAAAAACTAATCGTGGATGCTGTTATCAGAATACGATTTCTGTTCTCTGGAAAATTCTTAAATCACTCAATACAGGAATTCCTATATGCTAATTTGAATCAAGGATGGAGAAGGCCTTTTTTTTTAGCAAAAGCTTCGAAAGGAATGAGAACCAGAAGGCAAAAGTAGCACCAGGCACTGCAAACTTCAAACATGCCAGCACAAGGGATGGTTTTTCTGGGCACACAATGTGGCCAGGACTGTGGTCCTGAAATGGCCTTTTTCAGTCTCTTTCTCTCACACACACACACACACACACACACACTCTCTCTCTCTCTCTCTCTCTCATAGGTGAACTCACCATCAGTGGTCATTAAGACAGGTAATTACAGCATCCATCTTTCTTGATGGTTGAGATGTGGGGGTAGGGGCCTACCTTAATTGATTAAGTATATATTGCAACCAATCAATCAATAGTATTTATTGAGCACAGTGTGTGCACAGCACTGTACTAAGCATATGGGAGAGTACAATATAACAGAGTTTGTAGACACATTCCCTGCCCACAGTGAGCTTACAGTCTAGAGGAGGGGACATGCAGTCTAGTATTGTATGCAACACTTGGGAGTGTGCAATAAATATGAGACAGTCTCAAGTGCCACTTACCTTTCTCTTCCTCCCTCCCACCTCTTTTTTTATTTCCCCTTCTTTCTCCTGATTTACTTATTGCTCTACCTAAATCCCCACTTAACTCCTCCTATATTTTGGGATTACAAAAATGATATAAAAACTTAATATAATAACAGTTTTTGTAACATTAACATTGTTAAGGATAAGACAATGTAATTGTTTATAAAATATAAAGGATGAAGATAACTGTGGTATTTAAGTACCTCCTATGTGCCTACCTCTGTGTTAAGCACTGGGGTAGACCCAATATGATCAGAACACAGTTCCTGTCCTACATGGAGCTCACAGTCTAAGGCAGGGAAGGAGATAGGTATATAATCTCCATTTTTCAGATGAAGAAACTGAGGCACAGAAGTTAGGTGACTTGTCCAAGGCCACGCAGTAGGCAAGTGGCCAAGCTGATATTGGAACCCAGGCCTCCTGATTTCCCGGGCCTGAGCTCTTTCCATTATGCCATGCTGCTTCTGTCCTCTTCAAGCATTTACCATTTGGCTACTCCAACACAATATAAGTGTCTTGGATGAAGCCCTGGGATAGCCACTTGTGGCCAGATCGCTTCATCCAAGGACTCTCATGATAGCCAAATAATTCTATAACATAGTCTAACAACCCCCGATAGGCACTGGAACATTCTGGTGCACAGCAAATTGTAAAAGTGCAAGCCAAAGCTGCCTCAGAGCCCAGAATCTCCCTTACTGAGACTTTCTAGCCAGGCTAACATGCCCAGCATCTATTACTGTAGTTTACACTAAGGCAAAAGGTAGCAGGCTAATTCATCACCAATGAGTTGCACCAATTGTCAGTTTATTTAACACGCCTTTTCCAAATTTGCTTAGTCCCACTGAGGATGAGACTATTCAAAGCATAGGAAAACTGGCCAAAGTGTGAAGGTGTGCCTTAGCTCCATTTCTGGAAAGCATTCATGAAGCAAAAGCAATTAAAAAATGCTAAGGCATCTAAATCTGATGGCATTCCTATCTACAAGAAAGAAAGAGGTCCTAATGCTTAGCTCTATCAACAAGTTCTTCCTCAATTTATGAAATACTGAAGAAATGCTACAGGATTTCCCACCCTCAAAATTTCATAAAGCACAGGACTGGTCAGGAAACCTGGATTCCAATTCTGACTCCACCACTTGCCTGTTGTGTGACCTTCAAGTCACTCAACTTCTCTATGCTTCATTTTCCTCATCTGCAAAATGGGAATTAAATGCCTGTTTTCCTTCCCCCTTAGACCGTGAATCTCATGAAGGGCAGGGACCGCCTTCTGTGATCTGATTGCATTGCTCCCCCTTAGACCATGAATCTCATGTGGGACAAGGGACTGCTTCTGAGATCTTATTGCATTGTACCTAGCACCAGTCCTTAGCACACAGTGAGCACTTAAAAAATGCACTTATTTGTTATTCATTATTAGCTAACTCCATTTATACTTGTACTTGTTAAGCGCTTGCTATGTGCCAACCACTGTTCTAAGTGCTGCAATACTGAGTACCTAATATTGAGTACCTAATATGTGCGGAGCACGGTATTTAGCACTTGGGGCCAGAGAACAGATGTTGAAGATGTGATTCATGACCTAGTGAAGCTTCCAATCTAGT
The DNA here is from genome assembly GCF_015852505.1 of Tachyglossus aculeatus. Classification (NCBI taxonomy): domain Eukaryota; kingdom Metazoa; phylum Chordata; class Mammalia; order Monotremata; family Tachyglossidae; genus Tachyglossus; species Tachyglossus aculeatus. Next base: position 26,154,218 of record NC_052098.1, on the reverse strand, counting down.
GAAGAAGGCCAATTTACATGAATAGCCAAATATACAATAGATAAAAGGGTAAGCGAATAGATGAAGAAAAACCAAAGCAACTCAATAAGTAGATAGCTAATAAACAGATATATACATTCCCCCTATAGACTGTAAGGTCGTTGTGGGCAAGTTCTGTGCCTCCTGAGAGTACAGTGCTCTGCACACAGTAAGCGCTTAATAAATACGATTGAATGAATGAATGAGTGCTAAAGTAGCTGATTGAGTGGCATGATCAGAAAGGTGGGAGGATCAGTCAGGGAAAACCTCTTGGAGGAGTTTAAGGTGAGGAGAGATGGCATCCCAGGTAGAGGGAAGGTATGAGCAATGGGTCAAAGATGAGAGCATTGCTAGGGACACACAGTTAAAACTTTAGCTCCAATAAGAAAGGTGAGAGAGCTGGCAGGAAATGATCAGTATATCTCACTGCTTTTCATGGCGAGTATTCCTGGATTGGGAACCTCTTGAGGGAGAGGATCTGTGTCCGGAGAGGATTGCCTCCGGTATACTCTTTCCCAGCGCTTAGCACAGTCCTCTACACACAGTAAGAACAATAAATAAATACTATTACTATTATTATTTTACCCTGAAGTCTTCAGGATAGGTTACTGTGAAATACACCTCATCTGAAAATCACATTTCAGACCAAAATTCAGCACATGAGACATGATTTTTGCAGGATGTTGGAAACAGAAGTAGTGCGGGTTAAATACCAAGACATACTATACTCTATTATTTCCCCTATCGCTAATCTAGTTTAAAATAGGTCTCCCCCTGTAGACTGAGAGCTCCTTGTGGGCAGGGATCATCTTTACTAACTCTGTTGCATATCAGTCTTCCAAGAGTTTAGCACAGTGCTCCGCTCAAGATAAGCACTCAGTAAATAAATACCACGGATTGATTGATTGGAGACCTAACTGTGGAAAAGCCTAAACAAAATACTTTTATAGCAACTTGGAGATCCAGCATAGTCCCATGAGAAATATAAATGTCATCTGATAAGATATTTAGTGCCATTTGAATAGTTGATAAAGAACAGAAGAAAAAAGATGTCTCAGAGTTGTACAGCAACAATGGAGATGTATAAGGCTCACTCCCTCTCATAATGAGTAAAAACTAGCTTCTACTTGAACTATTTAGAAGGAAATTGGGGACATTTTTCTGAAGTGTAATCTTTCCTATGGGAATTACTAATTACTAATAATAAATACTGAACTAAGAGGGAAAAAACACCAAAGAAAATGTTCACTGGTCTAGTGAACAACTAAGCCTTGAAGCAGTGTGGCTCAGTGGAAAGAGCACGAGTCTGGAAGTAAGAAGACCTGAGTTCTAATCCCAGATCTCCTACCTGCCTACTGTGTGAACCTGGATAAATCACTTCTCTGTGTCTCCTATAGAGTCAAAGCTACTAGTTCATTTCAGGCGAGTATATTATGTCACAGTCATCAAATAAACTGATGTCTACAGTGACGTGTGATTGTTTACAAAGAAAAAAATACAGAAAGTTCTAAGATAATGGTTGCTTTCACTATGAATTTTTGATTAAAATGCCACAACAAATTTAGGGAAAATTCTTCTGGCAGTATGTCTCTGTCTCTCTCTCTCTGGATCGGAGGCGACGCAGTCTGGGGAAGAAAAGATTGTGTGCATTGCACACAGAATCAATCACATGGTATTAAAACATGTTTTTCTAATTGTGTGGTTCTTCGAGAACACAACTCCCATGTTATAGGAGAACTGATTGCCCATATACACGGCCATTTGCAAAACTGAATTCCTTAAGAAGAAAAATATATCTTGAGCAAAAGCTCTAGAGCCACAGAATTCCCTTTTCAATAATAGCATTTCCTGGAACTCAAATGGTGACGATCACTGAGCAGCAGAAAAACATCTCTCAGAAAGTAATAGGCTTAAGAAGAATACTTCATTGATGAAAGCACAAAGAATGTTCTAATAAGGCTAATTTGAAACTAACAGTTCCCATGTTTAAGAAAGTAAATATAAATAACCTCTCTGTAATCTGAAAAGACCCAGTTGGGTCTGTTGAGTCTCCGGTGTATGCTAGTACATATGAAAACTATGGGGCTTAACAGAAATTCAATGGTATCTAGAGTTTTATTAAATTGTTATTAAATGCATAGATTTTTAAATATAATTATTAGCATGGTATTGTTTTCTTAAAACCACTTCTACAAGTGCAAGCCAATTGTGAGACTGTGGAACAAAGTTCTAGTCCAGTAGGGTAGCTTGAAGCCTAAAAGATTAGTTCACTTTCTGTGATGCTGTTAATTGTAAAGTGGTTAAAAGTACCAAATACATTTGATCCTATAAATTATATTTTTCAAATGCATTTTCTTAGAATTTAATGATTTTCTTTTTAAATAGAGTTGAATTTAGAGTGTACATTATGCAGTGTTTATATTAGTTTGGTGCCTTCTAGCGGCTCAACAAAACTCGATTAGGTTTCTCAGACATTACAGTAGGCTTTTATATTCCTTTTTCTAAGAGCAGGGGACCTATCATTTTGAAATTAGTTTTATTAACATTCTCTTTCTGCATGTTTCACAAGCATGTAGATGCCCTAATACACACTGCATTTATTTGTTTATTCATTCACTTGTGCCTGTTATTAATACCTCTTTCTCACTGTTAACCGGAGAATATTTGTCAATTAATGCCTCATAAGATTGCAAGACCACTGAAGGCAGGGAATGCATCTTTTCTTTCCTTCATAACTGACAACACCGCCATCCTCCCTTTTTCTGAAGCCGTCAACCTGGGCATTATCAGTGATTCCTCCTTCTTTCAACTCTCATATTCAGTCTGTTGCTAAATCCTGTCGATTTTTCCTCCACAACCATTCTTGGATCTTCCCTTCTCCATCCAAATGGCCACCCCAGTTCTGGGGCTTTTCATGCCCTAGTAGAAACTCCTGGCCATCGGCTTCAAGGCAATCCATCAGTTTTCTCACTCTCACCTATGCACTTTCTTCTCCTATTGTACTCCATCTCACACTCTCTGTTCCTCCCAAACTCATCATCTCACAATGGCCCTTCCTTCTGCCCCTCTAGACTGCAAGCTTGCTGTGGGCAGGGAATGTCACTGTTTATTGTTATATTGTACTTTCCTAAGTGCTTAGTATAGTGCCCTGCACACACTAAGCACTCAATAAATACAATTGAATGAATGAAGGCTTGAAAATCCCTCTCCCTTCAAATCTGCCAGACCACAGTTCTCCCATCTTCTAAACCCTTGACACTCCGCCTCCTCCAGATGGTTTTGCCCAACTAATTTTTCTTCCTTTCTGGTCACACCCCCCCCCAAACTATCATCTTAGGACTTCTGCACTAACTCAGTACTTTAATACTCATACCCCCTGTTGTACTTCTGTCTGTATCACTTAGCGTACTCTATTTGAGCACTACTTCCTTCTATTTGAAAATGATTTTATGTCTATTTTCCCTGCTAGACTGTAAGTCCCTTGTGAGCTGGAATTATTTGTTCTACCTCTACCGTACTTTCCCAAGTGCTGAGTACAGTGCCCTGCACACAGAAGATGCTTGGCAAATACTATTAGTACTAATACCGTTTGAAGATGATTACATGAATTTGACTGATAAAACAGATACATGACTAGCAATCTTTTTCAATACTGCTACATTTTTTTCCTAATCATAGTGCTGGCACCTTTTTCATTCTCCTCTTTTTGTGTCCCAATCATCTCAAAACCACCACTTTTAGAGAGCCACCCCATTACCAATTGTTGTAACATGAGGAGTATATGTCACTCAGTTTGTTTTCCTTTCCATGTGCTTGCAAACATACTACAGAGTTATTATGACAAGGATACAGTCCACCCGAAAGAGCAGAAATAATTGGCAAATTGCTAGAAAAAGCGTAAGAGAAAGAAATACAACAGTGCTCTCAAGGCGTAAAGGGGAAAAATGATTGCCTGAGGCAGGATAGGTGGGGCAGTGACCACGACAATCCAAAAATACAGTATGTGCTTTTGTGACAACAGAACATCTGTCCTCCTTACTGAAACAATATCAGGAAATGCACGCACAGCAAAATATTTACAAAAATTGCAGTGAAATCAATAAACTGAAAAAAATCAGGTGTCTAGTATGCAGTTTAGTCACATAACACCATAAATTCATCAAAGATTAGAATAAATAAGTAAAGAAGGCCCCAAGCTAATACATATGGCAGTAGTATTTATTTGATGCACTTCTTTACCAGGCATGGAGCTCCACAAATAAAGGTTAATGTCAATGAAATTGTAAAATAATTCTGGAACAATCACTTCATAGCAGCTGCTCCAAAGAAACTAAACTAACTCTCCCATAAGACATGTTGGAAAATTTGATAGTTTTGTGTGCTATATTGAGAAATTCCCTTTTCTGATGATAATTTGTTAACAAAATCCTGATAAATGGAATGCTCACTGCCAAAGTCTGCAATATTGGACTAGGGAGAAATGTAGACCATATGGTGACTATTCTGAAGCTTATTCACATAGCCTTTTACAAAATGCAGAGAAATTACTGTATTGTTGCTGTTGCTATTGAAATTTGAAAGAAATTGAGTAAGGTCTGATTTTCAAGGGGGAAAGGTACTGGTTTTAAACCAGATCCAGGCTGTATATACACCTGGTGAGCTTTAATATTTGGGCACAGAATTTTATAGAAACTATAAAGATACAGACCTCTAGACTGTTGAGGGCAAGCAAAGTGTCTACCAACTCTGTCGCATTGGACTCTGCCAAGCTCTTCCAAGTGGGAAGCAGCATGGTCTAATGGATAGGGCATGGGCCTGGGCATCAGAAGGACCTGGGTTCTAATCCTGGTTCCACCACTCATCTGCTATGTGACCTTGGGCAAGTCACTTAATTTCTCTGTGCTTCATCTGTAAAATGGGGATTAAGACTGTGAGCCCCATGTGGGGCAGGGACTATATCAAACCTGATTAGCTTATATCCACTCCAGCACTTAAAACAGTGCTTGACACACTGTAAGCACTTAAATACCATCATCATCATCCTAGGGAACAAACACACTGATTAGGAACTCTGTGGCAACTTCACAGCACCTTCTAAAGAAGGTTGGACATTAATCTGTTCTGTAGATCTGCAGATTGGGGCATGAGGCTTGATGACATGTTTGTGCCACATTCTGTCATTTCTCCAAAGGATATTCAAAGCTCCTTGTTTAACTTTTCTGACTAATTATTGTGGCATCATTACACAGTTATACACCTTGAAAAAAAAAATTAATGAAAAGTTTTGTCTCTTTTCCTAAAGGAGAGTTTTGTGAGTAAGGTTTTCCAGGTAGGGTATAGTAAGTAAACCAATCATCTTCAGACAAACTATCAGCTTTGGGTTTTTTTGGGGGGGAGGGGGGGCGGGTTTAGCTTTTTTGAGCTTTGTTTTTTTGAGAAGCAGGTCACACTCATCAATGGTATTTATTGTACTGTACTAAGCACTTGGGAGAGTACAGAGTTGGTAAACACATTCCTTGCCCACGATGAGCTTACAGTCTAGAGGGGGTGACAGACATTAATATAAATAAATAAGTCATGGATGCATACATAAGTGCTGTGAGGCTGAGGGTGGGGTGAATACTAAGTGCCCAAAAGGTACATCTCAGGTACACCGATAACACACACAATCATCTGTAGGTTTTCTTGGATGTATGCTCAGTTGATGCTCCCAAGTCTACTCTGTCCCACTGTGGTCTAAAGCCAAACCGTAATTCCGGGAAAGCATGATTAATGTTACTCAGTAGTCAATCCAGAAGGGCTCTGGCTAGTATCTTGCCAACAGTGGAAAGCAGTGAGATTCCACAATTGTTCTCACAGCTCTTCCACCTTTTTTCTTGAATATCATAATAGTGGTGGCTTCTTTGAAATCCTTATCATTTCCTCAGTGTCCCATATGTTGAAGAACCCGTGCAGGTAACTGATGAGCTGAAGGCTTGGGGATTTTAGCTGGCATTCCACTGGAGGTGGAAGCTTTGCTACTGTTACTCTAATGAAGTGGCTGCAATGTCATTAAATTCCCTGTGAGTATCTTTAGCCTCCTGCAGTTTTTAATAAGGATGCTGACGTGTTGTTCTCCATGTCCAGAAAGGATTAAATGAGAGGAAAGGAGTTTTACATTACAACAGGAGAGATTTCAGTTACCATAAGGAAGAATTCCTTGATGATCAAAATGATAAAACAGCAAAACAAGTCACCCAAATAAGTTATGGAGCCTTCATCCCTAAAGGTCTTTAAATATAGACAACCATCCATCTTGGATGATTTAATCATTCACCTACATGGACGAAGGGCACCAAACCAGATGCTCACTCAAGTTCCCTTTCGGCTGTATGATTCTCATGGAGGGAAAGAGGTTGGAGATGTTAGATGATAAATGCATAATCAATACGATGACAGAGCACAAAACTGTATGGGACATTTGCCTGACCCAAAATGGAACATGGGGCTCAAATTCTAAATAGGAGAGAGCACAGGTATTGAATCCTCATTTTGCAGATGAGGGAACTGAGGCACAAAGATGTTAAGTGGCTTGTCCCTTGCAAGGTAAGCAGGTAAGTGGCGGGGTAGGGATTAGAACCCAGGTCCTTTAACTATCAGGCCCATGCTGTTTCTACTAGCCATGCTGCTGCCCTAAGTAAAATGAAAACTATGAAAGCATTATATGTTGCGACAAACACTGTATCACTGTGTAACAATACTGTGTAATAATTCCTGACCCAAACTCCCCAACCTATATGTAGGCCTATGGAGGAGAGGAAAGTCTCAGCTTTCAATTCATTTTTTGTCTTTTCTGTGTCCTATTCCTAGACTATCAAAACTCTTCCATTTTTACACCTCTAAAAATAAAGCTATTTTTAGTAAGCATTAGTAAAGTGCGGGTTTTTGTTTTTTAATCAGCCTAAACTGAGATTAGGTTTTTGGATTTCTCCTAGGTACTGACCACGCCAAACACACCAATCAGTATATAACAGTACTTGGCACATAGTAAGTGCTTAACAAATACCATTATTACTATTATACGTGCCATATTTTTATATTTAATCAGCAGGTAAAAGGGCTCCATTCCCCCTTGTAAAATCGCATCACTGAGGACCTACCTCAAAATGTTAATTGAGCAAGGAAATCATTTGAAGATACTCATTTGGATAATGTGCTCTTTTAGTCCACACTGAAATGCGGCTATCATTACAGTATAAGAAAAAAGATTTAGATATCTATTTTTTAAAATGCTTTGGCTAACAGGTTACTTTAATACATTAACATCAGTAACGTCTTTTTAAATCAGCATCTAAAGGACACCTTTTCAAAACCCTAACCCAGTATGGCTTTCTGGTTACTTTTATAGTAGTTCCTAATATGTGCCATACAGAGTAGCACCGGACATCAACTTTTGACCCAATAAAGTAATTGCCATAGGGTTTTTTATATATCCTTACCCTTACAAGTTCTTCCTGTAATTCATCACAACATTTTTCATTATTTTGAAGTCTCCTGGAGAGATCTGTAATTACTTTTTTCTGTTCCTCAATCTTTTCATTTTGTTGCTTGTTTGTGTCAGAAAACTCTTTTTCTTTCCTGAAAAGGTAAAGGGTCAAAACGGGTTTTTCAAATATACTTTTGTTAACTGCTATTATATTCTTTTAACACAACTGACAGATGTACTATATGTTTTCATGCCATAAGGCTTTCAAGGCTGCCTTTCCTTTTTTTAATAAAAAGGATTCCACACTTCTAAATGAAAGATTTTAAAGAGATGGTACCTCCTCTTAGGATATCAGAGAGTTTTTACCATGCCCAAGGTTATAAGTAATATAGATTTGGTATAGTTGATTTGGTCTCTAGATTATTTTTCATGAGCGAAAGTCACCACAGTTCAATTAGCTTCAAAATTGCCTCAAGACTCAGTATGAGAAGCAGCATTGCCTAGTGTAAAGAGCATGGCCCAGGGAGTCAAAGGACCTGGGCTCTAATCCTGGGTTCTAATCCCAGCTCTGCCACTTGCTTGCTGTGTGACCTTGGGCAAGTTACTTCACTTCTCTGTGCCTCAGTTGCCACATCTGTAAAATGGGGATTCTCATCACCTATTCTCTTTCTACGGAACTGTTAGCCCCATGTGGGACAGTGACTGTGTCCAAACTGACTAAATTGTATCTACCCCAGCACTTAGAACAGCGTTTGACACATAGTAAGCACTTTACAAAAAAATAATCATCATCACCATCATCTTGCTTAACCAGTCATGAATTAAAGTTGAATGGTAAAACTCAAGAGTATTCATATACTGTGAAGTAATCTGGCTGTTAAGTATACCAGAAAAATTGTTTTGTTTTGGGTTTTTTTTAACCGTCAAACTCCAAAGTAAATTATTACTACAAGACCTCTGACTTTTTATCCTATTTGCAAATTCCTTACCCCATTTATAAAACTGCAACATGTACATCTGGGGAGGAAAACTGACCTCAAATTTTTCTGCCTTACGGTATGGTGGGAGATGCAACTGTTGTTCTCAGAGGCAGGAGCTGAAATGTTTAAGCTGCCTCCTCTGAAAAAAGAGCAATAAACTCAGTATGTGGAGAAACTCATCCTGGGTTTCCCAGCTTTCCTTTTTCTCCAAGACTACTTCTACAAAGATTTCAAAATACTTTGTAAATGTTCCACATAAATTCTGAAGTTAGTGATTCTAAAAATGATGCAATATATTGTGTTGTCTACATCCCTGGAAACTTATAAATCCACCAACTTTGCCGCTATCATTTTATTTCGTCCAATGATGAAAAAGTTAAAATATAAAGTCCTCTAGTAAATATAAATAACCTTCATGGACATTGCATATGAACATTGAGTTTTGAAGTTAAAACTGGGATTTCCAAGACTTGGGGTATTTTGATTTAAAAAAAAAAAAAGACTATCAGAATGGGGCAGTAAATGGTGAACTGTATATTCAATGTAACCTCCCCTGACATTACTGGGAGGGGTTTTTCTGTTGTAAATCACATCTTGTGTATGTCACTCATAAAATCTTTATTTACAGTAATTTAGAAGGTTATAGATAACTTACCTCTGTAGCTGTAAAGTGCTCACTTGAGCATTACGCTTCTCAGTTTCATACACATTCTCAAATTCAGCAAACTCATCAAGAATGATTTCCAAATCATATACAGCTTCAGCATGGCTAGCTCTCTCTGTTTGTAATTCTTCTTGGAGGCCTTCAATATGTAACTACCAGGTGATAAAATACAATTCAAGTCAGTTAGGAAATGCTAACATTGATCTTAAAAGGAGCAGAATACTTTACCAATAGCAGTTTATTTTCCAACTGAATATGCCTTACTTCCTGATTTTGGTAAAAATATAAAATTATCAAGAAAAATCAATCAATTGCATTTGAGTGCTTACTGTGTGCAGAGCACTTAGTTGGTAGACTGTAAACTCACTGTGGGCAGGGAATGTGTCTGCCAACTCAGTTGCATTTTACTTTCCCAAGTGCTTAGTACAGAGCTCTTAGTATTAAAGTGTTCAATAAATACCATGGATGATGATGTTGATGGTATACATGTTCCCTACCCACAAGGAGCTTACAGTCTAGAGGGAAGGCACTTTACCTTTTTTGTACTTATTTAGATTTTATGAAAGTGATAGTGATTGCATTACTAAAAAAGGAAAGCTGGACCAATTATAAACTTCCTTTCTTCTCAGTGGGCCTTAATTTTGACCTGCTAAAACAATGAAAGGTAGGGACCATCTCTATATGTTGCCAACTTGTACTTCCCAAGCATTTAGTACAGTGCTCTGCACACAGTAAGTGCTCAATAAATACAATTGAATGAATGAATGAATGAAAGGCTTCTCTTTGATAATAATAATAATAATAATAATGATGATGATGGCATTTATTAAGTGCTTACTATGTGCAAAGCACTCTTCTAAGTGTTATACTTAAACAAGATGGTTGTTGATTAAAATAACTGGGGACACAGGCATGAACTTTTAAACTTCATTATGACTTGGGAAAATTTTTGAGGCTGAAAATCTTATCAATCAATCAATCAATCGTATTTATTGAGCACTTACTATGTGCAGAGCACTGTACTAAGCGCTTGGGAAGTACAAATTGGCAACACATAGAGACAGTCCCTACCCAACAGTGGGCTCACAGTCTAAAAGGGGGAGACAGAGAACAGAACCAAACATACCAACAAAATAAAATAAATAGGATAGAAATGTACAAGTAAAATAAATAAATAGAGTAATAAATATGTGCAACCATATATACATATATACAGGTGCTGTGGGGAAGGGAAGGAGGTAAGATGGGGGGATGGAGAGTGGGACGAGGGGGAGAGGAATAGTATTTAATCTTATCACAACTTCTGGCCCAAACAGGAGTTTTGCCTGATCAGAAAAGTGATTTTTGTCATTTACTATTATTTTGGTCGCTAAAGTTAAAGGAATAACAATCAATTTCTAATCCCAGCTCTGTCACTTTTTTATGGTAATTGTTAAGCACTGGCTATGTGCCAGGCACTGTTCTAAGTACAGGGATAGATACAAGATAATCGGGTTGGAGACAGTCCCTGCCCCACATGAGGCTCGTAGTCTTAATCCCCATTTTACAGATGTGGTTGGTTGATTTTTTTAATGGTACTTGTTACGTGCTTAATATGTGCCAGGGATTGTGCTAAGTGCTGAGATAGATTTAATAATAATAATAATAGTACTTAAGCGCTTACTGTGTGCCAGGTACTGTACTAGGCATTGGGATGGATACAAACAAATCAGATTGGACACATTCCCTATCCTTTGTGGGGTTCACAGTCTTAATCCTCATTTTACAGATGAGGTAACTGAGGCACAGAGAAGTGAAGTGGCTTGCCCAAACTCACACAGCAGACAAGTGGCGAATCTGGGATTAGAACCAGATGGCACAAAATCTAAGGCCTTTCTGAGGTCAACAGATTAGATTTTTGCTACTCCGTTGTTTACAGACCACTTACATGGTAGGCACATTAAAAAAAAATTATCAGTGATTTACAGTTTCAGTGTTGCTTATTTAAATGGGAATAATAAACAAGGGGGTTCTCCCAGGGGTTAAATCCTGATTCTGTGGCCCTTGTTTTCTTTATTTATAAAACTAATGATAATTCTAACCTCCACCAAGATGGGCTTTAAAGGGACATTATCTAATACACCTCTCCCTTTAAACACTAACCTTGAACCTCGGTTATGCCTGGACCAAACCGGATAGTCTATTTGTTTATTCAGCAGGAATGGACAGGCCCACAAAAATCAATGTAATTAGACCATGGCTCAAAAACATAATGAATGCAGCAGGGAAATTTTTAGTTATGATTTACCCTCATTGAGAGGAGTCTCAGCAACTATTGGGCCAACTTGCAGTATATTAATGAAACCCCACTGGATATTTTCTGCTCCAGCAAAATCTGAATTGGCTGCACTCTAACAGAGCTCAGAAAGATAATTTTTTTTTACATGAATCAATGGGCACATGGCTGCCCTTGTGTGCAAAAGACAAAGTGTATGGAAGCTCTGAACTGATAATTCTGTTTTTCATAAAGAGATAGCGAATGCACATTTTTTCTCCCATCTCTTGTCAAAACAGAATTCCCCCCAGATTTCTGGTTAAAACATATGTCATGAGAGAAACTACGTTTCACAGTACTTTGGATGTCTTCAAAAAAGTCCCTATTTGAGTCTAGAAAAGTTAAAGTGTGTTTCATTTTGCCTTAAACATTTGCAATAACTGTTACTTACTGTCCCCGCAGAAAAAAACTGCATGGATGTGATGGGATGTAACTAAAGAATATACTAGAGGAAGCAAGACACAGAGAAGCAAGGTACAAGAGGACTCTACAGAGGGAAACGGAAAATTTCGGAGAGATACAGAGGAAAGACCATAGGGGGATTCCAGGACACCCTCACTCAGCCAAACATACCAACACACACACACGAAGACAGCTGGACAACCACACACAGCCACTCATTCACGGACACAAAAAGACACACAAAAACACATACCCACACTGGCAGAGACTGAGGTATTTACCACCAGAGACACGAAGAGAACAGCCCCAGATAGAAGAAGGTAAATGAAGCAGAATGTAGTTGCTGCTGCCATTTCCATTGGCAGGGCTGAAATTTAAGCATGCACCCTGCAAGAACCAGCTTGGTTCTTCCCAAGTGCATAGCACAGTGCTTTGCACAGAGTAAGCACTCAGTGAATACGATTGAATGAGTGAAGGAATGAACGCCCAGCACACTGCAATTCCATAAACAGTGACATGTGGAGATTAGCTGGCTTGGATTCCAATAGAAGCTGCTGTAGCTGGAAACACCTTCACTTTGGCAGTTAAAACAACTCCCTTTCCTACTACTCCTGCTATCACCTGATGAGCCTTTTATACTGTGAGCCCACTGTTGGGTAGGGACTGTCTCCATATGTTGCCAATTTGTACTTCCCAAGCGCTTAGTACAGTGCTCTGCACATAGTAAGCGCTCAATAAATACGATCGATGATGATGATGATGATGATGAATAGGGAAGCAGCGTGGCCTACTGAATAGAGCATAGGCTTGGGAGTCAGAAGGAACTGGGTTCCACGCTCTGCTCCGCCACTTGTCTGCAGTGTGACCTTGAGCAAGTCACTTCACTTCTCTAGGCCTCAGTTACCTCATCTGGAAAATAAGGATCAGGACTGTGAGCCCCATGTGGGACATGGACTCTGTCCAATCTGATTAGCTTGTAACTACCCTAGTGCTTAGTACAGTGCATGGCAAATAATAAGCTGTGTAAATACCAGTGGAAAAAAAAATCAGTATGACTATGAATCGATGCCTTATCATGGAGGAAGAGTCTGCATATGCTGATGAAGTTTAGAGCTAACCCATAGAGAGCAACACACAACGGAAATGTCTAAGCCCAAGCATCAGACAAAGTCGATTCACCTGTTCTGGGTAGCAGAGACGTGGGAAAGAGTCAAAGGCAGATGATCAAGTGATCAAAACTTTGATGAAGACAACAGCAGAGATTCAAGTTTTCACTGCGTGGAAGAAGACAATGGGAAACCACTTCCATATCTTTACCAAAAAAACTCTATGGATACACATACCAGAACGGCCTTATGACGGAAGATCGGATGTTCTGAATAGGCTGTGTCCATGGAGTCACTATGGGTCGGAAATGACTCGACAGTATTTGAAGAAGATGGTTGCATGTGCCCCTCCACTTGCCTCAAATGTCAAAATAATTGTTCAACCTTATTTGGTATTTGACACTAAAAATTTTTACTTTTTTAATTATTATCATTATTACTACAATATTTGTTCAGCACTTACTATGCATAAAGTACTATTTTAAGCACTGGAGTTAATACAAGTTAATAAAGTCGGACATGGCCCCCGTCCCACAGGGGCTCGCAGTCTAAGAGTCAGAGGGAACAGGTATTGAATCTCCATTTTACCAACAAGGAAACTGAGGCACGGAGAAGTGAAGCGACTTCCCAATACAACGATCAAGTGGCAGAGACAGAATTAGAACCCAGGTCCTCTGACTTCCAAGCCCTTATTCTTTCCATTAAGCCATGCTGCTCCTTGTGGGGTAATATTCACTTATTTATATTGGGATACCCATGGAAGTTTGGAATGAAACAAACAAGTCCAACTTTTAACAAATTTGGAGGATCTACCACTAAATTATCAAACACCAACCCTTGTTATTTTCAACCTTAAGAGTCTATATTATAGCAGCCCAATATAACTGTCCTTCATTATCAAAGTCAGCGTATCTAATTATCTTATCTCTTGCTAGGTCAAAGCCAAAAATTGAGCCCATTGTCTATTTTCAATGAAACACAGATGGAATCCAATTTGGACTGCTATGTCCTGGAGAAAGGTATTGGGATCATTTTAATATTAACAAACTATCAATTCAGTAATTTTTCCCATATAAACAACATCTTCCATGAGTGAGTTTTTCAGGTAGAAATGATAAAGACAAATCATGCAACTAAAGTGTTTTTTGCTTTCAATCAATTAGCTCTTCTTCAAATTCAGCAGAGGGTGCTAAAGGAACATAAATCTGCCATTCGGAATTTCAAGACCAAAACTCTTACTACTTAAACATAGGGAAAAAGGGTACAATGCTTATAAACTGCCATGTTGGAATTCAGCTTTGTTGCAGAAGACCAAGTGTGCACAAAAAGCTCCATTAATATTATTATTATTATTTTTATTAAGCGCTTACTATGTTTTCATTCGATCGGATTTATTAAGTGCTTCTGTGTGCAGAGCACTGTAAGGACTGGGATAGATAAAAGATAATCAGTTTGGACACAGGCCCTGTCCCATATGGGGCTCACAGTGGGTATGAGGGAGTAGGATTTAATCCCCATTTTCCAGATGAGGAAACTGAGGCACAGAGAAGTGACTTGCCCAAGTCACACAACAGACAAGTGGCAGATCTGGAATTAGAACCCAAGTCCTCTGACTCACAGGCCCCTCCTTTTTCCACTGCGCCAAGCTGCTCAACAGAATTCCTCTCTGCTGCTTTCAGCCAAGGCATTCACAACAAAGTAATTATTTTTCCTCTAGATTAATTCATATATTGATTCCATAATAAGTCACAAACATTTTACGGTTTTCAACATTAGACCACAGCTTACCTGCTAAAAATGATGGGAGAAAATACTGTGCAAGTGCATAAATCAAATCTAAATTGTCATAGTTCACTAAATCTGGCATTCTTTTTTAGTTAATGCTCAATCAAGGAAGGAAATGCAAGAGCAAAATTTATTTTAGTTGCATAAGTGAAAAATGCACTCACTTAAAGCATTTCATTCAAGATCCCAAAGTACTTTCTTTTACATTAAATCACTTGCAAAATCCTACCCACATATTCAAACCCTGCAACGGACTCTTTCATTTGGCCTCCCGGCCCATCTACAGACATATATATAGTTAGAGTTGTTCTTTATATTTGTCTTTGTATTCTAAATTGGCTGTGAAATTCACCTATGAGCACATGTGTGGCTGAAAACGCCCATGTGGAGCTTCCACGGTCCAAACCACACTGTACACACAAAAAAGTCTGCCCCTTGTTGCACTGTTATCTTTGATATTTGCAGCACCAGAATAGACTAGATAAACTTGAGATGCCATGTGGCCTAGTGGAAAAAGCACGGGCCTAGAGATCAGAGGCTCCTTGCCTATTGTGTGACCTTGAGCAGATCACTTAACCCCACTGGGCCTCAGTTTCCTCATCTGTAAAATGGGGATTCAATACCTGTTCTCCCTCTTATTTTATACTGTGAGCCTCATGTGGGACAGGAGCTTTGCCTGACCTAATTATCTTGTATCTAGCCCCGAGTATAGTACAGGGCTTGACATAGTAAGTGCTTAACAAACACCACTATCATTGTTATCATTATTATTATTATTACAAGATTCCACTTCTATCCTAGTTTCTAAAGTAAATACATACTTCCATAAAGTGATAGGCTACATTGACACTTCTTTGATCCTTTCTGCATCTGCTATAGAGTTAGATCTGCACCTCTTACGCACTTAATATTCCCCCCATCCTCACAGTATTTATGTACATATCCCTATATTCTCCCATTTCCTCCATCTGTGATTTAATTTCATGTCCATCTCCCCCTCTAGACTTTAAGCTCCTCGTGGGCAGGGATCGGGTCTACCAACTTTATTGCATTGCACTCTCCCATGCGCTTAGTAGAGTGCTCTGCCCACAGTAAGTGCTCAATGAGTTCCACTGATCGACTGACTTAATCTGGTCTAAATATCTATTAAACATGGTATATTCCCCATATTCTCATGATCCTTTTATAATCTTAATATAGTCCTGCCTCTCTCTGGTTTAAATATCTGAATTTGTGTAAGTTTCGAACACTGCCAAAGATTTCAACAAAATTAAGAATTTTACTAAAAATATCTATCATTTATTATTTAGAATACAGGTGCTGGCAATAACAACTTAGATGAGAATTTAAAAACACAGGACAGTATGGCTTACATTCACCGATGATCTTAGAGTTAGAATAATAAATGATAAACTAGTTTCACGCTCTAAGTTTCTTGAAAAAACTGAATACTTTTAAAACAAAAACTACAAAGTTATTTTACATTATGTAATCTAAAGCATGACTGACAGAAGCAATTCAAAATTTATTTCCAAAGACAGTTCTCTCCCCGACCATAATCCTCACCAGGTTCTACCTGCTCTTTTAGAATTAGCTTTGATTCACCTCTTTGTTAAGGCTATATTTTTCTGTTATTGAGTTAAGCTTATTTCCCAAGATAATAACTCCCACCCCCACCCCCAATTGAAAAGTGTTTTATGGAAGCCCAGGATCTTTCCTTTTCCCTTTTCCCTTGGTTCTGTGCTATTCAGTATCACCTTTATAAAATTGGACTGGGCAATTTTTTGAAACCAAGAGTCCATTGATCCATGTTAAGGTGATTAAGCTGCACAATGGGATATAGTTTATCAGATAAAAAAAGCATCTCCCCAGCCCACTCTCATAAAGAAATCACCTTTTCATGAAATGCAATTTGTAAAGAGTCCACTAAAAGTAAGAATGTTTACTATATTGAAAATTTAGAGTCCTGGTTCTTTTAGTCTAATTGGTGGATTTCCACCATCAAAAATCATTTCTCTAACTGCAATCAAAAATTCCAAACAATGTGAAGCATGGTTTTCCTCCACGTTATTATAACTGTGCTGTCTTGGTCCTGTTACAAGAGTTGGAATTTAAATATCTAAAAGTGTGCAGAATGGATAATGTCCAATCCTGTAAAACCAGTTTAGAAGGATCAAAAAACTCTTGTAGACAATAGGACATAGTATTTAATGCAGAATATATGAATTTAAATTCAAAGTAGTGCAACCATGAGCAATAGTGGTATCCTACACTATATTGTTCCCCAACAACAGAAACACGAGGGGAGAGAAGAAAACAATATTTCTGCAATACGATTCAAATGTCAAAGATAATCTCAGGATTGTCTCTTAGGACTCACTGGTCCAGTGGGAAAATCGCCAAGAAACCGCTTTTCCCTTTTTCCCTCCCCACCGCACCCAAGCTGGCCACTACCCGGGAACAAAGGCGTGTGGGATGATGATCAGACAACTCCTGAGGAAATTATTTTAAATGCCAGGATTTGCATCCCAAAAATCCTAGATAGGAGTAAGAGGAATAAAACCATTCATTTCTGGAAAATTTTTGAGAAGGGAAAAAAGAGTAAGAAAAGAAAACCATAAGAAAATTACACTCATCCATTGCAGTTCAAATTTCTAATCTCCGTAATTAGCAAGCTTTCTTTTTAAATGCAAAAATCTTCCTGTCTTCATGAAGATGCACAGCAGATGGGGAGGAACACTGCTACCAATAAAATTTCTTACTCTTCCAAGAAACTTTCAGTCCAATCAATCATATTTATTGAGTGCTTAGTGTGTGCAGAGCACTGTACTAAGCACTTGGGAGAGTGCAGTGCAGAGTTGGTAGACACATTTCCTGCCCAAAACAAGCTTACAGTCTAGAGGGGGATACAGACGTTAAATATAAATAAATTACAGATATGTACATCAATCAATGGTATTTATTCAGCACTTAGTACATAGAGAGCACTGTACTAAGCCATTGGGAGAATACAACAGAGTTAGCAGAAACGTTCCCTGCCCATAATAACCTTACAGTCTACAGGGGCAGAAGAATACAAGTGCTACATAATTAGCCCTGGATCTATCAAAGAATTGCTTTATTATGGTATTTTTTAAAAGTTTACTATGTGCCAAAGACCTGTGGTAAACACTGTCTACTTAAATGTCCTGAATTTAAAATATTTAGTCATTGAGGTAGAAATAATCATTTGTTGTTAAATAATGCCTCCCTCAGAGTGTAACCATTTCTTCATTTTGTACCTCCCAAGGATTTAGTATACTGCATTACACCAAGTGGGCCTTAAAATATTAATACTATGGGTCCTACTACACAAACAAGATTTTTTTTTAGAAATGAGCTGTCTCAAAATGCATGGAAAAAATAATTACTAGAATTTAAACCTTACTAAAGGCTAATAAAACCTGGAGAACTGGTTTTCATCTATTTAAAGCAAACAGTAGACATTCTATTCGGTTTTGCTTTTTACTTCCCTTTTCCTTTTAATATGCTATTACAGGAACGTGTCAGAAAATAGCTCAATTGGTGATCTGGGCATAACACAAGAATTAGAAAAATATCCTAAAGCTTTTGCCACTGTATCACCAGGGGACAAAAATCAGTTTGTGTGTGTGTGTGTGTCTGTGTGTGCTGTATCCACTCCAGCACTTAGAACAATGCCTGGCACATAGTAAGTGCTCAACAAATGCCAGTTATTTTTGCCTCTCTTAAAATGGGAAAAATTCACTAAGTTTCACAGGGATACCAAAAAGATTAATGTGGAAATATAAAACAGATCAGAACTGTAAAATAACTTCTCAAGAAAAATCCACGATAACTTTTCAATGGAATTGTAAATATTTAGAAAGGTCCCAAATCATCCATGAACGAAGTCCTAGAGAATATTAAGTTTAATTAGTAAAACTTTTTCTGCAAAGTAAAATCTGGATTGTGGTAGCCTTATTTCAATTATAGAATAATGTAATGTTGATAATGAAAAATGATTATGGCTTACCAGATATTCTCTTTCAAGGTGCTTTTCTCGTTCAATGCTGGATTTAAGTTCACTTGTTTGATGCAGCAGAATGTCGGAAGAGTCATCGCATTTTTTCCCTAGGTGTCTTATTCTCCTGTGCAAATCATGCATATCATGTTCCTGAATCTGCAAAAGAATATACAGTATATGTAATATATGTGTACATGTATATGCGTATGTATAGAAGCAGTGGAAAGAGAGCAGACCTGGCAGTCAGAGGACCTGCGTTCTAATCCCGACTCCGCCACTTGTCTGCTGTGTGACCCTGGGCAAGTCATTTAACTTCTCTTTGCCTCAGTTCCCTCCTCTGTAAAATGGGGATTCAAGACCTGTTCTCCCTTCTACTTAGACTGTGAACCCCATGTGGGACAGGGGCTGGGTCTGACCTGATTAACTTGTATCTACCCCAGTGATTAGAACAGAGCTCGATACAAAGTGCTTAACAAATACCATAACTACTATAATCATTATTATGAGAGAGAGAGAGAGAGAGAGAGAGAGAGAGAGAGAGAGAGAGAGAGGTCCTCTGTATTTGAAGACGATACTACCAATGGTGAAATTCACCTACGAGTGCATGTATGGTTGAATATGCCAATGTGGGAGAGAAAAACACTGTCCCTTATTGTGTTACTCTGTTTGCTGTGCCTCCTTGTCTCTAGTCCTTTATGAAGGTTTTGCTCGAAAAGAGCCACACCCTTTATTTGCTGGGTGCCATGCTGGTCTATCCTTACCAAGCTGAATCCCAGCTTTTGGAGGGGATGCAGAATCATCTGAGGTTTTGTTTAGGTATCAGTAGTCTTAAGCATTTATTGTGTGCCGGCCACTAAAAGCTAACAAAGATTGCAAATTAGACACGGTCCCTGGCCCTCAAGTGCTTCACAATCGAAGAGTATAAAACAGGGAGAAGGGACTGGTGAAAAATATACATAGGGAGGGATGAAACAAACAAAACAGTGAAACAACATAGCATGTGCTTAACAAATACCACAGTTATTATTACCGTGCTCCTTCTCAGAATCACACCTGGAGAGTTGCCAGTACTCTACCAGTCTCAGCTATGGGAGGGAGAGTCAAGCAGATGCATACCCATTCTATTCCTAGCTTGGGCAGTGATTAACGAGAGGAAGGCAATCTGCTACAAGTCAAAACTCACTTGCGCTGGCCAACAGCGGCACAGGAGAAAGTTGAGGGCAGAGACTCACGTTTAACTTTGCGGAAGGAAGCAATGGTAAACCACTTCTGTATTTTTAACAAGAAAACTCTATGGACACACTACCAGAACGATTGCAGAGGGAGGTGGGGCGTCCTGGGAGAGATGTGCCCATGGTGTCGCTACGGGTCGGAGACGACTCAACAGCATTAAGGTAAGATTATTACTGTGTAGGACAGGGACTGTGTCTGACCTGATTATCTCATCTACCCTAGCATTTAGGACAATGCTCGGCATACTATTTATTTATTTATTTTACTTGTACATATCTATTCTATTTTATTTTGTTAGTATGTTTGGTTTTGTTCTCTGTCTCCCCCTTTTAGACTGTGAGCCCACTGTTGGGTAGGGACTGTCTCTATATGTTGCCAATTTGTACTTCCCAAGCGCTTAGTACAGTGCTCTGCACATAGTAAACGCTCAATAAATACGATTGATGATTGATGATATAATATAGGCTTAACTAGTAGCACAGTTATTATTCACTCAGAAGTAAGTCGCTGAGTCTGCCAAACCCACATGGCTCACTGTCATTCCTCTGCATGGAGGCAATACTTCTGAGGTGTTGAAATTGCCTATTAAATTCATTTTTTTCCAATATTAGTAGTCCTGTGATGAGTTGTCTAAATCTTTATCGTAGTGTTCTTCATCTTCATCACCACTCATCATTGTGGGGACAGGTGTTTATGACGGTGGCAAAGCTCTTTTGTTTCAGGGGCAGGTGCGGTGCCATCAGATGGTTACTTAGACACCTCTAGGTAGATCCGGAAGGGCCAATATTAGTGATGGTCTGATTGCACATCCAACTCCTGAGAGAAATCATCCTGAAGAGGTAAGTTCTCTACACAGAAGGTGTACCCGGCACCTACCTCTATGAACTGTCTTTCACCAGGAAATCTAGCAGATCAGAAAACAGACACAGAGAAGTTAAATGGCTTGCCCAAAGTCATACAGCAGGCAAGTGAAACACCTGTTTCATCCCTCCTTATGTACTGGTTGACAATTCTCTCTTCCTATTCAACATCTGGCCAGTTCATATGCTAATCGGTGCTGTTCTTGTAGATCGATGACTAGTTTGGTCATCATGTAGCATCCTGACACTCCATGGTATGATTTTTTTTTTTCTGGGGTGTCAAAACAATAGTGGTTTTCTGGTGAGCTGGGCCTTAGGGTCATTTTTTCTAGTCTTTTTTTTTTTTAACGGTATTTGCTAAGCACTTATTATGTGCCAGGCACGGTTCTAAGCACTGGGGTCAAGTTGGACCACAGTCCATGTCCCACGTGGGACTCACAGTCATCATCCCCATTTTACAGATGTGGTAACTGAGGCCCAGAGAAGTCAGTGACTTGCCCAAGGTCACACAGCAGGCAAGCGGCGGAGCTGGGACTAGAGCCCATGTCTTTCTGGTTCCCGGGCCCAGGCTCTGCCCACTAGGCCACACTGCTTCTCTGCTGCTCCTCCATAGTCCTCTTCTCCACTGGGAATCTGCTGTGCCTTGCTAAATAGGGCCGCTCAACCACCCAGGATACTGCCTCTTCGACGACCACACTTGACAAGGGACACAGCATGGTGCCATTAGGCTAGTTAAATTGACCTAAGGAATGGGTCTACAGTGCCTACATTTTAATGTCCTATACAATGCTTTTCCCTTCATTAATTTATAAAAGCATTTTGTAACCCAAATGCACCTAACTCCTCAGGGTGCTGAGGACTGATTAGCTTGTTCATCCGATAATGATACTTGAGAGATTCATCTGTAAATTCACAATAATGAAACCTTGCTTTATAGCTATTAATGTAGTATCCACTAGATGGCTGTATTTCATTTCCCCATCATTTTTCTCCACAATTTTCAACGAAATGTTTCACTGTAGCGAGAATTATTATGTAGCAATTTTATTCAACCTCTAATTTTCAAGCATATTAGCTATACCTTGAAGTGAGACTTAAAAATCGAATGGGGTGGTAGCTAAAGACAAGAAAACAGTGATTCTATAACCTAGGGCAAACGTTGTTATTATCACTATTGCCAGGCACTAGGATAGATGCAAGATAATCAGGTTGGACCCAGTCCCTGTCCCACATTTGGCTCACATTCCTAATCCCCATTTGACAGATGAGGAACTGAAGGCCAATGAATAAGTGACGTGCCCAAGGTCACACAGCAGACAAGTTAGAAGCACCATGGCTTAGAAAGTCAGAAGGATCTGCGTTCTAATTCTGGCTCCACCACACGTCTTGGGCAACTCACAACTTCTCCGGGCCTCAGTTGCCGCGTCTGTAAAATGGGAATTAAGAGGGTGAGCCCCAAGTGCAAGGGGGACTGTGTCCAACCCAATTAGCTTGTATCTACCCAAGCGCTTAGTACAGTGCCTGGCACATATTAAGTGCTTAACAAATACCACAATTATTATTATCATTATTATACTATTAAGTGGCAGAGCCAGGATTAGAATCCAGGTCCCCTGACTCACAGGCCCGGGCTCTTTCCACTAGGACATGCTGCTGCCTTTTTCTCGTGCTCCCTCCCTGGCACCCTTTTCTACCCCCAAAATAAACCATTGGTAATTATTAAGCATCTACTGTGTAAGGAGCACTGTACTATGTGAGAAAGTACACCAAAAGCAAAAGAATCACTACCTGGCCTCAAGGGCTTCCAATCAAAAGAAAAAGCCTGTGCCTCCACATTCCTTAACAGTAACAATGATTATTATTACTATACAATAATTATTAATAATAATTATTAAGCACATATCCTCTGCCAGGCATTGTACTAAATGACGGGGTAGATACAAGACAATCAGATTGAACAAAATCTCTGTCCCACCTGAGGCATAAAGTCTAAGTGGGAAGAAACTGAGGCACAGAAATGTTATGTGATTTGCCCATAGTCGCACAGCGGGGAAGAAGTGGGGTTGGGATTAGAACCCAGGTCTCTTGACTCCCAGTGCATGTTATTTCTCTGGCCAAGCTGCATGAATAGTGTAAATGTGTCTACTCCATTTTCCCTCAAATATGAAAAGGATTGTCAAAGGTCCGGACTGTCATTAATTTGTGCATAAATGCATTTTGGCCCAAAGGCGTCCCAACCAACCTACAATGATGCTTGCTTAACATTTAAGCGAAAAGATAAAAATATGAGAGGACTGGTTTTAGGTTTCTCCATTTTTGTCTTTCCTTACGATGAACAACAGCAACAACAAAAAAACATTTGGAGGCTCAATTTTCATTCCAGCTTGTGGAATTCAAAAATAACAAATTCACCCACAAGACTCCTCCATTGGGCCATAAGCTCTTGAAAGCAGGGTTCATATCTACAAGCTCTACTGAACGAAAAGCACCTCTACTAAATTTAGTAGGCCTGAGTACAAACAAGGATTGGGATGCGTTCACTAAGTGCAATCTGTCAATCAAGCAGATATGAAGGCATTAGGAGGGGCTCTGTGGTGAAAATATTAGTGAATACAGCTTTAAAACATTGTCCCTGTCTACACAGGGCCCCAGGTGACCAAAAACATGAAATTTGCCCTGTGAACATGTTACAAAATGAATTTTCCCCTGGAAAAATAGTTTCCCAAAAAGTCCAGTGTCTCATATAGACTTGGCCAGTGAGACCTAGATGAGGTCATCAGACTTCTTTTATTTATTTCTAGAAGAGAAGAGTCCTCTTTTATTAACAACTCTTTATATATATTTTTCATCTTCAATGCTACCAAGTCCATCAATAGGAAGAAGGCACTCGCACACTACTATTCACATTCCAGCTAAGTCTTCCTTCATCGTAGCATAATTAAAACCCAGAAACATTCATATGTTGAGCCAGTAAACACCATTGGGTATGCATACAGAAGGTCGGCAGCTCGATAACTTTCCAGAATTAGCTGCCACAGAAGGAGAAAAGGAAAGCAGAAAAAGGGAAGAAAACTCAAAAAGAAAGTGAGAGGCATGTGTATAAGAGTTAAAATATGCTGGGCAGGAGGAGTTAAATAAATAAAAGAGATTGCAAGAAGGGTGCAGAAGAAAGAGATTGAAAAATAGCAGTGAAAGGGAGGGAAATAAAAGCTAATCAGAATCATATTAGATAGGAAAATGTACTCGAAAGGGCCTACTAAGCAGCAAATAAAATAATGGACTGGAAGGAAAGAAAGGAGAAAAACATTTTAAGCTGGGAGATGAAATATTACTCTGGTCTGAGAAAAGGACTGAACACCAAGGCTTCCAGGATCTAATCCCAATCCTGCTATGTACTTATTGCCCGGAATCAATCAATCAATCAATCGTATTTATTGAGCTCTTACTGTGTGCAGAGCACTGTACTAAGCGCTTGGGAAGTTCAAGTTGGCAACATATACAGACAGTCCCTTCCCAACAGTGGGCTCACAGTCTAGAAGGGGGAGACAGAGAACAAAACCAAACATACTAACAAAATAAAATAAATAGAATAGATATGTACAAATAAAATAGAGTAATAAATATGTACAAACATATATACATATATACAGGTACTGTGGGGAAGGGAAGGAGGTAAGACGGGGGGATGGAGAGGGGAACGAGGGGGAGAGGAAGGAGGGGGCTCAGTCTGGGAAGGCATCCTGGAGGAGGTGAGCTCTCAGTAGGGCCTTGAAGGGAGGAAGAGAGCTAGCTTGGCGGATGGGCAGAGGGAGGGCATTCCAGGCCAGGGGGATGATGTGGGCCGGGGGTCGACGGCGGGACAGGCGAGAACGAGGTACGGTGAGGAGGTTAGCGGCAGAGGAGCGGAGGGTGCGGGCTGGGCTGGAGAAGGAGAGAAGGGAGGTGAGGTAGGAGGGGGCGAGGTGATGGACAGCCTTGAAGCCCAGGGTGAGGAGTTTCTGCCTGATGCGTAGGTTGATTGGTAGCCACTGGAGATTTTTGAGGAGGGGAGTAACATGCCCAGAGCGTTTCTGGACAAAGACAATCCGGGCAGCAGCATGAAGTATGGATTGAAGTGGAGAGAGACACGAGGATGGGAGATCAGAGAGAAGGCTGATGCAGTAGTCCAGACGGGATAGAATGAGAGCTTGAATGAGCAGGGTAGCAGTTTGGATGGAGAGGAAAGGACAGATCTTGGCAATGTTGCGGAGCTGAGACCGGCAGGTTTTGGTGACAGCTTGGATGCGAGGGGTGAATGAGAGAGCAGAGTCGAGGATGACACCAAGGTTGCGGGCTTGTGAGACGGGAAGGATGGTAGTGCCGTCAACAGTGATGGGAAAGTCAGGGAGAGGGCAGGGTTTGGGAGGGAAGACAAGGAGTTCAGTCTTGGACATGTTGAGTTTTAGGTGGCGGGCAGACATCCAGATAGAGATGTCCTGAAGGCAGGAGGAGATTCGAGCCTGGAGGGAGGGGGAGAGAGCAGGGGCACAGACGTAGATTTGGGTGTCATCAGTGTAGAGATGATAGTTGAAGCCATGGGAGTGAGTGAGGTCACCAAGGGAGAGAGTGTAGATCGAGAACAGAAGGGGACCAAGAACCGAACCCTGAGGAACCCCCACAGTAAGGGGATGGGAGGGGGAGGAGGAGCCTGCAAAAGAGACTGAGAATGAACGACCGGAGAGATAAGAAGAGAACCAGGAGAGGACGGAGTCTGTGAAGCCAAGGTTGGATAGCGTGTTGAGGAGAAGGGAGTGGTCCACCGTGTCGAAGGCAGCTGAGAGGTCGAGGAGGTTAGGATAGAGTATGAGCCGTTGGATTTGGCAAGCAAGAGGTCATTGGCGACCTTTGAGAGGGCAGTTTCCGTGGAATGTAGGGGACGGAAGCCAGACTGGAGGGGGTCGAGGAGAGAGTTGGTGTCGAGGAATTCGAGGCAGCGCGTGTAGACAACTCGTTCAAGGAGTTTGGAAAGGAATGGTAGCAAGGTAGCAATGGTAGGAATCAAGCAACAAGCTGGATTTCTTCCTGTCCAGATTTCCTTAGGGATACTAACATTTCTTCTCTCAAAAAGATATTGCAAGAAAAAACTGTACAACAAGTAGTAGTGGAAATGGAATGAGAGAAAACATGGAGACATGCTATTTTAGGGAACTTTCAGCCTTGCCAGAGTATCATTTAGTTAAGGCAAATGATTTAATAGTAATACAGTCGGGATCCCCTTGTTAAAGCATTTCTATTTTGAGCTCTGTCAATCTGAAAAAAAAAAACGATTTAAAAAAACCTTCAGAGGCTACAGATGCAATTCAAATCTACAAGTCTTGGTGCACAGGAGATTCTGGTCACTTACTGACATGGAACTACTGCATGCTGTTGTTAATAATAATGATGGCATTTGTTAAGTATTTACTATGTGTCAAGCACTGTTCTAAACTCTGGGGTAGAAACAAGTTGATGAAGTGGACAGAGTCCCTGTCCCACATGGGGCTCAAAATCTAATTAGGAGGAAGAAGGATTTAGTGGATTTCTGTACTAGGCCACGCTGCTCTTCATTCCAAAAAGAAATGATGGACCACACATAATTTAAGTTCCAAGAAATAGGAAAAAAATAAATTCTTTGATGTGGATTGCTTAATTAAATGGCCCAGTGGAAAAGGTACGGGCCTTGGGAATCAGAGGACGTGGGCTCTAATCCCGGCTCCTCCAATTGCCTGCTGTATGACCTTGGGCAAGTCATTCACTTCTCTGTGCTTCAGTTGTCTCTGTAAAATGGAATTCCATACTTGTTCTGTCTTCTACTTAGACTGTGATTCCCATGTGGGACAGGGACTGTGTCCAACCTGATTAATTTGCATCTACTCCAGCACTTAGAACACTGCTTGCCACACAGTAAACACTTAAATACCACAGGAAAAATAAATCCCCAAAACTAATGAAAATGCAATTTTGTGGGGCAGGGGAGGGGGAAGGTAAGGGACAGAAAGGCACACACAAGCCTTTTCGTTTAAGAGTAAAACTGATGAAATCAAGTGTTTTCTGCTCCCTTGGCAACTCTCCTTGCATTAAACTGAATTAGCAACATGGATGAGCCATTAAATTGTAAGCTCTGGAAAGAACATGGTCCTGGGAGTCAGAGGACCTGAGTTCTAAACCCGGCTCCACCACTTGTCGGTCGTGTGACCTTGGGCGAGTCACTCCACTTCTCTGGGCCTCAGTTTCTTCATCTGTAAAATAGGAATTCAATACTCATTCTTCCTCCCCCAGCCTCTACCCCACACCACCTTAGATTCTGGGACATGGACTGTGTCTGACAGTACAATGCTGCACAAAGTAAGCGCTTAAACACCACAATTATTCTTGGTTTTATACCTTCCAAGCAGTTAGTGCAGTGGACTGTATAGGTGAGTGCTCAATAAATACTATTACTACTGTTACTGTAATTACCACCCACTTGGGAGCTACATAAAAGAAACTATAGCCACTTACACCTCTTAAACTTCCTTTCTCTTCTCACTTAACTCTTCAACTTGATAGCCCACATAAGATTTGTAAAAGTTGGTAACACCCATTCATTCAGCAGTATTCACTGAGCACCTAATGGATGCAGAGTACTATATTAGATGCCTGGGAGGGGATAAAATCAAAAGCTTTTTAGAAAAGCAGCATGGCCTAGCGGATAGAGCATGGACCTGAGAATCAGAAAGACCTGGTTCTAATCCTGGCTCTACCACTTGCCTGCTGGCTAACCTTGGGCAAGTCACTTAACTGAGATGTGACCTCATCTCCCTCAGTTACCTCATCTGTAAAATGGGGATTAAGACTGTGAGCCCCTTGTGGAACATGGACTGCATCCAACTTAATTAGCTTGTGCTTAGTACAGTGCCTGGCACATAGTAAGCACTTAAATACCATAAAAAAAAAATCTCCTCAAGGTCAAGGATCAGATCTAAGTGGTCCACCAGTCCAAATAACTCCTGGCCCTTGTGTAGAAGAAAGAGACTAAGGAAGAAAGTCAGGAGACCAAAGTTCTTATCTGGTTTAGCTGCAGAATAGCTGGGCAATCTTGGACAAATCACTGGATTTCTCTCTGCCTCCATTTTTTGGGGGGGGTGGGGGGGTAAAATCAGGATAAAATTATCTGCCTCACTCTACCTTAAAGAGATATTGCAAAGACAAAATGAAACAGCAGACACAAAAATACTTTAGAAAAAATTGATAAAACATTACAGAGTTTTGCAGCATCATTATTGTTATTGCCCAAAAAGGTCAAATGAAATATCAACCAATGCTACTTATTATATACCTGCTGTATGCAAAACATTATACTAAGTGTTGGTGAGAGTACCCCAGTTCAAGTTACAGACACGGTTTAGACTGTGAGCCCACTGTTGGGTAGGGACTGTCTCTATATGTTGCCAATTTGTACTTCCCAAGCGCTTAGTACAGTGCTCTGTACATAGTAAGTGCTCAATAAATATGATTGATGATGATGATGATGATAAACCCACAGGAGGCTCCAATATAATGGAGAAGATGGGCTGACATGTATTATTTAGAAAGAGAGGAAGAACAAGGATACAAGAAGTAATCGCATGAGTATATCTGGATGAACTAGCTGAATAATTGAATACACACTTGATAATTCATATATATATTAGTTCATATTCATATTAGTACGGTGCTCTGCACACATCGTCATCATCAATCGTATTTATTGAGCACTTACTGTGTGCAGAGCACTGTACTAAGCGCTTAGCACTGCGCTCAATAAATACGATTGATTGATTGATATATGAAAATGTATAAGTATAGGTGCAAGTGAACATGTGCTACAAGAAGCGTCACGTGCACGGAACATACGTTCTCCGAGAAGCTGGTTGACACTATTTCAATCAATCAATCATCAATCATATTTATTGAGCGCTTACTATGTGCAGAGCACTGTACTAAGCGCTTGGGAAGTACAAATTGGCAACATACAGAGACAGTCCCTACCCAACATTGGGCTCACAGTCTAAAAGGGGGAGACAGAGAACAAAACCAAACATACTAACAAAATAAAATAAATAGAATAGATATGTACAAGTAAAATAAATAGAGTAATAAATATGTACAAACATATATACATATATACAGGTGCTGTGGGGAAGGGAAGGAGGTAAGATGGGGGGATGGAGAGGGGGACGAGGGGGGACTATTTGGGCTGTGAAGAATTAGTTGGGGAGGAAAAAGTTGAAAATCCTGCTAATCAAAAGCCTCCCGAAAAATACCTACGGAAAAAAACTTCAAAGATATTTTTCATTACAAACTGAAGTAAAGCTTAGTTTTTCAGGAAAAAGCAACAGAGGGACACCTTACAGAATAATTGTTTAAAATTGTTTAAAATTGTTTAAAATGGTTTAAAAACCATCAAGGACTTGAGGGAGTGCTGACTTTTGTCCACTAGGTGGTGGTGGTGTACTGATAGTATTTTAAATTGGGGCTTGTTTATGAAGAAAATTCTTTTGGGAGGGAAATCAATCAATCAATCAATCAATCAATCGTATTTATTGAGCGCTTACTATGTGCAGAGCACTGTACTAAGCGCTTGGGAAGTACAAATTGGCATCACATAGAGACAGTCCCTACCCAACAGTGGGCTCACAGTCTAAAAGGGGGAGACAGAGAACAGAACCAAACATACCAACAAAATAAAATAAGTAGGATATCACACTGAAGCGCCTAATAGAAAGCCTACCCTTGGTATTGTCTCCCCAAAACACAATCAAATACCTTCTGCTTCATTCACTTCTACCTACTTCTATGAATACTATCCCTCCATTTTAAGACTACCTCAAAGAGCCTACAAGAATACTAATAATAGCATTTGCACAGTGCTCTGCACATAGTAAGCGCTCAATAAATACGACTGATGATTTGTTAAGTGCTTACTATGTGCCAAGCATTGTTCTAAGCACTGGGGTGGTGGGGGGGTTACAAGGTAATCAGGTTGTCCCACGTGGGGCTCACACTCTTAATTCCCATTTTACAGATGAAGTAACCGAGGCACAGAGAAGTTAAGTGGCTTGCCCAAAGTCACACAGCTGACAAGTGGTGGAGATGGGATTAGAACTCAAGGCCCCTGACTCCCAAGCCACTCTTTCCACTGAGCCACGCTGCTTCTCCAACTTTTTAAATACTTACTATGTGCCTGGCACTGTTCTAAGCACTGGAGTAGATACAAGATAATCAAGGATCCTCTCCTCAGAGAGCCGCCACAGACGCCCGGGACTCTGTTCCCGAGAGGCCTGTCCGCCATCACACCAACCGGCCTTGCTGCTCCCAGAAGGAGCGCTTAGTACAGTGCAAGCGCTTAGTACAGTGCAAGCGCTTAGTACAGTGCTCTGCACATAGTAAGCGCTCAATAAATACGATTGATGATGATGATGATGATGATGACTCTCCCCGCCCCCCTCCCCCGGGAAAAAGGCCCTTGTTATCACCAAGTTATATTAAAGACAACCTCATTCGCACCTACTCAGCCCTCCCATGCTACTTGGCTGTTCACTCCTCTAATCAATCAATCAATCAATCGTATTTATTGAGCGCTTACTGTGCGCAGAGCACTGTACTAAGCACTTGGGAAGTACAAGTTGGCAACATATAGAGACAGTCCCTACCCAACAGTGGGCTCACAGTCTCAAAGGGGGAGACAGAGAACAAAACCAAACATACTAACAAAATAAAATAAATAGAATAGATGTGTACAAGTAAAATAAATAAATAAATAAATAAATAGAGCCATAAATATGTACAAACATATATACATATATACAGGTGCTGTGGGGAAGGGAAGGAGGTATGATGGAGGGATGGAGAGGGGGACGAGGGGGAGAGGAAGGAAGGGGCTCAGTCTGGGAAGGCCTCCTGGAGGAGGTGAGCTCTCAGTAGGGCCTTGAAGGGAGGAAGAGAGCTAGCTTGGCGGATGGGCAGAGGGAGGGCATTCCAGGCCCGGGGGTCGGTGGCGGGACAGGCGAGAACGAGGTACGGTGAGGAGATTAGCGGCAGAGGAGCGGAGGGTGCGGGGTGGGCTGTAGAAGGAGAGAAGGGAGGTGAGGTAGGAGGGGGCAAGGTGATGGACAGCCTTGAAGCCCAGGGTGAGGAGTTTCTGCCTGATGCACAGATTGGTTGGTAGCCACTGGAGATTTTTGAGGAGGGGAGTAACATGCCCAGAGCATTTCTGGACAAAGACAATCCGGGCAGCAGCATGAAGTATGGTATTCTAGTCAATCCAACTGCCATTCCCATTCCTCACCTTCCCCTCTCCCACTCAGCTTTTTCCCTCCCTCTCCCCCACCACGACCTCTCCCCCTCACCCCCTACCCAGGATCCCTCTGTGCCAGCGCCAATCCTCAACTCCTCCCTCCCGGCCCCCTCCCTCCCCTCCTCCCCACCCCACCCCATCCCAGTTCTCCTTTCCCATTGCCACCCCTCTTCCCACTCTCCCTCCCTAGGCCCCCGGCAACTCATCCCAATCCAAACGCTCCCCACCCCTCGCACCCTTCCCCCTCTCGACAGCCGCTGCCAAATGTGGCCTCTGGAACCCCAGCTCCCTTATAGGTAAGCTCCCTTTCATCCTGGACCTATTCCTTTCCAGGTCTCTAGTCCTCCTCGCCCTAACTGAAACATGGCTGTCTCCGGACAACACGGTCCCTTCTGCTGCTCTCTCCAGTGGAGGCCTCTTCTTCTCCCACTCCCCCAGACTCACCGGAAAAGGAGGAGGTGTCGGTTTCCTTCTCGCCCCCCAATGTCGCTTTCGCACTATCCCTCCTCCCCCTTCCCTTTCCTTCCCTTCCTTTGAAGCCCACATTATTCACCTCTACCACCCCCTCCAGATTCTTGTAGCTGTCATCTACCACCCCCACGGCCCCACCTCCAACTTATTTGACCCCTTCCTCACCTTCCTTCTCTCCTTTTCCATGCCCACTCTGATCCTCAGAGACTTCAACATCCACATGGATATCCCTGGTGACTCCTCTGCCGCTCGCCTTCTATCTCTCCTTGACGCTGCCAACCTCTTGCTCCACCCCACCTTGCCCACTCACCAACTTGGTCACACCCTCGACCTCACCATCTCCTACCGCTGCATTGTCTCCACCCTCACCAACTCTGAAATCCCTCTCTCTGATAATAATCTTCTCACCTGCTTCCTCATTCACACTCTTTTCCCCTGTAAATCCATATTACTCCCTCACAGAGATCTCTGCTCTCTTGACCCCATCTATCTTTCTGGGCACCTCACACCCCACCTCGCCTCCCTTTCCTTTCTACCCAATCTTGATGATCAGATTACCGCTCTCAACTCTACGCTTTCTACTCAGCTAGACTCACTCGCTCCCCTTTCCCTTCGCCGCTCTCATACCACTAACCCACAGCCCTAGATCACTGCCACTGTCCGCCTCCTTCGCTCTTATGCTCGAGCTGCTGAACGCTGCTGGTGAAAGTCTAAACACCATGCCAACCTCGTTCACTTCAAGTTTATCCTTTCCTGCCTTAACTCAGCCCTCTCCTCTGCCAGACAAAACTATTTCTCCTCCCTTATTGACACCCATGCCCATCATCCCCGTCAGCTCTTCCGTACATTCAACTCCCTTCTCAGGCCCCCGGTTCTTCCCCCTCCTCCTTCCCTCATCCACAACGATCTGGCCTCCTACTTCATTAACAAAATTAAATCCATCAGGTCTGACCTCCCCAAAGTCACTCCCCCACATTCTCCAACCCCCCGGCTCTCAACGCTCTCCGCTACTCTCCCATCCTTCCCAGCAGTATCCTCAGAGGAGCTCTCCTCCCCCCTCTCAAGTGCTACTCCGGCCACCTGTGCTTCTGACCCCATTCCCTCTCATCTCATGAAATCTCTCATTCCGTCCCTTCTCCCCTCCTTAACTTCCATTTTCAACCGCTCACTCTCCACTGGTTTCTTCCCCTCTGACTTCAAACATGCCCATGTCTCTCCCTTCCTAAAAAAAACCTCTCGACCCCACCTCACCTTCTAGTTATCACCCCATCTCCCTCCTACCATTACTTTCCAAACTCCTTGAACTAGTCGTCTACACGCGCTGCCTCGAATTCCTCAATGCCAACTCTCTCCTTGACCCCCTCCAATCTGGCTTCTGTCCCCTACATTCCACGGAAACTACCCTCTCAAAGGGCACCAATGACCTCCTGCTTGCCAAATCCAATGGCTCATACTCTATCCTAGTCCTCCTTGACCTCTCAGCTGCCTTAGACACTGTGGACCACCCCCTCCTCCTCAACACGCTCTCCAACCTTGGCTTCACAGACTCCGTCCTCTCCTGGTTCTCCTCTTATCTCTCCGGCCGTTCATTCTCAGTCTCTTTTGCGGGCTCCTCCTTCCCCCTCCAACCCCCTTACTGTAGGGGTTCCTCAAGGTTCAGTTCTTGGTCCCCTTCTGTTCTCGATCTACACTCACTCCCTTGGTGACCTCATTCGCTCCCACGGCTTCAACTATCATCTCTACGCTGATGACACCCAAATCTACATCTCCGCCCCTGCCCTCTCCCCCTCCCTCCAGGCTCGCATCTCCTCCTGCCTTCAGGACATCTCCATCTGGATGCCTGCCCGCCACCTAAAACTCAACATGTCCAAGACTGAACTCCTTGTCTTCCCTCCCAAACCCCGCCCTCTCCCTGACTTTCCCATCACTGTTGACGGCACTACCATCCTTCCCGTCTCACAAGCCCACAACCTTGGTGTCATCCTCAACTCTGCTCTCTCGTTCACCCCTCACATCCAAGCCATCACCAAAACCTTCCGGTCTCACCTCCGCAATATTGCCAAGATCCGCCCTTTCCTCTCCATCCAAACTGCTACCCTGCTCATTCAAGCTCTCATCCTATCCCGTCTGGACTACTGTATCAGCCTCCTCTCCGATCTCCCATCCTCGTGTCTCTCCCCACTTCAATCCATACTTCACGCCGCTGCCCAGACTGTCTTTGTCCAGAAACGCTCTGTGCATGTTACTCCCCTTCTCAAAAATCTCCAGTGGCTACCAATCAATCTGCGCATCAGGCAGAAACTCCTCACCCTGGGCTTCAAGGCTGTCCATCACCTCACCCCCTCCTACCTCACCTCCCTTCTCTCCTTCTACAGCCCAGCCCGCACCCTCCGCCTCTCTGCCGCTAATCTCCTCACCGTGCCTCGTTCTCGCCTGTCCCGCTGTCGATCCCCAGCCCACGTCAACCCCCTGGCCTGGAATGCCCTCCCCCTGCACATCCGCCAAGCTCGCTCTCTTCCTCCCTTCAAGGCCCAACTGAGAGCTCACCTCCTCCAGGAGGCCTTCCCAGACTGAGCCCCCTTCTTCCTCTCCCCCTCCTCCCCCTCTTCATCCCCCCGCCTTACCTCCTTCCCTTCCCCACAGCACCTGTATATATGTATATATGTTTGTACGTATTTATTACTCTATTTATTTTATTTGTACATATTTATTCTATTTATTTTATTTTGTGAATATGTTTTATTTTGTTCTCTGTCTCCCCCTTCTAGACTGTGAGCCCACTGTTGGGTAGGGACCGTCTCTATATTTTGCCAACTTGTACTTCCCAAGCACTTAGTACAGTGCTCTGCACACAGTAAGTGCTCAATAAATACAATTGATTGATTGATTCCCAACTATCCTTGCTTTCAGGATATTACACTCAATCTGCCGATTGCATAGGAGGCACATTTCTGCAAAACCTCAGATTAATAAACTCTCTAGGCCATAAACTCATTACGGGCAGGGAACATCTCAAACAACTCCGTTGGATGGTACTCCCCCGAGCGCTTAGCATGGTACTCTGCACACAATTAGTGTTCAATAAATATGACTGAATGATTGATTGAAAACACACTTACAGAACTCACCTACTTGTACACTGTGGATATAAGCGCAGATTGCTTTTTCCAACACCATGGTGGACTGTATTCAAACTGGCTCACACTGTTGGAGAGATGCACCCTAAGTTTTCTAACAACCTTCTGGCTAGCCAAAAAACTCACCAGACGGCCAAGCGTATCCACCGAGAACCTTCTGCCACCTTCCCTGTCCAAGAGAGGGCTTATTAATTCAATCATATTTATTCAGCTCTGTGTGCAGAGCACTGTACTGAGCACTTGGGATACTACAGTATAACAATAAAAAGACACATTCCCCGCCCACACTGAGCTTAGAGGTTTAGACTGGGAAGCGAGGGCTTAGTTGAAAAAGGCATCTTGGAGATGCAATTTTAGTAGAGCTTTGGAGATGAAAGAGAAATAGTAAAGAGGAGGTCCAGAGAGCAGGTGGGAGACAAGTTGGAAGCAGGAGAAAGATGAGGAAACAGGAGTAGAGAGAGATTTCAGGAAATTCATATTTTAGGTTTTGATTTTACCAACAGTACTTACTTTCCTAAAGCCCACATACAAAAAGAAACCAAGTATTTACTTTACAAACATAATTTATTCATGGAAGCATCGTACCTTAAAAGCACGCTCAATCTTATTTTTTTTCTCCAGAAGTAAATCATATTCTCGACGGCCTATTCGAATTAGGTTGTCTCTCTTCTCCAAATCTTCTTCAAAGCATCTGGCTTCTTCCTGCCTCTTCTGCTGGGAAGCATGAAATGCTCTCTCAGCTTCATACGCTTTTGTTTGTAGTTCCGCTTTTTGAGCTGTAAAACAGACCACCGCCCCCCACAACGACACAGTTAAACCAACAGAAAGCCAAGTCTTGTTTTTACTTGTACATGTTTAAGGATTCAAGTGGAAAATATGAATAAAATGCAGTTCCTTTATTAAATTACAGGCTACTCTTCACCTGAATTAGCAGTGTGTTGATTTCCTCAATTCCAATTTCCTGAGCCTGAAGACAGAGCTCAGCCATTATTGTAGTAATCGTGCCATTTATGACATGCTTACTACGTGCTAAGCACTGTGCTAAATACGATGTAATCAGATTAACACAGTTCCTGCCCCATATGAAGCTGGCAGTCTAAGAGGTAGGGAGAGAAGGCATCACTCCACTTTCTAGGTGAGGAGACTGAAAGGACAGAGAGGTTAAGTGATACACCCAAAGGTCGCACAGCAGGTCAGCATCAGAGCTGGGATTTAAAACCCACATCTCCCCTCTTCCAGATTTGGGTTCTAATCGTGACTTCGCCAGCTGTTGTGTGACCTTGGGCAAGTCACTGAACTTCTCCGTGCCTCAATTACTTCATCTGTAGAACAGGGATTAAGACTGTGAGCCCCATATGGGACATGGACCATGTCCAAACCTTTCCAATAGGCCTCACTGCTATTTATTGCTCTAAGGACTGTGAGCCCACTGTTGGGTAGGGACTGTCTCTATATGTTGCCAACTTGTACTTCCCAAGCGCTTAGTACAGTGCTCTGCACACAGTAAGCGCTCAATAAATACGATTGATGATGATATGCAGATAATTCCTACTTTTTTTGGCCCCAACAGAATTAATTCTAGGGTCTATGGCAACTTTCAAATTTAGGAGGCCCTTAAATGACATTATTTTTGATAGTATATAATTTATGGGCCAAACTATGTCCCTTTTTTTTTTTTAAAAAAAAAGGCATTTGTTAAGCATTTACTATGTGTTAAGCACATTCTAAGTGCTGGGTGGATACAAGTTTTATCAGGTTGGACGCAGTCCCTGTCCCACATGGGACCTCTTTTAGACTGTGAGCCCACTGTTGGGTAAGGACTGTCTCTATATGTTGCCAATTTGTACTTCCCAAGCGCTTAGTACAGTGCTCTGCACATAGTAAGCGCTCAATAAATACGATTGATGATGATGATGATGATGACTCAGAGTCTGAGTTGGAGAGAGGAGGATTTAAACCCCATTTTACAGATGAGGCAACGAGGCACAGAGAAGTTAAGAGACTTGCCCAGGGTCACACAGCAGACAATGGAGGAGCTGGGATTAGAACACAAATCCTCTGACTCCCTGTGCTCTTTCCACTAGGCCATACGCCTTCCCTCCCTGACACTGTTTTCAAACATTTTGGTCTCATTCAAAAACTTTCTGTGTTTTCCTTCTCTCCCCTATACCTCTAATTCTCTTATGCTATGTATCCAAATGAGAAATCGCGACTGCTCGAAAGAAAAAAAAAATCGTCCAATTTCTGATCAATTTCTCATTCTGATTTGTTAAAAACCACCTCTTATCTCTATAAAGTGTAACCTCTAGCTCAGAGGCTAGCAATTCTCTGCATGTGTGTTAGCTCAGATTCCAACAGATATGTCAGAGAAGCAGCGTGGCTCAGTGGTAAAGAGCCCGGGCTTTGGAGTCAGAGGTCATGGGTTCAAATCCCAGCTCCACCAATTGTCAGCTGTGTGACTCTGGGCAAGTCACTTAACTTCTCTGTGCCTCAGTTACTTCATCTGTAAAATGGGGATTAAGACTGTGAGCCCCCTGTGGGACAACCTGATCACCTTGTAACTTCCCCAGTGCTTAGAACAGTGCTCTGCACATAGTAAGCGCTTAATAAATGCCATTATATGTCAGTCTGTGAGCATAGTTTAATAATAATAATGGTAATTATTATTATTATTATTATTATCATTATTTTTATGGCATTTGTTAAGCAGTTACTATGTACCAGGCACTGTACTAAGCACCGGGGTCGATGCAAGCAAATTGGGCTAGACACAGTCCCTGTCCCATTTGGTGCTCACAGCCTCAATCCCTTTTTTACAGATGAGGTAACTGAGGCCCAGAGAAGTGAAGTGACTTGCCCAAGGTCATATGGCAGACACGTGGTGGGGCTGGGATTAGAACCCATGACCTTCTGAGTCCCAAGGTTGGGCTGTCCTGGATCCCTCAGCTGTTCTCCTTTGTTCGATGCTGTTTCCGTCTAGGCAAAAAGGACACCATACAAGAGTCTTGAGAGTGTTATGGGCTGCTGTAGTGGGGTGGAATCCCAAAGTAATAATAATAATAATAATAATGGCATTTATTAAGCGCTTACTATGTGCAAAGCATTGTTCTTAGCGCTGGGGAGGTTACAAGGTGATCAGGTTGTCCCATGGGGGGCTCACAGTCTTAATCCCCATTTTACAGATGAGGTAACTGAGACACAGAGAAGTTAAGTGACTTGCCCAGAGTCACACAGCTGACAATTGGCAGAGGTGGAATTTGAACCCGTGACCTCTGACTCCAAAGCCCAGGCTCTTTCCACTGAGCCACGCTGCTTCTCTGTAGCCTCCCCGTAGTAGTTGTGGAAAGTAGTGAAAACTGCACCCATAACTTCAGCTATAGCCACAAACCCTGGCAAGCACTCAGCATTATTTTCAGATTTTTGTGTCAAGTTGAGATGGAGTGAAAGGGAAGCGGGCAAACACCACAACTCCAAATATTTGGATGGAACGTAGATTTTTCTCAAGAAAAAAAAAAAAATCAAAGTCGTCATCACTTCTCACTCCGATTTTCTCTTGAGGAAAGTGTAGAATTAACATGATCCTTCTTTTAATTTCCCAATTGTTATTTTTTTTAATGAAATAAAAAACAGAGAAAAGATATGAGACTGCATACACTTACATATTCTGTGAAGGGAAAACATTAAATCTGACAAAAGATGGCTGAAAGTCCCAAGTGAAAAAGGTACTTTTGAAAAGGGAAATGCCACTGAAGCAAAGGATCTAAAAGAAATCTGCAAGTAATTGGATGAAGATGAAAAAAGACTCAGGTAACGAAGAGAAAGATGAGAAGGTTATGCCTGCAACAGAACAAAAACTGACACTTGGAACTGTGTGGTTAAAAAGCTGATATACAGAATCTACAAGGGAATGCAAAATGAAATTTGTAATAAAACAGGATTATACCGAAATTCCTTAAAATTTTCTTTCTTTCCACTCTATTTAAACACCAACTGTGTGGAGTGAAACCGAAGGATTCCGAGACAATTCTGAGCTCCGGGATCAGTACCAGATGCAGGATAGTCCTGCAGCAGATTCAGGATATGATCCTCACCTTCCTGGGATTTGTACATATCATGAAGGGGACTAGGAGCAAGTGGAGATGCAGTGGAAACATTGGGAAAGCTGGTAAGAAAGCAATAAAATGAAAGAAAATGAGAAGCAGTTTGGTCTAGTAGAAAGAGCATGAGCCTGGGAATCAGAGGACCTGGGTTCTAATCCTGGCTCTGCCACTTGTCTGCTGTGTGACCCTGAGCAAGTCACTTAATAATAATGACGACATTTGTTAAGAATTTACTATGTGCAAAGCACTGTTCTAAGCGCTGGGGGGGCTACAAGGTGATCAGGTTGTCCCACGAGGGGCTCACAGTCAACCGTGCCTCAGTTACTTCATCTGTAAAATGGGGATTAAGACTGTGAGCCCCATGTGAGCCCATTGTTGGGTAGAGACCGTCTCTATATGTTGCCGATTTGTACTTCCCAAGCACTTAGTACAGTGCTCTGCACCCAGTAAGCACTCAAATACGATTGAAAGAATGAATGAATGAATTTGGGACATGGACAGTGTCCAACACGATTAGCTTGTATGAATTCCAGTGCTTAGCATAGTGCCTGGTACATAGTGCTTAGCAAAATACTTTTAAAAAATTCCTTTGAGTCTCTCAGCATTTTTTTGACATGAAAGAAAAACTTGAAAAATGTGAGTGCTATTCAACAAGAAGGCATCAAACACTTCACAACAATGGACTTCACAACTTGGATTTAAGCGGGCATAATCACCCCACTTCTGACTGGCCATGTTAGACATCAGATTTTAGTCAGAAGTGGGGTGATTTGTACTTCCCAAGAACTTAGTACAGTGCTCTGCACACAGTAAGCACTCAAATACGATTGAATGAATGAATGAATGAATGAATGAATGTGGGACATGGACAGTGTCCAGCACGATTAGCTTGTATGAATTCCAGTGCTTAGCATAGTGCCTGGCACATAGTGCTTAGCAAAATACTTTTCAAAAATTCCTTTGAGTCTCTCAGCATTTTTTTGACATGAAAGAAAAACTTGAAAAATGTGAGTGCTATTCAACAAGAAGGCATCAAACACTTCACAACAATGGACTTCACAACTTGGATTTAAGCGGGCATAATCACCCCACTTCTGACTGGCCATGTTAGACATCAGATTTTAGTCAGAAGTGGGGTGATTTGTACTTCCCAAGAACTTAGTACAGTGCTCTGCACCCAGTAAGCACTCAAATATGATTGAATGAATGAATGAATGTGGGACATGGACAATGTCCAGCACGATTAGCTTGTATGAATTCCAGTGCTTAGCATAGTGCCTGGCACATCGTGCTTAGCAAAATACTTTTTAAAAATTCCTTTGAGTCTCTCAGCATTTTTTTGACATAAAAGAAAAACTTGAAAAATGTGAGTGCTATTCAACAAGAAGGCATCAAACAAATCGGCAACATATAGAGACAGTCCCTACCCAACAACGGGCCGTACCTTCTTTGACATACTCACTAACCACTTCCCTGCAGCAAAGGATGGGTAATCATACTTTTAAGAATTGTGTGCACCACGAAGCATTCTGTATGCCAGAGAGAACAAGTATCCCTCAGGAGGTAGTTGTGAACACACCCAAAGGGATAAATTGGCCCC
Source organism: Tachyglossus aculeatus (assembly GCF_015852505.1). NCBI lineage: Eukaryota > Metazoa > Chordata > Mammalia > Monotremata > Tachyglossidae > Tachyglossus > Tachyglossus aculeatus. The sequence continues at coordinate 26,113,723 of NC_052098.1, read as the reverse complement.
TAATTTTTTAATGAATCATCATCATCAATCGTATTTATTGAGCGCTTACTGTGTGCAGAGCACCGTACTAAGCACTCGGGAAGTACAAGTTGGGAACATATAGAGACAGTCCCTACCCAACAGTGGGCTCACAGTCTAAAAGGGGGAGACAGAGAACAAAACCAAACATACTAACAAAATAAAATAAATAGAATAGATATGTACAAGTAAAATAGAGTAACAAATAAGTACAAACATATATACATAAAGGACCAGAAAATGAACCTTAAATACACTGCAAACATACCAGCCAATTATCGAAGAAAAGATTCAAGGAGTTAAACTTACAGACTAGCGTTCTGCAGTAGCTGTTTGCTTCACTTAATTGTTTTTCAAGCTCCATTTTTTCAAAGTCTGCAATCTTTAGGACAAGAGTCAATTCAGATCGAAGCCTTTCTCTAAGAGCTTCTTCTTTTTCCAATTTATTTTGTAACAGGGCAATCTCGTTCTTACATTTTAAAAGCTGAAAACAAACGTTTGATAAATTAGCAACTGGAAGGAAAATATGTTCACAACATTACTAAGTTTTTTTTTAATTAGCTTAACATAAAAATAAACATTCAACAGAAGAAACTATTTTTGTAGTACCTTTAGATAATATGATAAATTATTAACTTTCTGAAGGACTAAAAACAGCAGCAACGCAAAACTTACCATCACATTCAGATTTTGAATTTTAAAGTTTCTGCAGATCACAAACAAATCATTTATAAAGATCTCCTCAGGAAATTTTTTAAGAGTGACAAAGGGCTTCTTCACACAAACAGGTGGTGAACATATGCAATATCATCATCATCATCATCAATCGTATTTATTGAGCGCTTACTGTGTGCAGAGCACTGTACTAAGCACTTGGGAAGTACAAATTGGCAACATATAGAGACAGTCCCTATCCAACAGTGGGCTCACAGTATAAAAGGGGGAGACAAAACCAAACATACTAACAAAATAAAATAAATAGAATAGATATGCACAAGTAAAATAAATAAATAAATAAATAGAGTAATAAATATGTACAAACATATATACATATATACAGGTGCTGTGGGGAAGGGAAGGATGTAAGATGGGGGGGGGCTGAGAGGGAGACAAGTGCGAGAGGAAGGAAGGGGCTCAGTCTGGGAAGGCCTCCTGGAGGAGGTGAGCTCTCAGTAGGGCCTTGAAGGGAGGAAGAGAGCTAGCTTGGAGGATGGGCAGAGGGAGGGCATTCCAGGCCAAGGGGATGACGTGGGCCGGGGGTCGATGGCGGGACAAGCGAGAACGAGGTACGGTGAGGAGATTAGCAGCAGAGGAGCGGAGGGTGCGGGCTGGGCTGGAGAAGGAGAGAAGGGAGGTGAGGTAGGAGGGGGCGAGGTGATGGAGAGCCTTGAAGCTGAGAGTTAGGAGTTTTTGCCTGGTGCATGGGTTGATTGGTAGCCACTGGAGATTTTTAAGGAGGGGAGTAATATGCCCAGAGCGTTTCTGGACAAAGATAATCCGGGCAGCAGCATGAAGTATGGATTGAAGTGGAGAGAGACACGAGGATGGGAGATCAGAGAGAAGGCTGGTGCAGTAGTCCAGACGGGATAGGATGAGAGCTTGAATGAGCAGGGTAGCGGTTGGGATGGAGAGGAAAGGGCGGATCTTGGCAATGTTGCGGAGCTGAGACCAGCAGGTTTTGGCGACGGCTTGGATGTGAGGGGTGAATGAGAGAGCAGAGTCGAGGATGACACCAAGGTTGCGGGCTTGTGAGACGGGAAGGATGGTAGTGCCATCAACAGAGATGGGAAAGTCAGGGAGAGGGCAAGGTTTGGGAGGGAAGACAAGGAGTTCAGTCTTCGACATGTTGAGCTTTAGGTGGCGGGCAGACATCCAGATGGAGATGTCCTGAAGGCAGGAGGAGATGCAAGCCTGGAGAGACGGGGAGAGAGCAGGGGCAGAGACGTAGATCTGGGTGTCATCAGCGTAGAGATGATAGTTGAACCCGTGGGAGCGAATAAGGTCACCAAGGGAGTGCGTGTAGATCGAGAACAGAAGGGGACCAAGCACTGTACCTTGGGGAACCCCCACAGTAAGAGGATGGGAGGGGGAGGAGGAGCCTGCAAAAGAGACTGAGAATGAACGACCAGAGAGATAAGAGGAGAACCAGGAGAGGACGGAGTCTGTGAAGCCAAGGTCAGATAGCGTGTTGAGGAGAAGGGGGTGGTCCAAAGTGTCGAAGGCAGCTGAGAGGTCGAGGAGGATTAGGACAGAGTATGAGCCGTTGTTACCAATATGTTACCTCACCACAATTATCACCAAGATAGAGAGGTAGAGGCAAATTTGTAGCCCCCCTCAAATCCAGACAATTACTCTCTCCCGCTTCAAAGCCTTATGGAAGGTACATCTCCTCCAGGAGGCCTTCCCTGACTAAGCATACCTCTTTCAATCAATCGTATTTATTGAGCGCTTACTGTGTGCAGAGCACTGTACTAAGCACTTGGGAAGTACAAGTTGGCAACATATAGAGACGGTCCCTACCCAACAGTGGGCTCACAGTCTTTCCTCTTCTGCCACTCCCTTCTGCATTGCACTGATTTGCTCCCTTTGTTCTTCCCCACTCCCAGCCCCACAGCACTTATGAACATATCTGTACACAATTCTTCTGGATCCACCCTTTATTCTCCACCCAAATAGTTCCCTCCCTGGAACAAGCTGTAGTCATATAGCAGCTAGACTACTGGATCATCTTCTTTACTGGTCTCCCTACCTCCAGCCTCCCCCTTCTCCAATATAAACTACATGTTGTTGCCCAGACCATTTTCTTGGATCATCATTCAACACATGTTTTTTCATTTCTCAAAACCCTCCACTCGCTTTCCATGTCCCTTCTCATCACACCACAACTCCTCATGGTCAGCTTCAAGGCTCTCCATCAGTTCCCCCCATCTTACATATCTGCTCTCTTCAACCACTATGCTCCATCTCACACTCTTTGTTCCTCTCAAACTACCCTTCTAACTGGACCTCGCTCTCAACTCTCCCACCTCCAACCCCCCACTCATGCAGTTCCCCTGGCTTGGAACTCCCTCCTTTCCCAAATCAATCAATCAATTGTATTTATTGAGCACTTCTGTGCAGAGCACAAATCCAACAGACTTCAGCTCTTCCCATACAAATAAATGTGGTATTTTTTAAGCACTTACTATGTGCCAGGCACTTTACTAAGCGCTGGCAACCAAAGCCTTCCTTAAAATCCACCTCCTCCAACAAGCCTTCCCTTGCGCCCTAAATCATAAAAATCCTTCAACCATTGCTAGCATTTACAAATGCATTTAGAACTATCCACAGCACTTGTGTGTACATATACACACACACACACCATTTATTTTGATCAGTCTATTTGTAAGTATGGTGTATATACACAACATCCCCAAAACTGTATCAGCTCCTTGTAGAGAGGTTACATGCTGCTTCTTCCCAAGAGCTTAGAACTGTGCATTTTACCCATTGAGGTCTCAATAAATATCATTACTACTATTAAGAGATGCAGACAACGGGACAGAAAGGAGAAGAGGTCAAAAGAATAGTAAAGAAGACTTAAGGACTGAGCAGAGAAGAGAATTTCATAAAAGCAGAGGGCAAGACAAAAGAAAAGTCATGAGCTACAGGAGGCAGTGGGGCAAGATAAAGAAGGAACAGATGGTGGAGAAAAAGAGCAGAAGGAGATGATGAAGCAGAGTGCTGAGCCATTCCCCTCCACCACCATCTGCTACTGGAAAAGTTCAGACACACTAGAGGGGCAAGAGGTGGGCCAGAGCCCAGTAGGAAAATAAGGGAGGGGTGAAGTGCGGAAAGTGGAAGAGGCCAAAGGTGAGCAGGAGGGAGGTCGGGAGAGGGCAAAGAAGCCTGAAAAATGATACAATTTGATTTTGAAATGCTGCACTATAAACGTGAACAGTAATATGGTCCGGAAATGGGGCCTGAGGGAAGAGAACTAGGATATCTTGTTAGTACAAGGAACCAGATTAGAAACATTTTGATGCCTCTCACATTCCTGCTCTACTTCTCTGTCCTACACTGATCCTCAGGGACTTCAATATCCACGTGGATGCTCCTGCTGACCTCCCAGGCACCCGCTTCCTCTCACTCAACTCCGCCGACCTCACCGACTTGGACACACTCTTGATCTCATTATTTCTAGTCACTGTATAATCGCTAACCTCACCAACCCTGAAACCCCTCTCTCCAACCACGATCTCCTAATCTGTTTACCCTCCCTCAGCCCCGTTCCTTGTAACACTCCCCTCTCCCTCAACAGAGAACTCTGGTATCTAGACCCCCTCCACTTATCCCAGGTCATCATGCCCCATTTGGACTCCCTATCCAACTTCCCTTGACGTTGCACAAGTCCTCAAATCCCCCCTCTCTACTGAATTCAACTCCCCTCACTCCTCTCTCGCTCCAGGAAATGCACGTTAAAGATACATTTGACCGAAAGACAGATAAAGGAGTTGGAAGGAAGAATTACATAGGAGGGGTGGGTGGGGGGTGGCTAGCATGATAGGAGTACTGAATAAAGGGAAGATTCCAGAGACAGTGGGATTGACTGAATATTACGAAGCACATGTGCTGGGGAAACCATTAGCTATAGTTTTTAATTAAATCAGGAGAGAGTAAACTCTCCTCTAGACTAACCTCATTGCGGAGGGGGATGTGTGTGCCAACTATGTAATATTGTACCCTCCTAAGTGCGTAGTACAGTGCTCTGCACACCATAAGAATAGTAATAAAAATAATAATGACAGTAAGCACTCGATAAACACAGTTGATTGACAGAGAGGACAAGATGGTGAAAACAATGAGATGAAGAGTCATTACCCTGCCTAGTGAATAAACGAGGAAGACATTATAAACTGGAGGCTTCTCATTCTGTTAAATGCCAATTACGAAGGCACAAGGGTGTGCTGTTGAGGAGACTGGCAGATCTGACTGACAAGTGATGCATAAAATGCAGAAAGGAACAAGAAAAGAAAGAAATATTATGAGCTGTCTGGTGCATATGAGGGGAATCTTTGCTCATGTGAAGGAAGAGAGCTAGAGTGGTGCTAGCCTGAAAGCCTTTTGACAGAGTGAGCCCTGGGCATCAGAAAATGTGTAAAATTCAAAAGGCTATTAAGAGCATTCCCAAAGTTGTAAGGATTTTTGTTTGTTTTTAAGGTATTTGTTAAGTACTTATTATGTGCCAGGCATTGTACTAAGTGCTGGGGTAGATGCAAGCTAGCCAGGTTGGATACAGTCCATGTCCCACATGGGCTCCCTTTTTACAGATGAGGTAACTGAGGCCCAGAGAAGTTAAGTGATTTGTTCAAAGTCACAAAGCAGACAAGTGATGGTGCCAGGATTAGAACCCAGGTCCTAACTCCTCTGACGCCTAGATCTGTGCTCTTTCCTAGGCCACACTGCTTCTTCAAGTTGGAGAATCTTGAGAAGAAACTAAGACTAGGAGGGGCCTGGGACAGCTTGGGCAACAGCACTTTAACCTCAGGTGTTCAATGCCACCATAAATCCTTTCATGTGTAAAAGGGAGGATGAAAGGATAACATGCCAGATAGAGTAGTGGTATTCATGTTTATTAAGCACTTACTGTGTGAGGACACTGTACTAAGTGCTGGCAAAAAAAAAAATGCACAGGGGAGAAACATGGTCCTTGACCCTCCAAGGAGCTCACTAATATTGCCCTACGTTAGAACAGTGCTTGGCACATAGTAAGCACTTAATAAATACCGTCATTATTAATAAAAACAGAAGGACCTGTCAAGTTGCAAAAGATATTTTTTGCATACTGGGTGCAAAAGACAGACTGTATGATGTGTTTAAATTCAGGAACCATGAACTGGCAGAAGAGAAAAGCTGCTTGAGCAGCAGCCTGGCCTAGTGGCAAGAGCATGGGCTCGGGAGTCAGAGGTCATGGGTTCTAACACGGCTCCGACACTTGTTTGCTGAATTACCTCATCTGTAAAATGGGGATTGAGACTATGAGCCCCATGTGGGACAACCTGATTACCTTATATTTACCCCAGCGCTTAGAACAGTGTTTGGCATATAGTAAGCACTTAACAAATACCATAATAATAATAATTATTATTATTATTATTAAAGAGTGATATTTTATGTGAAAGTGGGAATGTGGAGTTTTTGGAGATCAGAGAATGGGTTAGGAGCAATAGCGGATGAGCAGAAAAGTCACCTGGACTAAAGGCAGGAGATATATTTTAAAATATACCATTGCTCTTATGAATAGAGCTTGTAGGAAGATTTTTGTAAAGCCCAAAGTAAAAAAAAATTGTATTAGAGCCTTCGAAAATGCTCTCAGAACCAGAATATTGAGGTTCTCATATTAGCCCATCAGCTACTTCCTGCTTCACCTTTACGGTTGGACAATCCCTTTCACTTATCCCCTACCCTCATCTATGCCTTTTGACCATCTTATTCATCTTCCGTCTGTCTTCCTTAACGTCCAGCTGACTTCACCTGCAGCCTGTCCTGACATCTGTCCACCTGACCACATCAGTCTATGTGAGAGAACGACACAACAGACAGATTCCCCCTGCCCTTAATGAGCTCATAGACACACATAAACTACACCACCAACTGCCATCTTCTTGGAGCATGAAGGACAACCATTCCACAACACCCTTAAGACATATGAATGGCTAAATACTGATAAAGAAATCATAATACAAAATGTGCAAAAAAATCCAGTTGTACTTTTCATTTTTGATTTAGGATTAAAATCACTTACCTCTATATTGCACTCATAATTAGAACACATTTTGCCTCTTTTTTTGTCCTTTGACATTTCTCAGGTGTGTTGTGATGTCCAAATAGAATAACTGCTTTTATGTATTAACTTTCATCGGGGACATTCTCCTATCTGTAAAATGAAATGACAATCAGCTTCCATTATTTTTCATACTACTATTAAACCCTTTTATTCTCTATGCAAATGGAGATACAGGCTCTGCATAAACAAATCCGTGGAGGTTTCCGTGCCGTCCACCACCACTTAGAGCCGCAGCCTGGGGGAGAAGCTCTCAGAAGCAGGTTTTTTAGGGATACAAATGGACCAAAGCCCTCAAACTTGTCCTCCTCAGGGATCCTGAAGTCTATCCAGATGTTCCAGGAAGGTCTCGACTGGCAGTCTCCATCCAAAAGGCCTGACATGACTCTGGAACAATATCCCAGACTTCTGGCAGGCCTAATAATAATAATGGTACTTGTTAAGCACTTACTATGTGACGAGCACTGTTCTAAGCACTGGGGTAGATACATGTTAATCAGGTCAGACACAGTTCCTGTCCCGCATGGGGCTCACACTCTTATTCCCATTTTAACTGAGGCCCAGAGAAATTAAGAGGTGGCATTTGTTAAGTGCTTACTACATATCAAGCACTATCCTAAGCGCTGGGGTAGATACAAGATAATCAGGGTTGGACACAGGCCCTGTCCCTCATTTGGCTCACAGTCTAATTAGGAGAGTGAACAGGCCTAGTGGCATTAAAGTGAAGCAGTGTGGCCTAGTGGAAAGAGCAAAGGCTGGGAGTCTGTGACCTTGGACCAGGCGCTACTTCTCTGTGCCTCAGTTCTCTCATCTGTAAAATGCGGATTAAAATTCTGAGCCCCATGTGGTACAGGGACTGTGTCCAACCTGCTCAGCTTGTATCTACTTTAGCATTTAGTACAGTGCCTGGCACATAGTAAGTGCTTAACAAATACCATTTTTTTAAAAAAAACAACTCGAGTAGATTTATTTTGCTTCTGTTGTACTTTCCCAAGCTCTTACTACAGAGCACTGCATGCAGTAGATATCGAATAAATACAATTCCTATTCAAGGCCTCTCTGGCCAGGCCATTGCATACCCCAGTAAAACAGCTACAAGTCAGCCAGGTTGCTACAGAAAGCAGAGTTGAGAGATAGGGAGGGGAAAATGCACTCCACTAATGTATCTTTTCGGCTTCTTCGATAAGGCTTTTGTTTAGTGTGAAAGTGGGTCTTCATTTTAAAGACATCAGGGCTCTCCTTCGGGAGGCCTTCCCTGAATAAGCCCTCATTTCCCCTACCTGTCCCTCTTCTGTATCACCTATGCACTCTGATCTGTACCCCATAAGCACTTGATATTTGCCCCACAGCACTTACATGCATATCGTTACATTCTGCCATTTTCCCTACCAGTAATTTATTTCAATGCCTGCCTCCTCTTCTAGATTGTAAGCTCCTTGTGGACAGCCATCGCGTCTACTCTTTTGTACTGTACTTCCCCAAGTGCTTAGTACAGTGCTCTGCACACAGTACGTGCTCCATAAATACCATTGATTGATTCCGCCTATTCTTCCCCTTCTCTTCTAATAATAATAATAATAATGGTATTTGTTAAGCGCTTACTATGTACAAAGCACTGTTCTAAGCACTGGGGAGGTTACAAGGTGATCAGGTTGTCCCACGGGGGGCTCACAGCTGTAATCCCCATTTTACAGATGAGGTAACTGAGGCACAGAGAAGTTAAGTGACTTGTCCAAAGTCACACAGCTGACAGTTGGCAGAGCCGGGATTTGAACCCATGACCTCTGACTCCAAAGCCCGTGCTCTTTCCACTGAGCCATGCTGTACTTGTCCTCCCACTCACATTCTCCCATTCTTCTCCTCCTGCCTCCCCATATCTCTAAGTTAATATTGTCCCCCCATTTAATAAATGAAATAATATTTCATTTGACCATAATATTTGACCAATGTTACCCATAATGCATCAATATCAGAGTGAAGAATTAAACACAAAGCAGTGTTTCAATACACTGCTAAAACTGGATCCCTCACCCAAATCCTGCCTCGGGCTTGGAACCCCCTTCCCCCTCCTTCAAAGCCTTATTAAAGCCACATCTCCCCCAAAAGACCTTCCCTGACTAAGCCCCCCTTTCCGCTTCTCTTACTCCCTTCTGTGTTGCCCTTACTAGCTTCCTTTTTGTTCTTCCCCCACTCCAAGCCCCACAGCTCTTATGTACATATCTGGATTTATTTATATTCACATTTATCCCCCCTCATTGTGGGCAGGGAACATGCCTGTTCATTGTTGTAGTGTACTCTCCCAAGCGCTTGGTACAGTGCTCTGCACACAGTAAGTGCTCAACAAATATGATTGATTGAATGAATAAATACCATTGATTGATAAAACTGTAGATAATAATAATAATTGTGGTATTTGTTAGGCGCTTACTATGTGCAAAGCACTGTTCTAAGCACTGGAGAGGATACAAGGTGATCAGGTTGTCCCATGGGGGGCTCACAATCTTCATCCCCATTATCTTGTAACAAAAATGAAGCATTATAGTCATTCATTCAATCATATCTATTGAGTTTTTACTGGATGCAGAGCACTGTACTAAGTGCTTGGGGGAGCACAGTACAACAGTAAAAAGACCCATTCCCTTACTGCACGCACAGCGCTGTACTAAGCACTTGGGAGAATACAACAGAATTGGCAGACACATTCTCTGCCCACAGTGAGCTTACAGTCTAGAGGTGGAGACAGATACTAATATAAATTACAGCTATGCACATACATGCTGTGGGGCTGATGGGGGGGTAGTGGGGGGTGGATACCAAGAGCTCAAGTGCACAAAGGATGCAGAAGGGAGAGGGGGCTTGATTGGGGAAGGCCTCTTGAGGAAGCTGTGTCCTTAATAAGGTTTTTGAAAGTGGTCTGGCATACATGGAAGGGGAGGGAGTTCCAAGCCAGAGGGAGGACGGGTGAGTGTCGGCAGCGAGGTAGATGAGATGGGGCACAGTGAATAATCTGGCACTAAAGGAGCTAAGTGTGCAAGATGAGCTGTAGGCAATCACTGAGGCAAGGTAGGAGGGGGCAAGGTGATTGCACGCTTTAAAGCCGATGGTAAGGAGTTTCAGTTTGATACGGCGATGGATGGGCAACCACTGGAAGTTCTTGAAGAGTAGGCAAACATGGACTGAACGTTTTAGTAGCAAAATAATCCAGGTAGCAGAGTAAAATATGGACTGGAGTGGGGAGAGACAGGAGGCGGGGAGGTCAATGAAGAGGCAGATGCGGTAGTCGAGGCAGGATAGGATAAGTGCTTTGATCTAAAATAACTACTAGTGTAAGGGACATATAACCAATTCTCCAGGTATTCATTGTAATAAAAAAACCCAACAGATGTTTAAAAAAAAATATAGTCTCCTTTATGATAATGACCATTTGCTGGACACAACAACAGTACTTCTATTACTACACTTCCTTTGGGTATTGTTACTATGGGAACTATCCCTCAAAGAATCCGTAGAAAGGACGTAAAAAGAACTCAAAGACACACAAAAAGACAATTAATAAATGAACTGCTGAGATCTTTAAAATGTACATTACATTAATTATTCAGTATACGCCTGTCAGCTGTCTATACGCAATTTTGAAGAAATGAGTAAAGGGCGTGAAACTGTCAACACTTCCTTGGGAAGTGAGCAGTGTTGTAAATATTCGAAGTGAGTTCTGAAGGAGGAGGAAAAGTATGATAGGTTCTAACTTGAATTAGTAACACTGAGTCAACAAAGAAAAAAGATTTCTTGCACCTATGAATGGATATACATAAACCAAAAAACATACACTCATGTGTGGAAGTTAGGAATCATTAAGACCTTGAATACAGTGCCTTTTCAAAGGCACTTTCACATCAATTATTTTATTTGATCCTCAAAACATCACTGAAAAATAGGGAGGTACATTACCCCTCTGTGAAGCTGAAGAAACTGAGGCACATAGAGAAGCAGCATGGCCTAGTGGAAAGAGCATGCCCTTGGGAGTCAGAGACCCTAGATTCTAATCCTTCTTCTGCCACTTACCTGCTGTGTGACCTTGGGCAAACCCCTTAACTTCTCTGTGCCTCCGCTCCCTCATCTGCAAAATGTGGATTCAGTACCCGTTCTCCCTTCTAGACTGTGACCCCTTTGTGGGATCTATCTTGTATCTACCCCAATGCTTAATAGAGTGCTTGAGACATAGTAAGGAATGAAATACAACAATTATTATTATCACAAAAAAGTTAAGCAACTTGCCCACGGTCACACAACTAGAGAAGTAGCGTGGCCTAGTGGATAGAGCATGGTCCCGGGAGTCAGAAGGACCTGGGTTCTAATCCCGGCTCCACCACTTGTCTGCTGTATGACCTTGGGCAAGTCACTTAACTTCCCTCTACCTCAGTTACCCCCTCTGGAAAATGGGGATTAAGACTGAGCCCCACATGAGACAAGGATTGTGTATAACCTGACTGGTTTGTGTCTACCCCAGCACTTAGTACAGTGCCTGGCCCATAGTAATCACTTAACAAATACTATTACCTTAAAAAAAGGAAAACTACTGGCCAATAAAACCCAGGACGCAGGAATCGATCTCCCATCCTCCTGTCTCTCCCCGCTTCAGTCTATACTTCACGCTGCTGCCCGGCTCATCTTTGTGCAGAAACGCTCTGGGCATGCTACTCCTCTCCTCAAAAATCTCCAGTGGCTACCAGTCAACCTACGCATCATGCAAAAACTCTTCACTCTCGGCTTTAAGGCTGTCCATCACCTCGCCCCCTCCTACCTCACCTCCCTTCTCTCCTTCTACAGCCCAGCCCGCACCCTCCGCTCCTCTGCCGCTAGCCTCCTCACTGTACCTCGTTCTCACCTGTCCCGCTGTCGACCCCCGGCCCACGTCATCCCCCTGGCCTGGAATGCCCTCCCTCCACACATCCGCCAAGCTAGCTCTCTTCCTCCCTTCAAGGTCCTGCTGAGAGCTCACCTCCTCCAGGAGGCCTTCCCAGACTGAGCCCCCTCCTTCCTCTCCCCCTCCTCCCCCTCTCTATCCCCTCTGCCTTACCTCCTTCCCTTCCTCACAGCACCTGTATATGTTTGTACATATTTATTACTCTATTTATTTTACATGTGCATATCTATTCTATTTATTTTATTTTGTTAACATGTTTGGCTTTGTTCTCTGTCTCCCCCTTCTAGACTGTGAGCCCACTGTTAGGTAGGGACCGTCTCTATATGTTGCCAACTTGTACTTCCCAAGTGCTTAGTACAGTGCCCTGCACACAGTAAGCACTCAATAAATACAATTGATTGATTGAATAGGAGAGGAGAAAGGGGGGGCTCAGTCTAGGAAGGCCTTCTGGTGGAGGTGAGCTCTCAGTAGGGCTTTGAAGGGAGGAAGAGGGCTAGTGTGGCGGATGCGTGTGAAAGCTCTCTTCCTGAATCCTGCAAGGAAAGGACCCAGGATTTTCTGCACTGGCTGAAGATGTGGGGAACAAATATGAGGGTTATTATGCTTATCAGGATCCAGCATGACACAAGGCAAACTGGGTATAAATGCTATATGTATGGGAGAGAGTTGAGCTTGTTTGAGTTTGGGGACTTCATGACCCCTGAAGACTGAAGCTTCCTGAAACATGAGTTCTTTCTGGATGAGAAACAAAACTTACCGAACCCCATCCACAACAACTGCCTGATGAATTTGAGGTTTGGGGTAGCTGATGGATAAGGAGAGGGGTTCTTGGAGTAGGTAGCCAAGGGAATTTCCCAACAACAGTGATAATTTCTAGAAGAGGAAGGTCACTGAAACAGGGAATAACAACAATAATTCTGGTATTTGTTAAGCACTCCCTATGTCCCAAGCTCCAAACCAAGCCTGGGATTGATAGAAGATAATCAGGTCAAAGGAAGGGATATAATTGGTAGCAAGAATGTATATAACACCAAAGGAATCGGATGGAGGGCGGGGAGAGATATAAGCTAGGAGAGAAAGTGCCCAGAAAGGCGTTTATGTTGACAGTGTGTTCAAACAAGTGGGCAAAAAGGGAATCCATAGAATGACCGTACACAATTTAAATTTCATGAAATAGGAAAATAAATTCTTCAATGAAGATTGTTTAATTAAGTGGCCCTGTGGAAATAGTACGGGCCTTGGGAGTCAGAGGACCTGGGTTCTAATCCTGGCTCTGCCACTTGCCTCCAGTGAGACCTTGGGCAAGTCACCCCACATCTCTGTGCCTCAGTTTCCTCAAATGTAAGATGGAGATTCAATACTGTACTCTCTCCTACATAGACTGTAGGCTCCGTGGGGCATAGTTGCATCTATCCCAGTGCTTGCAAAAGCACTTGACACATAGTAAGCACGTAACACATACCATAAAAAAATCAAGTATCTAAATGTAAGACAGTTATGAACATTCTCTGTTCATATTATGTTCAGTTATGAACATTCTCGTCGACCCCCGGCCCACGTCATCCCTCTGGCCTGGAATGCCCTCCCTTCCCACATCCACCAAGCTAGCTCTCTTCCTCCCTTCAAGGCCCTACTGAGAGTTCACCTCCTCCAGGAGGCCTTCCCAGACTGAGCCCCCTCCTTCCTCTCCCCCTCCTCCCCCTCTCCATCCCCCCCACCTTACCTCCTTCCCTTCCCCACAGCACCTGTATATATGTATATATGTTTGTTCGTATTTATTACTCTATTTATTTATTTATTTTACTTGTACATATCTATTCGATTTATTTTATTTTGTTAATATGCTTGGTTTTGTTCTCTGTCTCCCCCTTCTAGACTGTGAGCCCACTGTTGGGTAGGGACCGTCTCTATATGTTGCCAACTTGTACTTCCCAAGCACTTAGTACAGTGCTCTGCACACAGTAAGTGCTCAATAAATACGACTGATTGATTCTCAGTCCTTGAAGTACTATACACTGTCCTGTAAAAATAGAGGTAGTGATAGCTGAAAAAGTCGTTTCCTACTCATGCATTCAGAAGCACCTAATTGCTAAGCCCTATAATTTTCAAACTGATAACTATTGCTATGAAAAAACAGAGTATCTCCTCAACAATATTTCTCAATTAAAAGAGTAGATTTGAGACTTACCTTATAATTCGCCATGTTACAATTAGGTGGATAATTTACATACACAATAATACTGTTCAGCTCTTTCTAAGTAATACTTTGCCGACACTATAATCATAAACAGATAAAGAATAGTTAGTTTTAGATCTTTGAATTTACAAATGAGACAGATTCACGAAAACCTACAAAACAGAAAGATTCAGATCAGATTTTTTCTTCTTAAATCATAGCATTTATAGGGGAGACTATGCTCCCTTACAATCTAGCTACAGGGTTGGGGGCTGTACCTCAATCCCCTATCCTTCCCGCAACCGTCTGTATCTGTCTTACCACAGTGTTTGGAACATCGAAAGCATTTAATAAATAGCATAATTATTATGTGGAAACCTGGAACAATAATACATAGTAATTAACTATGGTATTTGTTATCAATCAATCAATCGTATTTATTGAGCGCTTACTGTGTGCAGAACACTGTACTAAGCGCTTGGGAAGTACAAGTTGGCAACATATAGAGACAGTCCCTACCCAAGAGTGGGCTCACAGTCTAGAAGGGGGAGACAGAGAACAAAACCAAACATATTAACAAAATAAAATAAATAATAGATATGTACAAGTAAAATAGAGTAATAAATCTGTACAAACATATATACGTATATACAGGTGCTGTGGGGAAGGGAAGGAGGTAAGACGGGGGGATGGAGAGGGGGACGGGGGGAGAGGAAGGAGGGGGCTCAGTCTGGGAAGGCTGTTAAGCACTTACTATGTGCAGGGCACTGTGCTAAGCGCTGGGATGGATACAAGCAAATCTGGTTAGACACAGTCCCTGTCCCACTTTGGGGGCACGGTCTTAATCCCCATTTAACAGATGAGGTAACTGAGGCCCAGAGAAGTAAAGTGACTTGCCCAAGGCCACAAAGCAGACAAGTCGCAGAGCCCGGATTAGAGCGCATGACCTTGTGCCAAGGCCAGGCACACAACTGTAGCAGTATTTTGTTCCAGCTCAGAGATTTTTTTATTAGCAGAGCTGTAGGCCTGTTGAACCTTGGCTTCACTGACACTGTCCTTCCCTAGTTCTCCTATCTTTCTGGCCGCTCATTCTCAGTCTCTTTTGCAGGCTCCTCCTAACCGTGGGGGCCCCTGAAGTTTCAATTCTGGGTCCCCTATCCTCCACCTCCACCCACTCCCTTGGAGAACTCAACCGCTCATATAGCTTCAGCTACTGCCTCTATTTGGATGATACCCAAATCTACATCTCCAGCCCTGATCTCTCTCCCTGTCTGCAGTCTCACATTTCCTCCTGCCTTCATGACATCTCTACTCAGATGTCCTCCCATCACCTGGTGCTCAACATGTCTAAAACAGAACCCCTTCTCTTCCCACCCAAGCCCTATCTTCCCCGCTGACTTTTTCATCACTGTAGAAGGCAACACCATCCTCCCCGTCTCAAAAGCCCGTAACCTGGACGTTATCCTTGACTACTCTCTGATATTCAATCCATCACTAAATCCTGTCAGTTCGACCTTCGCAATATCACTAAAATCCGCTCTTTTCCTCTCCATCCAAACTGCTACCGTATTAATCCAATCACTTATCCTGTAATCAGTAATCAGCCTTCTTGCTGACCTCCCACCCCCTGGTTTCTCCCCACTCCGGTCAACACTTCACTCTGCCGTCTGGATCATTTTTCTACAAATCATTCAGGCCATGTTTCCCCACTTCTCATAAAACTCCAGTGGTTGCCCCTCCGCATATAATAATAATAATAATAATAATAATGGCATTTGTTAAGCGCTTACTATGTGCAGAGCACTGTTCTAAGCGCTGGGGGGATACAAGGTGATCAAGTTGTCCCACGTGGGGCTCACAGTCTTAATCCCCATTTTACAGATGAGGGAACTGAGGCTCAGAGAAGTTAAGTGACTTGCCCAAGGTCACACAGCAGACATGTGGTGGAGCCGGGATTCGAACCCATGACCTCTGACTCCAAAGCCCGTGCTCTTTCCAATGAGCCACGCTCCGCATCAAACAGAAATGCCTCACCATTGGCTTCAGAGCCCTCAATCACTTTGCCCCCTCCTATCTCACCTCACTACTCTCCTACAACCCAGCCCGTACACTTCGCTCCTCTAATCATCATCATCAATCGTATTTATTGAGCGCTTACTATGTGCAGAGCACTGTACTAAGCGCTAATGGTAACCTTCTCACTGTACCTCCACCTTTTCTATCTTGCCACCAACCTCTCGCCCATGTCCTGAAAAGCCCTCCCTCCTCACATCCGACAGACAATTACTCTCTCCACCTTGAAAGCCTTTAGAGAAGCAGCATGGCACAGTGGAAAGAGCGTGGGCTTGGGAATCAGCGGTCGTGGGTCCTAATCCCAGCTCCACCACTGATCAGCTGTGTGACTTTGGGCAAGTCACTTGACTTCTCTGTACCTGGTACCTCATCTGTAAAATGGGGATGAAGACTGTGAGTCCCACATGAAGACTGTGATGACCTTGTATCTACCCCAGGGCTTAGAACAGTGCTCGGCACATAGCGCTTACATGCCATCATTATCAAAGGCACATCTCCTCCAAGAGGCCTTCCCTTACTAAGATGTTTTCCTTTTCTTCAACTCCCTTCATCACCCTGACTTGCTCCCTTTATTCATCCCCTCTCCCAGCCCCACAGCACTTATGTATATATCTATAATTTATACATATTAATGTTTGTCTCTCCCTCTAGACCGAAAAATCATTGTGGATACAGAATGTCTGTTATATTGTACTATCCCAAATATTTAGTACAGTGCTCTGCATACAGTAAGTGCTCAATATGATTGACTGACCCACGATAGACTCCTTGACAACACTACTATTCTTCCTGTCTGTTTTTCCTCCACATTATTTTCCAGAACTGCTCCTTTTTCTCCATCCAAATGGCCACTAAAGTGGTCCAGGCTCTCATCCTATCTTACTAAAATACTGGTGTCCTCTTCACTGGTTTCCCTCTTCCAGTTACGCCTCTTTGCAAGGTCTGCTGGGTGACCTTGGGCAAGTCATTTAACTTCTCTGTGCCTCAGTTACCCCATCTGTAAAATGGGGATTAAGAATCCCATGTGGGGCATGGCCCGTGTCCAACTTGATTACTTTTTATTTAATAATAATAACAATAATAATGGCATTTATTAAGCACTTACTATGTGCAAAGCACTGTTCTAAGTGCTGGGGAGGTTACAAGGTGATCAAGTTGTCCCATAGGGGACTCACAGTCCTAATCCCCATTTTACAGATTAGGTAACTGAGGCACAGAGAAGTTAAGTGACTTGCCCAAAGTCACACAACTGACAATTGGCGGAGCCTGAATTTGAACCCATGACCTCTGACTCCAAAGCCCGTGCTCCTTCCATTGAGCCACGCTGTTAGAACAGCACCTAACACATATTAATAATAATAATAATAATGTTGGTATTTAAGCACTTACTATGTGCCAAGCACTGTTCTAAGCGCTGGAGGGGGGAGGGAGATACAAGGTCATCAAGGTTGTCCCACGTAGGGCTCAGAGCCTTAATCCCCATTTTACAGATGAGGTCACTGAGGCACAGAGAAGTGAAGTGACTTGTCCAAAGTCACACAGCTGACAACTGGCAGAGCTGGGATTTGAACCCATGACCTCTGACTCCAAAGCCCGGGCTCTTTCCACTAAGCCATGCTGCTTCTCTAAGTGCTTAAATACCATAAAAAGGCTAAAAATAATCCACCCATTGCACAGAGACCAGTCTTGTAGCAAAACCCTTGGGTTCATTTCTGATTTGGAATAGGATCAGCGGAGACCCCTGGGTCATAAACGAGGAAAATCTTTTTTCCCCCTGCACTTGTGGACCCTCAGGAAACAAGTTCTAAATCTTGGAAAGAAAGGTTCGATTATCCAAATTTTTGGTTGCCCAAACCCACTAGTTCAAATACTCCATCAACAGTATTTTCTGAGGACTTACTGTGTGCAGAGCATTGTAATAATAATAATGGCATTTATTAAGCGCTTACTATGTGCAAAGCACTGTTCTAAGCGCTGAACTAGGTAAGCCCTTGAGCAGATGAGTCCATTGTGACACCATCACCATCAGAAGCTGTACGTCACAGGACAGCACAACAAAGGACAGTGTAGTCAAAGACTACAGGTACCACACCAGCCCTTTCAGCTACACACACAACACACCCACAACTTGTATGCTCAGAGCATACTTGTTGCACCCTAGTGAGCAGAAAGAGGCAATATTTGTAAAGCATTTTGATCTTCTTACCTATAAGAAATCACATATGTGGATTAGTAGTTTGCATGAGCACCTAAGGATGAGAATCTGTTTTCTTTTGGAGTCTGAACAAAACATTTCGCTCAGTCAACAACAGAATTCTGTGTACAGAATTTTAGATGTTGGGTAACATTCAAAAGCCAAATTGATCTTGTCAAAAAAAAAGAGAATGTTTCAGTAATATAAAAACAATTGAGATTAACCAAAAATGAAAAATATGACTAAGAAGTCTAATTCACAAGCCTACATTTATTTATAATTTATTACATCATGAGAGCATCCCATTTAATGTGATTGAAAATGACAGCATCCCATTTATCATTCTGTCACATCAACTTTTCCAATCGCCCAAAACATCCAACTACTATGCTAAGTCAGAACAGTCCGTTCTACTACTGTATTCAAAATACTTTTTCCCCCACACAAGATTATGGGTTTTGTAAATGCTAAAATGCCAACTCCTCATTTTCTTCCTTGCCACTCTCTCTTCCTGTAACTATTCAGTTCCAACTGTCCCTTTATACCTTATATATATATAAGGTATATATATATATTTTAAAAAATTTACTTTTCCTTCTCTTTTTACACTTTTTTCCTTTTACTTTTTTCCTTCTCTTTTTCCTTTTACTTTTCCTTCTCTTTTTACACTCTTGCCACTTCTCTTTATCAATCACTTTTTCTTGAAACCCAGATGTATCAGAACAGAAACGGTATCATACTAGGTCAGAACAATGTATATATATATATATATATATATGTATATATATATATATCTTCATGTAATGTAATGCCTCTCACCAACCTTCCTGCACTGAAGCTGAATTTAAGATGACAATATTTGTAGCCTGAAAACCACATTTAGTTGAGAATGGTACCACAGCATAGGTTTCTAAGAACTAATTTCAAACCGTGACCTTTCTTAAAGAGAAAAATGTTGGGAATATCTCCAAACATCCTTTTGGTGCCACTATCAGAGACAGAATACTGTGCTGGATGTTCACTTCAACAACCTTCCTTAGCACTTATGTTTATACATCTAATTTTAGCATTTATGTATATGTCAAGCTACATTACACATCCATTCATCCTGCCTTATTCTTGCTACCAACAATTTAAAGCATTCCTTCCCTGCTCCCACCCTTTGTAAATACTGTCTTTTCCACCTGTAGATGGTAAATTCTCTGAGTAGAGCTCATGTCTCCTATCTTTACTGCATTTTCCCAAGCACCCAGAAGATGCTCACTAAATGCTATTAACTGGAGTATTGTTCTGACCTAGTATGATACCGTTTCTGTTCTGATACATCTGGGTTTCAAGAAAAAGTGATTGATAAAGAGAAGTGACAAGAGTGTAAAAAGAGAAGGAAAAGTAAAATTTTTTTAAAAAAATAATGCCTCTCCCCCCACCCCCCGACCCCCTAGAGGGAAAACTCTCTGAAAGTAGGGGCTGCATCTATTGTACTTTCCCAAGAGCTTAGTGTAGTAGTGCTCTGAGCAAGTAAGCACTCCAATACTTACCCCACATTCATCCATTGATTACAGTAGTAAAGACTCCTTTGGGGGCAGGGAATTCGTCCAACAGCACTGTTATATTGTACTGTCCCAAGCGTTTAGTACGTTGCTCTGCACACAGTAAGCGTTCAGTAGTGCTTGACACATAATCAGCGCTTAACAAGTACCATCTTTATTAATAAATACGATTGACTGAAGTGCAAAGGGTGGCTATTGGCATTACATGACCAGTCTCTGAAGATCGTGGTTTAGTGGAAAGAGCACGGGCTTGGAAGTCAGAGGTCGTGGGTTCTAATCCCCCTCTGCCACTTGTCAGCGATGGGACTTTGGGCAAGTCACCTAACTTCTCTGTGCCTCAGTTACCTCATCTGTAAAATTGGGATCAAGACTGTGAGCCTCACGTGGGACAACCTGATTGCCTTGTAACTACTCCAGCACTTAGAATAGTGATGGTATTTTGGCACATAGTGATTAGCAAATATTATTATTATTGGTCTGGGTTTTACTACTAGAGTCGCTTGAAGGGTCTGGCCCCAATAAATCTTTCCTGTGGACAGCATCCCGCTCCTCACTCCACCCCCATTTCACCGCAGGGTAAATTAGTTCTCCTCTCACCTCCCCTTCCGCCTCATTATCATTCCCTCCTTCCTCTCTCCTCCTAAAGGGGATGGGTTTTAAGGAGGATCATAATCTGGGAGATTTGAGTATTTGTGACCATCTGAGTCACACTGATTTCTCTATTAACCTTTTTTTTTTCCTTATGTAGAGGGAGGCAGTAGGTTTCTCACTACACAAGTGTGAGCAGGAGAGAGTGAAATCGAAGCAAATGAGGATGAATTTCAAGTGGCCCAGATTGGTCTGATACCTGTTTATCTGGGGCATGAATGCCGAAGCCGAGGAAGCGTGTGTGAAAGTGATCCAGGGCTGGGGGGGGATTAGTGGAGATCTACAGAGGGCCAGGGGGGCAAGAAAGTTGAGTTTGGTGGAGCAGGTGGAAATAATCACAATTGGTATTTTCATAGAATGATTAGCTGCATTAGCCTCTAAAAAAAAAAGCTGGGCCTAAAATAGAAAAAAGTATGTGGTTTAAAGTAAACATAAACAAATTAATGGCATGTTTAACTTGCCTGGAAATCTGAATAGGAGGAGGGGCCAGAAGTTGTGGGGAAAAGGTTGAAGAACTTAGGGAAATGAAACAGGTCAATTATCTCCCTACCCAAAACAATTCTCACCCAAACAAAAACAAATTAAGCTCGGACAAGCGGCATGCCCTGGTGGATAGAGTACGGGTGTCAGAAAGACCTGGGTTCTCATAGAGAAGCAGCGTGGCACAGTGGAAAGAGCACGGGCTTTGGAGTCAGAGGTCATGGGTTCGAATTCCGACTCTGCCACATGTCTGCTGTGTGACCTCGGGCAAGTCACTTAACTTCTCTGAGTCTCAGTTACCTCATCTGTAAAATGGGGATTAAGACTGTGAGCCCCACGTGGGACAACCTGATCACTTTGTATCCCCCCAAGCGCTTAGAACAGTGCTTTGCACATAGTAAGTGCTTAACAAATGCCAACATTATTATTATTTATTATCCCAACTCTGCCACTTGTCTACTGGGTGACCTTGGACAAGTCACTAAACTTCTCTGTGCCTCAGTTGCCTTATCTGTAAAGTGGGGATTAAAGCTGTGATCCCCACGTGGGGCAGGGACTGGGCCCAACTTGATTATCTTGTATCTACCCCGGCACTTAGCACAGTGCCTGGAATATAATAAGCCTTTAACAAATACCATTAAAAACCACCAAGAAATCTGAAGCTCTCATATTTTCTACTTCATAGGCACATTTTTTTAAACAAGAGAGTTGACCCTTGCTCATTTGACTGTGTTGCCCACTTAGGCAATACAGAATTTGTGGAAATGTTTAACCTGAAGTTAGCAGCAAAGACTCTACAGCTCACACCCAATGGTGTCTAAAGTTGGGTCTGAATTTCACCACTAGAGTTACTTGAAGGGCCCCGCTTCGGTAAATCCTTCCCTCGGATTTCATTCAATCGTATTTATTGAGCACTTGCCTTGTGCAGAGCCCTGTCCTAAGCACTTGGGAGAGTACAACACAACAATAAACAGACACAATGCCTGCCCCAGCCCCACTCTCATGTCACGTCGGGGTAAATTAGTTCTCCTCACTCTTCCCCCTGCCTATCATTCCCTCCTTCCCACCCTCCATTCCTCAGGTTCGTCGTCCTCCTCTCACCTCTGTGGCTTCTGCTTCCCTTAAGACTTCGAAAGGGTCCTCGCAAGATCAAAGAATGGAATCTGCAATGACGCTGAGGCCCAGGGATGGGGGACTCCGGGAGAGACAGCGACGGGCAAACTTTAGACCTGGCAAACCAAGAAGACGATAACCCCATGAAGTGAGTCGTTGGCTGCTTATCGCTAGGCCTAAGTCTCTCTGCCCTTTCCCTAATTATGAACACATCAGGCAACGTCTCTTCCCGCCCTTACCGGTATCCTAGCAACGACCTGAAAGCTGGGCTCTGATTGGCAGAGCTAGAAGGGTTCCAACAGCCGAACAGACACCTGCTAGCGTAGTAGGGGAACAGAACCCAATCTGATCCTCATGCCAATTTATTCACTGTACAGCTGATGTCCTCTACCTCCTGCTTCTGGCCAGAAACCCCTCCCTCTTCATATCCGGCGACATTAGTCTTCATATTAGACTGTGAGCCCACTGTTGGGTAGGGACTGTCTCTATATGTTGCCAATTTGTACTTCCCAAGCGCTTAGTACAGTGCTCTGCACATAGTAAGCGCTCAATAAATACGATTGATGATGATGATCCGGCGGACGATCACTCTCCCCTTCCCCCGCTTCAAAGCCTTATTGAAGGCACATCTTCTCCAAGAGGTCTTCCCTGACTAATAATGATGGTATTAGTTAAGCGCTTACTATGTGCCAGGCTGGGGTGGTTCCAAGCAAATCGGGTTGGACACGGTCCCTGTCCTGCGTGGGGCTCACAGTCTCAGTCCCCATTTTACAGCTGAGGTAACTGAGGCACAGAGCGGTTAAGTGACTTACCCAAGGCCACGCAGCAGGCAAGTGGCAGAGTCGGAATTAGAACCCATGACTGTCTGTCTCCCAGGCCCCTACTCTATCGAAGCAGCATAGCTCAGTGGAAAGAGCACGGGCTTGGAAGTCAGAGATCATGAGTTCTAATCCCTGCTCCACCACTTCAGCTGTGTGACCTTGGGCAAGTCACTTAACTTCTCTGTGCCTCAATTACCTCATCTGTAAAATGGGGATTAAGACTACGAGTCCCACGTGGGACAACCTGAACACCTTGTATCCCCCCAGGGTTTAGAACAGTGCTTCGCCCATAGCATTTAACAAATACCATTATTATTTTTATTATCCACTATGCCGTGCTGATTTGCTCCCTTAATTCACCACCCCCTCAGCACTTACGTACATATCCATAATTTATTTACTTATATTAATGCCTGCCTCCCCCTCTAGACTGCGAACGGTCTCTGCCAACCCAGTTGTATTGTACTCTCCCAAGGGCTTAGTACAGTGGTCTGCAGACAGTAAGTGCTCAATAAATACAATCGATTGATTGGACCCAGGAGCTCCAGCCTGACATACCGCATCTATATCCTGTATTTTGCTCCTGACCCCATCTCCGGTAACTCTGTCTATCCGCCACTGGAGCGTGAATTTGGGGGTGGGGAATGGAAGGTCACCCCAATACCTCAACCAACCTGGGCCGGCTCCTTCTGTCCCCCCTGAAGAGGCCAGGTGGAGAGAGGGGCTTATGTGAAAAGAGCTTGCACCCCTCTCCCCGGGATCGATGAACCTTTAGGGCCGAACTAGAAGTTATCATTGTTTTCCTTAGTCTTTTTTGTCTCCTACCCCTTCAGTGCCTCGAGTCTTTAATGCCGCGCATTGTTTGCGTTCTGTCGGCCTTCTTGGAAGTATTAAATTCACGTGAAATGCCTTGATACTACGAGACTGGGCGTTAATGTAATCGCTGGTTTCAAAGGAAATGCCATTCCCATCACCGCACTTCTCGGCGGGATTGGAGGAACTGAAAAGCTCTCTTTTGTTCCTTTACATCGAGCGTGAAATCTGATGGCTGGGCTCGGTGGTAAACGATATGCGGTAGCAGCAGAGTGGTAAGAGATTTTATTTCCCCATTCCCTCCCCCGCCTCGGAATAGTGGTAAATACCAAGTGCTGTTATTATGCTGATTGTATTCAGCCTAACTCCTATGCCCAGGTGATCAGATTTTCCTGAGCTCCCTCCCACCCCCTCCGAGGAATGCACACAATCCTTAAGGTATTGAATTGCAGATGGCATTGAAGGCCAAATCATGTGTGATTGCTGTGGCTAGGCGGCTTTAATTGGTCTGTGCTTAAGTAGTTAACTTAAAAATAGATGGGTCCTCCTATTCCCCGATAACTTCTAAACTTGAAAGATTACACCGTAATTGCCCGTCGATGAGCACCTGATCTTCATATGTTAAATTATTGGTCGGTTAAAGACTTTCTGTGGAGAAAAAAAGTGTTAATTTGGGCCTCTAAAGACCGAAGCAAGAGAGAAATTTCTGATAAACTCTAAAGTAGGCTACTAAAGAATGAGGACATTTAAACTCACCAAAGCGTTTAATACATGAATGGCATAAAAATAATTTGAGAAAAGCTTTGTGTTTCTGATATTCGAGATACAGAGTTTTCATTACTGGAAGGAATGAAGTCCTGCTTGAGAGGAAAGGAGGCAGCTTTTTAGGAACTGAACGCTCAGTCACCCAGAATTACCCAGAATTAAAGAGATCACTTGGCTTTGGGGACACTATGCCAAATTAGATTGACTTGAACTTTTATAAACAGTGCAATAAGGTACTTTTAAAAACTAATTGAGTAAATTTCCAGCTTTATTGGAAATCTTACTCAGAACTCAATTGTCACCCCTAGCGCAAAAGTTGGATTAATTTTTATTTTGAGGGTTTTTAAGTTTACCCTTGTCTCTCAGTTGTGTTTTCTAAGAAATCTTTATTTCTGAACTATAGCAATTATATGATTATTCAAAATAACACATATCCTATTGCCACACTTGTAAGTAGGCAAATGTACTGCCTTGTGTCTCTTTTGGTATACTCAAAGTTGGGAAAGAACCAATTTTGGCAAACAGTCATAACTGCCTTTAGGTGAGAGAAATGCCCATACTTTCATCATAAAGGAGGATTTATTAGTCATGAAAGATGAGGTTTTTTATCTCTAAAACTCACCCCTTTTTCTCCATCTAGACAGCTACTGTGCTAGTCAAAGACTAACACTCTTCGTTCCACTCAAGCTTCCTCGCTGTGCCTTGTTCTCGACTCCCCCAACTCTGACCCCTGGCTCACAGCCTGCCTGGAACTTCCTCTCCCTCCAACTCTCCCCATCTTCAGTTAACTGTTCGGTTACCTTGCTCACCCCTGCCCTGTTCTTCTGGTCCTGGTTGGCCCCAAGGTGTTACAACCTATAATTTGAGGCTCCATTTATTTTTTAATTTTCTTATTTTCACTTGAGTCTAACCTGAATCTGAATGTAGAACTAGATGTGTGAAAAGTCTACTTTGTTTGACTAGATTTTGCACTTGAGTCATTAAGTGTGGCTCGCTTTTAATTTGCTTAATCTCTCCAAATGAATACGAATTTTCATACGAGCATAGAGAGAAAATCGAAACTAGAGGTAACTGCCCTTTGGATGCCTTTAAATGAATTATCACTTCTTCAGGAAAGACCACTTTGTCCTAAATGACTGTTTGGTGTTTCTCTGTTGCATAGGCCCGATTCCTAATTTCATTTGGTCTGGGAGATGCAGAGAGTTGCCTCAATGGCAATTTCTGATTTAGTGCACACAATCATCATCATCGTCATCATCAATCGTATTTATTGAGTGCTTACTATGTGCAGAGCACTGTACTAAGCACTTGGGAAGTACAAATTGGCAACATATAGAGACAGTCCCTACACAACAGTGGGCTCACAGTCTAAAAGGGGGAGACAGAGAACAAAACCAAACATACTAACAAAATAAAATAAATAGAATAGATATGTACAAGTAAAATAAATAAATAAATAGAGTAATAAATATGTACAAACATATATATATATATATACAGGTAATCACAATTCAGAGAGCAATTAAATTATCTGAGAAAGCCCTCTTAAAGAAAATCTTAATGAAAGAAAAGATGTTTGTACTCTAACTGTGGGAGTCCCTCCAGGCCCAGTTCCGGGGTCCCCTTTTATTTTACATCCACACTCACTCCCTTGGAGAACTCATTCGCTGCCACGGCTTCAACGACCATCTCTGCGTGGATGACTCCTAAATCTACATCTCCAGCCCTGAACTCTCTCCTTCTCTGCAGTCTCACATTTCCTGCTCCCTCAGGATATCTCTACCTGGACGTCCCACCTGCATCTCAAACTTAACATGTCCAAAACAGAATTCCTCATCTTCCCACTCAAACCCAGTGTTCCCCATCTTTCCTATTACTGTAGGAAACACCACTATCCTCCATGTCTCACAGCCCATAATCCTCAACTCATCTCTCTCATATTCAGCATCACCAAATCCTGTCGGTTCTACCTTCACAATATTGCTAAAATACATCCTTTCCTTTCCACCCAAATTGCTACTATACAGAGCCAAGCACTTACCATATCCCGTCTTGACTACTGCTGACCTCCTTGATGATGATGATAGTATTTGCTAAGTGCTTACTACATGCCGAGCACTGTTCTAAGTGCTGGGGTAGATACAAGGCAATTCGGTTGTCCCACGTGGGGCTCACAGTCTTAATCCCCATTTTACAAATGAGGGAACTGAGGCTCAGGGAAGTGAAGTGACTTGTCCAAAGTCACACAGCTGACAACTGGCAAAGCCGGGGACTGGAACCCATGACCTTTGACTCCCAAGTCCGTGTTATTTCCACTAAGCCTTGCTGCTTTTCCTTGCCTCCTCTCTCCACTCCAGTCCATACTTTACTCTGCTGCCTGGATTATTTTTCTAAAAGCCATTCAGCTCACGTCTCCTCAACTCCCCAAGAACTTCCAGTGGTGCTCGTCCACCTGCACATCAAACAGAAACTCAGCCCTCAATCAGCTCGCCCCATCCAACCTTACATCCTTAATTTCCAACTATAATCCACGCCACACACTTCGCTCCTCTAATGCCAACCTACTCACTGTACCTGAAGCTCATCTTGTCGACTCATTGCTCACATCCTCCCTCTGGTCTGGAACTCCCACCCCCTTCATATATGACAGACTACCACACTCCCCATCTTCAAAGCCTTCCTAAAATCCCATTTCCTCCAAGAAGCCTTCCCAGACTAAGCCTTCATTTCCCCTACTCCCTCTCCCTTCTGCATCACCTGTGCACTGGGATCTGTACCCTTCAAGGACTTGATAGTCTCCCCACTCTCAAACTCACAGCACTTACATACATATCCGTAATTTATATTAATGTCTGTTCCCCCCTCTAGACTGTAAGCGACTTGTGGACTGTGACCATGTCTACTAAGCCTGTTGTACTGTGCAGAGCACTTAGTACAGTGCTCTGCGCAGTAAACTCTCAAATACATATTTTTCAAATAAAAATGTATTTAATTAGCCCTGATCAATTTCAGCCCAAAAGGGATCTGGGGAAAAGAAATTATAAGTGACTTGAAAATAGTGATTAGAAAATTTCTTATCCCTAATCATAAAACTTTTACCATGAAGCTATTTGCCCAAACAACAATACTATTATTGAGAAGTTACTGGCCAATGAACTTCAAAATCAAAGTAATTATTTTATCTATTTATTACCTATTGGGATACCTTTAATTTGAAGCACCAGCAAGGCTGAGAACTTAAAAGGCTTTCCCAATTACCATATACATGTAGTTATTTTTAAATAAAATTACACATTTCTCCCCCAGAAAAACAATCTAGGCAGCAGAGTGAAGGATGGACTGGAAAGGGAAGAGATATCTGGATAGAACATGATAACAATATCTAGACTGTAAGCTCGTTGTGGGCAGGGAATGTCAGTTTATTGTTGTAATGTACTTTCCCAAGCGCTTAGTACAGTGCTCTGCGCACAGTGATTTCTCAATATGATTGAAGGAATGAAGAAACAGTTGTGTAGATTTGTACGGCACCTATCAAAGTGTACTTAGAATAATCCTTGAGTTATAGCAGTGTCCTTGCTTTATTTGAAAAAAAGTAAGAAATGTGACAAGGGGTTAGAACGATGTTCTATTCAGCCCAGTTTTCTATCTGTGACTCTGGCATTCAAGGACATTTGGAGGAACAAGATGATGGACATGAAATGAATTCGGATACAATGTGAATCTGAGCTGAAAGGAGTAGGCAGACCTCATAGGGGGTGAATTAGTAAACCATATTAAAAGTTCAGGAAAAACGTATGTTTCAGAACAAAAAGCAAAACAAAACAATCAGTCAGTCAATCAGTCAATGGTATTTGAGTACTTACAATGTGCAGAACACTGCACTAAGCGCTTGGGAGAATACAACAGAATTAACACACATGTTCTTTGCCCACAACAACAACAAAAAGAACAGGTGATCGAGCAGAGACCCTCCCTGGCTAACTAGCAAACTAAAAGAGATTCTCAGAGGAAAAAAGCCATTCTTTAAAAATTGAAAAGCTCATCCAAATGAGGAAAGACAAAAAAAAACCTGAAAACAAATGGCAGGCCAAGTGCAAACAGTAATTCTGGCAAAAAAAAAAAAATAGAAGTGATCCACAGGAGATACTGAAGCTAAGAGCATCATTATCATTATCATCATCATCAATATTTATTTTGTGCCTACTGAGTGCAGAGCACTGTACTAGGAGCTTGAGAGCATACCAAAAAATTAAAAAACATGGTACCTGCCCTCTAGAAGCTTAAAGTTTTTCCCCCATCAGCTTCTCCAGACTATTCCTCCCAATTAGCCCCACCCAACTTGATCCCATATTCTTTTCCAATTCCAAGGTTTTGCTTTCTTTCTGATCCTCCCTTCAGGTCCAGTTTCCACTTTCATTCATTCATTCATTCAGTCAATCAATCAATTGCATTTACTGAGCACTTACCGTGTTCCAAGCACTGTACAAAGCACTTGGGAAAGTACAACAGATTTAGTAGATACTATCCCTACACTTGAGGAATTTATAATCTAGTGGGCAAGACAGACTTTAAAATAAATTACTGGTAGTAACAGAATATAAGAGTATCTACATAAGTGCTGTGGGGAAGGGGATGAAATGAGTATCAAAATGCTTAGGAGCACAGACAAAGTGAATAAGTGATGCAGAAGCAAGGAAGAATAGGGTGGCAAGAGGAGAGGTGAGTCAGGGAAAGCTTCCTGGAGGAGGTATGATTTTAGTAGGGCTTTGAAGATGGGAAGAGTGACCTTGGGCAAGTCACTTCACTTCTCTGTGCCTCAGTTACCTTATCTGTAAAATGGGGATTGAGACTGTGAGCTCCACAGGGGACAGGGATTGTGTCCCACCCGATTTGTTTGTATCCACCCCAGTGCTTAGTACAGTGCCTGGCACATAGTAAGTGCTTAACAGATACCATCATTGTTATTATTATTACTATGAAAGAGGAAGGAATCCCAGGAAGGAGGGAGGGCATGAACCAGGGGTAGATGGTGAGAGAGATGAGATCAAGACACAGTAAGTAGGGAGTAGTATTAGAAGTAGTAGTTATAACATTTATTAAGTCCTTACTGTGTGTAAGGCACTGTACAAAGGGTTGGGAAGAATACATGGGTGAGAATTAGATGAGGTTCCTGGCCCTCAAGGATTTTACAATCTAGCAGGGAAAACAGACACTGAAATAAATTGCAGGTAAAGAAGCAACAGAGTATAAGGATTTGTACATAAGTGCTGTGGCAGCATAAGGGAGGGGGAAGGCTGAGGGACAAATTTAGACAAGTGCATAAGCGACACAGAAGGGTGGGAGAATAGGGTGGGGAGAGCAGAGATTAATCAGGGAAGACTTCCTGGAGCATCTCTCTTCCCTAGGTCCTAGCTCACTGCATACCCTGCAACAATTCACTAAGTCATGGATGGTGCTAATTTATGATGATTGAAAAGGTCTTCCCTAAGCCCTCATTTCCTTTTCTCCCACTCCCTTTTGCGTTACCCTGATTTGCTTCCTTTATTCGCCCCCAGACCCATATCCTCTGCTCCACAGCACTTATGTCCATATCTATAATTTAGTTATTTCTATTATTGTCTGTCTTCCCCTCTAGATGAGATGCTCATTGTGGGCAGGGACTGTCTACCAACTCTGTTCTATTGTACTCTACCAAGCGCTCAGTACAGTACTCTGCACACAGTAAGAGCTCAAAAAATACAATTTATTGATTGACTGATGTAAAAGGTACACCTTGAGATAGGAAAGAGATGCAAAAAGGCACAATGAACTATTACTTCAGTTCTATAGAGGAAGATATTAAAGTGTCAAATGTTTTTTGTAACAGACTATTATAAGTACTGGATCAAACTGTGATCACCACAAAGGACATAAATATAACAGATTTAACGATCAATCAGCACTTATTGAGCACCTACAGGGTATACAGCATGTTTCTAAGAGCTTGGAAGAGTACAGAATAGTCATAATCCCTGCCCCAAAGGTGTTTACAATATTCCTGAGGACTGGATGATATCCATTGACGGGTTCTGAAGGAGAAATTGTGGAACTGCTGGCGAGCTGGTTTCCAGAGGCAATTCTTGGGATTATAGATTGAAAAGTCCCACTTCCATTCCTGGAAAACTAATTGACTAGATAATAGAGTTTAGGATCAGTGAGGACCCATTGTAAGAAAAATGACATAGCTTCTGTAATGGGAAATTGCGCCTAATTAAAATGCTGGTTCTTTGAGGGAGTCAACAAATGCATGGATAAAGGGGAAGAAGTGGGCATCATTTTCTTTTAAAAAAAAAACCTCTGAAAATTCACACAATGAAGCCTTTAAAATAGACTGAGTTGTCATGAGATTGAAGGGAATGTTCTGACATTGCTACAAGGTTGGCCAATAGACAGAAAACAAATGATAGGAAAAACAGCCACTTTTTCCTGAGTAGAGAAGTTTAAATAGTAGCTCTTCCAAGACTAGAAGGGTAACATTTTCATAGGCCATCTGGAGAGAAGTATGCACAATGAAATACGTATACACATATTTGTGTATATATATATATATATATATATATATATATACACATAGTTGTCCTTTGTATTCAAAGACAGCACTGACTCTGAAATTCCCCAATGAGTGCATGTGTGATTGAAAAAGCCAATACAGGATCCTCAGTCTTGCCCATACGTACCCACAAAAACACTGTCCCTTGTGTTATCATGTTTCATATTTGCAGTACCTATTGTTGTGGGTTTTGCTTTTAATTCCTTGTCTCTAGTCCTTCATGAGGCTTTTGCTCAAAAAGAGCTGCTCCTTTTTTAATAGCATCATTAGATAGACTAGTTTATAGATTAAGTTCTTATGTTTAATTCTCAAATTTCAAAAGCAAACTAAATTCATTCAGTTCTAACAAAGAAATCAAAGATTTTATGGTCTAAAATAATCAATTTAATATTTCATTTACAAAGTGGTATGAGTTGATTTTTTTTCTATTGGTGTGGTATTTATGATTTAGCAATCGACAAAAAGTAGAATGACTTCAAGAGACAATGCCTTGTTATTTAGCTTGGAAATCATTTAATTAAAAAAGGTTTAAATTTTATTTTTAAGTATTAACGCTAATAATTCTTTGCTATGTAAATTTGGACTCATGTTCTCTAGCAAGGGTTGAATAAGACTTATATGTTGAATAGGACTTACCTAATACACAGTCTTGCAACTCAGTTGGTGATGGAAAAAGGTTCAGATAAATCCTTTCAAATCTAATGTGGCCAGCCATATTGTCATGGAGGAATCTTAGAATCTTTGTCAATTTTTCAGGGTAGCCAAATATTTTTAGTAGTGTCCAGAGCCCTGATCTGAGAATGTCAAATGCTTTCAAAAGGAGTGGCCTGCTATGTGGCCTTGGACAAGTCACTTAGCCTCTCTGGACCTCAGTTTCCTCTTCTGTAAAATACAGGTGTGACCTATTCTCCCTCTTTGATTGTGAGCCCCACCTGGGGCAGGGATGATGCCTGATCTATCTTTTTTTTTTTTCATGGTATTTGTTAAACGCTTACTTTGTGTCAAACACTGTCCTAAGGGCTTGCATCTTTCCCCAGTGCTAGATAAATAGTTCAGAGTTTAATAAATAACATTATAATTGTAGGCCTTGATATTGTTCCCTGACATACAGTGAAGTTCATGTCTGCCCAACTCACTTTAGTTTGAATCTGAAAGCTAGTGCCGTGCTACAATTTCGATCCTCTGAGAAACATTTTCAACTCAATAGATTGAGAGCTTCATTTAAAATATTTGAATCACATAGGAGTTCCTATATTCTGATAATTGTCCTCGGAAGCATATACGTAAGACATGCAGGTGATTATGAACTGTTGATGAAAATTACTGAAGCACTTTGGATGACAAAAGAAGGCCAAGGTTATGTACCAGAAGGAGCCTGGAAAATCCTTCACACGACCAAAGATCTGCTCTGCCAGCATAGTTAAATATCCGCATTGAATTCTGCTACTTTTATCTATGCACAGAGAGATAAAGAGGGAGAAAATGAAATTTAGAAGGCTATGTCCTTTGTGAGGCAAAGAATGGTCCCAACGTGCTATCAAACTTTAGACAAACTGAAAGTCTATACAGCAATTATAATGTCCATCTTCTATACTGTGTGAGACGTGCAGCAGAGTGGCCTAATGGAAAGATAATGGTCCTGGGAGTCAGAGACCAGGGATTTAATCCCAGCTCTTTCACTTGTCTGCTCTGTGTGATCTTGGGCAAGGCACTTAACTTCTCTGTGCCTCAGTTTCCTCATCTGTAAAATCGGGGTTAAATAACTGTTCTCCCTCCTACTTAGACTGTGAGCCCCACATGGGACAGGGACTGTCTGACCCGATTACCTACCCCATTGCGTGGCAGGGTAAGTGCTTAACAAATACCATTATTATTAGGCACGTGTAAGGGAAATGCGTAACAAAGCAAGACATATCTAACTGCCGTATGATGAGGTGAAATTCAGAAACCATTAAGAGAGGCCAGAAGTATTGTTTGACAGAAACAATGAAGTGAAACCTCAAATAATTTTGGCATAACGAAAGAGACTGGAAACGTACCTCAAGTTCAAAATGAGAAGTTGACCCTATATCATTAGCATCATCTTTGAATCTGAAGGTCAGCCACCTATATTGTCTTAGAATGCATAAATGAAAACTTCAGGCATAATATCTGGATATAGTTTCAATTATCACTACAAAAAAGGAGGCAACTCTGACATTTTCCAAATACTGTAATCACTTGAAATTTCATTGCTTGGTCATGTTTTATTTTGGAGTTCTCAAATGATAACATTTTTAAACAATGCTAGAATACTATGGTTCAAAACCCTCTAAGTCTGCAGCTGTTTTAAATACTCCCGGGACCTATAAATCTGCAGGTGGACTTTGTATACGCCCAGTTATATTTTGTTCCCCAGGTGCACAGACTGTTGAAAAGAGAAAACTCCATTTTGAAATGATATAACAAAATTGTAACTTTATGCAATGTTGTACTGAAAAGAAAAAAATTGTATATATTGGCATGTCATTGAAAAAGCAACTTTGACATTTGTCAGTGATGATTATAAACAGAGATAATACTGGGAAACTAACATAATTTATTCATGTCTGTGAATTGGAAATTTTAAGACCAGAAAGGACTGCTTGAAAAAAAAAACAAAACTTGGTTTGAAGACCTAAAAAGGGAAGAAAGGAAGACTAGCCCCAAGCAAGGTTGAATGAATTTTGACTTTGAGAAATTCAGTTTTTCTGATTCCCAGAAGTCTGCATTTCTGAAAAAAAATACCAGAAAGAGAGGAAAGCACATGCTCTAATGGCTATGTACAATTTAAATAAAAATGATAATACCCACTGGAGAGCTCTGGAAATCTGTTTTCATAACCAACACAGTTTCTACAGTTGTATGGGTTTTTAATTATTCTGTCATTTACTTTTGGACCAAAATCTAAAACAGGCCTTTCGGTGACAATTGTTTTCTCTCCTCTCTTGAAATTAATTTTCAGCATTGAGAAAAGGGATAATTCAAACTGAATCTTGACATGGGTAAATGATGTAAAATTGTACTGATTGATGAAATCTCAAGCACGGTAAATTATGCATGGTTGTTTTTATTCACTGTTGGTGGCTGTGTGCCTCAAAAGACCCATGCAAGGGCAACAAACAAACCATTTCACACCGTGTGAACATAGAAAGATTGTTCTGGGAAGAAATGATGTGTTGCACTTGTCGTTTTTTGATTCTACCTTTCGGTATTCCAGTCTCCAAACCTCTACTCGAGGAGAGCAGCACCTTGTCTCACTGCCTTATAGATTAGTGAATTCTGAGCTCCAAGATAATTACGTCAAACACAGTCCCCGTTCCAAATGGGGCTCACAGTCTATTTAGGAGGCAGAAAAGGTACTTAATTCCCATTTTACCATTGAGGAAACAGAAGCACAGAGAAGTTAAATGACTTGTCCAAGGTCACACGGCAGGCAAGTGGTGAAACTGCGACCTAGAACCCAGGTCTTGATTCCCAGGCCTCCAAAAGTGAAAAGTTAAGGACTCATCCGCATAAATTCCGATTATTAAATTTATCTTCATTCTTTCGATCGTATTTATTGAGCACTTACTGTGTGCAGAGCACTGTACTAAGCACTTGGGAGAGTACACTATAATAATAAACAGACATATTCCCTGCCCACAGTGAGCTTACAGTCTGGGGGGGGGGGGGGGGGGAGACAGACATTAATATAAATAAATTACAGATATAATACGTTGAAGATATGATACATACATTACAGATATAATAAATAAATTACAGATGTTGTGCTAGTAGAATTTTAAGACCGTAGAGATTTTGTTCCTCTCAATTACTTCCCCCTCTCTAGTTTTTATGCCTATTCAGTGTTTTTTTTTTCTTCTAGTTCTTACCTTTTCCATTCTAAACTCCTCTCTTGACTTTCCTAGCTTTTCTGGGCCTATTTCTCTCAGCTTTTCTGAACCCACTGTCTCAGGAACCCTACCTCACCTTGTGCCTTCTTTGGTCCTGTCCCCTTGGCCCTTCTTTTGCTAGGGTCAGATCTTCCTAGTTACTCTGAGCCCTTAGCTTGCTTGGCTCTCATTTCATTCCAGGATTTTGTTAAGTTGTATTGCCGCCTTCTCGGTGCTCTGTACACAGTTAAGCCCTCAGCAACTACAGTGATTGATGGATTCTCCTCGGCCACCTACTTTGCTGGTCAAATGTGCTCAGAAGAGGTGTCAATCCAAAACGCAATACTGTCCAAATCTTGATTTGGAAGTGAAGACTCTATATTAGCAAGGGAAGAATCATGACAAATCATGATACATTTTTTTAATGATATTAAGCGCTTACTATTTGTCAGGCACTGTACTAAGCACTTGGGTAGATACAAGATGATCAAGTTGGACATAGGCCACGTCCCACCCGGGGCTCACAGCTTTAATCCCCACAGAAAAGTCAAGTGACTTACCCAAGGTCACAAAGCAGACACGTGGTGATGCCAGGATTAGAACCCAGGTCCTCTGACTCTCGGGCTCATGCTCTTTCCACTAGACCATGCTGCTTCTCAAGCATACAAGGATATAGCTACTTCCCAAGGAAACTACAATCTCTTTAAACAATTGGGAAGAAGGTTAGCTACAAGGTAAATATTTATGATCACCTTCCAAAATACATGTCAATCCCATTGAAAAGAGTGAAGTTAATCAATCAATCGTATTTATTGAGCGCTTACTGTGTGCAGAGCACTGTACTAAGCGCTTGGGAAGTACAAGTTGGAAACATATACAGTCCCTACCCAACAGTGGGCTCACAGTCTAAAAGTTAATGACAATTCATCACACAAATGTGCTAAATTGACTTAGGCTGACCGTGGCAGAATTCATCTATTTACTTAAAGTCCATTTTGGCAGTAAAACGCTTAAGAAACTTAGAAACAAAATAGGTTAACTCTAAAATTTAGAAATATATGAAAGGTTGATCGGTCAAATTGAGTAAAACAGTAAGTATCCAATTATACCTGGTGCCCCTTTCAGTAATTTGAAAAGCAATTTATACAGTCTGACTTTCCATGAGGACTATGAATCAATTTTTAAAATGATGATGGATGAGCCTCAGTCCAGCCTCAAAGATTTACAGGACTGAGAGCCCGTGTAAAGAAATGGGTTATGGTGCTAATGGTTCGCTCTGTGCCACTCTTCTTTTTTTTGGTGGTATTTGTTAAGCACTTACCATGTGCCCGGCACTGTACTAAGCACTGGGGTAGATTCAAGATAATCAGGTTGGACAGAATCTTAATCCCCATTTTACAGGTGCGGTAACTGAGGCACAGAGAAGTCAAGTG
Source organism: Tachyglossus aculeatus (assembly GCF_015852505.1). NCBI lineage: Eukaryota > Metazoa > Chordata > Mammalia > Monotremata > Tachyglossidae > Tachyglossus > Tachyglossus aculeatus. The sequence continues at coordinate 26,077,410 of NC_052098.1, read as the reverse complement.
ACTTGGCCGAGGTCACACAGCAGACAAGTGGTAGAGCAGAGATTAGAACCCAGGTCCTTCTGACTCCCGGGCCGGGGCTCTAGCCACCAGACAGTGCTGCTTCTCTTGCCCCACTCCCACTCTCTTGTCCCTCTAATCATCATCATCATCAATCATATTTATTGAGCGCTATGTGCAGAGCACTGTACTAAGCGCTTGGGTAGTGCAAATTGGCAACATATAGAGACAGTCTCTTCACTTTCCTACTGGGGCGGTGGGGTTTGTACATATTTATTACTCTATTTATTTATTTATTTTACTTGTACATATCTATTCTATTTATTTTATTTTGTTAGTATGTTTGGTTTTGTTCTCTGTCTCCCCCTTTTAGACTGTGAGCCCACTGTTGGGTAGGGATTGTCTCTATATGTTGCCAACTTGTACTTCCCAAGCGCTTAGTACAGTGCTCTGCACACAGTAAGCGCTCAATAAATACGATTGATTAGGTATGTGCCAGGCACTGTACCTAAGTGCTGGGGTAAATAGAAGCTAATCAGGTGGAAAACAGTCCCTCTCCCGCACAGGTCTCCCAGTCTTCAGCCCATTTTCCGGATGAGGTAACTGAGGCATAGAGAAGGGAAGTGACTTGCCCAAGGTCACCCAGCAGACAAGTGGCCGAGCCAGATTTAGAACCCAAGTCCTTCTGACGCCCAGGCCCGTGCTCTATCCATTAGACCACAAGAAATGCAGAAGCAGCGTGGCTCAGTGGAAAGAGCCCGGGCTTTGGAGTCAGAGGTCGTGGGTTCAAATCCCCGGCTCCGCCACTTGTCAGCTGGGTGACTTTGGGCAAGTCACTTCACTTCTCTGGGCCTCAGTTCCCTCAGCTGGAAAATGGGGATTAAGACTGTGAGCCCCCCCATGGGACAACCTGATCACCTTGTATCTCCCCAGCGCTTAGAACAGTGCTTTGCACATAGTAAGTGCTAAACAAATGCCATTATTATTATTATTATTTACGGCCAAAGCGATACCAGCAGGCAGTTACCAGAGTAGCTGCTTCGTACTGAGCTCCTCCTAGGAGATGCCGTAAGTGGTTCTTGTCAGAATCTTTTCGCCATTTCACCACCGATGGCATAGCCATAGCAGAAACCTTCACTACCTTCTGGCTGTTTCACTCTCTCACAGGGGTGAAGTAAAGGTCAGACTGGGTGGTGGAATTTTAAAAATAGGAAATGGCTGATAACTGTCTTCTGAACTCCAATTGTTTCCCCTGTTGATCAATTAGCTAGTGATTTTTTTAAAAACGCTAGTTAAAATATATAGGCAAATGAATGCATCTCCTATCATTGAAAGGTGTTAAGTAAACATTGCACCCACAGAGGTTCTGAAGCATTTGAGGTGGATTATGCCACTAACAATTCTCTTTTTTTATCAGGCTCTCAGTGGGTAGGGCATTTCTTTACCCTAAATCTGCATTTCACTCCCTCAGACAACCCTGAATTCTTACTTCCTTTGTTATCACGATTCACTTTCATCAGTTACAAGAAGCCCAGGATAGAAGAACCTGGAAACGAACCAATAAGTAGAATCCTGTAGTTTCAAAGATGAATAATCCTCAACCCTTGGTGCCAAGTAATAATGCATATTTTGGATTTTTGTCGATTTTAGATATTTCAATCCATCAATGTGTGGAGAGCACTGTATTAAGCACTTTGGAAAGTACAGTAGCATTGGTAGACACAAGCTCTGCCGTCGAGGATTTTAGACCACAGATCAGGGTCTGCACAGACTGGAAACTCCATTCACCCCTGCCTACACCTCATGGTGTCCCCTCTTCCTTTTCCCATCCCACCCCTGTCCTTCTTTCCCAGTTCAGCCCCTCACCCAGTTCACTTCCATCCAATGCGCCCACAGGCCTAGAGCGAGCCTCCCCGCGACACACACCTCCAACAGCCTCAGCCAACGACCGCCTGTGGAATTCCTACTCCACCACGGGAAAGCCTTCCTTCATCCTTGACCCGTTCCTAACCCAATCACTCCCCCGCCTTGCCATCGTTGAAACCTGGCTCTCCACAGATGACACAGTCTCCCTGGCCCCTCTCTCCACAGGCTTCCTCGTCTCCCCATCTTTTGAAGTCCATATCATCACCCACCCCAGTTACTAGTCACAGTCCTCTACCGTCCCTCCAGGCCCCACCTCCGACTTTCTCAACCATTTTGATGCCTCTCTCACATTCCTTCTTTCTCCATTCCTACACTGATATCTGGGGACTTCAATATCCATGTGGATGTTCCCAATGACTCTTCCGCTGCCCTCTTCCTAGCACTCCTCAGCTCCACTCACCTCCTGTTCCACCCATCACCCACGCAAAAACCTGCTCACATGCTTATCACCTCTAGTCATTGTACAATTTGTACAATCACCAACTCTGAAATCCCTCTATCCGATCACAAGCTCCTCACCTGTAGTCCCCTCCCTGCAAATCTGTCCTGTTCCCCCATATCAATTTTCTAAGTTATCATGCCCCATTTAGTCTCCATACACAAACTGCCTTCCCTTTGATACACAAATTTATGGCCTCCACACCACCCTCTCTACCAAACTCAACTCACTTACTCCCTTAGCTGATCTCGTACCACAAATTTATGGCCTCCACACCACCCTCTCTACCAAACTCAACTCACTTACTCCCTTAGCTGATCTCGTACCACTAATCCACAACCCTGAATCACCTCCACAGTCCACTTCCTTCACTCCTATAGGCGAGCTGCAGAGCGCTGCTGGCAGAAATCCAGATACCAGGCAAGGCCTCGTCTATCTCAAATTCATCTTTGCCTGCTTTGGCCCTGCTGAGAGCTCACCTCCTCCAGGAGGCCTTCCCAGACTGAGCCCCTTCCTTCCTCTCCCCCTCGTCCCCCTCTCCATCCCCCCATCTTACCTCCTTCCCTTCCCCATAGCACCTGTATATATGTATATATGGTTGTACATATTTATTACTCTATTTATTTATTTATTTATTTTACTTGTACATTTCTATCCTATTTTATTTTGTTGGTATGTTTGGTTCTGTTCTGTCTCCCCCTTTTAGACTGTGAGCCCACTGTTGGGTAGGGACTGTCTCTATGTGTTGCCAATTTGTACTTCCCAAGCGCTTAGTACAGTGCTCTGCACATAGTAAGCGCTCAATACGATTGATTGATTGATTGCTTCAAGTAAAGAACCCGGTCTTTTGCAGGTCTTTCTCCTTTATCATCAAATAATAACAATTATTATTATGGTATTTGCTAAGCGCTTACTACGTGTCAGGCGCTGTACTAAGCCCTGGGGTGAGTGGAAGCAAATAAAATACGTAAACCCTAGTGGCATAGTTCTGAAACTGAATCGAGAGTTCCTCCTAAGGTAGGTTTTTGCGCCATACCATAAAATGTGCAAAGGTCTCTGGATCGGCCTTAGCTCCTGGACTGGGCGATATCATGAACCCAGTATAGATTGCTCTTCTTCTCTCAACCAAGAACCAGGTGAAAATGCTCTTCAATCAATCAATCAATCGTATTTATTGAGCGCTTACTATGTGCAGAGCACTGTACTAAGCGCTTGGGAAGTACAAATTGGCAACACATAGAGACAGTCCCTACCCAACAGTGGGCTCACAGTCTAAAAGGGGGATCGCAATGCTTTCAAATAGAGTATAAGAGTTTAATAACACGTAAGTATATATTTTGTATTTGGGGATGACCCATCGCGCCTGTTGCTAGAGTTAAAAAATGAATGTGGGAATGGCCGTCCCTTCTACACTGCATCCGCTAAAATCATCCTCGAGTGTGCAGTTGCACTGCAAGTACCCTCACCTACTTACTAGACCGTGCAGCCCCAACGGCGATAACCACCCGGTAAGAGCCCCCAGTTTTATTTCCCAAGCCCAGTGCCGTACCCAGACTTAAAGCCCTCCTCCCTAAACGAATCCCGACGCTTGCATTTTCCTCGCCAGCTGCATCCAAGTCGGTGACTGCCTGACTCAATCTGGAGCAACAGCTTCCGCCCAACTTGGCAGATGCGAGGAAAATGCAGACACAGGCCCCATTGAAGGCAGGCGCACGGGCCCTGGAGCACCGCAGGCCTCGGTGGCCCTACTACGGTCTTTTCACGGGTCGGGCGGCACCTATCTGCCACTAAAACCGTTGAAAAGAGAACTTCCCAAGCCAGGAAAGCCTACGCAGCAAATCGGCCCGAGCCCTAGGTGCTCCCTGCAAAAAAAAAAAAAAACAACCCCCAAACCGAGCACCAGCAAAAGGCCCCCGTCTCAGCCCTCCCCGCCTTTCACTTAGAAACACACACATACACGCACGCAGAACGGCCAGCGGAGGCAGGGCCGGACTCCTCCATTCGGCTGGCACGGGGGGGGGGGAGAAACTCCCTGCTTCCAGCTCTGGTCTAATTTCGTCTAATTTCGCCAAAGGCGAAGCGCACAGTCTGTCTAAGAGTGTCTCCAGTGTCCGGCCGGCTTTGGAGACTCCACGGCCGGTCGCCCTTCCCCTCCCCCGCCCTGCCCGTCGCGCCCCCCCCCCCCTCCGCCGCCACTTGGGTCGCTCCGCGGGTGCCGGCGGGAGCCGGGCGCGCATGCGCAGCGCCGCCTGGGGCTCGCTGACCGTTGAGAGCCGTTGCGGCGGTCGAGGCTCCGGGAGCGGGCGGAGGGGCGCTGCGGCAGTCGGTGGCGCAGCGTGCGGACGGGAGGGAGCGGTTTGGGCCGCCCCCCGCCAGGTAATTGTCCGTCCCCCCCCCGGAGCTCCCGCCGCTGCTCGCCCCCCGACGGAGGTGGATCGGGGAAGGTGGCGCCGCCGAGGCCCCGGATCAACCAGGCGATCGGCTTGATCGAGCGCTTACGGCGTGCACAGCACTGTACTGAGCGCCTGGGAAGCCCAAGTTGGCACCGTAGAGAGCGGGCGGCGCCTGCAGAATCGATCAGTCGTCTTTAGCGGGCGCTTACTGCGTGCGGGGCGCTTGGGAAGCCCAAGTCGGCGGCATAGGGAGACGGTCCCTACCCACAGTGGAAAAGGTACCGGAGGGGGGGGGGGGGGGGCCGCCACTTGAACCGCCCCTCTCCCGCTTCCCCAGGTATCTGCGACACAGCGGCCCTTTCTCTCTCTCTCGAGGGGGGGGCCCGGACCGCCAACTTTCGAGCCGGAAAATGACTCGCGATTACAAACCCGGAGACCTGATCTTCGCCAAAATGAAAGGTTATCCCCATTGGCCGGCTAGAGTAAGTGATTTGTTTTCAAAAACCTCTTCGCGGTCGGATGGTGTTGCCCCTTTTCCCTCTCTCCCTCGCGCTCCCCAGCAGTCGGTTTCCTTTACCGCCTCCCATCCCCGGTTTCCCATTTGGGGCCAACTCGATCTTAACTCGGGTGTGTGTGTGTTTAAATCGTCTGACTGACTATTTATTTATGTATTCATTCATTTATTTATTCTTTATTTATTTGTTTTTATTTATTTATTCATTCATTCATTCATTTATTATTCATTATTTATTTATTTATTTTTATTTATTCATTTATTTATTTATGATTCATTTCTTATTTATTTATTCGCTTATTTTTATTTATTTATTCATTCATCCATTTATTTATTTTTATTTATTCACTTATTTATTTATTATTCATTTCTTATTTATTTGTTTATTTTTATTTATTTATTCATTCATTCATTCATTTATTTTTATTTGTTCACTTATTTACTATTCATTTCTTATTTATTTGTTTGCTTATTTTTATTTATTTATTCATTCATTCATTCATTTATTTATTTTTATTTGTTCACTTATTTACTATTCATTTCTTATTTATTTGTTTGCTTATTTTTATTTATTCATTCATTCATTTATTTATTTTTATTTGTTCACTTATTTACTATTCATTTCTTATTTATTTGTTTGCTTATTTTTATTCATTCATTCATTCATTTATTTATTTATTTTTATTTGTTCACTTATTTACTATTCATTTCTTATTTATTTATTTGCTTATTTTTATTCATTCATTCATTCATTCATTTATTTTTATTTGTTCACTTATTTAGTATTCATTTCTTATTTATGTATTTGCTTATTTTTATTTATTTATTTATTTATTTATTTATTTTTATTTGTTCACTTATTTATTTATTCATCCCTTATTTATTTGCTTATTTTTATTTATTTATTTATTTATTCATTTATTTATTTATTTTTATTTGTTTATTTATTTATTATTCACTTCTTAATTATTTAGTTGCTTATTGTTATTTATTTATTCATTCGTTCACCGTTCACCATTTATTTATTTATTTATTATTCATTTTCATTTATTTGCTTATTCGTTTATTTATTTATTATTCATCGTTATTTATTTATTTTTTATTTGTTCATGCATTTATTTATTTATTTATTTATTTATTTTTTATTTGTTCATTTATTCATTCATTTATTTATTTTACTTGTACATCTCTATTCTGTTTATTTCATTTTGTTAGCACGTTTGGTTCTGTTCTCTGTCTCCCCCTTTTAGACTGTGAGCCCACTGTTGGGCAGGGACTGTCTCTGTATGTTGCCAATTTGCACTTCCCAAGCGCCTAGTACAGTGCTCTGCACACAGTAAGTGCTCAATAAATCCGATTGATGATGATGATGACCGATTCTCCCCACATCCTGCAATCCGTGGAGCAGATTTTTTTATTCAGAAAGCAATAAAAACCCCTTTCCCTTGGCCCCCAGCTGCAAACGTCGAGTTTGTTTTTCCCGAGTTTGTTTAATTTCTGGGAAATATTTTTAGGTGCCGTCCATCCCTAGGCCAGTTTAGATGGGGTTTTGCCCTGCAGGTAGCAGGGGTTACTTTTACCAAGAAAAATTAAGTTTTAGCTTGTTCTGATTCGGAGGGAAGGAAGTGGTCATGAGAAACCAAAGTAAAAATTAATCGCTTCCTTCATCATCATCATCATCATCAATCGCATTTATTGAGCGCTTACTGTGTGCAGAGCACTGTACTGAGCGCTTGGGAGGTACAGTTTGGCAACATCATCATCATCATCAATCGTATTTATTGAGCGCTTACTGTGTGCAGAGCACTGTACTGAGCGCTTGGGAAGTACAATTTGGCAACATCATCATCATCATCAATCGTATTTATTGAGCACTTACTGTGTGCAGAGCACTGTACTGAGCGCTTGGGAAGTACAATTTGGCAACATATAGAGACAGTCCCTACCCAACAGTGGGCTCACAGTCTAAAATAGGCCGTGGTTATTAATTTGGGGAGTCTCAAAATATTTTCAACTGGACACCAGCCTCGTTAACTCTTTAGCGGAAGAAAATTAATTTTCATAAGTGATGATGGGTGTAATTGAAGAAATTGATGTTTTGCGATTCAAAATTGTTTTCCATAGGGAGCTATGGAACCAAGCCACCTGTTCTAAAATTTGCCTCGCGGAAGCAGCTCTAAATAGCGTTCTTCTGTTTTGTTTTTGAAGAAATGACCTACAAAATTTCCCTCCCCCATCAAATGTCGGTACTGATCGGGGTTCTGGTGATTCCTTTTTTTCAGACTCAGGTAAAAAAGCGATGGCTGATTTATGACCCGATTGATTCCTGGAAAATGCACCATAAGTAATAACATATTTTGGAACCAATTTTCCTCGATCTTGTACATATCTGTTCTTGGATTTGGGGGATTTCGAGTGACCTGTCTGCACTGCAGATCTCATTGCCCCTTTGTCCACCTTTTAATAGTCATCATCATCATCATCAATCGTATTTATTGAGCGCTTACTGTGTGCAGAGCACTGTACTAAGCGCTTGGGAAGTACAAGTTAGTCTATTAGTCTTTGCATTTGTAGTTTATTAAGAGCCTTTAGGTTGTAAAACCATAACCGTAAAGTATTGAAAATCCATTTCTCAGTGTATCAGGCTTTAATAAATGTACTGTATTCTGATAAAAAAAAAACAGAAGTCTTGAAATTTCTAAACAGGTATTCCTTTTGGCATTCTTGCTTAGCACTCTGGGTTTTTTTCCCCCCATACATATGCTGTGACCAGTGGACTTGAGCTGCTGCCTCTGTTTTTTATGAGAACCCCATTGCATAGCACTAACACTCATAGCTGCTGGGCTTTGTGTTGAAGAAAGTTACCCTCCTCATCCCCTTCCCCCTCCCGAGAGGATCCTAGTACATCATGTCCTGGTACAAATCTCAAACAATGTAACAGTTCTGTTGGGTAGAATACAGATATATAGCATAAAGTGCAAATGGCTCTAAAGTTTTTAGGACAGTTATTCATTCAATCATGTTTATTGAGTGCTTACTATGCGCAGAGCACTGTACTAAGTGCTTATGTGTACATATGTTGACACTTTAATTTGAATTTGTAATTTTATTTTTGATACCTTTCCAATGCTATTTGATCATGTAAGTTGATGGTGTTAACCATATTTTGCAGTTTTTTAAAAAAATATTTTGGTCATGTTTTAGATTTGGACATTGCATTAATGCACTTTACATTTTTCTCATGGGAACCATCCTTTAGTGCTGTTTTGCTTAACACACTCTTTTCATGGCACCAACTAGGAGTCCTAACTGGGGGGTTTCAGGATTTTAATACAGAAAATATATTTTCTAAAAGCAGTTCAATTAGAATCTGTAAAATCTCACCTTTTAAGTCTTGGTACGTTAAAGCTATTGATCTGGGCAGTTATGCCACCTTGAATTTGCATGTTATTTTTTCCAAGGCTTTTTCAAATTGGTTATTTTATCTTCACAGTGACCTAGGAAGAGTCAGACATTTCTTCCCCCCTCGCCCCCCCCCTCCACTGGCCATGTGAATGAAGTAGGAATGAGGAAAGCTAAAATAAGTTTGAATGGATTTCTCATTCATGCGGGAAAATCCTCTGCTTTTTCTAAAAAACACCTCTGCTAAAATCATGGCTCTTTGCTCATAAGAGTAAAAATTTTGTAAAGGCAATGCTGCTTCATTTAGGTTTAAATGTTGAAAAGGAACACAGAACCTCTTCTCTCCAGACCGAATTTCTCTTCACAGGTCGACAGCAAAGTAAATGATAGAATAAGAGTTTTAGCATGGGTAGCCAACTGAACCCATCCTTAACCTGAAGTGTATGTTAGTGAACCAAGAATTCCTGTTGGATATGTTAAACATTGATTTTTAAGCTCCTCGAGGGCAAGGATCATGTCTGTTTAGTCTGTTGTACTCTTCCCAAGTACTTGGTGCAATGGTCTGTACACAGGTGCTCAAATAGGGATCAAACAAAATGGTCTTGGGCACTGAGTGCTCTTTCTAATTCCAACCTTTTCAAAATTGCATTTTTGATTATAGATATTTCTGTAAGGACCATCTCTATGTTGCTGACTTGTACTTCCCAAGCGCTTAGCCCAGCGCTCTGCACACAGTAAGCGCTCAATAAATACAATTGAATGAATGAATGAAAACAGTAGTTGCTACTGCAACCATTTTGAAATCTTGCCATTTCTTTATCCCTCTTAATAATATTGTTTTATTTTGTATGGAATGAACTTTTCAAAACGTTATTTTTCCCAACTCTCCCAGCTGTTCATTTAAAGTAAGCAAAATAGAAAGGCTTTTATTTTTGTTTTGTCTTCTTCCCCTAGGTGGATGAAGTTCCCGAAGGAGCTGTTAAGCCACCCTCAAATAAACTGCCTATTTTCTTTTTTGGGACCCATGAGACGTAAGTCCTCCGTTTAAAAAACAAAAAACAAAAAGCCAACTCTTGTTTGAAAATGGTAAATGTCTGCTGGAAGTCAAGAGCATTCACTAAGGGTTAATTCTTTGCTAAAGTACAAAACAAGTGAAACTAATTTTGAGAATAAGCATGAAATCTTTCTGTTGAAAACATACGACCTTTCTTGCCTCTGGGGATTCAAAGATACTCTGAAAATGTATTTTGTAACTTTATCCTTGTTTTCTTATGTTTTACCATCTTTAGTCCTTAATGATGAAGTTGCCAGGTTCATAACCTGAAGACACTCTTCTTTTGAGACATTAGCAACTCGCAGACCACTAGAAGGACACAAGATATTAAGAAGTCGCATATGGCTTTGTGAAGAGAAATTACTTTAAAATCATTTAATCTCTTTATTTGATATTGTCAGGCCACGTAGACAAGAGAGAAGCCATACGTTTGACCTATGTAGGTTTCCTACATGGAGTATATGGATTTAAAACTGGAAATAAGTCCTCAACTTAATACTGCCATGAGAATGACCTGATGCGGTATGATATTGGAATAATGGAAGTGGAGCTAAAAATTGGAAACCTCTTCCACTGGAATCTTGCTTTGGCCAGAATTGTAATATAGACAACTGTAACTTGTCTGCTGTGTGATCTTGGGCAAGTCACTTAACATCTCTGTGCCTCAGTTACCTCATCTGAAAAATAGGGATTAAGACTGTGTCTCATGTGGGACATGGACTGAGTTCAACCTGATTAGCTTCTATCTACCTCATTGTTTGGTACAGTCCCTGCCACATAATGAACACTTAAGAAATACCATTAGAACAAAAACTGTGAAAGGAAGAGGAAAAAGTGGAAGGTGTCCGGAGACAAAAAGTGACGATTGGGGAGAAAGGTCCTATGCGGACTTGGGATTTAGCTTGGAGAAGAGAAGGCAATAGTGATACAACACTGGCCAAGGCTCTTAAATGAGCTTTTGGACTCTGTTTCCTGAGATCTTTAAAAAAGATAAATAGCCATCTGTCTTGGCCGGTTTAGTCATTACTCTGCCTGGATGTCCCTTACAGTGATTCTACCACATTCTGTTTTTGTATCTGTTTTTGTACCTGTTTTTGATCAAATTCACAAAGGAAAATTTAAAGATTCTTTGTTTTATTATTAGCATACACAAGGAAAGGCTGTCGATCGCTGTATTTGATTTGTACCTACCGTGTTGCTTTTTATAAAACAAGGCAGGGTACCATGTTTCAGATGGCAGAGTCAGTGTGGATCATTGATTTTGATCAGTTTAGGCAGAAACCTTTTAAAGATCAAAATGTTTATTAAAACATTGAGTAGGTAATGTTTAACTGGAAAAGTAGGTTTAATAGCAGTGGGAGAAATGTAGGTTGGATTCCCTCTTACATAGGTCCCTGCACAGTACAGTTGGTAGTATTTATCCATAAATGCAATCTTCCTTCTTGCTCTTCCCTGTAAGATATTCAAGTTATTGAAGCCTCTGACAATGCCATTGACCAAGACAGGTAGCTTGAGTGCCATTTGAAATAATATGGTTGACACTATCTCTTAATGGTTTTTCTTTTCCATCAAACTTGGAGACTTGTTAGACTCTTTTCACGAGAATTGCCTTGATTTTTGAGAGGAGAGGGCAATACGTTTTATGATTCTCATCCTCCTTAGGTAAATTCTCCCGTTTCCCCACAAATGTAACTACGTGACTACACTGTGTCTATCTTTTTTGATCCTTTTGGAATCGGGCTTGAGTACAGCACCTGCTGTTAATTCCTTTGTGTAGATAATGCCCAGATTCCCTTCATTAGTTCTAACCTTTCTCCTGCCCTTATGCCTACTGGACTTTTCCACACGGCTGTCTCATAGTCACAGCAGACACTACGTGTCTAAACTTGAACTTCTCATCTTTCCTCCTAAAGCTTTTTCTCCTTTACCATCTCTGTTGACTCCACCTCCTCCCTGTCCCCCAAACCCACAAACCTTGGTGTCCTACCAACGTCCTTACTTGTTTATAGCTGTCATGTTTGGGTGCTAAATACTGCCAGTTCTTTGTGACATTTTTCCTGATCCGCCCCTTCCTTTCTGCTTAGTACCATCACCTCATAATTGGAATCCAGTATCAGTCCCCTCCCTAGTCTTGTAGCCTCCGTCCTCTGCCCTCTTCCAGTGTGTGCTCTACTCTGCTATTTGGGTCATCCTCCTCAAACATTCTGCACGTTTTCCCTGCTCCTCCAAAACGTCCATCTACGCATTTACCTCCACATTAAGCAGAGGCTCTTATCATTGGTTTCAAGGCTCTCCATCTTGCATTTTGTTTTTCTTCCACTACTTCCAAGCTCTCATTTCTCGCCCCTCCCAAGCCCACCTTCTGACAGCATCTCACTCTTGACTCTCCCTCCTCCCACTTCTTAGTCATGTTATTTCCCCTGCCTGGAACTTGTTTTTCAAATCTGCCAGACCATCACTCTCTCGATTTTTCAAAGCTCACCTAAAAATCTCACCTCCCCAGGGAGGTCGTCACTGACTAATTCTCAACCCTCCCAAGTCATATCAAACCACAGCCACCCTTAGTACTTGTGTTTTTATTCATTCTCAGTCCCTGTGTAGTAGTAATAACACTACTTATGGTATTTAAGTGCTTACTGCCAACCAGTATACTAAACTTTGGGGTAGAAGCATTCTGTGCAGATTGGATTCAGTCTCTGCGTCACATGCAGTTCAGGCCGAGGAGGAGTGTTTACTGCATATCTGATTATTTACCAGTCTATTGCATGCATCCTTACCCAGGGACTACTTACACCAGTTAAATCCTTGTTCTTCAGCCTGGTCCCAGTATTTATAAATAATTCGTCTGTCTTCCCCCAGTAGATTACAGTTGAGGACAGGGACCATGCCCTTTGCTTCTGTTACGCTCTCCCAAGCAGTTAGTGTGTTCCACAAATACAAATAGTAATTATAGTAATTGTGGTATTTGTTAAACACTTACTATGTGCCAAACACTGTATTAAGCATTGGGATAGATACCAGGCAATCGGGTCAGACAGTCCATGTCCCAGGGCTCCAGTCTGAAGGGGAGGGACAACAGGTATTCCATTCTTATTTCACAGATGGGGAAACTGAGGGACAGAAGTTATGATTTGTCCATTGATTGTCATGCTCCAACATATTTTTTTTTCCTAAGAAAAAGGCTATTATTTGAGTTCAGGATTCTTATTATCTGAAATTATTTCCTAGTTCAAGCTCTTCGTATTTCAACCACTAGGGCCTGTTTAGTGCTGAGTTCAATATGTGCTTCATTGTTCACATCAGTGGTAGTTTTGATAGCGGTAGATTTTAAATGAGGAGTGATTAAATGGTGCAGAAAAAACATTTTTTTTTCTATCAACCTGATCCATCGCTCTGTAGAGAGTTTTCGAACCATGATACACTTATGGGTTAAAAGCATGGGAACCCATTCTTCTGTAAAAAGGGAATTTGTGTATTTAGGCAGGAATAGGGGGCTGAGAGCCACTGAATAAACTATCCTTAGCAGGAAAGGCATGCTCAAACTGCCAGAACCTATTAAGCAGAATTGCACTGGGATGAGCTATCCTTAAGTGACCTGCATTTGATGCCCAAATTCATGGATGCTACCCTTTAAGTATGGTTAGGAAGAATTTAGAAAAAAAATTAAAAATCCATGAGTGGTTTTTTTTTTTCTTCCTGCACTACCTAAGAATCACAGAACGCTTCGCTATGTGCTTTTACATCATGTACTCATTGTTGCATTCCCAGGAAATAGCTGCAGTGCCAGTTTATCTGCCGAATCATGCAGTTTGTTTTCAGATGTTTAAGAAGCCACCTGGCAGTCCAACATTCTAAGAAACATTAACATTAACATTCTAAAGAAATGTTAATTTTTCAAAAGATTGGATTTCTTTGGAAGTGCTTTTTTATAGTATTTTTTTTTTGAAAAACACTATGGTACCCTATTTCACATTAAACAGAACCAGAGCTTGCCTTCCATGGTTTGTAACCAGGTCAATACCCATACCTTGATTACATGTTTTAAAATGATGCTTTCATTTTTCCGGTTGTTTGGTGTAAAACTGACATTGACGTTAACTGTCTTTTTTCTTCTCTGTAGTCTCGTATTTCCTCCTGCCTTCAGGACGTCTCTACTTGTATGCCCCATCAACACCTCAAATTTAACGTGTCCAAAACAGAACTCCTCGTCTTCCCACCCAAACCCTGCCCTGCCCTTGACTTTCCCATCACTGTAGGCAGCACCAAAATCCTCCCTATTTCCCAACCCCGTAATCTCGGCATTATCCTCTGCTCATCTCTCTTATTCGATCCGTCACCAAATCCTGTCAATTCAACCGTCACAGCATCGCTAAAATCCACCTTTTCCTCTTCATCCAAACTGCTACCATGTTACTCCAAGAATATATCCAGTCCCACCTTGACTACTGCATCAGCCACCTTGCTAACCTCCCTGCCTCCTGTCTCTTGCCACTCCAGTTCATACTTCACTTTGCTGCCCATGTCATTTTTCCACAAAAAAGTTCAGCCCATGGTCCCCCACTTCTCGAGAACCTCTGGTGGTTGCCCAGCTGCTTCTGCATCAAAGAAAAACTCCTTACCGTAGGTTTTAAAGCACTCAATTACCTTGCACTTTTCTACCTTACCTCTCTGATTTCCTACTACAACCCAGCCCTCACACTTTGCTTTTATAATACCACCCTAATCACTGTACCAGTGCTTTGCACATAGCACTTAATAAATGCCATTATTATTATTATTGCTGACCTTCCACCCATGGCCTGCTTCAGGCCTGGAACACCCTCCCTCTTCATATCTGACAATTACTCTTCCCCACTTCAAAGCCTTGCTAAAGACACATCTTCTCCAAGAGGCCTTCCCTGACTAAGCCCTCATTTCCTCTTCTCCCACTCATGCATTGCCCTTGCACTTGGATTTACATCCTTTATTCACCCTACTCTCAGCCCCACAGCACTCATGTTCTTATCTGTAATTTTTTAAGCTCCTCTGGTGCAGGGAATGTGTCTAAGTCTGTTATATATTTTACTTTAGCAAGTGCTTGGTCCAGTGCTCTGCACACAGTAAGCGCTCAGTGGAATGAAGCAGCCTGGCTTAGTGGAAAGAGCACGGGCCTGGGAATCCCCGTTCTGCCAATTGTTTGCTGGCAAGTCACTTCACTTCTCTGTGCCTCAGTTCTCCTTTCTCCCTCCTACGTAGACTGTGAGCCCCATGTGGGATAGGGACTGAGTCCAACCTAATGAACTTGCATCTACCCCAACATGTAGAATGGTATTTGACATATAGCAAGTGCTTAACAAATACCATAAAAAAAATTTAAAAATACCATTGATTGACCCACTTAAAAATGGTCATCTGCCTAGGAATATCGCCATCAATTCTAAGAGTTTCCTAGACTTTCTAGTCCTTCTGTCTTAACCTCGCCCACCTGTGGACCATTGCTCACGCCTTCCTTTCTGCCTAAAAACTCTCCTGCCTGTCAACTGCCTTCCCCATTTTCAAAGCTTTCCTGAAATTCCACCTCCTCCAGGGGGCATTCCCTTAAGGAATTTTTCTGTGCCTCAGTTACCTTGTCTGTAAAATGGGGATTAAGACTGCAAGCCGCACGTGGGACATGGACGGTGTCTCACCTGATTAGCCTGTATCTACCCCAGCACTTAGTACAGTGCCTGGTACATAGTAAGTGCTTAATAGATACCATAAAAAAAAATTCTCCCCGGGTCATGTCCTTGCAATTACTGCCTCGATATTTATGTTCTTACAGCCATCCATTATATGTTTGCACATAGGAGTTTATGTAGTCTACTATGTAAGGACTTATATTCGCATCTATCTTTTCCTTCTATCAGTAGTTTTGTGTCTGTTTCCCTCTTAGATTGCAAATTCCTTGAGGGCAGTGATTGCCTTTTTCCTGTTATACTGCCCTAAATGCTTAGTACAGCGGTACTGAGGTACAGTAGGCTCTTAGTGAATGCCATTGATCAATTTTAATCATCTTAATTTGCCCAATTTTTAGTCTGCTTTTTCTCATCTCTTCATAATGAGGGTTGAAAGGGAAATGAAGACTCAGGATAATTCCAGTGGGCATGAAAGACAAGGAGGATTTTAGTGTTCTCCATTATGATGGGCAAGTTAGGTGGAGGGAGATGATTTGGGAGGGAAGATGAGCTGTTCCATTTTGGGCATTGAACCTGAGGTGTCAGCGGGGCATCCGTGAAGATATGTCCTAGAGGCAGAGGAAATGTGATGCCCTAGTTCTGTTAATGGTTAAAGCAAATCCTTGATTTCTGAAAGCTTGAAAAAAAAAAACAATTGTCATTCTCAACTTCAAAATGTAATTAAATGGATATGACTTTTTTTTTCTGACACTATTTAATCTTCATAAGCTCTAAGATGGTTCCTCACAAGGTCATGCTTTTGAAATAATCTTATCGAGTTGTAAACTTTGTTTTCATTTGTATTCACCCGGATGAATTACAGCATGAAATAACATTTTACAACTTAATACAGCTGAGATATATGTATAAACTAACAAAATGACTAGGCAATACTGGCTCAAAGCAGTAAGTGCTTTTAGTAGCCTAAACATTTGATAGTTTTAAAAGTAATATAAAGCTTGTGGGATACGTTTTGGTTTAACTCACCATTACTGCAGAAGTTATAATGGAGGATGCTGCAAGTCTGGAAAGAAATCAACTTAGTGAAAATTGTAGCAGTGCTATTTGCAGCTTGGTATCCCAAGATATATTAATGGTATAGATTTCATGGGGATGCTTGCCTTTTTTCTTCTTCCTAGGGAATTTTCTCTGATGTAGACGTAATTTCATTAGGAATTGAAAGAGGTAATATTTACAGATGCTTTATTTTCCACCTCTTACAGGGCCTTTTTGGGACCAAAGGATATATTCCCATACTCAGAAAATAAAGAGAAATACGGCAAACCAAATAAAAGAAAGGGCTTTAATGAAGGGTTATGGGAAATAGATAACAACCCAAAAGTGAAGTTTTCTAGTCACCAGGTAAGTTAACTTTGAAATTTGTCCAAATTAAATGAGATCAGTCTCGTTTTTCACACAGCTGGTGTTAAGCTTGTGAGTTTTGTTATCACAGGTAGTTGTGCAGGCAGAAAATATCAGTAGAGTCACAAGGGATTTAGATTAATTCATCTGTGATGGTCCACGATGAGGCCCCCCCCCCCATCTCATTCTGTGTCTCCCTGACTTGCTCCCGTTGTTCTCCCCACCCAGCCCCACAGCACTTACGTAAATATCTGTAATTTATTTATATTAATGGCTGTCTTCTCCCCTCTAGACTGTAAGCTTGTTGTGGGCAGGTAATGTGTCTGGTTATGGTACACTCTCCCGAGCGCTTAGTACAGTGCTTTGCACACAGTAAGTGCTCAATAAATAGGATTGACTGAACAGTTATTAGAGAGAAATTTGGGGATGTTAGATTGTACATTCCTAACCATTAGGGCAGATAAGAAGAAGGTCAGCCATCATGTGGTGTGCTCTAAGCAGCCAGTGACCAATATGGGGCTGGATGGACCAGTTTCCAGACCAGTAATTGCATTTAATTTGCTTTTGCTGAAGGACCTTTAATTCATCTTTTTACATGAGTAACTAATACTACACCATCTATCTAGTAAGGATGTTATATTCTCCAGCATCTATTTCTGAAGGAATGTGTAAATGGTAGATTTATGCTGTATTATTGAAAAACAAAGCCTGTGAGCCATTTAACACCCAGGCAGGGATCAGGCAGAATCATTTCCCTAGCTAGCCCTTGGACCTGAGCCTTGACACCTTTTTGGGTCCCATCGAATGAGCCAGATATGTTGAAGGAACACCTAGCAGACCTATTGATTTTGTGCGTATGGGGGAACTGGTTCTTTCCCCGTCACATATTAGAACAGTGTTTTTTGGATAAGAAGTACACGCACCACTTTACATCCCAGTTTCCCCTCCCCTTTGCAACTCCCATCATGGATATCCAGCTCAGGATAAGCACCTAGTACAGTGCTCTGCACACAGCGCTCAATAAATACGATTGAATGAATGAATGAGAATCAGCGCTTGGACCTTTGAGTTGAAAAGGAAAGATTGTGAGGAAAGAAAAAATCAAAAAAGAAAATAGTGTGTGTATGTTCCTTCCCAGCCATGGGGAAAGTGCTATATAAGGTGCACAGTGGATTTGAACTGGTAGTGTAGGGGATTGTTGGGAGTGAGGGGAGGAATGCATACGTAGTACTCTAGAAAGCATGTGAACAGATCAGATGCTATACCTGAGATATTCCTTACCTCAGGAAGCTGGCTTATTTAACAAGTATCTGTAAAGGGTGGAAAAATAGATCGACTTGGGTAAATGCAGGAACAAGAGGGTTAAATTAGAGGAGAGCATGTTGCATCTTGTCACCGCTGTCAGATAAAATGCAGTCATCCCTGCTGTAACACATTACGTTCACGAAAGTCACTGCATTAACCAAAAAACCCCCCACCCACTTCTGTCAACCATTTTTTTTTGAATGGTAAAACAAGGGACTGGGGGGACGATTCCAGTTGAATCTGCCTCTCAGACTTGTTCTTCTGTAATTGCTTAAAGGTCACTGTTTCAGGTAACAGTGATATTTAAACACTGTGGTTCTCTCTACACTCAGTTCTGCTATAACCTGGGAGTTGTAGTTTTACAGAAGCCCTTGTTAGGGCAAACTCATGCTGTACTCACACGTTCCAGGCCCGTACATTGTGCGCAAGCTGTGTTTTCCAGTACCAAGATACGTGGCGACCCAGTAGGCTGACGCCAGTGGATGAACATCCCCTAATTCCTTAGCGACGTTCTAGCCAAAATGGGTAGTGAGAGCAAGATGGTAGTGGTAGAATTGTTTACTGTTAGCTGATAGTGATTTTTGCCATAGCTGCAGTGTGTTATGGCTAACTAATGGCTGACTCATTCCCCTATTCTCAATGCATTCTTCCCAAATCACACACTTCAACGTTTTGTAGTAGATATGACTGTGCTGGACTAGGTGGAGCATTGGGCTGACCCAGTGGTGACATTTCTCTGTCTGCTTTTGCGACATGCTCATTTCTCTTCACAAACTGGGGAGTGTTCTGCTGATTTTGCTGATTAGAAGCAGTGTGGTGTAGTAGAAAGAGCACGGGCTTGGCACTCAGAGGACGTGGGTTCTCTGCCACTTGTCTCCTGTGTGACCTTGGGCAAGCCACTTCTGTGCCTCAGTTACCTCATCTGTAAAATGGAGATTAAGACTGTGAGCCCCATGCGCGACAATCGGATTACCTCGTATCTACCCCAGTGCTTAGAACAGTGCTTGACACATAGTAAGTGCGTAATACCATAATTATTAATATTTTGTCGATCTGAACTTTTCATTAATGCAGTGTCAGGATGAGTTTGCTCGCCAACTGATAGCTGGCTTCTCCTTCTTCCATAGATGCTTTCAGGGTTCATTGTTGGACAGCATTCATTAATGTTTTAGAATAGTACACTAAAAATCAGTATTGCAGTAATGCGTGAACCTTCTGCACGCAATGCTAAAACTAGGGGCACCAAAGGAGGTAAGTGGACAATTTGGAATCTACAATTTAGAGTAATTATTCCTGGATTTCATTTTCTGAGGTGTCTTGGAGAAAATACTCATGAGCAGGCTTTAAAAATAAACATTCAAGCCCTTGAATCACTCTGTTTGCCCATTTCAGGCTTCTGCTAAGCAATCAAATACATCTTCTGACGTTGAGGCCGATGAAAAAGAGAGTAATACTCCCAAGGAGGATATTGACACTGAAGAAAAGGCCAGCAATGAAGTATGAATGTGAAGTTTTCTTAAACCAAAGTCTGGGTGCATAGGAGGAATGTTAATGTATTTAAAGATCAATTAGTATTGACAGAGTAAAAGATACCATGCTGCATGAAGGAAGTACAGTAGTCATTGTTCAAATAAAATTTGAAGCTGTAGTCAGTGTAGTTTTCTGGTTTGCTTTTATCAAATGTTTGGCTTTTCTAATGAAGTTCCCCTGAATTGGAAATTGCCTGGAATTTTTAATAAGTTGGAGACTGTCTGATAGTCAAGTTGGATAAAATGGGCCATGCCTTTTATGGAATATCTTCTAGCTTTTATATATGATTTGCTGTTGTAGGGTTACTTTACAGGCTATTATAAATATATTGGTTCCTAATCTTGCTCTGGCTTCAAAATTGTAATTGAAATGGTCTCTGCAGGAGAAAGCTCATTTTCCTTGGTGGGAATTGAGAATAAAATGTCTACTCCTGTGCTTAAGAATAGTTTTGATTCTTTCTGTAATTTATTAATGCTTCTGTTTGTTTCTTCCTAGGATGTAGCTAAAGCAGGTGACATAACCACTCCTAAAATTGCCAGAAGAGGAAGGAAGAGAAAGGTAATTTTATTTAAAGGCATCCCTGCAGGTTTGGAACTCGTTATGCATTTTATGTATCATTTCCTTTTATTGCCTACCTATAATCACTTCAATATTCCGTAGCACCTCTAGATTAAACACAAAACCGGGGGAAAAAGTAAATCATAAATCATTCAGCTTTGTTCATTATCCAACTACATTTGAAAAATCCACCCGGGGTGTAAAGCGTTTTGTTAACTAGCTGACACTCCTGGGTAAAGTGAGGATTTTGGATTTTCCCAAAGCGGATGTGGGTCTCCTCAGCTCTTACATGTAGCTGCAGTTTCATAATGACCTTACAAGACCATACACCTGCAGAGAAACTTGGTTACAGGTAAGCGATCCAGGTTTTTAATGAGGATTTCAATGACCCGATAATTATATTTTACTGTTTGTTAAATGCTTACTATGTGCCAAGCACTGTGTACTAAGCACAGGGGTCAGTACAAAACTATCAGGTCGGACAGTTCCTGCCTCACTCTTCGGGGATGGAAACCAGATACTGAATCCCCATGGTACATATGGGGAAACGGAGACACAGTAAAGTTAAGTAACTTGACCGAGGTCACACAGCAGCAACTGGCAGAGCCAAGCTTACCAGCCCGAACTTCTGACTTCGCGGGTCTGCCCTCCTTCTTTCCCTTAGTCCCCTCTATCTTTCACCTGTGAAACGAAACCTTCATGGGTCAGAAATCTAGACCCACTACGGTTCATAACATAGCATGTGGTTCTAATATAACAGTCTAACATACGGTTAGAGAAGCAGCATGGCTTAATGGAAAGAGCACAGGTTTGGGAGTCAGGACATGGGTTCTAACCCCGGCTCCACCATTTGTCTGCTGTGTGACCTTGGGCAAGCCACTGAACTTCTCTGTGCCTGTTATCTGTCAAATGGGGATTAAGACTGTGAACCCCATGATTATCTTGTATCTACCCCTGCTGTAAAGACAGTGCTTGACACATAGTAAGCGCTTAACAAATACCATCATTATTATAATGAGTCAATTCTAGCAACTAGCTGGGTCAAGTCAGTTATATTTGAGTGCTTACTCTGTGCAGAGCACTGTACTAAGCACTTGGGTGAGTGCAGTATCACCATATAGCAGACATATTCCCTGTCCATAATTAGCTTACAGTCTAGAGGGCCAGGTCCCACTTCTAAGGTAAGGGAAGAGTATGAATGCAGTGGCGTTGTTAGCGAAGTGCCTGAGGTGCACCTCATCCTGAATCTGGCCCACGTTTTTACAGCTCGTCCTTGTTTAAAAAGGGCTCTACCCCCATCTCCATAGATAATTAAGATTTGACTGTGCTTACAGTAAATAGCGGCATTTAAAAGTCACTATTTTTAAGGTGTTTTTTTTTTTAAAAAGGCTAATTTTGCCCAGTTCATTTAATTTTTTTTACCTACCCCTCTCAACTCCATTTTGAATGAGGGTTCTTATAACTGTGATTTAAAGGAACTGGCAGAGGCTACTTGGGACTGTGCTTGGCTGGGCTAAGTCCCTTGTCCCATAGCTTTCATTCATTCAGCCATATTTATTGAGTGCTTACTGCATGCAGAGCACTGTACGAAGCGCTTTCCCATCACAACCCAGACTTCTGAATAATTTTTGGCCAAAGACACCACTGTGAGGGCTAGGTGGGAAAGCTATTGGTGCAGGCAGCAGTATCCAAACAATCAAATCAATCATATTTATTGAGTGCTTACTGTGTGCAGAGCTCTGTAAGCACTTGGGAGATACAACATACCCTGCCCACAATGAGCTTACAGTCCAGTGGGAGAGACAGACATTAAAATAAATTACAGATATGTACATAAATGTTGTGGGGCTGAGGGAGGGGTGAATAAAGGGAGCAAGTCCAAGTGCAAGGGTGACAGCTGGGAGTGGGAGAAGAAGAAAAAAGGGTCTAGCAAGAGAAGGCCTCATAGAGGAGATATGCTTTCAATAGGATTTGAAGAGGGGAAGAGTGATGGTTGGATATGAAGCGGGAGGCTACTCCAAGCCAGAGGCAGGATGTGGGCAAGAGTTTGGCGGTGAGATAGAAATAGACAAGGCTGGCATTAGGGAAGCGAGTGTGTTGTCTGGGTTGTAGCAGAGCAGCGACATAAGGTAGTTGGGGGCAAGGTGATTGAGTGCTTTAAAGCCAATGCTAAGGCGTTCCTATTTGAAATGGAGGTGGATGGGCAACCACTGGCACTTCTTGAGTGGGGAAACACGAAGTAGTCGTTTTTGTAGAAAAATGATCTGGGCAGCGGAGTGAATCATGGACGAATGCAGGGAGACGGGGGGGGGTCAGCACAGAGGCTGATATAGTAATTAAGGTGGGATAGGATTAGTGCTTGGATTAACATGGTAGCAGTTTGGATGGAGAGGAAAAGGTTGATTTTCAATGATGCTGTGGAGGTTGAACCTACAGGATTTAGTGATAGATTAAATATGCGGGTTGAATGAAAAAGAAAAATCCAGGATAATGCCAAAGTTCTGGGCTCCTGAGACAGGAAGGATGGTGGTGCTGTCTGCAATGATGGGAAAGTCAGGGGAAGGACAGCGTTTTGGTGGGAAGTTAAGGAGTTCTGTCCAATAACTTGGACGGGGGAAACAAAGGATTAGTGGTTATCCTTTGGGTTTTAGCCTTCCGCTATGAAGAGCCCTCTTTCCTTGCAGTGGGAAGCTGCCACTCCTGTTAAACAATGTCAGTATTAAATTATGAATTCCATAGGTTTCCACACACGTAATATGCCATGGGATGGAGCTCTTTCATCTTCCCACTGAAATTTCAACGTGCAATGAAGTTTGCTAAAAGCTAATTAAAAAAGCAAACTAAAGCATATTCCTCTATAAAACAGTTGTTTTTTGTGGTAGATTCTTTTTCACTGTGATGTTTTGTGTATCATAATCTACTTGTAGATGTCTTTCCTTAATTTTAGAGCCTGTATCTGATTTCCTTTTTGATATTTGAATACTCAATATCTTCTAATTAAAATGTTCTTCTCCAAAAGTATAAGCTGCATGTCAAGTGATTGGAGATGGTTGCTACTCAAAAGCAAGTGAAGGGATATCTTCAGAAACATGTGAAATACAAGCCCATTTTGTATTTATTATGATGTGCATAGGAAATTCAAAAATAATCTTTTTGGCAGATGAATACATGTTCACACTGTTGCCTATAATTGTAAAGCTTGAGTTTGGGTATAAGTTGTGTGGTATGATCTGAATCCTTTATCTTGCAGGCTGAAAAGCAAACCGAAACTGAGGATGCAGTAGTCTCAGCGGTAGCAGTATCCACCACTGCAAAAGTGAGTCCTAAAAGAGGAAGACCATCAGGTAGGCCTTTTCTTGTTACGGTATTTTGATCTTTTAGGTATAGATCATTACTATTTATCCTTAAAAATCTCAATCTTTATATAATAACTTATATGTGCACACAATCCTATGATGAATTAAAAGGCAAAAGTAATGAGAGCTGTTTATTTTAGAAATACACCCATCTGTTTGAATGTATTATCTATTTAAAGCCTTTTTTCCAATATTATTTGAGTACCTACTGTGTGTATAAAAGTAGAAGGCATGATTCCTGTCCTTGAGGAGCTTATAGTTTAGTGGGGGAGACATGCAGACACATTGTATACAAGTATTAATAAAAGTATGCACAAAAAATTGGGACACATACAAATGCTTAGAGTAGCTGGTTGGTAACAGTAGGGAAGGTGGGGATTAATTGGGGAATGTCCCATCCAGGGATATTAGGAAAGATTTGCAAATCAGTTTGAAAAATAAACTTTTCAAGACACACATTTTCCAACTGCAGCATGAAATAAGAAACGCCATTATTGAGTCCAGGTGATGGTTGCTCTCATGTATCAAATAATCAATCCTATTGAGCACTTAGCACTGTACTAAGTGCTTACATCTTTAGCAGCCCATTACGGACCTCTCATCCATGAATTTATCCAAGCCCTTTCTAAACCAAATACGAAAAACTATTAAAGGACCTGAATGAATTCTAAAACAATTCCTGTTGTCAAATGTAATTGTGATCTTGCCTCATATTTCCCTTGCCTGGAACATGTCCCCTTCTTCTCTTGAATCCAAAAGATTGCACCTCTCCACGTCTTCAAAGTCCTCCTAAAATCCCATCGCCTCGAGGAGTCCTTCCCCAACTAGTTCCCAGCGTTCTGACCTGTGTTAAGCCAACCGTAGCATTGACATACTTAGATATTGTAATTTATATTAATGTCTGTCTCCCCCTCTAGACTGTAAACTCATGGGCAGGAAAGGTGTCTGCCAGCTTTATTGTATTGTGCTTAGTACAGTGCTCTGGGGAGAGACAGGCGGCAGGTAGGTCAGCGAGGAGGCTGATGCAGCAATCGAGGAGGTATAGGATATGTGCTTGGATTAACGTGAAAAATAATGATGGCATTTTTTAAGCGCTTACTATGTGCAAAGCACTGTTCTAAGTGCTGGGGGGGATACAAGGTAATTAGGTTGTCCCACGTGGGGCTCACAGTCTTAATCCCCAAGATGAGGTCACTGAGGCACAGAGTAGTGAAGTGACTTGCCCAAATGCCATCATTACTATTATTAACGTGGTAGCAGTGGAATAGAATTGAGTTCAGACTAGAATTTGCAAAGAATCTGTATATTTGCTCTTTGCAATTTGAGTATGTGTGCATATATTCTAAAGCAGAGTCACTTCTGCCGTAGCATGTGTTTTCTGTACACGTCTTGCTTAGAACGCTGCTTAGGAACTGGGAAACATTTTTCTGACAATGCGGTTTGTATATAAAAGCCAATTGCAGTGTTTTCTGAAATGGTTGTGTGCGTGTTTGTTCAAGGCATAACTACTATTCTGATTTATCGCTAATGGGAGGTTCTTCATGAATACAACCCCTGCATTAAAGGAAAATTGACTATATATATAAAGCCATTAAAAGGGGAACTGGCAAACCTGTGACCAGCATTTTAAAACTGCTCTTGTTTGCCTTGAAGTTATCTCTGCTCCAGATAGTCTTAAACTACGAGAGAGATACCTTCAGTTAATAGAATACCTTTAATTAGAATTTAAAATTTAAATCCCTTTCATAGATTGTGAAGACCCACTTGTGTGAAACTGGTTAGGAGATGTTTAATCATTGACTTTTAAAAATATAAATGCAAAGAAATTTGTATATATGATGTCCTCCATTTATAGCATGGATAACCGAAACTCGAGTCTGCAATGGTGTGTGCATACATATATATATGAAATGTACATATGAAAAAACTTTAGTGGCTTTCCCCCCCAAGGGAGATGATTTTACCACTTCTTGCCACATACCTCATTTTTTAATTCGGTAGTAATATTTTTGACTGCCCTATTTTAATTTTAAGTTTTTTTTAAAAAAAATCACTGTGTACTAAAGATGTCTGTCTTCTCACAGGGGTATGGTTAATATCAGGGTGGCCTAGTGGATAGAGCACGGCCTGGGGGTCAGAAGGAACTGGGTTCTAGTCCCAGCTCTGCCACTTGTCTGCTGTGTGACCTTGGGCAAGTCACTTCGCTTCTCTGTGTATGAGTCACATCATCTGTAAAATGGGGATTAAGGCTGTAAACCCGTTGTTGGGTAAGGACCGTCTCTATATGTTGCCAATTTGTACTTCCCAAGCGCTCAGTACAGTGCACTGCGCATAGTAAGTGCTCAGTAAATACGATTGAATGAATGAATGTGGGATAGGACTGTGTCCAACCTGATTAGTTTGTATCTACCCCAGCTCTTAGAACAGTGCTTGACATGTAATAAGCACTTAGCAAATACCATTAGAATTACTAGTAGTAGTAGTACACATTAAAACCCTAATTTCCAAAAGTGAATTTCAATTGTCCAGGCAATGAAAACTCACCCAGGCAAACCAGGCAAATTCCGAACCCAGAAATGTTCACTTATATACCTCATTTGGAAAACTGTTTAATTGGGCCAAGCTGGAAGATATTTGATGAAAAAATAAAGACTTAAATTTAGGACTCACAGATGATATGTAGCAACAAAACTGGATATCACCATCTTTATTTGCCCCCAGTTTGTGTGCCTTATGTAAGAATTTAGCTCTATGGGGAAGTAAATGGCCGTGGAGTATTTGGGTGCCTTGTTATGTAAGAACTTTAACTTTATGGGAAAGTTAGTGGCTGTGGACTAACGTACTGTTTTTATGTGAACTTCAGCTACAGAAGCAAAGGTTCCCAAACCCAGAGGGAGACCCAAAATGGTGAAACCGCCTTGTCCATCAGACAATGACATGTGAGTTTTAAAAATTAAATTTGTCTTTTAAATGATATTTAAGATTTTACTTGAAATCAGCATAGTGGTGTCCCTGAATTTCTGCCAGTTTTTCCTTGATACACAGGGCAGATTGTTCTAGTTGAAACTGGAGATGTGAAGGCTGGGGAAAAACCCTTGGAAACTGAGAGGTGAGGGGAGCTCCCCTTCTAAAGATGACTTTTCCTTCTCTTTTACTCTCCATCCCCCACTCCTTTATTCGAATGGAAAAATTGGAAATTTAGTTCTAAATTATTGAAATGATTGTCAAAACACGGGGCTTTCCAGTGTTACACTTGTCCATGACTCCCTCAAAATGATTTCTAATAACAGATAATCTGAAGACATCTCCTACACATGACAATGTGCAATATTACAATTTCTGTGTACACACTGCTGTGAACATACACAACTTTCAAATCCAAGGTGCACTTTTGCCCTCAGAGAAGGAAAGGGGGTTCAGGAGGAGGCTGGGGCCTTCTTTCTTGCATGTCTTCCTTTGCCTGCCTTTCTCTGGTCATTGGTCACCTTTGATCTAGAGTTTGAAGTTAATAGAAGTAACTGGCCTGAAGCCTTGAAACTGCTGTTCTCCGAGAAGCACATAAAATGTATCCAGCAGCACAAGGGACTGAAAAATACTTCTTTTTTGTTTATTTAAAGGTAAGAGTTTAAATTTCTCTAAGTTGACTATTAAATGAACTAGAATTCAGGGTTACTATAGTTTTATTCTTATAAGTTCCTCGTGTAGACTGTAAGTTCCTTGTGGGCAAGAATCGCATCTACCAGCACTTGTACTTTC
Source organism: Tachyglossus aculeatus (assembly GCF_015852505.1). Lineage (NCBI taxonomy): Eukaryota > Metazoa > Chordata > Mammalia > Monotremata > Tachyglossidae > Tachyglossus > Tachyglossus aculeatus. The sequence goes on along the minus strand of NC_052098.1, from coordinate 26,050,125 downwards.
ATTCATTCATTCAATTGTATTTATTGAGCGCTTACTGTGTGCAGAGCACTGTACTAAGCGCTTGGGAAGTCCAAGTTGGCAACATATAGAGACGGTCCCTACCCAACAGTGGGCTCACAGTCTAGAAGGGGGGAGACAGAGAACAAAACAAAGCATATTAACAAAATAAAATAAATAGAATAAATATGTACAAGTAAAATAAATAGAGTAATAAATACGTACAAACATATATACAGGTGCTGTGGGAAAGGGAAGGAGGTAAGGCGGGGGGATGGAGAGGGGGAGGAGGGGGCTCAGGCTGGGAAGGCCTCCTGGAGGAGGTGAGCTCTTAGTAGGGCCTTGAAGGGAGGAAGAGAGCTAGCTTTCCTGAGGACTTAGTTCAGTGCTCTGTACACAGTAAGTGCTCAATACCATTGATTTGATAATTGAATTCCTCCCAATCTGCTGCTTCAAGTCACCCTATAGTTAGCATTAAATCTGGTTGATAAGGTTTAGAAAGGGGTGGTTCGTAGTTATCTTCCTGGGGGAGATGCTCTTCCACCCAGCCCGTTAATTACGAAAACTTTCATTTGCTCTAGCTTAGTACTTTAAATGTATAAATTAACTATTACATTTGCTTATTTCTTCTTTTCTCTCAGCAAAGTGGTGTGACGATCTATTACATATGAAGGCACTCATACACTACAAGTTATTCTGATGGAAAAAGCGTTTTTTGGTAAACGAAAGATGCATTTCCAAACAGTTCAAGGGTGATCAGACCATAAGGGTGTATGAGGGGTCCAGCAGATTTTAAAAAAATCCCCCAAGAGTGGTAACGTAAATCACGACAACCCTGAAGTAGCCAACATTGTGGATCCAGAAGTCCTCCCTCTTTTTTGAAAAAGGATGTACATTACAAAGAGTTGCCCTTCATGAGGTTAACAGATGTCTCAACCGTTTGGAAAATACGCCAGATAATCCGCTTGTAGACAAGAAGATGAAGGAAAGATTAAATAAGCTCTTGGCAAGAGCAGTATATGTTTCTGGGGACACCCTTACATGATTCTGCAAGTAAAGATTGGCCAATGGTTTTAAAGTTAAGATAATCATTCTGTTTGCCCAGCAATGATTCTTTGAGCTAGTCTCTTCTAGGGAGAATGTGGACAGGAAGTGCAAAATGTGCAAGGAAAGAATATTTTAGTTACAATCTTCAAGAAGAATCAGAAAGTAAAGAATGTGGAAGAACAAAAAGGCGGCATCCAAGTTTTGTGGTAATGCTAGATGAGGTAGCGTGGTCACATCACTTGAAAATGAAATAACCAAGAAGTGCTTCAAGAAATGGCTATCGTGAAAAATCTTGAGAGGCCGAAGTATTCTCGATCCACAGGCTTTCTGGATTCAGCAGCCGAAGTTTGTGAAAATGTGAAAGCGAATTTCTTGGACAGTGGACTGCATCTGAGTTTTAGTTCACATGGGTCTGTCAAATGGCCTGGGTGAAACCAACCACCTCAGCTATCAGACGGTGTAAATGTGTCTCCACTTGAAAGTACCAAAGAAGGAAAAATGAAAAGCATCAATCAGAAAGGAAGAAGTTTGTTGACTTCTAATTCATGCCGCTGCAAATCTCTTGGAGCCAAGATTCAAAGGTAGAAATATTGGTGATAATAGCATTGCCACTTCATTTGACTGGTTTGCGAACCAAGCGAAACATTTAGGACTCGGAAAGGCACTTTGATTACGTTGGCAGAATGCAGAACACCTTCAGGCATGTGGTTCAGGTGTACAATCTGGGACTCTACCAAGCGTATTCCTCCTGCGTCGAGGTGGCATTAGAGCAACATTAAAGCCCTCTGGGGACCAAGTGCCCAGACCTGGTTCTGGACTGTGACACCTGAGTGCCAAGTCAGATTGGAAGTTGGCCCAGGCTCAATTCCGGGAAGATGTGTTCACGCATGTGCGGTTGCCCCTATATACTGCTGTGAGTTGTCATCCCAGCAGCTCGGGAGATTACCGCACATGTACGTGGCACTCTTGGAAATGAGGTCTGAGCCCCTTCTACTTTGGCCCAAGCTCATTTCCCGTTTGGTGGTTGTCCAGTTGATACACTCTGGTCCCCGTTGCCCCCGTCCCCCCTTCCCTGGCCCCCCTGAAATGGGACTGCAGGAGTCAGGAACCCGGTTTGAACTCAGGTGAATTGTACTTTGTGTAGACCCCACCTGGCTTATGTAGGACTGTCCGCTCTTGTACAACGTAAGCCCGTAACCCCTTGCTTCTCACCTGCTTTGGATTCCTCTATCATCTTTAGTACCCGAAAGGCGTGGTCAAATTTCGGACATAACCACCAAATCAGAGGAGAAATGGATAGTGAAAGAGTTAAAAAAAAAGTAGTTTTCGGAAGTATCTGAAGATAAAAAAAAAGAAGGTTCAGATTTAGAAGCAGTTGTCTCCATAATTGTGTAATTAGGTGATGCTATTTTTCAAGGATGTATCTGATCATTTACATGTTGTTTGTGGTAAGTTTCTTTCCAGCTCTAGAGGGTGGGGGTTTTTTCTTGGAGCTCATTTTCTAAAAATGAAGTTCTTTTATGGTTTTATATCGCTGAATGTATGGAGACTTTCTAAATCCAGATAATAAAAAACTCTTTTTGATACCTGCTGATGTTTCTACTTTCAACTTGAATATTTCTCAGTTCAAGAGAAGGGGAAAAAAGAATCTTAGGCAGTAATCTGTAACTGACATAATTACAAATGAATATTAGAGCTTCACATTTATTGATTGAATAAAATGAAGGCATACTTTCATATTTCATAAGGTAAATATTACCAACTGGTATGCTCAATACAATTATGCATGGTATATTTCATCTTCTCAGACCATGAAGTGAATTTGAATGACATGTTTTTCATATCAGAAATTTTACACGTTCATCTAACTTGGTTGTATTAAAATCAGATATTTTTTTACGTGGTGTGGGGGAGAACTGAAGAAAGTTGCAGCGTAGCACGACAAAATCCAGTAGAAGCAACTGCTTGATTATCAAATCTTTTCATCATTATTTTATCCCACCTACTTTGTTTTTTCTATTTTTAAAGCTAATGTTGAACACGCTAATTTTGTGTATTTCAATATTTGAATATGTCATTTTCTTGATTGGAATGGATATTCATTTAGAGGGTCATATCAGTTAAGTAGTTAATTGGTCTCCAGGTTACTACTTAGAATGCTACCATATTACCATCATCAGTGGTATTTATTGAACACTTACTGTGTGCAGAGCACTGTACTAAGCACTTGGAAAGTTCAATACAGTAGAGTTGGTAGAATCGTTCCCTGCCCACAGCAAACTTACAGTCTATCTTAAAGCTGAGGTAATCTAACTATATGTGTCTGTCACTGTAAATCAGCCCCGTTAAGAAAACAGGCTTGCCTGCTTCATGGAATTTTTTGACTGTTATTATTGTTTCAAGTGATTTTTAAACATACTTATTGTGATATCACTATCCATTGTGATATCACTATCCTGTCTTTATAGTCTTAGCATTTTTGACTGTATTGATAGAGATAAGCTTGAAAGATGCTTCCCAGTGATATTTGCTTACCATAACTTTCCTACTGCGCTTAGAACAGTGCCTTGCACATAGTAAGCGCTTAACAAATACCATTATTATTATTATTACTGAGAGATAGCCATATCATTGAGCCCCCTGTTGGGTAGGGACTGTCTCTATATGTTGCCAACTTGGACTTCCCAAGCGCTTAGTACAGTGCTCTGCACACAGTAAGCGCTCAATAAATACAATTGATTGATTGTCAGGATGACTGTAAACTGCCTAATTTTGCTAAGCATTGTATATGGCAGGGATTGTCTCTTTGTTGCTGCATTGTACTTCCCAAGAGTTTAGTACAGTGCTCTGCACACAGTAAGCGCAATAAATACAATTGAATGAATGACAATTAATTTTCTGTCTCATGCCCTTTACCACCCAGCCCCTTCCCTTGTTCATTTACTCTTTCCTTATTCCTGACCCCTTCTTTCCTCTTAGGGAATCACGTGCCAGCATCAAATACAACCAATTCACAATTCAGCTGCCTACCTAAATGGTAGTGGTGGCTGCCAGATTGGAAGGTTTTCCTTATAATCAATCGTATTTATTGAGTGCTTACCGTGTACAGAGCGCTGTACTGTTTGGGAGAGTACACTGTAACAGTAGCCATGTTCTCTACCCACAACAAGCTTAGTCTAGAGACTTTATAAAAATGTTGTTAGACTTAGTATGCTGGCCCCTTTTTTCTTTTTTTAATGATTTTATGGAAACATAAAATTTGCATCTCTTTCCCCCATTGTTACTGGGCAAGAAGACACTCCAAAGTTTTGAATTGGTATATTGCCTGTTTGCCCGAGAACGTTCACTAAAGCTGTCGATCAGCATCCTGAAAAAACATCATTCCTGCTCTTCTGTTTCCTTTTCACTTAAAACAGAAGTTAGGTTTGATTCCTTATCTGTTATTTCTAACTCATTGTGAGAATGTTCCACATCGATGTCTATATTTGAAACCGATGATATTAACATGACATTTTGTGAAGACATTCCAGTTATGATTGTTCTGTATGTATAATTACTGAAATCATCTAATTATATTGCTGGGGCAGTTGAGGGCAAGCTATCTATGATTCATTGTATCCAAGCCCTGGAAGTATGATTTTATTATTTTTGAGTTCTAAATATCTTTTTTCAGCAACTTCTGAGTGGTATTGTGTGCAGTTGTTTCCTCTTTAGAGGAGTTAATGGAACTGGAATCAATCATTTCGCTAATTATCACATGTGAAAGGGACAAAATGCATATTTTGGCTTGCATATAATGTACTTTTAACTTGTCTTCATTAACAATAGATATTTAGTACCCACTACATGCATGGCACCCCACTAAGTGCCCAGTGAATGTTGGACCAAATAGTAGAATGGAAAGAATAGCGAGGTAGTCGGTTTTGCCTACTGCTTACTTGGCAGCCAAATAATTTTTTGTTATTTCTGAATTCAAGTGTGTACCTGTGCGCCAGAACCCCACAGTACCCTGAATATTTCTATGTTACTCTTCGGACTGCTATTTACAAAAGCATACTCAGTCCTAGCATGGATTTAACGGTCCCCTTTCCTAATGAGAATTTCAGTGACTATTAATAGGTGTTCATTTTAGTTGAAGTGTATGGTTACCATCTGGGAAAGGGTTTTCTTCTTATTCATTCAATTATTACTTTGGTCCATGTCACATACGAACTGATACAGTGACCAAGTGAAAAGTGTGTAGTTTTGATAACTTGCATTGTAAAGTAATCTGGGGAGGGGTAAGTGAAATGATCATGCATGCTAAATTTCTTCTTGAAGGTACTATAGAGATGCCCTGACTTTCATCCTAGAACCTAGCTGTCTCTCAGGTGGATTATAATGTAGTTTATTATCCTATTCATGCTTAATATTCCTGTATGCTGAACACTTTACTGTCTTTTTCTAATCCTGACACACATTCTTGAAGTTAGGGCTTGCTGTGATTCCCAGTTTGTAGGATAAACTGAATCAAGAAGTAAACTTGGCTATCATGTCCAAAGTTATTTGGGCCTTTCAACAAATTCCAGAGTCCTGGTGGGTTTTTTTTCCCCAATATGAAAATGTACTCATACTAGGTTTATAGAAATAATGGGCAATATTTCTAGAACTCACTGTTCTGTGTAAATTCAGATTTTTAGTTTTTAGTGGGAGGGGGTGTCTCGGGAATGGGTTTAATGGGATTTCTAAATGCTTATTATGTGCCAGGCACTATACTAAGCGCTGGGGTAGATACAAGCTAATCAGGCCAGACACAGTCCCTATCCCACATGGGGCTCACAGTCTTAATCCCTGTTTTACAGATGAGGTAACTGAGGCACCGAGAAGTGAAGTGACTTGCCCAAGGTCCCATAGCAGACAAGTGGTGGAGCTGAGATTAGAACCCATCTCTTTCTGACTCCTGCTACTCTTCCCCCCCCTGCCAAATTATAAGAAATGGCAGAATTTGAGGGACTTGGTTTCCTGCACCCTGTATTTACATTATCCCTTTAGAGCTAGACTAATTGAACGCTATTATTATTTATACTTGTTGAAGAATCTTTTGTCATGTCTCCAAATAGCTTTTCAATTTGTTGAGAGAGGGAGAGAAGGGCATTGATAGAAAGATTCTAACCAAGACATTAAAAGGTAACTAATTTTCTGTTATTAAACTTCAGTGTTCTTGAAGAGGATAAAAGCAAGAAAAAAGGGCCAGAGGAAAAACCAAAAAAGCAGCTGAAAAAAGATGAAGAAAGTCAAAAGGAAGAGGATAAGCCAAGGAAAGAACCAGACAAAAAAGAGGGAAAGAAAGAAGTTGAACCCAAAAGAAAAAATGCTGCAAAAGTTAGCTCCACCTCAGCTTCTGATTCTGAAGAAGAAGAGGAAGAGGAGGAGGAGGACGAAGATGAGGAGGAGGAGGAGGAAGAGGAGGAGGAGGAAGATGAAGAAGATCAAGATGAGGAAAAAGTACGCTTCTTTAGTTTTTATTGTGAAAAGTTCTTATCTTGAACGTGAATGTTTTATTTTCCACTCTCTGTATAAAGTTCCCATAGAACAGGTCATCAGGAGAGAGTAATTGGGTGTTTTCCAAATGCTTCTTAAGTGTGGGTTTGAGCCTTCTTATTTTTGGTGAAGCGAGAGAGTCATTGTGGGCAGTTTTTTGAGAAACGATATAAATCCGTTTCTATATGTGATCTTGCTTATTTGTTTTGGGGGTTTTGGGGGGTATCCTGAAGAAGGAAATTTATAGCCTCTCGGGGAGGGTGATATTAGAGGTAAAGGGCAAGGATAAATAGGCAGGAGAGGACTATCGCAGAATTTATTGTAATTTCAATGGGTCTAGCTATTGGGGAGTACGGACACCAGTAACTCAAATTAACCCAAAAACCGTAATTTTCATATTAAATAGAAGAAAAAGGGAGGCAGAACCTTTCAGGCTGCTCATAAAAGGAACCTTTTAAAAACCCAACACGAGAAAGAAGTGGCAGAAAGAAAACGCAAACAGGAGGAGCAAATGGAAGCTGAGCCGTAAGTATTTTTATAAGCTTCACTTTTAAGTCTTTGCAAACCTTTAAAAAACAGATTTCATTATCAAGGAATTGTGTGAATTTTTATTTAGCAATTTCTTGTCACTTATTGTTTTTCAAAATGTGCTGATAATTTTGTTTGACTCCACTTTGCAGCATTGGCAAGAAGGGATATAGGTGTCTAACTTTTTTCTATAATTGGTGATGGTTTAGTTGGATTTTCCCAGTTTGTAGTACTTTAACTGAGATTGATTAAAACTCATGTTGGTACCTTCAGATCCATGATTTGAATAGGCATGTTTTAAAGAACCAAACCACCTTACACCTCCGCCTAACAGCTCTTGGTGGTCTGAAAATATGCATGGGAATAATCAAGATATGGGGAAACACATTAGAAACATACTGCTCTTTTTTTTTCCTTTTTTCTTTCCCCCGACCCTTGCTTCATTAAAATAACTAGATTAGAATTGTGTGGAAAATGGGCCTTCCCAGGTTAGGCTCCATAAAATTGGGAGATGTGAAAGAAAAAAAATGACTGAAAGGAAAACTCAAGATTAACTATTGACATGACAACTTTATATCTTTGCTGGTTTCCTTGAATTGGCACTGCCTGAGCCTTGTAGGAATTCCAGTGCTGATCAAAATTTGGATCAAACTGGTAGAATAAGTTTTCCCTACTCTCCTCACCCAATCCCTATCCTTCTGTATATCTGACAAATGAGTATACTGATTTTTAGCCTGCCTGATCCTGTTATTGGATATGGATTCCACTTATTCTCACCCTACTAAGTCTTCAAATGACTTAGTGTGAGCGTGCAAGCCCCGTAATTGGGCGTATGTAGCAGATAGTATGTATATGTGTGAATGCAATCTTGTCAGAATTGTTCAGGTTTCAGTGAACGGTCGGGGAGTGATGGGTGGGGAGAGGAAGGCGTAACATACTGGCATGGATACATTTTATCACCAGTTTGATTTTAGAAGTCTTTGCCTCTAGGTGCTAAATTAGTCGGTAGTACAGTTAAGCAACAACTTATTAGAATAGGTAGTGAAAATGCAATCTTCTGTTGAATGATTGAAGGAATTATAGTGCTTATGGTTTGTGCAGTGTCTTTCACACTCTCTCATCCCTGAAAGTCATATTCCCCTCAGGGTACAGAGTGCAAACAGTGAGTAGGTGAGAATTTCCAGTAGACATAAGAAATTGCAAATGTCATGTTCAAAGGCTTTTACAAACATCTCCTGGATGGTACCATTGTATATTTTCCACAGAAATAGATTATAGCGAACTCTGGGGGTTTTTAGAGTTCTTATTCATATTTCTTTGTTACCTGATACACACAAATAAAAACAGTCCTGTGTGCTAAAAGACTTGGGAGTCTTTACAGCATCCTTTTTTCCCTGGGTTCCTCCTGTTTTCAAATGCGGTTCCAGTCTTTTATGGCAAATTCTCCTTTTTTTCCTATCCAGAATACCCGACAATCATTTTGACCCATTTTTGTAATTTTAAGTACTCATGCTGTTAAAGGTCCTTCGGTCTCAACTATGTAGCCTTTAGGGCTGTTTAATCAATCAGTCAATCGTATTTATTGAGTGCTTATTGTGTGCAGAGCACTGTACTAAGCGCTTGGTCAATCAGTTGTATTTATTGAGCGCTTGCTGTGTGCAGAGCACTGTACTAAAAGCTTGGGAGAGTATAACAGAGTTGGTAGGCACGTTCCCTGCCCACAGTGAGCTGCCAGTCTAGAGGCAGAGACATAAATAGTATAAATAAATTACAGTTATGTACACAAGGGCTGAGGGAGGGGTGAAAAAAGAAGCAAATCCAAGTGCAAGGGCCACCTAGGAGGGAGTGGGAGAAGAGGAAATGAGGGCTCAGTCAGGGAAGGCATTTTGGAAGGAGTGGAGCCTTTAATAAGGCTTTGAAGGTGGGGAGACTGATAGTCGGAAGGCATTCCAGACCAGCAGCAGGACGTGGGCGATAGGTTGGCAGCAACATTAGGCGAGAGCAACGTACAGTGAGTAGATCAGCATTGGAGTATATTCAGAAATCCATAAACTGAAGGACGGTTATTACAGTATCTGTTAAGCACTTCCTATGCGTCGAGCACTGTTCTAAGCACTGTAGACATAGAAGTTAATCAAGTTGGGCACAGTCCCTGCCTCACATGGGGCTCACAGTCTAGGAGGGAGAACAGGTAGTGAATTCCCATTTATAAATGAGGAAACTGAAGTCCGGAGAAGTTGCGACTGGCCTGAAGTCAAACAACAGGCAGGTAGCGGAGCTGAGATTAGAATCCAGGTCCTCTGACTCCCAGGGCCATGGTCTTTCCAGTAGGTCATGCTGCTTCCTGAAGGAAATCGGTAAAGCTTTTTTTTATGATGTGGAACCTATTTAGGGCTTCATATTCCTCTCATTTCCTTTTGGATTTTTGACCTCGTTGACATTTCTTTACATCTTTTTTTAATGGTATTTGTTATCGCGGTGTGCCAGGCACTTTACTAGGCGCTGGGGTAGCTAAAAGCTAATCAAGTTGGACACGTCCCCTGTCCCACATGATGCTCACGGTGTTAATCTTTATTCTACAGATGAGGTAACTGAGGCACAGAGGAGTTAAATGATTTGCCCAGGGTCACACAGCAGACAAGTAGTAGAGTCAGGATTAGAACCCAGGCCCCTCTTACTCCCAGGCCTGTGCTCTATTACTCTGTTATTGTCTCCTTTCTATTTTTCTCTTTTATTCCCCCTTCCCATTTTTGTTTAATCATGTGCATGGGGCACATAACGGCAAGTGGCTATATGAAGAACCATTTGAAAGTTGTCCATGCTACAAAAATTTTTTCAGTGTGATAATGGCTTAAGTAGTTTTCTTTGACTTGATTTTGAGGGTAGATTTTATTTTTTATATTTGTTGTAACCCAGCAGTGAAACATTTAAAATTATTAAATCAGTAAATTTACAGCCTAATTTCCCCTGTCCCCCCCCCCCCCTTCAGCTTTCTGTGCTTCCTGCTCTGGGCAGGAGAAATACTATGTATTGTGACTCATTCCTTTTCTTTATTATTGAACAACTCTGTAATACGATTATTTTATCTCTGAAAAGTGTTTCATATGCAGCTTGTATGAAAGGCATTATGCAAAATAAAGTTCTATTGTATTGTATTCCCAGCCAAACATCATGTAATCTACAATAAAAAAAAATCATATTTTGGGCTCAAAGCATTAAGCGAGTTACTGGAAAGAAAGAATACAAGTGGAGCACACAAGAAGATCTTGAGGCAGAATCAGAGGACTGAAAGTGGTTGTTTTTTTTTTTCTTAATCCCCTGATGGATGACTGGTTAAAGAAATCAAAGATATTTTTAAAGGACTTTTAAGTGCTATTTTTATTGTGTTGAACATTATGATGATGCATTTTTCCATTAAGATAAACACTAAACATTAAGGTGGACCATGATTCCTTAAAAATGAAACTTTGTGTCTGAAAGCTATGAGCAAGCTACGAACTCGGATTGAAGATGAGGAAAAATGGTGGTTGTATGTTCTCAATTTGATTTATATAATGAAAAGGTTAATTGCTTTGAATCCGGGGACTGAAGTGGAGCAGCATAGGATGGATGAATTGTGCCCTCCTGTAGGGTGTTTTTTTTTTTGTTTGCTTTAAACATCAGTGTGTTAGTGTTTAAATCATGAGATGAAGTAGTAGACTTGTATAAATGACAATGTAACAAGTTTTAAAATAAAGGTGGTTTTTTTTAAGAAAAACTTTAGGTATTTTTGTTGTGTATTTCAATTGATTCATACCTTTGAATTTTCATGGTGGTAGAGGTAATATTCAAGTATTGATTACTTTCCCCAACGCTTAGTACAGTGCTCTGCACACAGTAAGCGCTCAATAAATACGATTGAGTGAATTTTTAAATGCACAATAAAAGTGCACGTTTGTGAAATATCAGTATGATGCTTAATTTACACCTTATCATCATCATCATCAATCGTATTTATTGAGCGCTTACTATGTTTTGGTACCTAACAGAGTCTTGTTATAGCTAACTTGAAAGTTTTTTAACTTAAAAAAAAATCAGGCCTTGTTTCTTGAAATATGTACTCATGTGCAGTGTGAGAGACAAAGCACTCCTTCCTTCTTAAAATCTGACTTCCACGTTTTGTCATTGTGAACCCTATATAACCGATGAGGAAGAGTTTCCCAATAATCTTGCTTATACATTCAATATATGGCTCTTAAGCCTCCCCCACTCAACTTGATTAACTTTCCCTCACAAGAATGAATATTAGAAGGCTTAAGAATGGGTAATAGCTACATAAATGGTAGCTTCATGGTGTTATTAGAGGGAAAAGATGCACTGATGCTTTTATCCATACTCTTGAGTGTCGATGTGAATGGGGTTGAGCGGGAGGGGTGGTAAATAATGCCCTGTTCCTCTATGTATCATTTACTTGTCATTTTAGAGACAATACTGAGCCTAAATCATTTGTGATCCAACATAAGATTTCTTAAATTGAGGCATGAAATAAACTAATCTGATTCAAAATTAATTTGGACATCCCTTTGAAAAAAATGTAGTAGGAGCTCTTTGTGATTATTTCAAATGTCTGGGTTGGATTTTATACTTTGATGAAGGGAAGAAAAATGAGGGTTTTAAGTCATCTTGTAGATTGAATATAAATATACAATTCGTCGAGGTGTTCTTCCTGGAGGGTGTTACAAATAGTAAGGAATTTAATCCTATGGGGAAAATGCTAGATTTTTGCTTTCTTAGTTTACAGTTACCTGGTTAAAATCCTAATGACAGTATGATGCTTACTTTACACCTTATCATGATTTTTGGTACCTAACAGTCTTAAGTTATAGCTAACTTGAAAGTTTTTTAACTTAAAAAAAAATCAAGCCTTGCTTCTTAGACACTAAACCATAAAATCAATGTCAGAAGGTCCCTGGGAATAAATGAAACTGATTTTACATCAATGGAGGGTGAAATAATAGCTGTAGTCGACATTATGCTTTGAAAGTGTTTTATTGCAATAAGGATGCAAGACTAAAAAAAGTACCAATTGGTCAGTTTGGTATGAGTTAGGTCTTTTCTGAAAATTTTTCTGAAAAGTTCGTTTTTGATTCACTGGAATATTCATCGTTTATTACTTGTTATAGTTAGTTTTTATGGCTGTTAAGTATTAGCCAAAGCAGTAGACCTGTTGTTTTTGATTAATCTGTTTACTGAATTTGCAATGTTGTAAAATGTTTGTATTAACATTTTAATAGGCAAAATAAAGATGAAAGCAAGAAACCAGAAGTTAAGAAAGTGGAGAAGAAGCGAGGTTAGTTTTTTTAAAATAATGCTCACTATTGCAGTCACACTGTAATTTTTTCTTTAGTAGGACAGGTGAACACAGGTTAGATTTAGGTGAGGAAGAACAGGTTTGGAATCTACTCTTTTGTTCTTTAATATCATGGTGCTCAAAACTCTAAGTGTATTTTTGGCTATCTGAATGCAGCTGCTTTTGTATATCTTTGTTTTAAACACACCTCTCAAGTTTCCCCCTCAAGTTTCAGCAAAGGGGGCATAGCCTAATGTAGAACATGTTAAAAAAAAAATGTTGGCATACCTTTTGCTTTCCTCCATCCCCACCTCCAACCTCCTCTGTGTTTATCTGCATTTCTGTAATGTCTTCAGTTCCTAACAGTATGCTTCCTCAAGCCAATTCCCTTTCCTCCTATTCTGAACAGTATAGCTAAGTATGAGTGAAATATGATAGGAGTTTAAAAGGGAAATGTAAGTAAATCACAGGTACACATTAATTTTTTTTTTCTATTCTGATGTGTTGGGTAATGAAGGTATTTCTGGGACCTGCTGCACTGATGGTCAAAGATAAGTTATACCATCACTTTGTTGGACCAAGTAGGAAATTTGGTTGCTTAATCTGTTGCAGAATGGGTAAAAGACCCAAAGCCAGTGTCCTGTAGTTATACTTACATCACCTTTAACTTTCCAGAAGTACTCATTACTATTTTTAGAAGTTTTGTGTCTGGCAAAGTCACGCCAGTAAATGACAAGAGACCCAGTTCTTGACTCATTCAGTAGTCTGTGTTGATTTGCTTATACCGAAATGTTACTGCCTTGAACAATATTCACTGTGCCTTTCAATTTTTTTAATTTTTAGAAACATCAATGGACTCTCGACTTCAAAGGATACACGCAGAAATTAAAAATTCACTCAAAATTGATAACCTTGTAAGTGTATCACATCTTCTGTATCTTTGACTCTCTCACACACACACACACACGAACTACACTGTGAGTGGTGTCTTACTTGAATATGAAGGCAATGATCTGTATTTCTACTTGTGGGTCTATCTTGATTTTGTATAATTATGAGCTAGTTTTAATTTTTGAAACACTTTTCTTAGTATTCAGTTATTTCATTATTCCGATATAAGGTTAAATTGCTTTAAATTTAAAAGTCCCATGTATTGGAAATGATTGAATATGCTGAAATCATTGTGGTGTTTTATGAAGGATGTGAACAGATGTATTGAAGCTCTGGATGAACTTGCTTCGCTTCAAGTCACAATGCAACAAGCCCAGAAACACACAGAGATGATTACAACTCTGAAAAAAGTAAGTTTGTACACATGGTTTCCACCAAGAAAAGGGAATACCTGGTACAGTTTAAGGGGAAATGTGCCCACATGTTTTTTCTCGTAGATATGCTTTATGTTTTGTAGTCGTGTAAAAAAATTTACCAAAAAAATTGTTTTTAAACCCTACACTACAGTTTCATTTGTCATCTATTCCACCCCCCAACTCCAGATTCGGCGGTTCAAAGTTAGTCAGGTTATCATGGAGAAGTCCACAATGTTGTACAACAAATTCAAGAACATGTTTTTGGTTGGTGAAGGAGATTCTGTTATTACACAAGTGCTGAACAAATCACTTGCTGAACAGAAACAACATGAAGAAGCAAACAAAACCAAAGAACAGGGGAAGAAGGGCCCAAATAAAAAGCCAGAAAAGGAACAGACAGGTATGTGGTAATAGGGTGGGGAATAATTATGAGAGGTGATTTGTACCATTTATTGCAGGTTGTGTACCATTATCATCATCATCATCATCAATCATCATCAATCGTATTTATTGAGCGCTTACTATGTGCAGAGCACTGTACTAAGCGCTTGGGAAGTACAAATTGGCAACACATAGAGACAGTCCCTACCCAACAGTGGGCTCACAGTCTAAAAGGGGGAGACAGAGAACAAAACCAAACATACTAACAAAATAAAATAAATAGAATAGATATGTACAAATACAATAGAGTAAAAAATATGTACAAACATATATCCATATATACAGGTGCTGTGGGGAAGGGAAGGAGGTAAGATGGGGGAGATGGAGAGGGGGACGAGGGGGAGAGGAAGGAAGGGGCTCAGTCTGGGAAGGCCTGCTAATATTATATCTATGAATTTCGAAACTGCCCATTGAATTTTCTTAAGATATGATTTTGGAGCTGTAGTTCAGTGCAGAATATCTAATACCCAACTAATTTAGTAGTTAATACCATTATTAGTGTGGGGGTTTGCTGTCTGGGGCCTTGTTTGGCAAACCCTAGATAGTCCACTCTGTGGGTGCAAGGGATCAGCGGCAAGAACGGCATCCCCATAATTCCTTTGAGGAAGATGAGGAACTCCAGGCTCTTAGAAAAAAAACCTTTGACTTGTGAACGTGTTGAATGAGTTCGGTACTTTGAGTATGTTCTGATGGCTTTTATTGATGAACTTTTCAAAGGTTCAAAGACAAACGGAGGTCCAGATGCTCAAGACAACCCTCCCCAACATAATGGAGACAGCACCGACGAGAGCAAAGAGAAGCACGAAGTCATCCCTAATAAAAAGTGAGGGTTTATTAGTGGTTACAGATACTGAATCTGCAGTCCACTCCTGTTGACTATCTCCTTAAGCTATTTTGTCAGTAATGTATCATGGTCTAACTCCTGGAACAATTTAGTTTGATTTCATCTGTTTTTTTCAGATAAACTTTAAATTGGGAAACAAGGTAAGGAGGATGTGTGACTATGTTGAAGTATCTCTGAATAGTTTGATGGAAGAGAGAAGCGCAAGGGGAACAAGGAACTGAATCCAGTGTGATAACCTTGTATCTACCCTAATGCTTTGTACACAGTACTTAGAAAATTCCTTTTTTATTATTAGTAATAATAACAAACAAGCATCCATAGGTATTAGATCCTTATTGCATTCTATGGAAATCAAAGGGAATCATTTGAAATACTAAAACAATCTTTAAAAGTAATGAAATGCCAGAATTTAAACTGTATTATGTTTTTAGAGTTAATTTTAGGGGTGTAGGAGTGCTGAGATTCTAATGGCCAGAGGAAATATACTTTTTAACCTACTTCAGCCCATCGTTTTTGGCCGGGCAGGGGTGTGTGTGTGTGAAGAGGGATTCTTAAACTACTGTGGATGTAGAAAAATATTTGCTTGTTAGGTTACAACTCATAATAATAATAATGATGTCATTTGTTAAGCGCTTACTATGTGCAGAGCACTGTTCTAAGCGCTGGGGAGGATACAAGGTGATCAAGTTGCCCCACGTGGGGCTCACAATCAATCCCCATTTTACAGATGAGGTAACTGGGGCTCAGAGAAGTTAAGTGACTTGCCCAAGATCACACAGCCGTCAAGTGGTGGAGTGGGGATTCGAACCCATGACCTCTGACTCCAAAGCCCGTGCTCTTTTCACTGAGCCACGCTGCTTCTCATGTTCAGCCCCCTCCCATCGGGATCTCTAGCTTATCCAGGCAGTTTTTAGTTCAGTTGCTTGCATCTCTTTAGGTGATTTCATGTTTGTTGGGAAGATGCGGGAGCCTGAACAGGGCTGGAGGAAGGCAGAAGAAAAGAGGAGAGTCCAAAATAGACTGGGGAAGGGAGAGGTGTTGTGGGGAGCTCAGTTACCTGTTGAAACATTTCCTCGATGATTGGATCTGGATTGGGCCCAATCCCGAATAATCTGTCTATAGGAAATTGTATAGTAGAAGCAGTAACCAGCATGAGAGTGAGTTTTTCCTTTTCATTTTTATCTAGATGCTAAGATAATTTGGCTTGAATGTGCCTGCTTTTTACTGAAAGTTTTCCTTCCAGTGCTAATCGCTTCCCTCTTCCCTCTAGGACATCCGACGAAGAGGAGCCTGAAAAGTCATCACAGGACACCAACCTCGAACGTGACGAAACTGGAGTTTAAAGTTACATTTTGGAAGAGAGGATTAACAGTTTTGCATTTGAAATATTTAGATTGCTGAAAGTTTTAAATAATTTTTATAAGCATAGGTTTTGATGTTTAAAAAATTGTTTTGAGGGAGAGCAATCCCTTTATATCTTTGTTTTAAAAGTAATTGAACATTCTTGCTGGATTGTATTTGTGCAGTATTAAAGCTATATACCCAGTAAGTGTGCTGATCCTTTAGAAAACTGAAAATTGCTTTTATTTTACAAGTTATAGTTGTAGTATATTTTTACTTGATTATAGTATGTTAATGTGTAGTGGTAGTGGTTACTTTTTTTTAACTGTTATTTGTATAGACCCACTACCTTCCAAAATATCGTATTTTTTTGTGCATAGTTTTTACAAATCTTTATGAATACTGGAGGCTAATTTTTATGGTAATGATCCCTTTAGAAATGCAAGCATCAAGTATCTGAAGGAGAAATAAAAGATGGGAAAGTCATACATATTCAAGTTCCTTCTGCATAGGTATCTCTACTGTTGAATACTTGCCTGTGAGATTTAAATACTATAGTGTTAGAACATTACTTTGTACGGGAAGACTTAAGTACCACTAAAGACAAGGAAAATCTGTCTGAAGTAGCAGGGTCAGTTAAATGCTAAGGAGGTAAGTCATCAAATATGAAACGATCCCATCAACTACCAAAAATAGAGGATTCAGATGGTTAAGAATTTTCCAGAATAGAGGTGAGGCTCAATCTCACTGGGAGATGCAGAGGCAGGCAGAAAGAGGGTTGGGTCTGTTAAGAGCAAGGGACTAGGAAAGAATGAAATCCATGGGAGCTGGCAGGTGAGGAAAAAGGCTGAGATTGGGGTGGGGCGGTGGCATCTGGGAAGGTGAGGAAGAAGAAACTATCAAAGGAGAAAGAGAGCTTAAGGAAAGATTAATGCCATGGAAATCCAATGCAGCAGATGAGCATATTGAGGCAATCCAGCTACAGCAGCCACCTGCACTTTAAACATCTTGCAGTTGTCATTCGAATGGGGAAATTAAGAGGTACAGCATCTTTATATTTGGTATGTGACCTACTTTTTCGGATGCAGGGAGAGTTATTTCACTGAACTGGTTGAAAATAAAGTTTTTGGAAGTTTCTTGAAAATTGGGAGTTGATCTGTTAATTTATCGTCCCTGTGCTAGCAGTTTTGTCACGTGACTACTTTCTATGCTGGAACTGATCTACACACATAATACCGTTTCTTAGCATGAGTCAGTACCCCACGGTTTGGACTGGTATGCTACAGGAATTAGACGGAATGTTAAATAGCTGTAAATATGCACATTAATGGCTGCTACCTAATGGGATCTTTCATCAGGTACATCAATTAGTCAATCATGAGTGCTTTCTGTGTGCAGAGCACTGTACTAAACACTTGAGAGAGTATGTTCCCTGCTTGCAAGGGGAGTGTTTATTTCATATGCATATTCAGTATCTGCTCAGGGTTTCCCAAGTACTTGGTAATGTAGGGGGGATTGAAAATCATGAAGCTTTTCAACTCTTCAAGGCAGACAAATGAATTAAGGATGTCAATTTTGGAAATAGGCTGCCTGAATACATTTTAGGTATAGGTGGCTGTGTTGTACAGGGCACAGTACAGATAAACTCAACGTGACCCCAGCCCCTAATGTAAGAAGGGGGAGGAAAAGTTAAAGTAATAAAAAAAAAAGAAACCAGGACAGCAATAAAGTAGGTATCGGCAAAGGATTTCAGGTTTTCACTATGCTGGTACTCTGGGGTCAAAGGGCACAGCTTTCCCAATGTGGTATGTGAGAGGCATTCTGCCAACAGCTGGCTTCCTGTTGCTTATCTTCCTAGATTGACACATTTTATAGCTCAGGTGTTCAGTGGCTCAAACTTGATTAAATGAATAATAGCTGCTTTCCCTGGCAAGTTTCCACCTCAATTTATGAAATTACAAAACCAGTTTCTCCAAGGGAATTCTGATTATAAACTGCTAGGTACTCAGAATCCCTACCCACAACCTTCTTCCCATTGCTTTGTTTTCCTGCTGAAAAGCAGCAGCATGGCTCAGTGGAAAGAGCATGGACTTGGGAGTTGGAGGTCATGGGTTCTAATCCTGCCTCGCCCAAAGTCACACAGCTGACAAGCGGCAAAGTCACTTCACTTCTCTGGGCCTCCGTTCCCTCATCTGTAAAATGGGGATTAAGACTGTGGGGCAACCTTATATCCCCCCCAGCACTTAGAACAGTGCTTTGCATATAGTAAGTGCTTAAATACCATCATTAAAAATCCAACCTAGCCCCATTAGAGACCACATGGTGGTGAGTTTATTGTAATTGCCATTTTAGTTTTTGAATGGGAAACCAAAATTGTAATACAAAGGTTGGTAACAGCTCCCCCCGCTCCCCCCCCACAAAGTTTCTATATGCTACTTTTTCAATTAGCTAGTTGATCTTTACCACCTAATTGGATCCCAACCACCATTAATGAGATCAGTGGATAAAACTTCAAAATTCACTCACCCACAGTAACTTTTCTGAGAAATTGGGTAGGGGAGGGGCGTCTGCTCCACCATCTACACTGGCTGATGACTTTTTTTAAGGTAATATTACTGACCGGAAAACCTATTGCCAGGGCAGAAACACAAAACATTAGTCCCTCTAACTTCTCTATCTGCCTGTTATTGTGTCACGAAGGCCCACGTTGCTAAACGGGAGTATATGGGTTGGTGTGAAGATTTTTTTTTTAAAGCTTGGCAAATTAGAATTTTATTTTTAATGGTATCTGTTGATAGCTTACTCTCTGCCAGGCACTGTATTATGCACTAGGGCAGATACACAATAATCAGCTTGGACACAGTCCCTATCTCACATAGGGCTCACAGTCTTCATCCCTATTTGAGTGGGTAGCGACCATCTATATGTTGTTGACTTGTACTTACCAAGCACTGAGTACAGTGCTCTGCACACAGTAAGTGCTCAATAAATATGATTGAATGAATAAGGTAATATCAATATTGCTTATCGATAGTATCACATCTGGCAACATGCTTGTTTTTTGGTGAGCCCATGGGTCTCTCTAAAAAGGAGTAAATTGGTGTTATTAAGTTAGGGGCCAGTTCCATGAGGGTGTTAGACTCCCAGCTTTGCACATCCCAGATCTTTGATAAGATCAGAGAGTTTTTAATAAGGTCTGAAAACAAACACGTTCCTGCCTCAAGAACTCTTTAAAACCCATCCCCCTTCAAGTGCTCCTGTTCCCTGCCCTCAGAATTTCAGCTTAACATTTATTTTAATGTGGGGGTAAAGATCAAGGTAAGCATTTTCAAAGGGCAGGGGTTTTCTGATACATCAGCGTCTGTACGGCAAGTGTTTCATTGGCAATTTGTCTTTCCAGCTCTTGAGAATGCCACCAACAGCTCCACAAATGTTCAACCTTGCTTCTATGCCAGTGTTTGTAAGATGAAGATAATTTTGCTTAATTTAGGGCTTCAAGCTCGACAACCAAAACAGTCCATATTTTGATTAAAGTGAGGGCTACAGATCGAAGCAGGAAAAACAATACCTACATGACATTGGGTTTTGCCCAACTTCTAACAAGGTGAAGCCTAAAGCTCTCAAAGGATTCATAATAATAATAATGACCATAAACACCCTAACAATATGACAAAGCCTGCCATCAGGGGTACTGGATGAGCCTTGACTCAGAGCAAGTACCTGCAGGGAGGAATGGGTTATAGTGATGGCGGTTTATGCAGGGTCACCCGTACTCTCTTCTCCCTTCCAGTCTTGTTCCCCCACGTGGGACAACCTGATCACCTTGTATCCCCCCCAGCGCTTAGAACAGTGCTTTGCACATAGTAAGCGCTTAAAAAATGCCATCATCATCATCATCCTGGGGAACAAAATGTGATGAGTGAGTAAGCTGGCGGGAATGCAGCACATTGCAAAGAGTACATGGAGGTTTATAAGTTTGGTATGGCCACAGAATAATGCCAATGGTATGCTGTGGCACCATAACCTGGAAGGAGCTTGTCTTGGTAGCCAGTGCAGTCTTTGCCATCCACTCTGGCCAGCTATTTTAGAATTCCTCAGGGAATGTCCCAAGTAGCTTTTTGGTCGTAAACCTCCAGTGCCGATAGCTTACCCCAAGCAGGCAGAACTGGGACTAAAACCCAGGTCTCCCGATTCCCAGGGCAGGGCTCTTTCCAGGGGGCTGCCATAATAGGAATGTTATGGATCCCTGAAGGACAAAGAGCTACAACAAATCCAAAGGGTGCCTGCAGGACAGACCAGTGTGTTCCTAGGTGGGCAGTGCCTACGTCACCCCCATAGTGGTTTGTGGCACTGCAACTCTCCCTTTTCCATTTTCTTCATCTCCAGAGGAGGAAGAGGTTGGTGGTGTGATAGACAAGATCAAGGTACAGCGAGTAGGTAGAGGAGCTAAGTGTGCGGGCTGAGTCACAGTGAGGTAAAGTAGAAGGTGGGGAGTTGATTGAATGCTTTAAAGCTGATAGTAAGTAGTTTCTGACTGAATAAGGGAGCTGAGAGAGTGAAGGGAGTCAGAGATATTGCCATGGTTGCAGGCTTCAGAGACAAGGGAGGAAGGTAATGTCGACTGCCAGGAAGCTAAATAGAGATGGGGAACTGGGAGGGAAGAGTTGTTCAGTTTGGGGCATATTGAGTTTGGGGTCCCAGAGGGACATTCATGTAGAAATGTCCTGGGGGCAAGCAAGTGAGGTTAGTGAGGTAGGTTTGGGACCCACCCACACAGAGGTGATAGTTGAAACTGTGGAGACAGACGACCCTCCCGAGGGCATGACTGTAAAACAGGAAGAGAAGGGATTCCCAGACTGAGCCCCTTCTTTCCTCTCCCCCTCGTCCCCCTCTCCATCCCCCCGTCTTACCTCCTTCCCTTCCCCACAGCACCTGTATATATGTATATATGGTTGTACATATTTATTACTCTATTTATTTATTTATTTTACTTGTACATTTCTATCCTACTTATTTTATTTTGTTGGTATGTTTGGTTCAGTTCTCTGTCTCCCCCTTTTAGACTGTGAGCCCACTGTTGGGTAGGGACTGTCTCTATGTGATGCCAATTTGTACTTCCCAAGCGCTTAGTACAGTGCTCTGCACATAGTAAGCGCTCAATAAATACGATTGATTGATTGATTGATTGATTGATTCAGAACAGCTCTGAAGAACGCTCACAGTAAAGGAGTGGGAGGCAGAGGAAGAGTGGGCAAAAAAGAATGAGAAGGAGCACCCAAAGAGGTAAAAAGCAACAAAAAAAGAATAAGGAGCACCCAAAGAGGTAAAAAGCAAAAGATAGCTCAACAGAATTCTAGCCAAGATACGCAATGCAAACACTGCTGTAACATTACAGCAGAACGGATTACACTTGGATGGGAATGTGACACCATTCTGGCATCTCACCACCCAGAGATTAAGCGCTTAGTACAGTGCTCTGCACACAGTAAGCGCTCAATAAATACGATTGATGATCTCTACTAACCAGCACTTCAGATAACTTCCCCAAGAAATCAACGTGCGAGCCTTTCTCCCTCCTTTCCCAACCCAAGCACACAGACACTCTGGGGTGGGTGCAAACTAGCAAATAGCAGCATGGCTCAGT
Source organism: Tachyglossus aculeatus (assembly GCF_015852505.1). Taxonomy (NCBI): domain Eukaryota; kingdom Metazoa; phylum Chordata; class Mammalia; order Monotremata; family Tachyglossidae; genus Tachyglossus; species Tachyglossus aculeatus. The sequence continues at coordinate 26,028,127 of NC_052098.1, read as the reverse complement.
GGAAAGAGCACGGGCTTTGGAGTCAGAGGTGATGAGTTCAAATCCCTGCTCCACCACTTGTCAGCTGTGTGACTTTGGGCAAGTCACAACTTCTCTGGGCCTCAGTTACCTCATCTGTAAAATGGGGATTAAGACTGTGAGCCCCCCATGGGACAACCTGATCACCTTGTAACCTCCCCAGCGCCTAGAACAGTGCTTTGCACATAGTAAGCGCTTAATACATGCTGTAAAAAAAAGTTTCAACTCACACCAATTAGCACCTTCAAGCCACTAATGTTTGTTCCCTTTTTTGTGGGGGGGAATTTGTTAAGCACTTACTGTGTGTCAAACACTGACATCCAAGTGTTGCGGTACGTACAAGTTAAATTAGGTCAGGCAGTCTCTGTTCCATATTCATTCATTCAATCGTATTTATTGAGCGCTTACTGTGTGTAGAGCACTGTACTAGGCACTTGGGAAGTACAAGCCGGCAACATATACAGACGGTCCCTACCCAACGGGTTCAGTCTAGAAGGGGGAGACAGACAATAAAACAAAACAAGTAGACAGGTATCAAAATTGTGAACCCATATGGGGTTCACAATTTAAGTAGGAGGGAGTACAGACATTGAATCCCCATTTTACCATTGCGGAAACTGAGGCACAAGAGAAGTAAAGTGACCCAAGATCACACAGCAAGCAATTGGCAGAGCCAGGATTAAAACCCGGGTCCTCTCAGGCCCGTGCTCTTTCCACTAGGCCAGGCTGCTTCTGCCAATGTAGTTAGTAAAACGGTCCTTTCCCTCAATCTCTCTGCTGAAGCTGTTCAATTTCTCCAACACCTTTCTTTAGTAAAATTATCCAATTATGCAAAAAACCTCCAGATAGTTGGCTCTGACTCTTTGCCCTTTCCAAATCCTAGACTGTTAAACTCCTCCAAGTCAGGGATCATGTTGACCAACTCGACTGTAGTGAACTCCCTCAAGAACTTGGTACAATGCTCTGCCCAGTAAGTGCTCAATAAATATCATTGATGCAGTTGTTTACTTTTAGATTGTGAGCCCCGTGTGGGACAGGGATTGTGCCCAACCTGATTAAACTTGTATCTACCTCAGTGCTTAGAACATGGCAAATGCATAATAATAATTACGCCCACTACCTCCATCCCTTGCAATTTGGCTTCTCCCCCCTCTATTCCACTGAAACTGCTCTCTCCAAAGTTACCAATCACCTGTCCTGTGCCAAATTGATCAGACTCTACTCCATCTCAGCAGCACTGGAGACCACCCGCTTCTCCTGGAAACACTAAAACAGTTTGACAGTTTTCTCTTGGTTCTCCTCCTACCTCTGTGCCCACTCCTTTATGGTCTCTTTTACTGGCTCCTCTGCCCCCCGCCGCCTAACTGTGAGGGTCCCTCAAGGTTTATTTCTGGATCCTCTTTTATTCTCCATATACAACCTCTCCCTTGAGGAGCTTACCTGCTCCCACAGCTTCAAATACCATCTCTATGCATATGATTCTCAAGTCTACCTCTCCAGCCCTGACTTCGGCAATTTTGTTTTTTCTCCTGATTTCAGAACATCTCTAAACAAACCACCCTGGCTCATGAGTTCCTAACCATGGCATTATCCTCAACTCATCCCTCTCATTCAACCCACATATTCAGTCTGTCACCACATCCTATAGGTTCTATCTTCACAACGTCTCTAGAATCTGCATCTTCTTCTCCATCCAAACTGCTACCACACTGATCCAAGCATTTATCATATCCCACCTCTGTCACATCAACCTCCTTGCTAACCTCCCTATCTCTAGCCTCTCCCCACCTCCAATTCATACTTCACTTGGCTTCCTGGATCATTTTTCTAACAGATAGTTCTGCGCACATCTCCCCACTCCTCAGATACCTCTAATGGTTGCCCATCCATCTCTACATCATACAAAAACTCCTCACCATCAGCTTTAAGGCACTCAATCGGCTCTCTATTATCTATCTTTGCTCCCCTCCCACTACAACTCAGTCTACACACTTTCCTTTAACACCAACTGACTTTCTGTGCCTTGATTTCATCTGTCTCGCCGTCAACCCCTTCCCACACATTCCCGTGTGGCTGGAACTCCAACCCTGTTCACTTTCGGCAGACCACTATTGAAAATACCCCTATCTTCAGAGCCGTAAATCCCATCTCGTCCAGGAAGCCTTCCCTGACTAATCTCTCATTTCCCCACTCTATTTACCTTCTCTACTGCCTCACCTCAGGCACTGGCGTCTGTACTCACCCCACTCCTGCCAGACTTACGTACATATCCTTATAACCATACCCATTTCCCCTATTTGTAATTTATTTTAATGCCTATCTCTCCCAGCAGACTGTTAGCTCCTTGAGTGCGGGGGTCGTGTCTACCAACTCCACTGGACTGAATTTTCCCAAGCACTTAGTGCACAGTACTAATTAAGCCCACAGTCAGCACTCAATAAATATATCCCCCAAACAGCTATATAAAATTGAAAAAACATAAAACACCTCACCCTACTCTGCCAAGTCTACAAAGCTCTCAACATCTCCAACCTTTAAATAACATCTATGGAGAAATTCTGAAGGTGGCTCCACACCCTTTAAAGAGAAGATTTGGTCTAAGGAGTACTCCAGACATCCAAGGAAACCTGAATTCAGCTGTATTTAAATTAACCTAGAAGAGGAAAGAAAAGGCGCTTGACGTTTTTGACCATCATTATTTTATGAGAGAGACATCCTACGTGTTTATAACATGATTCAATCAATGAGTCCCAAGCAGAACATTGGCTGGGGGTGGGGAGCACAAAAACCGTGAGTTGAGTATGAAATAATTTATAAATGTGCGGCACCCAATCAGAACCAAGGAACGAGTGCTTCTATTTGAAGCAACATGGTCTAGTGATGATGATGATGGTATTTGTAAAGTGCTTACTATGTGCCATGCGCAGTTCTAAGCACTGGGGTAGATACAAGGTAATCAGATTGTCCCACTTGGGGCTCACAGTCTTAATCCCCATTTTACAGATGAGGGAACCGAGGCACAGAGAAGTTAAGTGACTTGCCCAAAGTCACAAAGCTGACAAGTGGTGGGGTCAGGATTAGAACCCCTGACCTCCCACTCCCAAACCCATGCTCTATCCACTAAGCCACACTGCTTCTATGCATAGACCTGTGAGTCAGAAGGACCTGGATTCTAATCCCAGCTCTGCCGTGTGGCCTTGGGCAAGTCACTTCATTTCTCTGTGCCTCAGTTCCCTCATCTGTAAAATGGGGATTAAGACTGTGAGCCCTTTGTGGGACAGGGACTGTGTCCAACCTGATTAGCTTGCATCTGCCCCTGCATTTAGAACACTAAATACCACCATTATCATTATTATTAATACCTTTTGATAAATGAACTTCCTACTACCCATCTACCCAATTTTAATTACAATAATACTTGCATTACATGACCTGAGAGATTTTTCTTTCTTTTATGAATGGGTCACAACCCTTACTCTGACTATCTTCAAATCAACACACACTGGCCACCCTGCCCTAAAGGCTTTGGTTTATTTCCACAATAAGTACAGGTTTAAGTCCCCTGGGATACAAAAGTTACCTGGAACTGGTCATAGATTAATCACAGATACTTTGGGTGGATAAAACTGATTAAATTCAATTCAGATTGCCCACAGATTAGCTCAAATACGAAAAATACATTTAATGCTGGTCATTTAAAGAATGCCTTCATTTGTCGTAATCTGTATCTCAAGGAAACTGTCAATTTATGGATGGTCCAAACTATATAAAATCAACCCCAGCCACATTGATAATCCAGCTCATGGACTAAAGAGGATTACACCACATTAAAAAAACAACTAAATCCCCGAAAAGAGTTCACCATTTAAAAAGTTTAATGTATTACACACATAATTTTAGGTCTATTTAACAAAAAAGGCTACAGATGTCAGCAGCATGACTTTTTTAAAAAGCATATTCCTGCAGGACTTTCAATTAAATATTCCAGGGTCGACATACGGATAAGCTAGGAACTCCCCTAGTTTGTTGCCTTCTCCACTATAGTGGAGCATTCGAAAGCAAGCATCACAAAAGAAGGAAGGGTCCTCTGGAGCAAGACTATCATTGTTGGTCACCCACCTGCAGTTAAAAAAAAAAAAAAAGTTTATCTTCAGCATAAAGTTTCCTCAGATTGGAAAAAAAAATACTTGAACTCACATCCTTGAAAATGACAGGTGAATGTAAGGAATTATGACAACCTAGTTTCCATCACTGCCTTTCCTCTTCAGTCTCACTATAGGACGTTTCTAGTACTCTTCTACTTTATTGTTGCTACCCAGTGGCAAACAAGAGAGAGCCTGGTTGTGAGTCCGCAATGTGCTCAGCATAATACACTCCTGAGGACAGTAGGTTGGCACAGGATGTGGTTAAAGCATGTGTTTGCACTTTTTTTTTACTTTTATTTTTATGGTGTTAAGTGTTTACCGTATGCCAGGCACTGTACTAAGCGCTGGGGTTAATCAGGTTGGACTCAAGTCCCTGTCCCACATAGGGCTTGCCATCCTAGTCCCCATTTTACAGATGAGGGAACTGAGGCTAAGAGAAGTTAAGTGACTTCCCCAAGGTCACACAGCAGACAGTGGCAGAGCTGGGATTAGAACCCAGGTCTTTCAGAGTCCCAGGCCCATGCTCTATCCACTAGGGAACACTGCTTCTCTAGTGGAAAATTATACCCAGGCAGAAAGTAATTCATTTCAAAGTATCCATATGTATTAAATAGCATGAGTTATTTAGCTTGCTTATAATTTCCCTCCCCATTGAAAGCCTTTAGAAGGGACCGTGTGTATTATGACTTCCACCAAGGCTATCCTGTGTAAACACTGGATGAGGTACAGTCCAAATACAAATACTTCAGAGCAACTGCTTCCAACAGCTCAATTGACAGCATACTCCCCAGTTAACCAAATTTTTTAAATGTCTGATAGGCTTCCCTCCCGGTCCTGAAGTCTTCATGGCTGGACTGAAGCCCATCCACTGTGAACGATGGGAGATGCCATCATTAAGATAACAAGCTAGCTTATGCTTCAAAGATAGCATCAGAAAAAAAGAGGTTACTTTCTAATTACAGACTGTTTGAAAAAGCATACTTCACTGAAATGTTTTACGAGTAAGTCCCAACAGGCAATGGATTAGATTAGGAGTCCAATTTTGTACAGCTCTAATCGAGAGCTAGGAAAGACTAAAGTCACTCAGTGGGTTTGGAATTCCTGTTAGGCACATCGGTGATGCTTAATTTCAGCTGAGTTTAAGATGGTAGCTCTGGTTTCCCAAATAAACCATACGACTAAAACTAAATATTGAGATTCACAAACATATAAAATATTTAGTGTGTAAATGTAAACCTATAGCTATAAATTCTGACTATGGATTACAGTTTTATTTAACAAGAACGCACACTTTATAGAAACCAATTAGACTTCCTTACCTGTAACTGAAATCAAATATACCCTATTTAAAAACACAACCACCAAAAAAGACCACACCTCTCCCTTCCTCTTGCCTGCACTGGGATGGAAAATTCTGCTCTGTTATACCAACAGCCTGCCAGTAGCAGGTCCCAATTAAATCGAGGGTTCTCTTTTCTCCCCTCATCTATAGAGTTTTACAATTTATCTTTATCAGGTAACAAATTCACTTTGAAACCTCTACCAACTTTCTCCTCGATCCACTACAATCAGGTTTTGGGGCCCCCTTCCCTCCCCTGAAACAGCACTCTCCGAGGTCATTAATGATCTCCTTAGAGCCTAGTCTGATGGACTCCAGTCTGTCCTCCTAGACCTCTCTGCTGCCTTGACACCATGGACCTCTCCCTCCTCCTTGAAACACTATCGGAGCCAGGTTTTGCCAACCTGGTACTCTCTCCTGGCTCTCCCCCTATTTCTGTGACTGATCCTTTTCAGGCCCATTTGCTGGCTCCACTTCCACCTCTCAACTCCTTACTCTGTGGGATTCTGCCAAGCTATTCTGGGTTTCCTACTCTTTTCTCACTTTACACTCATTTTCAGAGAACTAATCCACTCAAAGGACTTTAGTTATCACCTCTATGTGCATGATTGTCAAATCCACCTCCCCAGTGCCGATCTCTTACCTAATCTACAATCCCACACTTCCTCTTGCCTCCAGAATATCACCCCTTGATGTCAGCTGGCACCTCAAACTCGTCTAAACTTCTTTTCCCTCAATCCCACCTCTCCTCTAACTATCCCATCTCTGTCGATTGTAATCATTCACTCATTCAACTGTACTTAGTAAGTGCCTACTGTGTGCAGAGTACTGTATTAAGAACCTGGGAGAGTACAATATAACCACAAACAGACACATTCCCTGCCCTTCCCAGAAACCTGCAATTTTGGTGCCTTCTTTGATTCTTCAATGTCTTTTAGCTCTCATTTTCATTCAACTGCTCCATCCTGCTTGTTCTTTCTCCACATTTCCCGGCTCCATCCAGTTACTACCCTCTCGTCACATCACAGTTAGGCTATTATACCAGCCTTGTCTCCCTACCTACCTCTGCAACATGCAAAAAGTCCTCCCCATTGATTTCAAGGGCTCCCCAGACCTCACTATCCTATATATTCTTCTGCCAGCCTTTTTCCAAAATCCACCAGATCACCGCTCTTCCTATATTTGAAGCCCTCCTCTGCAAAAAACATAAACAATGACAAAAAACTTCTTCCAGGAAGTCTTTCTTGATTGATTCTCAACACCTAAGTCACATCAATGCAAGAACACACTTAGCCCTTACATATGTCATGTCTATCCTCTCAATCAATAAGATTTATCGATTGGCTACCATGTGTAGAGCACTGTACACTTGGTAGAATGCAACTGAATTAGTAGACATGATTCCTGCCCTGAAGGGGCTTACACTCTACTGGGGGAGATAGACACTAAAATAAATTACAAATAGGAGGGTAAAGAAAAAGTGGGGGTTGAGCATGAGTCAATGTTTAAATAATATGGTACCTAAGGTATGTACATAAGTGCTGAAGTGGCAGTTGGGGGATGTCAATCGGGGAAGCCCTTTTGGAGGAGATGTGATTTCAGAGATTTGAAGATGTGATCTGTCAGATTAGAATTGGAAGGGAATTCCAGGCTGAGGGGACGTTTGTCAGCAAGAAGACGGTGGAGGACAGGAGGGAACGATGCCCAGTGAAGTAGAACTGAAATGAAGAACTGAGAACTGCTGAGGTGAAGAGGAAAAAGAGACTGGATAAGTAGGAGGGAGAGAGCTGATAGACTGCCTATGTACCGCCTTGTTTTTCCTCCTGCTCCCACTATTTGTAAATAACAGACTGTAAACTCATTGTGGGCAAGAAATGTGTCTACCAACTCTGTTATATTGTACTCTCCCAAGTGATCAGTACAATGCTCTGCACACAGAAAGCACTCAATAAATATAATTGAGTGTCTAATTCACCCCTTTAGAACTGCAAACTCCTGGAGGGCAGTGATTATGTGCCTTGCTTCTGTTGTACTCTCCCAAGTGCTTCGTATAGTGCTTCACGCCTAGCAGGTGCTCAGTAAACATCATTGATGGTAACCTAATGAAGCTGACGGGCTGAATGTGTCTTCTGAGCTAGATCCAGGCCTCACAGCCGAATCAACTATGGAGAACCGAATTAGTCACAAGGCTTGATGCCCCATTGTCGCTACACTGAGTAGTCCTACAGACTACTTAGAGTAACTTGGCATCACTTACCTGGCTGTGTACATTTTGCAAACAAAACATTTCCTTGTCCACAACCAATGCTTCTTGATAAGTAGAGGATAAAGGTTCCTATCCAAGCAGTCATCACGATGTATAAGCCTATCATAGAAGGACAAGGCATTTGGACATTACTGACAAGCCATTTTAGATAAATGTATGAAAACACAGTTACATCCACCAAGTAGTTATTTACACCAAGTAGTTAAGAGACTGGGAGGTAAGGACGGACAGTGGAACAGTGCTACTCCATCTTCCTCGTCAGCCACAATGTAAAGAGCTCAGAGAAGACAGATGAGATCGTAAATAAGTAAATTCAAGAAAGATTTAGCTAGAAATGTCCATTTCCTCCCCTACCATATCTGGACCAGAGCTACTGAGAAGTCCCAACATTTGACAGATTTGAGATCCAATTCTCTCTTCTCCATTTCTACTCTTTGATGCACATTCTAACTTGTGAGGAAATGGCCAGATCCACTACTAGGAGGCTGCAAGTCAACCACCTTGGGGGTGCTGCATTCCCTGGGCAATAAGCCCCGGAATAATGGAAAGTTGAATAAGTGAAACCACAGATTGGACTGGTATTACTTGGAACCTAGAGAGTAAAATGTTTCCCTCTCATGAAAGGATAGGCCAGTTGTATTGTGGACTTGCTACTAAAAGAATGGAAACAGCATGTAGGAAATGGATAACAAAAGTGTAGACGAGCACAGGGTATATGCAATACAATCAGATCGGACCCAGTCCATGTCCCGCATGGGGCTCCCATTCATTCATTCATTCATTCAATCGTATTTATTGAGTGCTTACTGTGTGCAGAGCACTGTACTAAGCATTTGGGAAGTACGAGTTGGCAGGAGGAGACTGATTTAACTCCCATTTTACAGAAGAGGGAACTGAGGCACAGAGAAGGTAAGTGGCTGGCCCAAAGTCACACAGCAGGCAGGTTACGGACACAGACTAGGGCCCAGGCCTCCTGATTCCCAGTCCCATGCTCTTGTTGCCATCTACCCACAAGAGCACCTCTTCTGGGTAGGGTTGTCTTGGCCACCTGTACGTACAAACAAGTGTAAGCCAAGAAAAGCCAGGACCAGACAGAGAAAAAGCTGTCCAAACAACGTTTTATACCTTATGTCTGTGACGATGAGAATATGTTCACAGTCTCCTTGGTGACAGTACAGGTAAGGAAAACCTAGTTTAATACGTAAGTCGTTAAAGGTGAAATCCTCCATTTTAGCAGCCTGAAATTTTCCATAGCCTCTATCATGGGATTCTGACCATTCGACGATTGATCTGAAAATAAAAAGAAGTGTATTCACCATCAATAAGCCTAGATAATAAGCCTAATCGGCAACAAGGCAGGAACAGCCAAACTATAACCACCCAGCTGACCAAGTAAGCGCTCAATAAATACGATTGATGATGATTATAAGCCACAGAGTTGACAAAGCTTACACACAGGCCCCGCCGGCTTTGTATTTGAAGCATCTGTTGTTAGTATCTTAAGACCCTTCACCAGGATGGTACGGTCACAAAACTGGAAAAACAATTACTCTGGTACCACCTGAATATTGGTCAGAGGCTACACTCTCATTTACCCAGCCCTGCACTTAGATGCTTTCTGTTTATCATTTATTCATATAATGTTCGACAAGGATAAAATAAAGCAGGCTTGTAGAAAGCCCCTTGCTCAGAGCAAATTTTTGTGCCTCCTAGAAGCCAGAAGATGAAAATTTTTGGTGGGATGGAAATTCTTTGGGACTTGTTTGCAGGTATGACTGTGTATGTGTTCTTGGGCAATAAGGGGATTTGAAAAAGAATATTAGAAGCTGGAAAGATTGCCCCCAAACACACTTGCTACTTAATTCTTTGGTGGGAAATTCCATCTTCAAGACATACATTTATAGCCAATTCATTGCTCTGCTGGGACAGGAAAAACTGTTTTTAAAATCTTAGAAAAGCTGAACTTTTATCCCAAACTTCTAGACTGTCTTTACTTAAGCAACTAAATAAACAAAAATTCCCCTGGCTAAAATTCTTAACTTTTCCGGGTTTATTATAGCTGACTTCTATTCTCAGGAAAAGAAAGATAGAGCATTTTAGGAACTGTACCTGCTCAAATCTCTGCATTCGGGGAATCTTTTATCACTGTAAAATGTTCCTTCTAAATAAAAGAAAGCAGACTTGTACAGATCCTACAAAAGAAGAGGGGTTGTTACAGTGTGAGAAAACAGGGTGGACCTGACTGCATGAAGCAGGTGTATTTTTAGAAGATATTTCTGGAGAAAGGGCTGTTTAGGACCCAAATCTTGCCAGTCTAACCCTAACACAACATAATGTGCCAGCCTAAAGTTGGCAGAGATTGTGCCGTGCCAAAAAGGCTCATCGTTTTGGACCCACGTGCCATTAGTTGGCTAGCATTTCTGCCTGACTGACAGTCAGCACTTTAGGCTTATTCTTCTCTGGCCCAATTTGGTCCAATACAACATTTGATGGGGGGAGGTGGATTCCAGACACACGGGAAATGGACTAAATACGGCTTTGATGTTGAGGGAAGAGAGTGGCATGGAGGGAAGGGGCGTGGAGGTGTAGGGAGAGAAGGAAAAGCGCAGAGCCACTTGCTCCATGTTCAGTATCTGTCCATCGGGCAGACCCTTACTTATGTCAACAGAGCAGCACACTAAGATTCCCTGACAGCAACCTCCCAACCTAATGTTTCTACATCCTACTGTGCTGAACTGCAAACGAAGAGCTAGTAGCAAATCAGATATCATCGCCTCTTCTGTGACACAAAGGTTTGGTGAGAATTTTTTTTAACCTGCCATTAAGACATGAAGACAGGACCAGTGTGTTGAAAATTAGGAACCCAGTTCTCTCAGTGTCTAAACCGACTTCCGAGTAGTAAATGAGACATTTTGGGAGAAGGCTTTCGGTTATTATTATTACCTGCATATATGGATATGTGTTTGTACGTATTTATTACTCGATTTTATTTGTGCATATTTGTTCTATTTATTTTATTCTGTGAATATGTTTTGTTTTGCTGTCTGTCTCCCTCTTCTAGGCTGTGAGCCCGCTGTTGGGTAGGGACCGTCTCTATAGGTTGCCAACTCGGGCTTCTCAAGCGCTTGGTGCAGTGCTCTGCACACAGTGAGTGCTCAATAAACACGATTGAATGAATAATAATAATACTTATCATATGTGTTAAGCACTTGTTTGTACAGATTGATTACTCTATCTTACCTGTGCATATTTACTATCCTATTTATTTTATTTTGTTAATACATTTTATTTGGTTGTCTGTCTCCCCCTTCTAGACTGTGAGCCCGTTGTTGGGTAGGGACCGTCTCTCTACGTTGCCAACTTGTACTTCCCAAGCGCTTAGTACAGTGCTCTGCACACAGTAAGCGCTCAATAAATACGATTGAATGAATGAATGACATGAAACAAACAAAACCATCCCCTTAATGGTGTGAAAAAGTCAATATGCCTCCCAAAGTGGCTAACTGAGCCCAGGAAGAACTTTGGATCCTAAAATAGCCATGCACCTGCATATAGCAAAGCTGAACTGGACAGCAAAACAGTTCTTAAAAGACAGTATTTTAAAGGGATGAATCTCAGTGACCATACCATCCCCTGATTTTTTGATGGAGCTAGAATTTAAATAATCAATCAGTGATATTAATCTGTAGAGAGAGCACTGTATTTAGTGCTTGGGAGAGTTCAGTAGAGCAGACTGTCCTTAAGGGGAAGGATTTGTGTCAATTTGGGGGTGGGGGAATGAAGGGGAGACAGACATTTAAAAAAACTGTATTTATTATTATTTATTTATTTTCATATTTATTGAGCACTTACTATGTGCAGAGCACTGTACTAAGCGCTTGGGAAGTACAAATTGGCAACATATAGAGACAGTCCCTACCCAACAGTGGGCTCACAGTCTAAAAGGGGGAGACAGAGAACAAAACCAAACATACTAACAAAATAAAATCAATAGAATAGCTATGTACAAGTAAAATAAATAGAGTAATAAATATGTACAAACATATATACATATATACAGGTGCTGTGGGGAAGGGAAGGAGGTAAGATGGGGGGATGAAGAGGGGGACGAGGGGGAGAGGAAGGAAGGGGTTCAGTCTGGGAAGGCCTCCTGGAGGAGGTGGAAGCAACAGTACCAAAGTACTTAGGGGGTATGGATGCCACTGCATAGGTGATAAAGGATGGAGATAGAGTGGGGCGATGAGAGGCTGGTCAGGGAAGGCTTCCTGGAGGAGGTGCTATTTTAGAAGGGCTTTCAAGACGGGGAGAGTGGTGGCCTGTCAGATGTGACGGGGAGGGAGTTCTGGGCAGGAGGGAGAGTGTGAGCAAGGAGTTGGTGGTCAGAGAGATGAGAGCAAGGCACAGGTTTTAGAGTGAAGTGCGCATGTTGAGTCGTAGTGGGAGAGGTGCGAAGATAGATTGTGATGTGGGGAGAGAGGGGGAGCAGATTGACTGCCTTAAAGCCAATGGGGAGGAGTTACTGCTTGATGCACAGATGGATGGGCAATAATACAATAAAATAACAGCCTTCCCCATCTTGATTCAACGGTGGCTGTTTTTCATTGCGTATCACTATATTTATGCTTGACTTTAACAGAGGGTTTAATTACGTCGTTTTGTTCAAGAACAATTTCGTGAAGAGCCCACTTCAAAAAAAGCACACTAGTCCAGCTGGACTAGCATCTACCAACACTGTCGTATCGGACTCTCCCAAATGATTAGTACAGTGCTTCGAACACAGTATGCGCTCAATAAATACCACTGATTGATCCAAGTTTCCCCCGAGATACGGCCCACGGGCTATTTGTCAAATCTAAAGCGCGAGGCAGAGAATGCCCATCTTGGATTGCACGGCTCAGTTTCCCACTACCTGGGCTACAGCTTGATCCCTGTGTGCAGTGTTTGACCAAGTTTCCATGAGGCTGAGTTGGCTCTGTCCCTCCAAGCTGTAGTCAAACGATTTTATCTTTGAACCACTCTGAAACACTGGGAACTTTGGGTATTTAAAAAAATAAAATAAAAAAGCACGTGCTTGAAACTGTGCAGAAAGAACTTTCAATTATGTCTGTCTTAAGGACACATCAAATTAACTATTCATACCATTTGTTACAAGCAACTATGATATCATCATAGGAAAAGTAACCCACAAAAACTGTGTGCTCCTCTTTAAAACACTCTCCCAGCCTCACGTTCACTCCTAAAAATGAACAAATAGTTCTTTGGGTACCATATTAATGGTCATTTTTTCATCTTCTCCACCTCTAGGGTAGAGATCAGTGTCAACACACCAGAACAGGCTAAGAGGATGTTGACAGCTGAGTGAAAACGGTTAATTTTTAGAAAGCAGATGAATGAGAAATACAGTAATAACATGCTTGCTGAAATTTCAGTCTTTTTCTTTTAAAGCCTTTAAATATACCATCAAGCCTCACCTAAGAAATGGCACGGCTACTGAACTCAAAAGCCTACTACTGTGCATAATAGTCACCTGTGCAAGGAACTGACAATAGCAGCCTCCTCCTCCTGCTATTACAGATAGACATTAAATTTTACAGTGGAGAAAAACATGCATATTTTATTCAACATAATGACTCAAAAATCTCTCTGTCCCTCTCTCTTTCTCTCTCTCAGAGTTTATGCCGTTATTTTCCACCCATTCAGAATCCAGATTATCATATTCAAGAGCTCTTGACCCACAGGGCTAATTTCTATGTATTGAATATACTCCAATGTATGGCTCTTCTCCTTTAGAGGCGATAGATTATGATTTGTTTTCAACTTGGCCTAGAGCAGGTGGTATCCAATTTTACTTCAATTTATATCTGTCATTCATTATTTTACATTCAAGGTTTAAAAAAAAAGCGTTGTGTCTGCTCCCAGAGCTCTGCTGATTTTTTTTTTTTGCACATCAGTGCTTTGCACATAGTAAGCGCTTACTAAATGCCATTATTATTATTATTGTGATGGCCATGTGAAATTAGCCCACCCTCACAGAAAGGAAGAGAAACTTAAAAGTTGCTAGCTAGAAGTGGGGTTATTCATTCTGGGAAGGCTGGTCTGTTTAAGTACCAATCACCTGTCTGGTAGCTTTACCCAAGGAACGACCAGAGAGGAAAATTGGGAAAAAGGAAGGAGGGTTAGCTACGGGGGGGAAAATGAGCCCTTTTATAACCAAGGGCAAATTAACCACTTTCAAGGACTTGATATGATTTTTCTTTAGACAACGGCAAGTTTCCATGGAAACAATCCTACCTTGCTGATGCTATCAGGTGCCTGGTCAGGAGTGCTGCTGAATTCACCCCCAATCTGAAGGTCACTGACACAGGAAATGGAATCCCTGAGTTCTGTCAGTTTTTGACTGCCCAACACCAGCACTGTCTGATATGGTTTGTGTTCTTTGTGCTACAAATAAAACCAATAAAACGGCAAGTAAACAAGTGCAGCCACAGGAGGCCATGGGCAGAAACCTCTGCTGCGTTTTAATCCAAGTAGGAGTTGTCTCAGCATTAGATTCTACTTTAGTCCCTCCCCAAAGGTCCTTACACCATCCTCATCAATGGTGTTTATTGACAGGTTACTGTGTGCAGAGCATTGTACTAAGTGCTTGGGACAGTACAATACAACAGAGTTGGTAGACGTATTCTCTGCCCACAATGAGCTTACAGTCTTTTGGGGGAGGAGGGGAGAGGGGGAGAGACAGACATTAATACAAATAAGTTATAATACATAATTTATAGAGATGTTACAACACCATTAACTCTGACAATCTCTGAAAGGGGTTCCCAACTACAGTGGATCCAGGGTCTATGGAATTTGACTAATTGCACAAACGCTACATTTTATACCGGAAGTTTCAAAAGGAGTATCTGGAAAAAAGTGACATTTTTTAAACATCCAAGTTCAATGCCTGTTCCCCCCGCCCCTTTTTTCAAATATCACTTCAAACCAACAGTATTTTTAAATGCAGGACATGAACCATTGGCTACCTGATCGTTGCCAGACTAGAAAAGGGAGGAAGTAGAAGGCAGTTTTAGTTTCCTGCACTTGTGTGGGTCAAGGGTAAGCTGCCATCCACCGGCTGAGAGGCAGTGCTGAAGCAGCGTGGCTCAGTGGAAAGAGCACGGGCTTTGGAGCCAGAGGTCATGGGTTCAAATCCTGGCTCCACCACTCAGCTGTGCAACGTTGGGCAAGTCACTTAACTTCTCTGGGCCTCGGTTACCTCATCTGTAAAATGGGGATTAAGACCGTGAGCCCCACATGGGACAACCTGATCACCTTGTAAATTCCCCAGCGCTTAGAACAGTGCTCTGCACATAGTAAGCGTTAATAAATGCCAAAAAAAAAAAAAAGTTCCTGTACAGGCCCTGCTCAAGGGAGTTCCATGAAACAGTGTGAGTCTGGGGCTCTTCCATATACACAGCCAGGTAAGAGCAAGCAGGTCTTCCACTGGGCAGGGCAGGTGAGGCTCAGTGCTGCTGGTCGATAACAGGTCAGTAAATTGAACTCCAGTCCACTGCTGATCTGCAATGGGTTGCCAGGGCCGAGCTTGGAGTCACACACTCCCTGAATGAGAAATGAGTAGCCAGATGTGCCCCCCACCAAATCTACCTGCTTGGCTCAGAGGCAGCCACTGGGCCACAAACCAATGGGCTGGGCAGGTATCAGGAGCTGGAAGTCCTCACAGACTGGTACTTCTCAAGCGCTTAGTACAGTGCTTTGCACACAGTAAGTGCTCAATACATACGACTGAATGAATGAATCTCCCACTTCCTACAAGGAGCAGCAGCAGCAGACTAGGGAGTAAATCATTTTAGGGAGAAATGAAAGGGGGAGCAAAGAGAGACCTAATGGGGGAACCCTCTGAACAATGGCTTTACTCCCCAGACTGAAAACTTATGGGAACAGAAACCCCAAATGGGTGGACAGCAGTCTATCAACAGCTCTGCAAGGGAGACTCAGCAGGACAAGAACATCTGGATCTGGTCCAGCCTCTCCCCACCTTGATCTGTCAGTTCAATTCTCTTCCCTTTGCTAATCAAGAGGATTAAGCTGGAGAGTCTCTGCCAAGGGTGCCTGGCCTTTCCACTTCCTCCTTTTTCACTTATCTCTCTATTCCCTCTTGCCTCCAGCAGTAAACAGCACAGCTTCTCAAGATATGATAGAACCTCTCTATCTATCACAGAAAGTGAATGGGACAGAAACAAAAGTTATTTCTTTTGTTTCTTAATCAAGCTTTTGATCTACAGATTCTCCCTGTCCCCTCCCCTCAACCGCCCCCCCTAAAAAAAAAAAAACAAAAAAAAATCCCCACCCTCAATGATTTTTGAGACACTCTGGGGTTAAAGTTACTTATACTGTGAGCCCCATGTGGTACAGGCATTTGATCTGACCTGCACATACTGTATCTACCTCAGCGCTCAGCACATAGTATGTAACAAATACCACTGTTATTATTATTATTATTAATAAAGCAAGTTCTGCAAGTATGAAATTGGTGATACCGTTACATTTTGAAAGTAGAAAGAATAAAACAGGCATGTTTTCAATTTGCAACTTTTCCTTTTGGAGGGAAATACTAGTAGTAAATCACCTTGTTTAGCTGGCTAATGAGTCAAATATTGTCACGGCAACTTCAGCGTTACATGTGCCCACGTGTGAACACATTTCCTACTGCCTCAAGCAAAAATAACTACATATGTTCTAGAAATGAGATGCACATGCTTACTTTCATAACTGCTAGCCCTCTATGGAAAAGGACCTTGTCTGAAGCATGTCTCTGATTTCCTTGTGCTAACAAAGCACTTAAGACTCTTCAAACTGACAAGCCCCAAACCAATCTTCTAGAGCTCCTACCTCGTAGGGGTGTTGGCAGGGCTTGCCTTCATTTTAAAGTAAGGTTGTGGAGGCAAAGAAAAAAAAATTCCTGTTCTATGACCAGTGGAATCAACAACCATATTACAAAGCAGCCCTCGTCTTTTCTGGATTACAGGAAGGTTTCAAAACTGACCTTATGAAATATTACTGGGTAGAAGACATTCAGAGATAGGATAAGTTCTCCTTCTTTAACTAAGTTGGCAGGATTCTTGGGCTTCTTTCCCACAGCATGTGATTCCTGTAGGGGAAGGAAGATGTAAAAAAGATGACTGATGACAATAAGCTTATTGAAATGAGATGTGGGACTGTGTTTACACATCATGATTAGTAGGATACCTAAATCTCTTTTAAGTACTAGATGTTAGATACTAGATGCTTAATAACTGGGGACATATACAGTAAAACCTCAAATACCATGACTATAGAAAACATGAATTCACCAAGACATGGTTTACATCAAAAGCAGGAAGCTGGCTAGGGAATCTGTTGGGCCAAATGTTGGAATCAGGGGACAAATGGTTCATTAAGGGGCAAAAAGAGACTCAGTGAATTATATAGTTTAGCATTTACTGAGAAAAATGTTCGTTTCCCTCACCCAAATGGGTTTTTGTGGCAGACAGGCTAGAGGAATTAAATCAAACTGTGGTGACCACATACATTTCAAACGAAATTGTTAAACTAAATGCAAATAAATCTCCAAGACCAAATGGCACCCAATGGAGAACTGTGAAGGAAATTAGAAGGGAAATTGTGGCACTTCCTAGCCAAAGAGTGCCACCTCTCTCACAAGTCTCACTTTTATATCTGAAAAATTAGTAGAATCTCCAATTAAGTTTAGAATCAGTAAGCACTTGGGAAAATGCAACCTGTTGAGGGAAAGATGGCATGGTTTTTGTCAAGGGAAAACATACCTCAGTAATCAGTTGGAATTACATGAAAGGGTCACTAAGAATATGATTATGGATAACTAGTGGAAATGCTACATTTAGATTTTTAACAAAGCTCTACACAAGAGGCTTTTTAAAATAACCAAATGAGCAGGTGATTGGAAGGAATGCTCTATAACAGACAGAAAACTGGCTAAAAAATAAGGAACAAAAAGTTGAAAAAAAAGGGCCACTTTTCAGGATGGTAAAGTGGGCTCCCCCAGGATTTGTTTTGGGATTGATTTTGTTTACCATCTTCATAAATGATCTGGATGAGGGAGTGTGCAGTGAAATCTCCCAGTTTGTAGGCAACACTAAGCTTGTCTGGGTGGTAAAATGTAGATGGAGATACAACGCAAAATGAAAATGATCTCATTAAGATAGTGAGTGTCCTAAAAAACGGCAGATGAGTTTTGATGACAGCAATCAATCAGTAGTATTTATTGAGCACTTACGGTGTACAGAAAATTGTACTAAGCGCTTGGGAGAGTGAAATACAATAGAGTAGGCACACACAATCCCCACCTTCAAGTAGTTTATAATAATAATAATAATAATAATAGTATTTGTTAAGCACTTACTATGTGCCAAGCACTGTTCTAAGCGCTGGGGGAGATGCAAAGTAATCAGGTTGTCCCACGTGGGGCTCACAGTCTTCATCCACATTTTACAGATGAGGTAACTGAGGCCCAGAGAAGTGAAGTGACTTGCCCAAAGTCACACAGTTGACAAGTAGCGGAGCCAGGATTAGAACCCATGACCTCTGACTCCCAAGCCCAGGCTCTTTCCACTAAGCCACGCTGCTTCTCGTCTATAGTCTAGTGTGGGGAGACACTAAAACACATTACTGATAGAAATAGCAGATTATAAGAATATGTACAGAAGTGCTATGAGGCTGGGGGGGAGTGAGTAGCAAAGTGCTTAAGGGGTACAGAGCCAAGGGCATAGGCGACATAAAAAGGAGGGGAAATTGGGTGGGGAAATGAGAAGTTAGCCATGGTAGGCTTCTTGGAGGAAGTATGATTTTAGGAGGGTTTTGAAGATGCTCTCCCTCCCTTCAGGTTCGTGTCTCCTCCTGCCTTAGGATATCTCCATCTGGATGTCTGCCCGCCATCTAAAACTCAATATGTCCAAGACTGAACTCCTTATCTTCCCTCCCAAACCTTGCCCTCTCCCTGACTTTCCCGTCACTGTAGACAGCACTACCATTCTTCCCATCTCATAAGCCCGCAACCTTGGTGTCATCCTTGACTCCGCTCTCTCGTTCACCCCTCACATCCAATCCGTCACCAAAACCTGCCAGACTCACCTCCACAACATCCGCCCTTTCCTCTCCATCCAAACCACTACCATGCTGGTTCAATCTCTCATCTTATCCCGACTGGATTACTGCATCAGCCTCCTCTCTGATCTCCCATCCTCCTGTCTCTCCCCACTTCAGTCTATATTTCACGCTGTTGCCCGGATCATCTTTGAGCAGAAACGCTCTGGGCGTGTTACTCCCCTCCTCAAAAATCTTCAGTGGCTGCCTGTCAACCTACGCCTCAAGCAAAAAACCCTCACTCTTGGCTTCAAGGCTGTCCATCACCTCGCCCCCTCCTACCTCACCTCCCTTCTTTCCTTCTACAGCCCAGCCCACACCCTCCGCTCCTCTGCCGCTAACCTCCTCACTGTACCTCGTTCTCGCCCGTCCCGCCGTCGACCCCCGGCCCACGTCCTCCCCCGGCCTGGAATGCCCTCCCTCCACACATCAGCCAAGCTAGCTCTCTTCCTCCCTTCAAAGCCCTACTGAGAGCTCACCTCCTCCAAGAGGCCTTCCCAGACTGAGCCCCCTTTTTCTTCTCCTCCTCCCCATCCCCCGCCCCACCTCCTTCCCCTTCCCAAACCACCTGTATTTGTACAGATTTATTACTCTATTTTACTTGTACATATTTACTATTTCATTTATTTTGTTAATGATGTGCATTTAGCTTTAATTCTATTTGTTCTGACGACTTGACACCTGTCCACATGTTTTGTTGTCTGTCTCCCCCTTCTAGACTGTGAACCCGTTGTTGGGTAGGGACCGTCTCTATATGTTGCCAACTTGCACATCCCAAGTGCTTAGTACAGTGCTCTGCACACAGTAAGCACTCAATATGACTGAATGAATGAATGAAAGACGGGGAGCTTGGTATTATGTCATATATGTAGGAAGGCGGAGTTCCAAGCCAGAGGGAAGATGTGGACAAGGGATCAATGGCAAGACAGACAGGTATAGATACTGTGAGTAGGGTGGTGTTAGAAGAGCGAAGAATGCAGGCTTGGTTGAGGTAGATTAACGGGGTAAGGTAGGAGGGGGAGAACATATTGCGTGCCTTAATGTTGATAGTAAGGAGTTTCTGTTTGATGTGGAGATGGATGGGCAATGATTGGAGGGTTTTTTTTTATGAGTGGGGAGATGTGGCCTGAACATTTTTTGATTGCTTTTAGAAACATGATCCAGGCAGCAGAGTGAAGCATGGACTGGAGTGGGGAGAGACTGATGTAGTAGTCGAGGCAGGATACGGTAAGTATGCCTAGAGAAAAATAATCCAAACTATAACTACATGATGATGGTCTCAACTATTAGCTATTAGTCACAACTCAGGAAAGAAGTCATTGTTGACTGTTCCTTTAAATGTGTGGCAGCAGTCAAAAAGGCCACTCACATCCTGGATATCAGAAAAGGACAACCTAGATGATCAAAGAGGTGTCGAAGCCTCCTCTCAAGATAGGAAAGATTAAGACTCTTCAGTCTAGGGACATAAATGACATTATCTCGGCGTTTTCCACGACTCCCCCCTCTTTCAAGCCCCATATTCAGTCTCTATGATCCACTCCTTCCTTTTCATCCAAACGGTCACCTCACTGGTCCAGGCACTAGACAGAGCCTGGCTTGACAACTGCATCAGCCTCCTCACGGATCTCTCTGCCTCCAATGCCCACTCCACTTCAATCAATACCTCATTTTGCTGGTTAGATCATTTTCCTGAAACACTGTCTTGCACAATCTGGGATCTCCAATAATTTCCCCATTCCTCTCTACATCAAGAAGATGCTCCTGGTCGTTGGCTTTAAAGGGACTTCCTCAGCTGTCTCCCTCTTGCTTGTCCTGGATCTTCTCCCACTGCAACCCCCCTTACTCACTGTGCTTCGTTCATCTGCCCCGTTTCCTCCCTCCCCTCTCCTCCCCAGCAGACCTCCAGCTTTCCCCAACCTCAGAGCCTTTCAGAAATTACATCTCTTTCAGGAGGCATTCTCTGATTATCTTCAGATCCCAACGGGGAGATGAGAGATTAAAGAGGGAAGATAGCCATCATTATTATTATTATTACTATGTACCAAGCACTGTCCTAAGCACTGGGGTAGATACAAGGTAATCAGTTTGTCCCACGTGGGGCTCACAATCTTAATCCACATTTTACAGATGAGGTAACTGAGGCCCAGAGAAGTGACTTGCCCAAAGTCACACAGCTGGTAAGTGGCGGAGGCAGGATTAGAACCCATGACCTCTGACTCCCAAGCCCTTGCTGTGTTTCCACTAAGCCACGCTGCTTCTCTCAATTCTTCTCCTTTTCCATTTAGCAACTGCCCTGGGCTACTAAGGCAGGGAGGAGAGCAAACTTGGAGCAGAATTGAGAGCGAGGTCAGGGCCGGTACTGAGAGCAGGACTTGGACCAGCAGAAATGGGGATGGAGGGAGATTGGGCTGAAATGGTGAACAAGACCAAGTGTGAACAAAGAAAACGTAGAGATAAAGAAGCCCGAGGCATGGTTGTTGTTGTTTTTCTGCTCTGCCTCCTGCTATGCATTCCATCCGGTCATCAGGAAATTCTGTTTAATTAAACATGCAGATTATATGACAAACACCAACCAAACTGAGTTTCAATTCAATACAAAGACATCTTAAGGTCCAGTAAAGGTTCTCTTGAAAGGTCACAAAAAAGAGAAAGGAATCTTACCATCTCATATGCAAATGTTTCTTGTCGACAAACACGATCCACAATTATGGTTTCTTCTCGGTGATCAAGTGCCTTCTTCCTAATCCTTTTGAAAACACGGGAAGACACACTTCAAGTTATTTTTCTGGAATAGCATAAATGTCTATGCTTTTGAAATTTTTTATGTAGAGTGAATAGTGAAAAGGCATGTGAGTATTTTAACCATTTATGTTGGGAAACATAGTCCACTAAATAAACAAAATCAAAAATCTCCTTAACACCTTTTATAAAGGCAATAAGAGCGTGTTTATACTGTCTTTCATTTTTGACAATGTTGCTGCTCCTGAGATTACAGCCACGGGTGTGAATTTTGTGTAGACACAGTTTCTTCTATATTGTACCCAAGAAAACACAGTAGGGCACCTTTTCTAGACCCTCGTCTAATTGGAGTGAGCAATCACACTGCAAGACAGCTACCAAAAAGGGTAGTTGTAGTCTGTGATCATAGTGCTAACTATTGTATTATACTCCCCCAAGCACATAGTAAGTGCTCATTAAATACCATGGATTGATTAGCCTCCTCTCTGATCTTTGTATCTTTTATGATATCATGTCTTTTATTTTCTCTTTGTTTCTTTATCTTCACCTCTATTTCCTTTTTTCTTCTGCTTTTGTTTTTGTTGTCTCTCTCCCTCCCTCTCTGCACACAGTAGTTGCTCAATAGATGCTACTGGTTGATTAACTGAAACACCTGGGGATGTGAACATACAGGTGACAGAAATAAGCAAGGACAAGGTCAAGGAGAAACAAAAGGGAAGGGAATGGCAAATTCAATAAGTAGGTGGACAGTAGAAAGTTTATGGCTGGGAAACAGGTCAGCGTATGGGCACGTTGAGGAAAGTGTGAGAGAGAAAATCTGTTTAAATCCTTCCGTAATTAAAACAGGTATTCAACTACTTAGTTCAGTAACTCCTCAAATTCGCTTATTTCATTACATTTCATTGACAAGCTCTCAACTTAAAAGTTTATTTTAAAAACACGACTTGTTTTATTGCTCCAGGTTTTCTTTAAAATTCCACTAGAATAATCCATATTGGGCTATACATTCTGATTCTACGAAGATTTATTTAACTTCAATTTATGACAAAAACCTCTCTCAGGAAACCCATTAATGTCGGCAGAGTGCTTTTATTATAATTATTGGGGATTTTTTTTTTATTATGAAAACTGCAGAAAGCAAAATCAATTGTTACCTTAATGTCATTAAGCTTGTATCTTCAGGAATGACTTCTGGATACTCTTCCTCTTCACACTTTAACATGTCAAGGCTAGATAAAACACAGTGATTATAGATTTTCCAGGCTCGTATCTCCTCCTGCCTTCAGGACATCTCCATCTGGATGTCTGCCCGCCATCTAAAACTCAACATGTCCAAGACTGAACTCCTTATCTTCCCTCCCAACCCCTGCCCTCTCCCTGACTTTCCCAACACTGTTGACGGCACTACCATCCTTCCCGTCTCACAAGCCCGCAACCTCGGTGTTATCCTCGACTCCGCTCTCTCGTTCACCCCTCACATCCAATCCGTCACCAAAACCTGCCGATCTCACCTCCGCAACATCGCCAAGATCCGCCCTTTCCTCTCCATCCAAACCGCTACCCTGTTCGTTCAATCTCTCATCCTATTCCGACTGGATTACTGCATCAGCCTCCTCTCTGATCTCCCATCCTCCTGTCTCTCCCCACTTCAATCTATACTTTCATTCATTCAATCACATTTATTGAGCGCTTACTGTGTGCAGAGCACTGTACTAAGCGCTTGGGAACTACAAGTTGGCAACATATAGAGACGGTCCCTTCAAAGCCCTACTGAGAGCTCACCTCCTCCAGGAGGCCTTCCCAGACTGAGCCCCCTCCTCCCCCTCCCCATCCCCCCCGCCTTACCTCCTTCCCCTCCCCACAGCACCTGTATATATGTATATATGTTTATACATATTTATTATCTATTTATTTTACTTGTACATATTTATTCTATTTATTTTATTTTGTTAATATGTTTTGTTTTGTTCTCTGTCTCCCCCTTCTAGACTGTTAGCCCGCTGTTGGGTAGGGACCATCTCTATATGTTGCCAACTTGTACTTCCCAAGCGCTTAGTACAGTGCTCTGCACACAGTAAGCGCTCAATAAATACGATTGAAAGAAAGACATTTACTTTGCTTCTGATACTGTTCTCAGCAGTAACAGATGAGTAAAAATAAGAGGTCTATAAATCAATACACAATCCTTTTATTCAATGTTTTAAACAAAGACATATTCTTAAAGCAATTTTTTGGATAACTGTCATTCTAAAATGAAAACCACAAATAATTCTGGGCTTCTAATAGCATAGATGAACCTTTTAATGCCATCGATTTGACCTAATAAGAGATCATTATAGGTCATTTTCAATTTTACAAGAGGAAAAACTGCATGGCTTTCTGTGAGGGTCTCATCAGGAACAAAACAGAAAGTCGATGTCCTATTCACGTCAGGGTTTCAAGTTCGTGCCTTATATCAGGAATGTCAAACTTGCAGCCCTTGATCCACATGTGGCCTTCTGTGAGAATGTCTGCGACCTACAAGGGTGTTAGTATGTTTGATTTTGTTCTCTGTCTCCCCCTTCTAGACTGTGAGCCCACTGTTGGGTAGGGACTGTCTCTACATGTTGCCAACTTGTACTTCCCAAGCGCTTAGTACAGTGCTCTGCACACAGTAAGTGCTCAATAAATACGATTGATGATGATGATGATAGCCAGCTGCAGGGGAAAGTGGGAAGAGGAGGACAAGGGGAAGCCACCTATCCTCCAGCTCTACCAGCTCCTGCTCCACTTCCACTGGGTACAATGCATGCAATTCTCCTACCCTCGAGAACGGTAGTGACCAGCGCTTAGAACAGTGCTCAGCGCTTAGAACAGTGCTTTGCACATAGTAAGGGCTTAATAAATGCCATCATTATTATTATTATTTCATTCTACAGCAGGAGCAAGGAGCCATAAATTGAAAAAAGCTATGTGAGGGGCGACACACCCATAAATACCCACCCCACCCCTCCATCAGTAGTTCTGTGCAAATATTTATGAGGGGCCTGTCTCTGTTTCTCTCAAACCTGCCTTTTTCTTCCCCCTAATTTTGGCCCACGGCACCCGCCCTTAACACTGACTGCATCTATGTGCATGAATAAAGATAGCCCCAACCCCCAGTTTCATTTCCTTTCACTCTACTTAGTAACAACGTGTTAGGTTACTAGTTCTTTCACTAAAAATCCATTAGCAACTTTTAAAAAATCTTAGCCCACACTGAATGTATATTTAACTTTGGCCAAGTCACAACTTCTCTGGGCGACTTCTCTGGGAAGCAGCGTGGCTCGGTGGAAAGAGCCCGGGCTTTGGAGTCAGAGGTCATGGGTTCGAATCCCGGCTCCGCCACTTGTCAGCTGTGTGATCTTGGGCAAGTCACTTCTCTGGGCCTCAGTTCCCTCATCTGTAAAATGGGGATGAAGACTGTGAGCCCACGTGGGACAACCTGATCATCTTGTATTCCCCCCCAGCGCTTAGAACAGTGCTGCACACATAGTAAGCGCTTAATAAATGCCATTATTATTATTAATGGGGAGTAAATATCTGTTCTCCCTCCCCCTTGGACTGTGTGACCCAGGGGATTCGGGGACTGCGTCTTATCTGCTCATCTTATACCTACACCCAGGGTTTAATACAGTGGTTGGCACCTAGTAGCAGACACCACAATTATTATTTATTATTATTAATCATTAAGACACACCTGCCTTACATGGATCACAAAACAATTGTTACTTCATTGGGCAAGGAATGTATCTGTTATATCGTTATACTGTACCCTCCCAAACGCTTAGTACAGTAAGTGGGCAAGTCACTTAACTTCTCTGTGCCTCAGTTCCCTCATCTGTAAAATGGGGATTAAGACTGTGAGCCCCCCGTGGGACAACCTGATTACTTTGTAACCTCCCCCGTGCTTAGAACAGTGCTTTGCACATAGTAAGCGCTTAATAAACGCCATTATTATTATTATTACAGTGCTCCGCCCACAGTAAGCGCTCACCAAATACGCTGGATCGATTTAACGAAAGGAGACTCAAAAATCTTTAAAAATGAACTTGAAACCCTGATGAGACTAGGCCATCGACCTTATGTTTTGTTCCCGATGAGACCCTCACAAAAAGCCATGCAATTTTTACTCTTGTCAAATTGAAAACGACCTATAATGATCTCTTATTAGGTCAAATCGATGGCATTAAAAGGTTCATCTATGCTATTAGAAGCCCAAAATTATATGTGGTTTTCATTTTAGAGTGACAGCTATCCTAAAAATTGCTTTAAGAGTACGTCTTTGTTTAAAGCATTGAATAAAAGGCTCTAAGGGGGAGGGAAAACAGGTGCTTTCAGGGATTTCAGGGATGAGGAAACTGAGGCCCGGAGAGGTAGAGTGACTTAACCTCTTAACCACCTCTTAACCAAGGTCCCACGCCCGGCAAGTGGCAGGGCCGGGATGAGACAACAGGTCTCCTGCCTCAATCAATCAATCAATCGTATTTATTGAGCGCTTATTATGTGCAGAGCACTGTACTAAGCGCTTGGGAAGTACAAATTGGCATCACACAGAGACAGTCCCTACCCAACAGTGGGCTCACAGTCTAAAAGGGGGAGACAGAGAACAGAACCAAACATACCAACAAAATAAAATAAGTAGGATAGAAATGTACAAGTAAAATAAATAAATAAATAAATAAATAGAGTAATAAATATGTACAACCATATATATATATAGGTAGCCACACTGGATTTACCCAATTCTCCGCCCACTGGGCATCACAAGGAAACAGGGGCAAATCTCACTGCTGGGAAGCCGGGCCACAATCGACTACCTTTCAATCATCATCATCATCAATCGTATTTATTGAGCGCTTACTATGTGCAGAGCACTGTACTAAGCGCTTGGGAAGGACAAATTGGCAACATCTAGAGACAGTCCCTACCCAACAGTGGGCTCACAGTCTAAAAGGGGGAGACAGAGAACAAAACCAAACATACTAACAAAATAAAATAAATAGAATAGATATGTACAAATACAATAGAGGAAAAAATATGTACACACATATATACAGGTGTTGTGGGGAAGGGAAGGAGGTAAGATGGGGGGGATGGAGAGGGGGACGAGGGGGAGAGGAAGGAAGGGGCTCAGTCTGGGAAGGCCTCCTGGAGGAGGTGAGCTCTCAGCTTTCAATGCCAGGGCAGGCCTCCTATTTCCTTGGCCCATTTACCTGCACAGTTTCCGCAACTCTACCGCTGCCTCCAGGGCACAACTCAAATCCTGGGCCACCAAAGCATCTTCCTCGAGCACCTCTAGCCCATTTAATACGGATGACTGCTGCGGTGCATGTGGCTCCCCCAAGGCCAGATCCCCTACGCCCTGCAATCTCTCCCTCCAGCAGCTCTCCAAGGTTCCCACGTGGAAGGGCCGTGTGTTCTGCTCTGGAAATTCATATTCCAGGAAGTTGTTCTGTCTCCAGCTGCACTCTTGAGTGCTACTGCCAGCAATGGCCCAGTCACTCTCAGCCATGTTACCGACCTCCCTCTTTCCTTCCCTCTCTCCCCCCTTTCTCCCATTCGGCGGTTGAAGTGCATTATGGGACTTGTAGTTTTCACTTCGAGTCCGCCAGGCTTCAGCCGGGAAGAGGACACTACAGCTCCCAGAATCCTCCAGGCCTCCCCGCAGGGTCGGACGCGCAATGGGGCGGCGGGGATTGCTTGTAAAAAGGGACGTGGTTGGTTAGTCGTTCGGAGCGCCTTTCGATCATATAGTAGCGGCTCCCTGATTGGCTGTGGAGCTGATAGTAAGAAGGAGGCTAGATTTGCACGAGTCCCATCCATACGGGAGATTGGGGTTCCTTTCCCCTGCATGGTGGGGCTGGGGTTGGCTTTTCTCCGCTTCCAAACAGTGAGTTTGGAAGTTATTTATTTATTTTACTTGTACATATCTGTTCTATTTATTTTATTTTGTTAGTATGTTTGGTTTTGTTCTCTGCCCTCCCTCTGCCCATCCGCCAAGCTAGCTCTCTTCATCCCTTCAAGGCCCTGCTGAGAGCTCACCTCCTCCAGGAGGCCTTCCCAGACTGAGCCCCTTCCTTCCTCTCACCCTTGTCCCCCTCTCCATCCCCCCATCTTACCTCCTTCCCTTCCCCACAGCACCTGTATATATGTTTGTACATATTTATTACTCTATTTATTTTACTTGTACATATCTATTCTATTTATTTTATTTTGTTAGTATGTTTGGTTTTGTTCTCTGTCTCCCCCTTGTAAACTGTGAGCCCAATGTTGGGTAGGGACTATCTCTATATGTTGCCAACTTGTACTTCCCAAGGGCTTAGTACAGTGCTCTGCACACAGTAAGCGCTCAGTAAATATGATTGATTGATTGATTGATTTTAGACTGTGAGCCCACTGTTGGGTAGGGACTGTCTCTATATGTTGCCAATTTGTACTTCCCAAGCGCTTAGTACAGTGCTCTGCCCATAGTAAGCGCTCAATAAATACGGTTGATGATGATGATGAGTTTCCAAATCCAATGTTCAGTGTGGAAGTTTGGAAATGCTGAAAGGTGTGCATCGGTCTGGGTTCGGCCTCGGGCTTTTAGGATGCTTCTTCTTACATATAACTTAATTTAGTGTCTGTCACCTCCACCCCCCAGTAAGCTCTTTGAGGACAGGGTTTGTGTCACCCAACGCCTATTATAATGCTGTCTGCACACGGCAGGTTGTGACTTGGCCTCTGTGCCCCGAGAAGCCTAAAAAGCTGTTCCTCTAACCACGGTACCCCACTGCTTTTTGCTTGTATTTGGGGGATTTGTCCTTTCATTTTTGCGATCTTCATAATAATAATTATTATTATCATCAATCAATCATATTTATTGAGCGCTTACTGTGTGCAGAGCACTGTACTAAGCGCTTGGGAAGTACAAGTTGGCAACATATAGAGACAGTCCCTACCCAATAGTGGGCTCACAGTCTAAAAGGGGGGACAGAGAACAAAACCAAACATACTAACAAAATAGAATAGATATGTACAAGTAAAATAAATAGAGTAATAAATATGCAAACATACATGTATACAGGTATTATTATCAGTGCTAGCTGTCTCCCCCTTTTAGACTGTCTCCCCCTTTTAGACTGTGAGCCCACTGTTGGGTAGGGACTGCCTCTATATGTTGCCAACTTGTACTTCGCAAGCGCTTAGTACAGTGCTCTGCACACAGTAAGCGCTCAATAAATACGATTAATGATGATGATGCTGAACCAGAACCTGGGTGCCTACTGTGAGCAGAAAACTACCCTAGGCAGGCCACCTGATAACATGCAATCTAAGTCAAAGTCCAAGTCCTTCTGTTCAAGAAGTTTACATTGGAAGAGTTCTCAATGAAGAGTAAGCTCGGAGTTGAATCTTCACCTCAATCAAAAGCACTTATTGAACGCCTAGTAGTCGTAATAGTATTCAGTACTTGGGTGCAGAGCAGTGTACTAAGCAGAGAATGCACGGTTGGGAATTGGACACGATCCCTATCCCTCAAAGTGCTCACGAGCTAGGAATATAGGGGGGAAAGGGACTGGCGACAGATACATAAGGGAAGATGAAACAAGGTAACAAATACCATAATAATATAATCATCAACGGGGAGACAGGACAAAACCAAACATACTAACAAAATAAAATAAATAGAATAGATATGTACAAGTAAAATAAACAAATAAATAGAGTAATAAATATGTACAAACATATATACATATATACAGGTTCATCACTTGGTGTTTCTGGTCAAAGAGCATGCGGCTAAAAGACATGGGCTTGCACTCCTCCAGGCATTCCCTGTATAGTAAGCGAAATGTGAGCGGTGATGCGTGGTGGCAGCAAACTTTCTCCACAGCCTAGCTTCCCACCACCTGGTGAGGTTCTCATCTCATTTGAGCTTGCATTCCAGAACTTCGATATGGTGATTTATGATCATCAATCGTATTTATTGAGCGCTTACTGTGTGCAGAGCGCTGTTGGAGAGGTAAAAGGTGTTAGATCTCTCCGGAGCCCTTGCCACCAGCGAGACGCTCATAAAAAGTCTTGAAGTCAGTGCTAGCTCTACGGCCCCGGGTGGACGTTCCCCTGGTTCTCGCCGTTGATGATGACGATGGTATTTGGGTCAGCCTGATCACCTTGTAACCTCCCCAGCGCTTAGAACAGTGCTTTGCACATAGTAAGCGCTTAATAAATGCCATTATTATTATTATTATTATTATTATTTGTTAAGTGCTTACCCTGTGCCAATCACTGTCCTAAGCGTTGGGGTAGATACAAGGTAATCAGGTTGTCCCACGTGGGGCTCGCAGTCTTCATCCCCATTTTCCAGGTGAGGTAACCGAGACCCAGAGAAGTTAAGTGACTTGCCCAAAGTCACACAGCTGATAAATGGCGGAGTGGGGATTGGAACCCACAGCCTCTGATTCCCAAGCCCCTGCTCTTTCCACTAAGCCACGCTGCCTCTGATCAAGAGACTCTTATAGCATTTCATCTCCCGAGTCATCATCAATCGTATTTATTGAGCGCTTACTATGTGCAGAGCACTCAATAAATACGATTGATGATGAGTTCATCTCCCGAGTCTTTAATGTATTCCTCGGCCACGGGTACACTCTTAGAGGACGTGGTATTTTTTGGCATCTTCCCTGTAAGCTTTTTGATGAGGAGGGATCATGTCTACCAACTCTGTTGTGTTACACTCTCCCAGACACCCAGAACAGTGCTCTGGATATATAGTAAGTGCTCAATAAATATCATTGATGGTGATGATAATGATCATTTCATCTCCTGGGTGCCTTAGAGAAAACGTATGGGCAGCGGTGATGGCTTTTGAAAGGTTTCTCCGCTGAACGGGGCAAACTGGAGTTAGAACCTGGGTTCTAATCCCACCTCCGACTCGTGTCTGCTGTGTGAATTTGGGGAAGTCACTGTCATTCATTCAATCGTATTTATTGAGCGCTTACTGTGTGCAGAGCACTGTACTGAGCGCTTGGGAAGTACAAGTTGGCAACATATAGAGACGGTCCCTACCTTCTCTGGGCCTCAATTACCTCATCTGTAAAATGGGGGTTAAAACTGCGAGTCCCATGTGGGACAGGGACTTCATTCCATCATATTTACAAATACCATAATTATCATTAAGCACTTCCTGTGTGCAGAGCACTGTACTAAGCGCTTGGGAAAGTACAATACAGCAATAAAGAGGGACAGTCCCTGCCTACAATGAGCTCACAGTCTGGGGGTGAAGGGGAGGAGGTGAAGGGGGGGAATCTGTGTCCAACTTGAATAACTTGTAGTAATAATGATGGTATTTTTTTAAGTGCTTACTATGTGCCAAACACTGTTCTAAGCGCTGGGGTAAATAAGAGGTAACCAGGTTGTCCTATATGGGGCTCACAGTCTTCATCCCCATTTTACAGTTACCGAGGCACAGAGAAGTTAAGTGACTTGCCCAAGGTCACACAGCAGTCAAGTGGCAGAGCGGAATTAGAACCCACGTCCTCTGCCTCCCAAACCCGTGCTCTTACCACTAGGCCACGCTGCTTCTCTACCTACCCCAGCGCTTAGTACAGTGCTTGGCAGGTAGTAAGCGCTTAAATGTCATTTCTAGACTGTGAGCCCGCTGTTGGGTAGGGACCGTCTCTATATGTTGCCAACTTGTACTTCCCAAGCATTTAGTACAGTGCTCTGCACACAGTAAGTGCTCAATAAATATGATTGATTGATTTAAAAAACAAAACACCAAACAAAAAACTCCCAAACCAACAGAAAACTGGAGGCGTTCATTGGGCTCTCTCTCCTGGAAGTCCCGCAGCAGCTCCCCAGCC
Organism: Tachyglossus aculeatus; assembly: GCF_015852505.1. NCBI lineage: Eukaryota > Metazoa > Chordata > Mammalia > Monotremata > Tachyglossidae > Tachyglossus > Tachyglossus aculeatus. The sequence goes on along the minus strand of NC_052098.1, from coordinate 25,996,594 downwards.
AAACCCTGAACTGAGCGCTGGTTGTAGATGCAAGGTCATCGAGTCACTCATTCATCGAATCATATTTATTGAGCGCTTTCTGCTTGCAGAGCACTGTACTAAGAGCTTGGAAAGTACAATAAAGCAACGAGTCAATCCCTGCCCACAGCGGGTTTACAGTCAGACACAGCCCCTGGCCCACGTAGGGGCTCGTAGCCTAAAGGGAAACGGAGAGCACGTGTTTAATCCCCATTTTACAGATGAAGAAACGGAGGCACTGAGAAGTTAAGTGACTTGCCCACAATCACCCAGCCGGACCCTGCCCGGCAAGGCCGGAACTTCTCTTTTAAGGCTGACTTAATTCCGGCCTCCTCGCGGGAGCAAAGGCCCACTGGAGTTGAGCATGGTGCAGTGGATAGAGCACGAACCTGGGCGTCAGAAGATCATGGGTTCTAATCCCGGCATGGTTATGTCACTTGTCTGCTGTGTGACCTCAGGCGAGTCCCTTCACTTCTCTGGGCCTCAGTTACCTCATCTGTAAAATAGGGATTAAGATGGTTGAGCCCCACGTGGGACAACCTGATTACTGTGTATCTACCCCAGTGCTTAGAACAGTGCTTGGCACATAGTAAGCGCTTAACAAATATCGCTATTATTATTATTTAATTCTTGAAATGAAAAATTAATCTTGTGTATTGAACCGGCATCACGCACATTTCTCAAGAGATGAAATCTCAACCTTCTACAGGCTCTAAGAGGAAGTTTTGGTAATACATCCTAGGGGAACGCTTACAGCACTGGGAGTCAGGGGATCTGGGTTCTAATCCAGACTCCACTACTTGCCTGCTGGGTGACCTTAGGTAAGTCAGTTAACTTCTCCGTGCCTGTTTCCTCATCTGTAAAATGGAGATTCAGTACCCAATCTCCCTCCTATTTAGACTGTGAGCCCTATGTGGGACAGGGACTGTGTCCGACCTGAGCAACTTGTAACTACCCCAGCCCTCGGCACATAATAAGCACTTAATAATACCATCATTATTTTCATTATCCTGCTTTATTCATTCCATTCTACACACCCAGGCTTGAAAACACAACAAGGGACCTGGAAGCTAGTTAGAATATGCCACCCCTCCCCTAAGAAATTCTTCCAATTCAATAGGGTAATAATGTCATGAAAGATCCCTGAGTCAGGCAGGAGCTACTACGCACGGATAATTGCTCTTGCACACATGCAAGAAGGCATGTACCTGATTTCTGTTGACTCAGTAATGTACAGTGGATTGACATTGAGCCTAACGAACACGGTGAATCATCCTGCAACAAGAAAAAACTTCCCACAACCAAAGATTTTCAGCAACAGTATGGGCTTGAATGTTGACTCTGAATTCTACTAAATAGGCAGCACACTATCCAGTGGTGCACGAGGGGCCAAAAGAGAAGAAACCCAAACTAAATCAGCCCATCAATCGATAACATTTATTAGGCATCTATTGTGTGCAGAGCAGTGTCCTAAGCACTTGGGAAAAATAGTAGAAGTCAAAATCTCTTGAGCACAATTACAATTTAGTGGGAAAGACAGCAATCTCTAAATTACAAATAGGAAGTACAAAAATGTAGAATATTAATGTACAAAAGTGCAATGGGAAATAGAGCAAAATGCCAAGCGGGGAGCAAGAGTGCTGAAATGATGTGACCTGGTGGGAAAAAGAAATTAAAATATGCCCTTCTCCTCCCACTATTCTAAATGTTCCTAGGTGGACTAGCACAGGAAAGTTCACTGCTTTCTCAAGGTGTTTTGGGGATTTGGTCAATGACTTCCTTTCTGATCTCCCATCCTCCTGTCTCTCCCGGCTTCAGTCTATTCTTCACTCTGCTGCCCGGATTATCTTGCTACAGAAACGCTCTGGAAATGTCACTCCCTTCCTCAAAAATCTCCAGTGGGTGCCTGTCAACCTTCGTATGAAGCAAAAACTCCTTGCTCTCAGCTTCAAGGCTGTCCATCACCTCGCCCCCTCCTACCTCACCTCCCTTCTCTCCTTCTCCAGCCCAGCCCACACACTCCGCTCCTCTGCCGCTAATCTCCTCACTGTGCCCCATTCTCGCCTGTCCTGCCGTTGACCCCCGGCCCATGTCCTTCCCCTGGCCTGGAATGCCCTCCCTCCGCACATCTGCCAAACTAGCTCTCTTCCTCCCTCCAAAGCCCTACTGAGAGCTCACCTCCTCCAGGAGGCCTTCCCAGGCTTTCCTCTGCTCCTCCTCCCCTCCCCATTGCCTCCACTCTCTCCCTCTGCCCTACCCCCTTCGCCTCCCCACAGCACTTGTATGTATTTGTACATATATATGTATATTTGTATATTTGTACATATTTATTACTCTATTTTATTAATGATGTGTATATAGTCTTCTAGACTGTGAGCCCATTGTTGGGTAGGGACCATCTCTATATGTTGCCGACTTGTAGTTCCCAAGCGCTTAGTACAGTGCTCAGCACACAGTAAGCGCTCAATAAAGCTTGGAGAAGCAGTGTGGCTCAGTGGAAAGAGCCTGGGCTTTGGAGTCAGAGGTCATGGGTTCAAATCCCAGCTCCACCACTTATCAGCTGTGTGACTTTGGGCAAGTCACTTCACTTCTCTGGGCCTCAGTTCCCTCATCTGTAAAATGGGGATGAAGACTGTGAGCCCCCCGGGGGGACAACCTGATCACCTTGTTAACCTCCCCAGCACTTAGAACAGTGCTTTGCACATAGTAAGTGCTTAATAAATGCTATTATTATTATTATTATTATTAATAAATACGATTGAATGAATGAATGAATATAGCTATAATTCTATTTATTCTGATGGTATTGACACCTGTCTACTTGTTTTGTTGTCTTTCTCCCTCTTCTAGACTGTGAGCCCATTGTTGGGTAGGGACCGTCTCTGTATGTTGCCGATTTGTACTTCCCAAGCGCTTAGTACAGTGCTCTGCACACAGTAAGTGCTCAATAAATACGATTGAATGAATGAATGAATAACTTCCAGGCCGGAGTGGCCCAGGAAACCAAGTCAGTTGAAGGAACCCCTTGATTCAGATTAGCCCATGAGAAGCAGCATAGTCTAGTGGAAAGACCACAAGCCTGGGAGTCAGAGGACCTGGGTTCTAATCCCGGCTCTGCCAGTTGGTTGCTGTGTGACCTTGGGCAAGTCACTTCTCTGTGCCTCAGTTCTCCTGTTCTCCCTCCTACTTAGACTGTGAGCCCCATGCGGGCAGGGCCGGTGTCCAACCTAATTAACTTGTGTTTACCCCAGTGCTTACAGCAGTGTTTATCACATAGTAAGTGCTTAACAAACACCAAGAAAAAGCACAGGAGTGGACAAAGAGGTTGCTAGGACTTGGGGGGATGTGGCCAGAGGATGCATTAGTGATTTGCATTTTGGCATTTGCTGTAAATCAGTGAACCATTTTTTTTTGTCCCCTGAGGGATGCCAAAATGATGGCTAAGCTCATAAAAGAACACTTGCTGATTTGGGTACTGCTAGGAAGGCAGTTATTTTTTCCAAAAGCTCCATATTAGATACTTGATGAGCCCAAAATATGAACCAGCAGTTGACAGGAACTCAGGAGTAGTTTTCAAGAGTGTTTTTTAAGGTTAAAAAAATTCAGTGGAAGCCCCAGATCCGGAAGCAGAGGCTTGGCACCAAATAGTCTCTTCAATCCAGAATTCTGAACCTCTACTTACATCGATTTTGAGGATGAGGCAGATTGGTTATGGAGAAAATAGAAATTAGGTTTGCTACACAGCCCTTTGTGGTGTGAGGACAGGGAACGGTTATGCAATTCTGATAATTATCTGTCAATCAGAAATAACCCAAGTGATCACCACTTTTAGACTGTGAGCCCACTGTTGGGTAGGGACTGTCTCTATATGTTGCCAACTTGTACTTCCCAAGCGCTTAGTACAGTGTTCTGCACACAGTAAGCGCTCAATAAATACGATTGATGATGATCACCAAGCACTCCAACAACTCAACTCTTTGCCAAGGGACAAAGTTCATGGCAAGTTGGATTGAAGGAGATCTGTGTAAACCATCCTGAAGTCCCACCCATCCTGGTGACATGACGTGAAGCGCTGATGTTCATGTGGTGTCTCCTGTGTCATCCTGCTTCATGAGGCCCTGGGGGTCACCAGCGACCAGCTGCATAAGGTGGTCAAACAGCCTCAATATTTTCATGAGGGCTAGAAGCCTTTGTAATAACAATAATAATGATGATAGTGGTATTTATTAAGTGCTTACTATGTGCCAAGTACCATACTAAGTACTGGGCTAGATACGAGAAAATCATATCCAACATGAGGCTCACAGTCTAAATATTTTTCAGTGTATTTGTTAAATGCTTACTATGTGCTGGGCACTGAGCGCTGGGGTAAATACAGGGTAATCAGGTTAAACACAGTCTCTGCCCCATATAGGGCTCACAGTCTTAAGCTCCATTTTACAGATGAAGTGGTCACACAGCAGACAAGGGGTGGAGTGGGATTTGAACCCAGGTCCTTTGACTCCTAGGCCCAAGCTCTTTCCACTAGGCCAAGCTACTACTTTGTAGCAAAGGCTTCATGGAAGCTGGATAAAAGACAGGAGATGGGGAGTGAACTAAGAGCCCCTTCTCATCCCAGGGATCATCTTCACCACACTCTCATTTTTCTCTTTTGCCATTGTCTTCAGATGTCAGTGGAGTGACTCATTTTGACCAGAAAGGGGAAAATTACAGCTTGTTCAGACTTGAATTTTGGGATGTTCATCACACTTATACTCAGGAAAGAGGTATGTGATATTTAGACAACACCCAGTTACTTACCTAAGTACTTTTTCATAATCTTACTGTGGTAGTTGCAAAGTGCTTACTATGTGTTAAGTGCTGAGGGAGAACAAAGATACAGGCTACATGACTGCTGTGTGACCTTGGGCAAATCACTTAGCTTCGCTGTGCCTCAGTTTCCCCATCTGTAAAATGGGGCTCAAATACTGGTTCTTCCTCTTATTTAGACAATGAGCCTCATATGGCACAGGAGCCGTGTCCAGCCTGATTATCTTGAATCTACCTTAGTAAATTCAAGTACAGCACTTGGCACATAGTAAGTGCTGAACAAGTACTACAATTATTATTATTATCAGATCAGACATAGTTCCTGTCCCACCTGATGCTCACAATCCATTTTATCCCATTCTACAGATGAGGAAACAGGGGCTCAGAGTGATTAAATGACTTGACCAAAGTAAACCAATAGGCCAGTGGCAGAGTAATAATAATAATGATAATGGTATTTGTTAAGTACTTATTATGTGCCAGGCACTGTAGTAAGCTTTGGGGTAGATATGAGGTAATTGGGTTGGACACAGTCCCTGTCATTCATTCATTCAATTGTATTTATTGAGTGCTTACTGTGTGCAAAGCATTGTGCTAGGCAGCGTGGCTCAGTGGAAAGAGCCCGGACTTTGGAGTCAGAGGCCATGGGTTCAGATCCCGGCTCTGCCAATTGTCAGCTCTGTGACTGTGGGCAAGTCACTTAACTTCTCTGTGCCTCAGTTACCTCATCTGGAAAATGGGGATTAAGACGTGAGCCCCCCCATGGGACAACCTGATCACCTTGTAACCTCCCCAGTGCTTAGAACAGTGCTTTGCACATAGTAAATGCTTAATAAATGCCATCATTATTACAGTATAACATCTAACCACATTCCTGCCCACAGTGAGCTCCCACATAGGGTTTACAGACTTAATCCCCACTTTATAGATGAGGGAACTGAGGCACAGAGAAGTGAAGTGACTTGCCCAAGATCACACAGAAGACAAGTGGCAGAGCCAGGATTAATAATAATAATAATAATAGAACCCAGGTCCTTTTAACTCCCAGGCCTGTACTTTATTCACTAGACCACAGTGCTTCTCTAGATTCTAGCTATGATTAGAATCTAGGTCTCCTGGCTTCCATTTAGTCCTACCCCGGAAGCACTTAGGTACTCACTCAACCCCTAGCCAGAGCACTTATGTACATATTTTTATACTAAATTGCTTTCCCCTACCTGGAATTTATTTTAATGCCTGTCTCTCCCACTTGATTAAGCTCCTTGACAGCAGTCATCATGTCTACTTACTCTGTTGTAAGCTTAGTGCAGAGCTTTGTATGCAGTCATCACTCTGTAACTACCATTTTTTGACCGACTGATTCCAAGTCAAAGCTCTCTCCAGTAGCCTATGTTTTGAAATCAATGGGGTACCACACTTCCAAATTTCAATCTTGTGGATTAGCTATAATCTAGCCTTGGAAAAGGCTTGGGGTTTTCTGAATCTTATCTTTCCTTTCCTCTTCTTTTCTTCTTTTTTTTCTTTGCCCTCCTCCTACTCCTCACTAGAATCCCATTATAGTACAATAATAATGAAGTATTTTGGACCCATCCATTTAGCTTTAAGAACTATAAATACTAACAATCAACTGATTAATGAAAACAAATCTCTGGCAAATGAATACTCCAGTGTCCGAGGACTGGGAAAGCACATAGGAGCCTTGGGGATAGCAGCATGGTTAGGACTGTGAAACTCACAACATCAGAAGACTGGCCATAGTTAAACTTGCTAATAGACCCACTGAGTATAAAGGGGGTGAGTGCAGGGATGGAATGCCACCAGCTACTGCTGGCCCAGGCCTTGTGAGAGACTGTGTGTACCCCTCCCTCATCATCAATCGTATTTATTGAGCGCTTACTGTGTGCAGAGCACTGTACAAAGCACTTGGGAAGTACAAGTTGGCAACATATAGAGACAGTCCCTACCCAACAGTGGGCTCACAGTCTAAAAGACTCCCTGGCCTACGTTTGTGTCTGGATGTCCACCTCTCTGGCCACAATAGTAGTAATAAAAGTAATAGTGTTTTTCAATTGCTTGCTGTGGGCAGGGCACTGTACAGAGGTGGGAATTAGACACAGTCCCTCTCTCTCGGGGAGCTCACAGTCTTAAAATAAAACGGGGGAGAGGGAACTGGTGACAGACTATAAGGAGAGATGAAACAAAATACGAAGACAGAGACAAAGATCAGTAGGGCACCGTGGCTAGAGGAGCAGGATTTCAAAGTCTACAGTCACAACCGCAGCCACGGTCAGCGCTCCAGCAGCAGCCTCCGCGGTCTTCCCCAGGCTGCGGCTATTTCTCTCTTTCCGTGGGCCTTACTTAATAGTTATGATTACCTATGTTATTAGTTTAGTGCTTACTATGTGCCAGGCATTGTACTACCTCCTGCCTCATGTGTGGGCATCCGCCTCTTCAGCCCCGTGTGACTGGGCCCAGGTTTGGTTTTACTCGTCTAACCTCCCCAGCCTTACCTATGGCAGTGCCTCTCCCCCTCCCACCTCAGGTCATGTCCCCTCTGGGAGTCCCATCCCAAGCTTAGCCCCACATTGAAAATGAAAAATGACAGTCCTAGGTACTGTGCTCTCTCCAGCTCTTAGTACAGTCAGTTGTCAGCTGTGTGACTTTGGGCAAGTCACTTAACTTCTCTGGGCCTCAGTTACCTCATCTGTAAAAATGGGGATTAAGACTGTGAGCCCCCCGTGGGCCAAACTGATCACCTTGCAATCTCCCCAGCGCTTAGAACAGTGCTTTGCACATAGTAAGTACTTAATAAATGCCATTATTATTATTACAGTGCTTTGTATACAATAAGCGCTCGGTAAACACCACTGACTGAATGAATAACTCACCCTTGCTACTCAGGTAAATACTTTGGGGTACAAGCTGGGCTGCTGTCAGAGTAAATCATTCTCTCCTAGCTCCCAGCTTGTTTCATGAGAAATTGTTGCAGTCAGTTGTTTCCAGTGGCAGAAAATCCAGGGAGGCAGTAGAATGGACTGGTGCTTTCCACTTTGCCCATAGGATTTGGGGGCATTTTTTCAGGGACTTTCCCTTTAGAATGAGTGATTTAATTTGTCCCAGGAGAAGTGCCAGAACTTTAAATGCCAGTGCTTCTCCCAATGCCATAGTCTTGGGAGCAGCAGCCTTGGGGTGGAGATTTGAAGACCATAGGTGCTGAGGGATATATTCTCCTGGATCTGGGGTTAGAGATCCTGGGTCTCAGAAAACCCTTGCACAAATTAATCCCTGTGTAGAACCACAATCCCACAGTTCTTCCCTTCCTCTCCTCCACCTCACTCCACTGCCATCCCTCTACCGGACCCATTCTGCTTGTCTGCAGATAGACCTGCCTCCTACTTCACCAGTGCCTGGGGAAATGAGAGCAGTCTGCTGCTCCACAGGCAATTCATTTGTCATGTGCCCCTGCCTTACCACAGCAGGGGCCGATGAACAGTTATCTTTGACTGACTTCCTAAAAAATTACTGCTCTGTCTTTTCAAGCCCAAAACTCCTCTCCCTATGTGGATTGTAAGCAGATTGATTCAAGAATCAGTTCTGTATTTCATGTGTCATAGCCCAGGCTGCCTCAGAGGACTCCAGTGGGTTTCCTGGGCCCTCGCAGCCCTGGTGATGGGGATTATGGTGGCCATAGCATCTGCTTTTGGGGCTCTCCTGTCCCCCCGCAACTGCTCTGGGCTCTAGAGTGGCGATTCACGTGTAGTAGTTCCCACAGTGCGTACCGACACGGAGCCTCTTTGGTAATTTTATGTAGACTACACACTGAAAAGCCCTCTCAGGATCACACCTGGAGAGTTTCCAGTACTCTACCAGTCTTGGCTATTGGAGGGAGAGTCAGTAGAGGCATACCCATTCCATTCCTAGCTTGGGCAGTGGCTAGCGAGTGGAAGGCAATCTGCTACAAGTCAAAATTCATCTTTAAAAAGCAAGTACCAAGTATAGAGCTCTGCACCCAGAAGACCCTCAATGGACGCTGCTGTTGGTGATGATGCTAAATCAAGCACTGCAACTTGCTCAAAGAGCCTCACGCCCCAAGACTTATGTAATAACCCTTGACCCACATTAAGTTGCCCGTATATGTAGATCCCATTTATAGGATTGTCAGGACACACCTTCTGCACTTTGTGCTGCCTCAAAATGGATTGCTTTGTTCTCTGTGCAGGGAAGAAAAAAGCACATTTCAATTTTACAAAGAAATCATACCTCAGAAAAGGAATTTAAATGTAAAGACCTAGTCACCAGTAATAAAAGCCACGGGCTGACAACTGGCAATTCTCTACCTCCAAGGGGAATATGAGTGATAAGGCCAGCTGCCCTCATTATTATCAGCAACCATCTTTAAGTGCTTGCTGCCAAGTGCATTATACACCCACTCACAAACTTGAGTTAAGAATTGTTTATTGCAACCCTAGGGTACCCCACCCATTCCCTTAGGCAGCGCCCCAGGTAAAGCTACTCAATCCCAGTTACTTTCCAAATCTCTCTCCAGCAAACTGGGGCACCCTGCTTCTTCTGACCGACAATCTAGGTGACCTGGTTATGGGCCTGGATTCTGGTGGAAGCCTTTTTAGCTCCTTGTGGGCAGGGAACGTCTTCCAACTCTGTTGGGAAGCAGCATGGCTCAGTGGAAAGAGCCCGGGCTTTGGAGTCAGAGGTCATGGGTTCGAATCCCGGCTCCGCCACATGCCTGCTGTGTAACCTTGGGCAAGTCACTTAACTTCTCTGAGCCTCAGTTACCTCATCTGTAAAATGGGGATTAAGACTGTGAGCCCCACGTGGGACAACCTGATCACTTTGTATCCCCCAAGCGCTTCGAACAGTGCTTTGCACATAGTAAGCGCTTAACAAATGCCAACATTATTATTATTATTATTATTGTATTGGGAGACCAAGTGATTAGTACTGAGCTCTGCAAACAGTAAACACTCAATAAATACCATTGGTTGATTAGTTGATTATATGTAGCTTAAATCCTCCAAACTGTAAACTCATCATGGGCAGGGAATGTGCCTGCTAATTCTGTTGTGCTGCGCTCTCTCAAGCGCTTAGTACGGTGCTCTGCACATAGTAAGTGCTCAGTAAATACCATTGATTGATCGATTGGCAAATCCTGATCTATGGCAGGAGGACTCGCAAGCGAGGCAGGGTTGTTGCCACAAATGCAGCAATTGTCCACTAGTTCTCTGGGAGCCAGTTTGCTCCTTTTGGCTGGGTTGAGTGCTGTGTTTTCACAGTAGCACCAGGAGGTACAGTCTCTCCTAGGCTCAATCTGGCCCTCATTCCTTTTAATGGGTCCCCTCTAGCTAATCCCTGTTTATTTAGAGTACTTTCTAAGATCCCTGTGGGAAGAGACCCTGTCTGCCTACTCTTTCCCAAGTAGTCAGTACAGTGCTCTGCATAGAGTAAGCCCTCAATAAACACCAGTAATTGATTGATTCTAAGCAGTGTGGGAATTGGAAGACCTGGGTTCTAATCCAAGTTCTGCCACTTGCCTGCTGTATGATCTTGGGCAAGTCACTTAACTTCTCTCTGCCTCAGTTTCCTCATCTGTGAAATTTGACTTCAATACCTGTTCTCCACTTAAATCTGTAAGGCCCACGTGGGACAGGGACTGTGGTTTGGGTCAAGGACCTAGCCAAATGGAAGGAGCACAGTTCTGGGAGTCAGAGGACCTGGCTCGGACACTTGTCTGCTGAGTGACCTTGGGCAAATCACTTAACTTTTCTGTGCCTCAGTTACTTCATCTGTAAAAATGGGGATTAAGACTATGAGCACCTCGTGGGACATGGACTGTGGCCAGCTTGATTATTTTGCATCTACCCCAGCATTTAGTACAGTGCCTAGCACATAGTAAGCGTTTACCAAATACCATTAAAAGTAGTTTCAGGTGTATTAGTTTGTTATTAGGGCTAAAAGAAAGCTGCCATAAATAGAACACCATTTGTTATGGTTTATCATGATTGCTGGTAAATCTCTTTTGGAAAGGTATTGCTTTTCATATATATGACCAGCCTTTAATAAAGGAGCCAGAGATAATGGTTCTCATTAGAAAAGAGAATGCTTCAAAAAAATATGGAAGTGTTGCCCATCAAATTTACATTGTAACAGGTCAGACGATGGTATTTGGTCTAAAAGTACAGTGTTTTGCACACAGTAGGAGCTAAATAAATACCATTGATGATGATGATGATGATGAGGGGTCTTGTATTTCTAATCGTAATGAAGGAACAGGTGAATAATTTTCTAAAACAAGCAGTAGGAGCTCCTAGTGGGATGACAAACGAATATCAAATATGTTACGAGAGTGGTTAGCAATTGGCAGCCATCTTCCAGTTATATGGCAGAAGGCATAGATGTACAGACAGGTCTCCGAAGATACAGGGGTTGAGTTACAACTCCATGTTGAAGGAAACTTGCATAGAAATAGGCAAGTCTTGACCGACACTGCGAACATGCCCACGGCTGTTTTTTTCCAACATCGCCATCACGTTCTATCCAGATAACTGCATAATGTTGGAAGAATGCTCCCTAATTCCCCAAAAGTGTTTTATCCTAATGCACAGCAAAAACATAAATTATGGGAGAACTGGCTGTATTTTGCTTCCTTCTCTTGAAATAATATAATTGTCCATTAAGGAAAATGAACCAATTGAAACTGAGGACCAAAATCAAAAGTTGACAATGAAACATACAATCTATCTTATCCCTCTTTTAGAGCCTAGGAAACCAAGGCCCAAAAAATAATTTGGGAAGTAGCCTGGCCCCGTGGAAAGAGCACAGGCCAGAAGTCAGAGGACCTGGGCTCTAGTCCTGCCTCTGTCGCTTGTCTGCTGCTTGACCTTGGGCAAGTCACTTAATTTCTCTGTGTCTCAGTTTCCTCATCTGTAAAAGGGGGATTAAAACCTACTCCCTCCTATTTAGACTGTGAGTCTCCTGTGGGACAGGTACCATGTCCAACCTAATCATCTTGTATCTACACATGTAAGTGCTCAATAAATAGGATTGGTTGAATGACCCATTGGCTTGTCGGGTCCATAACTGATACTGCATTTGGTAATGGATAGGGCCCTACCACAGGAACTGCCCTATTTTCCTCTGATTTATATTGCATTTATTTTCTTGGGGCCTCAGTAGAGGATATTTGGGAGAAACATGATCTACATTTGCCCTAGGCTTTGTACCTTCTTTTAAATATTAATATCTGGGAAAATGTACTTAGGAACCATACTTTCAGTTCCCTGAAGTGACTCTATGCTGGTCTTGGAGCAGAAAATCAAGTTCCTTATTTCTTGCCCTTCAAAAACCACTAAAAGGTGATCTTCAGGTAGGTTCTGAGTCCTGGAGAAGCAACGTGCCCGTGCTCCTAAGAGCCAGAGGGTTTAGATTCTAATCCAGGCTCCACCACGTATCTGCTGTGTGACCTTGGGCAAGTCACTTAACTTCTCTGTGCCACAGTTCCCTCATCCTTTAGACTGTAAGCTCATTGTAGGCAGGGAACATGTCTACCAACTCTGTCATATTGTACTCTCCCAAGAGCTTAGTACAGTGCTCTGCACACAGTAAGCACTCAAAAAAATATGATTGGTTGATTGATCTCCAAAATGGAGATTCAATGCCTGTTCTCCCTCCCACTTAAACTATGAGTTCCACGTGGGACCCGATTATCTTGTATCTACCCCAGCGCTTAGTACAATGCTTGACACATAATAAGCACTTAACAAAAAACGCAATTATGAGTGACTCAAGCTGATTTTTAAAGTTACTTTCAGAGAATTATCATGTAAATTTCTAATTGTTCAGTTATATAAATGTTTGAGCATTTCTTTCTTTGTGTAACATGAAACCTCAGTGTAGCCAGTGGTCTTGTGTTCATTTACATTTTTAAACCATTTGAAATCATCATATTCAAGATAGCATTGAAGTCTAGAATGTAGAGCACTGGTCTAATGCTGATGGTATAAGGTACAATCTATAAAGGGGTTCTCAAGTAATCTTTATTTATTAAGAATTATGTTCTTGGCAAGATTTCAAATGCAAAAGAAATCTAATTTCTTGCCTCAAGGAGTTTACAAACTTACTGCTTTTTCCAAGTGGGAAGATCCCATTTGGTTTCAGCAGCCATATTCAGGGGCCCAGAAATGCATCCTTTTCCTCCATTCACCATCAAACTCTGAAACTGAGAGAGATAAAGATTGAAAATGAATGTGTCCCAAATCGTCCAAAAAGCAAAGTACAAAGTCTGTCTTCCCCAGATCTAATTGCCTAAAGAGGAGTCTCAAAGAAGAAGGATCCAGATGAAAATCTAAAAAATAAAAAATGATTGCCTTGCTTCCCAAATACAAAGGTGAAAGACAATTTATCTGGAAAGTCTCGTTAGTGCACGCCCACACTTTTTTCTAATGACACTTAAGACTGTGAACTTCATGACTGCAATATGAGCACTTAATAGCTTCTCAGAACAAAACTGAAAATAGAGGCACTCCCAGTAGAGTAAGAACATTATCTAATTCACTGGTGCACTAAGTATCCTTCTTTGTGTAGTAGGATTGCAGTGACCCTGAGATTGGAATGTGAGTTATTTGGGTGTTATTTATCTGAAGCATAGTGATTGTTCTTTACTCTTGATAACTCATAGTTTTTGGTAGGTGTATGTTTTTTGGGGGAAAAAACACACCAATCAAAATAATAAATATGTAAGCTATCTGTCAGCAGGGAACATGTCTACCAACTCTGTTATTTGTACTCTCCCAAGCACTTAGTTCAGTGTTTTGCACAGAGTAAGTGCTCAATAAATATCATTGACTAGCAAAATAGCCTGGCCTCACCTAGGTTCATTCATTCATTCAATCGTATTTATTGAGTGCTTACTGTGTGCAGAGCACTGTACTAAGCGCTTGGGAAGTACAAGGCGGCAACATATAGAGACGGTCCCCACCCACAACGGGCTCACAGTCTAGAAGGGGGAGGCAGACACCTTCACATGCCACACTTACCTCACAAACACTCATATGTATACAAAGGAAGTACTGTAATCAGTCAATCAGTAAATCAATCAACCAGTCAATCAATCAGCCATATTCACTGAGCACTTAACTTTGGCAGCAGATAGGGATCATCATCATCAATCGTATTTATTGAGCGCTTACTGTGTTCAGAGCACTGTACTAAGCGCTTGGGAAGTACAAGTTGGTTACATATAGAGACAGTCCCTACCCAGCAGTGGGCTCACAGTCTAAAAGGAGGAGACAGAGAACAAAACCAAACATACTAACAAAATAAAATAAATAGAATAGATATGTACAAGTAAAATAAATAAATAAATAAATAGAGTAATAAATATGTACAAACATATATACATATATACAGGTGGTCACTGAATGGATTGGGAGGTCGTAAGGGGCCAGATTTCTTGAGGATGGGTAAGGAGGAGGGATTTTGCCACAAGTAGGGGTGAGGAAATGCAAGTTTTGCTCTGTGGGGCAGAGTGGAGGAAGGAAAGGCCAGTCTTGCCGCAGGGAAGTAGGAGGGGCCAGGAGAGGAGGTGGGGAGAGGAACAGGATTGGGAAAGGACTGGGATGGGAAGGTGTAGACTGAGTGAGGCTGGAGCTGGAAGGGGCCTGAAATGGGAGAGGGTGGGGATAGGCTGGAATGGTCCTGGGAAGGTACTTGGAAGGTCATGAGTGAGGCTGGAAGGGGAAGGAGGAATTGAGCCAAGGATTTCCAGGAGGGAGAGCCAGAACAGGACTGAGATAGGGAAGAGACAGAATTAGGAGGGGAAGAGGGGATTTCTGGGTCCTTGTTCACCCAGACACTGCTTCTGACTTGGACTGGCACTTTCAAATTTTTAATGGTTTCCCCTTACTTGCCCCGGGGTCACCCACCGCGATGGTGCACCCTGACTGACTGAAGCCGGCCCAGTCTGAATCTAGTCCTTTCGCCGAAGTCCATTTGCCTGTTGTTGTCCTGCGTTCTGCTTATTGACTCTCCTGTTTCACCTTCCATTTGCCCTGACCTCCATCTGTGGGTCCAGGTTTCTTTGTCCTCAGCCAAGCTGGACCTCTGCCTGCCTGATTAAATCAGTTTGACCTTCCAGATCTCCTAAGCCTCCCTCCAGCCATTGAGCTCTACCAATGTGTCTGGAAGTAGGACTGAACGGGGACAGAACTGAGAAGGGAAGTGGGGTTGGGGCAGCTGGGTCAGAACGGACATAAGGCTAAAACGTCACTGAGAAGAGAAGTGGAATGGGGCTGGGAAAGGGCCTGAGGTGGAAAAAGGGGATGCTGGAATGGGGTTGGGAAGTGGGGAGTGAGTTGTAACAGCCTGGACTAAAATAGGGTCCTGGCCTAGGGGGCAAGAGAAACTTGAAGGGGTGTGATTGGGTGGGGGGAGATAGAGAAGAGAAGGGGTTTTTGAGGGGTTGGGAGTGTCAGAATACAGGGGCAAACTCCTCCTCTAGACTATAAATTCCTTGAAGTCAGGGATCATCAGTCAGTCAATCATATTTATTGAACGCTTACTGTGTGCAGAGCACTGTACTAAGCACTTGGGAGAGTATAATATAACAATATGACAGACACATTCCCTGCCCATAATGAGTTTACAATCCAGAGGGATCATGTCTACCAACTCTATTGTCTACCAACTCTATTGTCTGGACTCTCCCAAGTGCTTAGTACAGTGCACCCAGTAAGTGCTCAATAAATGCCATTGACTGGTGGGGACAGAAGCAGGAGTGGGAACTTGGAAGGAAAAGTGACTCATAGAGATAAGCTGGAGACTTGGGACTCCTGAGGGCTTTCAAAGTGGCCCAAATGGCAGTGGGGGTCCTGACAACCTCAGCTGCAGTCCTGCTCCTGCTGGCACCCAAAGTCTCAATCCCCACTTTACAGATGAGGAAACTGTGGTATAGAGAAGTTTAGGGACTTCCTAAGGTCACACAGCAGTAGCACCCTTCAATATGTGCAAAAATAATTGCTGGGGAAGAATGTAGCAATGTGGTTTAGTGGAAAGAGCACAGGCCTCGGAGTCAGAGGATGTGGGTTCTAATTCTGTCTCTGCCACTTGTATGCTGTGTGATCTTGGGTAAGTTACTTAGACTCTCTGTGCCTCAGTTTCCTCATCTGTAAAATGGGGATTAAGACTGTGGGCACCGTGCAGGACAGGGATTGCATCAAAACTACTTATCTTGTATCTACCCCGGTGCTTAGTACAGTGCCTGGCACATAGTAAGCACTTAACAAGTACTGTTTAAAATGTAACTTCATCTTTAGACACTAGATCGCAGTACTGGATATTTTGAAAAAAAGATGCTATGCCAAATAGTTTTTAGACAATGGTCTACCAGTTTACAGTACTGGATATTTTGTTTTTCTTTGGCAAAGCGAGGCAGGTAGCCTCATTCAATTATGTATTCACTGCCTCACACAGAAAGCAAGTTGTCTATGTTGGGAAGCACTTGCTTCGTTTGGTGTTAAATGGAGCAGGGGAATCAATTTTACCAGCACCACCTTTTCTTCCACTTAGACTTTCTCTGAGCAGGACTGTTCTCAATGATCTCTGGGCCCCACATCCCTGGGATCTGCCAGTGTATTAGTCAATAAGATCTTCCAGGGAACTTGTTTGTTTGATTGAAAATGGAGAGACAGGTGCACCAGAATCAGAATGTGAGATGCTGTTACCATGGAGAGGAGGTGAGTCAATAGGACAGAATGACTACCATCTTAATTAGTTTTCTAAATCCTGGAGAGATTTCTTAGTAGTGAATTCCTCTGGGCTTGCTAGTAACATACTACCCAAATCAAAAATGATCAAATTTTGTCCCTATAATTTTTTTTCCTCCAAGTACAAGTCATTTACTTATGTAAGCGTTCTGAAACGGCTTCTGTTTGCCAACAAACAGCACTGGTGTGACTTGAGCTCAACAAGAGGGATTGAAGAATCCCAGCCATTTTGTGCACGTACTCTCCTCGGTCCATGACTCACTTGAGCCACATTTGGTTACGTTTCCAGGTTTGGCAGTTAGTTACTGCATTGATGCTGACTGGAATGTGTTTTCGCTGTGTAGAAAACAGGCGGGGAGGGTGGTTCCCGTTGGGCGTGGAGTCTCACCTCACCTTCTTGCCCTGTTTCTGTGGGCCAAAGATGCAGCCCCCCAACAAGAGGGATCTTCCCAGGTTGCCTGGGGGATGTGTGTGATATGCAATTTGGGGAAGGTGGGATCTGAGCTGGCGTTACTGTACCTAGGACTAGGATTCGCCATCGATATTGTCTCATAAGAGACAAAACTGGCTAGGAGGGGGTTAGATGGAAGGAAGTCAGAGTGGGGGCGAGGGGGGAAGTTGAAGAAGAGAAGGTTCCTGTTTCATACTTACCTCATCCCTCCTGAAAAGTTGTCTGGGCATTTCCTATTCTAATAAGTGTAAAGCCACCCCTGCTACTGGGCCTTCCTGACTGCCAATGCAGGAGTGAGTGGAGGAAGAAGAATGGGGACAATGACAGCCCCAATCAGGGACAACCAGCTTCTTGTGACAGTACTCCATAACCATGTTACATGTGGGTGGCTTTACCCACACCTTTGTCCTGATTCAGATTGCACGCCGTAATTACAACTGGCTGCCCTGAGTGGGAGAAGAGAGGAAGATAGTTATCTCACTTGGTGCTGTTCAGTGGTAGGCCAAATCAGAGGAAAACCCAGGGGCATGGCTGACTGAACAGCATGCTCAAGTCCCAGGAAGCCTCATTTTTACCTCTGTTTTTACATTTGCTCAGAAAAGCAAGAGTTACGTTTTCCAAGGACCAGCATCTGTATTTTCTCTTTCAGGATCCCATCCGTTCCTGCTGCTCACTGAAACTTTCTAACTTGTTAATCTGTTTTTTCTTTAAGGCCCATATTTTCTTTAAGGAACAAATGAAAAAACCAAAAAGAACACGCACACTCAGTGACTTTTGCTAATAAGAGAATCTCCGAGCCCAGGTCCAAGTCAGAGGGGATAGAGTGATTCTGAGAATTTGGCCGTTGATCATTCCAAGGAGAGATGTGACCAGGTTAAATTTGACTTTTAGGGATAGAAGCATGAAAATCCCAGTGTGTGTGGAGGTAAAGTCTCAAGTTGTGCGGATTTCTTACTTGGATGTTTTGATAGCTTTGTCACACAGATATCCATAATGCTTTGGCAGAACTGTCTGGAAAGTTTCAGGTGCAGAGGAAAGCGATCTTTGCCCTAACTAGTCTTCTAGCTTTCCGTCCAAGCTTAATGGATTTAATAACTATAGTCCTCTGTAGAAAGTCTTGGGTTTGGGTATTTATTCACTTGGTTTGGAGGAGATACAAAATCTGATGATGGAACAGGCAGAGTGACCTGCCCCTTAGTTAATCCTAAAGCTAATCTCATTAAAATATTTCTGTTTTACCAACCGAGTCTGTTTGCTGCTAGATGGTGGTTGCACCAGATGAGAGGAAGTAATGTAAAATGGAAGGGCATCACTGGATTGGGTTGGGTTGGCCATCGCTGGAAAAGCAGTAGCTAAGACCAATTGCAGAGGAGATGTCAGCTTACGCTATGCAGGCATTGTGGGCATGACTTCCTCTCAGGATTTTCCTAGACACCCTATGAGCAGGTCTAGTATTCCACCTTCAATTCACTACACTGTATTGCATTCTCCCAAGCGCTTAGACTGGTGCTCTGCACATAGGTATCAATAAATACCATTGATTGATTGATAGCACCCAAGCTGCCAGTGCAATTTTAATGACATTTGCTCTGGAACTGAGAAAGAAGAGCTAATATAATTATGGCATTTATTGTCTGCTCTGTGCTAGGTGCTGCTGTAGATATAAGGTTTATGAGATTGGATACAGTCCCTGTCCCACCCAGGACTCACAGTTTATCTTATCCCCATTTTACAGATGAGGAACTAAAGCCCAGAGAGGTTAAGTGACTTGCCTCAGGTCACACAGCTAGATTCATGGTAGAGCTGAGACTCGAACCTGGGTCCCCTGACTCTCAGTCTCATGCTCTTTCCACTAGGCCATACTGTAGGGACTATCACTCTAACCTGAAACAACTTTATTTTGACTGAAGCAAACGTCCAGTGCCAAACCTCATCCCGTACGAAGTATGTAGTTCTTTGCAACCATGTCCCTCTCCTAGTCATTTCCATGCTGTCAGTACTGTCAAAAAACCTTAGCAATGGAACCACTGAATCTTCCTTCCCTTAAACGTCACCAGATACATGGGGACATACCCTATTTGAGAGGATTTCTGGGGGACACAGTACACTAAGTTTTCCAGGTTTCTAGAGTTTAATGGTCTGGACTTCCAGGATGCTCCTTGTATAATCACCACATTCTTTGGCTGCAATTTCTCTTTCCAGATCATTTTGGCCACTTACAAGAGAAGGAATCTCCTTCCACTCCCCACAGCCCTTGTCAATCAATGAATGGTATTTACTGAACACTTAACTAGGCACAGTGTACTGTACTAAGCACTTGGGAGAGCATAATGCAATAAAGTCAGGGGAAATGTTCACAAAATACTTGCTTCTTTTCACCTGGTTCTACCCACCTCTGCTCTGCTGGGTCCAGAGGAGAGCTCTCCATTTTTTCAGATCCAGGGAAGTGCTCTTATCTGAGAGGTGAACAGCTCTTTGTTTATGAGGGATGACTAAACCTGTGACGGCAGCCAACTCCTACTGATTCTCATGAAGAATTTTATTTTTTTTTAAAAAAAGGTGGGAGTGCTCACAGCAATACGTGTTTCACAACTGTAACATCCCTCCCACCAGCCAATTTGGAAATCTTCAAAAGAACAATGGAGCTGTGTGCGTGTGTGACATTCTGCCTCCTATCCTTCATTTAGGTTTTTCTGAGCGTGTCAGTGTACAATGTGGCTGGAACACTGAAATGCAAAAATCTGGGCCTTCCCATAGGAATTGTGAGCCGTACACTGTGTACTCTCTCAAACCACCTCTCAAATCAGGGTGGAGCCAACCAATGGATTGTCCCTGCCTCCTGTTTCTTCCGTCTTCAGTCCATTCTTCACTCTGATGCCCAAATCATTTTTCTGAAAAACCATTTAGTCCATATTTCTCCATTCAAAAGTCCTGTGGTTGCCCATCCACTTCCGTATCAAACAGAAACTGCTCACCACCCGCTTCAAGGCACTCAATCAGCTCTCCCCATACTGCATTACCTCTCTGATCCCGTACTACAATCCAGCCCGTACACTCAGCTCCTCGAACCCCAACCTACCCTCCGTACTTCATTTACCCACATTCTCCCTCTGGCCTGGACCTCCTTCCCCCTTCATATCCAACAGTCCACTACTCTCCCACCTTCAAACCCCTCCTAAAATCACATTTCCAAGAGGCCTTCCCTGACTAAGCTCTCATTTTCCCTCTCCTCCCTCCCCTCTTTGTCATCTGGTGTTTGGCTATGTACTTCTTGAGCACTTGGATACTCACCCTAGTCCCACAGCACTTATGTACATCTCCTTGTACTCCACTATTTCCCCAACTTGTAATTTATTTTAATGTCTGTCTCCCCCTGTAGACTGTAAGCACCTTGTGGGCAACAATTGGGTCTGTATTGTCCTTTCCCAAGCACTTAGTACGGTGCTGTGCACACAGTAAGCATTCAGTAAATACCATTGACCAGCCGTGACTGTAAGGAGACTGAAAAATAACTGAAACGGAAGAATTCACTCTCCCTGATTACCTCATACCTTCACCTTTGTTCTCATCCCTTTTCCTCTCTATCTCCCCACCATGAGTCAGCTCCTACCCTCCTCTCTACTGTCCCTTGTCTCCCCCTTTATTTTCCCTACCTCTTTTCTCCCTCTATCCTTTCCCTCCACTACCTTCTCTCTCTCCCTCCCCAATTTCCTTTTGCCTCTCCCCTTTCTGATTCTTTCCCCTGTTCTTCCCACACACACTTTCATACTCTTATTCCCACTTCTGCCACAGTCACTACCACCACCATTATCTCAGTGGCCAGTTTCCTTTTGGAATTAGAGAGAGGAAATGCTCTCTACCTCCTTTCTCCACTGCCAAAATGCATCTGACTTTTGCACTGCGCTGCACCGGTAGTGACAGCAGTCACGGTCGCCAATCCGTGTTCAGTTAGGTTCTGCTGTGGTGGTCAGGGTTCTTTTGGCAGTGGAGAGAGGGAGAGAAAATGCTGTTCCTTTTCTTTCTGTGGCCCTGAAATGATCCTGGGCCCCACTGAGAGACAATGCACAAGAGGTGGAAACTAGTAGCACAAGGCACAAGGTCATGGGGAAGGCTGGCCCATGGAGATGGTCTCATCGTCAGCAGAGTTGCCTTCAAAGCGAAGGACAACTTCTTGATCTTAGCCACCACGGGGATGCTCTGTAAGTGTGACATCAATGGATAGAGGAGGCAGCTTCAGCTGTTAACAGTTATTCAAGGACAATCCTCTCTTGCTTCTGAAAGCATCCAACTGGTTTAGGGCAGTCTGAGACTGGAATATGTCCTCGTGCATCAAAGTACTGAAAAATATGAAAAGCATTAGCACAGAGCCTTGCAGCGGGTTGCTGCTTCAGGTGTTGGGATCCTTTTTTCACATAGCCAACTCTAATTTCTACATCCATATTCAGTCGTCTGAGAATGTGGAGGAAGAGCAAACTCAGGAGGTAATTCTGTGGCTGGTGGCCTTTTGCTTCCAAGACTCCTGTCTCAATTTAAATCATAGAGGCAGCAAGGAGACTGTAAGGTCCTCCAGGGCAGGAATTGTGTCTACCAACTCTATTGTAAGGGAAGTAGTGTGGCCTAGTGGAAAGAGCATGGGCCTGGGACTCAGAAGACCTGGGTGCTAATCCAGGCTCTGCTACTTGTCTGATGCATGACCTTGGGCAAGTCAACTTAACTTCTCTGTGCCTCAGTTTCCTCATCTGTATAACGGGATTAAGACTGTGTGGCCGATGTGGGACAGTCTCTTTCCCCAGAGACTGATCCTACCCTCATTGCTCCCTTTTTCTTTGGCCCCTCAGAGATTTCCTTTCTATCTCCCCCTAGAACTCTCCCTCCCTACACTTTCCTTGGGGCAGGGCCATTGAGTGAGGGAGAAAAGAGAAAGAATGATAAAAGGGGGACAGAAAAAAGGAGAAAGAAATGCTGAGAGAGACAAAGGAGAGAAGGATAGAGTGGGAGGGATAGAAGTAGGAAAGGAAAAAAAAGGAAATGAGGAGAGAGAGGGTGACCGAGAGAGAGAGAGAGAGAGAGAGAGAGAGAGACAGAGAGTGGAAAAAGAGGGGGTGAGAGTGGGAGAGAGGGACATATGGAAAGTGGCTCAGTGAGTCACCCTCATCCCTGTCTCTGTCTGCTACTCTCATCCACCCATCCTCCTGTTCTTCCTCTTCTCTGGCTGCCACCACCAGAACATCCATCGTCATCCAAGCTGGATGGCAGCAGTGGCGGTGGCAGCACTGGAATCTTCTGGGTTAAAATTCCAAGGAATGGCTTGGAGGGGAGAATTCTGTTTGGTTCTGGAGGCCCAGTGGCTGGTGCCACCTTTAGATTATAAGATCACTGTGGGCAGGGAATGTGTCTGTTATACTGTACTTTCCCAAAAGCTTAGTACAGTGCTCTGCACACAGTAAGTGCTCAGTAAATACGAATGACTGACTGGCAGTGGTAAGAGGGGCAATCACAGCTCCCTGACTTTTTGGCTTCATCAAAACTGACCTTCTTGGGCTGATACGTGAAATTTCTGACATAACCAGGTGATGTGTTTCTACCACACCAGAAGGCCCAGAATGGGTCAGTTTGGCGTCAGAGGCAGTGACAGTAGTAGCTGTGGCAGCAGCAGCAGCTTCCGTTGTAACCCCACCCTAATCCCCAAGATGAGAAAGAGGAGGAGGAGAAAGGGAGAAGAGAAAGAAGAGGAAGAGAATGGGTAGTCTCTCCTTCACTCTGCTTTCTCAGTCAGTGAATCAATCGTATTTATTTAGCACCTACCGTGTGTAGAGCGCTGTACTAAGCATTTGGAAGGGTACAGTACAAAAGTTGGTAGATAAGACCCCTGCCCACAAGGAGCTTACAGTCTAGAGCGGGGAGACAGACGTTAGAATAAATTACAGATATGGGCATAAAGGCTGAGGGTGGGGGGAATATGGAGTGCTTAAAGGGTATGGATTCAGAAGCAGCGTGGCTCAGTGGAAAGAGCACGGGCTTTGGAGTCAGAGGTCAGGGGTTCAAATCCCGGCCCCACCAATTGTCAGCTGTGTGACTTTGGGCAAGTCACTTTACTTCTCTGTGCCTCAGTTACCTCATCTGTAAAATGGGTATTAAGACTGTGAGCCCCCCGTGGGACAACCTGATCACCTTGTAACCTCCCCAGCGCTTAGAACAGTGCTTTGCGCATAGTAAGCACTCAATAAATGCCATCATTATTATTATTCATTCATTCAATTGTATTTATTGAGCGCTTACTGTGTGCAGAGCACTGTACTAAGCTCTTGGGAAGTACGAGTCGGCAACAGATAGAGACGGTCCCTACACAACGACAGGCTCACAGTCATCAAGTTCATGACTGAACATCTTCCTTTTCTTTCCGCAAAAGCCAGCTGCCCACAACTCTGCACTTTTGAGCCACACTTACAAACATGTACAAAAAAGGAAAAATAATTCAAGTAAAATTTTCATTTCAATACTCAGGAGGAAAACTGAGCAAGATTCAGATCACAGTACACAGTTAATGGAAAAATTATTTTATAATGTTAAAAGATTATGACAACCTTTAAAAACATTTACTTGTTTAAGAGGATGGTGGTTCATATTTTGAACTTATGCAAAATGCTTATAAAACAATTTTCCCTTATGTTCAGAAGCAAACTGAACTATCAAGGATTTTTTATAGGTAGTCTAATGAGAGTCAATATCCTGGAAAGTTAAATAATCTTAGAACTAGATAGGTCTGAAAGCGACTACTTCATTGTACTGAAAAATACTATCCTAAAAGTTTATGTACTTTCCTAAGTACATACATAATTTACTCCCAAGGAGTAGCTAATGTTAAGAGTAAATATGGTTCAACAAACAAATGAGGATTGTTTGCTATTTAAGGGGAGGATCAAGTGATCAAAACATTGATAAAAGACAAAGGAAAAGACTCAAGTTTTGACTGAGTGGAAGAAGGCAATGCTAAACCACTTCTTTATTTTCAACAAGATGACTCTGTGGATATTATTATAAGAAAGGAGGTTGGGTAGGGGTTGTGAGGGCTTAGTTGGGGGAGGCTTATTGGAGGAGCTGTGGTTTTAGTAGGGCTTTCTCCATGCCACTATGCCACCATTTCCATCATCATAGATTTTTCCAATCAATAGTATTTACTGAGTACCTACTGTGTGCAGAGCCCTGTACTAGACACTTGGGAGAGTACAATAAAATTAGTAAACATGATCCCTGCTCTCAAGAGCTTATAGTCTAGTGTGGGAGACAGAGTCGGGGTACCTTCCGCCATTCCTGGCCGAATACTCCAGTGACAGGGGAGAACCTACCCCATCCAGATGGGGAATTCCAGTCACCTTATTTTGAGTCCTCCCTTCTATGACTCACTGGACCTTCCCTATTTCTTCTGTTCCTCTGAAAGTTTGGGTGTCTGGGTGCTGTACTTGCTTGAAGAAATCAGTCTATCCGACAGTCAGTGGTATTTATTGGGCGCTTACTATATGCAGAACACTGTACTAAGAGCTTGGGAAAGTATAATACAACAGAGTTGGTAGACACGTTCCCTGCCCAAAACGAGCTTGAAGAATGGGCTCTTTACTAGTATTATGCTATATACCATATCTCTGTGTTGGGTGGGCAGATGGATTCATTTTCTATTAACTCTGATGTAGCATCTTTTTTAGCATTACTATTTTGCCCTATTGAATTCCGACTGGGCTAGGGCTGCAAAGGCAATCCCCTGATTTGTGGGAGCACATGAACAGAAGAGATTTCACATTTATGTGACAGCAAAAACCTAAACAGTCCAGAAGACAAAGAAAGGTCTTCCTGAAAACAAAAGCACTGAATTGGAGGCCTTTGAGAACTGACTTTCACATGGTGCTAGCAATCGGGGTGTTCTAAATAGTTTTTCCTTTGATTTTCACCAAGGTGACTCTTTGTTCTCATATGATGGGGTTTGTTTAAGTCAGAGGGCAGTTTTCAAAAACTTTGTTCTAATATTTTATCTTTATCCAGAGAGATAAGCTTTCGCAAGAGTTCAGTGAATTGTGCCTAAGGGTGACTTCCCACATCACTCTTTCTGGCAGCTGTTGTGGCTTCCTTGAAGGATTGAGCCAAAAATGTCCTTGCTGATGGTAAATCCAGCCACCTAATTTTAAAGCAGTCATTGCATTTCCTAGAATTGGTAGGATTGGCCCTTCTCTCCCTTTAGTATATCTCTTCACTTGGCCAAGGCCTGAACCCTTCCAAGTCTCATTTTGCATATTCTACAGTAATTGTTTGCTCTTTTTAGCATCTTTCTTGCCAGATCCATCACTTAATGGCATTTACAAAGCAAGTAGGAGAGAACAGGATAGTAGATAAACACAATCCCTAGCCTCTGCTTCCCAAGGTGAGATCTCCTGTCCTTCTTGGTAAATCTACTCTTGGTTACTACAGAGGAGTAATTCTGGGTGTACCTTCCCTTACTCATTTACCCCAGTAGAAGTGTTGGTAAGTATTCCAGAATCTCTCTATAGAAGCAATCTTATTTGGCTCAAATGCATTTAAGGGTCTGTGCAATTTGAGAGCCTGGAGCCAACTGTAAAAAAAAAAATCAGAAAAAAACCAACAACCCCCAAATAAGATAAAACCAAGTCTAGTGAGTTTCTGTGAGACAACAAAAGGCAAGTCTTATTCTCTCTATTTGTGGGACTCCAAAAAAGTGACGAGCAAAAGAGTTGTAATGGTATTTATTGAGCCCCTGCTGAGGGTAATGCACTATATTAAGTGCTCAAGAGAGCAACAATAGTAATAATTATTATTATAATAGTTGTGGTATTTAACAAATACCAGACTGAGCCCCCTCCTTCCTCTCCCCCTTGTCCCCCTCTCTATCCCCCCGTCTTACCTCTTTCCCTTCCCCACAGCACCTATATATATGTATATATGTTTGTACATATTTATTACTCTATTTTATTTGTACATATCTATTCTATTTATTTTATTTTGTTAATATGTTTGGTTTTGTTCTCTGTCTCCCCCTTCTAGACTGTGAGCCCACTGTTGGGTAGGGACTGTCTCTATATGTTGCCAACTTGTACTTCCCAAGCGCTTAATACAGTGCTGTGCACACAGTAAGTGCTCAATAAATACGATTGATTGATTGATTGATTAAATGCTTATTATGCGCCAAGCACCATACTAAGTGCTAGGATAGATACAAGATAAACAGATCAGATTCAGTCCATGTCACAATGGGCTCACAGCCTAAAGGGGAGAAAGAACAGGTACTGAATCCCCATTTTATAGATGAGGAAACTGAGGCACAGAAAAGTGAAGTGACTAGCCCAAGGTCATATAACAGGCAAGGGGCGGAATAGGGATTAGAACCCAGGTCCCCTGACTCTCTGGTCTGTGCTCGTTCCACTAAGCCACACCGCACATGCTCTTATTTTTATTGATTTCTTTGGAATTATTATGATACCTGCTAATGAAGTGGAGTTTACAGAATAGGATTCTGAAGTGGGTTAGGGACAGGTGGGCAAAATATGACCCCAGGGCTCACCGATCAACTTAATCAGGCCAGCAGGTCAGACTCAGCATGCCTTCAAGCCACCCTGGGATTTAGTTAGCTACTCAATCAATCAATCGTATTTATTGAGCGCTTACTATGTGCAGAGCACTGTACTAAGCGCTTGGGAAGTACAAATTGGCATCACAGCTACTCCCCAGCACGCCTTGAGAAGGTTGCTGCCTGTATCCCTTGGTTGGCTTGGAGTTACCCTGATGTCTGAGAGGATTTAACCTGTGCCTCTTCACCTACCTTAAAGGCATTTAAGAGCTCTTTCAGCCAAATTAATTGTCCCCTTCTGGATTAGGTGCCGAGCAGGACTTGTGCTTGGCAATCTGCTGCCACTACTAAGCTTCCCCCAGCCAAGATGAGGTGTGCCACCCCTTCGTGGACAAAGGCAAGTCACCCTCACCATCAAGGAGGAAACAGAGTGTGAAAAGGAAGGGATCCATGGCATGGGGATGCATTGACGATGCTACGCTGTGGCTGTTCCCAGAATCCTCCCTCCCCGTCTTTAGTGGTTTTTGCCTCCCACCCTGTTAGCTAAGGGTGGTGGCTGTCAGGAGAGGAGTGGGTGTGCAGTGGAAAGGGAGAAAAAGATGCTGTCCACATAATAATAATTCTGGTATTTGTTAGCCCCTTACTCTGTGTTAAGCACTAGGGCAAATGCAAGCGAATTAAGTTGGACGCGGTCCCTGTCCCACGTGAGACTCATAGTCTCAATCTCCATTTCAAAGATGAGGTAACTGGTGACTTGCCCAAGGTCACACAGCAGACAAGCGGCAGAGCCGGGATTAGAACCCATGACCTTCTGACTTCCAGATCCACTACATCTTGATGCTTCCATCAGCACATCAGCACACTCATCTACTCCTGTATCCTTCCATCGCTTTTTTTATAGTATTTGTTAAGTGCTAACTATGTGCCAGGCGTTGTTCGAAGCGCTGGGGTAGATACAAGCTAATCAGGTCGGACACAGTCTGTGTCCCGCATGCGGCTCACAGTCTTATTCCCCATTATGTATATATCTGTAACTTTATTTGTATTGATGTCTGTCTTCCCCCCCCTTCTAGACTGTAAACTCGTTGTGGGTAGGGAATGTGACCGTTTATTGTTATACTGTACTCTCCCAAGCACCTTGTACAGTGCTCTGCAAATGGTAAGTGCTCAATAAATATGATTGAATGAATGAATGAACTTTACAGATGCAGTAACCGAGGCCCAGAGAAGTGAAGTGACTTACCCAAGGTCACACAGCAAGCAAGTGGCAGAACCAGGATTAGAATGCGGGTCTTTCTGACTATCAGGCCCGTGCTCTATTCAGTAGGCCATGCTGCTCCTTTGAACATCCGGTGTCCACACCATCCCTTCTCTTATGTAGCAGCAAGAGAAAGGAAAGGGCACCAGGTTTCTCCCACGAGCACAGTGGCACCTAGGTGTGGTTGACTCCAATCCCCAACAGTGCAGCTGATTCCTCTGGCCATAAGGGAAATGTTTTAATGAATTTGAGAGAGTCTGACTCTGACAACCAGCAGTGGCATATGCGACAGGAAGGAAAGATGTGGTCACATCTGTGCCTGTGAAATCAGAGTCATGATCTCAGATGTAAGACATGATTGTCTCTCTCCCAGCTCAAAAACAATTCTCTGCAACATATTCAAGTGGGGCAAAGAGAGGTAATAATGGTGATATTATTATTATTAGGAGGCCTTCCCAGACTGAGCCCCTTCCTTCCTCTCCCCCTCGTCCCCCTCTCCATCCCCCCATCTTACCTCCTTCCCTTCCCCACAGCACCTGTATATATGTTTGTACATATTTATTACTCTATTTATTTATTTATTTATTTTACTTGTACATATCTATTCTATTTATTTTATTTTGTTAGTATGTTTGGTTTTGTTCTCTGTCTCCCCCTTTTAGACTGTGAGCCCACTGTTGGGTAGGGACTGTCTCTATATGTTGCCAATTTGTACTTCCCAAGCACTTAGTACAGTGCTCTGCACATAGTAAGCGCTCAATAAATACGATTGATTGATTGATTGATTGATTGATATTTGTTAAGCACTTACTGTGTGCCAAGCACGGTACTAGTCACAAGTTAATCAACTTCGACCTAGTCCCCGTCCCACATTGGGTTCCCGGTCTAAGCAGTAGCTTAGAGCTTGGAGAAGCAGCGTGGCTCAGTGGAAAGAGCCCGGGCCTGGGACTCAGAGGTCATGGGTTCTTCTCCCGCTTCTGTGACTTGTCAGCTGTGTGACTTTGGGCAAGTCACTGAACTTCTCTGGGCATCAGTTTCCTTATCTGTAAAAGGGGGATGAAGTCTGTGAGCCCTACGTGGGGCACCCTGATTACCTTGTATCTACCCCAGCACTTAGAACAGTGCTTTCCACATAGTGAGCACTTAACATATGGCATCGTTATTATTAATATTATTATCATTAAGCAGGGGGGACAACAAGTATTCAATCCCCATTTTAAAGGTGAGGCAACTGAGGCCCAGGGAAGTTAAGTGACTTGCCCAGGTTCACACAGCAGGCAAGTGGCAGAGCTGGGATTAGAACCCACGTCCTCTGACTCCCGGGTACGTGCTTTATCCACTAAGCAACACTACTTCTCTGAAGAGATCTTTACTTATCTAATTCTGGTTACCAACCTAAAAGAAACAGCTCCCAGAGCAGAGGCAGGAAGGCTGATGAGGGACAGATCTTTGGACACCTGGGTCTCTTACCTCCCCCAAGCCTCACACTCAGCTGGAGAGAGACCCCAATCTGCCCCCACCTGCTCCCCACCCCCCAAACCCACACCTCACCAGTTTTCCTGGACCAACTCGCCCTCTGGCCCTTCTGCCGCTTCTCAGGGGAGCAACGGGATCAGTAACAACCACGTCAAACAGTATTTATTGAGTATGTCTAGCGTGCAGAGCACTATACTAAGTGCTTGGAGGACATAGAAAAGACATAAAAGATAAATCCCTGCTCTAATGGCAGAAGCAGTAGATGTAATTTGACCAGTATACAATAGCTACGGGGAGAGACTAGATATAAAAATCATAATAATCAACTACAGTATTTATTGAGCACTTTCTGGGTGCAGAGCACTGTACTAAGAGCTTGGGAGAGAAGCAGCATGGCTTAGTGGAAAGAGCACGGGCTTCGGAGTCAGAGGTTGTGGGTTCTAATCCCGGCTCTGCCACTTATTAGCTGTGATTTTGGGCAAATCTGTGCCTCAGTTACCTCATTTGTAAAATGGGGATTAAGACTGTGAGCCCCACATAAGACAACCTGATTACCTTATATCTACCCCACCACTTAGAACAGTGCTTGGCACATAGTAAGCACTTCACAAATACCATCATTATTATTACAATGCACTTGAGTTCCCTGTCTACAAAGAGGATTTACTTGGATTTACACCCTTCATTCACCCCTTCCTCAACGTCATATCACTTACTGTCTTGTCTTATGCTGTCAAGTCTTCTCTGACCCATAGCGACTCCATGGACACATCTCTTCCAGAATGCCCCACCTCCACCTGCAATTGTTCTGGTAGGGTATCCATAGAGCGTTCTTGGTAAAAACACAGAAGTGGTTTACCCTTGCCTTCATCGACACAGTAATAATAATAATGATGATGATGGTATTTGTTAAGCACTTACTATGTGCCAAGCACTGTTCTAAGTGCTGGGGTAGACACAAGATAATCAGGTTGTCCCCCATGGAGCTCACAATCTTAATCCCCATTTTACAGATGAGGGAACTAAGGCATAGTGACTTGCCCAAGGTCACACAGCAGGCACGTGGCAGAGCCGGGATCAGAACCCATGACCTCTGACTCCCAATCCCGTGCTCTTTCCACTGAACAACGCTTAAGACTCCGCCTTTGACTCTATCCCATGCTGCTGCTGCCCAGCATAGGTGAGTTTTGCCTTGTAGCAGATGGCCGTCCACTTGCTAGCCACTGCCCACACTACAAATATAATGAGCATGCCTCTGTTTGACTCCTCTGCTTGACTCTCCCTCCTGTAGCCGAGACTAGTAGAGTACTAGAAACTCTCCAGCTGCAATTCTGAGAGGGGGCATAAACATCTTTAGCTCAATACAATTAAGTATGGAACCTTCAACCCTATATCCATCCTGTTATACTAAAATTGCTTTATTTTGCTTTCTATTCTGGGCTGTCTGTCTTAAGCTCATGGGAATATCTGTTTATTGTTATATTGTGTTCCCCAAGTGCTTAGTAGGCGTGATTAAATGACCGACTGACTAAAGGTTTTTGTTATTTCACCTGAACTTAGTTTACATAAACATTGAGTTCAAGGAAAGTATGAGTCTTTGAACAACAGGAGGCTGTGGACCTTGAGCATGCCTGTACCATAATATTAGCAAATTAAAGCCACAGCTCTGTATGAAATAAAAATAAATTTGTGTGCAATTGAGCTTTCAAATTGACTGGGCTTGTCAAATAATTAAGCACACCAAGGATGTGGAATATTTACATCTCTAATCATTCATTGAGAAAACAACAAAAAAGCCTAGTATGTTTAAAAAAATCCATAATTTATTTATATTAATGTCTGTCACCCCCTCTAGACTGTAAGCTCTTTGTGGACAGGGAACTTGTCTACCAGAGAAGCAGTGTAGCTTAGTGGATAGAGCATGGACCTGGGAGAAAGAAGGACCTGGGTTCTAATCCTGGCTCTGCTACATGTCTGCTGTGTGACCCTGGGCAAGTCATTTCACTTCTTTGGGCCTCAGGTACCTCATCTGTGAGATAGGGATTAAGACTGTGAACCCCATGTGGGACTGTGTCCAACCTGATTAACTTGTATCTACCCCCAGCACTTAGAACAGTGCTTGACACATAGTAAGCTTAATGAGTACTATTATAATTATTATTATAATTATTGTTATTACTAACTGGTTAGGAACTCCTGGTGCAAGCGCAGGAGTTTCTGACAAGCATCCAGCCTCCTCTATGCCTATAGTTGATGCATTTTCATCTTGTGATGGGCTTCCTCCCTAAATGCGATTACTGGATTGGTGGACTGCCTGCCCGGTTTTCTTCATAAATAATTTGAAAACTGGATCATATTCCCAATTAGCAGATGATGATGGGAGGGCATGGGGAAAAGGAATAGGACTCTTTTGACCTCTATCTAGGAAGTGGGTTCAGAAAACAGGGCTCAAGAAAAGGTCAGGATCTCTTCCCTTGCACTCCCTTTAAAGGTCAAATATCCCTTGCAAAATCCATTCTTCTCTGGTCTTTAGGTCAGGGTTTATTTTCTCTTTCTTCATCACAGTTAATTTCTCTGAGCTCCTGAAATTCCCCATCCACCTCCGACTTCATTTCTTCTTGGTGAATCATGTGTGGCATGAGTTACTGAGGTACATAGGGTTTGGATCCTCTGCCATGGCCTTGTTTGTTCAAGGATACAGTCCCTTAACTTCCCGTACTCAGTTTTCTCGGGTGAAAAATGGAGATAGAAATGCCGATCTCTTTCAGAAGAATAACTCTAGAGAGCGTGGCAAACGTGAATGGCAAACGTTATAGGGCTTTCTGAATGCATTACTGCTTCAGCATGCAATCAGCAACACTAAACTCATACATACAGTGTCACTGTCAGTATGGTCCTCCTCCACCTGAAGTACAGCTCTTTTGCCTTAGTAATTAAGGAATGGCTAGGAGAGCTAGAAAAAATTAAAGGAGTAGCTCATAGTTAGAAAAGAATGGATAATCTTTCAGCAACCGTAGCAACCAGGAGTTCTGCTCCTTGTGGGCAGGGATCACCTGTACCTACTCTGTTGTCTTGGGCTCTCCCAAGTACTTAGTATAGTGATCTGCCCATAAGTGCTCAATAAATATCATTGATCAATTGATTGTTTGCCCCATCTCTAATGGATTTTAATTACCACTTAACTGGCCAAAACCCATGCCACACACAGACACACATATACCCCACATGACACCTAGACAGCAATGGACCACACAGGCTCACGTACAGAGTAGGGACAGAAGCTGACAGGACAAATAGATACAGACATAAATCGTGACCTGCTCACCCATTTAAGGATGGGGACATGAAGACACAAAGACAGTGACACGCATACAAATAAGCAGACGTACACACACTCAGACAGTGACATAGACACAAAAATGACTATTTGACAGAGATGGAGTCAGGAGAGAAGAAGTGGTACTCCTTTGAGCCAATGACTGTGAACCCAATAAGGGACAGGGACAATGTTTGATCTGATATCGTGTGTCTACTCCAGTACTTAGTATAGTGCTTGGCACATAGTATGTGCATAACAAATACCACCATTACTCTTATTATTATTATATTATTATTATTGGAGAAGCAGCATGGCTCAGTGGAAAGAGCCCGGACTTTGGAGTCAGAGGTCATGGGTTCAAATCCTGGCTCTGCTAAGTGTCCGCTGTATGACTTTGGGCAAGTCACTTCACTTCTCTGGGCCTCAGTCCCCTCATCTGTAAGATGGGGATTAAGATTGTGAGCCCCACGTGGGACAACCTGATCGCCTTGTATCCCCCCAGTGCTTAGAACAGTGCTTTGCACATAGTAAGCGCTTAACAAATACCAACATCATCATTATTATTATTATTATCCTCTGACGGGAATGGGTATGGGGGTGGAGGGGTTTGGCTCCAGCCACAGTGGAAGTTTTGACCTCTGTGATGGCAATGGTAGAGAGGAGGCATTGGGAAGAGCAGGTCATCATGCCCCATCCCCAAATCTCCATTTTATTTGAAGGATCAAGGGCTGTGACTGGGGAGGAAGTGGGGGACCGCATGGGGCCCACCTCTTCTCCCCAAAGATCCCCGATGATGTAGTGGACCTGGGTTCTAATCCTGACTCTGCCACTTGTCTGTTGTGTGACCTTGGGTAAGTCACTTAACTTCTCTGGACCTCAGTTACTTCATCGGGAAAATAGGGATTAAGACTATGAGAAGCAGCATGGCTCAGTGGAAAGAGCGCGGGCTTGGGAATCAGAGGTCGTGGGTTCTAATCCCGGCTCTGCCACTTATGAGCTGTGTGACTTTGGGCAAGTCATTTAACTTCTCTGTGCCTCAGTTACCTCATCTGGAAAATGGGGATTAAGACTGTGAGCCCCATGTGGGACAACCTGAATACCTTGTATCTCCCTCAGTGTTTCAAACAGTGCTTGGCACATAGTAAATAACTTAATACCAAAATTATTATGAGAAGCAGCGTGGCTCAGTGGAAATGAGCATGGGCTTTGGAGTCAGAGGTCATGGGTTCAAATCCCTGCTCCGCCAATTGCCAGCTGTGTGACTTTGGGCAAGTCACTTAACTTCTCTATGCCTCAGTTACCTCATCTGTAAAATGGGGATTAAGACTCTGAGCCCCCTGTGGGACAACCTGATCACCTTGTAACCTCCCCAGCACTTAGAACAGTGCTTTGCACATAGTAAGTGCTTAATAAAAATGCCATTATTATTATTATTATTATGTGGGACAGGGACTGCATCCGACCTGATAAGCTTTTATCTATCCCAGTGCTTAGAACAGTGCTTGACACATAGTAAGCACTTAACAAATATTATTATTCTCATTCTCTCTGCCTGAACCTCCCACCACCACATGTTTGTTTCTGTTCTCCCCCTGTTCTATTCATTCATTCATTCATTCAATCGTATTTATTGAGCACTTACTATGTTCTAACACTTGTTTTCTCCCTGCCACTGCACTGGGGCATTGGCCATGGGGCTTAGGTCAGTAGAGAAGATTAAATTTAGCAGTTTATGACAGAGCCTTCGAAATTCATCCTCTAATTTATCTTTTACCCGGACAGGACAGGGAATATCTCTGGGTCATTGAATCTAGGCTGTGCAAGCAGTTGCATCAGGATATGTCAAATGGAGCTCTTTAGAGCAATAGAGTCTATAATTGGACAGTGGTTCTTTGTACTATTAATCTTTCATGCTGAGTACACTCAACACGCTAGGCTTAGTACTTAATGTCTAAATATACAGGATCCTCTGTCTAAAAGATTTAGGGTTAGGGATTGCATACTTTGTGCAGTATTCTGAATGAATGAGTTGGAATGGCACAAACACAGGTAAATGTGTTTTCTTCAGGCTCTTAGGACTTTAAATACATGGCCTGGGTCTGCAACTTCTTTATAATATATAGCATTTAAAGGACACAGAATAAATTCATGATTTTTTAATGATATTTGTTAAGCACTTACTATGCGCCAGGCATTGTACTAAACTCTGGGGTAGATAGAAGCTAATCAGGTTGAACACAGTTCATGTCCCACATGGGGCTCACAGTTTTAATCCCCATTTTACAGATGAGGGAGTGAGGCACAGAAAAGTTAAGTGACTTGCCCAAGGTCACACAGCAGGCAAGTGGCAGAGCTGGGATTAGAACCCAGGTCCTTCTGATTCCTATGCTCATGCGCTAACCACTAGGACATGCTACTTCTTTGTTGCAGAGGTAACAACCCTGAACAAGAGTTTATACCATATATACATACGGTTAAGTTAATGTACATTGAACAGCAAACTTAAAGAACTTGACAAATCCATCTATAGCTGAAAAATGTTAAGCGCTTTAGCAGTCACTTTTTCAAGATTTTACATTTATCCTTGCAATTATATAAAAAATAGCATGCAAATCAGTTTTAAAAAAGATGACTAAATGACACAATCAGAAAATGCTATTTAAAGAATAATTTCTTCTCACTAATGAAAGTTCTTAAACTAATAAGACAGTTTTGAGAGTATTACAGGAAACAGACTTTTTAAAGAGCATGCAAATGAAACAAAAGCCCTGTTTTTATTAATTAATAGCTCTGGCACCACGAACTTATAAAAAGTAGAACACATCTGACAGAGCTCCTCAAATCTGTCACCATGACAACAGTGGCTCTACTTGATCATCCGTGATGACAGCAAATATTCATTAAAAAGGCAGCGATCTATTTGGGCCATACTGTGATCTCCAAAGGTGAAAGACTGATGAACATTCTCTTGTAAAAGAGGCATTAGATTTGATCACAGCTGGATGACTTACTTAGGTAAGTCCTGTTTTGAGCTGCTTCATCTCTGTAAAAAAAAAAAAAAGCTTGGCCACTAAATTGAAATCTGCTGCTCTACAGTATGAGCCAGGAACCTGGATACCAGGGAAGGTGCTCAGACCTTGAACAAGGCAAATCCAGGAGGAAGGAAGTTCAGAATCGTTGGGCTCGAATGATTGTATTCTAGTTTCTTTGTCCCGGATGTACAGAAATGCTCATTACTTCAGTATTTCCCTTTTTGGGGGGCAGGGGTGAGGGTGGGGATCAAGAGAGGGTAATCTCAGGATATTACCCTGTAGAATAATAGGGCCAGTTGATCTCACTCAGTCAACTAGTTTTCTCCCTCTCCCCTTTAGCCGAGGCTGGGACTGCCTCTATGAAAAACCGAAGCAGAGACACAGAAAAAAATGGGATTATCGTGAAATCAGAATCTGGTCAGATGGCTTGGCTTATGTAGAATTATATTTGATTAGGATTGGTTCCACAGAGCTGATTTCATAAAGCAAGATAAACATCAAGTAAATCCGGTTCCAGATTCACCTTGAGCAGCCTGAAAGACACTATCTTTCTACTTCATAGGGTTCACAGGTGAATTGGTCCTCTCTAGACTTCTTTTCTTTTTACCCTGCTCTTTGCTCTGGTAATTGCAGTTCACATTTCTAACTCTCCTTTAGCCCCTTGAAAAATATTAATTTTGAAGACAGTCCAGAAACTAAAACAGGAAATCTCAAAAGAAAACAAGGTCAGGTCAATAGCCAGTTAAACTTTTCATTTAAATTCTAGATAAATTAAGGGCAGAAGCCAAATCCTCACCCCAGAAAATTGCCCCCAAATAGGGCTTATCATTCCTCAGGAAATTAGTATCTTTGAATCTTAAATGAGGATCCATGTTAGATGGCTCATCACACTGCCTTCCCTCAAATTTCTTGTGCTCTGTGGGTTCTTTTGATGCTGCAGAATGCTAACTCCACCTCTTCATTTTATAAACAGGAATATCACTATAAATCTATAACTGAAAAATATACTACTAATGGTTTCCACAAAGTACAGGTAGAGTTAGGGAGGGGAAAAGGATGAGCGATGAAAAGGGCGCATCACTTCTGGATGAGGCAAGTGCCCCATCCTGATACACATGGCTTGTCCCACCTGTCAAACATGTACACTCCACCCTTTTCCCTCCCTGTCTCTGCCCCGCCAGCTCCCACTCTCGTTACCCACACAGCTGCCATGTATTCCTCCTCCACACTCTCGAACACATTCCCCTATCTCTACAGCCCCCCTCTCTCCCCTCCCCATCCCTCCGGGCTCTCTATGTCCCCAGTACTGGACCCAGCCAATGCAGCTAGTTTTGGAAGCTTGTCCTGCTGCTGCTCTCCCCCCACCCCGAGGACAAATTGAAAAAAAACCAACCTTTAGGGTGGGACAAAGCACAGAAGTGGGTCCAATTTAGCCTGGGATCAGAGGAAGGGGGAATCGGGGCTGGCTTTAGATGGTAAGCAAATTTAGCCATTGCCTTACGGTGCTGCGTGGTGGGGATGGCTTCACAACACCTTCCAAAGATGTCGGCGTGGTTTCATCCCATTCAGTACTAGCGGTGGGAAGCATGTGATCCATTACTGAGGGGATAAGTCAGGGTCTTGGAGCTGAACTGCCTAAAGCAGTAGGTCCAGGGGTTACCACAAGAATAATGTGAGTGCCGGGGGCGAGGACGGTACTGTATATATGTATATATGTTTGTACATATTTATTACTCCATTTTATTTGTACATATTTATTCTATTTATTATATTTTTGTTAATATGTTTTGTTCTGTTCTCTGTCTCCCCCTTCTAGGCTGTGAGCCCACTGTTGGGTAGGGATCGTCTCTATATGTTGCCAACTTGTACTTCCCAAGCGCTTAGTACAGTGCTCTGCACACAGTAAGCGCTCAATAAATACAACTGAATGAATGAATGAATGACAGTAAACATGGTGGTGGGGGTGGCTGTGGAGAAACACTCTTCTGCAAAAGATTGTGTATGATGTCACTACACTATGTTGCAAGCTCACAGAGAATGAGGTGATGGTGCCATGAAGAATGTCGAGGTGTTTCTTTTGGCCTTGCTTCCGGAGCTGGCTCTGGGTAGGAAGGAATCATAAGCATAACAGGAGGGAATCATAGGCATAAGAGGAGGAATCAAGCTTGGGGGCCATGGGGCATGGCTCATGGTTGCCAAAGGACAGACGTCTCAAAGAATTGCAAGGAAGGCAAGGCAAACGAGATAGGAAGTTGGAGGGAAGGTGGGGGGAGTTTGTGTGTTTGACAGGTGGGACGATGCATCTCTGTCACGGTGGGGATGCCACATGCAATTTGCTTCAGCTGGAAGTGAAATTTGCCTCACTATCACGGACTAGGGTCCAGCAGGGTAAAAATAGTTCTCCCTCCACCTCAATGTGCTTCAACCTGTCATGTGTGAATCAGTCATCCCTAGTCAATGTACTTCAAATTTTCTCACCCCAAATCAAGTTTCTTCCTTTTCCCCCAAAGAAAGGAAAGAAAAAATAAGATGTACACCCACCCATACACTGTTTACAGTCTAATAGAAGCTATTAGCAATTGCAGGTCCCGAAAGGAGTCTTGTTCCATTAAGGTGTGAAGTTTATTGATAATTTTGGCCTCATTAATCGCGAAGTGGTAATGCTTCTTGGTGAATGACAATCTCCATTACACTAGGAAAAGTAATGTGTGGAAAGACTCCGAGTTGGAGATTGAGGGAGGGAGGGAAGATCATGTAACACAAAAATTAAAACACAAAATTGCTATAGTTCAAAGATAGTGAATAATAATATACCTGATAAGTGAATTTAAATTGCCCCAAAGGGACAGAAGACCAATGCCCCTATGTAGTCATTGGCAAAATAGTACCAGTTTATTAATTCTCTAACTTTTCCCTAGCCCACCACCCCGAGTGCTTACTATATATAGCTGCATCCTAACTTTACATTTCACAGAAATATTTTTCATGGGAAGTATGTCCACATAAGTGGAAGTTTTTCAGCTGCTGGAATGTTAATGATAGCTGCATGCCTGCAGAAATCGAAGAACAGAGCCAGCCATTTTCTGGATAGGCTTTCTCCAAGACGGACTCAGTTATTACCTAAGAGGGCCAACATCTCTCCCATATTGCAGAGCCCACTGTTGGGTAGGGACTGTCTCTATATGTTGCCAACTTGTACTTCCCAAGCGCTTAGTACAGTGCTCTGCACACAGTAAGTACTCAGTAAATACGATTGATTGATTGATTGATTGATTGCAGTGGGACCTAAGCTAAGTAAATACAAAACATGCTTCAGTTGAGGAGTGTACTTTCACACATTATAAGGGATAAGAGCCACTGGGGTTCAGTGGGAAGTGGGCTGATCGGGTTAGTCAGGGCAATGCCAATTCTGAAACATGTTTATATTTCTCTATGATCTCTCCGGGGCTTCTACAAGAATACAGGATGGCACTGGATAAACCAGGACATCTGGTCAGCCTAATAGATAGCACTGATTAATTTGTGTCACTTATTGAAAAACCAGCCTGAATAAAGTAGCCGTCATGATGGGGAGCTGTCATTATGGCAAATAATAACAACAATAAAAATTGTGGTCTTTGTTGAATGCTTACTAGGTGCCATGTCCTGAGGTGTTACTAGGTGCCATGTCCATTTCCTCTTCCTTTCATTCTTCCTGCAAGTGTGAGCAGGAGGGAATGGAATTTTGAATGTTTGTTAGCCTGTGCCCATTAGAGAATGTAATTTTTGATTTTTGTATTCCGGCCAGCAAACATATCCAATTTCCATCTAGGTTGGATTCTTTCCCTCCTTTCTCTGTCCCTTTTCCTTACTTTATGTAATTCACAATTTCTCATTCTTCTCCTTTTCCACTATATCCCTCTTCCCCTGACTCTCAACTCTTTTTTTCTCCTCTTCCCATTAACTGGTCTCTTTACTTATCTTGGAGGCAAGATAATCAGATCAGAAATAATTTCTGGCCCACCTGGGGCTCACAGTCTGGGGGGCAACTAGGAAGAACAGGCATTTAATCCTCCTTTTACAGATGAGGAAACTGAGATGCATAGAAATGAAGTGACTTGTCCAAGGTCCCACAGCACACAAGTAGCAGAGTCAGGATTAGAACCCAGCTCCTCTGACACTCAGGCCTGAGCCCTTTCCACTAGGCCATGCTGCTACTCTGTCATATTTTTTCATTTGCATGTTCTCAATGGCTCTGGAATCCATGGCAGCATCTGCTAGGGGCAAAACCTACACTCTGCTCATTTCTCAAGAAATCCTGCAATTCCCTGTTTCTTAAGGGTGCAAATGTTGTCCAGCTCTTTTTTTCACTCAAATTAAAGGGATTGGCACATTTAAGGGCTGGCTTAAAGAGTTACGGTTCAATCTGGTACACATAGTAGCGTGGCTCAGTGGAAAAAGCATGGGCTTGGGAGTCCTGAGGTCATGGGTTCTAATCCTGGCTCCTCCACTTGTCAGCTGTGTGACTTTGGGCAAGTCACTTAACTTCTCTGCGCCTCAGTTATCTCATGTGTAAAATGGGGATTAAGACTGTGAGCCCCACGTGGGACAACCTGATTACCTTGTATCCCTCCCAGCGCTTCGAACAGTGCTTGGCACATAGTAAGCGCTTAACAAATGCCATCATTATTATTATAATGAATTTGGGGCTGTTGATTTCATTCTTCTATATGCCTCCTAATCCACCTGGGAATTGGCCTGATTGACATTGCTCCCCAAGGGGTCCTGGAGCCTCTGGGTGGCTCCCCTTACTTCGGTGACATTCCCTGAAGTACCCTGGAATTTCATTGCAATGGGGGTGGCGGGGAATGGACAGAGCAGAAGCTAGAAAAGCCTCAAATGCTGTCGATCAAGTGAATGGGTAGATATCTGTGTACTCTGGGGCAAGCCTGGTCATATCTGGCTCTAAAATGGTCTAGTGGAAAGAGCACAGGTTTGAGACTCAGGACATGTGGGCTCTTGTCCCCCTTCGGCCACAGGCCTGCAATCAGTCAATGGTATTTATTGAATGCTTACAGTGTGCAGAGCCTGAAGCAGAACTACTTACCCCCTCCGTGCATCCATTTCCTCTGTCATAAAAGGGGGATAATAATAACCATCTCTCCTCACTTCACAGGGCTGTTGCAAGGATTAAATGAGATAATTGGCGTGATGGCCCTTAGGAGGAAATAAAGAGGGGGACACAAATTTGAGGTATTATTATTAAATATCATTATTAAAGACATTTTTTCCTGTTTACTCAGCACTCTCCCCTCTACCTTGCTTTGAAGCCAAGAGTTAGATTGGTCCCATGAAGATTCAGGTTGGAAAGGAGTTTTCAGTAGAAAATCCTCCCTCTAGATGCATGCCGTGCAGGTGAGATGCAGTGTAATTTCCAAATCTTAAACTGAACAGGAAATTGCATGAAGTAGTACTATATGCAAGACACTGAGCTCTGCCAAGGGTAAAACGTATACATTTATTTCAGTGAATTCCTAAAACAGTCTAGGCCATGACACGATGGCTGCAATCTCTTAATAGGTGAACAAAATGAATGAACCAGCATTTGACTATGATGACAATTCCATGGTTGATTTTTGACTTAGAGGAACAGCTTATTCATGAAAAAGCCAGTAACACCAAGGGAGCTATCCAGCTGGAAAGCCTAGTGTTTCATTCGAGTGGTGACCATTTCCTCTTCCTTTCATTCTTCCTGCAAGTGTGAGCAGGAGGGAAGAGTTTTAGGGATTGTTGGAATTTTGAATGTTTGTTAGCCTGTGCCCATTAGAGAATGGAATTTTTGATTTTTGTATTCCGGCCAGCAGACATATCCAATTTCCATCTAGGTTGGATTCTTTCCCTCCTTTCTCTGTCCCTTTTCCTTACTTTATGTAATTCATGATTTCTCGTTCTCCTCTTTTTCCTGGACCACTATATCCCTCTTCCCCGACTCTCAACTCTTTTTTTCTCCTCTTCCCATTAACTGGTCTCTTTACTTATTCAGCACTCTCTCTAGCCATGTATTCCTGTCCCTCTGTTTTTCCTTTCCTCGTGGTATCTCTTCTTATTATGGCCGAAAGATGTTAAAATGTGGCAGATAACTGCAGAAGTTAATTCTGCTGTTAAATGCTCTACGGAGTTGGAACAATAGCTGACGCTCTTTTTCCAGGTAGGTTGAGTCCCGTTTTTATGGAATCAACTCTCAAAATTTATATTTTCTCGAGTTGTTTAAGCAGCTTGCCCTGGTGGAAAGAGCATGGACCTGGAAGTCACGGGATGTGGGTTCTAATCCTGGCTCCGCCACTTGACTGCCGTGGGATCTTGGACAAAGTCACTTAACTTCAGTTTAGTTTCAGCCTCAGTTTCCTCATCTGTAAAATGGACTTTTTACAGATGGCGTAGTGGACTTTTTACAGAAGCAGCGTGGCCTAGTGGATAGAGCATGGGCCTGGGAGTCAGAAGCTTATGGGTTCTAAACCCAGCTCCACCACTTGTCTGCCATGTGACCTTGGGCAAGTCACTTCATCTGTAAAATGGGGATTGGGACTGTGAGTCCCACATGGGACAGGGACCGTGTCCAACCTGATTTTGCTTGTACCCATCCCAGTGCTTAGTACAGTGCCTTGCACATAATACTAAGGTACTTAACAGCTACCATAATTGTTATTTAAATCCCATTCTCTTCATCATCATCATCATCATCATCATCATCAATCGTATTTATTGAGCGCTTACTGTGTGCAGAGCACTGTACTCGGGATGTGGGTTCTAATCCTGGCTCTGCCACTTGACTGCCGTGGGATCTTGGACAAAGTCACTTAACTTCAGTTTAGTTTCAGCCTCAGTTTCCTCATCTGTAAAATGGACTTTTTACAGATGGCGTAGTGGACTTTTTACAGAAGCAGCGTGGCCTAGTGGATAGAGCATGGGCCTGGGAGTCAGAAGCTTATGGGTTCTAAACCCAGCTCCACCACTTGTCTGCCATGTGACCTTGGGCAAGTCACTTCATCTGTAAAATGGGGATTGGGACTGTGAGTCCCACATGGGACAGGGACCGTGTCCAACCTGATTTTGCTTGTACCCATCCCAGTGCTTAGTACAGTGCCTTGCACATAATACTAAGGTACTTAACAGCTACCATAATTGTTATTTAAATCCCATTCTCTTCATCATCATCATCATCATCATCATCAATCGTATTTATTGAGCGCTTACTGTGTGCAGAGCACTGTACTAAGTGCTTGGGAAGTACAAGTTGGCAACATATAGAGACAGTCCCTACCCAACAGTGGGCTCACAGTCTAAAAGAGGGAGACAGAGAACAGAACCAAACATACTAACAAAATAAAATAAATAGAATAGATATGTACAAGTAAAATAAATAAATAAATAGAGTAATAAATATGTACAAACATATATACATATATACAGGTGCTGTGGGGAAGGGAAGGAGGTAAGATGGGGGGGATGGAGAGGGGGGCAAGGGGGAGAGGAGGGAAGGGGCTCAGTCTGGGAAGGCCTTCTGGAGGAGGTGAGCTCTCAGTAGGGCCTTGAAGGGAGGAAGAGAGCTAGCTTGGCGGATGGGCAGAGGGAGGGCATTCCAGGCCCGGGGGATGATGTGGGCCGGGGGTCGATGGGGGGACAGGCGAGAACAAGGTACGGTGAGGAGATTGGCGGCAGAGGAGCGGAGGGTGCGGGCTGGGCTGTAGAAGGAGAGAAGGGAGGTGAGGTAGGAGGGGGCGAGGTGATGGAGAGCCTTGAAGCCCAGGGTGAGGAGTTTCTGCCTGATGCGCAGATTGATTGGTAGCCACTGGAGATTTTTGAGGAGGGGAGTAACATGCCCAGAGCGTTTCTGGACAAAGACAATCTGGGCAGCAGCATGAAGTATGGATTGAAGTGGGGAGAGACACGAGGATGGGAGATCAGAGAGAAGGCTGATGCAGTAGTCCAGACGGGATAGGATGAAAGCTTGAACGAGCAGGGTAGCGGTATGCATGGAGAGGAAAGGGCGGATCTTGGCAATGTTGCGGAGCTGAGACCGGCAGGTTTTGGTGACAGCTTGGATGTGAGGGGTGAATGAGAGAGCGGAGTCGAGGATGACACCAAGGTTGCAGGCTTGTGAGACGGGAGCGATGGTAGTGCCGTCAACAGAGAGGGGAAAGTCAGGGAGAGGGCAGGGTTTGGGAGGGAAGACAAGGAGTTCAGTCTTGGACATGTTGCGTTTTAGGTGGCGGGCAGACATCCAGATGGAGATGTCCCGAAGGCAGGAAGAGATGCGAGCCTGGAGGGAGGGAGAGAGAGCAGGGGCAGAGATGTAGATTTGGGTGTCATCAGCGTAGAGATGATGGTTGAAGCCGTGGGAGCGAATGAGGTCACCAAGGGAGTGAGTGTAGATAGAGAACA
Organism: Tachyglossus aculeatus; assembly: GCF_015852505.1. Classification (NCBI taxonomy): domain Eukaryota; kingdom Metazoa; phylum Chordata; class Mammalia; order Monotremata; family Tachyglossidae; genus Tachyglossus; species Tachyglossus aculeatus. The sequence goes on along the minus strand of NC_052098.1, from coordinate 25,952,462 downwards.
GAAGGGGACCAAGAACTGAACCTTGAGGAACCCCTACAGTAAGGGGATGGGAGGGGGAGGAGGAGCCTGCAAAAGAGACTGAGAATGAACTGCCGGAGATATAAGAGGAGTACCAGGAGAGGACGGAGTCTGTGAAGCCAAGGTTGGATAGTGTGTTGAGGAGAAGGGGGTGGTCCACAGTGTCAAAGGCAGCTGAGAGGTCGAGGAGGATTAGGATAGAGTATGAACCATTGGATTTGGCAAGCAGGAGGTCATTGGTGACCTTTGAGAGGGCAGTTTCCGTGGAATGTAGGGGACGGAAGCCAGATTGGAGGGGGTCGAGGAGAGAGTTGGCGTTGAGGAATTTGAGGCAGCGCGTGTAGACGGCTCGTTCAAGGAGCTTGGAAAGGAATGGTAGGAGGGAGATAGGGCGATAAATAGAAGGTGAGGTGGGGTCAAGAGAGGGTTTTTTTAGGATGGGAGAGAGGTGGGCATGTTTGAAGGCAGAGGGGAAGGAACCAGTGGAGAGTGAGCGGTTGAAGATGGGAGTTAAGGAGGGGAGAAGGGATGGAGCGAGAGATTTCTTTCCACTGTAACAGTGACATAGATCAACAACTTCCTCCCAACTTAGTTTTACCAAACCACATTCCTCTCTTCTTTCAAAACCCTCCTAAAAGGTCACTAGCTCTGGAAGGTATTCCCTGATTTATCTCCCACCTTCTCAGTTGTGCCACCCCACCTTCATGTATTTTTCTTTAAACTTTCTTCATTTATGTCTAGTCTAGTATTCTTAACTATAATCTGCCCAGTTCTGTAATGGAAGACATATTTTTGCAAAGCTTTGTTCTAAAGAAAACTCATGCTGTAGGAATAATTACAGTATCTGTTATGGGTAGATATAGGTAATCAGATCACACAAACCATTTCTGCAAAGCCACATGGGGCTTTGCATGTCCCAAAATTCAAGAGGAGAGGAGAGGAGGTATCTTATCCCTGATTTCCAGATGAGGAAACTGAGGATCAGAGGGGTTAAGTGACTTATCCAAGGTAACACAGCAGGTCAGGGGCAGAGCAGGGATTAGAACCTGGGCCTCCTGGCTCTTGTTCCTCATTCTCTCATAGGAGTCTATCCAAAATGCATGGTGAAAGCACACGTTATGGATGAACTGAGTATACGTTTGTTATTTGCAGTCCTTAGAATTATTTTCCTAAGAATGTAACATAAAAATGCCGTTTCTGACTCAGACCAATGATCTATCCAGCCCCACCTCAGACAGTGGCAGCAAGGTACTTGGAGGAACAGAACGATGGTTGCTCTCCTAGACATTCCTCTTAATGGCTAGGGATTTTATTGTCATCATCAGCGTTTACTGATTATCAATATTTACCATGTGCAGAAGCTCTGCTATTGGTTCAGTGGAACTGGCTTTCTAGTCCCAGTTCTACCTGTAGCTGGCTAATGTGGATTGCACATGTATTTCTCTAAGTGCTTCAGCTCTATTCACCTGCTCGCCCATTGAGCTCCATGGCCCAGTGGAAACCTGACTGGCAGGACTTAGAGGGTGTGAGTGGCACTGAGCGAACCCTTAACATTAGAATCTATTCCTCTGGACTGAGGCTCATCCATCATTCCTGATAGGAGACTCCTTCACTACAAACAGAGCACTGTATGGTTGGGAGCATATGATAACCATGGAAGACACAATCTCTGTCCTTGAGGGTCTTACATTCTAATGAGGGAGACAGGCAGACCGAGGTAGTATACATATAGAGAACTGTACTTGCGTGGTTTGACGATGAAGCTGCCTGTGGGAAGCCTGTATCTTTGAACTGGAGTGTCTTTGAGGGGTAATCTCTTGCCCCTTTTGTCCACAAAAATAAAGTAGGCACCTTTGCTGGCTCCTTGCTCACTGCTCAAACACCACTGGTTAAAAGGGGATAGGTATGTCACACTGTCAGAAGCCATGTGCTTCTAAGCCCTCATTTCCCCTACTCCCTTTACCTTCTGTATATCACCTGTGCGTGTGGATCTGTATATTTTAAGCAATTGATATTCACCCCACCCTCAAACCCTCAGCACTTATGTACGTACTTGTAATTTATTTTAATATCTGTCTCCCCCTCTAGACTGTAAACTTCGTGTGGGCAGGGAATGTCTACCAATTCTGTGCTTAGTACAGTGCTCTGTACAGAGTAAGCACTCAAAAATATCACTGATTGATTGATTGATTGAATGAGTTGAATGGATGTATAAAAGGGAGAAGTTTTCAGCTTTGTGTTGCTGCTGGTATCAGCCTGTGTGAGATTAAAGGGCACTAAAGACTTCATACGGAGTGTGGCTTTTTTCTGTCTTGCTTAGGTAGTGTGGATGTCATGGATTGGGTCTCCCCCAGTGTGGGTGGTCTAACCCAGAGGGAAGCCTGCTGCTAGCCACCTCCCATGGGGTCATTACTGCCCAATTGGTTTGGTAGCATTACTTCTTATCAATCAATCAATGGTATTTATTGAGCACTTAATGTGTACAAAACATACACCAGAAAGTGCCATACACCAGACTTGGTCGACGTGATCTCTGCCCACAAAGAGCTTACAGTCATGAGTCCCTCTTGGGACTACTGTTATTTTTGATCTGCATGATTTCCTGTGGTAACAAATTCCATATGTTTTCTACCTACTGTGTGAAGAAGATCATGACCTTATGGTTGGATTTAGCACAGCCCTGTTCCAAAAATGGCATCGGATAGAACAGTGCTTTACACATAGTAAGCGCTTAACAAATACCATCATTATTATTATCAGGGCATGAGCCAGTAGCTCTTGGTAGTGAAAGGCTCTGCCAATTGCTTGCTGTGTGACCTTGGGCAAGTCACTTAACTTTTCCATGCCTCAGTTACCTCATCTGTAAAATGAGGATTCAATCCTCCTCCCCCCAATATAGACTGTAAGCTCCATGCGGAACAGGGACTGTGCCCAGCCTGATTAACTTGTATCTACCCCAACGCTTAGAACAGTATTTGACAAATAGTGAGCACTTAAATATCATTTTTTTAAAAAAGTCTTCAGAAACATTGACTTCAGTGGTGTTTCCAGGGCTCACACAAAGATTCCCAAACACCAGTGGTCTGTGGACCACACTTGGGGAAAAATCACTATAATGACCAGCAACAATGCAGACATCAATTTGGAGTGGGAACAGCATTGTGGCCAGCAGTGTGCTAATTGATGGCAGTGACCTGCAGGTGTTAATAAACCTCCCTAAACATTTTACCTACTGAGGCCTACACCTGCCAGCAACGGAGGCCCGGAGGGGAAGACTCTAGCTCTGAGTGTTCCCAGGTGATAGCTGTTAGAGGTAGTTTTTGCAACTTCCCCAGTGCTTGCATTCCCTTGCTAAGAACAGCAACTTGAAAACAAACAGATGGAGCTTAGCTGGTTCTTCTTCCACTGACACTGAAGATGATGAGAATGAGGGTGATGATTCTGGGGAGGCAGGGATGAAAAACTGTGCAAGGGTAAATGTTCTATGGTGGTGATAAGTAGTTGGGTTGAGTCAGGGGCAAATTCATTTTGGATTTGGCCATGCAAATTAAGCTATTGATAAGACTATGGAATTCATAAGTAAAGGAGATTTCATTTCTTAAAACTATAGGACTTCCTATGTAGAAATTATTCTGGCTTAATTGTTGGCACAGTGCCATTTCACGAAGTTATCAAGACCAAAACTGTAAAAACCGATTTGAGTATTTCCCCACGAGTAATATTTATTTCTTAGACCTAACCAACTGCCTTTACCTAACTCTCCCTGGAAAATGTCTTCTTTTTCTTATTTCCTTAGGAAAGTACTCTAAAAGAACTCCTGGTCCTCCTCTTGGCTTTGTGGTGTATAGCAAGGAGAAAAACACAAGTATCAAAAATTTATGAACTATCAATTGAAAAATGGTTCATTTTAATTTAAACCATTTGAAACTTTCATGGAACATTGTTGTTTCCAAAGGTAATCTTTTATAACGCACACCACTTGCAACCCAAGGCAATTGAGTGGCATGAGATACATTTCCTAATCAGGAGTAATAAACTGTTTATTAAAAAAAAGGAAAGTAGCACAAAAACATGCCAGGCATTTACAAGATGCCAGACTATGAAAGATCACATTCCAATGCATATGATAGGATTCATCTTTAAACACAGACTTCTATCTCTATGAGAGATGCTGAGCCCTCAAACCAATATAAACTGAAAATACTGTATTTGATTTCCATGTTGGTTGCTATTATGAAATGGAACACGTGAGTAATGTAACTTGCTTAGTAGAGCACCATGTAACAGCATGTTGGCATGGAAATATGGCAAAATTAAGCTATAAAGATGACTCCATTTTCACTTGGATGTACTAAGTACACGTTTTGAAATCAATATATAATTCAATATGCAGACAAAGAAAATGGTCATTTTTCATTCAAGTACGTGTTCAGCAATTTATATTAGGTCTTTTAGTTAAGGTTATCATGGTAGCTTAGATGGTAGAATCATAGCATCCTAAGCTTGGTTAGGGACTGTCTCTATATGTTGCCGATTTGTACTTCCCACGCACTTAGCACAGTGCTCTGCACACAGTAAGCGCTCAATAAATATGATAGAATGAATGACAATGGGAGATCATGTGTTCCGCAGACCCTTGCCTCCAGGACTGGTAAGCATCTTCTTATTACCTTTAGGATGGCGACCCCACAGTCTTCCTTGGTGGCCCAGCCCTGTGTTTATTTACCCTAAGAGTCACAAAGTTCTCCATTTACTCTTGTGTGACCCTCCACGGTCATGGAGAACAATTGGTCAGCATCCTTCTCACATACACCCTTCAAATAAAGACAGCTAGAATTAAACTTACCCTTTAGACTTCTCTAAACGATCTATTCCCTTAACCTTTCCTCCATTGATTCACTTCTGTTCCTCTTCCCTGAACCCTTTTCAGTTTCTCCACATCCTTTAAAAAATCTGGATAGGTTATAATTGTATAGTGCTTTACACACAGTAAACGTTCAGTAAATATCATCGACCTAGAGCTAAGGAGAACTTCTTCTGCAGTAGTATAAAATAAATGATCTCTGATCTGATCTCTACAACTAAAAGTCAATAATTTGAGAGCAAGTAAATGAGGCCTTCAAGTTCTTTTGAACCTACAGAGGATCTTAGTATCTGAAAATCACCAGAAGGATTGTCTAATAAGATGACAGAGAAGAAGAAAGCTGCAGATCAAAGGATTTAATATTCAATTTGGATCTACTGAACCTGAAAATGGGAGTCATGCATCACTAATAAAGTGTATAATTGGGTTGGGAAGAAAGAAATCTTCCCTTCTCTTTATTTGAGCATGATCTTGTTTTCCATCAGACTAGTTTTTTTGCAGTGAATATTTCCTCTCTTTATGGTTCTGGGAGAAATGTTCAATCTCTTAAAACAGATCAGGTTTCACGAACAAAATATGGTTCAGTGAGTCCCTCTGTACATGTGTGATGTATGTGTACAGCTAGTAAACAGCCCAAGAAACCCAAACATAACCAAGAAGATAAAAACAAGGAAATAAAATCATCACTTGCACCCCATATCTTGATGGTTGCAATTCTTCACAGCACACAGCAGGAGCCAGTTTACAAGCCCCCTCCTTTATTCTTGATAGCATTTGTTAAGGCTTACTATGTGCCAGGCACTGCACTAAGCCTTTCCCTTAAGATGATTCCCCTACTTGTGGGATTTTTTGCCCAAGTGTAATCAAACAGTGGTATTCACTGAACGCTTACCATGTGCGAAACATTATACTGAGCGCAACACAATACAGTTGGTAGATTAGTCTAATCTTTACAGTAGTACTTTACTCCTCTTTTCAAGAGAGTAAGGTTTCCTCCCACCCAGATGAATCATCAGCCGGGATAGAGGAATTCTCCCAAACTTCAAACGTCTGAGTGTTTTAGAGGTTGGACTGAAGTAAGGGAAGTTGAGTCGCTGAACAGAGATCATCGATCGTATTTATTGAGCGCTTACTGTGTGCAGAGCACTGTACTAAGCGCTTGGGAAGTACAAGTTGGCAACATATAGAGACAGTCCCTACCCAACAGTGGGCTCACAGTCTGGCATGTAATTAGGCGAACGGCTGAAGGGCTTGCACCCAAGGGCGAGCAGAAAATTTGCAAGAAGTAATTAAAGGAGAGAGCAAGGTGGTGAGAGGACTGCCGCTTGAAGGCAGAGACAAAGAGGAGGAGCCTGGTAGAGCAGGGCATCCAGAAGGAGGAGGGGCTTGAGGAGTAGGGACCCGGAGGGTGGGGTGGCGGGGTAGGGAAATAATAATAATAATAATAATAATAATAATAATAATGAGAATGATAGCATTTATTAAGCGCTTACTATGTGCGCTTAATATATAATATATCATATAAATATTATATATTATATTATATATTATATTATATTATAATACATATATGATATAATATATGTATTATAATATATAATATATTATAGAATTATATTATATTATATTATAATACATATAATATATTATATATTATATTATATATTATAATACATATAATATATTATATTATATATTATATATATAATATATATATAATATATATTATATAATATCATCAATCGTCATCATCAATCGTATTTATTGAGCGCTTACTATGTGCAGAGCACTGTACTAAGCGCTTGGGAAGTACAAATTGGCAACATATAGAGACAACAGTTGGCAACAGTCCCTACCCAACAGTGGGCTCACAGTCTAAAAGGGGGAGACAGAGAACAAAACCAAACATACTAACAAAATAAAATAAATAGAATAGATATGTACAAATAAATTAAATAAATAAATAGAGTAAAAAATTATGTACAAACATATACATATATACAGGTGCTGTGGGGAAGGGAGGGAGGTAAGATGGGGGGATGGAGAGGGGGACGAGGGGGAGAGGAAGGAAGGGGCTCAGTGTGGGAAGGCCTCCTGGAGGAGGTGAGCTCTCAGCAGGGCCTTGAAGGGAGGAAGAGAGCTAGCTTGGCGGATGGGCAGAGGGAGGGCATTCCATTTATATAATATACACTGTTCTAAGCAATGGGGAGGTTACAAGGTGATCAGGTTGTCCCACGGGGGGGGGGCTCCCAGTCTTAATCCCCATTTTACAGATGAGGTAACTGAGGCACAGAGAAGTGAAGTGACTTGTCCACGGTCACACAGCTGGCAGCTAGGCGGAGCCATGCCCTCTGACTCCGAAGCCCGTGCTCTTGCCACTGATCCACGTCGCTTCAACGAGTTGGAAACGAGGAAGGTGGGTCGGAGGGAAGGAGTAACAGAGGAGGAGAGAGAGAAAACTCCATCAGAGGGCGGGGTTTGCGTGGGGCTCAAAGGGCTCCGCTGGCCGCCGAGGAAGCCGGATCGGGCGGGGTCTGCGGGGAAGGGGGCCGCCCCCTTCCCCTTCTTCTCTAGCCGGAGACGCTGCGGCCGCTGTAGCCTGCACGGGCTTTAGGGCGGCGGGAACATGGCGTTGGTGGGCAACGGAGCGGAGCACCAAGCGGACGAGGTAGAGACGGGCGGCGGGGACGGGGGACGAGAGGCCGAAATACCCCGCTGGGGGGAAAGAAGGGGCAGCGGGCGGCCCCAGGCCGAGCGGGGACCGGCAGGGCCGGGGGGAGGACGCGGGACTGGGGCAGAGGGACCCACGTGTGAGGATGCTGCGGTCGGGGGACCGAAGGCCAGCGTGGCTCGGTGGGGAAAGCGCGGGCTTGGGTGGCGGAGGGCGTGGGTTCGAATCCGGCCTCCCCCACGTGGCTGCTGTGTGACCCCCGGGCAAGTCACTTCGCTTCTCCGGGCCTCAGTTCCTTCATCTGTAAAACGTGGATTAAGACTGTGAGCCCCCCCATGGGACAACCTCATCTCCTTGTGTTCCCCCCCCAGCGCTTAGCACATAGTAAGCGCTTAACAAATAACATTATTATTGTTATTATTCTCTGGGCCTCAGTTCCTTCATCTGTAAAACGTGGATTAAGACTGTGAGCCCCCCCATGGGACAACCTCATCTCCTTGTGTTTCCCCCCCCAGCGCTTAGCACATAGTAAGCGCTTAACAAATGCCAACATTATTATTGTTATTATTCTCTGGGCCTCAGTTCCTTCATCTGTAAAACGTGGATTAAGACTGTGAGCCCCCCCATGGGACAACCTCATCTCCTTGTGTCCCCCCAGCGCTTAGAACAGTGCTTTGCACAGAGTAAGCGCTTAACAAATACCAACATTATTATTATTGTTAAGGGTCAGAAGTCTTAGGGGTAACCTGAGAGTAAAATGAGCAATTTCAGAGGTGCAAGGGGAGACTGTCTCTATATGTTGCCAATTTGTACTTCCCAAGCGCTTAGTACAGTGCTCTGCACATAGTAAGCGCTCAATAAATACGATTGATGATGATGATGATGATGATGACACAAGGTGTCCACTGGCTGTCGGGGGCGGGGAGCCGGCCTGGGCACGGCTCGGTAACAGGTGGTGGTGGTGGGGCAAAGGAAACAAATGGGAGTAGCTACAGGGAGGAGGTGTGGGGCTCCCAGGAATGAGCTATTCCCAAAGGTCCCATTCCCTGTGGCAGAGAAGACAAACTCCCGGGATCCAAGCAGTTTCTGCAACCTTTACCCCGGGGACATCCACCAGGGTCATGGTCGCAGAAGAAAGCCTCTTCCTGACTCTGCTCCTCTTCTCGGAGGGCGTTGAGGGAGGAGGAGAGAGCTACCGTTTTATGATCACTTCCTCTTGTTAAACACTTTTAGAGCTGTTGACTTTTATTTGCTTCCTTGTAGGAACCTTGCTGATGGAAAAGTTATCTGATCTGGCAAATGGGGGATTCAGTCTGTGAGCCTCATGTGGGACATGAACTGTCAGATCTGATTATCTTCGATCTTACCCCAGCGTTTAGTACAATGTCTGCTACGTAAAAATAAAATAAATGATGGTATTTGTTAAGCGCTTACTATGTGCAAAGCACTGTTCTAGTAAGCGCATAACAAATACCATTAAAAAAAAAAAGTTGTGGTATGAGCCAGATTTGATGGGCTGCCTCTGCTTTGTCTCCTGACTTGGTTTTTACAGGCTTCTGCCCGCACCAAAGTTCAGTTTCAGTGGTGCGGTACTTGAGTAAGGCGACTCAGGTCAATGGCACTCTAAACATTCCTCGGCTCTGAATTTGTCTCACGGGATTGTGTTTAAACTCAAGTATTCGAAGCTTTCATTTAGTTTACCTTTTAAATAGCAGGCAGAAGGAAAGGGAAAAGGTAGGGAGGTGGTGTTGGTTCTGATAGCTACCTCCTGCAACCTCTCGGAGGATACTTAATTGCATGGTTTCCTGTGGTGCCCGAAGGCCAAACACAACCACAAACCTTTTGAACCGGAGTATTTGGTGATTAGTAGCACATGTTTATTGCTGACAGCAGAAAGAACTGTGCGTTGAACACGGATATGAGAGAGGAACAGACACACCCGTTCAGAGGGACCCACGTACACACTTTCCAATGCAGTCATTCTCCCGTGGAGTGAAGCAGCAGCAGAAACAGGAGCTAAGTGAAAGGGCAACAGTTCTAAACCTGCCACGCTCATCCTTGCTGGTTGGTAGGAATTTCAGGCAAGGCGATGGTAGGAAGTCTGCAGAGGTGTGAGGTTGATCAGTCAGTGGAGAGAGTGGTGGCTGTAACTTCATTAATCATTTTGGTATTTAACACTTGATGCTAAGCCCTGGGATAGATTTTTTTTTTTTTGAACATAATGGCATTTATTTGGCACTTAACTATGTGTTAAGTGCTGCTTTGCTGCTGGTAAATGAAGGGAAACTACAGTGGAGTGCAACTGCTGCTACTGGCTGACCAATTTTCCACCTCCTCTGACTCCTTTTGGTAAATGCACAAGGAATTCTGGCTTGCCAGTGGGATTGACCATTGAGGTGGTGAAAAAAGCTGCATCACTTTTGTTTCTCCCATCAGGGAAGAGAATCAAGTCCACCCAGTCCAGGTAACCAAGCCTGTTCTCACAGCTCAATTTGTCTCAGGCAGATGGCTATCCTTATCCTCAGTTCCATGAAGTTCTTGCTGTCCCAATCTTCCCCTTCTTCTTAGTTCTTTCTCCTTCTCTTTCCTAGTATTAATAAACTGCTTGACATATTGGGGAAAAAATAATTGTGGAATTTATTAAATGCTTACTATGTGCCAGGCACCATTTTAAGCACTGGTGTTGACAGGATAATCATGTTAGACACAGTCCCCGTCCCACATAAGGCTCACAGTCTTAATCCCCATTTTACAGATGAGGTAACTGAGGCACAGAGAAGTTAATTGACTTGTCTAAGGTCACACAGGAGGCAAGTGGCGAGCTGGGATAAGAACGCAGGTCCTCTGACTCCTAAGTCAGTGTCCTTTCCCCTCTGCCATGCTGGTTCTGTACTTTCCTCCCCCCATTCTATGCTCCTGCATTCAGATCCCACTCAATCAATCATTTATTGAGCACTTATGCTGTGCAGAGCATTCATTCATTCAATCGTATTGAGCGCTTACTGTGTGCAGAGCACTGTACTAAGCGCTTGGGAAGTACAAGTCGGCAACATATAGAGACGGTCCCTACCCAGCAATGGGCTCACAGTCTAGAAGGGGGAGACAGACAACAAAACATGTAGACAGGGGTCAAAATCGTCAGAACAAATAGAATTATAGCTATATGCACATCATTAACAAAATAAATAGAATAGTAAATATGTACAAGTAAAATAGAGTAATATCTGTACAAATATATACAAGTGCTGTGGGGAGGGGAAGGAGATAGGGTGGGGGGAGGAAGAAAGGAAAAAGGGGGCTCAGTCTGGGAAGGCCTCCTGTAGGAGGTGAGCTCTCAGTAGGGCTTTGAAGGGAGGAAGAGAGCTAGCTTGGCGGATGTGCGGAGGGAGGGCGTTCCAGGCCAGGGGAAGGATGTGGGCAGGGGGTCGATGGTGGGACAGGCGAGAACGAGGCACAGTGAGGAGGTTAGTGGCAGAGGAGTGGAGGGTGTGGGCTGGGCTGTAGAAGGAGAGAAGGGAGGTGAGATAGGAGGGGGTGAGGTAATGGACAGCCTTGAAGCCGAGAGTGAGGAGTTTTTTGCTTTCCCTATCTGTAACTTAATCATTTATCTCCCCACTAGACTGTAAGCTTCTTGAGGGCAGGGATCATGTTTACTAGCTCTCTTATTGTAAGTGCTCAGTAAATATCATTGATGGATACCTGGAGCATTCTCTGAGCCAGTCAGGTCACTTTGGAGTTGGACCATCTAGATAGCAACATTTCCCAATTTAAATTCATTTTTAAACCATAGGAAAGGCCAAAACAGCAGGAAACCTCCATTGCTATTCAAGTAAGTGTATACCGTATTACCAACTTCCTTATACTGTGTGCTAGTTATTGGTGTCAGGGCACAATCTTGGGGAAACTTCTCCCTTTTTCTCCAATCTTCCTTGTTATCAAGATGGCCATTCATTCATTCGTTCAATCGTATTTATTGAGCGCTTCCTGTATGCAGAGCACTGTACTAAGTGCTTGGAAAGTACAATTTGGCAACAGATAGACAGTCCCTACCCAACAATGGGCTCACAGGCTAGAGGGGGGAGACAGACAACAAAACAAGTAGACAGGTGTCAATACCACCGAAATGGATAAATAAAATTATAGATATATGCGCATCATTAATAAAATAGTAAATATGTACAAATATACACAGTCAGCCCTCTAGAGTAAGCTGTTTGTACACAGGGGATGTCTACCAACTCTGTTGTGTTATACTCTCCCAAGTGCTCTGTGCTCAGTAAACTTGATGGATTATGGCATTGCTTCCTAATCCATATCAAGCCAAAAGCTTCTTTGTAGTCAATACTCTTATTTTTTCCTTCCAAACCTTTTCATCAGACCTTCAATGAGCAGAATTAATTGTTGAGTTTTTTTGCTTTCTTTCCTTTTACCCCTTTTGGGGAGGAAGTGCTAATGAACAGTGAGCTAGCCAGAAGTAGGCAGAGCAAGAGGCATGAAAATTGTACAAGCTGAGTAATCAAGAACTGACAGTATGCATTCCCTGGTGACACTTGTCCAATTGTAAGGGTGGGCACTCAGTAGCTGGCCACTGGCCAAACTATAGCTCTTTGTTCACGTAAGTCACAGGCAAGCAAAGTGAGGGAAAATTGACCAACAGTGACCGGTTCCAACTTGCAGTTGACATTACCTATTAATCACCAGGCAGATCCTGCAGCCCTGGGGGCTTGGGTTATTCATCTGCCTGTATTCTTTACAGGCACCTTCTTGTTATAGTTAAACAGTAAGGTGTATTTGTGGTATTAGAATTCCTAGCTTCTGACTGTCAACCCATTGATTGTGGCTTCATCACACTATATTTTGACCCCAATCTAACTTATATTGAAATTTCACTGTGCAGACAAAAAACAATGTTTTGGACCCACATACCATTTAATCCCACCTCCAAGCCTACCCTGGGACTCTGATCAACAGACTGCATTTTGTGTGCCTTTTTTTGTTTAAAAAAAAAACACCTTTAAATGCTTTTTTTCCCCCTCTTCTACCTGCATCCTCTTAGTGATCTCATAATTATCTTCTAAATCCAGGTAGGGTGATTGAGGGGAGCACAGAGCCGTAAACTCCTCCATTATAGGAAAACTTCCTTCACCCGTGACCTGTTCCTGACCCAATCATTGAAACTTGTGTCTCCTGAGAGGGCCTCAATTTCTCCCACTCTCCAAGGATCATAGGGGAAAAACTCTGTACCGCCCCCCCAATTTCTCAGATTTTTAATTTCCTTAAATCCTTGTACCTCTGTTCTCCATCTCTTTCTCCAAGGACCTTGCCACCTGTTTCATCAATAAAATTGAAACCATCAGCTCTCCCTAAAATCTCCCCTGAACCTCTGTAGTTTCCCCTCTTCTACTCTCATAATATCTTGAGATTGCCTGCCTCGTAAAATCTCCCCCAGCCCTTCGCACCTTATTAAAACCCTTGCTCCCTAACTTCTTCCCTCCCTGACTGCCATCTTCAACTTTTCACTTCGGTGGCTTCCTCCTACTGATTTCAAAACATGCCCATGTATCTCATATTCCAAAAAAACCCCCCTCCCTAGACCTCACTGCACTCTCCAGTTATTGCTCCACTTCACTCCTACCATTCCTTTCCAAACTCCTTGAGTTAGCTGTCTACACTCATAGACTCCACTTTATTTCGTCCAACTGTGTCCTTGACCCCCTGCAATCTGGCTTCTTCTGCCTCCTTTCCATGGATACTACCCTTTCTAAAGTCACCAGTGATCTCTTTCTTGCCAAATCCAGTGGCCCCTATTCTATCCTAATCCTCCTCGACCCCTCAGTTACTTTGGGTACTGTGGACCAACCCTTTCTCCTGGAAACACTGTCTAACCATGGTTTCAATGACATTGTCTTCTCTGATTTACCTCTTCTCCAGTTGCTCCTTCTCAGCATCTCTTCTGCTCCTCCACTGCCTTGCATCCCTCAACTGTGGCAGTCCCTCATGGCTCATTTCTGGGTCCCTTTCTATTATCCGTCTACACCCACTCCCTTGGAAGACTCATTCACTCCTTTTGCAACAACTGCCGTCTATATGTGGATAAATTCCCAAATCTACCTCTCCAGCCCCTAACGTTTTACTCCCCTACAGTCTCACATATCCTCCTATCTTCAGGACACCTCTACTGGAATGTCCTGTCAACACCTCAAACTTAACATGTCCAAAACATAACTCCTCATCTTCCTAACCAAGGAGTGTACTCCCCTGACTTTCCTATGGCTTGAGACAACGCCATCGTTCTCCCTTGGTGTTACAGCTCTCTTAGTCAACCTGCACGTACAGTCACCAATTCCTGTTCCTTCTACCATCACAACATCTCTAGAATCCACCCTTTCCTCTTCATCTAAACTGCTACTGTATTTATCCAAGCACTTTGTCATATCCTGTCTATACTACTGTATCAGCTTCCTCACTGATCTCCCCTCTCCAGTCTGTACTTCATTCTGCTGCCTGGATAATTTTTTTCTAAGAAAAAAAACTCAGTCCATGTCTCTCCACTCCTTAAATGTCCAATGGTTGCCCATCCACTTCTGCAACAAACTCCTTACCATTGGCTTTAAGGCACTCAATCAGCTCTTTAGTAATAATAATAATAATAATGATGGCATTTAAGCACGTACAATCAGTCACCAATTCCTGTTCCTTCTACCTTCAAAACATTTCTAAAAACTCCTCAGCTTCAAGGCTCTCCATCACCTCGCCCCCTCCTACCTCACCTCCCTTCTCTCCTTCTACAGCCCAGCTCGCACCCTCCGCTCCTCTGCTGCTAATCTCACCGTGCTTCGTTCTCGCCTGTCCCGCTGTCGACCCCCGGCCCGTGTGATCCCCCTGGCCTGGAATGCCCTCCCTCCCAAAATCCACCAAGCTAGCTCTCTTCCTCCCTTCAAGGCCCTACTGAGAGCTCACCTCCTCCAGGAGGCCTTCCCAGACTGAGCCCCCTCCTTCCTCTCCCCCTCCTCCCCCTCCCTCCCACCTTTCCTCCTTCCCCTCCCCACAGCACCTGTATATATGTATATATGTTTGTACGTATTTATTACTCTATTTTATTTGTACATATTCTATTTATTTTATTTTAATATGTTTTGTTCTCTGTCTCCCCCTTCTAGACTGTGAGCCCACTGTTGGGTAGGGATCATCTCTATATGTTGCCAACTTGTACTTTCCAAGCGCTTAGTACAGTGCTCTGCACACAGTAAGCGCTCAATAAATACGATTGAATGAATGAAAATCCAAATTGCTACCATATTTATCCAAGCACTTTCTCATATCCTGTCTATACTGAATGAATGAATGAAAATCCAAACTGCTACCATATTTATCCAAGCACTTTCTCATATCCTGTCTATACTGAATGAATGAATGAAAATCCAAACTGCTACCATATTAATCCAAGCACTTTCTCATATCCTGTCTATACTACTGTATCAGCTTCCTCACTGATCTCCCCTCTCCAGTCTATACTTCATTCTGCTGCCTAGATAATTTTTTTCTGAAAAAAAATTCAGTCCATGTCTCTCCACTCCTTAAACATCCAATGGATGGCCATCCACTTCTGCAACAAACAGAAGCTCCTTACCACTGGCTTTAAGGCACTCAGTCAGCTCTTTAATAATAACAATAATGATGGCATTTAAGTGCTTACTATGTGCCAAGCTCCCTCACCCCACTTTATCTTATGATCTCCTACTACAACCCAGCCCACAAGTTTTATTTTTCTAATGCCAATCTTTCCACATACCTTGATCTTGTCTGTCTGCCGCTGACCCCTCACCCTCCCTCTGACTTGAACTCCCTCCCACTTCATATCTGACAGACCACCACTCTCTCCACCTTCAAAGCCCTACTATAATCACATGTCCTCCAGGAGGCCTTCCCTTATTTGCCCTCCTTTATGTATTGCTTATACTCCTATACTTGTAAACATTAAAAGTACTTCTCAGTCCATCTACTTTGCAGCCACTGCAGATCAGTGTAATTACACAAATAGTAAAAATGAGGCAAGATGGAAAGCTTATGCTTCAAACTGGTAACTGCAAAACTCATTGGTCTATAGGACAAATCTCTCCAGACATTAAACAAAACAGGTCCAGATTTCAGCCCTATGTCTTGCCATACAGAAAACAGCAGGCAGAATCCCCTGAGGTTTTGCTTGTGGTAGGGGAAACTCTGAGAAGTAATATGGACTAATGGGAGGAAAGAGCACAGGCTTGGGAGTCAGGAGATCTGGGTATTTTTGTGTCACTCACTGGGGTAGCTATAAGTGATTAAATATCACAGTTATTTATTGAGGGCTTACTGTGTGCCAAGCACTTGGGTACAATAGAATAGACACGATTCTGGGTCTCAAGAAGCTTACGATCTGGTGGATTTATTCTTACTGGTGAACAGCAGCAGGTGGGTGGAGAGTGAGAGTCTGCCAAACTACTCCTTCCCCACGGCTGATCCCTCCACCATCGTGCCTTCTGTGGTTGCTGCAGCTGGCTTCCCCGTGGCTTTCTACTCTGGCTGTGAGAAAAGCAGCCATGCTGGCAACCTCTAGTGAACAGTCTGTGTAGGGGTGGCAGGGGCAACAGCAAAGCTGGGCATTGAACAGCCTGGCTGATTGTTATTCTCACTGTTTACCTGTCACTTCTGCTTTGTGCATAGATGACAGCCGGATGAATACTTCTGTATATATTGGTTGCTCATGGGCCTCTTTATGCAGGCTGTTGTCACACCGGCTCTGTCTTGCAATCATGTATGCTTGCTTTGGCTCTTTGTCCTATATTTTGAGGTTCATTCCTTATAGGCCCCTACTTTTGGGGAGGGGGGGGGGAGAGGGAGGGAAAGTCACCTGGCATTAAAACTGACTTTTCAAAAGGCAAGAGAGGGAATGAGTCTTATGGTCTGATTCTCCTTTCTCTCGGGTGGCAGACAAGCCATTAAAGTTGCCCCCTTGGGAAATGGGACTACAGGTAAAGCTGGGTGACTTGGGGTGAATGGCCTGATCGTTGAACTAGTCAGTTTATTGATGACTACTGAGAAGCTGAGGAAAGAACCAGTCCAGGGGTCAGGCCGTTCACCTCAAGTGAGTGTTGATTTTTTGATCAGACTACAAGCACTTATTTCTTCCCACTTATTGAAATTGGAGTCATCGTGCATCAGATGGCAGTCAGTATATCTGCATAATACTAGGCTAGAGCAGTGGGAAGGTACTCTGAGCTCTGAGATTCTGATTTTTCACCACTTTAAAACAAAAGGTTTTGGCTTAACATCTTTCAGGTAGTAGTCATATCTGACCAATTTGCCAGTCGGGTCTAAAGCCATTTAATATCTTGCTGCATTGAACAGTCATCTTAGTAGGTTGGTTTTGTGCCCCAGTTTTTTCACCTCCAAATTTAATGTGTGTATATTTTTTTTTGTAGTTGAAAGAATCTTGGATTGAGGAAAAGTGTGTGTAAGATTAAAATACAACTTCAATACTTATTGATTACCAATTCCTTGTGGGCTGGGATTATGTCTACCAACTTGTATTCCTTGAAGTGCCCAGTACAGTGCTCTGCACACAGTAATTGCTCAAATACTATTGATTGATTTGATTTACTCCTTAACATGCCAGCAGTTGAATTGCGCAGAGAACAATGCATCAAATTAGGAGTTAAATGCATGGAAGTTGAATTGTGAAATGGATATTTTGTGCAGATTTCTGTTTAATCCTTCAAGGGACAGAAAGGCGTGCCAATTTGTAGAGGGTATACATTATTGTCATGTACACACTGGTATTTTGGTAAGTTCAGAGTTGGTTTAAGTCTGTTACTATGTTTAATTTTGGAGGCAACAGCAAAAGTGTGGCAATCTAGTAGTATTAAGCATTTAATGGGAAAGTTCACAGGTGGGAATTAGACATGGATCCCGTTTGAGGGCTCAATCTATGAATATATTTTGGGGCAGAGGACTAAAGGTAGGCACATTGGGATCAATGAAACAGTAAACCATTAAAACAAAGTAAGACAAGAACAGATATACAAAATGAAAATGACCGGAAGAGCAGAACTTCAAGCTCCTTGTGATTCGGAATACACAGCACACCTGTAGCCACTTGCCTTCCTGAGGCTTTTGAAACCTCATGCTACAGTTGCTATTCTCCATTCCTTCAATTGCATTTGAGTGCTTACTGTGTGTTGAGCACTGTCCTAAGCACATGGGAGAGTACAATACAACAATAAACAGACCCATTCCCTGCCCTCATTCCTGCCGGGGTAGGGGGTGGAAAGCAGGACAGAATGAGGTTTCCTTGAGGGTGCAGAAAGGGAGTTGGTGCCAGTTTCTGGGGAGGCAGTGTGGCTGGTGCAAAGGGTTCATTTGGTCATGGGGTGGGGTTTGAGGGGGCAGCATATAGGAGTCACTTCTCGATTCTAAATTTTTATGGAGATAATACTCGGTCCCCATAGGCTGAGAGGAATTGTAAATTCTTAAACTGATGAATGTGGAAATTTCAAATACCCTGATCATTTTGGAGGGAAAATGGCACAAATCCAATCTGTTGTATAAAGATGTTCCACCCAGTAAATCTCAAAATGACATGTTCGTTCCAATCAGCTTCTTGTGGGAGAGATTGTTAGGGCTGTATTTAAATCATTCTTCTTTCTAAAACCCAGTCCATTCCAGTTTCAAGGCTTGCTATGACCTGAAGAATATGGGTTTCTCTAGGTAAATATGCTTTATAGTGGCATTTTTTACATGTAGTGCTACATAATTTTTTTCTTACTCTGAGTATACAGTGCTGTCAGGGGTGGCCACTGCCTAGAAGTACTCAATAATAATTGGATCTGAGCCTTATTTTGGGTAAAACAAACTAGTGTCTACTGTTGCTTAACTGCATGTGGTGGAGAGAGGTGATGGTAATTAAGCTACTGGTGCTGTTCTTCTATTGTCAAAACATGGAGAAAAATCCTGGATGGCATGAATCAATGAACTATCATTATCAATCATCAGTGGTATTTGAGTACTTAATGTGTGCAGAGCACTGTACTAAGCGATTGGGAGAGTACAATATGAGTTTGTAGACACATTCCGTGCCCACAAGGAGCTTAGAGTCTAGAGGGGGAGATCCAAGTGCAGTGGCCTGGATGAAGGAATTGAGGTCTTATTTATCAAGTTTATAAGTAATATACCAACAGAAGGCATTGCTAATATTTTGGAAGACTGAGATAAAATTGTGTGACCATATCACCATAGTCCCTTTACCTGCAGTCTTGGCATAATCCTTGATTTCTCCCTCTCAACTTTCATGTTAAATCTATTGCTAAATTCTGTCATGTGTTCCCTTTACAACAGTTCCTAGATCTGCCTTTCCATTCAATTGGGCAATACCCTGGTACAGACCCCTATTCCATCTTGGCGTAACTACTTTATCTACTCTCTGCTCTCCAGTCTATATTTTCATTCTGCTGCCTGGATCATTTTTCTAAACATCACTTATAATAATAATAATAATGGTATTTGTTAAGTGCTGTATGTGCCAAGCACTGTTCTAAGCACTGGGATAGATATAAGGTAATCAGGTTGCCCCACATGGGGCTCACAGTCTTAATCCCAATTTTACAAATGAGGGAACTGAGGCACAGAGAAGTTAAGTAATTGCCCAAGGTCACACAACATACAAGTGGTGGAACCGGGGTTAGAACCCATGACCTCTGACTCCCAAGCCTGTGCTCTTTCCTCTAAGCCACACTGCTTCTCATGTCTCCTCACTCCTCAAAAACTTTCAATGGTTTTCTTTCCTCTCTGCATCAAGCAAGTGGAAGAAATTTCTGACCATTAGCTTTGACGCACAGTTAGCTCTCTCCTCTCTATTTATCCACACTCTTCTCCCATTGTACCCCAGCTCATTCTCTATATTACTCTCAAGCTAACCTCAGTTGGCTCATTCTTGTATCTCCTGCCTCTTAAGCCTGGCCTATACCCTCTTTCTGCCAGGAACTGCTTTCCACTTCAAATTCACCAGACCGTAGAACCTACCCATCTTCAGGGTTTGAAATCACATCTCGACCAGGAGCATTCCCCTAGTTTAAACTTTCTTCTCCTTAGGTGATACTACCTCAACCATTGCCTCAGCACTTCTGTGCCCACTACTCAAGTATGTACTGAAACCCATTGGTAGCACTTCTGTACGTGTCAACTTAATCCACTATTTAATAAACACACCTGCACTTCCATTTTCTCTTTTTCCCCATGTATCTGTGAATTATTTTGTCTACCTCACCTACCCAGATTGTATTAACAATTATTGTGGCATTTAAGTGCTCACTATGTGCCAAGTACTGTACTAAATGCTGGTACAGATACACGATAATTAGGTCGACAGAGGCAGTGTTCCACAAGTAGGATCCCCATTTTACAGATGAGGGACCTGAGACACAGAAAAGTGAAGTAGTTTGCCCAAAACAGGCAAGTGGCAGAGGCAGGATTAGAACCCAGGTCCTCTGACTCCGAGGCGCATGTTCTTTCCACTAGGGCACTCAGCTTCTCTGTAAGCTCCTTGAGGAGAAGGAACATGTCTCCTATTGTACTTTTTCCAAACATTAATTCAGTGCTCTACACAGTCACCCAAACATTTTTATCCCCTTATCACAAACAGGCTTAGGACAGGGACTGTGTCCAACCTGATTAACTTGTATCTACCCCAGCACTTAAAATAGTGCTTAACAAATACAATAATAATAACTACGTTAGTAAAACAGAAGCCATCAGGAATGATTTTCCCTAAGTTCCCCCTTGTATGTGCATATATATCTACCTCAGCACTTAGTACAGTACTGGCAGATATGTCTCTCTGGCTGCTCATTCTCAGTCGTTCACGGGCTGCTCTTCTGCCTCTCATCCTTTAACTGTGAGAGTCCCTCGAGGCTCAGTTCTGGGTCCCCTTCTATTCTCCATCTACACCCACTCCCTTGCTTATTTGCTCCCATGGCTTCAATTACCACCTCTATGTGGATGATTCCCAAATCTACATCTCCAGCCCTGATCTCTCACCCATTTGGTGGCCTTTGCATTTCCTCCTGCCATCAAAACACCTCTACTTGATTATCTCGCCAATACCTCAAACTTAACATGTCCAAAACAGAACAACTCCTCTTCCCATCCAAACCCTGTCTTCCCCTTATCACTGCAAACAGCACCACCATCTTTCCTGTCTCACAAGCCCATAGCATTTGGTATTATTCTTGACTCATCCCTCTCATTCAACCCACACATTCACTTTATCACTAAATCCTGTCGATTCTACTTGCACAACATCACTAAAATCTGCCTTTCCTCTCCATCCAAACTGCTACCATGCACTTATCCTATCCCAACTTGATTACTGTATAAGCCTCCTTGCTGACCTCCCTGTCTCTCCCCACTCCAGTCCATGCTTCACTCTGTTGCCTGGATCATTTTTCTACAAAAACATTCAGTTCCTGTTTTCCCCATTCCTCAAGAACCTCCACTGGTTGCCCATCTACTTCCACATCGAACAAAAATGCCTTACCATCAGCCTTAAATCACCTTGCTCCCTCCTACTTGAGCTCAGTGCTACAACTCAGCCCGCACCCTTTGCTCCTCTAATGCCAACCAACTCCAGCACGGCTCAGTGGAAAGAGCACAGGCTTGGGAGTCAGAGGTCATGGATTCAAATCCTGGCTCCATGGCTTGTCAGCTGTGTGACTTTGGGTAAGTCACTTAACTTCTCTGTGCCTGTTACCTCATTTGTAAAATGTGGTTTGACTGTGAGCCCCACGGACAACCTGATCACCTTATATCCTCCCCAGCGCTTAGAACAGTGCTTTGCACATAGTAAACACTTAACAAATGCCATTATTATTATTATGTATCTTGATCTCATCTGTCTCATGACTGACCACTTGCTCACATCCTGCCTCTGGCCTGGAACGCCCTCCCTCTTCATATCCAACAGTTACTCTTCCCATTGTTCAAAGCTTTATTGAAGGCACATCTCCAAGAGGCCTTCCCTGACTAATCCCTCATTTCCTCTTTTCCCACTCACTTCTTCTGTGTTGCTCAGATTTGCTTCCTTTACTCATCCCTCCCTCAGCCCCACAGCACTTATATCTTCATAACTTATTTATATTAATGTCTGTCTCCCCCTCTAGACTGTAAGCTCATTGTCAGCAGGGCGTGTCTACCAACTCTTATAATATACTCTCCCAAGCACTTAGTACAGTACTCTGCACACAGTAAGTGCTCAATAAATGATTGATAGGAAGCACTTACACTACTACCTCCATTTTCTTCTTTCCAATTGTTGCTCAAAATGGAGGTTCCCCATTTATCTCTGAAAAGTTACCCCATCCCATCTCATCTCTTCCTCCTTCTTTCCTGCCGTAATTGCACTCTCTCTCTCTCTCTCTCTCCCTCCTCCCCCCCCCCCTCCAGTCCACAGTTCTCTGCTGCCCAGATCATTTTTGTACAGAAAAGTTCAGTCCACATCTCACCACTCCTCAAGAATCTCCAGTGGCTGCCTCTACCTCCTCATCAAACTCCTTACCGTCAGCTTTAAAGTACTCAATCAGCTCTCCTGCTCCTACCTTACCGACTTCCTACTCACTGTGCTTCAGTGTTGCCTACCTCGCTGCCAACACCTCTCCCACCTCCTTCCTTTAACCTGGAACTCCCTCCCACTCCTTAAAAGCCTTATTTAAATGAAATTTCCACGAGGCCTTCTACATTACCAATGCACATGAATCTGTACCCTTTTAAGCATTTGAAATTCACCATAGCTTCAGCCCCACAGCACTTATGTACATACTTGTAATTTATTGATATTAATGTCTGTCTCCCCCTCTAGATTGTAAGCTCCTTGAGGGAAGGGAGTGTGTATACCAAGTCTGCTGTGCATACAGAGCTCAGTAAATACCATTGATTGATCCAGTTTGGACAAACCAGGGGAGCCAGATCCTTAGAATATGGAGTCTTAGTAACCAACAATCTTCAAAAATTGATTACTGCCCAACTTCTTAAACCTTGTAATGAAAATAGAATTGGGAAAGATCTCTCTTTATATGGCTCCCCTTGGTGCAGCTGTAGTAGGTGAAAGTGAAATGTTCAAAAATCCATTTGCTTTTGACCTGTCAAAAGCTAGAAATGGCTCAAGCTATTTGATTACCCTATTATACCTTTTGGTTCTATTCAGTTAAAACCTATTTCACCGTGTAATTTTCCAAGTTCTTATAGCTATAGGAGCTACCTTAGACAATATGTGGCTTGCAATACTTGTTAAGGATCTGGAAAGTGGCTATGTGAATTATTTTAATGGACTCTGAAGTGATTTCTAAATGTCTCATCAAAACAAATATTGTTGATTTAGGTGATTCTTCTGGTTGATGGTTTATTAGAGCCAGGCAAATTTTGTTTCCTTATGCATCTTACCTCATTTTCTTGTTTTAGAATTTGTAAGGTTTTGCCTGGGGGCAAATCTGTTCTCATTTTAATCCTCTAATAAAAGAAGCTTTTTGTGAGCACTTATGCTAAGCATGCTGTTTGGTATATAGTATTCTTTGGCAGACAAAAAAATTTAAGAAATAAATGTCTTTAACTTTAAATTTCCCCAAACTGATGGGTACTGCTGTACAAAGTTAATTTCATTTGCTGCTGCACATGAGTAACTTTTCTTTCTCTAGCATTTTTCACAAACACTTCTTAGCACTTGTCAATGCTATTGTCAGTTGTGTGATATACAGTTGTGGGCAAGGCCATGGAGTTAAGACTACTTAAAAATCAATATTTACTGATTGAAAATGATAACTTGCTTTGGCAATGTTCCTCCCAGTTTATAATGCCTTTTTCTATTTAAAAGAGTGGAGAGCAGAGAGAAACTCCCAAAATTTTAGCACTGTAGTGTTGGAAGGGACCTTGAAGAAAGATCAACTAATCCAGCCTCTTCTATTCAGACAGATGAATATTTCATCTAGATTTTCTATTTTTTTTTCTTTCGAGAACTCTAGGAATGGAGATTCCATAAATTCCCTTGCTAGCCCATTCCTTTGTGTGTCCTTTAATCAAGAAGTTCTTCCCTGTGTTTAACTGAAATCCCTTTTTTGAATTTAGTGGACCTGTTATCTTTCTCCAAAGAACCTGTTTTTATTCCCTTTAATTTTTTTTTGTTGCTCCCTTGTGGAACCTCTCCCATTTTCCTGTGTGCTTTTAAGGTGAACAGAAGAGGAAAGAGTACTTGAATGTCACACATATGCAAACTCTGGCATGTCCCACACTCCAGCATGTTGGGTTGTCATTTCAACTCAAATATTTTGTGTTCAACTATATCCTTGAGATTTTTTTTGTTAACTTGTGCCTGGTCTGTCTTTTCTTAGCCTGTATTTCTGGTGTTTAATGTACTTAACAATGAAAAATGATTTTATACTTGTTTCTATGAAATTTCATGTTTTTTCTGATTAGCCTGAATCACTTGGAATTCTATTTCTGTCATCTTAAGTGTTTAGCAGATCCACCCAATTTGATATCCTCTGGAAATGAATAGATCATGTTCTCCATTCCATCAATAAAGATATAGGTAAAAATCGATCTCAGGACTGGTCAGTTGCAGGACACCACTTAAAACACTCCTTCCACCTCCTTCTTTCTTCCCCCTCCCAGTTTGCCACTGTACCATTGATATTCACTCTGGGAGTAATACTTGAGCCAGCCAGCTGTGTACCTCCTGGGCCCAGACGACCCTTATACTTTTCCATTATGCCCAGTAGTGGGATTCCAGTGTGTTTGAAGATGGCTTAAGAAGACCAGGGATAGGCTGACTATTTTTATCAATTGCGTGCTTAGTTTATCTTCCCAAGCTCTCTTTCCATAGTTGGTAAAATATCAGCACCCACAGTAGTTGAGTGCCTATTGTTTACAGAGTCAAGTGTCTGAAGCACTTGGGGAACCTGCAGAAGGAATATTCATCCATTCAATCGTATTTATTGAGTGCTTACTGTGTGCAGAGCAATGTACTAGGCGCTTGGGAAGTACAAATTGGCAACATATAGAGATGGACCCTACCCAACAATGGGCTCAAAGTCTAGAAGGGAGAGACAGACAACAAAAGACAAAACGTGTAGACAGGTGTCAGTCGTCAGAACAAATAGAATTAAAGCTGTATGCACATCATTAAAATAAATAGAATAGTAAATATGTACAAGTAAAATAGAGTAATCTGTACAAATATATACAAGTGCTGTGGGGAGGGGAAGGAGGTAGGGCCGGGGAATGGGGAGGAGGAGCCCTAAGGAGCCGCAAATGCAGTCCAAACATAATACTGGTATATGTTTCAGGTCTCCATATTCATAAGGCTGTCCTCAATTGTTTACGGCCCTAATTGAACATTAGTAACAGGGAGTCAACACAGCACAGATTATGTTCCTTAAATTTCCACTGTTGCTTTTCCATTTACAATAATACAGCTGTCATCTTTTTTTATAAGTAGGTAGGAGTGAATGATCTCCTAATGTGAAATGAGACATTGTCAAGAGTAAGCTGCTCCTTCAGCACATATCAGTCAAGTACCTTCACTTCTCTGTGCCTGTTACCTCCCGTGGGACAGGGCATGTGTCTAACCCCTTTTGCCTGTATCCACCCCACATTTAGTATAGTGCATGGCACATAATAAACACTTAACAAATACCCTTATTATCAGGCACTTCAGGAGTTACAACTATTTCTAGGCTCTCCAATATAAATGTCTATCTCCCCTTCTAGACTGTAAGCTCCTCTTGGGCAGGGAACATGCCGTATACTCCTGGCTCCCCTGATTTATCTGAATCAAATTGATCCGTGGTATTTATTGAGCACTGAACTAAGAGCTCAGTAAGTACAACTGAGTGATCATAATATTTCAGTGCAAATAAAATTTGCTTTTTCAGAGGCAATGTGAAGAGTAAGCAGTTGTCCTTGGTAATGCCCTGAAATTCATATATTGTGAAATTCCAAATTGGTTAGCCATTTAATGAGAAATATTCAGTGAATATCAAAACACAGGACTGAAAATATACTGTTTCATGGTTACTAGGCAAAAGATTTGACAAGTGTAAATGTTTCTAAACTTTTTTCACTGAGCAGAATCAGTGAGCACCTGCTGTACTCAGTGTTTAGGAAAGTACAGGAGAAGCAAAACACAGGTGCTCTGCCCAGAGCACCTGCTGTACTCAGTGTTTAGGAAAGTACAGAAGCAAAACACAGGTGCTCTGCCCAGAGGAATTTTTAATCTGAGGAGAGGGAGATGTAATTTATTTTTAAGCAGGAAGAGCAGGAGGAAGAGGAGAGGTATAACCAGAAGTAGAAGTAGTAAATTAGGATGAAATGGCTGAATGACTGAATATACAACTTAGTGTATGCGGAGCATTGTACTATGTGCAATGCAACAGAGCTGGTAGGCACATTCCCCCGCCAGCAAGGAGCTTACATATGCATGCTGAAGTTAGGAATTAAATGTTTTAAAGGTGACTGAGTTAATGTGACCTAGAATGTTATGAATTAATAGGGGAACACTTACTGGAGGAAGTGGGAAGTGGGATTTTAGGAGGGCTATGAAAATTGGGGAGATCTGTAGTGTGAATTGGTGGGGGAAGTGAGTTCCAGGCCAGTGGAACAGTGAGGGGTGGGAGAGTTGAGAATGAGATTGTGATCTTGGAAGGAGTGAAGAGTAAGGGCTGACAAACAGCAGGTGATGAGCCAATCTATAAGCGGGGGAAGCCTTGAAGCCAATTGTGAGGAGTTTTTGCTTTCTGTGGAGGGAGAAGAGTAGCCATTGGAAGTTTGAGGCCAGGAGACGTATGTCCTAAGGAAGTCCTTCAAGTTCCCTGTGGCAGTGTGTAGTATTGGGTGAATTGAGGAAAGGCTGGAAGACAAATGATAAGGGTGATACAGAAGCCCTAACGGTAGTATGACCAGAGCTTGGATCGGGGAGGTATATGCTTGAGTGAAGAGGATGGGGTGCATGTGGGAAATGTGGTGGAAGATATAGAAGTAATCAGTATTTGAATAAAGAACACCTCCAAAGTTGCAGGATTCTGGAAAGGGGGGAGTATGCTGGTGTTCTCAACAGAAATGGGACAGGGAGGAGGAGTATGTTAAGAAGGGAAGATGAGATGCTCAGTTTTAGACAAGTTGATTTGAGGTGTTGCCTCCAGGACATTTCCTCTTGGATGCCCTGCCAAGAGGAGAGGCTGTATTAAATCTCATCTAATGAAATCAGCTTCTCACTCATACTACTTTATTGAATTTCACAAAGCTCTGGGATAAGAAATTTGAAGACTATAAACACTTGAGTTCTAACAATATAACCTGATGTGGTTTTTAATTTTTAAACTAAGTTAAGATGGTTCAAAACCCAGGGTATGTACCTAAAAGCAGGTTAGAACAGATTAGTATCTGAGTCAGGTTTGCTACATTACAATTACTAGCTTTTTCTTTTTTTAAAAAAAAAAATAGCATGTTGCCTCAGACCCTACCAGATTGGTTCTTACCTGAAAGGTTTTTTTAAAAAATATAAAATTGCATGTTTTCAGTCATCCACTATAATATTTGTCTGAATCCATTTCCTTAGGTGGGGATTCTCTGCCACAAAACCTCTCTCCAGTTAAACCTATTTTATTTTATTGCAATTTCCACTCAGGAAAGGATATTTTTCAAAGGCTACATTCAAGAAATCTTCCTACCTGGCGTTTTTCTCAATTTAAAAATGAATAAGGTATCCCTTTGTTTATAGTCTTAATGTCTTGGTAAATTCCATGTTGAAGGGATTGCATGTGGTTAGCTGAATTCTTTTGATAATTGTTAAGGTAGTTTGTACTGTAGAGAAGCTTTTTTAATTTTTGATTGGAAGCCTTTATTCCATTGGAAAGCTGATTATCTTGGTACTGCAGCTAGTTCAGGTAAATAGAATTTTGGATTTGGCTATCAGGCACTTAATTTAGGCTCCTCCCCCCCCTTTTTTTTTTTTAAACTGTACAAACTGCTCCATCTAAATAACTTGTTTTCTGCTCTTCAGGGAAGAAATAGATTTGAATAGCTGGCTTCTGCTGCTTCCCCATGTTGGAAAACTGTCACTTACTCTCAGGATCAAATGCCCTTTGTAGTGTAAAATTGGGTTGTACTTCTTATTCTTACTAAGGCTCAACCTTAACATTCTTATAGGTCAGTGGCATGGCCTAGTGGAAAGAGCATGGGCCTGAAAGTTAGAGGACCTGGGTTCTAATCGTGGCTCTTTGCCTGTTGTGTGACCTTGGGCAAGTCACTTTTCTGGGACTCAGTTTCCCCAACTGCAAAATGGGGATGGAATATCTGTTCTCCCTCCAACTTACTGTGATTCCCCCTGAGGGACAAGGACTGTCTGACCTGATTAACTTGTTTCTACCCCAGTGCTTGACATACAGTAAGTGCTTAACACATACAACTTAAAAAATGGCTCTCTATGCATACTCCAGCTTCACCTTTGGGCAAGTCACTTCACTTCTCTGGGCCTCAGTTACCACATCTGTAAAATGGGGATTAAGACTTGTGAGCCCCCACCATGGGACAACCTGATCACCTTGTAACCTCCCCAGCGCTTAGTACAGTGCTTTGCACATAGTAAGCGCTTAATAAATGCCATCGTATTATTACTGGAGCTAAGGTTAGATAGAGCCGGCTTTGAGTGCATGAGAAGGGGAAAAATGATGCAGAGGACGAGGAATGGAGGAGCATCTTTTTCTTACTCAGAAAGGGAGTTGAAATGGTACGAGGCACATCGCTCTCCCTCTTCCCTTCCCGTTCATAATGTAATCCTTAGTACTACCAGGTGGTGAGGGGCCAATACATCCATTCCATATTTTCCAAGATCTGGGTAACCAGAAAATGTAGTTAATGTTTTTGAAATTTCCTTTAGGTACAAAGGAACCTTTTAGGTTCACCTAATATCATACACAGCAACATCTTCACGTGACCATAATGGATAAACTGATGCCCTTTATTGCTATTAAGGTTAAATGTCAAAAAAAGTCTCCTTTTCAAAGATCTGATTTCCCTGGAATAAAGTACAAGATCTAAATACAAGAAAATATGTGTTCTAGCAAACAATCAATGGTATTGATTGAGCATTTACTGTGTGCACAGCACTGTTCTAGGCACTTGGGAGCATACAATACAACAGAGTTGGTCTACAAATTTCAGCACTTATAATTAGCACCTTTAAAGGCTGTAAGACAACACACACTCTTGATGGGAAGTCAAGATATAGAGCTTTTCCCACTTAAACATTTTCATTAATGTGCAAAAAACCCTTTTTTTAACCGTAAGGATGAAAGTTGATAACAAATATTCCTTCCTGCCTACCAGTTCCAGAAGTGAAGCTGTGTTTTCCCCAAAATGAGCAGTCTGGGACTTGTCTCTCCATTGGTGCTCTGTAGACCAGTGTGACTGTCTCTCTTCCTACTACTATTGTGGAGAGAGTAGCCCTCCACTTGCCGAAGAGCAAGACAAGAAGAATCTTTTCTGCTCAATATTGGGAATTTTGTGTTGGCGTGGCTAGACTGTGAGCTCTTTGAGGACAGGGAATGTGCTTAAAAACTCTATTGGATCGTAAGTACTCTTCCATGTTCTTAGTATGGTGCCTTACACATAGTAAGCTTTCAAATTCCATTGACTGAGACCTGAAGTAATGATGTGCCCGAAGACTTCTCCCTCCAAATAGTGAAAAGAAAATGCGTTTGGGAATCAGGAAATCTAGTCCCAGCTCTGCCAACCTTGTTATTGGCCTGGTGGGTGACTTTGGACAAGTAATTTATAATAATTCCTTGTTTTTTATTGTATAGCTCTTAAATATTTTTCAAAGCAGTTTCACGGGTTATCTCATTTGTACTGTTAAATTATCTCTATGTAAAGAGACAAGTTTTATTCTCTCCATTTTACAGATGAGGAAATTGAAGCCCAGAGACTTGGGGAAGCACCATATCCTAGTGGCCTGGGAGTCGGAGAACCTGGGTTCCAATTCTGGCTCCCCCACTTACCTGCTTTGTGACCTTTAGCAAGTCACTTTACTTCTCTGTGCCTCAATTCCCTCATCTGAAAAATGGAGAATCAATACCTGTGCTCCCCCTTACTTAGTATGTGAATTCCCCACCCCACCCCACCCCACGACATGTGGGCCTTGATTCTCTTGTATCTGCCCCAGTGCTTAGTATCGTGCTTGGCATATATTAAGTGCTTAATACATACCACAGTTATGATTACTGTTATTAAGTGATTTGCCCGAGGTCATACAGCAGGCCAGGGCAGAGAAGGGATTAAAACTCAGACATCCCTGATTCTGAGCCCCATAATTGTATTCTTTTTTTTTTTAATGGTACTTGTTAAAGGCTTACTATGGGCCAAGCACTATGCTAATTCCTAGGGACAATATAATCAGATCAGTCACTAGCTCACAATCTGAGGGAGGGAGAACATCTAATTTCCATTTGACAGAGGAGGAAACTGAGGCATAGATAAATTAATATACCCAAGTGATTACCAAGGCAACTGGCAGAGCTAGGACTAGAATCTGGTTCTCCTGACTCCCAGTCCTGAGCTTTTTCCACTAGACCTTGCTAACTCTAAGCATCCAATTTCCTTATCAGTAAAGTGGGGATAAGGTGAGCTTCATGAAGGACAGGGACTTTCTGTGTCTGATTATCTTGTTTCCTTCCCAGGGCTTAGCACATACTAAGTACTTAATGTGTGCCACAGTCAAATTAGTATTTTACAGTTCCTATGGTCAGAGGGGCACAGGTTGAACTATATCCATACTTTTAAGGGACACCTAAATGACCAACAGTACACATTGTAGGACAGATGCCAGGGGTTTCAGGTCAGTAGTATCTGAGTGCTAATTCTGTGTAAAACACTGTACTAAGACTAGACTGTAAGCTCTTGGTGGGCAGGGAATGTGTCTACTGAGAAGCAGTGTGGCTCAGTGGAAGGAGCACAGGCTTTGGAGTCAGAGGTCATGGGTTCAAATCCCGACTCCTCCAACTGTCAGCTGTGTGACTTTGGGCAAGTCACTTAACTTCTCTGTGCTTGTTACATCATCTGTAAAATGGGGATTAAAACTGTGAGCCCCCCCATGGGACAACCTGATCACCTTAACCTTCCCAGCGCTTAGAACAGTGCTTTGCACATAGTAAGTGCTTAACAAATACCATCATTATTACTGACTCTGTGGTGGTGTTTCCCAGTGCTTAGTACAGTTCTCTGCACACAGTAAGCAATTAATAAATGCTACTGACTACTAAATTCTTAGAGTATGCTAGTTAGACATGATCCCTGGTCTCAAGGGGCTTATGATCGAATGGGGGAGAAAGACACTAAAATAATTTACGTAGGGAACCAATAAAGTGCGAAGATATATGTACACATGCTACGGGGATGGAGGGTGTGATACTAAAGTATTTGAGTGACCTGGAAATACTGAAGTGTGGTAAGTTATTGAGTGAGTCACCCATGTTAGCTGTGCCAAGGATTTGACTTTTCACTTTTTTTGCTGTAACCAATGGAAATAAATATTTGAGCAGCAGCGTCGCTTTGACTCCCAAGCCCGGGCTCTTTCTGCAGAGGATGTGGGCTCTAATCCTGGCTCTGCCACTTGTTAGCTGTGTGACTTTGGGCAAGTCACTTCTCTGTGCCTGTTACCTCATCTGGAAAATGGGGGTTAAGATTGTGAGCCCCACCTGGGAAAACCTGATAACCTTGTGTCTTCCCCCAGTGCTCAGAACAATGCTTGGCACACAATAAATACGACTGATTGATAATAAGCACTTAGCAAATGCCATCATTATTATCCAAGTGCTTAGTACAGTGCTCTGCACACAGTAAGCATTCAATAAATATGATTGAATGAATAAATATTTAAACAGATCCAATAGTGCCCTTTGGGAGTACTCTATTGGAGCAACGTTTAGGATTGCCTATCTTGATTGGGTATGGGACTAGAAAAAGTGCCCCATTATCTTGGATGAGGCTGCCTTTTTAGTCAGATTCATGTGGGTGAAATCTCACTATTTTCCCTTCAAATATGAAGGTCGACCAAATATGACACTACTGTGGAATTTTTTTTTTACTCTAACCAGTGGTATATAACTTGAAATATTAGGATTCAGTAGTGAAAGGAAAAATGGAGCATTCTGAAGCTCTGATTTTTGGGGAGTGTTTTTCAATCAACTTTCTCAACCCTATTTTCCACCTAGAAAGTTCATCAGGTGATGGTGATTCAGTTGCCCAAAGTCATTTTGCAGACTAATTCTGAATGGCCTATGCCTACGTGTAAACAGGAAAAAATTAATGGTTCTGAAAGCTGCTTTAATGGTTCTGTGTACTTGTTGATTCTTATCATGTTACCAGGTTTATATTCCCTCTGTTATCTGATTTGTATAAAGTGCTCTGTTCCATAGTGAAGTAATAAATATCATTGTGGCTTCTTAAATTCTCCTGTGAGTTTCAGGTCAAATAAAACCAGGAAAATACTTCCTCAGTGAAAACTAAAAAAGGTTTTTTTAAAAAAAGGCGAAGAGCATAATTCTTCAGTGACTGTACTACTAGAAATTGTGTGAAACTAGTTTGACTGCAGTTCACATAACTACTTGTTAAAAAATAAACACGCATTTTAAAAAAGAGCAGTTGGGTTTTGCTCAGATGATCTATCCTCTATTCCTGTGGTTTGAAAGAAACCTGTTCCTGGTATAACTTTAGTTTATGTTGTGTGTAACCAAGCACCTCTTAAATAGTGGTGTTACCAAGCAGACCTGAAGGATTGTCTGCATGCCACGTCTTCATGATTTTCATAGCTCCCTGGAGTTTAGAATTGTAGGTAGAATTTGAATCACAAAATGGCTTCCAACCAAAGCACACCACAGTGTGTTTTGCAGCAGATTACACCAAGACTTTCTAGACTATATCTAGATCTTTCAAAATCACTTGACACCATCAGTAAATCAGCAATCTGGCATGAACTGTACAAACATTGTGGCATTGTAACATTTTTGGATGTTCACAAGATACTTTGGCTTCTTGATGACATTGTGGCTGAAGGTACCTTGTTGGATCTTTTTCCCTGTGAAAATTGGAATAAAGTAGGGTGGTGTGGGTGGTCTTTTCAGTCTGTGGCATATTCTGCTAGGCTTGAGAATAAGGTGATGATGGAGTCTTCAGTCAGGCACAATGGATGAGCCTCAGTCCTGACATTTCAGGACCACAAACCTGTATGAAGAAATTGATTCTAGTGCTGGTGGCTTGCTCAGAGTCACTCATACACACTCTTGCCTCTGCTTGTGATTTTGCCAGTGGGGCATGGAGTGCAGTGGTCAGGGGTGCAGCAATTTGTGAAGGTTTTTTTTTTTTTTAATTTACACAAAGGATCCATTTTTTTTAAATGTCTGTCTCCCCCTTTAAGCTGTAAACTCCTCGTGGGCATGGAGCATGTCTACCAACTCTGTTGTGTACTCTCCTGAGTTATTCTTTGTCAGTCTCTGAAATGCACCAGTATTGAGGCAGTTCTCACCCCCATAAAGGGGAGGAGAACAGCATTGTGGCCTGTTGAATTGCCTAGTGGACTGAGTACAGGCCTAGAAGTCAGAAGGACCTGTGTTCTAATCCCAGCTCTGCCACTTGTCTGCTGTGTGACTTAACTTCTCTATGCCTCAGTTACCTCATCTGTAAAATGGAGATTGTGTGAGCCCCATGTGGAACAGGGACTGTCCAACCTGATTAACTTGTATCTACCCAGTGTTTTAATACAGTGCCTGGCACATAGTAAGTGCTTAAATACCATTAAGCCCTCCCCAAAAAACATTGTTTCTCTGAACAGGGTGTGGGAGAAGAAGGGACAGTAACAGGGTGCCTAAACTGAAACGAAACAGGACATAAGCAGATGCAGACAAGTGTTTTAAATCAATCAATTGTATTTATTGAGCGCTTACTGTGTGCAGAGCACTGTACTAAGTGCTTGGGAAGTACAAGTTGGCAACATATAGAGACAGTCCCTACCCAACAGTGGGCTCACAGTCTAAAGCAGGGAAGCAAAGTCTCAAATGATGCGATGCAACAGCAGGAGAGGGACTAGTCTGGCAGGCAGGCAATAAACCAGAGAGGGAGTTTTCCCCTCCTGCCCAGATGCTTTAGGAAGATCAGGTGACCAAGAGGAAGTTTCAAAAAAATTGCAACAGGTGCCTTTAATAATAATAATAATAATAATAAATATGTTGGTATTTAAGCACTTACTACATGCCAAGCACTGTTCTAAGTGCTGAGGTAGATACAGGGTAATCAGGTTGTCCCACATGGGGCTCATTCTTAATCCCCATTTTACAGATGAGGGAACTGAGGCACAGAGAAGTAAAGTGACTTGCCCAGAGTCACACAGCTGACAAGTGGCAGAGCTGGGATTAGAACCCATGACCTCTGACTCCCAAGCCCGGGCTCTTTCCACTGAGCCATGCGTGGCCAGTGCAGCAGCACAGTAAGAAAGTGTGTGTATAGCTTCACCATGTGAAGTAGGTTGCTGGATGACAAAGACCTTTTTGAGTAAACCAGGTTACTTGGATAGGATTGCATTTTGAATAGCACCATCTTTGAAAATAATAGTTCCCATTCATTTTTGTCTCCTCTTGTGCATACACAGTCTGAATTAAATCTGGAAGGTGGAATTAGTGTCCATTATTAGAATGAAACATTTCATCATTAGGCAAATGTAAGAAGTTACTTGTTTAATCATAGTTGCTTTCACTCTAACCTTTGGAATATTGTCTGTTCATGAATATGTGTGCGGGTGTCTGAGTACTTTGGCCTTGATATCATTATTGGCCTGTAAATGTAGTTATTTGTGCTCTCTAGTTTTGGAGAAGAGCAAGCTGACTGATTTGGTTCTGACATGGAATGATTTGTTACTGCCTCTTCGGCCTGGACCACTGTAGGACTCAGGGCTGTGGAATGGCAGGTTCTGCTCAAATAGATCAGTTGTCCCTCTCTCCTGTCTCCTTTCTTCTCTTTCTCCTTCTGTTTTCCATTTTCCTCTTGGGGACCCCCTTGGCTCGGAGGGGACAGGGATGAGGTGAATGGAGACTCCAAACAGAATGCAGTCATGCTGGTACTGCAAGTGCATGGTGAATCACGTGTGTCTGGAGACCTGTCAGAGTACAGGATCACAAAACCAAACATCTCACAGGGATGGTTTTGTGTGGTATTTTATGGTGTCATCCCCCTTTCTCACAATGATGTTGCATCCTCCTTTTGGGGGATGGACTTGGGCTAGGTCCTGGTAATATAATAATAATAATAATAATAATAATATTTGTAAAACACTATGTGCCAGGCACTGTAGTGAGCGCTGGGTGAATACAAGCAAATCGGGTTGAATGCAGTCCCTGTTGTATGTGGGGCTCACAACCTCATTCCTCATTTTACAGATGAGGTAACTGAGGCACAGAGAAGTGACTTGCCCAAGGTCACCCAGCAGACAAGTGGCGGAGCTCGGATTAGAACCCATGACCACCTGACTCTCAAGCCCATGCTCTATCTACTATGTCATGCTGTTCACCTCATGCTAAAATTTACTATCTCAGAGAACAATATTGAATTTATTTCCCCTGATTTATTTATTTTTTTTAATTTGGTGGGCTGGACACCTAGTTTTAGTACCATAGTAGCAGGGCCAAAGGAATAGCCTGTAAACACTATTGTCACTGATATGTGACTTAGTGATTCCTCACTTGGAATAGTATGTTTTTGCTTTGAGCTGGTCAGCAAAACGCATCCAGTTTTCCTATCTTGCCTCGTTTCTCACTCCCTGCCACACAAAGAGGTGAGCAAACATGGGAGTTGAGAAAATGGTGTTGCAGGAAATTGCTGCTACTTGAATATGTGAAGCTGACAGATTAAAGGAGGCTCGTGAGAGGAGCCTGTAATTACCAAAAGTTATGAAATGAGGGATGATATAGGTTAAATCAGCTTGACAAATTAGTGTGAGAAACTGTGTGACCCACTCCATTTCTTTATCTGCTTGTCTTTCTCTCTAGAAGGATTATGCCTGTCACTCTGTGGGCATACAAATATAAATTTTTAATGAGGTAAAATCAATGAGATCATTCTTTTCTATTCCTGTCATAGGTCATTTTTCACTTTGATAAGTAGCTCTCTGCAAGGCTGGCCGGCCTGTATCTTCCAATTAATCTTTATGCAGTCCTCCCAAGCTCAAGTAATGAGGGGTTTTATCAATCCTCAGGTTACTATGAGGGGAGGTTGTGGACTCTCCTCTGGAAGAGATAAGGTGAATCTTTGTCTCTTTTAGGTGTGATTTGTATAAAGAAAGAAGGATGGACCACTCTAGGTCTTTTTCAGCTCTCAGATTCTACTATCTTGTGAGGGTAAATAGAAAGCTGCTTGTATGGAGAGAACTGAATGTTTAATGTCTGTGTGGAGGGGTTGGTGGGATTAGGGGGCACCCTTTAAATAGGGGGACTGGAGAGCCCCAGAAATCTTATGCTTGACCATTATATGGGATCAGATGGAAAAACCATATTGGTTTTTAAGAAGTCTTTGAGATCAGTCTTCATATTAGAGGGAGTGTGACTTTTTTTATTTTGTATAGTAATAAAACCCTTGGTATAGTATTCTACATAACATAGGAACAACTACTACATACATGCCTACAGTAATAATTCCAGAATATAATGGATTATAATTCCTGCTCCATCACTAGCCTGTTGTGTGACCTTGCCTTAAAGCCTATGGTCAGGGGTGGCTGCTTGATGCAGAGAGGGATGGGAAGCAATTACAAATTTTTTTTTTTTTTTTACAAGTGGAGAGATGTGCAGAATAATGTGGAAAAATGAAATGTGGACTGGAGAGGAGAACGTATCACTTCCCCTCCATTGCAGTTGCTAACATGGTGGTACAAGCTCTGGTCATATTGTGGCTAGCCTGTTACAACAGCCGCCTCCTCACTGGTCTCCCAGCCTTTGCCAGCTCCAATCTATAATACATGCTAGTGCATGGATTAGCTTCTTGAAATATCACTTGGCCCGCAGCGCTCCCCTGGTCGAAATCCTCCACTGACTTGCCATGTTTCTGCAGCAGACTCCTCATAAGAGTCTCCACCTTACTTATCTGCTCTCTCCACCTGTTGTTCCTCAACTTGCATAAAGGTGGTAGTTGAAGCAGTGGGAGTGAATGAGTGTAAATTGAGAAGATCCAGAATGGAGCCTTGAGGGACAGTGTCAGGGGGTTGAGACAGAGGGAGAGGCATCTAAAGAAATTGAGAAGGACCAATCAATCAATCGTATTTATTGAGCGCTTACTGTGTGCAGAGCACTGTACTAAGCGTTTGGGAAGTACAAGTTGGCAACATATAGAGACGGTCCCTACCCAACAGTGGGGACCAGTCAGATGGAAGAGAAGAT
This sequence comes from Tachyglossus aculeatus, assembly GCF_015852505.1. Classification (NCBI taxonomy): domain Eukaryota; kingdom Metazoa; phylum Chordata; class Mammalia; order Monotremata; family Tachyglossidae; genus Tachyglossus; species Tachyglossus aculeatus. Next base: position 25,915,420 of record NC_052098.1, on the reverse strand, counting down.
CCAGGAGAGAACAATCAGTGAAACCCAGGTAGTGCTTCCAGGCTAGATTTTTAACTCTGAGGGCAGGGACACATGCACATTTCAAAGGCAAAGTAAAAGAGAGAGAGAGGGGGAATGTGGATGAGAGGAAAGAGAGGTGAGTGCAAACATTTTTTAGATGGTGTGAAGGGGATAGGGTCAGAATCACAGGTAGAAAAAGTAGACTTCTAAAGGAGGTGGGTGATCTCTTGAGAGATGGCTGGGAAGGATAAAAGGATTTAAGGGAAGGAGGAAGTTAGCAAGATTAGAGGAGATTTGGAGGAGCTCACCTCTGATCAGTCAATGGTATTTATTGAGTGCTTAGTGTGTGCAGAGCACTATACTAAGCTTTTGGGAGAGTACAGTACAACAGAGTTCCCTTGCTTTGGTGCCCACAACAAGCTTGTAGTCTAGAGGCTTCAATTATGTCAAAATAGTAAGCAAGGTTATCAGGAGCAAGAATGGGGAGGTGGGAGGAGTGAGTGCTTCAAGAATGAGTTACAGGTCTGGAATAACTGGTCACTATTATTCATAATTAGGATTATGTCATAATGTCTGTGTGGAGGGATTGGTGGGATTAGGGGGCACCCTTTAAATAGGGGGAAGGGAGAGCCCCAGAAATCTTATGCTTGACCATTATATGGGATCAGCTGGAAAAACCATATTGGTTTTTAAGAAGTCTTTGAGATAATAATAATTGCATTTATTAAGCACTTACTATGTGCAAAGCACTGTTCTAAGCACCGGGGAGGTTACAAGGAGATCAGGTTGTCCCACGGCGGGGGGGGGCTCACAGTCTTAATCCCCATTTTACAGATGAGGGAACTGAGGCCCAGAGAAGTTAAGTGACTTGCCCAGAGTCACACAAATGACAATTGGCAGAGCCGGAATTCGAACCCATGACCGCTGACTCCAAAGACCATGCTCTTTCCACTGAGCCACGCTGCTTCTCTGAAGACTGATGAAGATCAGTCTTCATATTAGAGGGAGTGGGAATGTTTTTTTTTATTTTGCATAGTAATGCAACCCTTGGTATAGTATTCTACATAACATAGGAATGACTACTGTGTACATGCCTACAGTAATAATTCCAGAATATAATGGATTATAATTCCCGTTCCATCACTAGCCTGTTGTGCGACCTTGCCTTAAAGCCTATGGTCAGGAGTGGCTGCTTGATGCAGAGAGGGACATTAAACGTTCAGTTCTCTCCATCCAAGCAGCTTTCTGTTTACCCTCACAAGATAGTAGAATCTGAGAGCTGAAATTATGAATAATTATGAATATTATTAGGTCATAATAATTGCCTACTGCAATAACTGAGAGAAGTAGCATGGCTCAGTGGAAAGAGCACGGGCTTGGTAGACAGAGGTCATGGGTTCTAATCCTGGCTCCGCCACTTATCAGCTATGTGACTTTGGGCAAGTCACTTCTCTGGGCCTCAGTTACCTCATCTGTAAAATGGGGATTAAAACTGTGGGCCCCATGTGGGACAACCTGATTACCCTCTATCTACCTCAGCACTTAGAACAGTGCTTTGTACATGGTGTTTTAACAAATGCCATCGGTATTATTAATAGTAGTAGTATTACTGCCTAAGTGCCATTGATTGCATTGATTCTCTGTCAGTGGTATTCAATGAGCATTTTGGGGTGCAAAGCACTGTGGTATGTGTGTAGGAGAGTACAGTACAATAGGGTTGGTAGACATGACTCCTGCCCTCAAGGAGCTTAGTTTAGTGAGGGGGGACAGACGTTAAAATTCATATAAGGGAAGCAAAAGAGTATAAAGATAGGAACACTAGTGCCTTAGGGCTGAGAATGAGGTAAGTAACCAACTGTTTATGGGATTCCTAAGTGAATAGGCGATACAAAACAGAGGGCGAATAGGGTATAGGACACCTTTTCTGCCTTATTGCTTTTCCAACCCAGGATTCTTTTGTATTTAAACTCATGTCATGTTTTTAGACTTTTAATATTTCCACCTTTTCGAACTTTTGGACTAGGATACACTGCTAATAGTCTTCGGAAAACGGTTATTAAATACATACTAAAAGTCAAACATTCTGATAACTTTTAATTTATCATTAAATGGTGTACTGGCATGTTATGGATTTTTCTCTCATTCCTTTCCTTTTCCGGGTTTGGAATTCACAGGGAACTCAGTGTACTTTTTTTTTTTTTAATTTCAGGACAGCTTTGAAGATGCCTTTGAAAGCATCCCTGTGTAAGTACATTGTTTTTTTTTATAAATAAAAATACACTTGTTGATGTCCTTTAAAAATTGTTACAAGGATATAGTGTTCTGTTAGCTATAGCCAATATGTTTGGAAGATCGAGGTTGGGTCCAAAGTGTGATACCTGAATGTAGGAAGCTTCAAAAGATAGGATTTACAATAGGGCAGAGGCTATTTTTCACTAAATAGCCTGATCTAGCATAAGAGAACAATAATTCTCTCTCAAAGTGACTGCCTCCATAGTGCTTTGAAGTAATCCAAAGAATCAGATGACTTTTATGCATTTAGCAAGCATAGTGGACTTAGTAAGTCTAACTTTTTTCCATTAATATATTGTCTTGGATCTATGTGTTGGAGACCGGGTGTAACCTGATCTCCCATGCTCATTAAGAACTGCAGATTGTCTGTTAGACTGCTGTAGTGGCACCATATGACTGTTTGCATTGATTTCTGGAACCAAAGCAAATAGCCCATTTGTGTACTGTAGCTGCTGGTCTTAAGAAAAGGTGAGTAGGAAAGAATCAATCAACCATGGTATATACTCATTGCTTACTGTGTGCAGAGCACTGTAATTAGTGCTTGGGAGAGTACAAACGTAATGTTCCCCTCAACAGGAAGCAGCATGACCCAGTGGCAAGAAGACGGGCTTGGGAGCCAGAGGATGTGGGTTCTAACACTGGCTCTGCCACTTGTTTCACCTCATCTGTTAAATGGGGATTAAGACTGTGAGCCCCATGTGGGACAACCTGATTACCTTGTATCTACCCAGCGCTTAGAACAGTATTTGGCACACAGAGCTTAACAAATACCGTTACTATTATTATTTAAACTAATAATCTAGATGGACACTGTCACTTCTGCAATAAGCAAAAGTATTTAGCTTTTGTGGTCCCCCCCCCCCCCCCTTTTTCTTTTAAGAACAAAAGCAAACCAAAAGCAACATTGCAAAACTGAGTATCATTGATCCTGAGTAACTTCCTCCATGAAGCTTTGTTTCCCTGTCAAGATTAAAAAAAAATTTTTTTGGGGGGGGGGGCGTTCCCCTACCTAAACAGAGCCAGTTTCTAATTTGTCACCTTGATCAGTGCTCAGTGATGCATTATAAAGTATTATAATTGATCAAAAGTTGAACTTGTAGTTCTAATAATTGACAAATTTCATAGACATTATTGGGTAAATACCCTTAACTGGAGATTGACAAGGAAGATGAAGATTAACTTCCAACAAACTTTGAGGATATAAAGCAATCAATGGTGCAGTTAAAAATAGTTTTATAAGGCTCCCAAACATTGCTTTCATTTCTTGTGAATAAAATGCTAACTAGTGTTTTCTGTTTTTGAAATTATTTTATGGAATTGTTAGTGAGTGTAGTTCACTGCTGAGAACCCTAGGCAAGGCTTTTATATAGGAATTACAGAATATGTCTCTCCATTAATGGGGTAGTGAAAAACACAGTAGCCTATTTAAAGGTCAGCAGTTGAAGTAGGAGAGTGTACACCTTAGGCTATGAAAAGATGAATGGAGGAGAAAGGGTTTTATAACTTAAAGAGCAGTCTTGTTTTGCCAACAGCTATTAAGATCCCTACAGCTGTGTTCTCTCTGGAACCTTCTTCCCTGTACCCGTTCTCAGGCTCAACTTCAGAGGTTGACAGCTCTGGGTCCTGCTTCCTGGGGAAAAATGCACTGTTTTTAATTAAAGTATAAAGACCAAAATTTTGCCTTTTGCTTATTGTAGTTCAAAGCATTTCAGGTGACTCAATTCTTCTCTTAAAGATTTTGTAATAAAGATTATGGGTTAGAATTTGAAAAGAATTCCATATTTACTCTGCTTCCAGCCAAGAGTTTGCTCCATAAATCATTTGGTAAGTGACTGTATGATTTGAATCAGACTGAAAAAAGCACTGTGTCCTACCACTCTCATTTCAAGGGGTCAAACAACCCAAGGTCAACTCCAGGTACAAAGGGAAGGTGCTATGCTTGTTTCCTAAGTTTATGGGGGTGAATTTAGGACTTTTGAAACTAAGAAAGGACTTTTCTGTATAAAAGAATTTTGAGGATTTGTCAAGTTTTGAAATGAATATGACTCTACTACTGCCTTAAGCAGTATGATGTTTTGTAAAAAAAAAAAAAAATCACAAAGAATGCACACAAAAAAATTTTTGACTGGCAAAATTCTGAAAAGATCTTTGGCCTTTCTATTTTGGTTGTGTATTGGCTTGTGAAGACATGAATTTCTCAAGTTTTCAAAGATTTTTCAGCAATACAAGGTTTGATGAGCTATGTTAGGTGTATTAAGCAAAATACTTTGGAAATGGAGAAGCCCAATAAAAACACCGTGTTTTACGCTCATGTTGGAAGTTTGGAAATTTTGCAACTTGGGCATGTTTCCTAGCGGTGGATATGGTGGCTGTTTAGAACAGGAAAACCTCACCAACTTTATCTGTGAGAGTCATGACTTTGACATCACAAGTCCTGTTCAATGCTCTGACTTTTGCCAGAAAAACTGGAAACTTCTCAGTCTGCATTGTAGTGTTGTGCCCCCCTGCCCCCCCGCCCCAGTTTTGTTTAGGCACTGTACTAAGCCTGGGGTAGATAACAAGATGATTGGTTGGATACATTGTGTCCAAAATGGGGCTCGCAGCTTTAATCTCCATTTTTCAGATGTTAACTGAGGCACAGAGAAGTTGTGACTTGCCCAGGGTCACACAGCAGACAAGTTAGGGAGCTGGGATTAGAACCCAGGTGCTCTGACTCCAGCCCATGTTCTTTCCTATAGGCCATGCTGCTTCTCGCGCTGCCCGTTGCTAAATTTGTTAGAAAAATTGACTACTCATTTCTTGGGGCTCTCTGAAATGAGCGATAGGACCCAGGAGTATTCTGGTAAAATGTTGTTATACATTAAAATGCAAAACTAGCATGTAGATAATTGTATTCCTTCACCATTTAGTTTTTTCCTTTTTTTAAAAAAAATAAAAACCAAACTATACCCTTGAAATTCTAAGAGCTGTGCTGGTGGTAACAGGAGCATATGGGCAAAGCGTTTTGTCTGGTGAGTTACCTTTTGAGAAGTGCCTCCTGTGGAGTCCCTGATTCTGACCCTTGATAGCAGTATTACCAGTTCTCCTGTAATACCTCAAGACAAGGAAAACCCACACTGCAGTTGTGTTTAGGGAACATTCTTCCCACATTTCCTATCAGCGTTCTATCCAAAATACATCAAGAAACCACTTGGAATGGCAGAATTGAATGTGCTGTAAATATGGATAATTCCTTTTGGTGCTCCTGACACTCTAATTGTTTCACAAGGTAGATAATAAACATTGGGAATTTAACTACCACAAGAAATTGTGCAGGCTGAAAATGTTGGCAGGTTTGAGTGGTTTGGGTAAGTTCTTGGACAAGTAATGGGTGACTAGAGGGAAAGTTAGGGATGTCAAGGGAAAAGTTAGGCATGTTACATGATAAATCCTTAAACATTAAGGAGGTCAGCCATCACATGGTCCCTCAAGCAGAGACACTAATTTTTCATTTTGAGGGTGGGGGCAAAAAGGAATGAGACTTTGAGTGAAGTTGGTGAGGTGGATCTCGGGAGTGTCAGGCTTCAAAGAACTAACCAGTCAGAAAGATGTGACTCTGGGCATCATAATAATCAGTGTGGTATTTAAGTGCTTACTATGTTTCAAGCACTGTTCTAAGTGCTTGAGTAGATAAATGATAATCAGGTCAGACGCAGTTACTGTGCCAGATGGGACTAACAGTCTAAGGGAGCTAGATCTTTTTCAGCCTTGCTTAGAAACTCTCAAGCTTTGTAGGTCCACTTAAATGAGTCTGGTTAGGACTTCTTAGCTCATGAAGCTGGCACTTAGGCATTCAAACATTCTGCTGCCTCTTTAGGAAGCATGATATTGGTCTGGCTGGATCATTGCACTAACAAAGTAATGACATTTCTTAGATTTCAAATGGTAACAAAGGACCAAATAATATTTATGTGAATTAGGACTACAGTGCTGTCAAATTTACTGTGGTTGAAGTGGTGAAACAAGTTTAAGATCTGAAAAATCTTATATTTTTTTTAATGGTATTTAAGTGCTTACTCTGTGCCAGGCACTGTACTAAGCACTGGGGTAGATATATGCTAATCAGGTTGGACACAGTCCATATCCTGCATTGGTCTCTCAGTCTTAATCCCCAATTTATAGCTGAGGTAACTGAGGCCCATAGAAGGTAAGTGACTTGCCTGAGGTCACAGAACAGACAAGTGGCAGAGCTGGGATTAGATTCCAGGTCTTTCTGGAAACACAAGTTTGTTTCTTGTGTCATGCATTACTGGTATAATTTGCAGAGCACCCCATGGTTCACTTAGTTAAGTGAAAAATTGTATTGAAACTACTGATATTTACCACCTCCTTCCAGGCTTTGGTTAATGAACAAGGCTTAATTATGCAGGTACACTATGTAAGACATTAAAAAGAATTGATTCCATGCAGAAAATCCAGGGTACTCTGGCAGAGTCTTCACCAGTTTGTCATGCTTGTATTAAAATAATGAACTTTGCATTCATTTGAGTCTATTAAATAGCTTATTCATTGGTATAATCAATCAGTCATGTCTATTGAGCACTTACTGTGTGCAGAGCACTTTACTAAGTGCTTGGGGGGAACACAATACAACAGAGTTGATAGACATGTTCCCTGCCCACAGCGAGCTTGTTGCCTTTCAGTAGCATGAGGAAGAAGTATCTAGTATCCAGTGGGACTTAAGTTGGATAGAATATTGAGAAAATCTGATGGAAATAAGCTATTTTCCTTTTCTAGTTAACAAATCTGAGGTGATTTCATGAAGGGGGAAAAAGATGGGACAAAATATGTAAAGTCAATCTAGGACCTGAAGTAGCAGGACATAAAATAGGAATCTTATTCAAGAATGGGCCAAAGAAAGCCCAAATGACACTTCTGAGGAATAAGGTGAACTGTAGTTTGCTCTTAGGCCTCTGAAGGAAGGCACTGAGCACAAATGAAAGACAGAGGGCCTGATGAGAAAGTGTTACTATGTTAAAATGAGTGCTTGATTGACTTTTAGACAGTGGCAGAATGAGCCTGTGGAAGACCTGGGGCAGAGATCTGGGTTAACAGTTGCCATGTGCTGTGATTAAACACTTGGGGATATAGAGGAAAAGTTAGGGCTTGAAGCTCAAAGAGCTATAATTATAATAGTAATGACATTTAATGATTTCCTATTAATAATTGTAGTATTTATTGTTTACTTAATGTGCCAAGCATGCTACAAAGTGCCGGGGTAGATACAAGATAATCAGGTCAGACACGGTCTCTGTCTGGGGCAGGGGAGGTGTGGGAGTAGGGGGAAACATGTATTTAATCCTTATTTTATGTATGAGGAAACTGAGTCTCAGAAACTGTGACTTTGCTTAAGGTCTCATGACATATATAAGGGGCAGAACCTGGATTAGAGTCCCTATGGAGTGCAACACACTGCACTGGTTGCTTAGGGATGATTAGTGGAAGCAAAACACATAAAATAATGATGGTATTTAAGTGCTTACGATGTGCCAGGCACTGTACTAAGCGCTGGGGTGGATACAAGCAAATCGGGTTGGACATGGTCCCTGTCCCGCATGGGACTTCCAGCCTCAATCCCCATTTTACAGATGAAGTAACTGAGGCACAGAGAAGTGAAGTGATTTGCCCAGAGCCCCACAGCAGACAAGTGTCAGAGCTGAGATTAGAACCCATGACCTTCTGACTCTCAGGCCTGTGCTCTATCCACTAGGGCATGCTGCTTCTCTACCCTGTTCATAAAGAATGTACAATTTAATGGGACAGAAAAACTTAAGAATTTACAAATAGTGGGAGCAGTAACAAAGAGCAAATATGAAAGGGAGCAGTGACAGAGCAAATATGAAAGAATGAAGTATCAAAATCAAATGTACAATTAAATATGCATAGGTGCTAAGAAGTGTGGCTATTAAGTTGATTTGACTGAGTGTTGGAACTTTTATTGGAGAATACTTTCTGGAGAAGGTGGGCTTTGACGAAGAAGAGGCTTTGGATCAACAGATATAGGGGGCTGGTTTCCAGTCAGGGGAGAGCAACATGAGCAAGGGGTCAAAGGCAGGAACTTCAAAAGCAGGCTCCAGTTAAAACATGGTTGTGGAGGAGTAAAGAGTGTGAGCTGAGGAGTAGCAGGTGAAGGCAGCCATATCAATCCATCATTAGTATTTATTCACTGCTTACTGTGTGCAGAGTACTGTACTGAGAGCTTGGAAAAATACAATATAACAAAGTTGGTAGACACATGCCCTGTCCACAATGAGCTCCCATTGTAGAGAGGGAGACAGACATATAAATAAGTTATGGATATGTACACAAGTGCTGTGGGGCTGAGGGAGGGGGTGAATAAAGGGGTCAAATCAGTGACACACAAGGCAGTGGGAAAGGAGGAAACGAGGGCTTAGTCAGGGAAGGCCTCTTGGAGGAGATGTGCCTTCAATAAGGCTTTGAAGGCAGGGAAAGTAATTTTCTGTTGGATATGAAAAGGGAGGGCATTCCAGGGAGAGAGGTCGGAGACAAGACTGAGGTACAGAGAGGATAGCATTTGAAGAGAGAAGTGTGTGGGCTGGGTGTATACTGGTATCTGTCTCCCCCCGTAGACTGCGAGCTTGTTGTGGCAGGGAATGTGTCTGTTGTTATAGTATACTCTCCCAAGCACTTAATACAGTGCTCTGCACACAGTAAGTGCTCAAAAAAAAAAATGAAAGAATGAAAGGAGAGCAGTGAGGTAGGAGGGAGCAAAGTGAATGAATGGTTTAAAGCCGATTGGTAAGGAGTTCTGGTTTGATGTGCACATGGATGGGAAACCACTGGAGGCTCTTGAGGAGTGGGGAAACACAGACTGAACACTTCTGTAGAAAAGTGATCCGCTTGGCAGAGTGAAGTATGGATTGGAGTGGGGAGAGACAGGAGGCAGGGAGGTCAGCAAGGAGGCTGATATAGTAAGCAAGGTGGGTTAGGATAAATGCTTGGATTAATGTGGTAGCAGTTTGGAGAGGAAAGGGTGGGTTTTGGCAATGTTGCGAGGGTTGAACCGACAGGATTTAGTGATTAAATATGTGGGTTGAATGAGAGAGATGAGTCAAGGATAATGCCAAGGTTATGGGCTTGTGAGATAGGAAAGATGGTAGTGCTCTATACAGTGATGGGAAAATCAGGGGTAGTACAGAGTTTGGGTGGGAAGATAGGGAGTTCTATTTTGGACATGTTTGAGGTGTTGACGGGACATCCAAGTAAAGCTGTCTTGAAGGCAGGAGGAAATGTAAAATTGCAGAGAGGGAGAGCGATCAGGGCTGGACATATAGATTTGGTAATCATCCACATAGAGGTGGCAGTTGAAGTCATGGGAGTCATGGGAGTGAATGAGTTGTGCAAGGGAATGGGTGTAGATGGAGAATAGAAGGGGACCCAGAACTGAGCCGTGAGGGCCTCCCACAGTTAGAAGATGGGAGGCAGGCAGAGGAGGAGCCCGCAAAAGAGACTGAAACTGTGGCCAGAGAGATAGGAGAAGACTGTGTCAGTGAAGCCGATGTTGGGGAGAAGAGGTGGTTGATGGTTTTGAAGGCAGCTGAGAGGTCGAGGAGGATTAGGATGGAGTAGAGACCATTGGATTTAGCAAGAAGGAGATCATTTGTTACCTTTTGACAGGGTGATTTCTAGAGTGAATAATAATAATAATAATAACGGTATTTAAGCCCTTACTACACGGACAGAAGCCAGATTGGAGGGGATCAAGGAGAGAATTGGAGGAGAGGAACTTCAGAGAGCGGATGTAAAAAAAACTCACTCGAGTTTGGAGAGGAATGGTAGGAGGGAGATAGGCTGATAACTAGAAGACTCCATGGGGTCAAGGGAGGGTTTTATAGGATAAGGGTGTTTGAAGGCAGTGGAGAAGTCATTAGCAAATGAGCAATTTAAGGTGGCTGTCTGGGAGGGGAAAAAAGGGAGGAAGCAAGTGCTTTGAAAAGGTCTGAAGGGCTGGGGTCGGATGAGCAGGTGGAGGGGGTGGATTTTGAGAGCAGGCAGGAGATTTCTTGAGATACTGCTGGGTAAGGTGGGAGAGTTGAAGGAGGGGCAGGAGAAGGGAGGGACTGGAGAGGAGCAGGGGAAATTTGAGAGATCATGCCATAATATAAGATGGAGAAAGTTGATGGGGACCCTTAAAGCCAGTGGTAAGGCATTTTTACTTGAGAGTGGAGAGACATGATTCATTCATTCAGTGGTATTTATCAGGCACCAAGTGTGTTCAGAGCACTGAACTAGGCTATTGGGAGAATGCAATAAGGCCCATTCCCTGTCATAAAAGTGTTCATCAGTGAATGGGGTAAACAGGCAGACATAAATGGTATGCATACAATGGGAGCAAGAATTGGTTCTTGAAAACTGCCCCTCAAAATGGAACTGATTTTTCTCTCAGGCATAATATTATAAGATGGGGGATTGGTTCCTGAACCAAGGGCAAATACCCTATTTTTACCACAGTTACTCAGAATAAAGAGTGATATAACTACATTAATGTGATACTATTGAAAGTGGTAATCACAGTGGCTCAATCACATGGGAAGTTTTAAAAAGGAAAAAAGTATAGAAAGTCTAGTTCTGTACAGTGTCCATTACTGTTGTACTCTACCAAGGGCTTAGTACCATGCCCTGCAATCAATCAATCAATCGTATTTATTGAGCACTTACTGTGTGCAGAGCACTGTACTAAGCGCTTGGGAAGTACAAGTTGGCAACATATAGAGACAGTCCCTACCCAACAGTGGGCTCACAGTCTAGAAGGGGGAGATAGAGAACAAAACCAAACATATTAACAAAATAAAATAAATAGAATAGATATGTACAAGTAAAATAAATAAATGAGTAATAAATATGTACAAACATACATATATACAGGTGCTGTGGGGAAGGGAAGGAGGTAAGATGGGGGGATGGAGAGGGGGACGAGGGGGAGCGGAAGGAAGGGGCTCAGTCTGGGAAGGCCTCCTGGAGGAGGTGAGCTCTCAGTAGGGCCTTGAAGGAAGGAAGAGAGCTAGCTTGGCGAATGTGGGGAGGCAGGGCATTCCAGGCCGGGGGATGACGTGGGCCGGGGGTCGATGGCGGGACAGGTGAGAACGAGGCACGGTGAGGAGATTAGTGGCAGAGGAGCGGAGGGTGCGGGCTGGGCTGTAGAAGGAGAGAAGGGAGGTGAGGTAGGAGGGGGCGAGGTGATGGACAGCCTTGAAGCCGAGGGTGAGGAGTTTCTGCCTGATGCGCAGATTGGTTGGTAGCCACTGGAGATTTTTGAGGAGGGGAGTAACATGCCCAGATCATTTCTGGACAAAGACAATCCGGTCAGCAGCATGAAGTATGGATTGAAGTGGGGAGAGACACGAGGATGGGAGATCAGAGAGAAGGCTGATGCAGTAGTCCAGACGGGATAGGATGAGAGCTTGAATGAGCAGGGTAGCGGTTTGGATGGAGAGGAAAAGGCGGATCTCGGCAATGTTGCAGAGCTGAGACTGGCAGGTTTTGGTGACGGCTTGGATGTGAGGGGTGAGTGAGAGAGCAGAGTCGAGGATTACACCAAGGTTGCAGGCTTGTGAGACGGGAAGGATGGTAGTGCTGTCAACAGTGATGTGAAAGTCAGGGAGAGGGCAGGGTTTGGGAGGGAAGACAAGGAGTTCAGTCTTGGACATGTTGAGTTTTAGGTGGCGGCAGACATCCAGATGGATATGTCCTGAAGGCAGGAGGAGATGCGAGCCTGAAGGGAGGGGGAGAGAGCAGGGGCAGAGATGTAGATCTGGGTGTCATCAGCGTAGAGATGATAGCTGAAGCTGTGGGAGCGAATGAGGTCACCAAGGGAGTGACTGTAGATCGAGAACAGAAGGGGACCAAGAACTGAACCTTGGGGAACCCCCACAGTAAGGGGATGGGAGGGGGAGGAGGAGTCTGCAAAAGAGACTGAGAATGAACAACCGGAGAGATAAGAGGAGAACCGGGAGAGGATGGAGTCTGTGAAGCCAAGGTTGGATAGCGTGTTGAGGAGAAGGGGGTGGTCCACAGTGTTGAAGGCAGCTGAGAGGTCGAGGAGGATTAGGATAGAGTATGAGCCGTTGGATTTGGCAAGCAGGGCCTGCACAGAGTAAGCACTCACTAAATACTTTAAATGATTTAGAATGTGTGTTTAGCTTCTGTCATACTTTCCTAGGTGCTTAGTGCAATGTTTTGAATTCAGTAGGGGCTCAAATACCATCAACAGATTTATAGAATTTAGTGACAGAATGAATGCAGCAAGAGAGAGACAGATGGGGCAGTGTGGACTAGTGGATAAAACACAGGACTGAGAGTCAGGAAACTTGGGCTCTAATCCAGCTCTGCCACTTGTCTGCTGTGTCCTTGCACAAATCACTTATTTTCTCTGTGCAACAATGTCCTCATCTTTAAAATTAATGGTATTTATTGCATGCTTACTCTGGGCACAAGTACTGTACTAAGTGCTTGTGAAAGTTCAAAAATGGAAAAATACGGCTCTTCTCCCTACCCCTTAGACTGAGCCAATCTGATTATCCTTTACCTACCCTAGTGCTTAAGACATTGCTTGGCACCTAGTAAGTGCAATGTTATTATTATTGTTTGAGCCAAGTCAGAGATGACACCAAAGTTGGAGAGCTTCTGAGCCAGGAAAGGTTTATGGAGCAACTTGCGATGCAAATTTAGAAGTCATGGCTGAGTTTAGAAAAAGAGATAAGCAAAGCTAATTTGGGAGAAGACTTCACTTTGAGTAGAAAACTGAATGGCTGTCATAGGTTAACTTTCTGAAGCCACATTCTCTGATGAAATAAGGTGAACTATAATTTTGCATAATGAGTTAATGGGATTTTTGAGGAGTCTCTTTTTTACACTTATGTCAATTTAATGCAATGACCCAAATATTGACAGACCAGATCTAACAGGAAACCCGGAATTAATAGGGTTTTTAAGCATGTGGATTCTCAACCATACTATGGTAGTTATTGGAAATTGTCTTCTAATGCTCATATTCATTCATTCATTCAATCGTATTTATTGAGCGCATACTGTGTGCAGAGCACTGTACTAAGCACTTGGGAAGTACAAGTTGGCAACATATAGAGATGGTCCCTACCCAACAATGGGTCATAAACTCTCAAGCTCTTAATAGAGTGCTGTGCACACAGGTGCTCAATAAATACTATTGATTGAATGAAGGATTGCAAGAGAGCACGCATTCAAAGTGATGGTCTTCTGCTCTGAGTGTAAAGTCCTTGTGGGTGGGGAAAAATGTCTCATGCTCTTACTGTATTCTTCTCAAGTGTTTAGTGCATTGAACCAAGTTCTAGAGTTGATTATAGTTGTAACACTTTGTGCTTGAGCAAGCAATGCAAATATTTTTTTTTTTTGAGCACACAGTACTCACAGCTGGAGTGACTGTGGCAAGTAGTGTCGATATTGTGATGTAGTCCTTTTAACCAGCTGGGTTGTTTCTGTCATGGCAGCAGCCACAGACACGGTTTGTGCCACTGGAGTTGAGTTGTTTTTATGGCTGCAGAGGTTATGCAGCCATGGATCTTGGTCCTAAAGTGACAGCGTTTGTGTGCTTTCACAAGGGACCCCAGACCACAGCAGCTCAGGCTTGGATCCACGAGGCTGTCCGAGGGGATTAGGCATGGGGGAGGCAAGTGGACAACTCTTTCTTTCAGGACTTCAGGGTTGGGATGAGAGAAACACTTGTGACCCCAGTGGACCTAAAGACTGGTAATGGTGACAATATTCTCCTCCCATTGGCAGGGGGCATGAGGTGGGACTGCCATCTTATTCTCCAGTTCTATCCTTGACCCCCTCCAATCTGGCTTCACAGTAACTGCCCTTTCAAAGGTTACCAGTGATCTTCTTGCCAAATTCGCATCAAACAGAAGCTGCTTACCATTGGCTTTAAAGGACTTGATCACCTTGCGCCCTCCTGTCTTACCTTGCTGATTTCTACTACATCCCAGCATGCTCACTTTGCTTCTCTAACACCAAACTACTCTCACTGTACCCAGATCTCATCAATCTTGCCACCAATCCCCTCGCCCATGTCCTGCCTCTGTCAGGTATGAAGCAGGAGGAAGTTCCAGGTCAGATGACCACTCTCCCCACCTTTAACTCCTTATTAAAATCACACCCTCTCCAAGAAGCCTTTCCCGACCAAGCTCTCATTTCCATTAATTCCCTCCCCCTTCCGAGTCACCCTTGCACTTGGATTTGTACTCTTCACCCACCCCACCCTCAGCCCCAGAGCACTTATGTGCATATCTGTAACTTATTTTAATGCTGCCTTCCCCTCTAGACTGTAAACTCCTTATGGGCAGGAAACATGTCTTCCAATTCTGTTTTATTGGACTCTCCCAAGCTCTTGGTTCAGTCTGCCCACAGTGAGCACTCAATAGATGCGGTTGATTTCTCTCCTCCCCTTCTGACTGGGAGTGGCAAGGAATAGGGTAACTCACTATTGTTGCCCACCTGGCCTAAAAAGTTAATAGCTTTGCCCCCTGGTACTAGCCACGTGGATCCCCTTTATTACCACGGAGCCAGCACCTATGAACCTGTGACTAGTTTCACCCTCTCATACACCCATCAGGTCTCTATTTTACCCTTGCTTTCTGCAGGAGTGGGACGAGGGTGACCAAAAGTTTTCAGGCATGAGGACCGATGTGCCAGGTAGCCCAGCAAAGAGAGGATAGCAGTAGCAAAGTAAATCTGTGTGTGTGATAATTCTGCTTATTATAAATCCCCAGTGAGGCTAAAGTTTCAGTAGTTAATCCTTAACTGCTTTTCTGTCTGTAAAGTGGAAGTGAAATTAGACACTTCCTTATCTCACAGGTGTTCTCCTGAGGAATAAAGTGACTGGGAGTGTGAGTACTGTGGGAAGACTAGGGCAAGTAACACTTTTTTTGCCAACATAGTTTCTATCTTCAAGGTTGCTTTACTGACTGTGAGATAAGGGGAAAATATCATCAAGAATAGGGAGGGGAGTTTCTCCTTATCCCAGTAAATATGATAGTTGAAGTTGATCTCAATCGCATAGAGAAAAGAATGATACATATATGGGGGAGGAGGGGACTATCCCATCTCTTCTCATGGCTCCTTGCATGGTTAGTCTGGGAATGAAAAATGCTTTTCCTTTCTTATGGTTCAGAAACCTAACAGCCCACAGTGGAAAATTAATTCACAACATAGTGAAAGATGTTGTAATGTTGGGTTGATCAGTTTCATTTTACCATTTTTATGAAGGACAGGTGTTGGTCAACATTAGAGCTGGATTTGTCAGTTATTTTCTGCCCGCCCCTCTTTTTAGGTGCTTTTTTTTGTTGTAAAGTATCCTGAATGCAACCACTCATCTTCCTGGTTTTTCAAAATATATTGAAGCTTGCATAGGGCAGGTTATATTGGAGAGAGTGTGCATGGTATGTTTTTATGCTGATAAATTCTTCTCCTGTTGGTTTCGAACATTATTGCACCTGAGGTTTTAGTTACGGGCATTGTTATTAACCAGTCAAATTATAGAGGCATTTCAAAGGGTTAATTGTGCATTCACTTAAAATTAGGCTTTCTGATCTCTGTGTGTGTGTGTGTGTGTGTGTGTGTGTGTGTATAAGTGGGAACCAGTTATGGTAAAATGTAACTAGCTCTGAGTTTGTTTTTAATAAAAATGGAAGGCATTCAGAAGTTAGTTTCATTTAGTCACCTTTTTCTCAAGTTGTTTTAGGGGTAGTTAATCAAGATAAATGAAATCATTGAGTCGAATGTAAATCATTCTTATTTTTCTCGTGTGTTTTTCCCTTGGTAGTTTAGGCAGTGATGGATTAGAATTAGGCTGCAGCATAGATTGGGAAAAATCTCCCAGCATCCTCTCCCTGCAGAGGCTTCGGCTAGCAGCAGTGACTCTAGCTGCCACTTAACTGACATTAAAAAAATATTTTAAGGAGAGCTCCTTTAATTCCTGCTGCTGCCTTCTGAACTTCCTTTTTGTTTAATGAGGTCTAATGGGTACCAAGGACAAAGTACAAATTGAGTGTTCTGTCTCTTGCTGGGCTTTTTTTTTTTTTTTGGTTTTTTTTTTGGTCTGATACAACAGAAAGAAAGAGACTTACCTGCATAGTGGGATTGTATTCATTCCTTTAAAGTTACTGCTGCTTTGAATCGGTAAGTATATTGTATCTATTTAGTAGTTCTTGAGATCATTAATACACTATGCTTATTAAATCTGTGAATATTTAAGGAGCACTCTTGTTTAAAAAAAAAAGGTAGAATTTAATTTTAAACCTGCAGTTTTAGGTAGCATTGTTTTTTCTTGTGGATTTACAGACAGATGCGCTGTATAAAGATAATGATTATTTCTGCCTCCGTACTTTGCAGGGATGGGCATTAGGTCTGAGGAAACATCTCCTGCTGATGTCCATTATTAATCATTTAGAATGCTGTGGCTAGTTTACAGAATACTGCAAGGTTTCTGGGGTGCTTATATTGCGACTTTTACCATGTAGCAACAGAATTATGTTTATTGTTTACTGTGCCTCAGTGCTTTTTACCATTAAGCTTTTCTAATTTTCCTTTAGAACGATTAAAGCATTAATTTTTTTAAAAAAACAAGCCAAAGTGATGCATTATTAGATAATAGAGAGAATTACTAGCAATGGACCTTAATCTCTAGATATACAGTGCTGCAGTAGCTGCACTCTTTGCGCAGATTGCGGTAAATTGTAGTTACCAAAAGTGGTTATTGCATGACCACTCTGTTCTAATTATATCTTTGGAGCAGAGCCAATTTTTGTATGACGCAGTCTTATCCTCATAAACATCTGGCCTGGTTCATTGTGTCCTGATTTATGGTGTCCTACTTGCTCACATAAAATTAATTTAACTATATCCTGTCTAAATTTTTGTTAATGATAGTTGTCAGATCAGAGCCTGCCGTTTCCTCTTTGTCAGTACTCTTGACCAGGAATTTTTTTAAAAAGATGGTTTTATCTTCTGAATAGTATGTTGATCCTCCATTTCTATGATAGACAGGAAAATACATTCTGTTGATCTTTGTTTTAAGGTATTTGTTCAAACTGCTTAAAAGTTTTTTTATATGATTTTTGGATTTTTGAGGGAATTAGTATTTTTCTCTTCCTGTAGTATAAAATTGAATGATTTTTTTTGTTGCTACTCGTAGAGCAAAATTTGCAGTTTAATTTTTTTTTCTTTGACCTGTGGTCATTTTGAAATGTAGCCACTTTGATTTTAACCATCAAGAACCCTCTTCTGAAGAGCTGTTCCCATTCCCATTTCTACTTCCAGGTTTTCTCTGCTGCTCTGATCATTTTTCTAAAATGCTATTCTGCACAGGTCTTTCCACTCCTCCAAAACCTGCGGGTTACTTGTTCTCTATTTTACGAAGCAGAAAATCCTGGCCATTGGCTTTTAGGCACCCCATTAGCTCTTTTCCCACCCCCCCACCCTACTTAAATCTCTTCTCCCACTGCATCCCAGAACTCAGACTTCATTCCTTTTGAGCTAACCATCTCACTTACGCTCCACACACATTTAAGTGCTCAGAAAATTTCACTGATTGATATTCATTGTTCTCAATCTCTCCCACCTCTGACCCGTGGCTCATACCCACCCCTTTCCTCCAGCCTGGAGTCCCTCCCCTTCAGATTTTGCTAGATCACAGCTCTCTCCATCTTCAAAGCCCTCCTGAAATGCCACCACCTCCAAGAGGCCTTCCCCTATTTTTCTTCTCTCAACTACAGCTCAGCACTTATGCATTCATAACTACCTGAAGCCCTGTGGTGTGTGTGTGTATATATATCTCTCTCAACATATTCTTTTTAAGCACTTCTCAGTGTACCAATCTTTCTATTCTCCTGTTCTTCCTAGCTGTCATTTTTGTATCTGCCTCTCCCATTACACTGTTAGCTCCTTGAGAGCAGGGATCATGCCTTCAATCAGTCAGTTGCATTTGAGCGCTTACTGTGTGCAGACCACTGTACTAAGCACTTAGAATACAATACAACAGAGTTGGTAGACACGTTCCCTGCCCGCAACAAGCTTACAGTGTAGAGTGGGAGACAACCATTAATATAAATCAATAAATTATTGGTTTGTACATAACTGCTGTGGGGCTGAGGGGGGAGTAAATGGTGTAAAATCAAGTGCAGTGCAGAAGGGAGTGGGAGAAGAGGAAAGGAGGCCTTAGAAGGTCTCTTGGAGGAGATATGCTTTCAATAAGGCTTTGAAGATAAGGAGAGTGATCATCTGTCAGATATGAAGAAGAGGGAGGGCGTTTTAGGCAAGATGCAGGATGTGAGCGAGAGGTTGGTAGGGAGATAAATGAGATCGAGGTAGAGTAGGTTGGCATTTTGTTTTGTTGTCCGTCTCCCCACTTCTAGACTGTGAGCCCATTGTTGGGTAGGGATTGTTTCTATTTGTTGCCAAATTGTACTTTCCAAGCACTTAGTACAGTGTTCTGCACAAAGTAAGCACTCAATAAATACGATTGAATGAATGAATTAGAGGGGTGAAGTGTGCGGGTTGGGTTGTAGTAGGAGAGCAGTGAAGTAAAGGTAGGTGGGGGCAAAACCGATGGTTAAAGCCGATGGTAAGATGTGAAGGGAGGTGGGCAACCCCCGGAGGTTGTTGAGGAGTGGGGAAGCATGGACTGAATGGTTTTGTGGAAAAATGAAGTGTAGGCTGGAGTGGGGAGAGACAGGAGGCAGGGCGGTCAGCAAGGAGGCTGATGCAGGAGTCAAGGCAGGACAGGAGAAGCATTTGGATTAACGTGTTAGGAGTATGGGTGGAGAGGGAAGGGTGGATTTCATGAAGGATGAACCCACAGGATTTTGTGACATATTGAATATGTGTATTGAGTGAGAGAAATGAGTAAAGGATAATGCCAAGGTTATAGTCTTGTTTGACATGGAGGATGATGGTTCTTTCTACAGGGATGGGGAAGACAGGGTTTGGATGGGAAAATAAATTCTGTTACGGACAGGTTAAATTTGAAGTTTACTGTGGCGAAGCACCATGGCCTAGTGGATAGAGCAGGGACTGAGAGTCAGAAGGACCTGGGTTCTAATTCCAGCTCCACCAGTTGTCTGCTGTGTGACCTTTGGCAAGTCACTTCATTTCTCTGTGCTCCAATTATCTCATCTTTAAAAGGGGGGTTAAAACTGTGAGCCCCACGTGGAACAGGGACTGTATCCAACTTGACTAAGTTGTATCTACCCCAGTGCTTAGAGCAGTGCCTGGCACATAGTAAACGCTTAACAAATACCATTTAAAAATAAATTGTTGGCAGGACATACAAGTAGAGGTGGTCTGAAGTCAGGAGGAAATTCTAGACTACAGAGGAGAGAGATCAGGGCTGGAGATGTAAATTTGGGAGTCATCTGCATAGAGGTGGTAATTAAAGCCATGGGAGCAAATGAGTTCTCCAAGGGAGTGGGTGTCGATGGAGAATAGAACGGGACCCAGAACTGAGCCTCGAGGGACTCCCATAGTGGGGGCGAGGCGTAGGAGGAGCCCATGAAAGAGGCTGAGAATGAGTGACCAAAGAGGTAGGAGAACCAGGAGAGGATGGTGTCAGTGAAGCCAAGGTTGGTGAAGGGGGTGGTCGACAGTGTCAAAGGCAGCTGAGACATCAGGGAGGATTAGAATGGAGTAGAGGCCACTGGATTTGGCAAGGAGGAGGAGATCGGTGACCTTTGAGAGGGCAGTTTCAGTGGTGTAAAGGGATGGAAGCCAGATTGCAGGGGGTCAAGGAGAGAATTGGAGAAGAGGAAGCAGGCAAGACACAGTCCCTGTGCCACATGGAACTCACAGTCTGAGTAGGAGGGAGTAGGATTTAATCCCCATTTTACAAATGAGGAAATTGAGACACAAAAGTTGTGATTTTGTTGTCTGTCTTCCCCCTCTAGACTGTGAGCCCGTTGTTGGGTAGGGACCATCTCTATATGTTGCTGACTTGTACTTCCCAAGCGCTTAGTACAGTGCTCTGCACACAGCGCTCAATAAATACGATTGAATGAATGAATGAATAAGTACGACTGAATGAATGAATGATTTGCCCAAGTTTACACAGCAGATAAGGGGTAGAGCCTGTATTAGAACCCAGGGCTTAGTACAATGCTTGGCACACAACAAGCATTCAAGTACAATTTACCATTTTAATAGGAAGGGTAATCTTTCTAGTGTATACCTCCCAGAGCTTTGGAGTACCTTGGTTAAGGTCACCATATACTTCTCTAAAAATTCATAGCCCTTGAGTCATTTCTAAGTTAATTTCTTTTATAGAGGTCATTTCATGGAATGAATTACCAATGAAGTGAGAACTAAGAAAATCCCTTTGGTCACTTCAGAGACCTCCAGTGGTTAAAGCAGCAATAAGGTAGACATTAAACAAGAAGATTGGTGTTGAGTTCTCATCTATTTCGTCACCAAATCCTCTTATTTCTCCTTGAATAATGTCTCTCAGCATCCAGCCCTTCTTCAACTGCTGAACTGCTTCCTTGGTCTGGAGCCTAATTATCACCAATGTGACCTTAATCAATGTCAAGGTTGAAAACAGGCCAAATTCCTCTCTCTTGCAAACCCCTAGTGTATGAGAGAGTTCCAAGTGCATTTGGGCCTGTAACATACTATCTTGTTATTTTCGGCATTGGGGGAGTATTGTGATGTAAAAAGGTAAATATGTGCCACCCAAAACTTTGAGGAAAGGCATTAAGAAAGGTGTAATAAAAGTCAAATTCCAAAGGAGTAACTGATGCTCACTGAAAATGTGGAGGAAGAAGAGGGGGATCATGATGAGCAATTAAAAAAACCAAAAATATTAGTTGCCTGTGTATTCATTTGCTGTGGGTGCATTGTAAAAGATGGGGGGAATAATATAGCTGTGTTTTTGTACCTTCCATTTGCTGGTCCCTGTCGGACACACTTTCTTTGCAACTCTTCATGGTGGTTCTGTAAGTCACTGTCATTGTCCTTAAGGAAGTTACAGTATCACAGTTGTTTGAATTATCCTCATCTGACTCTCCCTGAGCACAAATTGACATTACACATTTCATTCTGTTGAACACACGTTGTTTCCATCTCTGGCCAAAGTGTTTCATCATTAGATCCACTCAGCATATCTTTTGGTCTCTTGAGTATCTGTTTATGGTCTCTGGGTACCCAGTGTGTGAGATGACTTGTCCATCTGTTATCCTGACATTGAGCCATGTGACCAGCCCATCTGTGCTTAGTTTCTTAAATTGCCTTTACTTGCCACCCCAGTGCATTGCCGTGGTTCTTTGATACATAATTTTATAAGAATATCCTGCCCATTCATCATACTGTCACTCTGTATGTTACTTGTGGCTTATATATTCATTCATTCACTCGTATATATTATAGTGTGCATAATGTTGGAGTTGAAAAGTTCTCCTCTTCTTTTTTTTTTTTTTTAACAGCTGCTCACCCAGTAAATGAAACTGGGGTTCTCTTTGTAGAAAGTTCAGATTGCTATTGTTTTTCCATTTCATTCACCATTAATTCACCATTGCAGTCACCATGAGAAGCAGCATGGTGTAGTGGGTAGAGCACAGGCCTGGGAGCCAGGATGTGGGTTCTAATCCTGGCTCTGCCGCTTGTCTGCTGTGTGACCTTGAGAAAGCCACTTTACTTCTCTGGGCCTCAGTTACCTCATCTGTCAAATGGGGATTGAGACTGTAAGCCTCATGTGGGACAGGGACTGTGTCCAATCCGATTTGCTTGTATCCACCCCAGCACTTAGTACAGTGCCTGGCATATAGTAAGCGCTCAACAAATACTATTATTCTTCTTATTAAATAATAATGATGGCATTTTGTTAAGCGCTTACTATGTGCAAAGCACTGTTCTAAGCGCTGGATGTGCTTCCATGATTCAGCATCTGCCTCAGGTTTGTGTAGATGACTGTCTGATTCCTCCTCAGCTTGTAGATACTCATTTCAAGCCTATCTTTGCATGATTTCAGGTACTAAATAATGAAAAAGGACAAAGACAAACATGGAGATCAGAAACAAATAATAAAAGCTTTTGTTAAGCAGCACTTTACTAATCAGAAAACTGTAGCTACTAGCATGGGAAGCAGCATGGCACAGTGGATAGAGCACATGTCTGGGAGTCAGAAGGTCATGGGTTTTAATCCCGGCTCTGCCACTTGTCTGCTGTGTAGCCTTGGGCAAGTCACTTCACTTCTCTGTGACTGTTACCTCATTCCTAAAATGGGGATTAAGATTGTGAGCCCCATATGGTACAGGGACTTTGTCCAATCAATCGTATTAATTGAGCACTTACTGTGTGCAGAGCACTGTACTAAGCGCTTGGGAAGTACAAGTTGGCAACATATAGAGACAGTCCCTACCCAACAGTGGGCTCACAGTCTAGAAGGGGGAGACAGAGAACAAAACCAAACATATTAACAAAATAAAATAAATAGAATAGATATGTACAAGTTAAATAAATAGAGTAATAAATATGTACAAACATATATACGTATATACCGATGCTGAGGGGAAGGGAAGGAGGTAAGACGGGGGGGATGGGGGGGGGGAAGAGGAGGAGAGGAAGGAAGGGGCTCAGTCTGGGAAGGCCTCCTGGAGGAGGTGAGCTCTCAGTAGAGCCTTGAAGGGAGGAAGAGAGCTAGCTTGGCGGATGTGGGGAGGGAGGACATTCCAGGCCAGGGGGATGACGTGGGCCGGTGGTCGACAGCGGGACAGGCGAGAATGAGGCATGGTGAGGAGATTAGCGGCAGAGGAGCGGAGGGTGCGGGGTGGGCTGTAGAAGGAGAGAAGGGAGGTGAGGTAGGAGGGGGCGAGGTGATGGAGAGCCTTGAAGCTGAGGTTGAGGAGTTTCTGCCTGATGCGCAGGTTGATTGGTAGCCACTGGAGATTTTTGAGGAGGGGAGTAACATGCCCAGAGCGTTTCTGGACAAAGACAATCCGGGCAGCGGCGTGAAGTATGGATTGAAGTGGGGAGAGACACGAGGATGGGAGATCAGAGAGGAGGCTGATGCAGTAGTCCAGACGGGATGGGATGAGAGCTTAAACGAGCAGGGTAGCGGTTTGGATGGAGAGGAAAGGGCAGATCTTGGCAATGTTGCGGAGCTGAGACTGGCTGGTTTTGGTGATGGCTTGGATGTGAGGGGTGAATGAGAGAGCGGAGTCGAGGATGACACCAAGGTTGTGGGCTTGTGAGACAGGAAGGATGGTAGTGCCGTCAACAGAGATGGGAAAGTCAGGGAGAGGGCGGGGTTTGGGAGGGAGGACAAGGAGTTCAGTCTTGGATATGTTGAGTTTTAGGTGGTGGGCAGACATCCAGATGGAGATGTCCTGAAGACAGGAGGAGATGCGAGCCTGAAGGGAGGGGAAGAGAGCAGGGGCAGAGATGTAGATTTGGGTGTCGTCAGCGTAGAGATGATAGTTGAAGCCGTGGGAGCGAATGAGGTCACCAAGGGAGTGAGTGTATATTGAGAACAGAAGGGGACCGAGAACTGAACCTTGGGGAACCCCCACAGTAAGGGGATGGGAGGGGGAGGAGGAGCCTGCAAAAGAGACTGAGAATGAATGACCGGAGAGATAAGAGGAGAACCAGGAGAGGACGGAGTCTGTGAAGCCAAGGTTGGATAACGTGTTAAGGAGAAGGGGGTGGTCCACAGTGTCGAAGGCAGCTGAGAGGTCGAGGAGGATTAGGATAGAGTATGGGCCGTTGGATTTGGCAAGCAGGAGGTCCTTGGTGACCTTTGAGAGGGCAGTTTCCGTGGAATGTAGGGGATGGAAACCAGACTGGAGGGGGTCGAGGAGAGAGTTGTTGTTGAGGAATTCGAGGCAGCCCGTGTAGACAACTCGTTCAAGGAGTTTGGAAAGGAATGGTAGGAGGGAGATGGGGCGATAACTAGAAGACGATGTGGGATCAAGAGAGGGTTTTTTTAGGATGGGAGAGACATGGGCATGTTTGAAGGCAGAGGGGATGGAACCAGTGGAGAGTGAACGGTTGAAGATGGAAGTTAAGGAGGGGAGAAGGGATGGAGCAAGAGATTTCATGAGATGAGAGGGAATGGGGTCAGAAGCACAGGTGGCCGGAGTAGCTCCAACCCAGTTTGCTTGTATCCACCCCAGTGCTTAGTACAGTGCCTGGCACATAGTAAGCACTTAACAATTACCGTTATTATTATTCCCCATTTCACAAGCAGTTTAGGTGATTGATCCCTAGCGGGGAATACCTGCACCCATCCAGAGTTTACAAATGACCAGAATATGTCCCAGACCTCTGCCATGGTAGGTTTGGGGTTGGTAAATAAAAACGAGCTTTCCTCATAAAACCTCTTGCAGGCCAGGCAGCTTTGGGTAGGCGAACAGTGAGGCTGCTAATCAGTCAATCAGTTGTTCTTATTGAGCACTTTCTGTGTGCAGAGTGCTGTACTGAGCACGTGGGAGAGTACAATACAACAGTCAGTACACAGGTTCAGTACAGTACAAGTCACTACACATGTTCTCTGCCCACAAGGAGCTTACAGTCTAGAGGAGGAGGCAGACATTTAATATAAATGAATTACAGGTATGTACATAAGTGCTGTGGGGGGAGTAAAGGGTATACATCCAAGTGCAAGGGTAATGCAGAAGACAAGAGTAGAAGAATAAAGCTTCTAATGCCAACCTTCTCACTGTACCTCAGTCTCATCTATCTCACCACCGACCTTGCCCATGTCCTGCCTCTGGCCAGGAATGCCCTCCTTCTTGATATCCTAAAGACAATTACTCTCCCCACCTTCAAAGCACACATGTCCTCCAAGAGGACTTCCCTGACTCAACTCTCTTTTCCTCTTCTCCCACTCTTTTGTGTTGTCCTGTGTTGCCCTTTATATCACCCTGCACCCAGCTCCACAGCAATTATGTACATATCTGTCATTTTTTTAATATTAATGTTGGTCTTCCCCTCAGACTGTAAGCTTGTTGTGGGACAGGAACGTGTCTGTTATTGTATTCTCCCCAGTGCTTAGTACAGTGCTGAAGGCCCTCGGAAGAGAGGGAGAGATCAGACCATTGCCCTGCCCCTCTCCGCCCTACCCCTGACTGCAGAGGGAAGGGAATTGGGAGTGGGAAGGGGGGGAGAGAGAAAGAGTGTATCTGTGTCTTGGGGGGTGGCACAGGGTTGGTTTTTGCTAATCAGATTAGCAAGCAGCTTCAGAGGTAGTGGTTGGGCAGGATTTCCTGGATCTGCACACTCTCTCCCCTCCGCCCAATCTCTGATTAAGCATGGCAGGATTTGAACCAACTGGGTTTTACAGAAACTGGATTAGCATTGATGTGGCCTTGATAGCTCTTCCTATCACCCAGGATAGCCCCCTCTGCTGAGGGGCTCTCTCTGGGACAGTTCAGACTCTTTAGCCTTGATGTAGGTTAACAAAAATATTTGACTTACAGACAGCATGCTGGAAAACAAAGTCTGTATTTTCTCCGAAGCTATAATTCATGTAAATACAGGCCCTCTGTCCCCTCCCCACCCATCTCTTGCCCCGATGACCTTGCTGGATATTTCATCAGCATTGAAACCATCAAGTGCAAACTCCCTAAAATCTCCCCAACACTTCCCCACTCCTGCTTCCCCTCCCCACATTGACTGTCATCCTTTCCTGCCATCACTGAAGAGATCTCTGCCTCCTTTGAAATCTGTTCCCTCCACTTGCTCTTCCAACCCCATCCCTTCACATCTTCTTAAAACACTTGCCCCCTCCCGTCTTCCCTCCGTGACCATCATCTTCAACCACTCACCCTCCAGTGTCTCCTTCCCCACTGCTTTCCAACATGCTTTGACCCCATGGCACCATCCAGTTATCACTCCATTTCTCTCTTACCAAACTCCTTGAATGAGTTGTTTGTACTTATTCCCTCCACTTCCTCTCTTCCAGTTCTCTCCTAGGCCTTCTGCAATCTTGTTTCCACCCCCTACACTTTATGGAAACTGTCCTCTCCGAGGTCACCAATGATCTCCTTGCCAAATCCAACAGGCTCTACTCCATCCTAAACCTTCTAGACCTCTCAGCTGCCTATGACACTGTGGACCACCCCCTTTCTCTTGGAAACACTATCTAACCTTGGCTTCATTAACACTTTCCTCTCCTGGTTCTCCTACTCTCTGGCTGCTTCTTCTCAGTCTCTTGTGGGCTCCTCCTCTTCCTTCCACACCCTAACCTGCCCCTTCTTACCTCACCTGCCTTTTCTCCTTCTACGTCCCAACCCACAAACTCCACTTCTCTGGTGCTGACTTTCCCACTGTGCCTCGTTCTTGCCTGTCCTGCCGTCGGCCCCTGGCCCACGTCCTACCTCTGGCCTGGAATGTCCCCCCTCCTCATTTCTACATTTCTCCCCCTTCAAAGCCCTACTGAAGCTCACCTCCTCCAAGAGGCCTTCCCAGACTAAGCCCCACTTTTCATTCATTCAGTTGTATTTATTGAGCACTTACTGTGTGCAGAGCACTGTACTAAGCGCTTGGGAAGTACAAGTTTTCCTCAGCTTCCCCTCCCTTCCCCATCACCCCGACTCGCTCCCTCTGCTCCACCCCCTTCTCCTCACTCCATAGCACTTGTGTGTGTATATATGTACATATCTATAATTCTGTTGATGCCTGTTTACTTGTTTTGATGTCTGTCTCCCCCCACTTCTAGACTGTAAGCCTGGTGGGCAGGGATTGTCTCACTTTATTGTTGAGTTGTACTTTCTAAGCGCTTAGTACAGTGCTCTGCACACAGTAAGTGCTCAGTAAATGATTGAATGAATGAATGAACTGTGGGAGTCCCTCAAGGTCCAGTTCCGAGTCCCTTTCTATTCTCCCCTTGGAGAACCCATTCACTCCCTAGCTTCAACTACCATTTCTGTGCACGATTCCCAAATCTACCTCTCCAGCCCCAACCTCTCCTTCTCTGCAGTCCCTCATTTCCTCCTGCTTTTAAGACCTTTCTACTTGTATGTCCTGCCAATATCTGAAACTTAACATATCTAAAGCAGAACTTCTCATCTTCCCACCCAAACCCTCTCCTCCTTCCAACTTTCCCAACACATCTCACCACAACCTTCACAACTCTGTAACCTTGGCATTATCCCCAACTCATCCCTCATTCAACCTAAATATCCAGCCAGTCACCAAATCCTAACCGTTCTACCTTCACATCATTTCTAGAAACCACCCTTTCCTTTCCATCCAAACTGCCACCATGCTGCTCCAAGCATTTGTCACATCCTTCCAACTATCACATCAGCCTCCTCACTGACCTCCCTGACTCCGGTCTCTCCCCCTCTCCAGGCTGTACTTCAGTCAGTTGAATTTATTGAGCACCTACTCTGTGCAGAGCACTGTATTAAGCTCATGGGAGAGTACAATATAATAATGCAACAGATATATTCTCGCACTCTGCTACCTAGGTCATTTTACTGAAAAATCATTGAGCACATATTTTCCCCACTTCTCAAGAACTTCCAGTTGTTGCCGAACCACCTCCACATCACAGACACTCCTTACCATTGGCTTTGACACTGTCAGCTCTCTCCCCTCCTATCTAACCTCACTCTTCTTCCACTACAACCCAATGGGCTCACTTCACCCCACAAACACCAACCTAGATTCATTCAATCGTATTTATTGAGCGCTTACTGTGTGCAGAGCACTGTACTAAGCGCTTGGGAAGTACAAGTTGGCAACATACAGAGACGGTCCCTACCCAACAGCAGGCTCACAGTCTAGAATGGGGAGACAGACAACAAAACAGAACATATTAACTAAATAAAATAATATGTACAAGTAAAATAAATAAAAAGTAATACGTACAAACATATATACATATATACAGATGCTGTGGGGAGGGGAAGGAGGTAAGGCGGGGGGGATGGGGATGGGGAAGAGGGGGAGAGGAAGGAGGGGGCTCAGTGATTTTTCCATGTGGACTTCTCAAGACACTATAGATGCTATACTTGGATCTTAATTCTATTACAGTTGACACCTTGCTTGGGTCCTCCCTCCTGTCTGATTCTCCCTCTCCCTTCATATCTGACAGGCCTGCCTATATCCTCCAACCCTCAAAATCCTACTAAAATCATGTGACCTCCAGGAAACCTTCCCTGACTATTCTTTCATCTCCCCCCAACCCTACTCTCCTTGTAGTGCACTTGAGTTCATCCCCTACTCTGTAATTAACTTTATTGTGTCTCCCCCACACGATTGTAAGCTCCTTGTGGGCAAGGATCACATCTGCCAGTTGTGTTGTACTCTGTGCTCCGCACACAGTAAACATTCAGTACATATCACTGATCAGAGTGACTTGGATCCAGTAGCAGTTGAGAATTCTAGCGTTTTCTTCTCTTCAACCCTGTAACTCAGCTTTGTGGAAACTTTGGCTGGATTTATCTAACCGGATGATGTTTAAAAGAATTTGCTAGTAACTAAATTTTCAGTGAGATACAATTACAATGAGCTTCGTTATTCAGATTTTGATGGGAGCAAGGCACATATCCTAATATTGTAGTGATTTGAGCGTGCTTTAGCACAATAGAACTGAAAGGCAAATTTTCATGCCCTTCAGATTATGGGAGAATGGGTTTCCTATCTAGGCAGAGTAATATTTAATTTTCTAAAAAAAAATGCTTGGTTTCAGTGAATTGTTACAACATTTTGAATTTTGCATGATAATATCCTCTCTTTCATCAAACATCAGGATGACTGGTGTGCCAAAGACTTGAACTTAGTTTTTCAGACTGGTATAGGGAATGTCTCGGTTGTGGGTGGAGTTGGTACAGAGGGAAATTTAATTTGTTGTTTTTATTAACATATTGGAATACACTGGTATCAGCCACCTTGCTGAACCTCAAGTGGCTCGGAAAGGGGTGTAATGTACTCAGTTCTGCCACGGGGCATGGTTTCACTACTGGTTTTGGCTAGAGTCTTGTAAGGCAGTTAGGGAATGTTCATCTGACAATACGAGTCTCTCTGGTTATGGCATATTGTGGTATTAAGGGAAATGGCTTGTGCGTATGATGTCTGAGCGGGTGAGTATATATGGCCCAGGGCTGCAGCCGGTATTGTTTGATATCGTACCCTAGGTTGCAGCCACCCCACTATATGATCATTCCAGGGATATAACCAAAATTGTGATGTCTTGCTGTACACGAAAGCCCACCTGTCCTAAAGGTACAGCCGAGGAGCAACCAATAATGAGTGGATTTTGGAGGAAGCTCTGCCTATGGTTTGCATCAGGATTTCGTGGCAAAGAAGAGGCCTCCGAGCAGATACTCAGAGAAGTTGCTGACCTGGGGAGGCACCTTCCCTTTGGAAATGAAATCTCTTGCAGAGGAAGTATTGTCCAACATGGATCTCATCGAACTTTGAAATTCCCAGGGCTTCACTGAAAGATACTGAAGCAGGTAAAGAAGAAAAATATGGTTTCCCTGCCACCAGCTAAAATCTTGGAACTAAAAAGCCTTGCACCTATTTTCAAGAAAGAAGAGGAACTAAATAAATGATTGAAGAAGGCTCTAATGGAGAGAGGAGTTCAGAGTTTCTCAGAAGGAGTTAGCTGGCTCTGAAGTGCTCTAAGGAGAAATGAAGGCTACTCTTCAACTTAAATTGGATACATTTTGTACTAAGATGGAAAAAGCTCTACTGCAGTTAGTAGAACAATTTTCTAGCAAAAATTAAACAGTAGTAATGTTTAACATTACAGTATAAAACATGGAAAGGACTCTTAGTTTTCCAGAGGTTCTGGAATGGATCCAAATTTTATACAACCTAGGTCTATGGGAAAATGTACCCCACGATACAGCCGTTTATAATATTGCCAATTTTTCAAGGAACATTAACCCCATTGATTTGGCAGGTATGCTCATACTCCAGTATGAGTTTTCCTTAGTGTGGGGTTTTGGCTAGAACACAGTTTTCACATTGTAGGAAAATGAGGTGCACTCATTTTCAATGTCTTCAGTTTCCCCGTGGACCTCTGGGACTCTGTGTCCCAGGAAAGGAATAGGGATGCCAACTTTTCACTTTGACCATGGTGGTGGGGCTTTGAGAGGACAGGAGAGGAAGAAATAGGAGGAAAAGGAGGCCAAGAGGTCTTGTCTTATGCTGTCTGATCGTCTCTGACCCATAGTGACTATGTGGACACATCTCTCCCGGAATGCCCCACGGCCATCTGCAGTCATTCTGGTAGTTTATCCATAGAGTTGTTTTTGGTAAAAAAAATACGGAAGTGGTTTACCATCACCGCCTTCTGCGCAGTAAACTTGAGTCTCCACTTTTTCTACTTTCTCTCATGCAGATGCAGCCCAGCGCAGGTAAGTTTTGACTTGTGGTAGCCTGCCTTCCGCTCTCTAGCCATTGTCCAAGCTAGGAATGGAATGGGTATGCCTCTGCCCATTCCCTGCTCACTCCATGGGGGATCCTAACTAGTGCCACGAGGACCTGCATCAGGTTTTTGGGAGTACCAGAAATGCAGCTCCAGGGTTTACATTGCTTTCTTCTGGCATGGAGTGAAGCCGCCGTCTCGGCTCCACCTCTGGACCTTTTTCAACACCAAGGGGCTGCAAGGGCTAGTGTGGCTAGCCATTCTGTCCAAAAAAGCTCTAGGGGCAATGACTCCCATACCCCTGTGCAGTGGGCGCCTATGCCAGGATCACATGCCCGAGAAGCAGTGTACTCTAGACTGTGAGCCCGTTGTTGGGTAGGGACCGTCTCCATATGTTGCCGATTTATACTTCCCAAGCGCTTAGTACAGTGCTCTGCACACAGTAAGGGCTCAATAAATACAATGGAATGAATGAACGAAAGACCACGGGCCTGGGAGAGGACCTGGATTCTAATCCTGGCTCTGTCATTTGTCTGTTGCATGACCTTCGGTAAGTCATTTTTCTCCGTGCCTCATTTCCCTTATTTGTAAAATGGGGAGTCAATCCCCGTTCTCCCTCCTACTTAGACTGTGAATCCTATGTCGGACCTGATTCTTGTATCTACCCCAGTGCTTGGCACATAGTAAGCACTTAAATACCACAGTTATTATTTCTGGACTGGCAACACCTCATGTTGTGCAGTTATCCTTCACCTGTAATTGGGGAATACAGAGAACCGTTCGAACCTGTCTTGAACCCTGGTCTCAGATTGATTATTGATTACGATTGATTATGTCTTGGTTGCTTGGTGGGAAAACTCAATGTGTTCTGTTGCTAGCTGCCCTTCTTTGGGTGAACTGTTTGGTGAATTGTTTAACTTGAAGTAGGTATATAAATCCCTGTCAGAGTGGTTCTTGAAAATTGGAACTGTGGGTGTAAAATACTTTGAGTTAAGGTCTTTTAGTGGATATCTGATTACTAATGATGCAGCTGTTTTGGTGGTTGATACATTGAACTTAGTAGATCTCCAAAAGTAGGTAAGGCCTCATCATCTCTCACTACAGGTATCTCTCTGAGGATGTCAGGAAGACTGGTAACTGCAAAGCCTCTCTCCTAGAGACACCCAGAGCCCACCTTACAGGATCTCCAGGTCCTGCTCCAGGAGGTGTCTCTGTGGCGTACCTCTGCTTCCCTCCGATTCCTCTCACCATGGAGGAGATAGCTACTCTTCCCTGGAGCTCCAGAATTTTCTTTTGGCCTTCGGGAAAAGCTTCACCAGGTAAGTCCATTAGAGTCCAGGGAAGATACGAAGAACGTATCATCCCTGCCCCTAATTTACCCTGAGAGAAACAGGACTCACATCTTGCATTCAGCAGCGTGTGGTGGAGGTGGGTTTTCCTTTCACACCAGGTCCTAATTTCTGTTTGGAAAGGGAAGCTTTCCATCTGGAAACCCAGCGGTTTGTTTTTTCCAGGCAATCTCCTGGTTCTGGGCTTCTGTCATAATTGTGGTTCTTTTGCTTCCCTCGAATGGACATGCCTCCGAGATGCTGTCGACCAAGAAAGCAGCAAGATGGTGGCAGCATCTTTTGATATCCACAAAGATTGTTTGGATTAAGATGATTCTGGCATTAAAAGGATATGCAAAACAAATGCATGAGCCACATCTAGCTTCTCATGGACATAATAAATGGGAGGCCTGTGATTGATATACAGATGAAGTTAAGGAACCTACTGAGCAGTGCTTAATGCCAAGGCTGAAGAGCTTTATACTGACTGCCACCAAACCAATGGTTTTTATTCTCCACTAAAGAAGCTATACTACCCTCTTCACACAAGCATAGCACTGCTCCACCTTCATTACAGACCAGTAGAGAATTCTGTGTAGGTGGCAACAACACTCCAGTGATATTAAACAATTCTCTTTAACATTGAAATCAACTCCCTAAGAAGCACAGAAAACCGGTCAAAATGCAGAGGAAGGACCCTTACTTCAAATTTTGTGGCAGTCACTAACTTATGCAAAGCTCTGAAGAATAGGAAAGCACCCGGATCTGATGGCATCCTGTAAAACTACACAAACAAGACAGGGATGTAATGCTTAAACATCTTGAGGGCTATTCCTCAGCACATGGAAGAATGCCACAGAACTTCAAAGACTTATTAGCAAGATCCTGGCCAGAGTCCTTTTGGCTAGGCTTCTGAAGAGTATAGTTCACCAAACATTCCTGCCATCTCAGTGTGGCTTCAGAAAAGACAGAGCATCACAGACGTTGTTGTATATGGCTAGAGGAAAAATCCAGGGAGTATCACCAAGACCTCTAACCCGTGTTCATAGATATGACAGAAACATTGGACACCATTAACAGGCCAGACTCTGGCAACATTGACTGCTCAATGTAGATCCTAAAGCTAGTCCACGGGGGTATGGTTGGTTAAGGCATACCATACTCAAGGTTGAGAAACAGCGTGGCTCAGTGGAAAGAGCACGGGCTTTGGAGTCGGAGGTTATGGGTTCAAATCCCGGCTCCGCCAGTTGTCAGCTGTGTGACTCTGGGCAAATCACTTAACTTCTCTGTGCCTCAGTTACCTCATCTGTAAAATGGCGATCAAGACTGTGAGCCCCCAGTGGGACAACCTGATCACCTTGTAACCTCCCCTGCGCTTAGAACAGGGCTTTGCACATAGTAAGCGCTTAATAAATGCCATCATTATTATTAGGACAAAGTTGAAGACACACTGACTTTATTGGAACTCTTCTTGAACCTCTTAATTTCGGACTTGCACGGATTTTTGTGGTAACAGATTCCATCATCAATCAATCGTATTTGAGCGCTTATTGTGGGTAGATTATGTGTACTTGTAATTATCATGTTACTTGTAATTCCATCACCTTCAAACTACAGTGGGTGCTCCTTTACCCTGATGTTGTGGAATTTGGGGAACTAAAGTTCCATGTTCACTGTTGTTTTTTTAAAAAAAGATGAGGGTTTAGAGGCAACGTGAATAAAGTTAAAAATTTTAATGATTTTTGTAAAGTGGAAGAGGCCTAGCCTGTTCAGCACTTTGTCATATAGAAACATCTCCATCTCCCTGACCATTTTTGTTGCCTTTCTACAGCTCTAATAATAGTGGATCATCAACAGTGAGGTCTCATATGCACCATTCACCAACATTGAGGCAATACCAGTCACAATGCAGTTATGCTAGGTGGACTTTAGAGGAGCCCGGACGATGGCTATGTATCCTGCTATAATAGCCCCTTTGAACTTTTGTAAGATGAGATTGTAAGAATTGTACTGGTCCTGTTAAAATTTGCTAGCAATACTTTTTTTCTAGTGACTAGAAGTGCAACTGAATCTGATTTTTCTTCTAGACAAGCTGATTAAAAAATTTGCACTGGTAAAAAAGAATTCTAGGTGGGTGTAACTACAGAAAGCAGGCATGTGTGATTTCCAAATGGCATCGATGTGAGAATTAATCTGCAGAACCTGGGAATGTAACCCAATGTAGCTCGAGAGAGTCATGGGCTAGTGCTTGCCCATACCTGTGTATAACTGGGCTTGTTTAGCCATATCGTCATCTAACCACAGAGTGTAGCCCCCCTCCAGTGCTACTTGTTGGGGGAGAGACACAGTTTTTGCCTTCAAGGAGTTTGCCACCTAGCACAACTAGCAGACGCAAATTACTTACATGTAGTGGGAGTAGGAGAATGAACAAAGATACAGTTGTTGGTAGCAGGAGTGTGGCAGCACAAATAGAAACACGAGTCAACATAAGTAGACGCAAAGGTTGTTCTAGAATGTAGAGGTCATAATAGAAAAGCCCTAGGTTAGATACAAGGTAATCAGGTTGGACACAGTCCCTATCCCACACGGGGCTCGCAGTCTAAATGGGAGGGAGAATAGGTATTTAGTGTTCATTTTACAGATGAGAAAACTGAGGCCCATTGAAGTGACTTGCTCAAGGTCACGCAGCAGGCAGGTGATGGAGCTGGGATCAGAACCCACGTCTTCTGCCTTTCTGGCCCATTCTCTTTCCACCAGGCCATGCTGCTGCCCATGTTCTTGTCATGCTCTTGACAAACTCCACGTTATGGAAGACTTAACTTTATGATATGCGGTGTCCAACACAGCAAGTATACTACTACTGTTTCTTTTGACTCTATAATGCGGTTGATTCTGACATAAGTGCTGCCAGAAGAACATTCTCAAATTCTCTCATTAAGTTCTATCCAGAGCATGAAGTGAAAACTTGTGTTTCAGGAAAACCAGCTGTACACAAGTGTTAAAGATAGGGGCACAGACAAAAGCCGAAGGGGTGGATTTTTAAAATATTGCTGACTTGAGCAAATATTACTATCAAGCCTAGAGAAATCGCCATTGGTAGGGGACTCTAAATTGGTGTGGCTGCCAGTTTTGGGGATGTTATTAACAGATGCTGGGATGGTTTAGGGGAGGGATCTTTAGTACTCCTGTACAGTCTTGCTCTTCCTCTTCTGGATGCCTGGAATCATGTCAGTTCTGCCCCTAAACTTCAGATTAGGAACTTTCTTCGGCCATGTTTTGTGGGGACCAGCAGTCAAAATGCGCTCCTTTGAGAGAGTCTTATAGCCTTGTAATCCTGAGGTAGAGAAGCAGCGTGGCTTAGTGGAAAGAGCATGGGCATGGAAATCCAAAGGTTGTGGGTTCCAATCCTGGCTCCACCACTTGTCAGCTGTGTGACTTTGGGCAAGGCACTTAACTTCTCTGGGCCTCAGTTACCTCATCTGTAAAATGGGGATTAAGATTGTGAGCCCCACATGGAACAACATGATCACCTTGTATCCCCCCCCCAGAGCTTATAGCAGTGCTTTGCACATAGTAAGCACATAACAAATACCATCATTATTATTACCCCAGTGCTTAGAACAGTGTGTGGCACATAGTAAGTGCTTAAATACCATTATCATTATTGTTATTATTTTTTTTATCCATAAACTGCCACGATGTTTAGGGACACCCTAGTATTGGTAGCCTTAGTAAAGTACTTGCTGATATTGGAGAGTTTGGCAAGGTTTTGGACACCCCAGGCATCTCAAGGTTTTGTAAGAGATTAATGCCTTCTGCCTAAAATCAAATACCTGTAACAATAAAGATCACGTTTTCCTCTGTGTTCAAAAGCCAGGCAAGGTCTGAAATGCAGTTCAGCACTAATTCAAATGGAATGGATCTTAGATACAACTTGAAGGAAATGAAACAAGCGTATTCCAGCTTGTAGTATCATGCACTTTTTAGAAATGTCAGTCTTCATAGAATTTAGTGAACAAGGATGAACAGAAGCTTTAGAGATCTGATATACTCTTTTGCTGAGATCTGATATGCTCTTTTAATGAAACAGATGAACACTATTTGTTTTCAATAAGGATATATCCAAATCTCATTGAGAAAATAATGATTTGTATGCAGTAGCATGTCTAGATTCTGCAGAGCTATGAAAACAATAAGAAATGAAAGGCAGTCTTCTCTGGCTTTTAGGTTTAAAATAGCACTGATCAAGGAAATACAAAGCGAGCAATAAGAAGTAGAGATGGTAAAATTACAAATTCAACATTAGATTTTTCTGTTAAGGAAAAATGTTAAAATGAATTGTAAATTAAGGCTTTCAAAAAAAGTATCATACTTTGATTTGGGGGTGGAAATGAATTCTATCCACTCCACATTTGCAGCAAACTCAAAGACAGTGTGATATAACCAGGCCTAAAAATAATGGTGCTTTACTGTCACTGTATATTCTAAAAACTGAGAGCTATTTCTGTGAGGGAGTGAGTGCAATTGCTAAGTTTCAACGAGAGGTGTGAGCAATGAATAACAGATGAGCGAATCATAAGCAAAGTCCAGTGAAACTGAGGGGAGTGATGAGAGCCAACTGGCATGAAGTAGGGGAAGAAGGCAGGTAAATAGGTTGTGACAGTTGGTCCTCTGGAAAAAATGGCACTTATTTCCTCTCCTTCCTCTTGTCTCTATATCTTCCTCTCCCTGTTCTGCCCGTCACTATTTCTCTCTGCCTCTCAGGGTTACTCTCCAGAGCAAGTGCTAGGAGAGAGCCTCGCCTCCATGACCTGTTTCCAAGTGTGGGGAATGTCAGGCCGGGTCACCAGTTAATCAGTGATCCAGGAACAGCACTACTAACGCAGTGCCAACTGCTGCTGCTGTGGGACACTTCAAGGGATGCTCCATGATACTAAATATAAGACCAAGCAGGTCCAGTGTGAGGCTAGGGTTATGGCTTTGTTGGCCACAGTACCCCTGAGCCAGTTTCAGCAGTGGGGAAGGAGAGGTGGGATAAGGAAGGCCTTCCTTGAGCCTTGGACACAGGCTATGGGTCTGGAGGCTGCCCTTTAGTTTGGTCTTTTGCTGCCACTCTCCCATTCACCTTTCGAGATCCCACAGAAGCTGATAAAAGTGGAAACGTAGGCACCTAAATTCTGTGCTTCCTTCATGTAACTGCTATCCTCTGATATTGTTTCTGAAGATCTGAAAGATGCTGCAAGTAGCTGATATTCCAGAGTT
This sequence comes from Tachyglossus aculeatus, assembly GCF_015852505.1. Classification (NCBI taxonomy): domain Eukaryota; kingdom Metazoa; phylum Chordata; class Mammalia; order Monotremata; family Tachyglossidae; genus Tachyglossus; species Tachyglossus aculeatus. The sequence continues at coordinate 25,878,133 of NC_052098.1, read as the reverse complement.
CCATATTAGAGGGGACAGGACACTTGAAGGAATCAGTAGGGATTAGTTGCTTCTCTGCAGTCTCTCTGTGGTGGTGGCACTGTGTGAAGCCCTTTAAAGATACACACTTTTCCCATTTCTGACTTAAATTATGGGGCATCAGTGTCAGACTGGCCATTCAGGGGCAGATTATCCACTGAGCTCACAGAACCCACAAGCTGTTGGAGGCTATCAGCCAGCCTGATGACGTCCTATTCACTGTTACGCATCTCTGTAACTGCTGTTCCAGGATAAAAGTAGTGCAGAGAGTGCTAAGGAGGGAAATACATGCATGGTGATGAGGGCACACATGTATTGGGGAAGGGGGAACACTTAGCATTTACAAATCCAAATCAGATACAGTGGCTTGGTGTTCCTGAGATGATGGATCATGGATTAGGTGACCATTTTTATATGTTTGCAGAAAAGAGGAACAGGAGATTGTGTTAATGATGTGGAACCAGAAGTGTAGCAGTGAGAAGTAAAGGCCCTCTTCTCAGCATATGGCAGCCAAGTGTATTTCTGAACCCTTTTTTGTTCCACTCCAAAAAGAGGGGTGGTGACAACTGGGTCACCTTCCTGCCCATTCCCTTCCTTCCCCCTTTTGTAAACTTTAAGTTTTCAGGCAGTGGGCCAGTGAGTTCTCTTACCAGGACTAGAAGTGGAGAGCTAACATGGAGAAAGGTATGGCTTTTAGGCATTGCTTGTGACACTTATGCTCCTTTGAAATGCTTTTTCTGCTGAAGCTTTAGGAATCGCTTATCTTCAGAAAGAGGAGCAGTGGCTAGGTGGAGAGGGGTGTAGTTGGGGAGAAGACTGGCAGCGTGGCTTAGTGGAAAGAGCCCAGGCTTGGGAGTCAGAGGTTGTGGGTTCTAATCCCGACTCCGCCACCTGTCAGCTGTGTGACTTCGGGCAAGTCACTTCACTTCTCGCTGTAAAATAGGGACGCAGACTTTGAGCCCCATGTGGGACAACCTGATTACCTTGTGTCTACCCCAGGGCTTAGAACAGTGTTTGGCACATAGTAAGCACTTAACAAATAACATAATAATGATAATTATTTACTTTGCCATTGTGGATAGAAATCCTCATTTCTTTCTCTGCTTTTGGTCTCATTAACCACACTTACCATTTTGCAAATGGTTTAATCTGAGATTGTGAGTTTCTAGTTTTATAGAATGAGGCATAGAGTATTTTGGAGAGCCTTTCCAGTATATGTGTCTTAAAGTTTCCTTAGGATCAGGGTTTCCATTGCCAAAGCAGGATGGTTTAGGCCCATCCAGCCCAGGTGCCCTCCTTTCCTTGGGGGAGTCAGAATCATACTCATCTTTTACCTTTGTAAAATGCTCAGTATTACTGTGATATTCAGAGTTTCTTTTTAACCATCTCAGGAAGACACAAGGTGAAGGAGATTGACATGCCTTACCACAAGTATGAGTTAGCTCTGGAGAGAGAACACTCTGGAACAGACTCTGGGAAACCGGCATGATCTTCCTCAGCCTTTTCTTTTTGTCTTCCCCGGTTCCCTTCCTACTCATCTGGTAGCAGCCAAGGGTTTTGCTGCTACTTGAGGAACAATTGCCAACTGTAGACATTAGGTGAATAGGCTGCTTTAATAAGGGCATGTCTTGGATATGACTTTAGGCAATGGCAAATTGTCACAGGTGAAATGGAACTCTAGTTTTTAAAAATAAAACTGGTTAAATGAAAAGCTTAAAGGAAAAATGGTAGTGACCTTATCTATCTGCTCTCTTCATTGGCTCCTCTCCAACTAGCTCTCTTCATTCCACCCAAACTTGCCTTTGAATTCTGCCTTGCTCTCTACTCTCCCACCTCCATCCCTTCACTCTCACTGTTTCCCACAGACCACAGCTCTTCCCCATGTTCACAGCTCTCCTGAGATCCAGTAAGCCATCCCCAATTAGGTTCCAGCACCCCAAGCTGTTTAAATCCATCAGCAGTCTTTAGCATTCATATACTTAATTGTACCCATCCTCATCATTTACATGTTTATTCAGTTGTATATTCAAGTGTCTCTCCTGATTGCTCTTTTTGTAAATATTTGGTAAATATGTCTTTCTCTGCCATTAGAGTGTAATCTCTCTGTGGACAGGGAACTTGTCACTTCCTTGCTTTGTACTTCCCGAGCACTTAGTACAGTGCTGTGCACCCAGTGTACACTCAATAAACAATATACCAGTATATGTACGATTTAGAGACTTGGCTCCTTTGAACTCTGAAGAACTTCTCATTTTCTCAAGTGCTAATGCAAAACAAGGTACCAGGCTACTGTAGGAAACTAAATATTTGATCTGGGTAGGGGAGTAACTAGTTGTGCTAACTGGGTTGGTGAGGAAGTTTGGAAGGTATCCCAAAGTTGCAGAGAAAAAAGAGGTTTGGGGAAAGCATTTATTTATTCAATCGTATTTTTTTAGCACTTACTGTGTGCAGAGCACTCCCTTGGGAGTCTCAGTTGCTTTGAATTGTCTCTAGTATTCCACTGGATCACTTCTTAGCCTCAGTTTGGGGACGTTTTGATTTTAGGTCCTGTGGGGAATTGGAAAGCAGATCAGATTTGTTTTCTTTCAGCCTCTGGTGGAGAAGTCTGTGTTTTTGCCGAGCCTCAAATAGAAATGAAATGGATATTCATAGTTTAGGAGCTAGTTATAAACAGCAATCCAATCCCAAGCAGAAAGGTAAAGAGGAGTGGAGATGATGCTGAAGAAGGAATCTGGGATGGAATTTGGAGTAAGAAAGGAGGAAAAAGCAGCTGAAGATTGGGGTGGGTTTTTTCCAATTTAATTTCTATTCTTGTGCTAAATCCAGATGGTAGACCATCCATTGAAATAACCCAAGTAATTAGAGTTTGATTCTACTGCAACGCCTACTGACTCATCCAGAGCAGGTTTAGGATGAGTCACAGAAACTTAAAATTGGAGGCAACTGAAAGGTTTTTTTTTTTTTCCTTAATCCACTCCCCTACTTTCAACACAAAACAACACCAACACATAATCCTGTTTTTAAAGACCTCCAGGGAAGATTAAGAGGAGATCCTACTTCACTTTTAAGTGATACATAGATGTGCATGTCCTTATGGGGAAAAGTTCACTCTTTAAACAAAAACAAAATCCTGTTAAGGCAGTTAGGCACAATCCAGCATTGAGAAAATGTCTTAAGGATTGTAGTTATGAATAGTGGCTCATGGCCTAGAATTATATGCCTGAGCAAGCCTTTATTTTGCAGTTTTGCAGAGCAGTACCAAAATTGCTATCTAAAAGCTACAGTTATGATTTTCCTGGCAAACGGAAGTACAGAATTGAACAATTACCTGTAAACGTGATACATCAGCCAATCTGGGAAAAAAACACCACTCTTTACCCTAGTAGCAGATCTGCGTGGCTTGGTGGAAAGAGCATGGGCTTTGGAGTCAGAGGACATGGGTTCAAATCCCGGCTCCACCACTTGTCAGCTGTGTGACTTTGGGCAAGTCACTTCACTTCTCTGGGCCTCAGTTACCTCATCTGTAAAATGGGGATTAAGACTGTGTGCCCCACGTGGGACAACCTGATCACCTTGTAGCCCCCCAGTGCTTAGAAGAGTGCTTTGCATATAGTAAGCACTTAATAAATGCCATTATTATTATCATTATTATTATTATCTCTTCCCTTCTTATTCGTTAGATTATTGAATCTCAATTTTTCTGCATTGCTTTGGGCGATACACCTTCATTGTATAACTTAAGTTGTCAAAGTGTTTGTGTATTGGTGGGAAAGAAAATGTGAATGCAGATTAAATTTGTTTGCCACCATTTGTCTGTATACCATTAGTATCAGGATATAATCTTAATTGTCTTGTTTTTTTTATTAATCATTATGTCTTTGTAGTCAGCAAAGGTGGAGTCTTGATCACATAGTGAACCATGGTATATTTTGCTTCTCTTCTATGTCACTCATTAAAATATTTTGCCTTATGTGTTTTCTAAATGATAGGTTTTTTAAAGGAATTGTGTACATTTATCAAAATAGTAGTCAAGAAGCAAAAATTAAATCATTTTGTTTTCAGTACAATCCCTTTTACATTAGAATTGATTTGCTGTAGATGAGGTTGAGAAATTTCAGTGTCTTCCCGCATCTCGTCCAGTAGCGGGTCCAACTTTGGTAATGTTATTTCAGGCTCCTTTTCAGTATTTTCCTAACCTCCAGATGGGGTAACTGCATCAGGCAGTCCATGCAGCAGTACCGAAATCAGGCTGCCGTGTGCCAGTCGGTCAGTGGTGTTTGCATACTGGGTGCAGAACTCTGTATTAAGCACTTGGGAGAGTACAGTGCAATAAAACTATTTAGACATGAACTCTGTCCTCAAGGAGCTTGCAGAGTAGTGGAGGGACTGGCTCTTTGTGGCCACCAATGAGAGGGCCTTCCCAGTTGAGCTCTGCATGATCTGCCAACTCTTTTATTTTGTACTCTCCCAGGAGCTTAGTACAGTGCTCTGCACACAGTAAGCGCTCAGTAAATATGATTGATTGATCTGGCATCCAGCCCAATTTAGCCAGTCAGGTCTTAGCTCAGCCTGAATGGAAGATTACATCATTCAAGGCCAGTCTGGGTGTGAGCCTCTTCCAGTTGACCTGTCGCAGATAGCTTAGTTTTTTGAGTCATGTTGGAGAAATGTAAGAATATATAGAAAAGTGTGTGGGAGAACGCTTTCTTTAAGAGGGAAGCCTGAAAATGACCAGTTTATTTCCTTTTCTTTTCTTTTTTTTAAATGTGCTAAATTCTCTACATAGGTACAATGAAACTTTGTAGTAATGGTTGGCAGGGCTTAAAAAAACAAATGAAGATTTAATGAAGAAAAAAATCTCAGCAGTAACAGCTAACGAGCATGCGTCTTAAACCTTCATTAACGTGTTTTACAGCAGCCGGGTTATTCTTGATGAAACGAGGCTCGGAGAATTATACCAAGTGTAAAGACATGGTTTCTGATACTACTCACCCAATATACTTTATAATCTTTAATAGGTTAAAGACCCCCCCCCCCCCCCCCGCCGGCACCCCGGCAGTAGACGTTTAAGACTTAGGCTGAGAGTTAACCTAGACTTGTGTGTTTACATTGTGTCATGGATCTTAATCAGTCGTCTTTATTAAGGGCCTATTTTATGTAGAGCAAAACTGTCATTACACTACTTAGGATTTTTCATTTGTTTTGAGGCTTTTTGATCAGCTTCCATAGAAGAAGCAAGAGTAAACTGATTCAGGTTCATCTCAAATTTCATCAACTTTTGGGTATAAGCTGTTGAAAACCACCTAGATGAAAATATATTTGTGTTTTTCTCCTGTTAAAGTATAAGCTTTATGGGCAAGGATTTTGTCATTTCCCTATTCCATAGTTCCCAATCACCTAGTACAATGGATTGCACCTAATGGGTGCTCAGTAAGTGCTGCTGCTGCCACTAATACATCCAAGTCAAATAAAATCCTTCCGTGACAAGAATGGGGACACAAAGAGTTGATGGATCTGATGATTGGAAGAAAAATGAATCCACATTATTCTCCGCTGCTCTATGACTGGAGTGTGGGGGTGCATTACTTGCTCTACTTTTCTCCTGGCACCCCTTGTAAAATGAATTCCCAGATGTCAAATTAGCCATTTGTCCTGAGCTAGTCAGCAGAGGATTAGGATAGTTGTATTGATAGCTGGCTAGATTTATCAGCATCCTACAATGGATCTAATTCAGTGGGGTCTGGGAAGAACATGATTGAGTTTCAGTTGGAAAATGACCACTGTTTGGGTGTCAGAAAATTGCCTTCTGATCTACTGAACGTTAGTGAAGACATTTTTTGACTGTAGAGTCCGAGAGTTGCAAGAGTAGGGATAACTCAAGCAGAGCTCCTGGGCTGCTCACCACTGCTTCAGTTTCTTGAGGCTGAATTCAGGGACATGGTGATTAAAGTCTTTTCTTAGGCTTCAACTAGGTGTGTATTTCAGGTGATCACAAGGAGATAGCAGGGCTGTTGGCTTTGCTAGATCATCCTTTGTATTTAGTGAAGTGTCATTTACATACTAGTGACAGAGGAACAGTGCCAATCCCTTTTGAGGGTTCTTTCTTTAAAATGTAACACATTCTCAATTGGAATTTTGTTTGTCAAACTTGTAGAATTGCCTGATTTTTGGAGAATTTTTCTTTTTTTGGTGGGGGGGAACCGGTGGAAGGGTGGTGGTAGTGTGGGAGAGAGACCTGCAGGGACAGCAACATCATCAGCCTAAGCACTATTAGTTGCCAAATGGTACTTTCCAAGCACTTAGTACAGTGCTCTGCACACAGTGCTCAATAAATACGATTGAATTAATAAGCAGTTTGGTTCAGTGTCACATGTGGGAAAGCATGCAACATGAGAAATTGATTGGTTACTATAGACTGTGAAGGGGGAGTAAAAATTACAAGCAATTTGCTCAATATATGTTTCCCTTTTTTTGGATGTTTAGGGCATCCAAGATGGATCTCAAGTGTGCCCTAGAAGAATGTACAATGGCTCTAAACTTATTTCTAAATAATAAATTCTCAGAAGCCCTGGACTTACTTCGACCTTGGTATGTAGAACTTTATTTGAATTGCAAATAGCGTAAGACGTCCAATTTGAAAAATATGGCCGTGTATGTATTTTTAGCGTAAGAATATTGTTTTGCACTCTTGCCAAAGGAACCCTGGAGGTCAAGTCAATGCCGTGGCCTGTGGGGGTGTGAATCTCCTGTGGGAAAATGCTGCATGGGGACTTTGGTCTGAACCGGATCTCAGTCTGTGACTTCCCTGGAGCCGCTTGGAGTCTTTGGACTAAAGAGGCCCAGAATCACTCCATGCAGCAGCATCTAATGAAGATTTCCTGGGGTGATTGGATATCCCCCATCCACACTGATCCCATCCTGCATCCCTGGGGTAGCTCTGGAGGTGTCAGAGGCTCTGAAAGCCACTTATGGGTTCAGGTGTGAGTAGGAGAGAGTGTGGGACAGTCTGATTACCTTGTATCTGCCCCAGCACTTAGAACAGTGCCTGGCACATAGTAAGCGTTTAACAAATACCATCATTATTATTATTTACATATCCCAGCAGTGGCTTGTGGCATTGGAAAGAGTATGGCTTGCCTTGGAGGGTACATCGTGCTTCCTTCTCTGGCCTAGCATAAATGACAGACCTATAGAAGTTACCAGTATCAATTGTCATTTTTTTTAATAACTCACCTAAGTGCATTCATTTCTGAATTTGTCAAACCTACCAACACCCTAACTGCTGACTAGCCTTGCCTTGTCCTTGCCTCACACTACAGTGGCCTAATCCTTAATCCCCAGCCTATTCACTTCTGGGGAAAAGTAATCTGAGGGAGGGAGGGAATTCACACACCCCTGGGATTTGTACGATTTTATTGTAGAATGGTACTAACTGCTACGTGTTGTCATCTTTTTTTGTATGTAGGTATTTGTAAAGCTCTTATTTTGTGCCGGGCACTATACTAAACACTGTGGTAGATAAAAGTAATCAGGTTGGATACAGTCCACCTGGGGCTCACAGTCATAATCCCCATTTTACAGATGAGCTAACTGAGGCACAGAGAAGTTGTGAGTTGTTCAAGGTCACACAGCAGACAAGCGGTGGAGCTGGGATTACAATCCAGGTCCTTCTGACCCCAAGACCCGTGCGCTATCCACTAGGCAAAGCTGCTTCTCGAGTAAAATATATTGTTGGAATGAGGAATATTGTAACAGGTTATGCCTAGGGTTATTGTCATTTGAGAGCAAGATAAGGGCTGGAGTTTTAGTTTTGGGTTTCATCCGCATAAAGCTGGAAGTTGAAACAGGGTGACTAGATGAGCTCTCCCAGAGAGTGAACGTATATGAGACAAATACTCGGACTGTATTTTTATTCAGTGGCAGCAGTCTTCCTTACAGGAAGTAATCATTTTAGTTAAAAATTAAAGTTGTGAAGCCATCATCCTAGGTTATAGCCCTGGAAAGGTGGTGCAAGCTGTATTTAAAACAAGTTGTGAAATGCTAAGGGATGCTTAAGCTACTTTCAGGGCAAAAGGAATTGAATTTTATGTGGGCTGGCTTTTTTTTTTAAAATAGAGCTGCTACTGCTAGCTATTAACACAAACTGAAAACAAAAATCTGTTTGAGTTTAGAGATCAGACTGGGGATTTCATGGCCTATAAAATCTAGAGTTGAATAACTTATGGGACTCATAGAATTCCATGAATATTGCATCAGCTCATTTTTTTATGATGGAAAATGTTTACATTTTTATTCAAAGGAAAATCCAGAAGTAGCCAAGCTTCAGTCTAAAGTGTCACATCAAGGATTTAAAGCATATTTGAAATTGATAGACTTTACATTCATAGGATAGAAATTTCACTATTTCAGAGCCAGTATTTACTTTCATGGAAGGATATTCTTGAAATTTTTGGTCCTTCTGTGTTCTTACATGTTTGACCCCTACCATGCTCATCAATCAACCCTCCTCAAAAACTCATCTTCAGTGTGCTCCCTTGTGCCTACATAAAGGAGAGCAGTTTGAACTATCTCCTTGTTTTTTGGTTTATTTTTTTTGTCTGTCTCCCCCCTTCTAGACTCTGAGCCCGTTGTTGGGTAGGGACTGTCTCTATATGTTGCCGATTTGTACTTCCCAAGCGCTTAGTATAGTGCTGTGCACACAGTAAGCGCTCAATAAATGTGATTGAATGAATAAATGAACTGTCATAATTCCTGGATTTGTTGAAAATCCATAAAATAGTTTCTGGAGGTCTGAGTTATTCAGATCAAGTTGTATGCGTAAAGCCCGTAGCCATCAGTGGTAAGGATGAAGAACACAAATATTATTGCAAACTTTAGTAATAGTAGTGAACTAATTTGCCTTTTCTTCAAACCCTGGCCTTCTCTAGTGTACATTAAGGTCTTATGTCTTCCCAGGTCTAAAGAAAGCATGTACCATGCCTTGGGCTACAGCACTATTTTAGTAATGCAGGCTGCTATGACCTTTGAACAACAGGATATTCAAATGGGTATCACCACAATGAAGGAAGCTTTGCAAACTTGCCAGAGGTAAGCATGAATTATTTTAATACTGTATTTGAGACTGTAAATATAGGCTTTATTTATTATTATTATTTTTGGGGGGGACAAGTTTATGTGCATAATGGAACAATCACCAATTTTTTAATGGCTTTTAAGTGCTTACTATGTGCAAGGCCCTGTCCTAAGCCCTGGGGTAGATGCAGAGCGATCAAGCTGGACACAGCCCATGTCCCACATGGGGCTCACAGTCTTAATGCCCATTTTACAGATTAAGTGATTTAGGCACAGAGAAGGGATGGGAAGAAAAGTTTCAGATTTTAATTGGTGTGTGTGTTTGGAGTTATAAAAGAATGAAAAGTATTACAAAATATTTTAGATTTACTCAAAGCTAGGCAAGTATGGTCTGTTTCTTAAATGTAATCTGAATTATGGATATGTAAACTGGCTGTCATGTCCATCCAATTTTAAAGAACACTCAGCTCTTCCCTAACATGTATTTTTACTACATCTTTTGGAAGGAACATTGTTAGGAAATATACTTCCAATGATTCCTGTCTATCTGGATAGAATACAATGATGGTAGAAATTGCTGTGCATGTGCACATGACATCAATCAAAGCCCAAATGCTCCAATATCGGTTTTCTTAATATAGGGGTTGTCAACCAATCAATGGTATTTGAGTGCTTACTTTGTGCAGAGCACTGTACTAAGTGCTTGGGCGAATACACTACAACAGAGTTGGAGGACACATTTCCTGCCCACCAGGATCTTACAATGTAGAGGAAGAGACATCCATTAAAATAAATTATGGATATGTACATAAATGCTGTGGGGCTGAGTGTGGGGTATCAAGTGCTTAAAGGGTATTGATCCAAGTGCATAGGCACGTCAGAATGTAACCCCTATATTAAAGGAAAACTAAGTGTACAGGTTCATATCTGTAATTTATATTAATGTCTGTCTCCCCTTCTATTGTGGGCAGGTGTGTGTCTGTTTATTGTTACATTGTACTCTCCTACGTGCTTACTACTGTGCTTTTCACACAGTAAGTGCTCAATAAATGCGATTGAATGAATGAAGGTAGGGCATCTGAAGTCTAACCAGTGCAATAGTCCCTTTTTGATTCCAGTGTTCAGATGCATGATTTTTTTTTTTTTTTTTTACCACTACGAAATATAGGATGACATGCTTTTTGGCTGTTTAATCTTAGGGATCGGTGAACTAGTTGAGATTTTTAAAAAAAGAACTGACTTGAAATTTCATCTAACATCTATATTAAGGGAAAACATTCTGGGAGATTTTAAAAGCAAAGGCAGTCAGCCCCCAATTTTGAATGATCAAAACTCTGTTTGACCAGGTTGTAGGTATTGTATTTAAAAAGGGTGCATGTAAATTCCTGGTGTTCCTGTGGTATTGGTGAATAAAAATCACTGCGGATTTCACTGAAGATGCTCATCTTAGCAGTTTCTGGCACAAAGAAACTAAACTTCTAAGACATTTGAGGTATTTCCATTACTGCTTGTGTCTCAGAAAAAATGGTGATTTTTTGAAAGATCAGTATACTTCCTGACTTGGCCATCCTTCCAGTAGTTCACTAAGAATAACTTTTTCATTTCCAGTAATTTGGGAATATGAGTCCCAAATGAAAATGATCACAACCTTGTTACTCATTTTGTATGCTTTTTCTCCCTCTCCCTGTGTACTGACAACAGATTCAGGAAAAGAAATACAGTGGTAGAATCTCTGTCCAGTTTGGTTTCCAAACCATCAATGGATCAACTGAGTGAAGGTAAGAGTAATTGCATTTAACTGTGTGTGACTGTCTGTCTTAAGAGATCATAGTTCAAGCGTAATATGATTTGTGGGTGTTATAGAGTGGATTTCAGGTACAGTCAGCTCTCTGAAGATGTGGGGATTTTGTCTCTGAAGAACCCAGCATTAAGGAAAGCGGGCATTGCAGTACACACGCCTTGACTGACTTGGTGGGTATGTGTACGACAGCTTCTTCCGACATTGCATTGTGTTCTCTCCAGGCAGATGTATGTTGTCAGAAGAACCTTCCCTAATTCCTCACGATGCACTATCCCAAATGCATAGTGAAAGCATGCAGTATGGGAAAACTGGCTGTAGTGTGTTGCTAATGCCTAGAGTATCCGATAGGAGCGGAGATGTTTCATGGAGATGAGCAGACCAATTTTATGGTAGTTCAACTCAGAAACTAATGGTGGCATGGATTTCTAGGACAGGGATAACCAAATAATTTGCTTAATGTTAGCTTTTACATAAAGAGCTCTGCTGATCTCTATCTATTTAGATGGGTAAAATGTATTCCTGCAAATGGGTGGTTTATGGGTTGGTGTATTTCCATGCGGGATGTAAATTTTAAATTCATTTTATAAAATTATGGACAACAGAAGGAATTAACTAGAACAAAAGCTCATGAATTTGGTGTGTATAGCTTTTTTTATTTCTTGCAGAATCAAGGGGAATAGGAGGGGCTTCTTCTGGGGCAAGAACAAGTGGTCCAAGTGAAACATGCCTCTGCTGTAAAACCACTAGGGATCATGAAACCCAATAGATACAATTCTCCTGGACAGGATTTCTGACCCAAAAATAAAATCCCCCTCCTCTTCTTCCCTCCCCAGATTTCCAGCCCAAGTCAACTTCCTGCCTCCCCTGGTCTCATATTATCACATTTCTATTCCTTTATTACTTGGAAGTTGTGTTCTTGCTCACCCCATGTTAAGGAAAACTCACATGGTAGTATTTGCAGGGCCCAATGCCGCACATACTCAAGCATGTGCACAAATAGTTTCTCTTGACCCTGAATTGTGCTTCTTCCAATCATCTTATCCATGAATGACCAGGTTTTGTTTTTTTTTTTTTTACCACTGGCTGCCTTTCCACACTTCCTTAATCCCTAGAGTAGAAGGGCCAGACTGAATTGACAGATGGGCTTTTACCTTCTAGTGGGTAAAGTATTTCAGGTAGGTCCTAGCTGTCATATGCACACTCCAGACTACCCTATCACAACAGGGGGATCTCACCAAGCCCAGGGACATCGTGGGGCATAAGAAATGAGAGCTGGACAAGATGGGTTCTTCAGGTGGATAGCTTGTTGGGGAACACTTTGGTTGTGGTTACCCAGAGTGGAATGGCTGGGTTGGGGGGGTGAGGGAGGTTCCCCAATCCTCCAGGTGATGGTTCCCAAATGTTTGAACTAGGAGTTTTTTTCCCCCAATGTATTTTATAACCTTGAGCCACTCGCTAATCATCTTGGCCAAGGGGGTCTTATTAAGTTTTCAGCTGGGCTGTTCCTAGGAAGCCAGAATTTTTTTTTTTTCCTGATCAAGCTAAACAGATCGAGAAGTAAACAGCAGGGAACAAGCTCGTAATATAAAGCTATAAACCCTGTAGCCTTATGAGTCGCAGAACCCTTTTATAACCATTCATGTTCCCCTTGAACTCAGCCCATTTAGGCATCTTCAGTTCCTATTTGCCAATAAATCCTCTGGTAATAGTCTAGCTAGCTCAAATATTCCCATCTGCTCTCCCTCCCTCTTAAATTGTGGGCCCAGTGTGGGGGGAAAGACTCTACCTGATCTGATTATCTTGAATCTACCCCAGTGCTTGGCACATAGTATTTGATACGTGCCACAATTATAGCTATTGTTTTTCTGGCCACCTGAATGTTTTCCTGGACCAGGTACTGAAAATATTCCTTAATATAAGCAGATAAGAAAATAGAGAGCAGGAAGAATAAACCATCTATAAATGCGTATATGAGCCTACCCTAGGAACCCCACGGTGAGTGTGTATATATATATATATATATATATATATACATATATATATATGTGTATATATATATATATATGTGTGTATATATATATATATATATATGTATATATGTGTGTATATATATATATATATATATGTATATATATGTGTATATACTCAGTTCTTGGGAGCATACTATTAAAACAGAAGTCACAGCCCCTGCTCTTAAGGCGCTTACACTGTAAGTAAGATTTTGTTGGTGTCTTGGCTGAGGGGATATCACTATTATGTCATGTTGTTTGTGCCTTTGCTTCGGTATGTCTTCAAATGACTCCTCTACCTTTCTTACCTATATACATATATCCCCTTTCAGTTCACAATAGAGCCATGACTCTATTCTTAAATTCTTCTCTCGGATGCCTCCCAGTACTGTTACGTTGTGATGAGCATTGCCTCAGTGCTGGTGAGTTTACTGCATTCCAGGACCTCAGGACTGAGAATCCCTTCATCCCAATTGATGTTAAGTAGGATATGTAGGTATCTTGATGAAACTGAGAGGCAGCGTGGCTCAGTGGAAAGAGCCCGGGCTTTGGAGTCAGAGGTCGTGGGTTCAAATCCCAGCTCTGCCAATTGTCAGCTGTGTGACTTTGGGCAAGTCACTTAACTTCTCTGTGCCTCAGTTCCCTCATCTGTAAAATGGGGATTCAGATTGTGAGTCCCCCGGGGTACAACCTGATCACCTTGTAACCTCCCCAGCGCTTAGAACAGTGCTTTGCACATAGTAAGCGCTTAATAAATGCCATTACTTAACTGCCGAAGACACTGACTGTCTAGGTCTTGCAGCCATATACACTACAGTTTCAGGGATCTTTGATTTGATATGAAGCCAGACAGCCTGTTGTCACCAAATTCTGTCAGTCAATCAGTCAGTCGTATTTATTGAGCACTTACTGTGTGCAGAGCACTGTACTAAGCACTTGGGAAGTACAAGTTGGCAACATATAGAGACAGTCCCTACCCAACAGTGGGCTCACAGTCTAGAAGGGGGAGACATTCTTCCCAATGTTGGCCATCTTGATTTGGTTTTCTGTTTCTGTGGCTAACTGTGTTGTAAAATAGTGTGCTATCTTTAAAGCACACTAATGAAAGTTTTGAATTCTGTACTGCTGCTGATAATCTTCGTGTCAGCTGTGTACCTCATGATTTACATTTGTGAAAGATCTATTACAGTTCTCCAATGGTATGATGTAGCTATTTTAATTTCCAGAAAATGTATGAGCTTATATTTTGGAGCTCATAGTTATGAACCCAAGTCTAATAATTGGTCCATGTCTACTAGGCATATCTTTGGTTTCTGTTTCTATAATTGGTTTTTGGGAAATGATGAATCCTGAAATGAGCTAGGAATTACCCCGTCTACTCCAGTGCTGATTTGAGAGTTGGATTCAGGATTCTGTGGCACCAAGGTAGACAATATCTTGTCCCTGTCTATAGTGTAACCTGTCCATAACATAAAAAGGGCCTGGAAACTGTGGGAAGAGAGGGTGCTTAAATTCCATAGCCTCAAGCGCACTAGAGGAGCTGACTGCCTCAATGCTGGAGGAACTGATGATGTTGGTGCTGGCATGTCCTGTATCCAAAAGCATGGACTCCCCGCTACCTTCCTCTGGCCTGGACAAGATTACTTGTAAATCTCTCAAGCCAATTGCTATTCCAGTGGGAACTGAAATTCTAGCTTGTTTAGTCATTGACCTCGGTTTTGAAAACAGTGCCAAGGTTAGTATTTCAAAATAGCAACAAGATATGACTTTTGAGGAAGTGAAGGGTCTGTGCGCATGAAGTATGCTAGTGTCTGCTCATTCTGCGTCAGTTTGACTTTTGAACTCAAGTAGCATGCATGAAAAATTAGTCAAAATTTATAACCTTAATTTTATTAAAGTTGAATTTATCTCAGTATGCTTTTTGACTGTCACTAAAACCCAAACATACTTTGTTCAAGCAGAAAAAGTCAAAACATTGAACCACAATGTGGCATCAGTATGTGATTTGCTTTTCCATAGTAATTTTCCTGTACAGTCTTAAATGGCTAATGTTTTGCGGCAGAGCACGTATTTAATTAGGCTTTCTGAAGGGTTAATATATTTCACGCCCACTCATTGTTTCCACATCTGATAGAGTTGAATATTCAGGTTTGGCCGGTTTGTTACCTAGAATTGCTTTCAAATTGGCCTTAAAAGCAGACATTTATATGTAATAAAGAATGCCCAAGATTTGTTATGGATTTAAAATGTTAGGCAACTTTTACATGTCTATTCAGACGTACATTTCGAGGACTTTAGGAAAGGATTTTTCCATCTTATTTTGATGGCAGTAGGATGCTAAGAATGTAAAGGAAGATCAGAGACTTTAAAATTTTAGTAGCTATGGCATTTAAGCCTTTACTGTGCACCAAGCACTGTGCTAAGTGCTGGCTAGAAACAAGATAATCAGATTGGATGCAGTCCCTGTCCCATATGGGGTTCACAGTCTAAGAGAAAGGGAGAGCACATCCCTTATTCCTGTTTCATAGATGAAGAAATGGAAGGCTCAAAGATGTTTAGTGACTTGCCCAAAGTAGTAATGGTAGAGATAGTATTTATTAAGCCCTTATTTTGTGCAAAGCACTGGAATCAGGAGAGGAATGCCCTCTGTGTGTGGTGACTTTTCAAAGATTAGGGTACCCAGAGGTTGGCTCTGAAGCAGTGACAGGCTGCACAATAGTAATAGTATTTACTAATTACATACTGTGTACAAAGTACATAGTAAGTGCTAGAAAATAATACGCAGGTGGGAATTAAGCACAGTCCCTGTACCTTGTGGGCTTCACAGTCTATTGAGCAAATACATCAGCACAGAAAGGAATTATATGTAGATGCAGGATGGAGGGGAATATTGGTTGAACTCTGGTCTTTCCAGTCACACCCACTCTCGTGGATAGAATCTCATCATTGGTAGAGACTGTAATCTTTAAAGATGGAGGACAAGCTAGAGTATCTCAGCAAAAATATAGTGAAATCTTGTAGGTTTTAAGTTTAACTTATGTCTTGAAGGAAAATTATAATCTGTCATTTGGGGCCTTTTGTTTTAGAAGGGGTTGATGATGATGGCATTTATTAAGCACTTACTATGTGCCAAGCACTGTTCTAAGTGCTGGGGAAGTTACAAGGTGATCAGGTTGTCCCACGGGGGGCTCTCAGTCTTAATCCCCCTTTTACAGATGAGGTAACTGAGGCACAGAGATGTTAAGTGACTTGCCCAGAGTCACACAGCTGACAATTGGTGGAGTTGGGATTTGAACCCACGACCTCTGACTCCAAAGCCCGTACTCTTTCTGAATTTTCATAAGTAGCCCAGTTGATCATTTTTAAAAATGGAAGATTTGCTGGTGTAGCGATCTAAAGCCCTAGTCATACCTGCTTGGAGTTGGTGGTGTCTAAGCTAAAAACTCACATGTATTCTAGTCGTAGTCTATCTGAGTTCCATAAACCCACATCTCGCTATATGTGGACAGTGAAACAGCCAGAGGAAGGGGAATGTGGCTGGGGCTATGCCATCAGGGGTGAAGGTTTCTGATGGAAGAATCACTTAGGGTGAAAATAGCCCACTAAAGTGATGATGATAGTATTTGTTAAGGGCTTACTATGGGTCAAGCACTGTTCTAAGTACTGGGGCTCTGTCTTTCTCCCCATTTTACAGATGAGGTAACTGAGGCCCAGTGAAATGACTTGCCCAGGGTCACACAGCGGACAAGTGGTGGAGGTGGGATTAGAACCCAGGTCCTTCTAACTCCGAGGCCCATCCATGCAGCTACCCTGGTGATTCCCTGCTAGTTTATAATGCTAAAGCACTGACTTAACATATCATCAGGATTCTAAAAATTGTTGATGTAGTTGGCCACCTTGAAAAATTCATTAAAATTCTGAAACGATTTCAGGACTGCAAGGCTGGCTATGTCAGAGCCAGATGTGCCTTGTCCAGTCCACTGCCCTTCATTGATGGGATAAAGCAGGAATGCGTAGGTGGGCTTGGTCCTTTTGAACTTATTCTGTTAATCCATGCTGGAAGACGCAGAAAGAGACCTGGATACAGGTGTTGGAATCTGCTTCGGCTATTCTGGGAAACTCTTTCAACTCATAGGCTTTGAACATTGTCCAAAGTCTTAGGCAGTCATTCAAGAACCACTGTATGCATATGACTGCACCTTTGAGACATACATGCAAGGAGACATTGCATGTCCTTGATTTGACTGAATGAGCCAGGTATTAAAGCATGATAATAAACCTGAAGAAAACTAAGGGTGATGTATGAGCTTGCAAGAGGGAAGCCATGCATTTTCCCCAAAATTTATATCGGCAACCCAGAGAGAAATGCTCTCGTGGAATTTTGTTACTTGGGCAGCACACTGACCAATAATGCAACAATAGAAAAGGAAGTAGAAACTCAATCAAAAAGGCCAGCACATCCTTTAGGAAGTTATCAAATAGTGTGGTGGCAGTGTGGTATTAGTCTCCTGATCAAATGAAAGATCTATAGAACTGTAGTGCTTTCTAGCCTTCTTTATGGGTGTGATACTTGGACTCCATACATATGCTACAACAGATTGCTTGAGCAGTTTCATCAGTGTCACTTAGGGGCTATCCTCAACTTCAAAGGGCAGGATACGATCACAAGCAATGAAGTTATAGAATGGAGTCAGGGTCCTACACTCAAAAGCTACAATCATCACAACACAGCTGTGCTGGGTGGAGCATGTGAGGAAAATCAATCAATCAAGCAATGGTATATATTCGCTTGGGCAAATACAACAGAGTTGGCGGACACATTCCGGGCCCACAAGTTGACAGTCTAGAGATGAGCTTTGTGCTGTAGTTAGAAAACAGCATAAAGCTCTGTATTCAAGAAAGGAGTAGCTTAGTTGGAGTAGAGGCTCCATAAGGTTCGTGAAGCAAGGAAGTAAAGGGAAAAATGTCAAACCGGCAGTGGGACAAGGGTCAGCCTTCTTTGGTGCATAATGCAGCTGGGTTTTTTTGATCACACAAGTACCCTTGGATAAATTCCACCAACAGTGATGTCTTCCTTTGCTATGATGGACAACAATATGTGTGTGTGTGTGTATATGCATCTATATAATATATAGGCATGCATATCATGTGTATATTTATACATATCTATATATACACATATTCATAGTTGTCCATCAGGCACGATATGTGTGTGTGTATATATATGCACGTGTTCTGGGCAGGTTCTCGGTCTTGAAGTCTTTATGACCGGATCCAAAGGTCATCTATTGCTCTGAATAGGAACCTTCATAACACCATAAGTGGTACAAAGAGCAATATCTGTCGAGACAAATCTGCTATTCAGATAAGACAGATTGAGGATACACTTCTGTTTGGGGAATTTTGCAGAATGCCTGATTTCCTTGTTCCCTCTGATTCAAGCCAGTTGAATTCCTTTCTCACCCTCCATGCTGCCTGAATCTACCTTTTTCAGAAGAATTAGAATATGTATTTTGAATCTGTGACTTTGGATTATTGGCAGGTGTCTTAACATTATACGAGTCTGTTGTTACCCCAGGAGATTCTGTTTTTGCTGTTTTTGCATTTTGGGTGCATTTGATTTTTTGCAGTTCTGTTCTTTTAGAAATGGAGGCACCCGAGATTTTACTTGACCTTTTCGGCGTTATCTAAGTATCATCCGTATTTTAACAACAAATTAATTAATTTGAGGACTTCCTATAATATGTACTTTTCCCCCTTTATTTTCAAATAGAGGAGATGCATGCAGAAATCTGTTACGCTGAATGTCTACTTCAGAAGGCAGCACTGACATTTGTGCAGGTAATGAATGTTTGACTTGAGTCCTTAGCCAGTATTAAATTGTCAGAAAGTACAGAGTGGGTGATTGTAACTCTGTGTAGAAAGATATTTGCAATACTAATATCAGAATCAGTATTACTCTCATAGCCTAGCCCTTTTCTCTGGAAAAGCAGAGGACTCTCTCTCTTCAAATCAGGAACAGGACTTCAAAAGTCAAGCTGCACTCAAGTCCATGATTTTTAGAAACATCGGGATAATTCATCTGCTGCCGCCCCCCAGCCTTTGCATTCTGTTCACATGTCCCTGGATGGTCAGTAGCCAGCTGGGCAAAACTCTGAGAAGCACTGGGAAGGGCACAAGCCAGGAGATTAGGATATGTGTGTGGGAGCTATGAATAGGTATCCCACATCTTGATTTCTCCCTCTTGCATCTGGCAGCAATTCCAAGTTTTTTCATTTAAAGAAACCCCAGTATAATGGTGCTTTTCATGTATAAAGTGTAGAAGGGACAGTGTTCTACAGATGATATCACCAGTTCCTTACTTTTCAGGTCCCTGGAGCTTTAGAAATTTAAGGATCGTTGAGCCAGAAAGCCTTTCGGAATTTGGCCGTGCCAAACTTCCAGTTCAGGCAGATCTCAGCACCTTATCCATCTTTGGCGGCTTCATTGAATATTATTGTACTAATTTAAATAATTGTCCCATTTTTGCAGGTTTTATAACATTTAAGCAGGGATGGGGTTATTACCCAGATCATGTAAGCAAAGGGAGGTGAAAGTGAAGTGGAAGTGAAAAAAGGGAGGGGAGAAGGAAGAGAAAGATGAGAGCACTTGAGACAACATATCTTATTTCTACTGTACTTTCCCAAGTGCTGCAGACAATAGGCCCTCAGTGAATTAACCCTCCCCTCCATTCTCTTCCCGCTCTGGAGAACATCCATTTCAAAGAAAAACCTCCCCGCTCCAGGTGGCCCGAGCCTGTCTCTGCTTTGGTGTTCCATTCTCATCCTCCTATTCCCTCCCCTGGATGCACGGCTACCACTGCTTACAATTATGTGGTACAAAGAATAAGTTTTAATTTCCTCCTCTATTACTGGGTTAGGCAAATTATGTGGTGAGGCAATAATATGAGTAAATATGGTATTTACTGACTGTCTACCCTGTGCAGGGTTTTGTTTTGGGCACTTTGGAGAGTACAATAAAAGACAGGGCCTTTGCCCTTGAGGAACATATACTCTTAAAGGGAATGGGGGGAGGACGAGGGATCAGACATAAATTATATGAGTACTGTGGGAGCAGGAGGAAAATTACTTATATAAGGGGGAAAATCAACAGTGTAGGAAAATAAATAGATTGTAAATTGAAGTAAAAAAAGTGCTATGTGTGGCTTTTGGAGTGACATGACTAGTAGGAAGTAGTTGGGGAATGCCTTCTGGAGGAGGGGGTTTTTGACTTGAAACGGAAGTGCTGTGTTCTGGTGGATTCAAGAGGTGAGATGGGCCTGAGCAGTAGGTCGGAGAGGGGAGATTTGAGAACAAGGTGTAGTAAGAAATTCAGTTTGGAGGAGCAAAGAGTGTGAGTTGGGGTATTACAGCTGAAAAAAGCAGATATGTAAGGAGGAGAGAGCTGGTGGAAAGCCTTGAAGCCAGTCATCAGGAGCTTCTGTTTGTTGTTGAGCTAAAAGGTAACCATTGGAAGTTTTCATAGAATGGGAGTGATATTCAGAAAGATGATCTGGGCAGCAGAGTGAAGGTTAGCCTGGAGAGGGGGGAGTTTGGATGCAGGCCAGTGAAGAGACTGATGTAGTACTCTACTTGGACAATAACGAGAGCATGACCAAGGATGATGTTACATCCAAGAAGTAATGTAAAAGGAAAACCTGCAGGATTTATCAACAGGTTGTACATAAGGACTAAAAATCCCCAAGGGGAGTTAATTAGCACCAAGGTGGTATGCTTCTGGGACAGGTAAGATAGTTGTGTTGTCAACCACACTGAGAAAATTAGCAAGAGGTCAGGAGTGTTGTTTGGGGTTTTCTCTCCCATTTGTGAGACACTTTCACTTGATTTGTCAGCTTGAAAAGCTGCATATTAACTAGTCCTAGGAAGGGAACTCTTGAAGAGCACTTTGAATATAAAATTATAATAACCGTTGCTATTTAAAACCAACACACAGAGAAAAGCAGAGTCTGCTTTTTAGATTTGTATTTTGGCCAGCATATACAGACTAGCTACAAGTAATTGGAGACTTTCATTCAGAGTATCAAGGGGTTTTTTTTTCCAGCCACCAGTAGAGTGGTGTGATGCTTTTGGAGCATTGCTGTTTGTAGTTGCCTTCCACACAGAAATCCCTTTTCTTTTTCGTAGATCTGGATAAGATTTATCAATCCAGGAACCAATTGACCACTGGGGCACCTGGGCTGGCTCCCAGATTTTAGAGGGTGTATGTGCAACCCTGTGGCAGTCTATGCCTACATTGCTGTCTGAGGACATAGGGGTTCCCTGAAATAGGAGGAAACCTGACATTTACATTCTGAGAAACAGAAATGGGGCCTGGGCTCTCAGAGCTTGAATTTATATATATATATATAAATATTGGCTTCAAGTGCAGGTGCTCTAAAACATGGCAGAAGTCCTGGAACTACAGTCCCAAAGAATATCTGGAGGTTTCTTCAGCCTGATGCCAAGATGCCAGGGGTCCCAGACTTAATTCTACCCTGAGGCTTACATACCAGTTTTTTTTTCCATTTTACTGGTCTGTACTTAAGGTTTTAGGACTTGAAATATATTTTCTCCCTCTTGAATTGCCATTTCCTTCCTTATCGCCCGTCTATCCTCCCACTCTCATTTTTCTTAGTTGCCAGAACACCAGTTTACATTGTTCCGAAGTTGCTGGCACCAAGACTATCTGCTGTACAGGGTATTCATTGCACAGATGAGTAAAAAGTTTTTAGTGGAAATTTGCAAAAAGCCAAATATCCCTTGTAATTGAAGCTTAAAGTGCGGCCGTAAATATTGTGAAATTAATATGCATGTCATTTCTTTGTGACTAAGGATGATATCATTTTTTCCTATGGTTTGGTTGGGGGTGGGGAAATACTGGGTCAAAAAAAAATATGGAGCCTGATGTTGCAGAGCCACTGGAGGTCTTATGATGTGATAGAGCTCTATGTTGCAAGCATAATGACTTAGAAATCACCATCATCCACAACTCTGCCCCTGCTCTCTCCCCCTCCCTCCAGGCTCGCATCTCCTCCTGCCTTCAGGACATCTCCATCTGGATGTCCGCCCGCCACCTAAAGCTCAACATGTCGAAGACTGAGCTCCTTGTCTTCCCTCCCAAACCTTGCCCTCTCCCTGACTTTCCCATCTCTGTTGACGGCACTACCATCCTTCCCATCTCACAAGCCCGCAACCTTGGTGTCATCCTCGACTCCGCTCTCTCATTCACCCCTCACATCCAAGCCGTCACCAAAACCTGCCGGTCTCAGCTCCGCAACATTGCCAAGATCCGCCCTTTCCTCTCCATCCAAACCGCTACCCTGCTAATTCAAGCTCTCATCCTATCCCGTCTGGACTACTGCACTAGCCTTCTCTCTGATCTCCCATCCTCGTGTCTCTCTCCACTTCAATCCATACTTCATGCTGCTGCCCGGATTATCTTTGTCCAGAAACGCTCTGGACATATTACTCCCCTCCTAAAAAACCTCCAATGGCTACCGATCAATCTGCGCATCAAGCAGAAACTCCTCACCCTGGGCTTCAAGGCTCTCCATCACCTCGCCCCCTCCTACCTCACCTCCCTTCTCTCCTTCTACTGCCCAGCCCGCACCCTCCGCTCCTCCACCACTAATCTCCTCACTGTACCTCGCTCTCGCCTGTCCCGCCATCGACCCCCGGCCCACGTCATCCCCCGGGCCTGGAATGCCCTCCCTCTGCCCATCCGCCAAGCTAGCTCTCTTCCTCCCTTCAAGGCCCTGCTGAGAGCTCACCTCCTCCAGGAGGCCTTCCCAGACTGAGCCCCTTCTTTCCTCTCCCCCTCGTCCCCCTCTCCATCCTCCCGTCTTACCTCCTTCCCTTCCCCACAGCACCTGTATATATGTATATATGGTTGTACATATTTATTACTCTATTTATCTATTTATCTATTTATTTTACTTGTACATTTCTATCCTACTTATTTTATTTTGTTGGTATGTTTGGTTCTGTTCTCTGTCTCCCCCTTTTAGACTGTGAGCCCACTGTTGGGTAGGGACTGTCTCTATGTGATGCCAATTTGTACTTCCCAAGCGCTTAGTACAGTGCTCTGCACATAGTAAGCGCTCAATAAATACGATTGATTGATTGATTGATCATGACCATCGGTTTTAACTATGTGTCACTGGTATGGTACTGTGGGAGATAGACTGGAGTGTAGGAATGGTAGAAATGTATAAAAATCTGTAAAAAAAAAAAAAAAAAAAAAAACCACAAAGGCGGGGGGCATGTTGGGAGCTGCTCTTCTGTATTCCGACTTCTTTGGGGGGGTTTCCTACAAGTTTAGCAATATAATTGCAGAGGTAGGGTTGTTTCACAAGGCTGAGAGGCCACGTTGGAAAACAATACGACCTCAGCTTAAACAACGGTACCAAATTTGGAAGATTTCATTAAATAAAAACAATGTTGCCATCACGATATTGGCCATGAATTATTAGTATATATTCTTTTTCAAAGAGGTTTATATGTATCGCTGTGAATTTTGAACTATACTGTAAAATTGAATTTAGTGTTTTTAAATATTTTTCGCATTGCCTAAGAGAGTCTTTTCTGTCCTGAAAAAGGCATAGATTTAAATTTATCCTACTGAGAGTTCTGAGTAGAAACTGGCACTCTTAATTATGCTATTATTGCTATCATCATCTCTGGTATGTTAATCATTAAATAGTTAATGAAAGCTGTTAAGCATGTTTTATATTTGTAGTTTTACTAGGCACATTTTAAATGTCCGTGAAATAAAAAGTTAATGTTTTTCAAAGACTAGTTAAAATAAAAGTAGTATGATGCCAAGGGATATGAAACATTGTTGAGAAACCTTCTCCCGTAGCCCCATCTAGTGGAAATCAAGTTCATATATCATGCTTGTTTTATTTAAGGTTATTGGTTACTTATTGCACACACTAGAAATGTGCATAAAACAGATTCTTTCAATGTTCAATCAAGTCGAACTGTTAAAATGAATTGATACTGCAGCTTGTCTTTAGAGTCATTGAACCAAGATTCTACTGATCTCAGGGAGGGAAATAATTTTAAGAGAAGATATTGTACCTCGTTCTCGCCTGTCCCGCCATTGACCCCCGGCCCACGTCATCCCCCGGGCCTGGAATGCCCTCCCTCTGCCCATCCGCCAAGCTAGCTCTCTTCCTCCCTTCAAGGCCCTATTGAGAGCTCACCTCCTCCAGGAGGCCTTCCCAGACTGAGCCCCTTCCTTCCTCTCCCCCACGTCCCCCTCTCCATCCCCCCCCTTCTTACCTCCTTCCCTTCCCCACAGCACCTGTATATATGTATATATGTTTGTACATATTTATTACTCTATTTATTTTGCTTGTACATATCTATTCTATTTATTTTATTTTGTTAGTATGTTTGGTTTTGTTCTTTGTCTTCCCCTTTTAGACTGTGAGCCCACTGTTGGGTAGGGACTGTCTCTATATGTTGCCAATTTGTACTTCCCAAGCGCTTAGTACAGTGCTCTGCACATAGTAAGCGCTCAATAAATACAATTGATGATGATGATGATGATGATGATGATATTCGCACATTTATTGAAATAACCGCTGTCAAGGAACTGGTCCATGTTTAGTGCCATTTTTCTTAAGCAATCAGTTAAAAAGTGATGGACCGTCTCTATATGTTGCCGACTCGTACTTCCCAAGTGCTTAGTACAGTGCTTTGCGCACAGTAAGTGCTCAATAAATACAATTGAATGAATGAATATGCCAGGAAGAAATCATTTTGTGTTCAAATAAGGGAACCAGTTGATTAAGCTCCTGTTCTGTGAAAGCAGGTCAGGCATCCAGAAGTGTCCCTGACCCCATCCCTAAGTGGGAGGGAGGTTAATCAATCAATCCGTGGTATTTGAATGCTTACTGTGTGCAGAGCACTATACTAGGCACTTGGGAGAGTACAATACAACAGAGTTGGTAGACGTGTTTCCTGCTCACAACAAATTTATAGTCTAGAGGGGGAGACACACATTAAATAAAGGATTTATAATATATAATTTATAGATCTGTAAATATCTGTGGGGCTGAGGGTGAGACAAATATCAATCAATCAATTGTATTTATTGAGCACTTACTGTGTGCAGAGCACTGTACTAAGCGCTTGGGAAGTACAAGTTGGCAACATATAGAGACAGTCCCTACCCAACAGTGGGCTCACAGTCTAGAAGGGGGCGACAGAGAACAAAGCCAAACATATTAACAAAATAAAATAAATAGAATAGATATGTACAAGCAAAATAAATAGAGTAATAAATATGTACAAACATATATCCAGGTGCTGTGGAGAAGGGAAGGAGGTAAGATGGGGGGGGATGGAGAGGGGGACGAGGGGGAGAGGAAGGAGCGGGCTCAGTCTGGGAAGGCCTTCTGGAGGAGGTGAGCTCTCAGTAGGGCCTTGAAGGGAGGAAGAGAGCTAGCTTGGTGGATGTGCGGAGGGAGGGCATTCCAGGCCAGGGGGATGACGTGGGCCGGGGGTCGACGGCGGGACAGGCAAGAACAAGGCACGGTGAGGAGATTAGCGGCAGAGGAGCAGAGGGTGCCGGCTGGGCTGTAGAAGGAGAGAAGGGAGGTGAGGTAGAAGGGGGCGAGGTGATGGAGAGCCTTGAAGCCCAGGGTGAGGAGTTTCTGCCTGATGCGCAGATTGATTGGTAGCCACTGGAGATTTTTGAGGAGGGGAGTAACATGCCCAGAGCGTTTCTGGACAAAGACAATCCGGGCAGTGGCATGAAGTATGGATAGAAGTGGGGAGAGACACGAGGATGGGAGATCAGAGAGGAGGCTGATGCAGTAGTCCAGACGGGATAGGATGAGAGCTTGAACGAGCAGGGTAGCGATTTTGATGGAGAGGAAAGGGCAGATCTTGGCAATGTTGCGGAGCTGAGACTGGTAGGTTTTGGTGATGGCTTGCATGTGAGGGGTGAATGAGAGAGCGGTGTCGAGGATGCCACCAAGGTTGCGGGCTTGTAAGACGGGAAGGATGGTAGTGCCATCAACAGTGATGGGAAAGTCAGGGAGAGGGCGGGGTTTGGGAGGGAAGACAAGGAGTTCAGTCTTGGACATGTTGAGTTTTAGGTGGTGGGCCGACATCCGGATGGAGATGTCCTGAAGGCAGGAGGAGATGCAAGCCTGGAGGGAAGGGGAGAGAGCAGGGGCAGAGATGTAGATTTGGGTGTCATCAGCGTAGAGATGATAGTTGAAGCCATGGAAGTGAATGAGGTCACCAAGGGAGTGAGTGTAGATTGAGAACAGAAGGGGACCGAGAACTGAACCTTGGGGAACCCCCACAGTAAGGGGATGGGAGGGGGAGGAGGAGCCTGCAAAAGAGACTGAGAATGAATGGCCGGAGAGATAAGAGGAGAACCAGGAGAGGACGGAGTCTGTGAAGCCAAGGTTGGATAGCGTGTTGAGAAGGGGGTGGTCCACAGTGTTGAAGGCTGCTGAGAGGTATCAAATGTCCAAAGATCACAGATCCAAGTGCATAGACTTGGGAAAGGGGGCCGGGAAAAAAAGGGCTTCATTGGGGAAGGCCTCCCAGAGGAGATGTAGCCTTAGGTTATCTCTACGCAAGAAAGCTTAAAGTGGTGTTTATTAGGCATTGGCTGTTTTATGAATGTCCAGTATGCAATTCATTCAATCACTGTTATTTATTGAGCACTTACTGTGGGCAGAGCACTGTACTGAACACTTGGGAGAGTACAATATGACAGAGTTGGTAGACATGTTCCCTGCCCACAAGGAGCTTACAGTCTAGAGGGGGAGACAGATGTTAATATAACTAAATTACATGTATGTACATAAGTGCTGTGGGGCTGAAGGTGGGATGAATTCCAAGTGCCCAAAGGATATAGATCTAACTGCATAGGTGATGGAGAAGGGAGAGGGAGTAGGGGAAAGGACCACTTAATTAAGGAAGGCCTCTTTGAGGAGATGTGGTTTTAATAAGGCTTTGAATTGGTTAAATTGTTAAAGCCGGCTTATGGGTGAGACATTACAGTTTCTAATAGCCTAGAAAAAGATTATTATGAATGTATTGGGGTCCTTTTTTTGGTCTCTCTTGATCAGAGATTGTGGTTAGAAAAATTTTATTTTCACAAACTAAGTGATAAATGGACCAGGGAAATAATCTTTTGTATAATACCTAATAATATCCTGCATTGTTTCCAGGATGAAAATATGATCAACTTCATCAAAGGTGGACTTAAAATCAGGACAAGTTACCAAATATATAAGTAAGCTGTTACTGATTCAAATGATATTGTTATTGTTAAAACTTGTTAAAACTTGGTGAGTATGATTTATGCCACATTGTAATTCAACTCCAAGAAGACCCATAATGTCAGCAGAGTGCATTATTATTGGGTTGGAAGGTAAGTCACTGAATGAAATCTGTCGGATGAAAGAAAAGTAACTGTACTTCTAAAGACTCATAGGATGTTAAGGACCGATAAAACGCCAATTTCAGTGTGGTACTTAAGAGAACATTTAATGCAGTTTTCTCTTAGAACCGAAAGATTCCATATCAATTCTGGCATTTTCCACCTGCTGTTGGCTCAGTGGAAAGAGCACTGCTCTGGGAAACAGGAGACCTGGGTTCTTATTCAGCTCTACCTTTGTCTGGCTAAAGTAGACAAAGACTGCACATGATTTTGCAATATGCTATACCCTTGCCTTACTACTTGCTTGTCGTATCCCATGCCCCAGCAGGAATATGATGGGCAGTGATGAGAGAGTGCAGGTGGTGCTGCATGAATCCCTAGCACATAATCAATTCTCCTGTTTAGTCCTAAATCCTGAGGACTGAGGCTCATTTTTTTATGGCATTTGTTAAGCTCTTACTGTGTGTCAAACACTGTTCTAAGCGCTGGGGTAGGTATAAGTTAATCAGGTTGGACACAGTCCCTGTCCCACATGACGCTCACAGAGTATGTAGGAGGCAGAAGTGGTATTTAATTCCCATTCAGTGTTGAGGAAACTGAGGCACACGCAAGTTAAGTGACTTGCCCAAAGTCACGCAGCATTCAAAAGGCAGAGCTGGGATTAGAAAGTAGGTCCTAATTCCCAGGTCCGTGCTCTTTCCACTGGGCCATGTGGCTTCATTTGTCATTCCTGGCAGGAGACTTAATTCTGTGGCAATTTTTGCTCCATCCTTAATTTCAAGACTTTGCCGTAAACTAAAATTAAACTAAAAAATTCCCATCATTTTAATTAAAAGGAAAAGAAAACCCCCAAATGTCATTCCTCTTTATGATAATTACATTTTTGAGACTATATTTAGTTAAGATATGACTAACAGATTTGATATTAGCAATCGAGCCAAGAGTGAGTTACATCAAGTTTAGACAAATATGAGAAATGCTGGAGTTTACATAAAGTTTTTAAGTCAAGAAAAATGTCATGAACTCTTCCTTCAGCTATTATTCCTTCATCTGGAACTAGCAGAAATGTCCTGTTTACATCTGGGTTTTCCATTTCCCTATCCTACTCTAATCCTTACTTCACTGGAATGATTTCTGTAAACATGCCAAGTATTTCTGTTGTTTTGTGATGAATATAGTGTATATGACATTTGTCTTTCACATTAACATTGATCTTTTAATTCCACTTCAGGGAATGCCATTCTGTGCTGCAGATGACACAGAGCAACAAAAGCAATAAAGAAACCTATCATCAGTTTGAAGGGGGAGTGAAGCTTGGAATAGGTGCATTTAACTTGGTAGGACATATTTATAGACTCTAGAAACCTAATGTGACATTGGCAGCTTTTCACTAGCTTCCACCCATCCCTGTGAATGTGCTTTATTAACCTTCTATCCCCTCTCTTCATCATTTACTCCATGTCAACTCATCAGCCCCTTCTAGGGCTATTTCTGATGTGTTAACGCAATGAGTCAGTCTTATTTTTTTTTGAGTGCTGTGTGCAGAGCACTGCACAAAATGCTTGGAAGAATACAATATGTGGTGGTAGACATGTTCCCGGCCCTCATCAAGCTTACAGTCTAGAGGGGGAGATGGACATTAAAATAAATTAGGGATACATACAGATGTACTGTGGGGCCGAGGGAGGGGTGAATTAAGGGTGCAAGTGCAAGGACGATGACAGAAGGGAATGGGAGAAGAGGAAATGAGAGCTTAGTCGGGGAAGGCCTCTTGGAGGAGATGTGCTTTTAATAAGGCTCTGAAGGTGGGGAGAGTGATTGCTTGTTGGATATGTAGAAGGAAGGTGCCTTGTTCCAGGCCATGGGTGAGAGGTTGGCAGTGAGATAGATGAGACTGAGGTGTAGTGAGGAGGTTTTCATTAGAGGAGCCAAGTGTGTCATCTGGGTTGTTGTAGGAAATCAGACAGGTAAGCTAGGAGGGGGCAAGGTGATTGTTTTAAAATCAGTGGTAAGGAGTTTGTGGGATGTGGAGGTGGATGGGCAGCCACTGGAGTTTCTTGAGGAGTGGGGAAACATGGGCTGAATGGTTTTGTAGAAAAAATGCTCTGGGCAGCAGAGTGAAGTATGGGCTGGAGTGGGGAGAGACAGGAGGCAGGGAGGTCAGCAAGGAGGTTGATGCAGTAGTCAAGGCAGGATAGGCTTGGATTAACATGGTAGAAGTTTGGATGGAAAGGGAAGGGCAGATTTTAGCGATGTTGGGAAGGTTGAACTGACAGGATTTAGTGACAATGTGTGGGTTGAATGGGAGAGATGAATTAAGTATAATCCTAAGGTTAACAACATAACCAAGTCTCAGGAGCTGAAAGAATCTTAGGTGACACTTGGGCATAGATCCATTCCACCATCTCTAGGACAGGACTAATCTGTTTGTGATACTGGTGGATATCTTGCCATCTGTCAGAGAACCAGTTTATTTTTAATTTCAAGGATTTGGGGAGCATAGTTGGGGTCTGGGAGAGGAGAAGTGGAGCCTGACAATTAGAGTTCACGTCCAACTTCCAGATCAAAGACTGTCTTGAAAGCTTTTTTTAAAAACCATGAAATCTGAAGCTCTGACCGTATTCACTTTAGCTTCAGATGACATCATAGTATTATATTTCAAAGTTCTGAAAGTGTTATCAAATTACTGGCATACACATGGAGGGGCTAACTATGCAAAACTGAATCTGAAAGAAAGTGCTGTTAACTCTTCATCATTTGCATAATTAATCATCATTTTTGGGGCACCACAAAATATGTGACAGTGGACTAAGTTATAGACTTTACTTAAAGGTTTTTTTTTGTTGTTGTTTTGTTTATATGTTTGTTCTTGCAGATGCTTTCCCTTTTACCAGCAAGGATTCTCCGACTTCTGGAATTCATTGGGTTTTCTGGCAATAGGGTACAGTTTATCTTTCAGTGAATTCTATAGATAACACATTGTAATTTATTTTCTGTAGACGACAAAGAGGTTAGCCAGCTAACTTGTTGTTTTTAAAGCCAGTGAGCCATATTTTCAGTAATTAGTATGATATTTAATGTAATATTGTTACAACTTCTTAAACAGGGGATATTTTTACTGTTGCATGCAAGTCTAAAATGATTTAATTTTGAAAAATGCTTTGAGGTTTGAAGTTATGTGTGTTATGTATATGTATCATTGTAGATGACATACCCTGTCTCCCAATAAATCATTGCCCCTGGGCAATGGGGATTTGTACCCCTTCATCCTTAACTGGTCATGAACTCCTAGAAAGAGGAGAGAGGAGGATCATGGCTTTCTGTGGCTCTTATATACATTTAAACTTGCTTCTTGTGTATTTTCCCCATAGGGAGGCAGTTAGATGGAGGAAATCCCCAAGGAGAAATTTAAAACAAAAAACCTCTCCCCAATACTAAAAGCTTTAATCCCTCCTACCTCCCATTTTTGCCTCTGCCAAGGTTCAGTTGTCTGTAATACTAGATAGGAAAGCATGTTCCTTTTATTTGGTTTTAGTGATATATTTTCTACTGTAATTGCAGGAGTATATCCTGTAATTCTATACTGCAACTGAAATGATCAAATTTATAGATCATAAATTCTCTGCAAGGTATTGGAACCTTCTAATCTAATTACCAAAGCTTTTTATATTATCCACTATGCAGGCATAGAGAAGCTCAGTTGAATAAGGTAAAGCAGTTTATATGTTTTTGCTACTTTATTCTTAGACCTTGTTCTACAGTGTGTAGTCATTTATCGGACTAAAATAAGGAATGAGTACTAGGAGTATTCTGTAAGCATGCTCTCTAAACCAAATGGTGTCTGAACAGTAATAAGACTGCCTCATGCCTGTATAAGAAA
The DNA here is from genome assembly GCF_015852505.1 of Tachyglossus aculeatus. Taxonomy (NCBI): domain Eukaryota; kingdom Metazoa; phylum Chordata; class Mammalia; order Monotremata; family Tachyglossidae; genus Tachyglossus; species Tachyglossus aculeatus. The sequence continues at coordinate 25,846,899 of NC_052098.1, read as the reverse complement.
AAAAAAAACTAGGACATCTTTATTCAATTTTGAATACTATCAGATGCACCCCCAATATAAAAATCCTTTAAAAGAAATCTAAATCTAGAAACCGACACTCACAAGAAACCAATTGCATGTTTTTTAAAAAATGCTGAAGATTGAGGAAGAGAAGGCCTGTTTTTAAAGTTTCAGAAGAAAAGAGAAACAGTGTGGCCTAGTGGATTGAGCACGGGCCTAGGAATCCGAAGACCCTGGGTTCTAATCCTAACTCTGCTGCTTGCCTGCTGCGTGACCTTGGGCACGTCACTTAGCTTCTCTGTGCCTCAGCTACCTCCTCTGTAAAATGGGGATTAAGAGTGTGAGCCCCATGTGGGACATGGACTGTGAGTCCAATCTAACTAGCTTGTATCTACCACAGTGTTTAGTGCAGTGCCTTCCACATAGTAAGCACTTAACGAATACCATTAAAAATATATTTTATATTCATTTAAAATGGTAGGTCTAACATTTTAGCAATAATAGAGATGATTTTGATTTCCACAGGACCTGGGGCTTTGTCAGTTACGAGAAGGTGCCTCTGGGGCCAGTTTGAGGGCTACGCTGTGCATCTTAACTCTTCTGTTATATCATACTTATGTTTCGCTGATACTTGGTAAGGATTAGGCTATAAGTGATTATTTTGCAATTGTTCATAAGCTTGATTTGAATCACAATTTGGAAAAATCAATAAAAGAAAGAAGCATGTTCTATAGAAAACTTGAAAAGCAAGTAAAAGGGCTGTGTACAAAATTTTAAACCAGAATCCAATTTGGTGAATGAACATTTTTGTGTCTTCTAGTTTGGAAATTCTGAATGCTATCATCATTTCCAATGCCATCTGGTGCCTATTTTTGAGTTGCAAGCTTGAGACTATTAAACCAAGTTTGCCATTAGGAATCTAATTTTGAAATTAATTGAAGAAAACTCCTGGACCAACCAGTTTTATTCTCCACATTTTTTATCCTAAAATCAAAGATAACATTTGGATTATTCCCAAATAAAAGTTAATATGATAACAAAGTTTATCTTTTATAGAAAATTAGTTCATTAGCCTTTTTTTAATGAACGTGAGGATGGGTATTAAAGTCCTTGGTATTTACTAAAATGATTGAGATTTTCTGTGACATTTCTAGGTACAGGGGAAGCCAATCTTGAGGAAGCAGAGACTCTCCTTGAACCCTACCTCCAGAGATTTCCAAACGTATGCACAGTTCTTTGGTTATACTTTTCAAACATAGTCAACTTTCACTGACCTTGCTGAACAGCCTTTTTTTTTTTCTCCTTTTCTCCCAAGGGTTCACTAATTTTGTTTTATGCTGCCAGAATTGAGTTGCTGAAAGGGAATTTTGAAAAGGTAATTCACTTTCTATTACACTTTATTACTGTTTAGCCATTCATGGATTTTTCTGTCTCAGCCAAGAAAATATATTCATTCATCAAGAAAACTTGCAGTAAAGGACATACTAGGTCAGAGACATGCAGCAATAAGGTATATTCCAAAGAATTAAAAAACAATTCAGCTAGAAGTGCTGTTGCACACTGATGGTATATGGTGCACATGTTTCTCTCTGGTAAAATGTTATACCTGTCGTTATTGAAAGTTTCCCTGGAGAAGAGCTTTTTTTAAAAAAAATTGCTGTGGGCAGGGAATGTGTGCATTTGTTATATTGTACTCTCCCAAGCGCTTAGTACAGTGTTTTACAAACAATAAGTGCTCAATCAATATGAATGAATGAGTGAATTAATGAAATCTGTCCAACTACAGTTTAGGCATTCACTCCCTGCAGGCAAGGAGTAGGACCTGATGATAACCTGTTAAGGTCCCTTGTAGTTCTCTGAAGCCATAGTTTTCTTAGGAGTATAATCGGTCCTGCAATTAGAGCCATTAAGAACATAAAGTTCCTAGATTTGATGGTACACTGGTCAATATCTACAAGCAGGGAGGGTTATTCTGTTCCTACACAGACTCTTTTTCAATTTATGTAGCGCTGAGGAAATGTCACAATAGTTCAAAGGTGCCACCATTTTAAAAAAGAAAGCTTAGAGAGGGAGTTTCTGCAGCCATCTATTGTGGACTCATTACTTTTCATCACTGCCAAGATCTAGTCTTATTGCTCTTTGACTACTGGGAGTACCCAGAATTGCAATATGGTTTCAGACCCCTGTGAGGCATGGGAGAAGTGGTCATTTGGTGCATGTAAAAAATAAGAGAAATGCAGGGAATAATACAAAGCCATGTACACAGTATTCATCAATCTGCATTTAACTACATTAGCAGTTGTGAATTGTAGTAACTGCTAAAAAAAAAAATGTTTGGCTGCCCTGAAAACTTTGGTAGACTGACAGAGTGTGGCACCAGCATGGTCTCGTGATTCAAACCGAGCTGAAGGTTTATAGAGCAGTCGGCACTGTGAGATGTGACCTTTGCGGTAGCTCCAAGTCCAAATTCTAGAGCGGTTCCATCAGTACCATCAACCAACTACTTACCTTGACTGGCATTGAGGTGATGTTCCTTTGCTGGTCAGGATGTGTGAGGAGAATGGGCTAATAACATAATACCCAAACAGATGCAGCGTGGGTTGAAGTTGGGAGTAACAGGTGATTAAGAAACAATTTCTGCATGCAGGTGATCTGGAAGGCATTGTCGATCACACAGTTACCACCCGCTTGGCATTCACTGATTAGACTCTTACCATCGTTAGTATCAACCCCAAAGCCAAATGGCAATTAGATCGATTTGATACTTGAATATCAGTAAGAAATACTTTTTCCAACTATTAACACAGTGGCAGTGTAGTTTTATGTACTTAATGATCAGTTTTGTGTATTTTTTTTAACTTAAATTGCATTGCAGGCACAAGTGGTATTCCAAGATTGCATATCTGCCCAGCAAGAATGGAAGCAGATTCATCACCTCTGTTACTGGGAGCTGATGTGGTGTTATACATTCCAGCAGGACTGGCTTCAGGCTTATCATTATGCCGATCTGCTATGCAAAGAGAGCAGGTGGTCCAAGGTAAATGGACATGAGTTATCATTTTGTTTGTCATTAAGAAATGTTGCAGTGTATTACATTTTCTGCTGCTTTGGAAGCTGAGCAATTTAGAAAATTGTACTTCATTTTTAGGTTCTTCCTCAAGTACATAATTTCTATCATGCTGTGTCTGTCTTCATTGCATTAGACAAGGGGTCCAGCTTCACTGGGATCAGTGGGGACCATCAACCCTTATAGGATCCTCACTGAGGAGCAAAGCCATTAGCTTCACATCCCCTCCAGCTCTGTGGGTAGGGTTAAGCAGCCTCAGCTAACCTATCTGTGTCATTGAAGCCGGAAAGGAGCCATTAGTGGAGCCAAGGTGATGACTCCTCTTCTTGCTCCTATGTGGACAGACCTTGCTCTAACTTCCTGGCTCCTGCAGAGTTCTCCTCATTTTCAACACTCCAGGCCAGTGGTCCTCGCTGATCTCCTTTCCTCCAGCCTCTCCCCATCTATTGCATACTTCACTCTGATGCTTGCATCATATTTCAAAAAAAATAGTTCTGCGCACCACTCCCAAAAACCTCAGTCATTAGCATTTATTGTGTGCAGAGCACTGTACTAAGTGTTTGGGAAAGTGCACTACAGTAGAGTTCGTAGATATGATCCCTCCAGAAGGAGCTTATAGGGAAAGACACATTTAAGAAAAAAAATTACAGATAGAGGAAAGAGAGTATAAGGGTATGTATGTAAGTGCTGAGGGTCTGGGGTGAGTATCTAAATGCATAGGGGGTACACAGCCAAGTGGATACGTGACAGGGGAGGACAGATAGGGGACATAAGGGCTCAGTCAGGGGAAGCACCCACTCCCTTGGAGAACTCATTCGCTCCCACAGCTTCAGCTACCATCTCTATGCAGATGATCCTCCAAATCTCTCTCTCCTTCTCTGCAGCCTCACATTTCTTCCTGCCTTCAGGACAGCTCTACTGTGTCCCTCTGACCCTGCAAACTTACCATATCTCAAACCGGACTCCTAATCTTCCCAGCCAAACCCTGGCCTCCTCCAGGCTTTCTCGATCACTGAAAACTTGCACTTGGATGTGTGACCTTGGGGTATTTGACATTCACCCCACCCTCAGGCCCAGAAGCAGTGTTGCCTAGTGGATAGAGCTTGGATCTGGGAGTCAGAAGGACCTGGGTTCTAGTCCCGGCTCTGCCGTTTGTCTGCTGCGTGACCTTGGGCAAGTCACTACAATTCTCTGTGCCTCAGTTACCTCATCTGTAAAATGAGAATTAAGAATATGAGCCCCAAGGGGGAGATGGACTGTGTCCAACCTTGTATCTATCCCAGTGCTTAGTACAGTGCCTGGCACAAAAGTAAGTGCTTACTTACAAACACACACACACACACACACACACACACACACATAATATATATACACACATATTATATATATATACTTTAAATTGTAAGATTGTAAGTTCATTGTAGGCAGGGGATGTGTTTCCCAACTCTGTTATATTGTACTCTCCCAAGCACTTACTACAGTGCTCTGTACACAGTAAGCGCTCAATAAGTAAGATTGATTTTTACCCTCAACCTGGGTTGGTACCTTACCTACTGCTTCTTGGCTGGCATGGGGCAGCTGTGGAGGAGCTGGTACTTCAGTAAAGAAATGCCCACCACTCTTCCTCTCCCTTCTCACCTACTCCTCTTTCTCTCCCTCTCCCCCACCCATCTTCCTTCTATTCTTCACTTTCCTTCCTTTCCTTTTCCCTCAGCTTCACCCTTTCCCTTGTCATTTCTTCCTCTCTGCCTCATCGGTGTTCCATCTTAAGTTCATCCCTGTACTTAAAATGAAAAGTTGGTCCCAGGTAATGGAAAGTTGAAAATGATTTGAGGAATTTGGATATGTACACAGCCATTGGAAAGATAGTCCACTGGATAATTGAAGGTTTTTTTTAAATCTACTGTGCAGCCTGAACGATCTACCTTGATCAGATAACCAAGATGATTGTTAAATTACCACAACATTTCACTTGTCAATTCCACACTGGGTGCTTTTTTTTCCAGAAAGAAGTCCCAGAAGTTGTTCTCTTACAAGTGTTCTGGGAACAGAGTTGATATTTTCTCATCTAACAGTTTTGCCTCTCATTCTAACAATACGATGCCCCATGTTCAAAGCTGTTTTATACTTATTTACCTCTCTTTGTTTTTTAGGCAATATATGTGTTCCAAAAAGCTGCAATTTTGAGCATGCTATCAGATGAGGATGTGAAATCAACTGGAGAGAATGTTGTGTCATTATTTAGGTAAAACTAGGCACTCTTGGTGGTACATTGGCTGGGAGGCAGAGCAGAAAATTTTATCAAGCAGCTGCAGTTGTCCACATAGCTACTTGCTCATGCTCTAGGGCAGTGAAGTGCAGGGAGAGCAGGAGTTGGAGAAAATCACAAGGATCAAAGCATCTGATTAAAGGCATTTGCCCTAAAGAAGAAGTTCATTAGAGGATGCTCTTTTGTGGATGCTCTGAACTTGCTATAGTAACATGCTGTGAAAACATAATTCTAAAATTCTGTTATATTTTTCTCAAACTGAGTCATTTTACAGAGACTAAGTTGTTCATGTTTGTCAACAAGTGGCCTTGGGGCTGTGCTGCACCTCTGTGCTAGCTTTGCATTCATTCAATCGGTGTATTTATTGAGCTCTTACTGTGTGCAGAGTACTGTGCTTAACGCTTGGGAGGGTATAATACAAAAGAGAAGCAGCGTGGCTTAGTGGAAAGAGCATGGGCTTGGGAGTGAGAGGTCATGGGTTCTAATCCCGGCTCCGCCACTTAGCTGTGTGACTTTGGGCAAGTCACTTAACTTCTCTGTGTCTGTTACCTCATCTGTAAAATGGGGATTAAGACTGTGGGCCCCATGTGGGACAACCTGATTACCTTGTATCTACCCCAGTGCTTAGAACACTGCTTGGCACATAGTAAGCGCTTAACAAATACTAAAAAAAAATACATTCCCTGCCCACAACGATCTTACAGTCTAGAGTAGGGGGAGACGGACATTAATACAAATAAGTTAGATATATACATAAGTGCTGTGGGGCTGGGCGTGGGGAAGAACAAACTCTAGCTGAGCATGGATGTGGCCGTTCCTGTCACTGATCGGGGGAGCTGCATTTGGTTCTAACTTCAGGCTTGGGAATAGTTACTGAATGGAAGTCAATGGGAATGTGCTTTCATTGTTTAGAAAATGGATGGGATGTGTGGGTGGGCTTGCCCTGCTGGAGCCTCCCAGGGGAAGTCATAATCTACAGGGATCGTGGAAAGGGAAAAGCGAGGGCATAGGCCTATATTAACATACTTTTGGTGCAGGAATTTTCACCGAGAGGGCCTGGAAACACAAAACAGGATAGATGTTTTTGGGAAGGGGGTTCTGTTAAGACCCAATTACTCGTCTCACATTTATGATAGATCGTGATCTAGAAGGAAGATTAGTAAAGTAATAACCTTCTTTTGATGTCTTCTCGTAGCCCTCTTTAACAATAGAGTTCTGTGCAGTATCTGCTCATTTGGGTAGCAGCAATGCAAGGGATACAGCTGGTTGAGCAAGTGTAATCTTTTGACCCCATTTTAAAATTCATATTGGCTAGAGAAACAGCGTGGCTCAGTGGAAAGAGCACGGGCTTTGGAGCCAGAGGTCATGGGTTCGAATCCCAGCTCTGCCACATGTCTGCTGTGTGACCTTGGGCAAGTCACTTAACTTCTCTGAGCCTCAGTTACCTCATCTGTAAAATGGGGATTAAGACTATGAGCCCCACGTGGGACAACCTGATCCCCATGTATCCCCCCAGTGCTTAGAACAGTGCTTTGCACCTAGTAAATGCTTAACAAATGCCAACATTATTATTATTATTATTCACTCTCCACACATAAGTATACCACAATCGAGTAACAGTTGTCACAACTCCAAAGGCTGAAAATCCCCCCGTTTTCCCGTGATCGTGGACCCTTGCTTTCAGAAGTAGAACTGTAATGTAAACTGCTCAGCTGGGGCTCCCAGAGAGTTCTGAAGTTTAAGAATCCTCCCCAAAGCCTGTGCATGACCTCCAGACTGTGAATTGAGCTCGAGGTTGTTGAAGAAATTGCCACTGTTCATTTTTACCATTAGGTGACCATCTAAAGCTAGAGGAAAGCATTTTAAGTGGTGAAGCCAGGTGAACTGGAAGAGCAGGAAAGGGTCTTGAGATAATTTGGTCCAACCTCCTACATCCAGGTATCTGGGAATGAAGGTTCTAAAACCCCTTTAAGTAACCTGTTCCAGTGGTTTTATTACCTTAACAGTCAAGAAGTTGTGCCCTATGTCCAACATAAATCACTTTAAGATCATCACTTCTTGTTCGGTCCTATGGTCAAGGGAGGCAACTGAGTAACATTTCCAAAACAGCATTTCTTATACTCTAAGAGAACTAAGACACCCTCTGAGCTTCTATTTTCTAGTTTAAACAGTAAGTATGAATCAAATGATTTATGAATGGAACAGTTTCTTGATATTGAATATCAGATGACATATGCTACATTTAAGATGAATTAAAATCAGGAGTAAAAATTATACTCAGGAGGAAACTTTAATGGAATATGCTTCATTTGAGATTTATTACCTCATTCTGCCATAACCAAAGTCATAAAGTGGTGTTCAGTGAGAATACTATCAACTCTCAATTATCCGTGGTAATGGAGGATAGAATGGAGATGTGCTCATTCATAACCATTATCAAATTTCATGTCCTGTCCAGATCTGGATTGGAAAAGTTATTTCCATTTTTTTTCTTTCCTGTTAGACTTTTTTCACATTTGGAATGGTGTAGTATAATCTTTCTGAATTCTCTCCCTTAACTGATTTCAGAATCTCCATCTGGACCACTTTACTTATTCTTAAAAGTCTTTTCATTTTTTTTTTTCACAAATTCAAGAAACTGTAGCAGGGAGCCAAAAACACCTTACCTAATCTATCCCCCTGCTTCTGCATAGTGATACACTAAGGGACAGATGGCAAGGCATGCATTTCACTTTTAAATTTCCATTCATAATAATTACCTCTCTAAAGTCTTTATGGCTAACTCTGGAAAAAACGACTTATGATTTTGAGACTGTCATAATAACATGGGAAATTAGCAGTGGTTACTGAAATTTTATCTCAGCAAATCCCTAGAAAGGACTGAGGTAGGTCATCTGATCCCGCTTCTGCCCCCAGGCATGGGAATGCTTAAACCATCCAGGATGTTTAAAGAACTGTAAGCAATCAAGTGCATGCTTCCATATTTTCCATTTTTTTAATTAGTATCCCTAGTGAAGCAGAGTTCGCAATCCAATTTTGTAACCTCAACTAGCTTTGGATATCTTTTATAGCCAAGAAATTCATCCTTGTGTTCAAATGAGCCCTCTCCTAAAACTCATCATATAGCTTTAGACATTATCAAATCACCAGCCAATTTCCTCTTTTCCAGGCCTAAAATTCTAATTCCCTCGGCCTTTCCTCCCAGGACCCATTTTAATCATTTTTGTCCACATTTTAAATCATCTTTTCTGCACATTCTCCAGTTTTCCCACATCTATTAAAAAATTCACTGACTGAAATTGGACAGTTAACCAGCAAGAAGCAGCACGGCCTAGTGGATAGAGGGGAGAGGACCTGGGTTCTAATCCCAGCTCTGCCACTTGTCTGCTGTGTAACTTTGGGCAAGTCACTTAGCTTCTCTATGCCTCAGTTACCTCATCTGTATAATTAAGACCGTGAGCCCCATGTGGGGCATGGACAGTGTCCAACCTGATTAATGTGTGTCTACCTCAGTGCTTAGTCCAGTGCCTGGCACATAGTAAGTGCTTAACACATACCATTTTTAAAAAACCCCAACAACTTAATGGCATTTTACTGAGTACTTACTGTGTGCTGAATCTTGTACTAAACACTTGGTAGAATAAAAAGGTGGACTACACGAGCCCTGCCCTCAGGGAATTTGCACTTTAGCAGATGAGACATACCCTTAAATAAAATACTGCTAAGGGGAGTAATAGAGTATATAAAAATACGTAGATGGGTGCTGCAATGGTTGTGATAAACTTAACTGCTTAGGTGGTACAGAAGGGCTAAAGTGGTAGTTGGGGGATTCAATCATATTTATTGGGAGCTTACTACGTGCAGAGTACTGTAATAAGCACTTGGGAGAGTACAGTGCAACAATAAACAGACACATTCCCTGCCCATTACACGTTTACAATTTAAGGTGGGAGTGTAAATTAGGGAGATGAGAGATTACTGAGGGAAGGCCTCCTGGAGATAATGTGATCACAGAAGGGCTTTAAAGATGGGGAGAGATGTTGGATGTGGATTGTGTGGGGGTGGTGGGGGCATTCCAGGAATTAAATATAAGAAATTATGCCACATAGATGCCAATATTTGGAAAATCTGAGAGCGTTTCTTAACTTTTAGAAATTGCTACTGAATATTAATAATAATAATGATGGCATTTGGTAAGCACTTACTATGTGCAAAGGACTGTTCTAAGTGCTGGATAATAATGATTGTATTTGTTAGGCACTTACTATGTGCCAAGCACTGTTCTAAGCACTGGGTGGATACAAGGTAATCAGGTTGTCCCACATGGGATTCACAGTCTTAACCCCATATTACAGATGAGGTAACTGAGGCACTGAGAAGTGAAGTGACTTGCCCAAATTCACACAGCTGGCGAGTGGTGGAGCTGGGATTAGAACCCATGCCCTCTGACTCCCAAGCCTGTGCTCTTTCCACTAAATCACGCTGCTTCTCTCCAAATAAATAGCTATCTGCAGTCTGAGCTAATTGTTATGTATTTTAACATAGTAATCATGATAAAAGGTACCTATGCTTATCTTTGTTGATTTATCATATTTTCAATCTGTGGGGTGGGTCTTTCCAGGAAGGTCGAGAGCCTAAAGCAGAGAATAGCAGGCAAATCTATCCCAACGGAGAAGTTTGCAGTGAGGAAGTCCCGACGTTACTCAAGTCCTCAACCTGTGAAGCTGATTTTACCTGCCCTGGTAATTACTTTTTTTAATTCTTCCTTTTTTAAATGCTAAAATTAGTTAGATGGCTGTTACACTGAGTGTAGTGGAGCACAATCTTCAGTGAGAGCTATGTGTTTTCAAAACAGCAATCAATTGTATTTTAGTGCTTAGTGTATGTAGAACACTATACTTAGCTCTTGGGAGAGTAGCAGAGAAGCAGTTTGACCTAATGGAAGTCAGAAGGACCTGGGTTATAATCCCCGCTCTGCCGCTTGTCTGCTGTGAAACTTTGGGCAAATCATTTAACTTCTCTGTGCCTCAGTTCCCTCATCTGTAAAATGGGGATTAAAACTGTGAGCTCCATGTGGGATAGGGACTTTGTCCAACCCGATTTGCTTGTATCCACCCTAGCACTTAGTACAGTGCCTGTCACATGGTAAGTGCTTAACAAACACCACAATTATCAGTATTATTATTATTATTACTACTACTATAATTATAACAGAGTTGGTACTTTCCCAAGCACTTAATACAGTGCTCTGCACACAGTAAGTGCTCAGTAAATAGGACTGGTAGACTGTAAACTCATTGTAGGCAGGGAATGTGTCTGTTTATTGTTATACTGTACTCTTCCTAGTGCTTAGTACAGTGCGCTGCACAAAGTAAGCACTCAATAAATGTGATTGACTAGACCCATTCCCTGCCCACAGAGGTCCTTTTTAAAGTAGGTAAGGAAATTGAAGAGAAGGAAAGGAGAAGCTGACTTTCCCAGGAAGCAAAAGGGGCTAACTTGCTCCTGAATGGAACCAAACCCTCAGAGTTCTCTTGAGTGGGGCATAGAGCAAACCTTTCTCTTTTCTTCTGGTTCTGGTGGAGTTAGGTGCTTCTTTAACCCATGAAAGCAGAATCCACAAGGGTAAGAAATTCCTACCATTTTACTAAGCTGATGGGATCATTGCAAGTAGTTGAAAATCAAAGTAGGAAAAAGAGAAAGGCATCGACAAAATCCAGTGGTGGGAAGGTCAGTAGATGATGGCAACTCAAAGTTGGAGGTGGATGATATAGGCTCTGAATGTTGCCAAGGTGAAAGATGTCATTTGCATTGGGGGTATAGAGCAAATTTACTCCTACAACTTTCCCAGGGAACTGGGGATAATGGGAGAAGAGTAGCAGATATGCAGTGAACCAGGTCTCATTGATTGTAAGGAGGAAGACGGTAAAAGTTCTAGGTTGAAGGGAAATTCAGTCACAATGGAACAGTGATCCAAGGGCCACATTTCACTTTTTAATGATATTTAAGGGCTGTAGAACAGTGCTTGGCACAGAATAAGTGCTTAACAAATCCCATTATTATTATTACTATATGCCAGGCACTGTACTAAGAACTGGGGTAAGTACAAGCTAATCAGGTTGGACACAGTCCGTGTCCCACATGGGACTCGGTCTTAATGCTTTATTTACCGAGGAGGTAACTGAGGCGTGGAGAGGCTAAGTGACTTGCCCAAGGTCACACAGCGGGAAGAATGGCAGAGCCAGGATTAGAACGCGGATCATCTGACTCCCAGGGCCATGCTCTTTCCACTAGGCAATATGTTTCCCTACTTGGGCTGTGGTGTAGGATGGGTGTGATCAGAGCGACATGTTGGAGGTCATTTTGGGGGAAGGAGATTTGAGATGGCAGGCAGAGGGGAGAATGGAATGTGGTAAGCAGGGGTAGGGGTGACGGTGATCATCCTCTGCTGCTGGTGGTGGGTGAGGGAGGGATTGGATTCTGCAGTAGAGGAAGCTGGACTGGAGCCCAAACATTCATTACTCCTCAAGTCATAGGCCTACGCAGTCTTGTGGTCTGCCCTCATCTCAGGCTGTTGTTGTAAGGAAGATGCATAGCTTCATAAAATATTGAGAAGGAAAAGACTGGACTGATTCCTTCCCGTGGCAAATTGTGCCATCAAAATGATCACTCAGATTTTAATCTGCTTGGTTTTATGAGACCTCAGCGAAGGTGACTTTTCTAGAACGTTAGTGAACTCTTTCCCCATTGTCATGCTCATTCTGAATTGCTGTTTTATGTTAAATAATTCTTCCTGGTGTTTATGACCTTTAGAATCTGAAATATATTATTAATACTAGGAAAATATTTTCAGAAAAGTTAATTTGTGCTGGGTCAAAAAAATCTCATCTGTTGGTCTATTAAATGTAACCTGCAATGAAAAAGCATTACTTCATATTTTCAGGTGCTGTCATTCAGCCATATGGTCTTTAATAAACTAGGCTTTCCCATATTGGATTACGGAATCGGGCAGCAGCATTTTGGAAATATAAAAGAAGGCATGCCCAATAAAATCTCCCTAACGTTCTTCTTTATTGCATTCCCTGGAAGCATTTTATGTAAACTGGTGTATATTTTTTTGAAATCTTTAAAAGCAATGGCAGAAATTTAATTTATCCTGATTTTTAAAAATAGTAATTAAATCTCTTTATTTTCTTCCCTATTAGGAAATGATGTATGTCTGGAATGGTTTCTCAATAGTGGGCAAAAGAGCTGATCTTACTGAAAGTTTGTTGATAACCATTGAAAAAGAAGAACTAGCTTTACGCAATGAAACAAGTATGAAAGGTAAACTTGTAGTGATCCACTCCTTAAACCACCACTTAGGAAAAACATTCTGAGACCCTGCTGGAGGTTGTTCATGTGAAACTCTTCCCAGTGGATGTCTGCTAACAGAAAGTAATTATGGCTGTAATTCATACCTTAGAGCACAATAAGGAAAGTTTGTTCTTAAAATGCCTCTAATTGGACTAGTTCCAAGTTACTCTGACTGTGTCCAAGGAATTCACTGAGATCTTCCTTTAAAAACTATTATCTTTCTGAAAAAAAAAATGTAAATATTTTTTCCCAAAGAGAAAGCTGATCAAACTTTAATTATATTGTTGGTTTTTTTTGGGGGGGGGGTATTCCAGGTGCCACATTCAGATTGGCTCCATATAATAACTTTACTGCCCATTCTCATAAGAACTAACTGTGGATTTTAAAGAATGCCAAAGCTAATCAGTATTTCTATCATAATCCCCAAATATAAAAATACCACTGTAGATATTGAGTGTTGTGAAATATGGGGAATCCATATTGCTTAGGAACACTTTGGTACATACCTACTCCCTTTCTCCCCTAATTCTCCCAAATGATCAGGAAAAACAAAGGAATTTTCAAATAGAATTAGGGAATTGTGATAGCCTGACTGACTTATTTTAAAAACCCCAATTCACAGAATCTGGACAAACTACAACACATTTACCTATTTAACAATACAACTAGGAATCCAGGAATGGAAATTTGACTAAATAACTATGAATGCATTGTTTTGTTTTAATCCACTCCCACGTTTTTCCCAATTTAAAAGGAGCTAGTTAAGAGTTTATGATTTCATTTTTGAAAAATGTCCCACTTTATTTTGAATGAGTGAATGATTAATGGAAAATGCAGAACAATTGCCCAATTTGGATTTCAAAATGGAATGTATCAGGCAAGCTAGCTTGCTTGCTGAAGCACATCTGTTCTCCAACCGGAAAGAAACTTTTTTCCATTATGACCTTTTTAAAAAACAATTGTTGATTAGGCTTTAGAGTACATATTTCCCTTTGCTTATAAAATATGCCACCCACCTCAGGAAAAAAAAAATTATCGTTTTCCCCTGTCCCATTTTCAGACCAGTATCCTAGCTGGTCTGAAACTTAGGTAGATTAACCAAACAGTTGTAGTACCCTTTTTCAGACCCTGAGTTATGGACATAAAAACAATCCCTTTGAATTCTGGGCTACAGGGAAGCAAGAAGAAGAGCTGGCAACAGAATGCGAGAGCAAAACGTGGAAGGAGAGAAATGTACTATTTCGCAAAGAAGCACCAGGAAGTATGTATAAGCACATACTTTAGGTTTCACACTTTCTCTATCTTCACTTAAATTCTAAATCCCCAACCTATTCTATATCTCTTCCTATTTTTGTTTATATATGATAAATTTGCACTTCTGAAGTAAAAGAGTGCCAAAGGGAAGAAGGTCATCTTTTCAAAGTGGAAAAATGAAACTAAATGCATCTAATTTTAAGGGATATGGAAAAGATGAGGACTGTGTGAGACACATGTGGGACAAGGACTGTGTCCAACCTGAATGTCTTTTGTATGTAACCCAGTGCTTAGTGCAGTGCTTGACACATAGTAAGTGCTTAACAAACACTGCCATTATTATAACCAAGTTCCAAAACAAATTTTCATGCTTGTAGAATTTTTTTTCCGTCATTACTTGAAGGTCCATCTTAAAAAGAAAATGTTCCTGCATTTCTAGAATAGAGAAGCAGTATGGCCTAGTAAAAAGATCACAAGGCAGGGAGTCAGGAGATCTGGGTTCTAATTCCGGCTCTGCCAGTTGCCGTCTATGTAACTGGAGGCAAGTCACTTAAATTCTCTATGCTGTAGTTTCTTCATCTGTAAAAATGGGAATGAGATACTTTGTTCTCCTCCCTAAGACTGTGAGCTCCATAATAATTGTGGTATTTAAGCACTTACTATGTGCCAAACACTGTACTAAGCACTAGGGTAGTTAGAGATAATCAGGTCCCACATAGGGCTCACAGTCTAAGTAGGAGGGAGAACAGGTTTGAATCCCCATTTTTCAGATGAGGGAACTGAGGCACATAGAAGTAAAGTTTCATGCCCAAGGTCACACAGCAGACACGTGGCAAAGCCAGAATTAGAACCCAGGTCCTCTGACTACCAAGCCTGTGCTCTTTTTGGTAGGCCATGATGCCATGTGGCACAGGTACTGGGATCTGATTTCATAACCTTGTATCTATCCCATCTCTTAATACGGTGCTTGGCACAAAATAACCACTTAAATATCACAATTACTACTAATTCTTTGAATTTGTAATTTTACTAATGCTCATTTGGGATTGAATTGCATAACATAGAGTTGTATAAGGGTTATATATCCTTGTCTCCAAGGGAATCCTAATATAAAAAGTGTTTAAACATATATGCAAGACCCAATACCTTGGTAATCAAAGGTGGAAAAATTACTGAATTTTCCTGATACTTCTGGAAAGCTATCTTGAAGTAAAAGGATTGATTAGGGGTTTTTTTGTTCTAGAAAATACAACTTGATTTTTTTTTGGTACACCCACAAATGTAAATTCATCCTTTTACTTTCCTTCTTAACAAACTGTGCATACTATTTCAGCTTAAAGTCTGTGAAAAGGGAAACTTTTTGTAAGGGTAATTTGTTACTTATTTTAAACGTACAGGGTCTTCCTTCCAGTAATCTGCCTCGTGAACGATATTGAGTAGTAGGTGAAGTAGAACAGCTAGACCAAGAGTTTTTAATAGCAATTAACAGATTGTATGCTGACAAAAAAGTGCCCAAGTCACCAACCATTTCTTGTTTTGAGGGAAAATACTCTAAATCTAAAATGTTTTGTATTCTCTATTTCCCCTTTGACAATAGACAGTTGGATGCTATAGGCAAATTGTTCATATGGGCAGGATTACAATGGCAAACATCAGGTTAATGTGGGAGAAATGTAAGGAAGCAGAAAGAATTTCTAAAATCATCAATAGACTCTTTAGCAGCCATTTTGTTTAAGCTGGTGGTAATAACATTTAGGATTAGATTTTCCTCATTGGTCAGTTTCCGCTTTTTTGGGAGAAAGATTTACTTTATATTGTATTTTATTAATTTTGCCTACCACTTAAGTCAGGTTGGCTCCCTCTGCCACTCCTCATTTTCCAGTGATTCCCCAAAAAGGAAAACCTTTGTGTGTGTGAATTCTGAGTAACTTTGAAATAGCAGATGAAAGGTTGTAGTTGTTGTTTTGTTCTCTGTTAGCATTCTAGCTGGGAGCTGGGAGAAGCCAGCACTAAGCTACCAAAACTAATCTGGAACAAAGACTTGGGGTTCCTTTGAAATCACAAGGGTCAATTAGGCTTTAAATCTCCCCTACCTTGGTGGTGGGTCTCCTTGAATTTTTTGCAATAAAAACATTTTGGAATGGCAAAATGAGAAGTGGCATGGCCTAGTGGAAAGAGCATGGGCCTGGGAATCCGAGAACCTGGATTCTAATTGTGACCCTGCCACTTATCTGCTGTGTGACTTTGGGCAAGTCACTTAACTTCTCTGTGCCTCAGTTTCCTCAACTGTAAAGTGAAATTCAATCAATCAGTGGCATTTATTGAGTGTTTACTATGTGTAGAGTACTGTACACAAACATTTAGCGCTTAGAACAGTGCTTGGCATGTAGTAAGCACTTAACAAATACCATCATTATTATCATTATTATTACTAAGTTCTGGGGAAAGTACAATGCAACAGAATTAGCAGACATATTCCCTGCCCATGATGGGGATTCAATCCTTCTCCCTCCTACATAGACTGTGAACCCCATGTGGGATAGCGACTGTGTCTAACCTGATAAATTTGAAGGTGCCCCAGCACATATAACAGTGCATGACACCCAGTAAGCGCCTAACAAATACCATAAAAACGTTCAGTTAATAGGTGAAGTGATCACTTCTAAGACGTCAGAGGACAGTAATGCTTTTCTCCCTTGATCAATGCCATCAGTGTGTTCCATGAAAGTAAAATCAAGCTTCAGGTTGGGAATTTTCCCTCATCAACCCAAATAAAATTTCACCAATCACTATGAACTCACATAATGAGTCGTTGTAATCATCAAGATTATAACCCAACATGTTGCTAAGAATTTATCATGAGACTAGCAGCAGGCTGAGGAAATAAAAACATTTTACGAAGGCTTTGTGAAAGAGAAATGTGGTGATTCGCAGGCCATCTGTCATAACACTGATCTTTCCCAAATTAAAAGGAAATTCATGCTTTCTGGTGACATTCCTGGAACACTACTCAATTATTAAGGCCCACTTTATAATGGAAAGAATATAGTGTTGCACCATTACTGAAAAGCAATGCCTCAGCGCTCCCAAGTTTCCTTATCACTAAATAGTATGTTATGAACTCTTATTCATCTGGATTCTCCCTGGGTGCAGATTACTCCCTGATGATATATTGAATATTTATAGAAGCCTCACTTTATTCAAGCCAGAGTTCTATTTAATAAATTGTTACGTGAGACCATGGGGATTGAAAGGGAGACTGGGAGAATCTGATGGATTGTATGCCGAGCACAATTTCATGGCTACTGGGCCAAAAGCAAGTTAATATATGGAGTTGGATTGTTCTTTAGGTTCAGATGGCATTATTTCTCCAATGGATGTTTTCACAAGCACATGCCCTAGTGAAGAATCGAGCATTGGTGGTGTAATAGAATGCTTTTTCCAAAAAAATCTAAAGTACAATGTTTCATCTAAACTCATCAAAATCTAGATGAGTAGACTATTTGCAGGAGATCAACTTTCCACGCATGTGAAGTAAATTCATCCGCACTGGGTACCAGGTGGCAACCCACCTCTTCTGGTGCACTGAATGGAATTCTGGTGCTCTTGGAACAGTTCATTAACCTCAAAAGGTGAACACATATTATGTGTCAAAAAGATCAGTCTTATGAACTTATGCCAAAAAGGTGATTTCTCCTATTTCTCGACATTAAAGATCCTGGTTGGGGAAAAAAAGAAGGAATGTGTATTCACCCTTCTTCCTCTATCACCATTAAATCTCATCCAGTTTAAATTTTATACCAACATTTCTGGGATTTAGAAATGTGACACTCTGTGGTACTTATTGAGCACATACTATGTGCAGAGGACTGCACTAAGTTCTTGGGAAAGTGCAGTAGAGTTGGTAGGCATCATCATCAATCTTATTTATTGAGTGCTTACTATGTGCAGAGCACTGTACTAAGCATGATACCTGCCCAATGAGCTTACAGTCTACTCTGGGTCAAAAATACTGTATTTCCAACACCACCAATAAAAAAGCCAAGAACTTTGGAGTTGATACCAATACCAGCTTCTTCCCATATAAACAGCTAACTCAGGCTTACTTATGTTTTATACTTTTATATAAATATTATTATAATTTAATTATTATAGTAAGTATAATAATACTTATTATATTTTCACTGTATTTTCATGGTATTTCAGGACAAAAAAAACGCCCTGTCAGAAATAGCCAAATCAGGTCTGAAAAAATTTGGGGATTAATTATCCTGGAAATTTGCTTGTAAAGACATTGCCTTTTCCCAAGTTGAATGGTAAAGCGAATAAAGATACAAATTAGAATTATTCAAAAGAGAGGAGAAAGGGTAAACTACTTTATGAATGTTAGACAAGCAAATCAAAAGTTGAGTGAATTTTAAAGTGTTTTTGTCTTTCCCATCTTGCAGAACTGTTTTGTTAAAATTTATTTCACTAATTAAACAAAAAAGTAACCTGAGAGAATTGATAATGAGTTGTAAACATGGTGATCTGAAGAGGGTATTTTGCTTCCTGAATTTTTAATAGGTACACAGCCATCTGCCTCTCCATATGTGTGTTTTATCCCTTCCTTTACTGAAGCCAACAGTTATAAGCCAAAACAAGAAGAAAAAGACAGGACAGCCCTCTTATTACTGCTTTGCCTTTGAGAGATTTTACAAAAATTCTTCATCATGCTCTTGGTTTCTTACCCTGTAGAATCATTGGCAGTATATTTCAATGAATATAACTCAGAATGCTGATGAAACAAGTATCAGTATCAAGAGTATTTATTGAACACCTTCTGTGTCGAATTGTAATTGCTTGGGGAATGTATAAAAGCAGTAAGGCAAGATCACAACAACTTCAATAGCTTGAATTTCATCATACTGTATTCAGAACCAATATAAACATAGTGCTTTGTCTTGGGGAAAATGTAAATTTTCTTATTATTGAGATTACTGCTTTCCTTATTGAGGCTTCTATTAGAGATGGCCCATAATACCACTGTTGTTGCATTCTATTTATTTTTTTCCTTATTTTTTAAGAGCCTACAGAATACTCTATGGATGACCAATGTTTGGTACAGTTACTGAAAGGTCTCTGCCTGAAGCACTTAGGACGACTCTTGCAAGCTGAACTATGTTTCAATCAGGTTATTCAAAGGTAAAAGATCATCTAAGGCTATATGTGTGTTTTGGGGAAAAACTGTGAAGAACTTTAGAATTGGTGTGGGCTATAAAGGACCCTTTCTTTCTGCTGCTATTGAACTTCTATTGTTCAAAATGAGTATCTTATATTTTCGTGGCTTCCTGGAACATATATTTGGTGGGCTCTTGTAACTTGTACTTAAAAGTAATCAAACTTGGTGCTTAAAGATAAGTCAAAATATCTTTTGTAGCTATTTGCGATGCATAGGAATGGTATTAGTTCTTGAAGTACCAGTCTTGTTTGTTAATTTTTAGCACATGGGCTTTCTTCACTTTTAAAGAAATAGAACATATAGCTACATGGCTCACTTATTTTAAAATAGTTCTTTGAATATACAGTAACACTTATGAGCCATTTTAATATTACAAATTCAGGAAAACATGGAGAAGGCTTCCCAAATAAAATTTGAAGGCTGGATTCTCTCAAAATTGGAGACAGTTCTCATCAGCTCATCAATTAGGCAATGCTTTCAGTGTATGCTTGAGGATTTGGAGCTGTAAAAGTGCTCCAGGGCTACCCTACCGGGAAACATGAGCACTCCCAAAGGACTCTGTATAGCTGAGCAGATCAGCTCTTCCCTTTTCTACTTTTTCTTAATCCACTGAAGCAAGAAGCCACAGTCCCTGAAGCTTTTTAACAACCTTCAGGGAGACTACCCGTGATTTGTCACATTAATATTTGAATGCAATCAATCAGATTTATTGAGCACTTACTGGGTGCAGAGCACTGTACCAAGCGCTCGGGGGAGAACAGTATAACAGAGTTAGTAGATACATTCCTGTCCACAAGGAGCTCACAGTCTAGAGGGGGAGACAGACATTAAAGTAAATTGCAATTATGTACATAAGTGCTGAGGGGCTGACAGGGGTGAATAAAGGGTGCAAATTATTATTATTATCATTATGGTATTTGTTAAGCACTTACTATATGCCAAGCACTGTTCTAAGTGCTGGGGTAGATACAAGGTAATCAGTTTGTCCCACATGGGGCTCACAGTCTTAATTCCCATTTTACAGATGAGGTAACTGAGGCACAGAGAAGTTTAGTGGCTTGCCCAAGGTCATACAACAGACAGTTGGAGAAGCTGGGATTAGAACTCAGGTCCTCTGACTCCCAAGCTCGTGCTATTTCCACTAAGCCGTGCTGCTTCCAAGTGCAAGGGCAATGCAGAAGGGAAAGTGAGTAGGGGAAATGAGGACTTAGTTGGGGAAGGCCTCTTGGAGATGTGATTTTTAATAAAGCTTTGAAGGAGAGGAGAGTTTGTGGTTGGAATATGAAGGGGCAGGGCAATCCAGGCCAGAGGCAGGACATGGGCGAGAGGTTGGTGATGAGATAGATGAGATCGAGGTACAGTGAGTAGATTGGTGTTGGAGGAGCAAAGTGTGTGAGCTGGGTTATAGTAGGAAATCAGTGAGTTAAGATATGAGGGGGCAAGATGATTAAGTGGTTTAAAGCCAGTGGTAAGGAGTTTGTTTGCAGAGGTAGATGGGCAGCTACTGGAGTTTCTTGAAGAGTGGGGAAACATGGACTGAACTTTTTTTTTTCCTTTTTTGTTTTTTTAAAAAAAAAGAATAATGATCAGGGCAGCAGAGTTGAAGTATGGACTGGAGTTGGGAGAGACAGGAGGCAGGGAGTTCAGCATGGAGGCTGATGCAGTAGTCTAGGGAGGATAGGATAAGTGCTTGGATCAATGTGGTAGCATTTTGGATGAAGACGCAAGGGTGGATTTTAGCAATTTCATGAAGGCAGAAGCAACAGGATTTGGTGACAGATTTATTATGTGGGTTAAATGAGAGAGATGAGTGGAGGATAATGCCAAAGTTACAGGCTTGTGAGGATGGGAGCATTGTGGTGCTGTCTACAGTGATGGGAAAATCAGGGTGAGGAAAGTTGTCACTAATAGCATTATACAGTTATCTTTATAAAAATATGAAAGGATGCTTCTGATTTCAGATTTGATAAATTAAGCTCCTGGTGTCAGTATTTTCAGGCCTTCCCACTACACTTTGGATAGTTCTCTCTAGAGAGGAGTTTCCTCTCCTGACTTGAGAGAGTTCCATAATGTCTCTCTCAATAGTATTTAAGTGCTTACTATGTGCCAGGCACTGTACTAAGCATTGGGGTAGATACAAGATTGTCAGGTTGAACACAGCCCCCATCCCTGGTGGAGTTCACAGTCTTAATCCCCATTGTACAGATGAGGTAACTGAGGCACAGTGAAGTGACTTGCCCAAGGTCACACAGCAGAAATGTGCCAGAGCTGGGATAAGAATCCAGGTTCTTCTCCCAGGCCTGTGTTCTAACCACTAGTTAACTGCTTCTCTAATAATTTGATTCCAAGTCTTTTTAGCTTCCATCCAGTTTGTCTTGCCTCCAAAGCGTGGGGCTGAGGCAGTTTAACTTCATTTCATTTGACAGGATGTTTATTAAACAGAAGGCACATAGAAAATAAATTCTGACCTCATTACTTCCCGTTTGTGTTAGTAGGCTGTCAGGTTTCTGGGTTAGGATTCCCAAAATCCACAGTATATTTGAGATTTGGACACTAGCCATCCCTGCCCAGAATAAAGATCACAGTAAAAAATGTTATGTATGAAATATTTGCTATCTTTCATTACACTTGGGAATATGTGTACCTTGGCACTGAAACATCCTATCTGGTTTCTCTGCAGTTTTTAAATGAAAAAAAAATAGATTTGATGGGAAAATGAACTTGTCTTTATGTCCTGCTTAGCAAGGTATGGATAAAATATTGTTATGTGTGTCCCTTTACGTTCCAAAGTTAAACTTCTTTTTGTACGCTCTTCTAGTGAGAAGCAACTGAAGTATGATCACTACCTGGTGCCATTCACACTCTATGAATTGGGACTTCTGTACAAGCAACAAGGAGACAGAGACAAAGCCATAAGATTAATAGAAAGTGCAAAGTAAGTGGGGTTTTTTGTAGCTTTGCCGTGCTCTTGTGATCTTGTGGCAACGATTAAGGCAGTCCAGAGGCGGGTGCCGGCTGAAGGTAGGCACTTGGGCCAAGGGTGTGTCTGTCTCCATCTGGCACCTATGCAGGAATTACCAAGACGGAAGAAAGCACGCTTCACTGCAGCTCCTGGCTCTTACTGGGGTAGTCGGGAGAGGTGTAGAGCCATGTTGGCGGTGAAACCCTGCACAATTTAATGAGCTTTTGGGAATGGGTCAGGATAGTCCAAGTTGAACCAAGTCAAGTCCTGGCAGATTCAGACAAGCAGAGTCTCTGTTCCCTAGAGACTTAAATGTTCTTTCTTTATTTTGGCTTTATTGCCCTGGGCCAGAGACCAAGCCAAAAGAAGGAAGAACATTCTACTTATTGAAAAAGAATTTTTTCCTCAGATGGACTTTGGGGCTACTCTGCTGAATAACTATAAACAAGCACACACACCAGCTATCTTGTATTGAAGGCCACTAGAGGAAGATAGGGAATTAGGAACCCTACCCAGAACCTGATTGAATGTTCTTGGTAGGCACCAGTGGTCATGGCTGAACAAAACTCATAGAACAGAGAAGATTAAAATTGAGATTTGATTGATAACACAAATGGGAACGATTTCAACAGAAAATGCTAGCGAAAATTCCAGTTTTGCAAAGTCGTATTTTCAGCTCCTGATCTTTAAAACTGTCAGGGCCAAGCTGAGAGTCTGGTAAGCAGGCCTTGTGATGTACTCTCTTTGGGGGAAAAGCAGAGGAAGAAGGTTTTGTCTGTCGTCCACAGATTAAGCTAAAGGGCAAATTAACCCACACTCACTTCCTTTTTATCTCAGGTATAGCTAGGGTAGAGAAAAATACATTACCACATGCAGATCTTCCTAGCTAAATCTCTGGGAGAACATGTAGGACCTAGTTGAGGCCTAAAGTTCAACCTATGCCAAGCTCTAGGTGGTGGGAGGCTTTCATTCATGCTATTACTTCTATACTGCCAACTCTTATTTTTAACTTCTGGTCTATCTCCCTTTGAATACTTGGCCCATTTTAAATCTTTTCTCCTTTTCCCATCATCAGCCTTTGATTTTTTTTTCTCCCAACCTTGTTCTCTGAGTCTTAGTTGAACTTCCGTATATTGGTCATGTCTAATTTTTTCCTCACTAAGATGTTTCAACTGTTTTAATGTCTCCTACTTCTGCTAGCTGCATTGAAAGTCTTAGGGATAAAAATTGGTCAAGGTGTAGTCTGACCTTAAACACAATGAGAAAGGTTTGAGAATCTCTGTATAATTCCAGTAAAATTATTCTTTGACTCAGTCTGTGTTTTACTGGACAACTGCTCTGGTTAGTTTCTGAAAGCCAGCATTTGTAAAACTGTGGCTGGTAAGATCAATCAATAGTATTTACTTATTGGGTGCTTACTGTGTATTTATTGAATGAAGAGGGTATAGGGTTGATCTGCTTTGATCACTAGGTGGAATTGAAGAATTTTTGTGTAAAAGAAACTAGCAAGGCATTCTAAGTCTTTTTCAGATCGTCAGCACTCTGAGGACCACACTGCACTTCTCCAACGCTCACTCAGTAGTTCGCCAGCATTACATGGGAAACTAACTGTTCTACTTCATGTACCAGTAAATGAATGGTAACAGTGTACATTGAGCTGTTCATCAACTAGGTAATGTTGATGAATTACTGATACTATGATGGAGAAGCAAATTGAGCTGCAAGTGCAAGGGTTGCAAGTTTGAACATAACCTATTTGAAATGATCAGTGTTTCTCACAGTCAAGGAAAGCCGGATTACTCAAAACTGAATATTCAAAATGGTGTACAGACAATTGAACATAGATATTGAACAGAAAAGTGGCTTGATTTAGGGTAAAAAACACAAGCCTGGGAGTCAGAGGACTTGGGTTTTAATCTCGGTTCTGCTTACTTGCCTGCCATGTGACCTCGGGCAAGTCACTTCTCTTTGCTTGTTTCCTCATTTGTAAAATAGAAATTAATTGTCTGTTCTCCCTCCTACTTAGACTGCGAGCCCCATGTGAGACAAGGACTGTGTCGGATATGATTACCTCCTATCTATCCCAGCCCTTAATACAGTGCTTGGCACACACAAGCTCTCAACAACTACCACAATTATTTTTACTGCTACATATGCAAAATCACAGTTGTCACGGGAAATGTGGGAGAATTGAGCTTTTGGCTCTTTCCACTATCAGAGGTGATCAAGAGCTGCATGTGTGGCTAAAATTTATTAGTGATCTGAGGGAACTAAGCAACCCTATCCCCAGTATATACTAGACAGATTTGGTCCTTTCTCAGGTCTCCCTCCTCCCCTTTCCAAGCCTCCAGCAGAGGGTAGTGCCGTCCTTTCTTAACCGTCCAAACTGATAAACAGCTGAATGTATTAACAGTCTTGCCATTCAGAACAAGCCTAGAAATGCCTCCAGAATCACACTTATCGATGCCTCCCCTGGAAAGGAGATAGTCTCTCATCCCTGGTTCCATTGGCACACACACCCCATTTCAGCTGCACAGCATAGTTCTGATTGGTTAAGCTCATTCTCTTAAGAGTGTTATTTGTCTTATTTGTTTGATATAGTTGTGTTTTCTCCTTCCTAGATTTTGTAGTAAATCTGTTGATGAAATTGTCTGTCTTTTGGTTTCAAAGTTAACAATAATTGTGGTATTCAAGTGCTTATTGGGCGCCAACACCGTACTGAGTGTTGGGGTAGATGCAAGATAATCAGGTCACAACACAGTCCCTGTGCCACTAAAGACTGGGATTTTTTCCCACATATGTGGGTGTGTCCAGAAAGACTGATAATCCCTTCTGCAGTATTTTATGTGCACAGCAGTATACTTTGCTGTGCTGGTGCATATCCTGCCTGGAGTGGCTAGTACTGATTTTCAGTTTTATCTCTTGGTATTATGTTCTTCCCCAAAAGTCTGCTTTGAAAGAGTTACTCCTCTTCTAGATTCATAAATTTAAAGGGCTTGCAAACTTTCCACCCTTTTTTTTCCTAAAAACATAATGGTTTTTGAAGAATGGGTGTACTTAGGTAACAACTTCTTAGTTGTTGGATTTCTTTCTTGTAATGTCTTGGATGAGACTGCAGATGCAATCTTCTAGACTGTGAGCCCACTGTTGGGTAGGGACCATCTCTATATGTTGCCAACTTGGACTTCCCAAGCGCTTAGTACAGTGCTCTGCACACAGAAAGCGCTCAATAAATACGATTGATTGATTGAGAGTAAATTTGGAGAACAAAGAAGGAAAAAGCATGAGAGCCAGATCACTTATTTTAAATGGACATTATTTTTGTTATAGAAACAACTACAAAGAATACTCCATGGAATCCAGACTACATTTCAGAATTCATGCCGCACTCAACAGCTTGAGAGGATCACCTGCTTCTACACCTTGATTAAAGCTTAATGCATCTGTTCTTTTCTTAAATGAGTACGTGTCTATTATAGACCCACCCTTGTTTGAAAGTAGATAAGTGATCATGTAAATAACCTAGAGAGAGACGGGAGTGGTAAATGATTGTATTAATATTTTCTATCTGTGTAATTTGATGTAGGTCATCTAGTTTGTTTTTTCTGTAGAATTTTGTCATATTTCTGTACAATACTATACTATGGAGGAAGTGACTGTATTTTCATCTCGTGAAAGGAAATTTAATTTAATGTTTGGCTCGAATGGAAGGATATTACAAGACTGCAGATGCAGTCAAGTCTAATTTAGATTATTTATTTTTTTAATGTGGCTATTAACATCGAGGTAACAGAATTAGATTTTCTGATCCTGGTTCACAGCTAGAGCATTCAGTAGAGGCTTGTTTTTCTGAAGTTCACTTATTTAGACCTTTGGCCTGGGACTTAAATTTATTAACATAGACTATGGTTGGAGAGTAATTTGTAGGACAGTTTGTCAATTAAATGTTTGCCTTTTTAAAGAAATAATACTTTATTCCAAAATTCAAAATATTAAATGATAATCCTCAGCAACTTTGTCAAGACTGGCAGAAAGACAGGTCAATTATAGATTTTTTTTCTGTGACAAGATATTAGAATTAAGGAGATTCCTTATCTTGATAAGGTGAAATCAAACTGTAATATTGTGTTATGGTTTCTGGTGAGCATTCGACTTGGTTCAAGACTTCTCTGTTTCAGTTTAAATCATTAATGCTAATTGGCGCCCAACTACTTTTGTGTTTCAAGAAGTGAGGAGAGAAGTCTTAAACTAGAAGACCAAAGCCTATAGTAGCCAGAAGGTTCTGATTGAATTCAAGCTGTGATTGCTTTTTCTTGAGGAAGCAAAGCAAAATTAATATTCCCTTATAAAGGAAATGTAATATATCCTTGCATTTGTAATAATTGGAGAGCAATAGTTAACTCTTCTCTTTCATTTAGAAACAAATTGGTATACACTTGGATTTTGTTGAAACATTATTTGAAAGCTACTTAGCTTGCTGAATTTTTAGACCCTCAGTGACTGATCTGGAAATCACAAACTATTATCAGATCATGAACCCATGTTTTATTGGGGCACCACTTCTTTGGTATCTCTAACAATCTGACCATAGTCTTTAGTATGTTTTAGTAATGGTTAAGAATAGTATTTTAGCTAATTTGAGAGCAAAGAAATGGGAAATAGAATAATCTGTGATTCCGAAAGGATTATTCAGTAATCAGCTTCAATAATTAGTACCTCAAAAAAGAGCATTTTGAGGTTTATATTTTTAGCTATTTTTCCTTAGTGGCTTTTTAAAATTAATTTTTTTCTTTGTAATTCTTTTTCAAAAAAAGCTTTTGTAGAACAGGCTTTAGTTTAATAGAAATATTTGTATTTGTTTTGACAAGTTGCAAGGTCAGTAAATGATCATTCTTTACATTGAGTGATTAGACTTTCCACAATAATGTGCTGTGATTTTCCTTGGAAAACATTTTCTTTTCAACATCAAAAAGATTATTGCTGATTTTAAAAATAAGATCATGAATGACCTTGGTTCTTCAAATTTACTTCCTATTTTTAATTGTTTTGTGGCTGAGCAATATAGACATTTAATAATTAAAAAGCACTGACACGTTTTCTTCCTATATTGCCTGCTATTCTATTTTCAGAATAGCTCTCCAACTCAAGATATATCAGTGATGCTGTGTTTTTAAAATGAGAACAGAGTTGGGCAATAAATGAATACTATGTAGAAAACTCAGGCAACTATATTTATAGAGCGTATGTGGTGTGAATCTGAGTATGTCTGAGACCTTTTATGGTGTACAATGACTCCTTTTGGTGTCAATCACAATACTGGATGATATCGTATGATTTTTAAGGGCAGATGAGCTATTCTGTGCGTTCTGTGAACAAGGGAGTGGAAATTGCGTGTTGAATTTCCCATCCGTGGAATAAGGAGAATGATTCCTTCCCCCTTCTATCTAACAGTGACATTTGGTAGCTAAAGTCCTCTGTGTATGGGTTGTTTTTTTTTTTTTAATCTCTTTGAGCATTATTATTGAGTCCTGGTCTCCTCTCTGGAACGCTTGGGGTAAGCTCGTTGTGGGCAGGGAATGTGTCTGTTTATTGTTATAGTGTACTCTCCCAAGTGCTTAGTACAGTGCTCTGCACACAGTCAGCACTCAATAAATACAGTTAACTGTTCTGATGCACTATTAAAAGCAATAGAAGAGAATGTAGCCTCCCTCCAAATATGCCTTTAGGATCAGTCAGTTACTGGGATACAGCTGTTTGTGCTGCTGAGGCTCTGCTACGTGGTGTGCGTCTTTCAGGCATTGTGAGGTGGTGTTGGAGGGAACTTACGTGGTGGCTGCTGTGCTGAAGGCAGAGTCCACAGATGCATGTACCTGCTATGATCATATCCCAAGCTGTGCATGGGTCAAAATATGCCTCACTACATATAAAGCATCCATGTTCCATGCTTCCATGTACAGGGTAGGGGATGATGACTTATCCCTGATTTCCACCCCTTTCCCCCAGCACAGCCCCAGCTCCCCCAACCCCAAAGACAATTTAGCCATCCCTAGGCAAGCATAAAACAGTCTGAACTCTCCAACTAACAGTAGAATTGGGCTCGATATTTTAATGGGCAATGAAACGAGGATTACATCCAGCACTCTCAAAGGGCTAATTTCTCCTGTTTGTACCTCCCGGATCCCCAAAGCTCCCTCTGATGTTGATGGCAGCTGTCGAATCACAGAGAAGGTAAGCAAAGGAATCATCCTGCCCTTAAAAATTCTCCATTTCAGAAGCCGCATTCTAGGGGTGACCATATTATGCCACGCAGAAATATACTTGGTTGCTTATACGTGGTACAACCTGATCACCTTGTATCTTCCCCGGCGCTTAGAACGGTGCTTTGCACATAGTAAGCACTTAAATGCCATTATTATTATTATTTATGATGCTACACTGTCAGGTCCGTTGACTACAGTATACGTCCCTCTCTGCATGTAGGTATGAAAATTATAAAGGTTAAATCCAAATGGGCTAGTCAAAACACAATTCTAAAGCAACAGTTTGATGTCTCAGAGTGTCTAGTTCCATGTGTGTTAAAAGAAGTCAGGTCCTCAGATGCTCATTAAAACCATCCTTCTGCTCTTGGGCTGGACCTGATTGCAACCACCCTCATCAGGTAGCTATTTATCCTTTTTATTTCCTCTTCAATCTCATTGCTTCAGAGTCTCACAAATCTTAGCCGACCCTAAGTTCCCCCTGCTGCAATTTAAAACCCATTGCTTTTGTAGTATCCTTCATAGGGAAAGGGAGCAGATGTCACTATGCCAATATTCGTTCAGAATTATTATTTTTTTTTTACAAATCCCCCCCCCTCAACGTTCTCTTGGCTAGGTAAACCCTATTCCTGCAGTCTTTCCTGTTAGTGACTGTTTGCCAAATTTTTAGCAATTATGTTTTGCTCAAATTTGGATCCTCTGCAAGTTTTCTGTATCTTCAGATGTAGGATCACAACTAAATAACAGTACTCTATAATAAAAATGCAGAGTGAGAGGATTTGCCTTAGTTTTTTTTACATAACAAACCATAGTATTGCTTTCTGCTTTTTTAAATCTGTTACTGACTCATTTAGCTCCATTTACTGTATTCCCTCATCTCCCCCAGATCTTTTTTTGACATACGTGCAAAATTAAATCTAAGAAGAATCTTGTGAATTTGTGCTGCGTAACATTCCTGCCTAGCAAAAGTACTTGCCACTCATTCCCCAGTTTATGCCCACCCACTTCTCAACCCACTAAGGTCATTGATCTGGCTGTTATAAATTCATATTTAAGGTGATGCACCTTTATGCTTTTTTATTTTTACTTGTTTTGGTTTGCATTATTTTTGTTTTTTAATGTGCTGATAAATTTCTCTTATGGTGAGTTCTTACCTATTGGGAAAATGAAATAGATCAAACTTTCTGTACCCAGTTCTCCTATAACATGGGAGTAGTGTCCTTGCAAAATCACGTTAAGGAAAATTCATTCTGTAGTACCATTTCAATGTCATTAATGTACACATACACAGACAGTTCGTGACATTTGTGGAACTCTAATTCCCTAATAATGCATGTATTGTTGGATGTATGCTAATTCCCTAACACCATTTTAACCA
Organism: Tachyglossus aculeatus; assembly: GCF_015852505.1. Classification (NCBI taxonomy): domain Eukaryota; kingdom Metazoa; phylum Chordata; class Mammalia; order Monotremata; family Tachyglossidae; genus Tachyglossus; species Tachyglossus aculeatus. Next base: position 25,817,135 of record NC_052098.1, on the reverse strand, counting down.
AAATGTATAGTGAAAACATGCATTATGGCAGAGCTGTGTTCACAAAATATTATTATTAAATGGCATAAAGTTTTACAGTGGCCACACCAGCATCTTGGGCCATTACACCTGATACCATCACAGTACTAGTCATTCTTCTAAATTGTAATGGTCAGTTGTTTTGAGGTTGGCAGCATTGAGAGCACTCTAAAGTCAAGATATAGTATACAAAGGTCTCTGTTGTTCAAGCTGGGCATGACACAAAAATGGGAATATTGTTCCACAATAATAAAACGTTCTGTATCCAGGTTAAGGTATAAAGTTTATAGATGAGATTTTTATTAAGCACCTGGATATTCACAGCTTTTAGGATAACTATTTAGATAACTACTTTTAAGCGCATTTTCCAAGCTTTCTAGTGGTGACTCTAGAGATGAAAATTGAAGAAAATTTAAATTCCCTTCAGCATATACTACTAATATTGCAAAGAAAGTGAACTTCAACATTTGATAGCACACCAGATTGAAACAACTTCTTAGGATAAAATAGTTGTGTAGAATTTATTAAATACCCTTCTCCGTTGACATTTTTAAAAGCACTGTATTCTCACCATTATTTCAATGTTGAATCTTTTGGTTTAATCCTGAATTGTTATTTTTAATCATTAGTGAACCAAATAGAGAATAGCATAGGTAGATAATTTAAAATGTTGTGTGATTTTTTTTTTTTTAGTATATCTAGCATCAGTTTTGGAGAGGATAATATTATCCATAGAGAGTAGGTTGGGAATTTTCCCTCTAAGCGCCAGTTTAACTGAAACACATCAGCATGCACGAATGAAACAGCTTTCAAAGAAATTCCAGCTCTGTTCTTAACCTTTTATTACTTGTCCAAACTGTTTTTTGCCCACTCAGGTATAATTCACATGGCATTTGCTTAGTGACTTTGCTTTTGCAATCCCACCCTTTGTACTGTTGTAAGTCGGTTATTGTAGAAAGCTGCATTGAGGATGTCACAAAAAGGACACAAAAGAATTTCTGATTGTGGAAGATTAGTTTTTATACTTATTAACTCTTCATTGCTCATTCAGTAGTATTTGGGCACCCACTGTATGTAAAGCACTGTAGTAAGCACTGGGAGAAAATACATGAATGAGAATTAGAGCATATCCCTGGACCCAAAGGAGTTCACAATCTAAGAATAAGAGGGATGAGGGTTTTTTTTTTTGGGGTATTTGTTAAGCACTTACTATGAGCCAAGCACTGTTCTAAGCGCTGAAGGAGATACAAGGTAATTAGGTTGTCCCATGTGGGGCTCACAGTCTTCATCCCCATTGTACAGATGAGGTAACTGAGGCACAGATAAGTTGTGATTTGCCCAGGGTCACACAGCTGGTGATGGACAAAGATGGAGAAATGAAACAGTAGAAATAGAAAAACCATAAAAAGACAAGGACACCAAGTGCTGTAAGAGCTGCAGAAGAACATCGTAGCTAAAGAAGTAATCTTAAACTCCTTTAGTCTACTAGTCACAAAAGCCCCAGCTACTCATCTAAACATTGTGCTAGAACAGCAAGAAGTAAGGCCAGGTTAGGGCTAAATGACAGAACAAGAGGGTTGAGCAGGTTTTTTGAGTTTAATCATCCAGACTGGCTAGGTAGACTTGGCCTTAAAGCAAAGTGAATGAAAAGGATCCTCCAACTTTCCAGTCTCTCTGGACCACTTCCAGAAGTTGTAGAGTGTCCCCTCTACTCCTGAAGACTCCCTCTTGTTTGGGAAGAAGTCATTCTCTGAGCCCGCCATTTTTAGAGCAGAAACAGACGGCAGCAATCCCGTTCTAGAAGCAGTGCTAAGGACTGGCTGGAAATCGTGAGAACACTTTCAGACCCACTTGAAGTCCTGTGAGGACCACCGAGGGTCTCTGGGACCTTCCTGCTCCGTAGGAGTGACAACTTAGCTCCCAGAAACTGCTGTTCTAATATGCAATTCTAGATCTGGGCTTGGTTCCAAGTCTAGGTGTCACTCATACCCCAGGAGCCAGTGGCCTCCTTGGCTGTTGGAAATGTATGCCCCTCAGAGATCATGGGGGAACAGTCCCTAAGCCATCATGGTAGCTGCCTCTCATCCTCTAGCAGAAGTGCTAGGAGTGCGTGTCCTCTGCCTTGCCTATAGCCATGCCACTAAATGGCATGGGCCAAAGATTTATGCTTGAGTTTCCCACTGCAGTTTACAACAGCCTGTTTCCTGAGCATTTGATGCGCTATTTTAATAAACAGGCAATACAGCCCCCAGAATCGAATGTCTGAGATGTTCTGAGTTGTAAGAAAGAAGATATGGATATGTATGTAGAATTTTTGAAGCAGAATCTTATGACAACTCAATAATAGGTACTTTTATTAATGTTAAAAATTTCATTACTTTACTTTTAATTGTCTGATACACAAATTGGAGTCTTTAGCTCTTGAAGTATCCATAGCGGTTATGGCCTATCTCTTTCAATCTTGTGCAATTTCTGTGATATAGAATCTTTAAGGGAGCCATACCTATAGTACTCGGTAAAAATACAAGTTGCAAGAACTAGTCTTCATATGAATGAAATCATCAGTATGTGCAAATTGCTTCATTTTCCACTACTTTGTGTTGAATTTACCTGATGATTTGAGTGAGACTCTCTTATTGTTTTTATCAACTCTTTTTTTTTCCCCCTACACTGACAGATGGTATCCCAGCACCTTAATGAATACCAAGTAACTCATTTCGATGTTGGTGTTTTAAGCCTGATTAGTTAATGCTTATAAAGCACTTGGTTATTTTCTGGATGAAAGTAGCTTGGCCCCATAAAAGTGCTAAATGCACGGTTGACAAATGAAAGATATGATTACTATTATTCATTTTCAGAGTAAGGCTATTTTTATTGTTTATTTCTGTCTTTTCTAACCTGGGAAATAATTGTCATCAACCTGTTGTTTTCTGTTTCGTGGACTGATCTCTATTTCAAAATTCACATTTAACTCGACTACTCTAGATGTATTTTGAGAGTCGGTAATCTCATAACATGGTATTTTTATTCACTGGTGAATACTGTTTGCCCAAGGGAGCAAAGTGGTTTATTTCCTTTTCCATATCATTTGATACATCTTATTCTCTAAATGTATTGAAGTATAAATTTAACCGAGGGGCAGGGAGGAAATAATATGTCCAGAATAAAGATTATGTAACATGCTACCATAGTGGTTAGGACTTTTTATTCAGGAATCAAGAGCACACAGAATCATTATGTTACATGATTGGTGTGGTTGAAACGATCAACTTATCCCACTCTCTTCCCCTTCTCCACCATTCTAACCACATACAAAAATTTGCAATTCTGTAGTAGAACAAATGGATCGAGAAATTGATGGTTTTGCGTTCTTTGGACACCAGAAATGAATGAGGATGTTTAATCATATTCATTGCAAATCAAATGGGTGCGGATCCAAGAAAAAAATGAAATGGAAAAATTGATTGTATATGTGAAAACATTCTGTAAATTTTGGTAGCGCTATTCTCTATTCTTTTTAAGGCACTATGTTTAATCTTCTGTACCATAAGCATAAACTTGTGTCATCCTTGGCATTTAAGACTGAGTCAGGTCTCCTGTAGCTTGATTTTTTTGGAATGGAGCTATATGCAAAATGGATGCCATCATTGTAAATTGTGGGGGGTTTTTAAAATTATGTAATAAACCATCTCATCCAAAAAGATAAAAATTGGTTTCCTTATTGCACATATTGCTATTTGTTTTTCTAGGCAAAGTTGCCAATTGCTTGTGGCTTTCTAGACTTGCACACGCCCAATAATTTTGTAGTTTGCTTTACAGCTGGTTTGGATGGAATTACAATATCATCAGTAGTATTTGAGTGTTTACTATGTGCAGAGCACTGTACTAAGCATTTGGGAGAGTACAATGCAACAGAGTTGACATATGTTCCCTGCCCACAACGAGCTTGCAGTCTAAAGAGGGGAGACAAACATTTGTTTGTCAGAAGTAATTTATAATATAAGATTATGATTTGGTTTTCCCAGACTGACAGAAGAGCAGGGCTTTGCATTCTCGGACTTGTTTCATTAGAAGAATCTTCCACTTTCTTCTAGGTAGGATTTTTATCTCACCTGTTGTCTTGTGTATTAAAATACACGTTTCAAAGGTTTTGTTCTGAAGAAGGAAACAATTTCCTCACATTCATTCATTCAATCATATTTATTGAGCACTTACTGCGTGCAGAACACTGTACTAAGCACTTGGGAAGTAGAAATCGGCAACATAAAGAGACGGTCCCTGCCCAACAACGGGCTCATAATGTAGAACAACAGGCTCACGTGAGAAACTATGTGGCATTTGCTGTGAATATCGTGATAATGCATTCTGTTTTTCACCGAAGCACAAAGTAGGTCAAGTTTTGGTTTTAGATCAGCTTTTGCCCCTACAGCACTCTAAACCTTAAATCCCCAAACTCTGGAACCTACTGCATGTTTTGGGAGCATGAGTGATGTTCCCAAAGGTGTTCCCAAAGTGATGTTCCCAGGTGCAAGAGAAGAATGAAGGGGATCCTAACTTCTGACTCATTCCGTTTGCCATCAGATCACATTTATTCCCAATAATGCATAGGTTGGGTAATATTTAATAAGGAATATTATTCAGGTTCTTTCTACTCCTGAGGAAGGATCGGATCTATTCGATCTCCATCTGAATCTAGCAGATTATACAAAACTCTACAAAATGCAAACTTAAAAAAATCATGAGCTCAGATAAAACTAGTAGAGCCTTTGTGATCTGATATAAACGCTAAAAGTCTAATAGAGGATATTGTCAAATGGGATTTTCAAAAGAAAAAAGCAAAATAAAATCCCAAATTGTCAACTTTTTTTCATTAAGCATTAAGAAACAGCTGTGTGTGGACAGACTTACGTGCATTTTTAGTCCCTTTTACAAAGCCTCGGATTTTCTCTGAAATAGAATCGAGTGAATTATCACAAATTTTGTTTTCCATGAAAACAGTTATGTCAACATTATAGCATGCCAAAAATACCATAAAATGGCAGTAAAACAAAAAAACCCTCTATTTTCATTTGGCTCTGTAATTATTGCATTTGTGATAGCCCCTATGGCTTGTTTCTAACAAAATAATCTACAGAAAATAAGAGGAAACAATTTTGGAAGAGTTGATATGTAATTCACACACTGAAGCAATCTAGTCACTAGAAGCAATTGAATTTTCCCATTATTATGCCTTTCCCTTTAATATGGTATCAGTTTAATAACCTAATGTTTTAAGTTTAAAATGGCCATTGTCAGTTTAGAGGATTTATTTTACATCTAAAAGTAATAAAATTTATTGAAACCATAACTTTGGACCTTTTTTTGTATTTCTCTTTCTAGTGAGTGCAGAGTGGGATGTAGAGCATTTTCTCTTTTTTTTTTTAGTTAAAAAGTATGAATTGATAGCATAAAGCCCAACTTGAAGGATTGTGTAGAGGTTAAGAATTTAGATTAAGGAAAAAACTTCAGGTAGTAGAATATCGATAAAGTCCTTATTAATAAAAAAGGGAAACTCTGAAGTGTACAATTTGAAGGATTATGTAGAGGTTAAGAATTTAGATTAAGGAAAAAACTTCAGGTAGTAGAATATCGATAAAGTCCTTATTAATAAAAAAGGGAAAATCTGAAGTGTACAATTTGTGAACATTCTGATATCTCGGTGTCTAGAGGATCTCTACTGCTTGATTATTTGTCAATTTGTGTAATAGTTGTAATAGTGATAGCATTTATTGAGCTTCCACCAGGTAAAATGCACTGTACTATGCTCTTGAGAAGTACAAAACAAGCAATTGACCTATTCCCTGTCTACGTGACTCTTCGGTCTGACGGGGAAGACAGATTCAAAAATAGTTACAGAGTAATTAAAAGAAGTAATTTAATGTGAAATCGAAAAGCCATATATGCATAAATGCTGACAATTGATATACATGAAGCTGATGGGCAGAGGTGGAATTTCAGAAAGCCTTTAAATATGACAAGGGCTATCATCTGTCAGATTCAGGGAGTGAGGGAGAAAAGGAGCTCCTAGCCAGCATGAGTGAGGGGGACGGAAAAAGTCCATGCAGTGAAAAAAGAACCTATTTCTCCAATTTGACTTCAATCCAAATGGTCTTCCTGAGGATGTCAGACCAGTTCTGAATGTAAGTTGCCAACTGTACGGGTCTCAGGAAAATGAATGCATCCATTCAAAATGGTTGCAAGCAGTTTCTCCTTTTATGAAAGGATAACCTGCATACAACTGTGAGCCTACTGTTGGGTAGGGACCATCTCTGTATGTTGCCAACTTGTACTTCCCAAGCGCTTAGTACAGTGCTCTGCACACAGTAAGCGCTCAAAAAATACAACTGAATGAATGAATGAATGATAATGGCCGAAGAAATCACACTCAAAACTTTACTGCTTTTGTCTTATCCGTCCACCTATACAAATAACAGAATGATTAAAGCAACTGCTAGCCGTTGCATTTTTCTTTCTATTTTCAGAAGTCCACTGAAAAAGTTGTGAATGCAGACCAGCTGTACTGAGGCTTGGACAGCCACCCCAATGACAACAGACATATAAATCAGAGTATTGGCAGCTTCCCAGAGGGGCATTATCCAGTTAGGTAGTTGGTTGTAATGTCAAATACTGAAAAGCTTCAAAGATCAAAACTGGATAGGCTTTCTGAAAATGGATCACATTTGGGGAGGCTGGAACTGAGACATTCCAAAGCTTCAGCAGTGCAGAAGGCTGCTGATAAATTAGTTCTCGAGAATGTTAAAGGGTCTAGTCACATTGAACAGGTTTCTACCCACAAATCCTTCAGATTACCAATCCTGAGGCGTTGTCAATATAAGTCTTTCACATTAATGCAGGAGCCCTTTTGGACAACCCAGAAAAACCTACTAGGGAGGCAAAAAGCAAACAAAGCTTTGCATTAATATTATTCCTGAGTAGGAAGCTGAAAATCGTAAAATGGTGACAGAGTTGAAGTAACTTATGGGGCAGATAATCATGTGACAGCTCACTATAATGGATAAGTAGTGGCATCTATTATTTGTCATTGGGGAAGTTCCAATCCGTGTAAGTAAATTTGACTCTGTAATCTAGGCTATATTTTTTCACACTGTTAAAAAAAACAAAAGCTGTGTCTTGTCTGTGCCAATCTTTTCTTTAGCCCTAATATGTTTGATTGATCTATAATATTTGTATTTGGGTGATTACGCTTACTCGACTAAAGTTAAATATTTACTGAGATGTCAGTGTTGATATTTAAAACTGTTCTGGGGTCAGAAAGTATATGGCAGAATGGTCATGATAGTCATATCTGACATCATGAAAAACCTGACTTGATTTCTGTTTTCCTCTAGCTGTTAAATCAAGTATCTGGTGCGGGGCTTGGCATTTTCCGTAATGTTATTAAGTACTGTCAAGTACTATTAAGTAATGGCAATCATTGTGTTAGATAGAGGACCAAGATCAGATTACTCACAGTCTCTGCCCCACATAGCTTACAGTCTAAGGGGGAGGGAGAGCAGGTATTTTATCCCCACTTTACAGATAAGGAAACTGAGGCACAGGGCAGTTAAGCCCAAGGTCATATAGGCCAGTGGTGGTGCCGGGATTTTACCCAGATACCTGACTCCCTGTCCTGTACTTTTTCCCCTCGGCCTCTCTGCCTTCCTATCATCCAGAACAGTCTCCTCTTTAACAAAGACATAATCCAGATGGTCATTTAATCTAATGTAAAGCAAGATTTATTCTTGTGATATAGGCATTAAAGGAGGATGCTGCCACCAACACTTAGAACTGCTGCCACCATTGTCATTGACCCAGCCCTTCCCATGACTGTACGGTTTAGGGGCTGAGGCTGGGGGTAAGTTGGTGAGAGAGGAGAAGGTGGTTGAGGAGGAGATAGTGATGAAGAACCCCCACCAACTCTGACACTCTTTGCTCTTCCTATAGCCCACCCTGATCCCATAGCTCTGTGGGGATCACTGGGCGTGAGGGGTAGGTGGTATGATGGAAGCAGCAGCAGTAAGGTCCATAGCTCTGGAGTCACAAAAAAAGACCACAGAAAGACCTTAGAATAGTCATAAGGGGACTGAGGTGCTAAGAATTCAGCCCAGGGAATGGGAGCGGGTCCTGGAAACCTGCGGGAACAGACATGGCAGAGCTAGGAAGGGACAGAGCTCTTTCTCAGGAAAATTCACTGAAGTAGAGATTGAAATGTTATTCACCTCAAGAAGTTAGCTTTACCTGGCTAAATGTGGAATTCTCCCAAGCTCGTCCTCAACTTCAGAGTGTTTTGGAATTGAGCACATATGGTATGCAGACCACTTACTAAGTGCTTACTAAGGGAGAATAAAAGGGTAAGCAGACATGACCCCTGCCTCAGGAATCTTACCATCTAACAGGAACAATCATAGTAAATGAGTGAATTGTCATTGGGCTCTGAAAAACTGGCTTTCTGGTATAATAATAATAATAATGTTGTTATTTGTTAAGCGATTACTATGTGTCAAGCACTAAGCGCTGGTATAGATACAAGGTAATCAGGTTGTCTCATGTGGGGCTCACAGTCTTCATCCCCACTTTACAGATGAGGTAACTGAGACACACAGAAGTTAAGTGACTTGCCCAAAGTCACACAGCTGATGAGTGGCAGAGCCAGGATTAGAACCCATGACCTCTGACTCCCAATCCTGTGTTCTTTCCACTAAACCATGCTGCTTCTGAATAGGTATGTTCTGAGACCTGTATGAATGGGTTCAGACTGGGAAAACCAATGCCACTGACTGAGAAGGTCATATCCCTTAAAAAGACATTGCTGGAGCCAACTTCCTTGTTTTTTTTTGTGACCAGAATGTATTAAAATAGCTGAGATAACCGAGTTATCTATTATTATCTATTACAATTGTTATTCTAAGTTCAGAGCTTAGAGGAGCTAAACAGAGAAGCAGCATGGCCAAGTGGAAAGAGCACGGGCCTAGGCGTTAGTACCTGGGTTCTAATCCTGGCTCTGCCACTTACCTGCAGTGTGACCTTGGGTAAGTCACTTAACTTCCCTGTGCCTCAATTCTCTCATCTGAAAAATGGGGATTCAATACCTGTTCTCCCTCCTATTTAGACTGCAAGCCAGGATGTGGCACTGTGAGTCTGGGAGGAGATGACTGTGGGGCTGGATATGGGGAAGGATATTAATTTAGATTTTCCAGAAATATTCTCCTTGTCTCTTTTGGTCTCCATGTCCTACTATGATTGACAGATCTTCCAATCAATCTGCAGGAACCAATCGGAGGACATGGCTTATGTGCATGCTGTAAATCAACCCCTTCAACGGGATGGTGGACGATTAGGTATAGGCACCCAGGGATGGCCATAATATAATCAAACATACTTTAGGAATTGTATCGTACCCAGTGCTTTCCAGAGTCCGGGGTGGAAGGTGTAGAAGGGAAGGGGGCGTGTGGAACATTGTTGCAGGGAAGGCAGAAAAGAGTGGAAGGCTGCCAATGTATCTTCTGCTAGTGTAAATCAACAGTGAACAATGGCTTCCCTCTACGACACCCTGTCAGAGCACGATTACACTGGAGTGCTGACTTCAGCCACATCTGCTTGGGGAGTGGAAGTCACCCATCATCTTTTTCTTTCCTCTGAAGCTGCTTGCATATATATATATATATATATTTTTTGCCATGATTCCATGTCCTTTCATTAAAAAATGCTTCCAGGTCCTCTGTGTGGATAGCCCGGGCTTGAACATTTTAGTGAAACCAAATGCCAGAAGAACAAATAAACTGAACAAACTGAATAAAGATGTAGCTTGCTAAAGATAAACATAGTTGATTTTAGTGGGCCAGGAGTGAATGGGATTTCCAGAAACATCAGCCCCGAGCATCCTATCGCTCAATCTGGAGAAGCTCTGTGAGGACCCTCTTACTTCACTCAATTTGTGAATTAGGTCTGAAGAGTGATTTGAAATATGTAAGAAATCTCTACATGGAGGGGAGAGCCTCTCATAAGCCATTTTTCTAGCTAGAGTGTAAGCTTTTTCAGGGTAGGGAAGATGTCTCTGGCATCTGTTGTACTTGGCTTTGAACTCAGTAAATACTCAATAAATGATGCTACTATTCACTGAAGGTTCCCGAAACAGGGTTCGATAGCATGAATGAGTGGTCCTGGAACTGAGCAAGGTGGGGTGTAAGGAAAGCAGATATGTTTTTTAAAAAATGATTTTTTTTCCTTTTTGTTTCAAAAATCTGATTTAGATACTAATGAGATTCAGGAAGACTAAAGGCCCATTATGCTCTTTGCTCCACATACCTTTGTTATGCTTGTCTTTGTCTAGCTTGGGGAGGTGTCAGCAATTTCATCAATGGCCTACTCCCGCAAACACACATTCAGTCTCTTATTTTTAAGGAAATATTTTAGCAAAATTAATTTGACATTAAAAAAATGCCAGTGCTACAAAAATATATTAAGGGGGCTTGGTATTTGAAAAAATAATATGGTTTTTCTCCTATGGATGCTCCCAAAATTCTGCATCAGCATCCCCTGGCTGTTTGAAGAGTTATGGGAAATCGGTGGTTTCCAGAAATGATAGGTGAATTTCATACTGTGGTGAGGTTTGGCCCCAAGAGGGAGGGTTAATCCATTGAAGTGTGGTATTTCCTCAAGATGACCCGGCTTAACTGTTCATCTGTTTTCCAGATAAGGTCACATTTCCCAGTCCCTGGGAAGTAGAAGCAAAATATGAGTAGAAATCTGCAACTAGGTCATGGGAAGACAGAGACTATGCTCACGGATGAGTTGCAAAAACAAAAGTTTTGGAAACAATGAGGAAGTCACCTTTTGCTACTCTGTGTTTCTGCCTTCTAGCTAACACTGATGTTCAGCCATAAAACTGCTGCTAATTAGTTGCAAGAACTTGTTGCCATTGGCACTGTTTCGAAAAGTAATTATTGAGAAACAAAGTGCTGGAAAGCTGTACTCAGAGGATTGCACACACACTCATTGCTCAGGTTGCTGATGCACAGAGGTTTGCATTTGTCTGGAAGAAAGTGCAGATAGTTTTTTAAAACTTTTAGGTTTTATTTTTAATAGCCATTTTCGCTTAGGTCAAATGACTGATTGTCATGGAAACCACGGTTCCTTGATCCTTTCCCAGGTTGATTGTGAAAATGGTGGGACTAATGCATTTTTCCCCACACTGTCTTCTTTCTAATTCCACTCTGTCACCAGTGCCTCTCTTCCACCCCCACAACCCCAAATAAATTTCCTTAACCTTGGCCTGTTTTTTAAGCCTATCTTATACAAGTTGGAGAAATAATTTATGCTATGGCTATATTCCATGACTTTGAAGAATGTTAGTTGGCGATTTTCCCATAAACAGGTAGTTCTTGGGACTAACCACACAATTGGTTCCTGAAAACCATATCTTCAGTAGAAATTTAAGTTGGAACCACTTTTCTCAAAGGGACAATGTTACAGAAGGGAGATTGGTCCCTTAATCAAGATTGGACACCTTGCTTTTTACCCAAATTACCCAGAATTGTGTATTCAGTTAATTATAGATGAGTAATATAGTTTCATTAATGTATTTTATCTTGCAAATTACAATAATAATAATAATAATGATGGCATTTATTAAGTGCTTACTATGTGCAAAGCACTGTTCTAAGTGCTGGGGAGGTTACAAGGTGATCAGGTTGTCCCACGGGGGGCTCACAGTCTTAATCCCCATTTTACAGATGAGGTAACTGAGGCCCAGAGAAGTTAAGTAACTTGCCCAAAGTCACACAGCTGACAATTGCCGGAGCCGGAATTTGAACCCATGACCTCTGACTCCAAAGCCCGGGCTCTTTCCATTGAGCCACGCTGCTTCTCTATATTGGCATAGAAATCACAGTTAAAAATACAGTAAACAGAGAGAAGCAGCATGGCTCAGTGGAAAGAGCCCGGGCTTTGGAGTCAGAGCTCATGGGTTCAAATCCCAACTCCGCCACTTGTCAGCTGTGTGACTTTGGGCAAGTCACTTAACTTCTCTGTGTCTGTTACCTCATCTGTAAAATGGGGATGAAGACTGTGAGCCCCCCGTGGGACAACCTGATCACCTTGTAACCTCCCCAGTGCACAGAACAGTGCTTTGCACATAGTAAGCGCTTAATAAATGCCATCATTATTATTTACAATAAAGTACTGCACTCTACAATGTGCTTTATCTCTATTTACAAATGATCAAAAATTGATTTTAAAAGTGTTAAAACACTATATATATATATATATATATATATATATATTTTATTTTTTTATTTTTTTTATTTTTATTTTTTTTTTACCAAAAATGGACTCCTGGGTTGGTCTTGGGGAGGTTTCCAGGGAATTTTGAGATGGTTTGGAAGGGCACTTTGAAGGGCTTTTGGCTAGAATCTTCTCAGGTATCTTGGCTGTTGGTTTTTCTGTAGTTCTTGTCTATATTCGACAGCTCCTGCTCCTGCTCTCTTCACAACTTGTGGCCCGCAGGATGGTGCTGGGGAAGGGGGTGAAGGAGAAGAGAAGCAGCATGGCTCAGTGGAAAGAGCATGGGCTTTGGAGTTAGAGGTTATGGGTTCGAATCCCAGGTCCGCCACTTGTCAGCTGTGTGACTTTGGGCAAGTCACTTAATTTCTCGGGGCCTCCGTTACCTCATCTGGAAAATGGGGATTAAGTAGAATAAATATGTACAAGTAAAATGAATAGAGTAATAAATTCATTCATTCAATCATTTATTGAGCACTTACTGTGTGCAGAGCACTGTACTAAGCGCTTGGGAAGTACAAGTTGGCAACATATAGAGACGGTCCCTACCCAACAGTGGGCTAACAGTCTAGAAGGGGGAGACAGACAACAAAACAAAACATATTAACAAAATAAAATAAGTAGAATAAATATGTACAAGTAAAATAGAGTAATAAATTCATTCATTCAATCGTATTTATCGAGCGCTTACTGTGTGCAGAGCTCTGTACTAAGTGCTTGGGAAGTCCAAGTTGGCAACATATAGAGACGGTCCCTACCCAACAGCGGGCTCACAGTCTAGAAGGGGGAGACAGACAACAAAACATATTAACAAAATAAAATAACTAGAATAAATATGTACAAGTAAAATAGAGTAATACATTCATTCATTCACTTAATCATATTTATTGAGTGTTTACTGTGTGCAGAGCACAGTACTAAGCACTTGGGAAGTCCAAGTTGGCAACATATAGAGACGGTCCCTACCCAACAGCGGGCTCACAGTCTAAAAGGGGGAGACAAACAACAAAACATATTAACAAAATAAAATAAGTAGAATAAATATGTACAAGTAAAATAAAGTAATAAATTCATTCATTCATTCAATCGTATTTATTGAGCGCTTACTGTGTGCAGAGCACTGTACTAAGCGCTTGGGAAGTCCAAGTTGGCAACACATAGAGACAGTCCCTACCCAACAGCGGGCTCACAGTCTAGAAGGGGGAGACAGACAACAAAACAAAACATATTAACAAAATAAAATAACTAGAATAAATATGTACAAGTAAAATAATAGAGTAATAAATATGCACAAACATACACACATATATGTATAATATATAGATTATATGTAATGTATTATATATCATATTACATGTATACATGTAACATGTATAATTAATGTAATATAATGTAATGTATGTAATTATGCATGTAATGTATGCATGTAATGCATGTAATTAATGTAATGTATGTAATGTATGTAATTAATGTAATGTAATATATGTACACATGTGATGTAATATACATACATGTATTACAGGTGTATTACATGTATAATATATTACATATAATAAATATATTATATGATATATATTTATTACATAACATATATTATATAATATATGTTGTAAATAATAAATATGTATTATATAATATATGTATTATATATAATATATATATACACAGGTGCTGTGGGGAGATGAAGGAGGTAAGGTTGGGGGGGATGGTGAGGCGGAGGAGGGGGAGAGGAAGGAGGGGGTTCAGTCTGGGAAGGCCTCCTGTGCAGAGCACTGTGCTAAGCGCTCGGGAGAGTACAATGGAACAATAAGCAGACACATTCCCTGCTCACAGTGCGTTTACACTGTCCTCCACCCTTTCTCAAGTGCTTACTAGTTTTCCCCTGGTTCCACCCCGGGCCTGGAGCTAGGTAAGGCTCTTACTTGGACGTTACTTGGGTGGTCTGGCCTCTTGGCACCATTTAACAAGCGCTTAGTACAGTGCTCTGCACACAGTAAGCGCTCAATAAATATGATTGAATGAATGAATTTAACAAGGACTGTGTCCAACCCGATTTGCTTGTATTCCCCCCCACCCCCAGCGCTTAGTACAGTGCCTGGCACATAGTAAGCACTTAACAAATGCCAGTATTATTATTATTAGAGGTGATAGTTGAAGCCATGGGAGCGAAGGAGTTCTCCAAGGGAGAAGGTGTAGATGGAGAAGAGAAAGGGACCCAGAAATGAACTCTGAGGGACCCCCCACATTCAGTTCCATCTGTAAAATGGGGATGAAGATTGTGAGTCCCGCGGGGGGCAACCTGATCACCTTGTAACCCCCCCAGCGCTTAGAACAGTGCTTCATTCACTCATTCATTCCGTCGTATTTATTGAGTGCTTACTGTATGCAGAGCACTGTACGAAGTGCTTGGGAAGTAGGGAAGCAGCGTGGTTCAGTGGAAAGAGCCCGGGCTTTGAAGTCTGAGGTCATCAGTTCAAATCCCGGCTCTGCCACTTGTCAGCTGTGTGACTTTGGGTAAGTCACTTCACTTCTCTGGGCCTCAGTTACCTCCTCTGTAAAATAGGGATTGGGACTGTGAGCCCCACATGGGACAACCTGATCCCCTTGTAAATTCCCCAGCTCTTAGAACAGTGCTTTGAACATAGTAAGCGCTTAATAAATGCCGCCATTATTATTATTATTATTATTAGGGGGAGGGAGGAAGAGGAGAAATCCAAGAAAGAGACTGGGAATAAGCAGCCAGAAAAATAGGAGGAGAACCAGGAGAGGACAACATCCCTGAAGCTGGGGAAACAGCATGGCATAGTGGATAGAGCACAGGACTGGAAATCACAAGATTATGGGTTCTCATCCCAATTCCACCACTTAATAATAATGATGGCATTTATTAAGCGCTTACTATGTGCAAAGCACTGTTTTAAGCGCTGGGGAGGTTACAAAGTGATCAGGTTGTCCCACGGGGGGCTCACAGTCTTAATCCCCATTTTACAGATGAGGTACTGAGGCACAGAGAAGTGAAATGACTTGCCCAAAGTCACACAGCTGACAATTGGCAGAGCTGGGATTTGAACCCATGACCTCTGACTCCAAAGCCTGTGCTCTTTCCACTGAGCCACGCTGCTTCTCTTGTCACTTGTCTGCTGTGTGACCTTGGACTAGTCATTTTACTTCTGTGGGCCTCAGTACTTTCATCTGTAAAATGGGGATTGAGACTGTGAGCCCCACGTGGGACCCCATTTGCTGGTATCTACTCTATCATCATCATCATCATCAATCGTATTTATTGAGCGCTTACTATGTGCAGAGCACTGTACTAAGCGCTTGGGAAGTACAAATTGGCAACGTATAGAGACAGTCCCTACCCAAGAGTGGGCTCACAGTCTAAAAGGGGGAGACAGAGAACAAAACCAAACACACTAACAAAATAAAATAAATAGAATAGAAATGTACAAGTAAAATAAATAAATAGAGTAATAAATATGCACAAACATATGTACATATAATCGTATTTATTGAGCGCTTACTGTGTGCAGAGCACTGTACTAAGCGCTTGGGAAGTACAAGTTGGCAACATACAGAGTCAGTCCCTACCCAACAGTGGGCTCACAGTCTAAAAGGCGCTCAGTACAGTCCCCTGCCCATAGTAAGCGCTAAGAAGCAGTGTGGCTCAGCGGAAAGAGCCCAGGCTTTGGAGTCAGAGGTCATGGGTTCAAATCCCAGCTCCACCACTTGTCAGCTGTGTGACTTTGGGCAAGTCACTTAAATTCTCTGGGGCTATTTATTTTACTTGTACATATTTATTCTATTTATTTAATTTTGTTAATATGTTTTGTTTTGTTGTCTCCCCCGTCTAGACTGTGAGCCCGCTGTTGGGTAGGGACCGTCTCTATATGTTGCCAACTTGTACTTCCCAAGCGCTTAGTACAGTGCTCTGCACACAGTAAGCGCTCAATAAATACGATTGAATGAATGAATGAAAGAGAGGAAGATGGGGATTAATCCCTGTAACTACCACCACTTCCTACCACTGCTACCAGCTCCTTCTGGGACCAGGCAGGGACTGAGGGTGAGAAAGGGGAAGTCTAGTTGCGTGGCAGTGGAGAAAGTGACACTGAGTGTGGAGAGGGTGGGATATTAAACAGGAAATCAGTAAGTAGCCAAGTGGGTGGAGGGTTAAGGTTGCAAAGTATTCCTAGGATCCTGGCACCATAAATTCAGATTTGATGCCGTAAACCAGAAACGGAGTGTAAATTCAGACATTAGAAGTGCCATTCATAGTAACTAAGTCATAAATCAAGGCTTTCTGTATTGTCTAAATACCTACACAAAAGATATATAGAGACATATAGAGACAGTCCCTACCCAACAGTGGGCTCACAGTCTAAAAGACTTCCCTTCCCCACAGCACCTGTATATATGTATATATGTTTGTACATATTTATTACTCTATTTCATTTGTACATATCTATTCTATTAATTTTATTTTGTTAGTATGTTTGGTTTTGCTCTCTGTCTCCCCCTTTTAGACTGTGAGCCCACTGTTGGGTAGGGACTGTCTCTCTATATGTTGCCAATTTGTACTTCCCAAGCGCTTAGTACAGTGCTCTGCACATAGTAAGCGCTCAATAAATACGATTGATGATGATGATGATGATAACATTTTTGAGTGAGCTTAGTAGGACCTAAAGTGGGCATTTTTTAATGTTATCTGTTTCGCACTTACTGCCAGGAACTGTACTAAGCATTGGGGTAGATATAGGCTAATCAGGTTGGACGCAGTTCATGTCCCGCATGGAACGCAGTCTTGATCCGCATTTTGCGGATGAAATGGCTGAGGAACAGAGAAGTTAACTAACTTGCCCAAGGTCACACAGCAGTCATGCGGTGTAGCTGGAATTAGAACCCAGGTCCTCTGACTCAGCAGCCCTGGTGAATGAATTTACTGTGGGTGTACCGTTAGGGTTGGGGTTACTGTGTGTGTATGTGTGTGTGTGTGATATTTCTCTTCCTCCTAACCCTAACGCTCTTCCCACATCCCCTCCTTACCTTTTTGTCTTTACCTGATGGTTGATGAGTGATTGGCTCCAGCTCTGGCTAGTATAGTTTGAGCAGAATCCTGTATCTGTCTATCTTTCTCTTTGTCTCTCTCCCTCTCTCTTTATCTCACTATTCTCTTGCTTCCTCTCTTGTTGTTTTAATTACCCCTCATTCTCTTGATGTTCTCTTTGCTCTCAAGGTACTTGGGTAAAGCGAATGGGTAAAGTGAAAGGGTAAAGCGAAAGGGATCATTTCTATGGGAGATAATTTATCTGGTCTTTCTAAGGTTGGAATGAGTCACATCAACCTTTGTAAGGACTCACTCAGGCTAAATCCCTATCTTTGCATTTATAGAAAGGCAATCACTTGGTTATGAATGATCAAAATCAATTTTAAAAGTAAGCGCCTGGCACTATCCTAAAATCCTGTGAACTTGATATCAAACCTTAATTACTATGGTGGGAGTAGCTACGTCAATTCATAGATACATGGATAATTCAGTTAATGACCTTGGTATTGCACAGCAGACACCACAGTGTTTTTCATGATGACCATTCATATAAGTGAAATGATAGGGAAATATGCACTTACCTGGCCCGGAAATGAGAGGGAGCTAATTCAATTGTATTTATTGAGCTCTTACTGTGTGCAAAGAGCACTATACTAAGGGCTTGGGAGAGTGCAATATAACAATCAACAGACACATTCCCTGCCCATTTTAGTAGCATCAAGGTCCAGATGCTACTTTTTAGTCATTTGGATTTTCTGTGGAAGAGTTGACAGGTGGAGAACCCACCAGATGTTGCTATAGCCAACCCTACTCAAGATCCAAATTTGCTAGGACTGAGGCCTGGAGGTTTGGCCATTACAGTAGCTGCATCTCCTCCTGCCACTGCTGGGCTGCTTCTTGAAGAGCTTTTTAAGGAGGAGAGAAGCCTGAGAAATTCAGAGAATGAGCTGCAGTGAAAATGGTAGGAGGAGATGTTAACAGAAAATACTCCTGCTGCCGTGAAGGGCTTCTGGAGTTCTCACCTCTGCCGGGATCTTACTGTGTATGAAGCACTTTTCTACGATCAGGGGTAGATGAAAGCTAATCAGGTCGGACCCAATCCCCGTCCCACACAGGGCTCCCAATCTGAGGAGGAGGGAAAACAGGTATTGAATCCCCATTTTGCAATAGATGAAACTGAGGTACAGTGAAGTGACTTGACCAAGACCACACAGCGGACATGTGGCAGAGCAAGGATTTGGACCCAGGCCCTGTGGCTTCAAGGTTCATGCTCTTTCCACAAGGCTATGGACAGCGGACATGTGGCAGAGCAAGGATTTGGACCCAGGCCCTGTGGCTCCAAGGTTCATGCTCTTTCCACAAGGCTATGGAAGCACGAACACTAAGGAACAATGAGATGGCAACAGGACTGGTTTCCTTTGTCATCTACTCTGACTCTTCATACTCTGATTGACTGATTGGGTCCAGCTCTAGCTAGTATTGTTGTGTGTGTGAGCAGAGGTGTGAATGAGGGGAAGAAGGGGGGAAAAACCCCTTTGAATGGTACAATTTTGAAGAAAGTCTGAAAACACAGGCACTAGTTCTTAGATCTTGGGAAATGGTCATAGAGAACCATCCCAGTCTTCACAGGAACCTTAAGATGTCATTGATTAAATTCAACTCCTGCTATACCTAAAGCACACTTAACTGGTGAGCAGGGACATGTGGGATAACTGCCAATCTGGTTCCCCCCTGTCTCTATCTCTTTTCCACTGACTTTCACTACTGTCAAGGTCCATGAAAAGTAACTAAAGGTTGAGGAAAGGGTGGACTTGCAAACCAGTCACTGCATGCAGTCACTTTCCACTTCAGCTGTTCCCGTTTGAGTAGAGACAGGGCTGCAGATGGTGACACTTGAAAGATTTGCACCCTCCACTACAGTATTTGAGCTCATATGATTTCACCTGGACAGCTACTCCAACTGGCTCTCTTTGACAAAGATGACTCATTCAACTCCTGGCTTGTGAGATCATTAGAAGTCTCAGCTTCTGTTTCTTTTAGACTAAACTGTTATCTCTTGATTCTTGGTCCAATGTATTAACTGATAGATCATGTGTCCTCTTTAGTATCCAAGGAATTACTCACAGAAAGCTCCATTTACAGAAAATGGTTCATTTAGCAAAACCAGCTATAAGAATAACATTCAAACTCCTGGCAGGGTCAGAAGTTGAGTCTCTTGAAGGGTTTATCTGGGTTATTTATTAAATGGACTGACGTGATTATGGAAGAGATGCAGTGAGTTGGAAAGCTATTTGTGGAGCAAAGTCAACCTCAGGGCTTTCTGTATTTTAAAACCTTTCTGTCTGAGTTCAAAAGTACAACTTGCAAGGGGGTTGGGAATAAGGATACATGCTGACCTTTCTCTGGTCTCCTTGCATAATTGCAGAACATATATATCGTGTCAGTTTGAAACCAAAAAAATACTGAAGGAGATGGAAGTCATAATTCTCCCCACCCCTCATCCAGTGCTTGTCTTATGCTGTTGAGTCGTTTCTGACCCATAGCGACGCCATGGACACATCTCTCCCAGAACACCCCACCTCCACCTGCAATTGTTCTGGTAGTATATCCATAGAGTTTTCTTGGTAAAAATATGGAAGTGGTTTACTATTGCCTACTTCTGCTCCACCCTCTTATTCTCTCCTATGCTGCTGCTGCCCAGCACAGGTGAGTTTGTAGCAGATTGTCTTCCGCTTTCTAGCCACTCCCCAAGTTAGGGATGGAATGGATATGCCTCTATTTGACTTTCCCTACCATAGTCACGACTGGTAGAGTACTGGAAACTCTCCAAGGATGTGCTGGGGTTGGTACAAAGTAGTGCTTGGGGCAACCATAATGGCAGAGCACTCCACCAAGCAGAGGTGCCATAGGCTTTTACTTGTTTGTTGTGGAAGAAATGCTTTCAGAAAAATTTGAAAGGTTAAGACTTCCTTTTCTTTTGGCCCATCTATCAATCTATGGCACCATCGTTTAGAACTCCAGGGGGAGTGGAGGGCCCTCAGGCCAGAAGTGATATTGATCAAACAATCAATCAGTGGTATCTACTGAGCAGTAACTGTGTAGGGCACTGTACTGTGTTGGAGGGTACAACACAACAGAGTTGGCAGGCATGTTCCCTGCCCACTAGGGAACTGATAAGGTGGAGAGGGTGGTGCCCCCATGGTAATATTTATGGAGCATGTACTGTGTTCAGAGCATTGTACTAAATCCTGGGAGAGTACACTAGAATTAGAAGATAGGATCTACGCTCTCAAGGAACTTACAGCAAGTACATCACCTCAGGGGAGACTGGGAGAGGCTGGAGAGAAGTGGCAGGGGCTGGAAGAGTTGCCCCACAGTGAGAATCAGGCAAAAAGTTAAGTTTAAGAGCAAGAGTATGTGCTATGGTTGTCCTTTCTCTTTTCCCTCTGCACTTAGAACCAATAAACCATCAAGAAAACATAGAAATGTTGGTGTCCCTTGTCCAAATGAGCAGGAAATGAATCAGGAAAAGTCTGTATGACACAACTTGTTAAGCTAAGAGGCACAAGTACCTTGGTAGACACCTCCTTGAGAAACAGCCTCCAGTGAGAGGCTGAGCTATGTAGTATCTGGACGCAACCAAAGTTCTAAATAGTTTTACTATCATGATCGATGTAAGAGTGCTGTTTGTTAAACCAGAATGACTACTGGGTGGCTAAAGAAGGGAAAGATAGTGATAAGGGCTTGTTCCATTTATAAAAATACATTTTTAGGGGTTAATTTTAGGATACGAGGGTCTTTCACATAGAACTTCTGGAAAGAAGTGTGTGTGTGTGTGTGTGTGTGTGTGTGTGTGTTAAAGCGAAGAGAATTTTCAGAGTTCTTGAAGTCAGACACAAAAAAAGAAATTAGATAAGCAATATGAATGAAAAGAAATGAAGAAACAATGCCCTGAAACACACATCAAGTAATAAAGCATCAGGGCCAGCCGGATACTCAACTGAATTTTAAAGAACCATCAGTTATAAATTACTTCCGACCTAAGGAGTTTATAAGTATGCTTCAGAAACCAAAGAAGCACTTGCTTTAATTTAGCAAACAAGGAAAAATTCCAAAGAAATGCACTTCATATAGACTCATTTTATTTCTGTACTCTGATTACTAAACCTTGACTTATAGCAGCTTAATTGAGAAAGTTATTGCATTGGTTATTTACTCTGATCAAACACATTTGGTTCAGAGAAAAGTTTTAAATGTCAGTTCACTACTAGTAAATGTGGCAAAGAAAATGAAGGCTCTTGAAAAAATTTATAGGAGGCACTTTTAAATACCCTTAGCACAAAGAAAGAGGAACAGACCTATATTTTAAATGATTTACAACCTGGCAAAATTCCGTGTAGAAACAAAATGTCCTCTGTGGAGTCAAAACATGATTCTAATTATTTAGTAAACTCTTCCAATTCAACAGGCTAAGAATATCTTTGAAGGTCCTAGAACCTGCACTCTAGATGATAAGAAGACATTCAGAGGATTAGGAGCCACTTCTCAGGATCAGCAGAGCACCATGGCCTGACAATTAGCTTGAAGACAATTGTAGCAGCCTGTACCGGATCAGATCTATTGACACCCCCAAATTTCCATTTATGACACAGTTTGGAACCTTGCCACAGAACTCTACTAAATAATAGTAACAATAATGATAATGTTATTTGTTAAGCACTTACTATGTGACAGGTACTGAAGTAAGTGCTGGAGTAGATACAAGACAAATGGGTCGGAAATATGCTACCTAGGCGGCAAATTGTGCAACGATAAACAGAAACTATCTTTGTGATGCATCGTGGCCTAGTGGAGAGAGCACAGGACTGGGGGCTAGGAGATCTAGGTTTTAATTCTGACTCCACCACTTGCCTTCTGTGTGACCTAGGACAAGTCACTTAACTTTTCTGTGCCTCAGTTTCCTTAACTGTAAAATAGGGATTAAATACCTGTTCTCTCTCCTCCTTAGACTTTGATTAGAACCCTATGTGCAACAGAGACTGTGTCTAACCTGATTATTTTGTATCTACCCCAGTGCTGAGTACAGTGCGTGGCACATAGTAAGTGCTTAACAAGTGCCACAAGTATTTTTTATTATTATTATTATTACTATTGCTGTTCAAGAGATTTGGATACATGAATGGGAGAATAGTTAATAAGGGTTTCCACAAGGGTTTTCTAGGTGGAAAGTTACGTGTGTAAAAGTAAAAATTTGAGGATGTTAAATGGCACACCCCTGTCCTTTAGAAAACAGATAATGTGTGAGATCAAGCTTCATACAGGGGTGAAATCTCACACTCTTTTAAAGTTTTCATTTTCCATGCAGGGGAAAACTTGGTATAGAGCATTGAGGAAGCAAGTCTTCGAGTGGTAGAGGGAAGAAGAGAGGGGAAGAGGGGGAAAGGAGGGGGAAAGAGATAGAGGAAGAAGTAAGAGAGGAAAGAAATGAAGAAAGGCTAAGAGGGAAGGGAAAGCAGTGTGGCCTAGTGTAAAGAACACAAGCCTGGGAGTCAGAAGACCTGGGCCCTAATTGGCTCTGCCACTTGGCTGCTGTGTGACCTTGGGCAAGTAGCTTAACTTCTCTGTGCCTCATCTGTAAAAATCAAGCAATCAATCAATGGTATTGAGTGCTTACTGCATGCAGAGCACTGTACTAGGTGCTTGGGAGAGTGCAATACAACAGAGTTGGTGGACACATTCCCTGCCCACAAAGAATGAGGACAAAATTCCTGTTCTCCTTCCCTCTTAGACTGCAAGCTCCATGTTAGGGATTGTGTCTGAATTGATTATCTTGTACCTGCCCCAGCATGTACTACAGAGCTTGGCACACAGTAAGTATGAGAGCTCTTGCCACTTGGCTACTTAATGTTAATCCAGTACAGGCATGTACAGTAATGTTAATCCAGTATAGCCCCCTTGGCCGCTATACATTTGATGTCTGAACTTCTGCTCAAAGTGAAGGTCTTTAGAGCTGTCGCAGAATCCAAACTTCTATTGTTTTGAAACCTGGACTCCTTCCCTCTTAGATTGTGGGCCATGTTTGGGAGAGGAATTATCTAATTGTATCTACTTCTGTGTGTGGTACCTAGTAAGCACATACAAATATAATAATAATATTTGTTCAGGACAAAGCACTGGGGCAGATATAATCAGGTTGGACACACAACATGGGGTTCACTATCTAAGTAGGAGGTGTGAAGGCCAGTTGCTTTGCCCCCACACTTAGGAACAGGAGGAGAAAGCCAGGAGAGTCACTTTGTGGTGCCTCTTCCTGAGAGAAGAGTAAATACTTAGCCGAGCCAGTCGGAGAGAAGGATTGGAGAGAAGGAGGTAAAGGCTCTTGGGCAACTTGGAGAGGAGAGGTTGCAAGCTGTGCGCCTGGGAGAGCAAGGGAAAGCTCATCTGTATCCCTGAATGGGCACGGGGCATAAGGAGGGATTGGAAATGATCCCAGATTAAGTTTAGGACACCCTGAAGATTCAGGGTCCAGCAGCTATTACTTTGGAGGAACAAGGCTCCAGCCCCCAAAGGAAGAAAAGGATGGTTAGAGATCCTACTTTTGAATGACTCTGAAGGGGTGAGCCTGGAATCTGGATTGCCCTGAGAGAAGAGGGGGGGAAAAATCAGAGGAATGTGAGCCTGGAGATGCCTACAGGGAAGTGCAGAGGCTCCTCAGGGAAAATATATTAGATCTAGGGAATGATTTTCATTATTACTGAAATTAAACTATTTACCATTAATGAGATCTCCAATATAGGTGTCTTCCTGTGGTAAGGACTGGAAGAGAAGCTCCAGGTGCTGAGGAGACACCTGGATGTGGGGAGCTGTGGAAGAGGGGTGATACGCTTTCTCCACGAGCTTCCTGTAGCCAGCCCCGGGAAGGGGTAGTAAGCCAAGCTGGATAGATCATGGGCCTGGGAATCAGAAGGACCTGGGTTCTAATCCCAGCTCTGCCACATGTCTGCTGTGTGACCTTGGGCAAGTCACATAACTTCTTTGGGCCTCAGTTTCCTCATCTGTAAAATGGGGATTAAGAGTTTGAGCCCCATGTGGGACAGGGACTCCGTCCAACCTGATTAACTTGTATCTACCCCAGTGCTTAGAACAGTGCTTGGCACATAATAAGGGCTTAACAAGTATCATAATTATTAATGGCCCCCTTTGCTTTTGGGAGATGCCTGGATTTCAGCCAGAGGGTGGTGGCAGCGATATGGTGCACAGAGCAGAATGGCCCCAGACCTGTCTCATGAACGGAAGGGGAGGAAGTCTTTAGGACCCAGCAGAGGCTAACTGGGGTACTAAAGTGACTCTGGAGACTATTTTGGCCAAGATTTAGGACTGAGAACGCCCAGTAAATGTCACAGGAGGGAGAACAGGTATTTAGTCCCCATTTACAGGTGAGGACACTGAAGCACAGAGAAATTAAGTGACTTGCTCAAGGTCATCCAGCAGGATTAAACCCAGGTCCTTTGACTCCTAAGCCCATCGTAGTTCCACTTGGCCATGCTGCCTCCCATTTATAATAATTATGAAATGTATTATACATTTATGTGCGAAACACTACTAATTTCTGGGGTAGATGCAAGAAAATCAGGTGGGACACAGTCCCTATTCCACATGGGGTTCAAAGTTTAAGGAGTTGGGAGAACAGGTATTTAATCCCTGTTTTACAGTAAAGGAAATCGAGGCACAGAGAAGCTAAGTGATTTGTCCAAGGTCCCAAACCATTCATTCAATTGTATTTATTGAGTGCTCACTGTGTGTGCAGAGCACTGTACTAAGCGCTTGGGAAGTACAAGTTGGCAACATATAAAGACAGTCCCTACCCAACAACGGGCTCACAGTCTAGAAGGGGGAGACAGACAACAAAACAGCAAGTGGTCATTCGATCTTATCGACTGCAAACACACATATACAAACACGCACAATCTCTCTGTCATTAGCACATTTTCAGACCCTGAGGGAAAAAATAATCCAAGTATTATGTTCTTTCTCAAAGATTTTAGTGCTTGTTTATCAGAAAGGCTCAACAGATATACACAGATCTGGGTTTTTCCTCCATGCAAGCCATCATCTTGCTGCCACAGGGTCCGCACTGCTAAGATAAAACATGTGAAAAAATTCCAGGTTTTGTTTTGAATTGCTGGGAAAGTTAATTCTGTTGTGTGGTTTAAAGGCAAGAAAATGTAAAAGGAAGGCACTAAAAGAGGTTAAGGGAGACACGTGGCACACCATGCTTAATAAACTGAATTGTAATATTAATGTTTTCTGAGTTTAGATGCATTTGTTTTGTCTTGCAAATCCTTTGTCTACCTTGTTGGATAATGGTCCCTTTTGACAACGTTTCCGCAAGGTTAAGGGGCATGCCAAATCCCACACTGAACAGCCTGACCTTCCTTCTCTTCATTCCCCCACCTTTCTTTTCTTTCTCGAGGTACTAAAGAAACCTACTGAAGAAAGACTGTTTCTTTTTCTTCAGTAGGTGGCAATGTCCCCAAGCAGAAGGTTTGAAAGTGTGGTGCTTTGTTTTGAAATGTCAGTAGGACAGAGTTCCTACTGGGAGCTACAGAGCTTAATTACTAATTAAAAACACTTGCTTTCTCTGAGTCATCTAAATTTTCCATGTTTTTATCACTGTTTGCCACCCTTGTCTGAGAAAAAAATCTGGCAATTTATGATGTCGGTCTTGAGCGGAATCGACGTCCAATTTTCTGCCTTTTACGGCTAGAAAGTATCAGCAGATTGAAGAGCAGCAATTATTTCTGTGCTTTTGAAATTTTTTTATGATTTGCTACTATTGTGATAGGGTGTAGCTACACCGTTCTAGAGTTATAGTAGGTCAATGAGAACACAGAAGAAAGGAGTACCCAATCTGAGAATCAATGAACCTGCCAAATTATTTGGAGGGTTTCTTTTTCATTTTTGAGGGTAGAATGAGCATGTCAGTGCAGAAATTGTACTTATGGAACTAATGAAAGCAGAAGATAAGTCTCTGATCATCCCTTAAAAAAGGGAGTTAGCCCTAGGGCATTTTTTCTAAGCAGGATTCTTGCATTGAAATTTGCTCTTTTATTGAAAAAGCAGCCCCAGGTTGGAGTCTTGGCTGAAAAGATAGCAGCAGCAGCTTTGATGTCCTAAGGAACATAATGCTCACCTCCATGGCTAGAAAAATGTACCCTGTTAATGGGTCTCTGCAAATGGGTCTCTGTTGTATTGTACTATCCCAAGCACTAAGTACAGTGCTTTGCACAGAACAAGTGCTCAGTAATAATAATAATAATAATGGCATTTGTTAAGCACTTACTCTGTGCAAAGCACTGTTCTAAGTGCTGGGGAGGATACAAGGTAATCAGGTTGTCCCATGTGGGGCTCACAGTCTTAATCCCCATTTTACAGATGAGGGAACTGAGGCACAGAGAAGTGAAGTGCCTTATCCAAAGTCACACAGCTGACACGTGGCGGAGCCGGGATTAGAACCCATGACCTCTGACTCCCAAGCCCGGGTTCTTTTCATTGAGCCATGCTGCTTCTCTAAAATAAAAACCGTTGATGATGAAGAGACTGTCCTGTGACTGTCCCCCAGGGATGAAGCTCCACTGTCACCAGCATCTTCTTGAAAAAGCAGGGCAGAAGTAATTACCTGTCGCAGTAAGAGGTAAGAGAAGACTGAAAACCAAGCAACTGATAGAAGTAACTGCAGGAAAGAGGCCACAAAGGGGTGGCTTTGTAAGGAAGATAGTAGCCAAGGGGCAATCAATGGTATTTATTGAGTGCTTATTGTACTAAGGGCTCCAGAAAGTACAAGAGAGTAGGTAGATATGCTCCCTGCCTATAATGAGCTTACAGTCTAGGGGTGGGACACAGTATTCTATCTCTATGACTAAGAAGGTAAAAGAAAGAAGATTTCCCCTTTTTTAGACTGAGTTCCCTATGGGCCAAAAACCATGTCTGAATTTTTACTCTTGAACCTTTCCCTAGCTTTCACTACAATGCCTTGCAGAAAGTAAGTCTGCAGCAAATAATGGTATATCTGGGGATTAGAGTCCCAGTCCCACATGGGCTCCCTTTTTACAGATGAGCTAACTGAGGCACACAGAAGTGAAGTGACTTGCCAAGATCACCCAGCAGACAAGCGGTGGAGCCAGGATTAGAGCCCAGGTCCTTCTGACTCTCAGGTCTGTGCTCTATCCACTAGGCAATGCTGCTTCTCAGCTTCTCATGGTGTTGCTCTGCATGACACCATGACAGCACAGAGCATGAACAATCTAGTGCAATGTGCTGATGTCATATGCAGTGTTTTGCAGAAGGGGTTTCCTTCCTGAATCGTGTTGTGTCTACCCTTGCCAAACAAGCACCCTGGAAAGCTAGGTTTTGAAATCCCAATTTACACTCCATGAACAGATCATTTCCACCTGCCAACATGTTTGTGAAGGGCAGCAACATAGATGTCTTTGAAAGAAACCACATGGAAGTCATCTTTTGACCATCCTTCCTTTCTCACAGGCTCATAACCCTGGCATTTTCCTTGAATCATCTCTCTCCTTCAACCGGCATATTTAGTCAATCACTAAATCTCATGGATTCTAGCTCCATGACATCTCCAAAATTGGCTCCTTCCTCTCCATCCAAACGGTTCCCACGCTGGTTCAACACTTGTCACACCTTTTCTTGACAACTGCATGAGCCTCCTTCTTTACCTCCCTGCCTCTAGCCTCTCCAGTCCAAACCACTCTGCTGCCCAGATCATTTTTCTTAAACATCATTCCGTGCACATCTCCCTACTCCTCAAATACCTCCAATGGCTGTTCATCCATCCTCTATACTGTAAGCTTGTGGTGGGCAGGGAATGTGTCTAGCAACTCTGTTATATTGCTATATTGTTATATTGCCTTCTAGACAGTGAACCCACTGTTGGGTAGGGACTGTCTCTATATGTTGCCAACTTGTACTTCCCAAGCACTTAGTACAGTGCTCTGCACAAAGTAAGCGCTCAATAAATACAATTGATTGATTGATTATATTGCTTTTTCCCCAAACACTCAGTACAGTGCTCTGCACACAGTAAGTGCTCAATGAATATGATCAATTGAACTCATCAAGCAGAAACTCTTCACCACTGGACTCGAGGCACTCAATCAGCTCTCCCCCCATTTACTTATCCTCAGTTCTCTCCCAATACAACCCAGCCCACAAACGTCACTCCTCTAATACCAACCTACTCAATGTACCCCGCTTTCACCTTGCCTGCCATTGACCCCTTCCTCATGCCTTCCCTCCTGCTTGGAACTCTGGCATCTACATATAATAATAATCATCATCATCAATCGTATTTATTGAGCGCTTACTGTGTGCAGAGCACTGTACTAAGCGCTTGGGAAGTACAAGTTGGCAACACATACAGTCCCTACCCAACAGTGGGCTCACAGTCTAAAAGGGGGAGACAGA
The DNA here is from genome assembly GCF_015852505.1 of Tachyglossus aculeatus. Classification (NCBI taxonomy): domain Eukaryota; kingdom Metazoa; phylum Chordata; class Mammalia; order Monotremata; family Tachyglossidae; genus Tachyglossus; species Tachyglossus aculeatus. The sequence continues at coordinate 25,788,268 of NC_052098.1, read as the reverse complement.
GAACAAAACCAAACATATTAACAAATAATAATGATGATGGTATTTATTAAGCACTTCATGCCAAGCACTGTTCTAAGCGCTGGGGTGGATACAAGGTCATAAGGCTAGCCTACGTGGGGCTCACAGTCTTCATCTCCATTTTACAGATGAGGTGACTGAGGCACAGAGAAGTAAAGTGACTTGCCCAAGGTCACCCAGCTGCCAAGTGGTAGAGGCAGGATTAGAACCCACATCCTCTGACTCCCAAGCCCGTGCTCTTGTCACTAGACAACGCTGTCTGATAGAGCAGCACTCTCCCTACATTCAATGCCCTACTGAAATCTTATCTCCTTCAGAAAGCCTTCTGGGACTAAGCTTTCATCCCCCCAACCCTATTTTCCCTCCCTACTGCCTCATTCCCTCATTCCCAATCCCACAACACTTATGTCCATGCCTTATATTCGGTTGCTTCTCCTTACCTGTAATTGATTTTAATTTCTGTCTCCCCTGTTAGACTGTAAGCCCCTTGAGGGCTGTGATCGTGCATTGTATTGTACTCTCTCAAGTGCTTACTAAAGTGTTCTGGATATAGTAAAGGCTCAGTAAATGTCATTTCAGAAGGGCTGGGACATAGCCATCTTTGGGAGAACTGATACAGCTGGCCATACCACCTGGTGCCCTGAAATGGTTTATGTCACCTACCCTCTGAAGTTGGCTCTGAGCGAGGCACAGTTAGGAGGTGAACTTGGAATGGAGGAAGAAAATTAATTTGAAAATATTTTTCTCAGTGAAGGTGAAGGTAGGACTATTTAGGCAGGACTGGGGAGTGATAGGCCAGGGCTAGTTTTGACTGGTTCTAGAAGGGTGAAGAGGAAACTTTGCTTAGTTTCTCTGATCCCAGGACAAAATATCCTAAACAGGAACCATGAGGATGGCACAGGGTGCAAACTAAAAGATAGAGTAGCAGGGTAGTAGTATTAGTATTTATTGAGCTCTCAGGGCAATGCACTCTTCTGAAGCTTGCCAATCACATACAGCCACTGAAAGCTACTCATCAGCCTCAGTATCGACCCAAACTCAGGATGGTGCATTCATCTGAAGCCAGCATCATCAGGAAAATGGCCCAGACATAAGTGATTGTGCAGATGCTAAGAAAACTAACCTATTCTGGGCTATGGCTCCACTAAACAGAAGTGTTGAAGGAAGTAGCATCTGGGAAGGGAGATGAGTATTCCCCCCTCTTCCCCTCTCTGTCCCCTTTCTGCACCTTCTTTTTCTAACGTGGTAGTCTATTTCTTTCTTTCCTTAAGCAAACTGGAAGATATTTTGGAGCAGGAGTCTGTATCAGTTTTGCTTGGTTTGCCATGATAGAGCTCCCTCTCCCACTTATATATTTATCTATACTTCTCCTCAGTACTTCTTCATAGATGTATAATCAATTGTATGGTCAATTATTCATTCCCATTAACCTATTTGTAAAGTTTTTCATATCTGCTCTTCCATTAGAGACATGGGAAATATCTCCGCTTTTGTTGTATTTCCCAAGTTTCAGTAAGCAATCATATTTATTGAGTGTTTACTATGTGCAGAGCGCTGAAATAAACAGTTGGGAGAGTACAGTTACAGAAGTACAGAATTAGCAAACATTTTCCACTGTATTACACCCAGTGGGTGTTCAATAACCACTCTTTCTACTAGTACTAGCATTTAACCCTGTGAAATCCATAGACAAAATTATTACTTTAAAATCCATATACTACATTCATAAGGAAAAGACCTTCCAACAGACTATCTTCAAGACATGGGTGATGCCATTATACTCAAATTAGGAATAGAATGCCAATACACCATTTGATAATTTGCAGGATATGTTTTCGCATGCTTCTTGAAAATTTGGCTTCAAAATTCTAACCAATAAGTTCTTTGTCAAATTGTGAGATTTGGTTGGAAAAAGATTTACTCTACTGCTGTAAAATATTGAGGCAAGCATGGGAACAGTTTATGGTAATAGAGTTGCTTTGAAGTAGACACCATTTCAGATTTCCAGTGTGTTATGAAAATCAGTGTCATTCAGTACTTGAAGCGGAACTAACTAGGCCAGACTAACTGAAACTAGGAAAGGCACACTATGCTGCGAAATCTGTGGTGAGTGTACACTCCCGAGCTGGAAAGCATCACCGAGATTGATAAGGTATCCCAGTGTGGTTTACAGAATGCCTTCCCGCAGAAAACCTTGAATTCACTGGCATGTCCTTATCTTCAATAGTCCACATTTTTCCTTTTTCTGGCACCACTCTGGGTATGTGGAATACCCCTCCACATGTCTCTGTAGTGTTTTCACTTGCCTATTAAGGGTTGAGCTTGTAGTCTTAGATATTCTGATTTATCCCCATGGATGGAGGAAAATAAACGTATATTCTCTCATCCATGGAATGCCCATTTGTATCTGATATGGGCATGTTTATTTTTCAGTGAAACTTGTAGAAGCCTTATTACGTGCATTTCTTGTGTCTCACTGGATTGAATGTTAGTTGGGCTAAGTTTCTGGATGGTGAATTCCACTCTACTAAAGCTGCCTCTGGCAAGGAATGATTAATGCCAAGAGACCCCTTAGACAAATTAATGACACTGGTTAACAAATTCCTCAAGTAGCATTTTGCTGACCAGAGGAAGCAGAATTTTAGGGAGTTGGAGAAGCATGCCCTGCTTGAATAGTCATTATTTCGGCTAGTCTCTGTCCAGCAAATCCAGTGGTGCCTAACTAGACAATGATGCCTCTTGGGACATGACTCATCAATCAATCAATGGTATTTTTTGAGCTCTTACTGGGTGCAGGACACTGTTCTAAGTGCTTGGGAGACTACAATACAATACAGTAGGTAGAAAGTATCCCTGAGTCTTCTAGGAGTCTCCCATTCAGGAATTAGAAGAGGGGGAAATGGCCATGAGAAATGCCTCCCACAGCTTCTGAGAAAAAAGGCGGGCCCTCAGGAATGAGAGGATGAAAGTTGTGTGTGGTCTTTTCTAGTCCAGGTTGGTGGACAGGCATCGGGTGTGAGTTGTAGCTGAGAGTATAGTAGGGGTCTTGGAGATAATATTTGACCTCAGAGATCTACATCCCCTGATTGCCTTTGTTTAACCATTGGTCTTGAGTTCCTCCTCTTCATCTTTCATTTAACTTCTGGTTATTTCCATTGGAAAGGGCCTTGGAACGAAAGACCCACAAAATTTGGGGAAGGGGGATGTAACTCTGCCCCAGGAAAGCCAGAAAGTAAAAGACACTTTTTCTACCCGTTAACAACTCGGTTACAAGTTTGGGGAGGGGAGGTTGAAATTAAGGGTTAAAATAAGGATTTGAGAGAATCTGTGGATTTCGTTTCTATATGCTATCCTCCTCCACCATTATAACAGGTACTTTGAAATCTGTTTAGTATTTTTGTGCTAATCTAAGTATTTTACCATAAACTGCCCCAGGAGCAAACCTACTTTCCTCTTGCATTTGGTGAAACTTGTGCCCCTCTGCAACTCTAGAAAAATGCAAATGATTTTATTGCCAGTGAAAATCTTCTAGGTTTAGTTCAAGCAGCTGTAATTTCTAGTGCTGCTTGGCTCATTAGTTCTTCCAGATGGTGCATGTAAACATGGCAGGAGCTGCAAATTGGGTAAAGACCCAAATGTAAATCAAGTAGTAAGGATTCATTATCATTTGTATGACAAATGGATTCTCTGTAATGGTAAGCAGCACGTTGTCCTACCGATTTTACTCCAACGCTACTAGAATTCCCTGGGGACTGTTTTCAGAAATCAGCTTCCACATTTTTGTCAAGGTTGGGGATAGTTCCAATTTTTAAAGGATTTCTCTGCTTCATTGAGATATGTTTGTATCACAACAGCTGCAGAATTTCTGCTGCTGATGGTTTATAGGCTTATCTTAGTCCTTCAAGAAGTGGGAAGGAGAGAGCTAAATAAATAATATCACTTAAAAATGACAAGAATTGATTTGACAAGGGACATGAGGCTAGGTGACAGGATGATGGTGTTTGTTCCAGAGATTAAATACTGTCTTAAGATTTGTTTTCCCCTAACATTCAAATCATCCAATTTGCATATCCTTAACCCTTCCCTTGTGCTTTTATTATTTCTCCACTGCCAAAAATATACTGAATTTTCTGAACTTGGAATGACAATTCAATGAATTACCACCTGATATTTTACAGGTAGTAGGCTCAATTTTAAACATACCCACTTTTAATGGATTCAGCATCCAAGTGACAGGCACTGTATAAGTCAGTGAGTCCTCATACGATCTCCATGAAATAGGCAGGCCTGGATTCAAAGGCCAGGACCTTTGAATGCAGAGCAAATATTAAATCTAAAAATATATTTGGCTCATTTCATAAATCGTGAGTAGATTAAATGAGTAAAATTCTCCCTGGAAATTTAGGATTCACTGGACTCCACAAATATCACTTCAAATAATTCTTCTAGGATATTTTGACCTTAGAAAGTAAGGTTACTTATCTGAAGTTCCAAATTGGCTTCTTTCTCTGATCTCCATGTCAGTTGACGTTTTAGTGACTAGTTAAATTAGGGTCTGGGTCAAGGTAAATTAATGAAAGCTGAGTCAGGGATCTGTGAGATGCCGTTCAGCAAAAGGAAACATCTGTAGGTTATTTTCAGGTTATGTGAATCCTATTTTATTGAATATGTTTTGACTTTTTTGCATATGCAATTTGGAGATATAGCAGCCCTTAGATTCTTAAAATCAACTGCTTTGTGTGTGCACATGCGCACACACACATAAATATTTAAGGAGGCTCATACCCTCGGTACTATAATAAAACTGCATTTTTTTCCAAATGTTTCTCCAATTTAGTTTTTTCACTAAATCAAATAGAGCTCCCCTTTCCTCCTTTAGTTCAAATTACTGAGGCTATTCTATCTTTACTTCTGTTTACATTTTCTTTCTATGTATTTACCATACCTCGCTTAACTCCAATGGTGTCACCTTAAAGCATTTTTGAAAAATGATATATTTAAAAGTAGGACAACTGGTTGGAAAATATAAAAAGTCTGAAGCCTTTGAATAATTATTAATGTTACATATCTTCATTTATTATCAAGCCAGTCACTGCACGTTTTATTAAACAATAAATGATTTGTTTATTTCTATGATTTAACTATGGACACATGAGCAACCTATATGTTTAGTTCTTTCACTGCTTTCAGCTGGCTGTGCCAATGTTTCCTAATACTCTGGGATTTCCCTCTGAAAACTATACTATTTTTAGATCAAATAGACCAATTGCCATTTTTATTGTAAAAGGCCTGGCAAATCTATCAAGGTGACCAGATTGCCTGGTGCACAAGGAAGAACAGGCCAAATAAAAGGACAGGGAGCACAGAAAGGGAAGGAAGATGTATTTGAACTGGACCGGAGAGAGGGATTGAGGGAGAGACAGCAGGCAGTAAACATCTTAGATTAGTGGAAAGAGCACAGGACAGGGAGTCAAGGGACTTGGATTCTAGTCTTACCCTACTGCCACCCTGCTTTATGACCTTGGGCAAATCACTTAATCTCTATGTACCTCAGTTTTCCTAATCTGTACAATGGGGATAAGACACATGCTCTTATTCCTTCTGAGATTGGGAGCTCCCTATGTGATCCTTGAGATCATCATGTATCTAGTTGTAGCTCCCCACTTTCAAAGCCTTATTAAAATCACATCTCTTTCAAGAGGCCTTCCCTAAGCTCTCATTTACCCACTCCATCTCCCTCTGTGTCACCTACACACTTGGATTTTGTACCCTTTACTCACCCCACCCTCAGCCCCCAGCACTTACGTACATATCCATATTTTAATGTCTGTCTTCCCTCTATTGAGTGTATGCGCCTTGTGAGCAGGGATCATGTCTATCATCTCTGTTATAGTGTACTTTCCCAAGTGCTTAGTACAGTGCTCTGCTCTGATTGATTAATTTCTTAAGCACTTAGCACAGAAGTGTTTGATAATTACCATTAAAGTCAATGCGGGAGAAAATGGGGAAAGAGAAAAAAGGAGGTACAAAGAAAGAGAAAATGGAGATGGAGGTGAATTAGGGTAAGAAGGATGAGTGGAAGGGAAACTCGCTAAGTTCCTTTCTATTACCTTTTTTTCTTTCCTTCTTCTATCCTCTACTCATGCAGTCAGTTTCCATTACTGTCGCCCAGCTTCAGCAGAACCGTCCCTTCCTGAATTGAAAGAATAATGTCCTAGAAGGGCAAATTTGGCTGGGTTCAAGGAGCAGTTGCGGACAGCCAACAGCACAGTTATGGGCATTCTCTCCTGCCTCCTTGGTCAAAAGTAGAGCCCACCTTAGGCTTTTAGAGTGACAGGACAGATCTCCTGAAAAAGTGACCATCCCACCTGATTGACATGACTGTTACAAAGGTGCCTTCCTAGTTCATTTGAACTGTCCCTCAAATGTTAGACACTGTGCTATACAATATTGCAAGTCTCCCCCCAAGGCATAGTTGTGCTCGGAAAACCTGTGTTAAGGCTTAGATGTAGGACCCCTCCCTTCATGGTATCACCTCAAGTGTTTCTGGACCTCCATGTCCCACAACTGCTTAAGGCATAGATGGCCTCCTCATCAACTCCCTTATTTTTACCTCTTGCACAGGAAGCCATAATCTTCTGAAATGGCTCTTCTTGGAAATTATCTCTCTAAAATTCTCTCGTCCTCTTTTCCATTTCCCCATTCCTTTTCCACATTTATTAGCCTCAAATGATGCATCTAGTTACAATGAAGAATCAGGTGGTTGAAGGAAAGGTACTATACTCAGCTATATTTTCAACTATTATTAAAATGGTTGCTTACCCAAAGGCTGTTATTTCAGTGCTGGCCTATTTCTTTTTGATCCTTAGCTCTGTTCCTGGGCTAATTTGCATAGTTGAAGTTGAATAGCGAAACAATACCTCCATATAACACACTTAGAAAATTCTAAAAATACACTTAGTACAAGGAATGTGTGCTATTGCCAGAGATAATCTCATGGCCAGGAATTACAGAAATGCCTTTGTTTCCTGTCTTTCCACTCCCTGTATAAAAGTTCTTACTATGTGTGCTTTCACTTAATATCATTATTGCGAATGTGTGTATTTTAAGTAAACAATGTGGATAACTTAGATATTTCATTACTTTCATGTCCACCATCACCAAAATGGTCAAGACACTATATAGCTTTATTTTGGAATCTAGAATTCTAGGCTGCCAGTACTCTGGCTCTTAATTCTAATTTGGAAGATGAAATGTATGTCTTTCAACCTCCAGCATTTCCTAATCTTCTTATCTCCTAACAGCTTCCTTTGGAGTTGGTTGCTAACAGTTCTGTTGGAAGAGTCATCTGGTCCTTATCTAGTTGCTGTGACCCTTGTTTTTGCTACAACAGTTGAAAGTGTGTGTGAGAATATTTCAGTGACTGAGTTGCTAAAGTGCTCCATTCAAGAGGGTGTCGACTCATATTTTTGCTATGTCTAGATTATTCTAACCCAATTTGCAGAGGTCAGAGACTATTTCTGACTAACTTGCTTTGAATGATCGACATAGCAGCAAATGGAGGAGAGTGCTTAAAACATACTTTCAGTTAATGATGATATTTCTAAACATCAGGATAAACATGATATTCAAAATGATTCATGTCTAGAACTTCCGTGTTTCAATTTGTTGTGGTGCGGACACTCAGTTTGTTGTACTTATAATTGACTTGTATTAGCCTATTCCAGCTGGAAATCCTTCACTTTTAATGTAAATGGTCTTCAAAGGAATTGCTCCCTCTTATCTGCAAGACAATCAGATGAGGGGTTGGTGGATGGAAGAAAGGAGTTTGCTGGAATCTTAAGAAAAATCTGTGTTTAGGGATGACAGAAAGATAGGCTTAATCCACTTTTAACTCGGGGAAATTTTAGTGTTTTCTGAAGGCGGAACCTAGGCTCATTCATCTTTAAAGTAGTGCAAAGAGATATTGCAGCTGTATTGTTAGGGGGAGTTACCTGTAATTAATATGGAGACAGAAAATTAAACAAAGTTGAAGGTTTCTTTGGTTTGAATTTTATTAAACTAATATCAGTAGGCAGTTGGGAAGAAAATGGGTGGAATTTTTTTTTTAAAAAACAGCTTTGTACTCTGGAAATAAGTTAAATTTGTATTAAAGTACGAGGTATAGTTTCAAGCAAATCCAAGAAAGCTATGAAACAAATTCCTGAAACACTGGTGACTACTTTTTCCTGAAACAATGGTATTCAATAAAAGGTGGCAGAACAAGTACCATAAAACAAACTCTTGTCTAGTAAAATGGAGTTGGGTTCCCCTAATCATTCAATCAGTGGCATTTAGTGAGCAAATACTGTGTGCACGGTGCTTAGTACTTGGGAGAGTACACTGCAGTAGATTTGGTAATCATGATCCTTGCCCTTGGGAAGCTTACCCCCAAGAAAAGTGGCCTCAAATTCTGAACTTTCTCTCTTTCCTTTGTACATTCTACTGCTGCTTTAAAGTAGGTCTCTTTTCTAAACATTGCATTGCAAGTTTCCTCTCAAGGACAACTGAAAAGTCATGGGACAAATCCACATCAAATGATCACCTCAGCAGAAAAAAGGCCTCAGCAGGAATGTTACCAAGCCCTCTCCTTTCAATAGAAAGGCTCCTGGATCTGGGAAATTCTTCCATCTTCCTCTGCTCCCTTAGGAAGAACCAACTGAGTTCCTTTTCAATGTCACCAAAGTGACCCTGTTCCAAAGCCATAGCCAAGACCATTTGTTGATCACATCCCAGGGATCTTGGATGTTATTTTGTAGAGAAATCCTTTGTAACTAAATCCAAATGCAATTTTTGGTCGCGGAAATTAAAATCTCAGAGACGTTAGTGATTATTTTGTTTTGCGTTTTGAAAAAAATGATAATCACATAGAGATTAGCCTCCTCAAGTTTTTGTTGTCATAGAATGAAAGCACAGTCTGCCCTAGTTCATATTTAACTTCCTAGAGGGGTCTGATCCCCCGACTTCCACATGCATGATATTCCCAATGACTTCGACCAAGACGGGATGGATGAAACCCTAAATGATCTTAATGGAAATCCGAGGCTTCCCTGTTAATATTTTCCATTTCCTTATTGGCTTTTAGAGGGATTCCTGAGAAGCATCAACCCATACTCTATTACTACATATTTACTAGATTAGTATTACAGCTAAAATTTTGCTTCCAGTTTTCCTTAGTTTTGGCCAAACTGAGGATTGTGAATAACATCTTTAGAAATCTACCGAAGTTGTGGGTGCCCCTTTCAGTTCCCCATATGGCAGCTGCTTGGGTATAATGCTGTTTGTTGTCCAATCTCTTCATATGTACTTTCCAGTGGATAAGTGTCTCTCTGAGCATTGTTTCAGTGCTGCTTTCACAACCTCGTAGTTGGTACTCTTGTCCTGCCTTTTGATACCGAGGATGGTTCGAAGGCATTGCTGGTGAAAAACCATTCTGATAGCTGGATGTGTCTACCATGTAGTCATGAAGAAAATATCTTTTATGTAGTATTTGGTTAGCTAAAAGAAATGAGTATAAGGGGCTATGTAAGAGGACAGTGTTCTTATATATGAGAAAATACAATTTTGCACTAAATCTAAAGAGTCTCAATAGTTAGTATACTTTGAATTTTGGGAGTCTGGGAACTTAGATTAAAATTGTTTAATCTGCTTCATGGATGAACTGTGTAAAACAATTCTTGACATAATGGTTTCACTTTGACATTTACACTAGATGGGAGTAATAGTATTTGCTAAGCGTGTACTGTGTATAAAGCCTTGTACTAAGTAGTAAGAAAAAACTTACTTCAAAGGTGACATAAATATATGGTGAACTAACTTTTAAGACACTTGAATTTTATAACATTTTGAGCCAGAGCGAAAAGTGCCTGAAAGTGCTAAAATGAATCCTTTGTTATTTGTGACATTAGAAGGAAGCAGACAAATATATCTTTATTGTTTTGAGAGTTCTTAAAGGTGTCAAATTTTGCTTTTCCTAAGACAAATATTCAATTAAAGGCCACATAGTAAGCTTCACTTGTGAGAGACTCATAGTGTCAAATTGATGAAATACTTCATCTGGGGTTTTTCAAAGTTTAAAACCCAAATGGCTATTCATATTTCTTGCAAGTCAAAAACATCTTAAAGATGGCAACAGTTTCCTTATGCAAAGCATTGTAGCAGAGGTACAGTAGTAAGTAATGTTAGAGAAATAAAGACACTGCATTTTTTTACAATTTAAGACAAGGTTGCTTTGAGAGGTTTCCAGTTCCCTTTCCCTCAAAAATTTAAACATTTAAATAACCTTCAACTCATCTCTCCAGTACAAACAAGAATTATAGAATCCCTGGGAACTTCCCATGGCATTGGACATCTTGCAGCTGTCGATAATCACGTAGAGCAAGAGAAGAGCTGACACGAAAGCACAGGCGACTCACTGCATCAAAGCAAGGGCTTTGTTCCCAAATTTGTTTCCCATGAAGGCATTTTATGAAATTTGATAGGGTGTAAATGTAAATGAAAATAGTTTCTATTAGTAGAAGATGGCCAGAAGTCTATTAATCTGTGGTGGAACGTCCAGGGACTACAGTGGGTGGTGCCACAGGTGGCAGAAGGAAGAGAGGAGGGGACGAAGAATCAAATGACCAGTTAGATATGGTGTTCTACCTCCTTTCTGAAATAGCAACATTTGGTGATTTTGTGGCAATTCAAGAGTAACCAACTATGGATCTGTTTCATTTGGCATAATGAAAGAAGTACTTGTTTCGTTCTTGTCTTTACTAGTTGCGATTCCCTTCTCAACTCCCTTCTCCCATGCCAATCCAAAGAAATGGTTCTGAATCTGAGCTCCTGTGAGATTCTCTTCTTCTTGCTCCAATCTAAGCCTATTTATAAAATTTTGATACCCCTATACCCAGACCCAGAGCACTAACTACATATCCTTACACTCTGCTGCTTCAACTGCTTGTAATTTATTTTAATGTCTGTGTCCCCCTGTAGATTGTAAACTCCTTGAGGGAGTTTACCAACTCTATTGTATTGTACTCTCCTAAGCACTTAAGCTCAGCACACAGTAAGTGCTCAATAAATAGTGCTCAATAAATACCATTGATGGATTGATTGATAAATAAATCTGTGGTCAGTAAATACATTTGCTTTGAATGTCTCTCTTACTCAATCTACCACTTTTTCTCTGACCCAAAACTGTCCGATCTGATTATCTTGAATCTACTCCAGTGCTTAGTACAGTGCTTGGCACATAGTAAGCACTTAACAAATACCACAATTATTATTATTTCTGAACTTTATTTTTCTGCATTTCTGTACATACCTACCCAAAAACTGATTTCTAATTTGAGCCCTTCTACATTCCTGAGGCAAAGAGATGAACATGCAGCAGAGGAAGGAGAAGAAGGAGAGTTATGTAGGCTGAATGGAAGAGGGAAGATAATAAGCCGATGTTTTTCTTTCAAAATAGCTGCACTTTTGACTAATGCAATTTTTTTCTTCCTCTTTCCTGGCCTAGTTCAACCACCCTTAACATTTATTAATAAACTTGGAAGGTTCTTGGCTAGGTTGCAAAATTCTTGGACTACTTAGCTTTGATCTGGGGAGTCAGTGAACTTCCTAAATGTTTCCAGGGCACACATGAAAGATACTGTGGAAACAATTGCCACAGATTTAACCATCAAACCCTCAGTCAGGGTGTGATGTTGGGAGGTCATCTAGATAATTCCCCTGACTGAGGGTAGGAGCCAATTTAAACTATGGCAATCCTCCTTTCCAAATCCAGCCTCCCTAGAAGAGCCCCTTTTCCTTTTTGGCAGTATCATGCCAGCCCTGCCCCACCTCGAGTGATGCTCTGTATTTGCTGAAGTTTGATAAGTGAATTTCCCTCTACTTCCAAATTCAACAATGATCATCATTATTCTTTCAGATTTTCCAGGTATTGTCATCATCAGTGGTATTTATTGAGTGCTTGCTTACTGTGTGCAGAGCACTGTACTGAGCACTTGGGAAAGTACAATACAACAGAGTTGTAAGGTAAATTCCCTGCCCACAATGAGCTTACAGTCTAGAGAGGGAGAGAGACAGTCATATAAATAAATTTACAATATACAATTTATAGATATGCACATTAGTGCTGTGGGGTTGAGGGTGGGGCAAATATCAAATGCCCAAAGATCACAGGTACTGTTGGATGTAAAAGTCTGTTTTATTTTGTTTTTTCTAAGGGACCATAAGCTGATTGTGTGCAGGGACTGTGTCTACCAACTCTGTTGTACTGTTTTCTCCCAAGTGCTTAGTACAGTGCTCTGCACATAGTAAGTACTCAATAAATACCATTGATTGATTGATTGATATCACATTACCCTATCACATTTGTCTTCCATTGGTGGCTGGGCCATCAAGCTGTTCCCATAGCTAGTCATTGGTTGCCACCATCAGAGCCCGGGCACACAGTGACTCACCATCCTGGGTTGGCTGCAGTCATGTGGCTGGGGTACAGGACTTGAGTGCTGGGAGGAAGCGAGGAACACAGCTTGGGTCCCCACCACTGCAGGGCTGAGTGAATTGGGAAGAGAAGGAGGAAACTGGAGAGAGTCAGGCCGAGCTTCATTCATCACTTAACTCCAGAACACAAGGGGTGGGGGAAAAGTGGGTGAAGAGGAGCTGGAACTAGTAGTCTGATCATGTCCACATCCCAGGACCTTACAGAAAGCAAGCCCTCTCTCTCTCTTCCCTCTCCTGCCACCCATATCACAGGAAAGCTGGAACTTCCTGCTCCTCCCCCTTTGCCTCCGCCATTGTGGACATGCTTCCGGCTGGGATACTGGGCTCCGCCTGGCAATGCAACAACACACAGAGCTCAGGCGGGTGGCCACCACTACCCTCAACACTAGGCAGGGTGTAACACAGCCAGAAATCAGATACTTGAGTAATGAATAAAATTTATCAAATGCCTGTTTTCTGCAGAGCACCATATTATCATCATCATCAATCGCATTTATTGAGTGCTTACTGTGTGCAGAGCACTGTACTAAGCGCTTGGGAAGTACAAGTTGGCAACATATAGAGACAGTCCCTACCCAACAGTGGCTCACAGTCTAAAAGACTGTTAATAAAGACATATTAATTCCTTGCGAGAGTACAACAATATATGATCCCTGCCCTCAAGCAATTTACAATCTATTGTACATAATTGTACATATTGTACAAGCTACAGGTACTTGTAAATACTTAAATGCTTAGGTTGCAGGGCTAAAGTAACAGTTGGGGGATATAATGTGGGGAGATTAGATTAAATAGGGAAAACCTCCTGAAATTGTAAAGCAATTTACAATCTATTGTACATAATTGTACATATTGTACAAGCTACAGGTACTTGTAAATACTTAAATGCTTAGGTTGCAGGGCTAAAGTAACAGTTGGGGGATATAATGTGGGGAGATTAGATTAAATAGGGAAAACCTCCTGAAAGAAATTTGATGGGCTCCCTGAGGGTAGGGATGGTGTCTACTAACTCTGTGGTACTCTTCCAACAGCTTAGTGCAGTGCTCTGCAGACAGTAAACACTCAATAAATACCATTTCAGAAGACCTTTGAAGATGGGAAAAGCAGTAGTTGGTCAAATGTGAAGAGGAAGGGAGTTGCAGAGAGACAGGAAGGTGTGAATGAGAGGTTGGTGGTGAGAGAGATAAGAACTTAGACTGTGAGCCCACTGTTGGGTAGGGACTGTCTCTATACGTTGCCAACTTGTACTTCCAAGCGCTTAGTACAGTGCTCTGCACACAGTAAGCGCTCAATATGATTGATGATGATGATGATGAACTAGGAACTGGTTAGGTTGCAAGGACTGAAGAGCTGGGGTGTTGTGAGAAAAGAGCAAGGCTAAGAAAGGAGGAGAGAACTGATTGACTGCTTTGAAATCAATAGTGAGAAGTTTCTGTGTGATGTAGAGAGGAATGGACAAACATTGGAGCTTTTGAAGAGTGGGGAGATGTGAAGAATGACATTTTAGAAAAATTATGTGGGCAGAAGAGGGAAGCAGAGTGGTCTAGTGGAATGAGCATGAGCCTGGGTGTCAGAGGACCTGGGTTCCAATCCCAGCTCTGTCACTTGCCTGCCATGTGACCCTGGGAAAGTCACTTCACTTCTCTGTGCCTCCATTTCCTCATCTATAAAATGGGGATTCAATAGCTGCTCTCTCTCCTTCTTTGGCTTTGAGCCCCACATGGGCTAGGGACTGTATCCAACCTGATTATCTTGTATCTACCCCAGTGCTTAGTATTGTACTTGTACTTCCCAAGCACTTAGTACAGTGCTCTGCACACAGTAAGCGCTCAATAAATATGATTGACAGATTGATTATTGTGTTGGGCATATAGTAAGTGAGTAACAAATATTATTGCCATCATCATGAGCTCCACAAGGGAGTGAGTTTAAATTAAGCATAAAAGGGGCCCAGAGAAGCCGCATGGCCTAGTGGAAAGAGCACAGCCCTGGGAGTCAGAAGACCTGTGTTCTAGTCCTGACTCTGACAAATGCTTGCTGTATGACCTTGGACAAGTTAACTTCTCTGTGCCTCAGTTCTCCTGTTCTTTCTCCTACTTAGACTGCAAGCCCCATAGGGGACAGGGACTATGTCCAACCTAATTCACTTGTATCTACCCCAGTGCTTAGAACAGTGTTTGACACACCGTACACTCTTATCAAATACCACGAAAAGTAATTGAGTTTCAAGGGTCACCCACAGTTGGGGAGTGAGAGGCAGAGGAATTGCTGGCCCAAAAAGATTGAACCAAATCAGCCAGAGATGTTAGAGAGAACACGAAAGGAACTGAATCAGAAAAACCAAGGTGAGATAGTGTTTCCAGGAAAAGGGAGAAGTCCACCGAATGGATTTCCAGTGACAGAGCCTGATCCTCATGCCTCAGTGGCTGGGATTCCAGAGGGTAGCTTGAGAAGAATCAAGGTCAAAGAAGTTGTTGAACTTTTCAAACCTTAATTTGTACTGTACACAGAGAATGAAAGTGCTTTCATCCCACTCCAAAGGCAGCTATTCCTAATAGCCTTAGTTATTTCAAGGCTTTGAATGGAAAAATGTAAGTCTTCACCTAAGTGAAAGAATGAAAAAGTTTTTTCTTTGTGAATTTCCTGTTCCCTCAGTGGGGGTGAGGGGAGTGCTTTAGCTGACCGTTATGGAACCAGTTTTGAGGGTTCCAGTTATCAGCTATTCAAGATCCTGGTTCGTCTGTACATCATTCCCAACTAAACTTTAATGATTTGGAAACAACTGGGGTGCTTGAAGCGTTTCAGGGCACAAGGTAAAACCAAAGACTGAGAGGAGTGTTTAAAGGAGAAGCAGCGTGGCCTAGTGGAAAGAGCACAGGCCTGGGAGTTAGAGGATCTGGGTTCTAATCCCAGCTCCACCACTTGCCGGCTGCGTGACCTTGGGCAAGCCACTTAACTTTTCTGTGCCTCAGTTTTCTCATCTGTAAAATGGGGATTCAATATCTGTTTTCCCTCAGACTTAGACTGCAAGTCCCAAATAGGTCAGGGACTCTGACCTGATTATCCTGTCTTTCCCCTAGTCATTGTCACCTAGTAAGCACTTAACAAATACCACAATTATGATTATTTTTATTAAAGGGAAAAGTGGGCTTTAATCTGGAAAGAACACTGTCTGGAAACCAGTGGTTTGATTTGAAGCTACCACTTGAGCCTTAAAACAGCAAGTTCGTTGGGGTCTGAAATTTTGATAAACATCGATTTGACTATTCATTTATTCATTCATTCAGTTGTATTTATTGAGCGCTTATTGTGTGCAGAGCACTGTACTAAGTGCTTGGGAAGTACAAGTCGGCAACGTATGGAGGCGGTTCCTATTTTCTGTGTCCTATTAAAATCCTGTCCCCTTTGATGTTTGCTGAGTAGCTTATCTGTTCATGAGCCAATGGTTAAACTGCCAGAATTAATTGGAATGAATGTTTTTAATACATTTTAGGGTCTCCCTGATTTAGTGTTCCCCCTCAAAGTTTCATAATTAACAACCATTTGTTGAGTGTGTGCAGAGACATAACACTGTATCAGGTACTATTATCTTTATGATCTCCTCTAGCCATCAATCAATCAATTAATCATATTTATTAGACTCATTTCCCCGCCTCCCTCCCTCGGCTCTATCCCTCCCTTCCCCGCCCCACAGCTCTTGTGTTTATAGGTACATATCTATAATTATATTTCTTTGTATTAATGACGTGTATATATCTGCCTGTCTAGTTGTTTTGTTTTGTTGTCTATCTCCCCCTTCTAGACTGTGAGCCCATTGTTGGGTAGGGATCGTCTCTATCTGTTGCCGAATTGTACTTTCCAAGCGCTTAGTACAGTGCTCTGCACACAGTAAGCGCTCAATAAATATGATTGAATGATGAATGAATTGGACACTTTCTGTGTGCAGAATGCTGTACTAAGCACTTGGGGAGAGTACAATATAACAAGAGTTGGTAGACATGTTCCCTGTCCTCAGTGAGTTTACAGTCTAGAGGGGGAGACATACATTAATGTAAATAAATTTTGGATATGTACATAAGTGCTGTGGGGCCGAAGGTGGGATGGATAAGCCGCGTGGCTCAGTGGAAAGAGCACGGGCTTGGGAGCCAGAGGTCATGGGTTCGAATCCTGGCTCTGCCACTTGTCAGCTTTGTGACTTTGGGCAAGTCACTTAACTTCTCTGTGCCTCAGTTACCTCATCTGTAAAATGGGGATTAAGACTGTGAGCCCCATGTGGGACAGCCTGATCACCTTGTATTCACCCCCCAGCACTTAGAACAGTGCTTTGCACATAGTAAGCACTTAACAAATGCCATCATTATTATTATTATGAATGAAGGATACAAATCCAAGTGTAAGGGCAATGCAGAAGGGAGTGGGAGAAAAGGAGATAAGGACTTGGGAAAGGCCTCTTGGAGTAGATGCGCCTTCAGTGAGGCTTTGAAGGCTCCAAGCAAACTTTATTGCTGCTGATCAACAGAATACTTAATCCAATCCAGGAAAGCCTCTATTCTTATGTTCTAATCAACAGTATTAATTCAGACCTTCCAATGTGTAATGCAATGAACTATGGGATTTAAAGAGTTTTGTTCACGAGCAGATCCTGTACTGAAGGTGAATAAACATGAATTTATCCTATCACAAATATAAACTAATATGACTGTGAATCCACCCCAACATTTTGATCAGATTTTGTGGAATGGAAAGCATAATAAGCATTCTTCTAATCATAGAGAGGGGTGACCTCAACATGTTATCCAGAGTAAAAACTCCAAAATACTAATACTTCTTCAGTCATATGCAGAGTTTCTCCTTAAAATTCACAGAAACAAGGTCCTTGCTACATTTAGGTTAAGATTGAACAATCATTAGAGAGGAATGTAGCTCTGTGGTTGTGCTGATTTTTCTTTAGGAGCTGTGCTTTTTCTTTTTCCTTTCTGTGGATGCTTTTATGTTACATTATTCAAGACATCAGAGCCACAGGAATATTACTTTGGGTGAAATATACCTTTTTTGAGAGTAGAAAGTTAAAAGGAACAAAAGGTCAGTATCTAAGAACACATTTATAATCCACACCTGAGACAGCTGAACCACATGGCAAAACTTGCATGATAAATGAGAGTATTGTCCTGGAATTTATATAGTACTGTATACTGGCAGTCTTTCTTTTGCTTACTAACTAACTTGCCAACTACTAGTTTAAAGATTACAAAGTAGGACTAAGCATACTGTAATTTACTTAATTATATGTTGTATTTGAAAAGAGCCATGTGCTCTGAGTAGCCCAAGGAGGAACTATAGAAAATCAACCTTAAAGTTAATGAAAATGGATCATTTTAGACTGTTATGCTTAAGATCTTATGGAGTCTGGGAAAGTCCGTTCCCTTTGACCACATTCTGTTGCATAGTCAGGTCTAATCAGAGCATGTAATGAAGCTGAAATACATGCTTTTCAAGTGAGAGACCATGGCACCAAGTAAATAGCCAGGTACAAGTCTAACAAATGACAAGAATGATTCTGATGGCTGCTACAGTTTTAAGTGTTTTTATGCCAGGGGAGCTCAACAGTATTATGGGTTTGGTATTTGAACAGTTCAGCACTTGAAATGTTTATAAGATTTTTTCTTAGTAGTTGGGTAAAAGCCTTTAGGTATATATGCATTCCGGGTAAAATGGAATGCATTTAGATTGTCCCTAAAGGGATGGTAATAATAATAACAATGATGGTAATAGTAATAATAATGATAGTATTTGTTAAGTGCTTACTCTATGTCAAGCACTGTTCTAAGTACTGGGGCAGATACAAGTTAATCAGGTCAGACACAGTCCTTGTCCCACATGGGGCTTAGAGTTTAAGTAGGAGGAGAACAAGAATTGAATCCCCATTTCAGAGGAAAAAAACTGAGGAAGTTGAATTAAATGACTTGTCCAAGGTCACACAGCAGGCAAATGGTGGAGTCAGAATGAGAACCCAGGACCTCTGACTCCCGGGTCTGCGTTCTTTCTGCTAAGCCACACTACTTCCCATGGTAATAATAATAATAATGATGGCATTTATTAAGTGCTTACTATATGCAAAGTACTGTTCTAAGCACTGGGGAGGTTACAAGGTGATCAGGTTGTCCCATGGGGGGGCTCACAGTCTTAATCCCCATTTTACAGATGAGGTAACTGAGGCACAGAGAAGTTAAGTGACTTGCATAAAGTCACACAGCTGACAACTGGTGGAGCCGGGATTTGAACCCATGACCTCTGACTCCAAAGCCCGTGCCCTTTCCACTGAGCCACACTGCTTCACGCTGGTACAATCAGGCCATCACGTTACTCTCCTATTTTTCTTCCTATCTCTCCGACTATTTTTTCTCTTTCTCCTTTGCCCTCTCCTCTTCTACCTCTCATCCCCTTACCATGGGTGTGCGTCAGCTTCTGTCTCTAGGAGGATGACTCACAAATTTACCTTGCAAACCCTGAGCTGTCTCCATCCATCCAATCCTACATCTCCTGTTGCCTTCAAGACATGTCCATTTGGAAGGCTCGCTGATATATGTTCAAAACAAAACTTCTCACTTCATTCCTTGCCCTCCCATCCTCCCCACTTCCTCTTCTCCACTGACATCACCACCCTCCCTGTGACTAAAGTCCACAACCTTTATAGCACCCTTGACTCCTCACTATCACGTTTCTTTCATATCCAATCTACTGTGCCAGCGCTTAGTACAGTGCCTGGCACAATCAGTGCCTGGAACATATTAAATGATTAAGAAATGCCATAATTATTATTATTACTGCTGAAAACTGCCATCTTTTCTGCAAAATCATTTTGCTGATCTACCCCTTCCACTCCACCTATCCAGTTAATACCCTAGTCCTAGTGCTCATCATATCACAATAGAACTATTATATAGGCTTCCTCTCTATTCTCCCTATCAATTTATTAATTGTACTTATTTAGTACTGACTGTGTGCAGAGCACTGCATTCATTCAGTCATTTATTGAGTGCTTACTGTGTGCAAAGCACTGTACTAAGTGCTTGGGAGAGCACAATACAATAAGAATAGTTGTGGTATTTGTTAAGCATTTACTATGTAACAAGCACTGTATTGGGATATACTGGGATAGATATATGATAATCAGGTTCCATGTAGGATTTACATTTTAAGTGGGTGGGAACATGGGTATTGAATCCCTATTAACTGACTTAAGGTAAGTTGAATGTTTTGCCCAATGTCACAGCAGGTAAGTGGCAGAGCTAGGATTAGAACCTATGTTGTCCAACTCCCAGGCTTGTGCTCTTTTCACTAGACTACTCTGCTTCCCTAAGATACCAATAGTTGGTAGACATGACGCTTTGTCCTTGAGGAGCTTCCAATTTAGTCGAGGAGACAGACATTAAAGTAAATTACAAGTAGGGAAAGAACAGAGTATAAGGATATGTATACGGATATGTTCCTTTAGTCTCCTCACTGTACCTCGTTCTCGCCTGTCCCGCCATCGACCCCTGGCCCACGTCATCCCCCGGGCCTGGAATGCCCTCCCTCTGCCCATCCGCCAAGCTAGCTCTCTTCCTCCCTTCAAGGCCCTGCTGAGAGCTCACCTCCTCCAGGAGGCCTTCCCAGACTGAGCCCCTTCCTTCCTCTCCCCCTCGTCCCCCTCTCCATCCCCCCATCTTACCTCCTTCCCTTCCCCACAGCACCTGTATATATGTATATATGGTTGTACATATTTATTACTCTATTTATTTATTTATTTATTTATTTTACTTGTACATTTCTATCCTATTTATTTTATTTTGTTGGTATGTTTGGTTTTGTTCTCTGTCTCCCCGTTTTAGACTGTGAGCCCACTGTTGGGTAGGGACTGTCTCTATGTGTTGCCAATTTGTACTTCCCAAGTGCTTAGTACAGTGCTCTGCACATAGTAAGCGCTCAATAAATATGATTGATTGATTGATTGATTGATTTAGTCTATACTCTGTTCACTAATTCTATTTATTGTACTCTCCCAAGCACTTAGTACAGTGCTCTGCACATAGTAAGTGCTCAATAAATATGATTGATTGACTGATTCTTCTAGGATTACCTTGCTAAACTATCACTTGCCCAGCACACATCTCTCTTCTCTTCAAAAATCTCAAATGGGTGTTCATCTCCCCCTGTATTAAGCAACACAATTTACTGTTGGCCTAGAGGCTCAGGCTCTCTCTCTCTCTCTCTCTCTCTCTCTCTCTCTCTCTCTCTCTCTCTCTCTCTCGCCCTCTCTCTCTCTCTCTCTCTCTCTCTCACACACACACACACACACACACACACACACACACACACACACACACACACACACACACAAACACACCCCTCCCGCCCCACAACCGCCCCCCCCCACCATACATATGAGATAGCTCACACTCTTCACTTTTCCCAAGCTCATCTCCTGGTTATATCTACTCCTGTTTAACGCTGTCCCCCCTATCCCCCTCCACCCCCGGCCCCACACACAGTCCTCCCTAATTTCAGAGCCCCCCCGCAAGTCCCACCTTCTCCAATAAGCCTTCTACAACTAATGATCAGAGTCATGAATCTATCTCGTTATTTAGTATAGTGTCTGGCACATAGTACAGCACTTAACAAATACCATAAAAAGAACACGGCCTGAGTTGGAGACACTGGGGCTTGGAAAGGGAGTGTGCACATAGATTACAAACTATTTGACGGCAGGAACCTCATCATTTATTTTTATTGTATGTTCTCCAAGGGTCTGGTACAGTGCTCTGCCCACAGCAGGCACTCAATCAGTACTAATGAGGATAGTGATGATGGGAAGAGGACCCCGGCTGTGATTGGAAGTGGTATTTCTATACTTAACTGCTCATGTTCTGATTCCTGCTGTGTTCCCATTGAAAGTGAAAAGTCCACAGGAATTGGAACAGCAGTGGTGAAGGTGAGCATTTCCAGTGAAGGTGAGAACCCTCGGAAGCCTAGAAGGAAGTAGAGCAGCAGTGGCGGGGGCAGATAAGATTAGTTGCTTTGGCCATGGCCTCAGTATGATTTCTATTCTTTCCAGTTCCTGCTGTAATTTCTTGTCTCCATATTGAGGATATCATCTTAGGTAGGAATCTGTTGTTTCCCTCCCCCATCCCCACTTTGCCCTGTTCTGTTGCTTTCCGCTGGATTTAAGATGTCCCTATTTTTAGGAATTCAAAGTAAGAAAGAAGAAAAGGAAGAAAAATAATAATAATAATAATAATGGCATTTGTTAAGCGCTTACTATGTGCCAAGCACTGTTCTAAGCACTAGGGGGGATACAAGGTAATCAGGTTGGCCCACGTGGGGCTCACAGACTTAATCCCCCTTTTACAGATGAGGTAACTGAGGCACAGAGAAGTTAAGTGACTTGCCTAAAGTCACACAGCTGCTGAGTGGTGGAGCCGAGATTAGAACACATGAGCTCTGACTCCCAAGTCTGTGCTCTTACCACTGAGCCATGAGACCCTGGGAATGACAGAGAAGGAAATGAGTAGAAAGAAAGACTTAGAATGAAGGAGGGAAGAAAGAGAAGGGGGTTGGGAGGTTAGAGAAGGGAGGAGACAGAGGGGGCCAATAGAGGAGGAAAGGGTAAGGCAAAGAGAAATATGGTCACCTTAGGAGGGATTAAAAAGGCATAGAAAAGGATAAGAGAAAAGAACAAATGGAAGAGAGGAGATCAGGGGCAGAAGGGAGAGAGAAGACCACGTCTTCTCAGGGAGACCAGGTGCCCACTCGGTGGCTAGGGGAGGTATTTGCCTAGCCTCTTGAGGGCCTCTGAATCATATTCTTCCTGACTGCTTCTCCTGCAGGCTTCCAGACTCCTCCATCACTGTGGAAAAAAGCACCATGCTAAGTACTACCTTCCTTCGAGCTACCTAGGTTCCCTGCTCCTGCATGCTCTCAAACTCCTCAGTTGCTGCTGAAACTTTGAACCTATTCTGTGTTGAGTTCTAATGTTTCATGACTCCTGATATGTCTGTCTCAAATCCCTTCTCTTGAATTAAAGTTTAAGAATGTGAGCCTCACCAGGGACAGGAACCAGGTTTAATTCCCACCTGTCTACTTTCTCCCAGTGCTTAATAATGCTATGCACACACTAAGTGCTTAATAAATACTATTAGTCAGTCAGTCAATTGTATTTACTGAGCACTTACTGTGTGCACAGCACTGTACTAAGTGCTCAGGAGAGCAAAAGTGCTGTGGAGCTGGGAGGGGCATGAATAAAGGGAGCAAGTCAGGGTGAAGCAAAGGTAGTGGGAGAAGAGGAAAGGAGGGCTTAGTCAAAAAGGCTTTGAAGTGTGGGAGAGTAATTATCTTTTGGCTACGAGGAAGAAGGCTGTTCCAGGCCAGAGGCAGGAAGTAGATGAGAGATCAGCAGTGAGACACACAAGATAGAGGTACAGTGAGAAGGTTAGCATTAGAGGAGTGAAATGTGTGGGCTAGGTGCTCACAATCTCAATCCCCATTTTACGGATGAAATAATTGAGGCACAGGGAAGTTAAGTGACTTGCCCAAGGTCATACAGCAGAAGAGTGGCAGAGTTGAGACTAGAACCCAGGTCCTTCTGACTCCCAGGCTCATTCTCTATCCACCAGGCCATGCTTCTTCCTTTGAATTCTCTCAGCCTTCTGCTGTAGAATTAGAGTATAGCTGTGAGATACTTTAAATTTCATATACACGCACATTTCCTATGGAAGCACTCAATAAATACAATTGATTGATTGACTCCACTGGCAGGGTATGTGGGTGGGGTTGATAAAACCAACAGGCAACTGACAATCCTTTCTCCATTATACATTTATAGAATTTGCTCTTTGCTCTGTTTTTTGTACTTCTTCCCACAGTTTCTTTTCTTCCTCTTCTGGAGGGACCAGTAGTAAGACAGTTATTTCATTTTGGATAACCACTCATCTGAGGCTGCCTCTCCTCTGTCAATTTCTAGGCCACATCTTTGAAATTTTGCTCCACAAATATTTCTTTAAATACTCTGAAATTCACCATACAAAAGACTAGAAATATGAGGCATTGCTGTCATACTCATGTTACTCCTCCTCTCCTCCTTTTCCTTTGCCGCCTTCTCCTTCTTCTATCTGTTATGTATTTACTATGTGTCAGGCATTGTTCTAAGCACTGGGGTAGATACAAGTTAATCCCTGTCCCTCCTGGGACTCAGAGTCTAAGTAGGAGGGAATAGAATATAATCCCAATTTTCCAGTAGAGGAAACTGAGGCACAGGGAAGTTAAGCGACTTGCCCAAGGTCATACTGCAAGCAATTGGCAGAGCTGGGATTAGAATCTAGGTCCTCTCCCAAGCCCATGTTCTTTCCGCTAGGCCTTGCTGCTTCTAATTGTTTTCATTCTTTTATGTATTTATAATTTTCAGAAGAGAACATGGAGCTACCAGCAAGTCAACTTGCCCAAAATTAAATCTCCTGTCTTGAGTGGAGTTGGGAACAAACACAAAATATTTCCTGCCTTTATCATTTCCTTCCCACAGACTTGATTTGGAAGAATCAGACCTGGGGAAGAAGGCAGATGACTTTCTTAAATGATTTTAGCAAAGGGAACTTGCGATTTGCCTTCCTCACACTACGTGTAAAGGAACCAAACACAATAAGATCTGAGGAGAGAGGATGGCCATAGAATTTGTGCAGGGCTATCCTGAAGTCAGTTATCTATGAATTTAGGGGTGAATTGGTCATTAACATTTACTGAGGGCTTACTAGGTGCATACCACTGTGCTAAGTGCTTGGGAGAGTACAGCAGAATTATTAGAGATGATCCATGCAGAGTTCACACTATAGTGGGAGAAACAGTTTGCAGTTTGCTGTTTGGGACGCAGTTTGCTGTTACCTCGTCGAACTCCAGTCTATGAGCCCTACAATGGCAGTGCAGGCCATCATTGGGAATTTTAAATATCTTCAGGCTAAATTGGAACGACTTCACTGAGTGAGAAAACGGACTTCAGTAGGCTGTAATTTTAACCATAATAAATCCCGGCTCCGCCAATCGTCAGCTGTGTGACTTTGGGGCAGGTCACTTCACTTCTCTGGGCCTCAGTTACCTCATCTGCAAAATGGGGATGAAGACTGGGAGCCCCCCGTGGGACAACCTGATCACCTTGTAACCTCCCCAGCGCTTGGAACAGTGCTTTGCACATGGTAAGTGCTTAATAAATGCCATTATTATTATTATTATTATTAGATGAGGCAACTGAGGCACAGAGAAGTTAAGTGACTTGCCCAAAGTCACACAGCTGATGAGTGGCAGAGCCGGGATTAGAACCTTATTATTATTATATTATTACTCTATTTTACTTGTACATATTTACTATCCTATTTATTTTCTTAATGATGTGCATCTAGCTTTATTTCTATTTACTCTGATGACTTAACACCTGTCCACATGCTTTGTTTTGTTGTCTGCCTCCCCCTTCTAGACTGTGAGCCCGTTGTTGGGTAGGGACCGTCTCTATATGTTGCCAACTTGGACTTCCAAGCACTTAGTACAGTGCTCTGCACACGGTAAGCGCTCAATAAATACGATTGAATGAGTGAACGAATGAACCCACAACCTCTGACTCCCAAGCCCGGGCTCTTTCCACTAAGCCATGCTGCTTCTCTGTGTCTGGTGTTTTTATTTTAAAGCCATCAATTAATCGGTAGATTTTATTGAGCATATCTTATGTCCCGTAGTCTTAAATGTCCAACAACTCGCCAGGTTTACTCTGTGCCCAGCACTGCACGAAACGCTGGGTTAGACACATGATCATCAGGTGCCACATGGAGCTAACAATCTAAGTAGGAGGGAGAACTGGTATTGAATCTTCTAGACTGTGAGCCCGCCATTGGGTAGGGACCATCTCTGTATGTTGCCATCTTGTACTTCCCAAGCGCTTAGTACAGTGCTCTGCACACAGTAAGCGCTCAATAAATATGATTGAATGAATGAACTGAGACAGATGCAGTGAATCTCAGAAGCCCTGCGTTAAAAATTCAACTGCCCGCAGTTTGTTTCCTACAATGAATTGGGACGATGCTTTCCATGTTCTTAACCCGTCGTTATCTATAAATAGGAGAGTGTACTTTGCCAGATTTCTTTTTACTACCACACAACTTTTCTAGTAATGTCTTTTTTAAAAAAAAAACAAATAACTTGAAATGATATGCTTTGCAGTTTCTTCCTCAAGGATTAAAAATGGTTGGAAACTTAATTTTGGAAAACGTCGTTTTGTGCAGAGATGGGAGGTGATCACACATAATGCATGGAAAAATAGAGCATGTACCTGGGAGTCAGAAGGTCATGGGTTCTAATTCCAGCTCTGCAACTCATCCACCGTGTGGCCTTGGGCAAGTCATTTCACTTCTTCTCAGTTACCTCATCTGTAAAATGGGGATTGATACTGCGAGCCCCAGGCAGCACAGTGTTTAACAAATACCACAGTTACTTGAAAGATGCCTTTAAAGACGCCTTTAAAGATGTTCTAGCTTCCCCTGTAGTAAAAAAGCCTTCTCTCTACTCTTGTCACTATCCAAACTTTTCAGACGGTCTTATCTGGGCCTTAATTCAGAGTCAGGGTTGGATAAGAGAAGCAGCGTGGCTCAGTGGAAAGAGCCCGGGCTTTGGAGTCAGAGGTCATGGGTTCAAATCCAGGCTCTGCCACTTGTCAGCTGTGTGACTTTCGGCAAGTCACTTCACTTATCTGGGCCTCAGTTCCCTCATCTGGAAAATGGAGATGAAGACTGTGATCCCCCCGTGGGACAACCTCATCACCTTGTAACCTCCCCAGCACTTAGAATAGAATTTACTATTCTATTTATTTTATTTTGTTAATATGTTTCGTTTTGTTGTCTGTCTCCCCCTTCTAGACTGTGAGCCCGCTGTTGGGTAGGGACCGTCTCTGTATGTTGCCAGCTTGTACTTCCCAAGCGGTTAGTACAGTGCTCTGCACACAGTGAGCGCTGAATAAATACGATTGAATGAATGAAAGAATGAAACAGACAAATAAGGTACAAATCTGAGGATGCAGTGGAGTATAAAAGCATGCCTAAGCACTAGAGAGCCAAGAGAAAAAGGGTTGTGAAGATTTAAGTGCTTGTGGTATGAAAGGACTGGCGTGGCAATGGAGGGATATGAGATGGAGAGATTAGAGATTAATTAATTAGAGATATGGAGTGGGGAAGACTGCCTGTAGGAGATTTGATTTCAGAAGGCTTTTGAAGATGGAGGCAGTGGTGATTTGTGGATCTGAAGGATCTGAAGTCATTTGTGGATCTGAGGAGAAAAGAGTTCCAGGCAGTTTGCTAACTAGGGGATAGTGGTAGAAGAGTGAGGATAAGTAGGGGAGAGAGGGATGATTGAGTGCCTTAAAGCCAATGATCAGAGTTCCTACTTTATGTGCAGAGGAATGGTCAACGATTGGAGGTTTTTGAGAACTTGGGAGACGTGTGCCAAAAGATGTTTTAGAAAAATGCTCTGTACAGCAGAGTGGACTGAAGAGGGGAAAGACTGGGCTCTGGAAGATTAGCATGGAGGCTGATGTAGAAGTCAAGCTGGGATATCACAAATGGGAAGCACCATGACCCAGAGGATGCAGCACATGCCTGGAAGTCAGAAGGACCTAGGTTCTAATCCCGGCTCTGCCGCTTGTCTGCTGTGTGACCTTGGGCAAGTCACTTCACTTCTCCTGGCCTCAGGTATCTCATCTGTAAAACGGGGATTAAGACTCTGAGCCCCACGGACTGTGTCCAACCCGATTAGCTTCTACCTGTCTACCCCAGTGCTTAGTATAGTGCCTGGCACATTGTAAGCACTTAACAAATGCCATAAAAAAAGAGAAAAAAAAAAGATGTTCTGGATGCAGGAAGAAATGTGAGATTGAAGGGAAAGAAAGAGATCAAGGCTAGATTTAGATATATTTAGTAGCCATCCACATAAATGTGGTAGTTGAAGCCTGGGGGTGGATGAGTGTAAATTGAGAAGTTAAGGAGATTGGGAACAAAGCTATGAAAGACATCCACAGTTATTGGGTAGGAGACAGAGGGAGAACTGACAGGCTGGCAAAAGGACTGAGAAGGATCGGTAAGAGAGTTTTAGATAATTAATTGGAGCTTATGGACGCCCACCCATTCTTTGTGGAAAGGGCTGTCAACATGGTGTGTTCCTGCCAGAATAAATCCTGACGGTAGGTCACTTGGGATTGTTTTGCCCGATTCTCTCTGGTTGCTTAGTAGTAAAAAAAAAGCAACAACAAAAAAAAAACCTGACTCCTGTTTAAGGGACTTCTAATGCTTAGAGGACATTGAATCTGAAGCTTCTGAGTGGTCTAGAGAAAAATAGTGAAATATAACCTAATTCTTAAAAACTTCAGATAAATGAACAGAGAGCAAAACTTCACAGACTAGGAAAGCCATGATGTTATCTTCATTTTAATTTGATTAATTGATCTGACAGAGGTTCATTTAAACAAAATTGCTCATTCTGACATCTGGAGATTATTAAACTACCCTCTTAAATGTTAAAATGAGTCCCTTCTGTTTTATCTTCTCCAGTTGCTGGTCAGGTGGAAGTTAAAGATCATACAGTCAGAATGCAAAGATTAGCCCCATTTTCATTGTAAAATTGGCCAGCAATCTCTTTTTAAGTAAAATAGACTTTAATATCTTTTGGAGGGACTTAACTGAACTATTGCAAGATGTGTGTATAATGGCAGCTGTATTTCAATCGTTCAATCTCTCATCCTATCCTGACTGGATTACTGCATCAACCTCGTCTCCGATCTCCCAACCTCCTGCCTCTCCCCACTTCAATCCATACTTCACACCGCTGCCCGGATCGTCTTTGTGCAGAAAACGCTCTGGGCATGTTACTCCCCTCCTCAAAAATCTCCAGTGGCTACCAATCAACCTATGCATCAGGCAAAAACTCCTCACCCTCAGCTTCAAGGCTCTCCATCACCTTGCCCCCTCCTACCTCACCTCCTTTCTCTTCTTCTACAGCCCAGCCCGCACCCTCCACTCCTCTGCTGCTAATCTCCTGACTGTGCCTCGTTCTTGCCTGTCCCCCCATCGACCCCCGGCCCACGTCCTCCCCCTGGCCTGGAATGCCCTCCCTCTCTCCGCCCATCCGCCAAGCTAGCTCTCTTCCTCCCTTCAAAGCCCTACTGAGATCTCACCTCCTCCAGGAGGCCTTCCCAGACTGAACCCCCCTCCTTCCTTTCCCCCATTCCCCCTCCCCATGCCCCCTGCCTTACCTCCTTCCCCTCTCCACAGCACCTGTATATATGTTTGTACATATTTATTACTCCATTTATTTTACTTGTACATATTTATTCTATTTATTTTATTTGGTTTATATGTTTTGTTTTGTTGTCTGTCTCCTCCTTCTAGACTGTGAGCCCGCTGTTGGGTAGGGACTGTCTCTATATGTTGCCAACTTGTACTTCCCAAGCGCTTAGTACAGTGCTCTGCACACAGTAAGCGCTCAATAAATACGATTGAATGAATGAATATTTCTTGAGATTCTCACCCTTGTCAGTGGTCTGTAAAGCCCTCTGCATTTGGTACTTGGTCATGAAAGGAATTTTAGGAAATCAGTCCCTTAAATTTACATGTACGGAACAGTTGTCATGAGCTGTGAATGCAAGAAAGGCATTTGGCTCATCCTCAACATAAAAGCATAAATAGTGCCATAAGTTTCATGGAATTGCAGTCGTGTTTGAAGAAGAGTTGATTCTTGCATTCCCTCAGCTAAAAGCAATTGAAACTTTCTGAAAGGGGATCTAGCCGAGTATATCACTTGGTTAAAATTAATTGTTTTCATGTGATCCAGGAAGAGTCATTTGCTATGAGAACACAACAAAATAAGGTTTAAGAGTTTTGAATGTTTGGTGGGTTTTAAAAAAAATTTTTATTATGAGCTATGAGCAAAAGAATCTCTTTCTCTAAGCTTAGAACCCAAGTTTAGTCCTTCACCTCCTTTTCTCCACCTTTGCCCCCAAGTTCTAAATTTCAAACTAAAATCTAACTTTCTGGCATCGATGCCAATTTATCATAGGTAAAAGTCTCTTTGCTGTTGCTCTCAAGTAAGTCTTTTGGATATAAACAGCTCAGAAAGCCATATTTTGATTTGAGAGAGAGAGAGAGAGAGAGAGAGAGAGAGAGAGAGAGAGAGAGAGAGAAACATATGGATTAAATTTCCTTTGAAATAAATATGGGATTAAGGAGAAAAAAGTGTTGGGGAAGCGGGAAAATACATTTTAGGCTTTTCCAAGCCTAAAGCATTTGGAAAATAGTTTAAGGCATTCAGTAAGCCAAAATCACAGATGCATTCACTCATTTCTTGAACAGCCCCTCCATTCAGTGCAAGTCCTAAATCGGTCATTTTCCTGCAGATACAGGAACATTGCTCTTTTTCTAAGAAAAGATAAAAAGGCAAAGTTTATGTTGGGGGCACCCTTATTTTGCCTCTGTTAGTTGTAGCTCCATGTGTTAGAGGAGAGGTATTACCTAGTAGAAAGAGCCCAGCTTTGGGAGGCAGAGGACTTGGGTTCTAATCCTTGCTCCACCACATGCCTGCTTTGTGACCTTAGGCAAGTCACAACGTTTTTGTGCTTCAGTCACCTCATTTGTAAAGTGGGGATTCAGTACCTATTCTCCTTCTTAATTAGACTGTGAACCCTGTATATGGGGCAGGGATTGTGCCTGACCTGATTGTTTTCTATCTTCCCCTGGAACAGCATGGTTCAGTGGAAAGAGCCCGGGCTTGGGAGTCAGAGGTCATGGGTTCTAATCCCGGCTCTGACACTTATCAACTATGTGACTTAGGGCAAGCCACTTAACTTCTCTGTGCCTCAGTTCCCTCATCTGTAAAATGGTGATGAAGACTGTGAGCCCCATGTGGGACAACCCGATTACCTTGTATCTCCCCCAGCACTTAGAACAGTGCTTGGCACATAGTAGGTGCTTAACAAATGCCATTATTATTATTATTATTATTTAGAAAAGTGATGATGATCATCTTCATCGTGACCTCTAACTCCCAAGCCCATGCTCTTTCCACTAAGTCATGCTGCTCCGCAATACATAGTAAGCATTTAACAAATACCACAAGTATTATGTGTTCATCTTTTGACCTTCAACTTGAAAGTATGTTTACCCATACATAGTCTTTTATCTAATACAAATTTGCCTTTATTGCATTGATATTACATTAAGCCAAAAATCAATTTTACTAAATAGTTTTGCAAAGACTATTAGGCTTACTAGAGATATTCCATTCTAATGAACATGTCAATTTTTCTGAACTCAAATAAAATCGGTATTGCCATTATTAAGTAGCAAGAGCTACTAAAAAACCCAAGTATTGAGTATCTTGTTGAATATCCCTTCTACAATCTTGAATTTAGATGAGATAATTGATGAAGTATAACCTTGCTTTTGAGCTCTCTTTAGAATCTAGATAAATATGATGACTCAAAAAGGAAAGAGAATGCAAACTGAAAATAATTTAATGTGGCTAAAGATCCAATTCAGTGGATTTCAGGAATTATTTAAATAGTATGTGCAAACAGGTTTTTTTTCTCTCCAACTGAGTAAACTGGAAGAGGCACCTGGGAAGAAATTCAAAGTCGTGGAGTCATGAAGGGGTTTTGAAGGATTCAAGCAGGGTATTTGAAGTAAACATGGGTTTGGGGGTGGGGGGGATTAAATGAGAAAGTTTGGCATTTGGGAAAATTGGACAAGAAGCAAAGCCAAAATGTATAAAATGCATTTACGTGTAGTCATTGCTATACATGAAACTTCACCTTTTGAATGAATTCCTCAAGCAGAGTCAACAGCGACAAATTTTTAAATTTAACTTCTAAAAGTAAATTGTCAACAAATTTTGATATTTTTAAAATTAACCCATTTACTATCTCAATTGGTGAAAAATCTTGGTTAATGCAAGCCAACAAACAAAGAACCAGGGAAAACTAACTTCCCATTCCTTCCATTGTTAAATTCTGTCTTTTTTTCTTCCACAGCATTTCCCAGATCTACCCCTTCTTTTGCATCCAATTGGCCTCCACTCTGATCCAGATGCCTAGAATATTCCAGCCAGACTATTGGATCAGCCTCCTTATGGGTCTCCCTGTTCCCTGCCTCTCCCCTCTCCAGTCTCATTTCATTCTGCTGCCCAGTTCATATTTTAAAAGAAATATCATTCTGCACATGTCTCCTCCTTTCTCCTAAAGCTCTAATGTTTACCTATTTTGCTCTGCATCAAGCAGAAACCCTTTACCAGGGTCTTTAAGATCAGCTCTCTCTCTCTTTCTCTCTCTCTCTCTCTCTCTCTCTCTCTCTCTCTTGTCCCACTATACCCAGATCACTCTCTTCATTCCTCCCAATCTAACCTTTTCACAGTGCCTTGTTCCTGCCTTTCCCACCTCCGATCTCTGGCTTACATCCTTCCTCCTGTGTGGAACTCTTTCCCTCTTCAAATCAATCATCAATTGTATTTATTGATTTATAATTTTTTTTAATGCCAGACCATAGCTCTCCCCTGCCTCAAAGCTCTTCTGAATTCCCCAGGAGGCATTCCCCAATTAGTTTTCTTCTCCCCAGGTATCCTCCAGCTTCCACCTCAGCACTTAGGCACTCTCAACCACACGCAGTATTTTGTAGTAATTGTAACAGTATTTCTCAAACAACCTACTGTGTGCAAAGTACTGTATTAAGTGCTGGGAAAAAATACATGAATGAGAATTCGACATGGTCAAGCAGCATGGCTCAGTGGAAAGAGCACAGGCTTGGGAGTCAGAGGTCATGGTTTCTAATCCCGGCTCTGCTGCTTGTCAGCTGTGTGACTTTGGGCAAGTCACGTAACTTCTCTGGGCCTCAGTTACCCGTCTGTAAAATGAAGTTTAAGAGTGTGAGCCCCACGTGGGACAACCTGATCACCTTGTATCCTCCCCAGCGCGTAGAACAGTGCTTTGTGCATAGTAAGCACTTAACAAATATCATCATTATTATTATTATTAAGAATAGTGTGGAGAAGGAGGTTGGTGATAGATATATAAGGAAAGATGAAAACCTACAATATGAGACAAGGAAGACAGTAAGTATGGCAAAAGCAAGAGGGCTCCGTGGCTAGTAGAGCAAGGTTTCTGGCTCCTTATGGCTCAGTCCCAAAGTTACAAAAGATGCGGTCTCATTAATGGCCTTGCCAATGTTCTAAAAGTCAAGAAGGCCAAATGTTGCCAGTATTTGAGCCCTTCCTGGGCTGAAGCAGGGGCCAGTAGGAGTCCTGAGAGGGTGGTGGGGGCTGCCTCTCTTCCATAAGTATGTCTGGACGATCCGGGATAAGGTGACTATACTGATTTAACATCTTCTTGTGCTGTCAGCAATAGTAACATTAAATAATTGATATACCCTGACACATGGTCATTTTAGAATGCTTTTCATGTGGGGTTGCCTCAGCAGAGGGCAAGTAGGGGTTCATCTGGGCATGGGGGCTTTGGAAAAATTATATTCCTTCAGATAGAACCTTTATAAGAAAAGTTAGGTACTGGGAGGCTCTGTGGGAGGCCCACAGCCCAAAATCAGTGTCCAGTAGCCCTCGCCTAGCTTTGGGGCAGAGACCACGGGAAGAGGGAAGCCCATGCTCCGTACCACAAACCTATTTGCCACCTCTCCTCCCCTTCCACCTCACTGGAGTTTGGGCTCGGCAGACCCTCTTCCATCCAAGTCAGCTGAGCCCTACATTGCCAAGATCATCTCTCCTATAAATGTATTCTGAAGCCCCGCTGGGGTTGATCCATTATCAGGTTCAATTTTGTTTTTAATACTGTCGTTAAATCAGGATATTATTTTTTTAATCCTTCCAACCTTTCAGTGGCTATAGCACTTTATTTCTTTGCTGCTGGTTTTTACAGACATTTCCATGCTGAGACTTGCCTGGTTTTCGTCATGGAGAAGACAGTTACTAAAACATTTGCCAAATATGTGCAATTCAGGCTAATCCCCCCCCCCCCCCCCAACACACACACTTTTCCTCTAGAGAAGCATTTTGAGCTGGGGCCCTCAGAAACTCTGTTTGCTCTGTTTCCCCCATTTCTCCATGCTTTACAGCATTTGTTACAGTCAGAAAATTTGGGGAGTTGACTTTGGAATTTGCCAATTAGTCCATAAAAAAGACAGAGCGGAGCAAATATGTCAACTTCATTTATCTGTGAATAAATTAAGCCCCATTGTGCTGCTTACTGATATGTTACACGTGCATTCTTACTGAGACATAACAAATGATTTTTCTGTTGGTTCAGACAGAGAGTACAGATCACGATCTACCCTCCCACGCAATCCTAGCTTCAGATATTTTGTGACTCTTGGGGGCAAATGTATGTGCCTTCATCAGGAATGGAAAGGAAAGAGCAAAGTTATTTTGGGAAATTTATAGCAATTGGGAAGAGGACAGAATTGGAAGTCAGGGAACTTGGATTCTAATCTTAGCTCCACCACTTGTTGGCTGTGTGGCCTTAGGCAAGTCGCTTTATTATGGTATTTGTTAAGCACTTTCTATGTGTCAAACACTGTTCTAAGCGCTGTGGTAGATACAAAGTTATCTGGTTCGACACAGTCCCTGTCCCATATTCTCTGTATCTCTGGGGATTGAATATGTTGCTCTCCCTCCCCCTTAGACTATGAGCCCCATGTGGGATTAGGATCTGATTAGTATTCATTCATTCATTCATTCATTGTCGTATTTATTGAGCGCTTACTGTGTGCAGAGCACTGTACTAAGCGCTTGGGAAGTACAAGGATGAAGACTGTGAGCCCCCCGTGGGACAACCTGATCTCCTTGTAACCTCCCCAGAGCTTAGAACAGTGCTTTGTGCATCATAGGCGCTTAATAAATGCTGTTATTATTATTATTATTATTATTATTATTATTATTATTATTATTATTATTATTACGGCTGCAGGGGCTGAAACTGTCCCCCAGGGAAGTGGGGGAGGGCAGATCGCTGAGTATCCTTACTGAGTATCTACCCCAGCAACAGTAACAGTGCTTGACTCATAGTAAGTGCTTAGCAAATACTACTATTATTACTGTTATTATAATTACTATTTCTGGAGTGGATCTGACTTTTCTTCACTATGAAGAAAAGATAACAACCTAGGGTGAAATGAACCCATTCAAGAACTATTTTCCTGACAGAGAAAGTGCCTATTTAATATAGCAATGTGGAACAGGATTGACAAACATCAGTTGTGTATTGCTTCTCGGGGATAAGCAAGTGGATAGTACAATATCTCGTGGTTTTCTCCAGCTCTGAGATACTATAATTTTATGCACATCTTCCTCATCCTCCCTGAAGAGTCAATCCAAGTGTAGTTGTGATTGTTTTCCTGAGTTGTAGAAATGGAGAACATAAGACATTCTTGGAATGTACACAGAATTCATGACCTTTTATGAAATTTCCCAGTATTTTCCACAGATGCCAAAAAATATTGTGTGATTTTTGGGTTTTCCCCTTTTTCTTTTTGGGCATTGGTAGGTTCTTCTTTCCAGATGCACCCGTCAACACAGTGTCTATGACACTGTTTGCCAGAGCAACCCTGGATGGAATTAGAGTAATTGGATCCAACATGAACCTCACAACAGGCTCTAGAGGAGCAGCCCTTCTCTGTTTTGCTTGAACATCCCTATAGCTGGACCCTGGTTAGTGCTGTTATTGGTTCCAAGAAAATAAAGAGTTAGCCAAAGAGTGCTAAATGAAGCATAGCTTCCCAGTGGGAATAATGTGGAGTGCATCGATGCATTTCCAAGATCCAAGACATTGACTAAAATCATGTAAATATTTTAAAAACACTAATGAGAAAACATTAAATATGATTAAACATGATTACATTTCAGTGCAACTATATAACAATAATGACAGGCTTTCTGTATACATATGTAAATACTTTATTTTCAAAGTGCTATCTTTCACATCCTATTTTAACAAAAAGGCACCTTGTGCTAACATGCCTGAAATCTGCCATCATCTATGCCAAATAGGTCTGCCATTCTCTAATGCGCAATTGAAATGAGTTTTTTCAATGATATTAATTAAGCACTTACTATGGGCCAAGCAATGCACTGGGATAGATATAACATAATCCACACCCACATAACCCTGACCACACGGCACTTCCAATTTAAGAAGGAGGTGGACTAGGTATTTTATCCCTATTTGCAGATGAGTCCTTCAAAGTACTTCAAAAGGGGAAGCCAGGAAATGCTTAAGCCAGGGTAAACTTTGCTGCATTATCTAGACATGTGAGCCTTCTGTGCAGAAAGTTTACTGTGGGTAAAGAATGTGAATTTTGCTTCTAATGGATTTTTCCATGTACTTAGTACAGTGCTTTGAACTTTGGAGATGTTTAATAAATACCACTGAATAAGGTTTTCCTAATAGGGTTTTAAAATTGGGGATTTTCATTTTTCATTTTCACAGAGTTGCATATATGTCTTACTGGTGCTTAGGAAGAGATGCCAAAGGGTTTGCATCTTAGGTCACCCACTCAGGCTAGATTAGATTAACATCAAGGTGTTTAAGTAAGAAGGACACTGGCCACCTCTCTTGAAACGATAAA
Organism: Tachyglossus aculeatus; assembly: GCF_015852505.1. Classification (NCBI taxonomy): domain Eukaryota; kingdom Metazoa; phylum Chordata; class Mammalia; order Monotremata; family Tachyglossidae; genus Tachyglossus; species Tachyglossus aculeatus. The sequence goes on along the minus strand of NC_052098.1, from coordinate 25,752,044 downwards.
GCAGTTTGTACCTTAGCATGGACAGCATCAGTATTTGTATTAGAACCAGGAAATATGGGGTCAATTACATTTGCAGTATATTTGAAGAAGACTTAGTAAGACTGGAGAAACTATTGACAACAGTGCTCTGTATGCAGTAAGCGCTCAATAAGTACAATTGATTTATTGATTGGAGAAGGGTAATCAAGATGATTGGGGGATGTTGACGCTTCCATATGATGTTGGAAGTGTGCAGAGTATTGTGCCATTTCTCCCAGAGAACAACAGATAAGCCCGAGTCCTGAGACTTCAAAACTGAGAGCCTGAATGAGGAATTGGTTATAGTGATAGTGGTTTGAGCAACACAAATCACACACTCATTCCTGCCAGTCATATTCCCTTTGGGGCACAGAGTGCAATTAGCAATTGGATGGGAAGGGGCATAACACATTGCAAAGTGCAAACACAGTTTGTTTATCTATAAACAAACCTTCACCCTGAGGGCATAGCTCCAGCAGGCATTCCCCAATTTTTAGGACTAGAACCTAAATATCCGATGCCCAGAGCTGCATTTTTTCCACTGGACCAACAGCAAGTCTTATTGTCATGTAAGAATACACTGAAATGCTTAGATCGCGTCAGTCTGAAAAGGTGCAGGCAAGAGTAGTAGTAGTGGTAATATTTATTAAGCATATATAAAGTGCTTACTGTGTGCAGAGCACTGTACTAAACGCAAGGAGAAAATGCACAAATGGGAATTAGAAGGCATGGTCCCTGTCCCACATGGGGCTCATTCCCCCTGGATTGAGAGGGAACATGACTGACATTAACAAAATCATAAGGGCATGGACAAAGCAACATTAAGTTACTATACACCAATCCCGCAACATCAGGACAAAGGGACACCCATTGAAGCTTGAGGGTGGTAAATTCAAATCACACAAAAAGGAAATACTTCTTCACATAGTGGGTGGTATAAGCACATGGACTTTATTACTACAGGGCATTGTAGGGGCAGAAACGTCAGCATGTGTTCGAGAAAGCTTTGTTAAATTCATAAATGAAAAGCTTATAATGGGTTACCAGAGGAAAAACTAGAGATGTGGAGGGGAAAAGATAGTGTTGTTAAATGGTTCATCCATAGACCTTAGGGGTGATATTGAGGAGAATAATCATCAAAAGTCTCCTTTCTACTGTTGAAAGCAGTTTACTAGGTTGGGGTGGGCCATGTTTGTTCCTCCAATTTTTTTTTAAATGATATTTGTTAATCGCTTACTATGTGCCAGACACTGTACTGAGCACTGGGGTAGATCCAAGCTAATCAGGTTGGACACAGTCCATGTCCCACATGGGGTTCACAGTCTTAATCCCCATTTTACAGGTGCAGTAACTGAGGCAAAAAAAGTTAAGTGATTTGCCCAAGGTCACTCAGCAGACAAGTAGCGGAGCCGGAGTTATAACCCAGGCCCATGCTCTATTCAGTAGGCCATGCTGCTTCTCTATTAAAAAGGTCTTTACTTCTCTCAGACCCATGTGAAGCACAGGTCCTTCTGTTAGGCCTAGCTGACTGTGGGAATGGCTGGCTATCTCAATGTTCCCCATAATTGGCAGGATTCTAGCCAGACCCTTTCTGTACGATTGTTAACCGCACCCTGCAATATGATTCATACCAATAATACAGTCCAACAGGCAGGATCTTCATAGCACATAACTGAAAAACAAGGAAGAGCACCAACTTTACAATAGTTTTGACACCACCAGCACTGCAAGGCCCTTTTAAACGTTAATCAAATTTGGCTGCCTGAGCTGTTCATCAAGATCCTTAGGCTATAGCTCATGATTCTTTGACTGGTCTGGTCAAAATTGAAGGTGCTCTGTCTAACCTTCTTCATATAACCAACATCATCAAGATTTGAGTGAAGCAGGGTTGTGTGGTGGTCCAGGCCTTTTCAAAATATTTTTTTAATGGTATTTGTTAAACACTTACTATGTGCCAACCATTGTTCTACGCACTGAGTTCTACGCACTGGGGTAGACACAAAGTAATCAGGTTGGACACAGTCCATGTCCCACGTGGGGCTCACAGTCTTAATCCTCATTTTACAACTGATGCCCAGAGAAGTGAAGTGACTTGCCCAAGGTCACCCAGCAGACAAGTGGCAGAGTCAGGGTTAGAACCCAGATCCTCCTGATTTCTAGGCCCGTGCTCTATCCACTAGACCATGCTGCTTCTCACTAGGCTACGCTGCTTCTTTGTACCAAAGCTTGAGGATTCAACAAGGGACCTGGAAGCTGAAGTCAGAATGTGCTTCTAATTACTGGAATATGCCCCCAACTCAACAGGCTACAAGTATTATGAAAAATTGTCAAGTTGGTTATCCAGAAACTACTGTATGCTATGACATGGAGAAAATTATGGATTGCTTAGCTGATTCAACACAGCTATGTGGATTGGGATTAAGACTGAAGAAATAGAGAGTATGCATCCATCTGCATCTTGGAATCCCTACACACAATCAAAGAATTTTGTTGGCAAAACAGAGTTTAATTTATTGCTGCCATTAGATTCTGTTATCTGGGAGGTAGTCTCTCTAATCAATCATCAATGACAACTATTGAATGATTATTCTGTGCAGAGCACTGTATTAATTACTTGGGAGACTGCAATTTAGACATTCATTCATTCGTTCGTATTTATTGAGCTCTTATTCTGTGCAAAGCACTGTACTAAGCATTTGGGAGAGTATAATACAACCACAAACAGACACATTCCCTGCCCACAGTGAGCTCATAGGCTAGGGGGCATCCCTGCCCTCAAGTAGTTTACAGTCTAGCCAGGGATATATAGCCTAACATAAATTACAAGTAGGAAGAAGCAAGAGAGATTAAAGATATGTAAATGAGTGCTTGAGTGACATGGAAGTACTGAAGTGGTAATTGAGGGATGAGGCAGAGTAGGAATTAATCAGGGAAGGCCTCCTGGAGGAGATGTGATTTCAGAATCACCTTTGTCAAATGTGATGATGGAGGGAGTTGTGGGCAGGAGGGAAAAACCATAAACTAGAGGTCCATGACAGGAGAAACCAAAACAAGGCTCGGTTCAGATCACGATGAACAGATAACTGAAGAAGTAGAAAACTACATCATCAATGGTATTGATTTAGCGCTTACTGTGTGTCAAGCATTGTACTAAGCGCTTGGGAGAGTACAGTAAAAAATAGTTGGTTGACGTTCCCTGCCCACAACAAGCTTACAGTCTAGAGCTTACAGTCAAGAAGCTTACAGTCAAGGCCCTACTGAGAGCTCACCTCCTCCAGGAGGCCTTCCCAGACTGAGCCCCTTCCTTCCTCTCCCCCTCGTCCCCCTCTCCATCCCCCCATCTTACCTCCCTCCCTTCCCCACAGCACCTGTATATATGTATGTATGTTTGTACATTTTTTTTACTCTATTTATTTAATTTATTTGTACATATCTATTCTATTTATTTTATTTTGTTAGTATGTTTGGTTTTGTTCTCTGTCTCCCCCTTTTAGACTGTGAGCCCACTGTTGGGTAGGGACTGTCTCTATATGTTGCCAATTTGTACTTCCCAAGCACTTAGTACAGTGCTCTGCACATAGTAAGCGCTCAATAAATACGATTGATGATGATGATGAAGACTAGCATGTCCTTATGGGAGACCAGCAGACTGATCAGGGCGTGTGGTGACAATAAGGCCTCAAACTTCATACCAAATGACCACTCAGGGACCACACCAATAGCCTGATGATCTGGAGTCCCGAGCCAGATGCTTCAAGCTAACTACTCCTCTAGCCACCACCAAGAGATAAGACTCTTTTGACCCTCCTTTCCTCAAAAGAACAGTGCAAAGCACTAGATGCTGGGAAAGAACACACCATTCCAACTGACATGACTCACAATCTAAGAATAATGCCAAGAGGGGTGTGATGACAATCTAAGAATAAAATGGAGATGGGTGTGTCAACAGACCATCTAAGAATAAAGACAGAGTGGGGTGGTGACAGACAAAAAGGAAATATGAAGACTACACATGCAGTCTTCATATTTCCTTAAATATATATATTTACATACATATAGATATTTATCATGAAATGTAAGCTCCTTGTTGTCAAGGAACATGTCTACCAACTCTCTCCCAAGTGCTTAGTACAGTGCTCTGCACACAGGAAGTGCTTTAAAGATACCATTGATCGATTGATTTGGAGTCCAAGAAGTGAATCTGGTGGAAAAAGGATCCTGTAGAGGACTCAGGGTGCTGCTGCCCAGGTCATCCAGAGTCCACTCACAACTGAAGATTCCCCATATTAATAATAATAATAATAATAATAATAATAATAATAATAATAATAATAATGACATTTGTTAAGCACTTACTATGTTCAAAGCACTGTTCTAAGCACTTGGAAGGTTACCAGGTGATCAGGTTGTCCCACAGGGGGCTCACAGTCTTCATCCCCATTTTGCAGATGAGGTAACTGAGGCACAGAGAAGTTAAGTGACTTGCCCAAAGTCACACAACTGACAACTGGCAGAGCCGGGATTCAAACCCATGACCTCTGACTCCAAAGCCCGTGCTCTTTCTCCTGAGCCATGCTGCCTCCCATGCTAAGAGCCCCACGTTGCCACAGCTGAAATCTTTCATGACCTTCCAGGCAAAGGGCATGTTGGGAGCCAGGGCCTTGGTGACACAGTGGAGGTTGGCAGCGTGTCCCCGAGGTTTAGGTTGTGAGTCCAGTGCTCCGTTTCACCATCTGACTGGCCAAACCACCACCTGACGCCTCACGTTTACCCCTTGCATCCCCACACTACAGGTAAGGGAAGTGAAGCACAGAGAAGTTAAATGTCTTGCCCAAGGTCACACAGCAGAAATAACATACCCTGAAACACTTCATTAAAGTTGCCATTTTAAAACCGCAGTTGATGGAAAGTTTCACATTATCTCAGGTGTTTTCATTGAAAATCTCAAAGAATTCGACATGTGATGGAAGTTAATAACCCTCTGCAAAGCAGGATTAAGTCATTCCAGTTAAGCAACTGGTTTGTCCCTGGCTTCAAAATTATGAATTTCTGAGGCACTCACACTTGTGCAGTAGTTGTCTGGAACAACTGTTATCTCTTGATTCTAACTCCAAGTCTTCAGGCTCCAATACTCCCAAATTTGCCTTTTTAGCATGAGCACCAGCATTGTTTACAAGTAATAATAGTATAAAGAGGGTAATGATATTCAAGAGAACTGAAGGAGAGAATAAATGTTTAGGACATGGCCTAGTGGAAAGAACAATAATAATAATGATGGCATTTGTTAAGCGCTTACTATGTGCCAAGCACTATTCTAAGCACTGGGGGGATACAAGGTAATCAGGTATGTTCCACATGGGGCTCACAGTCTTAACCCCCATTTTACAGATGAGGTCACTGAGGCCCAGTGAAGTGACTTGCCCAAGGTCACACAGCTGACAAGTGGAGGAGCTGGGATTAGAACCCACGACCTCTGACTCTCAAGCCTGGGCTCTTTCCACTGAGCCAGGACTGGGCACTGGGAGACCTGACTTCTAGTCTTACCTCCTCCACATACCTTCTGTGTGACCTTGGGCAAGTCACTTAACTTCTTTGTGCTTCAGTTTCCTAATCCCCACCTATAAAATGGGGATTAAATACCTGTTCTCTTTCTCTCTTAGACTATGAGCCTCATGTGGGACAGGAGCTGAATCCAATCTGAGTATTTCGTATCTAGCATAATGCTTGGCACAAAGTAAACACTTAAATACCATAGTTGTTCTTATTAGCGTACTCATATATTATAGATGTATTTACTCCTTTTGGAGTTTGAGATGGTTATGATAGTTTTTTATTATTATAACTAACCTAAAATCTCATCCAAAACATATTTTACATAGTGGGAGTTTTCTCAACTTAAACTCTCCCTCTAGCTTTATTAATTTTGGATTAACGATCAAGCTAATACCCCCAATTTATGTCCATTTGGTAGTACAGTATGTATTTTATTAACCACTGTTGGCCTTCAATTAAACTTTATTCTTCTGTTGAAAGCTGAGCATAAATACCAAGGAGATCTCTTTAAAAATATTCCTTATTCTTTAAAGACCTTAAACGCCTTCCTTGCCAAAGTGGAGCTTTTAATTAAAAATGCAGAGCTCTGGAAATGATGAATATGTTCTGTGACTTGCTCCCACAGATTGCCCTTTCTCCAGTTGGGGGAGGGGTTGTCAGGCAGCAGCAAGGAGAACTAAATGTTGTTTTGTTTTGTTTTTTTCCCTCCAGCCTTCTAATCTTCAAGCCCTCAGATAGCCACAGTTGGCTTATGGGGACAAAAGAGACTTGAGAGTTTCTGAAACAAACTTCGAGCATTTGTAAACTTTGACTTTGTGGAGGGCAGGGCTATGCTGTGGGCAGTTTGAAATGGTACACAAAAATGTAAGTCTTGCTCCTTTGACCACAGAAGATACCATTTAAAATATTTATTGTTGTGAAATCCTCACCCCCCTCACCCCTGCCAACCTCTCTCTCTACCCCCTGATGACCTTGTTAACCACTTTGTTGTTAAAATTGAAGACATCAGGTGTGAATTTCCCAAAGTCTCCCAGGTGCCTCAAACACTATTATTGCCTCCTTGGCTTTCTCTTGCTTCCCAACTGTTTCTCAAGAGAAGATAAGAATGAAAATTCTGATACTCCTTTAAAGCTTACTATGTCTCAAGCATTCTACTGAGTGCTGGGGTAGATATAGGGTAATCAGGTTAGTCACAGTCTAACCTGTGGCTCTGTCACATGATTGCTGTGTGACCTTGGGCAAGTCACATAACATCTCTGTGTCTCAGTTATCTCACATAAAATGGGGATAATGGCTGTGAGCCTCACATGGGACAGGGACTGTACCCAACCTGATTAGCTTGTATCTATCCCGGCTCTTAGTATGGTGCCTGTCACATAGTAAGCGCTTAACGAATACTATTAACAAAAAAAGCCCAGTCTGCCCTACGTGGGACTCCCAGTCTAAGTAGGAAGGACTAGGGTTTAAACCCCATTTTACAGATGTGGAAACCGAAACATAGAGAAATTAAGTGACTTGTTCAAGGTCACACAGCAAAGTGACAGAGCAAGATTAGAACCCAGGTCCTCTGACTCTCAGGCTTGGGTTCTTTCCAAAAGGCCATGTTGCTTCCAAAGTCACCCACCTGATCTCTAAATCCATCCACTCTACCTGAGCCTCTGACACTATTCCCCCCTCATTTCCTAAATTCACATGCTGTTACTCCCCTCCCATTCCTCACCATCATTTTCAACATCCCATATAACCCTGTTTCATGTCTCCCACATTTTTTCTCTACACTCACTCTCTTGCAAGGTTCATCCATGAACAGGGCTTCAGCTACCACCGTTATGTGGATGACTCCCAAATCTATCTCTCTAGACCTGACCTTTCATCTGACCTGCAATTCTACAGCTCCTCCTGCCTCCAGGGCATTTTCACTTTAATGTCCAGCTAACACTTCAAATACAGTATACCCATAATAGAACTTGCTCATCTTTCCCTCTAAACCTCTAAATCCCTCCCCCTCCTGCGCAGCCTACACCTCTCCTCTCCTTGAAACCATCCACTGGTTCACTGTCTCCATCTGCAGCCAACAAAACTCCTCATGATTGACTTCAAGGCTCTCCACCAACTTGCCCCATGCTACCTTTCTGCTTCTTCAACCACCATTCCCCAACCCACTCCCTTCTCTTCTGCCAAGCCAACCTTCTTGCTGTATCTCCTTCTCAACTCTCCATCCTCTGTCACCTCGCTCACACTGTTCCCCTGGCTTAAACTCTCTCCTTCCCCACACCTGAGAAACCACAGCTTTCCCCATGTTCAAAGCTCTCCAAAATCCCATCTCCTCCAATAAATCTTCCCTAATTAATTCCAGCACCCTAAATTGCATAAATCCATCAGCCAACTCTAGCACTTATGAGTGTAATTATACCCTGCCTCAGCCCTTTTGTGTATACTTTTATTCAAGTGTACACTCAATTATTTATTGCGACTATTTGTAAATATTTTTACATCTCCCTTCCACATCAAATAATAAGTTCTTTGAAGACTGGGAACATGTCACTTCTTTTGGGGAGGCTATTCCAAATGCTTAGTATACTGCACTGAATGAAGTGGACACTCAATAAATGTACTTACTTGTACTGTTTAGCGTGCCTGGGTGGTAGAAGAAGGTTTTGTTGAATAAAAATACCAGCTTGAGTCTCCTGGATTTTGATAGTTCATATATAAGGAAGTGTAGTAAACCCGATCATAATTTACAACATCTTTGGTCCATCTGAGCCCATGGGTCTTAAAAAAAACACCACTCTCTAAAACTTGGGAGCATCAAGTTCGTGCAACTCATTCTATCTGTTTATGATTCCCATTGTTTTTTTTCGCAGTTCTGACAAGTTAAAGAGAAAAGCTCTTTTCTTGGCATCAATTTTGGAATGGTTGAAATTTCAGAACACTAGTTGATGATCCTCTACCATCCCCTTTTTTCCTAGCGGGCTCATTAGTAACCTTCAATCAAAGCACGGTTTTATCAATGCTGTCATCTTACAGTGCCCATAACATTCCTAAGAGAGAGATGTCAGATTTACAGCTGTATCTAGGCCTTTTTATTGGGTAATATTTCTAAATCATGCCAACCCTTCACCTAGTGTACCTTGAAGACAACTCTTAGTAAAAAAGAGCCCATGTGAAGAATTCCTAGGCTCAAGCTTTTTCAAGATAAAAATCAATGTTAGTGGATTGCTAGAAGAAATGCCAGAACATCCATTTGTACTTATTGGTCAAAGAAACGTAGGACCTCTAGTCCTGAAGAGATATATAAGCAGTTCACCAGAAGCCAAGGCATTTTAGCAAGCTTGGGGATTATCATGTGCAGTTCTACTGAACTGTAGAAATTGTTGTTTAGCATTATTGAACTATGTAAATCTGTAGACATTTAGTGCTTCCGACCTTACATGGTTAAGTGCGGAGAGGATGAGATTTTCATCTTTGGTTGCGTAAAGCGTAGTTTGTCTGGGACCTGATCAAGAAAGGTCAGTCAGGACACAGAGACTATTGTTTTGGAATAGCAAGGGCCCCACTGTGTGGTCTCATAGAAGGTGCTCAGCTGCATTGAGTTGAGTGAAATAATGTGGTTAATACTGCAGAATTAAATCCAGGGGCCCTTATTTATATGAATATTCAAAATGTTGAAGCCCCAGCCCCAGAGAAGGGACTCTGGAACTTTCATAAAGTCTTTGAAAAGCATTTGTTATGTGCAATTTACTTGTGGTTATATCAGATATCATCTAGAGGATGGAAAGAATGTAAACAAGCATGTTCACCCATATCACCTGGCCATCCTAATCATTGCCATCTGTCTAATATACTGCTTTTCCTGTGACTGAGCTGTACCTCCCAAACCAGCCACCCCTTATCAGGGTCCAGTAAATCATGATTAAATCCTGGAATATTTTTTGGTGGCTCACTGAGTATGGGTGTGTTCACAAAAAACTTTATTTCTTTTTAGGATTGGGATGCTGAATTGTTTGGTTCATCTAATCTAAAGCTATCAAAGCCTTTGTGCATGGGGCTAAGGAGCTCTTGAATAACAATAATAATAATAGTAATAGTGGTAGAGGTATTTGTTGAGCACTTATTATGGGAAGCAGCGTGGCCTAGTGGAAAGAGCACATGCCTGAGAGTCAGAGGTCTGGGTTCTAATCCTGGCTCTGCCACTTGTCTGCTGTGTGACCTTGGGTGAGTCGCTTCACTTCTCTATGCCTCAGTTTCTGTAAAATGGAGATTAAATCCTGCTCCCTCCTACTTAATAATGATAATGGCATTTATTAAGCACTTACTATGTGCAAAGCACTGTTCTAAGCATTGGGGAGGATACAAGTTGATCAGGTTGTCCCACGAGGGGCTCACAGTTTTAATCCCCATTTTACAGATGAGGTAACTGAGGCACAGAGAAGTTAACTGACTTGCCCAGAGTCACACAGCTGACAAGCGGCGGAGCAGGGATTTGAACCCATGACCTCTGACTCCCAAACCCGTGCTCTTTCCACTGAGCCACACTGAGTCCTAAGTGGGACAGAGGCTGTGTCCAACATGATTATCTTGTCTCTACCCTAGTGCTTAGTATAGTGTTGGCACATATTTAGTACTTAAGAACTGTCTTATTATTTATTTATGTGCCAATCATTGTACTAAGCCCTGAGGTAGATACAAAATAATCAGATTGGACAGTATCTGCCCCACATTCATTCATTGAATCGCATTTATTGAGGTTCACAGGCTAAAAAGCAGGAGAGTAGGTATTAAATCTCCATTTTACAGTTTGAGGAAATGGAGGCATGGAAAAGTTAAGCGACTTGTCCAAGGTTACCCAGCAGGCAAGTAGATGAGCAAGGATTTGAACCCAGGTCCCCCTAACTTCTATGCCTGTGCTCTTTCTACTAGACCATGTTGCTTCCCCTTTTATGAAACATCTATCTTCTGGGGCTAACCTTTAAGAGTCTATGATCCTATAAACCCCCCAGGGCTTTCATCCTCAGCTTTTTCCTCTCCTTCCTCATTAAATGTATGTGTATGTGTGTGCTTGTGTGTGTGTGTTGGTGTTTCTGTGTATTTGAGTGAGAAGAGTATGGGATGCTTTCAATCAGCCTTCTCATTGAATTTCATTTCATTCATTGAATGGCTACTGAGTGCAGAGCACAAAGAGGGTGGTAGAGGACCCCTAAAGATTTAGTAGTCTAAATGCGGAGTGGACCCTAAGTCCCATTTGAGTTCATAAGGACAACTCAATGTACGCTTGGGTGCTACAGAAAGGAGAGCGGCCTCCTCCTTCCTTGTCTTTGTCTCTGGTGGCACCACTTTCCATCTGTTTCCAGTTGAGACCCACTCTTTGAGTCATGGAAAGCTATGCTATTGCCCTCAACACACTTCCTGATTGCACTTCTTTTCAGACATGGGAGAGTGAGATGACAAATGTTGTTTCACCGGCAGAATCAACCTATGTAATTCTTTTGTTCTGCCCCAAACAGGCACCTAGCCGAGGCTGGGAACAAAAAGCCTTGTTGGGGGAGTCTGTGTTTCCAGCACAGACAGCAATCAATCAATCAATCAATCGTATTTATTGAACGCTTACTATGTGCAGAGCACTGTACTAAGCGCTTGGGAAGTACAAATTGGCAACACATAGAGACAGTCCCTACCCAACAGTGGGCTCACAGTCTAAAAGGGCTCACAGTCTAAAAGAGTGGGCTCACAGCAAGAATGTGCAAGAGCATCTGGCCCATCCTTACCTATCTGCTCACTTCATTCGCTATTTCCCAACCCACTGCCTTCACTTATCAACAAGCCAACCTTCCTAAATCAATCAATCAATCAATCAATCATATTTATTGAGCGCTTACCATGTGCAGAGTACTGTATTAAGCGCTTGGGAACTACAAGTTGGCAACATATAGAGACAGTCCCTACCCAACAGTGGGCTCACAGTCTAAAATGTATCTCACTTTTGACTCTTCCGCACCCTGAACCATATTATCCTTTCAGCCAACTCTAGCACTTATGGATTTATTTACTTCCTCCTTAGAATTCATGGCTGTATGTCTGCTCGATTGATTTATTTTCGACAGGGTTGTAAATATCTTTATGTTCATCTCCCCTGTTACTGTGTAAGCTCCTTGTGGACAGTGGATGTGTCACTTCATTGTTTTATATTTCCTAAATGCTTAGTACAAGGCACCACACTAAATGGAGGTCATTAAATGCTATCACTTCTAGAGTAGCTTTGGTTTATTTATTTATACTTAGGAAGACCACAAAGCTTGCTGGACCAAGCGAAAGACTAGAATTTAAGGAGCTGTGAGCTTTGCAACTGACACTGGACATTGCTACCAACATTCTGGGTGGAATTGGACAGTTTAAAGGAGATTTACAGGGGAAGCAGCATGGCTTAGTGGATAGAACATGAGGCTGGGAGTCAAAAGGAGCAAGGATCTAATCCTGGCTCCACCACTTGTCTGCTGAGTGACCTTGGGAAAGTCACCTAACTTCTCTGCATCTCATCTGTAAAATGGGGATTAAGACTGTGAGCCCCGTATGAGACATGGACTGTGTCCAGCCTGATTTGCTTGTACCTATCCTAGCACTTAGCACAGTGACTGGCATGTAGTAAGCACTTAGTAATAATAATAATAATAATGATGATGATGGTATTTGTTAAGCACTTACTATATGTCAAGCACTGTTGTAAACTCTACAGTAGATAAAAGTTAATAATAATAATAGTAATAATAGCATTTATTAAGTGCTTACTATGTGCCAAGCACTGTTCTAAGCACTGGGGAGGTTACAAGGTGATCAGGTTGTCCCACGGGGGGCTCGCAGTCTTTACCCCCATTTTACAGATGAGGTAACTGAGGCCCAGAGAAGTTAAGTGACTTGCCCAAAGTCACACAGCTGACAATTGGCAGAACCGGGATTTGAACCTATGACCTCTGACTCCAAAGCCCGTGCTCTTTCCACTGAGCCATGCTGCTAATCAGGTTGGACACAGTCCCTGCCCCACATGGGACTCACACTCTTAATCCCCATTTTACAGATGAGGTAACTGAGGCACAGAGAAGTTAAGTGACATGCCTAAGGCCACACAGCAGGCAAGTGGCAGAGCTGGGATTAGAACCCTAGGTCCTTCTGATTCCCAGGCCCTTGCTCTTTCCACTAGGCCATTTTGCTTCCCCTAACAAATACCACAATTATTGTTATCTTTATTAATGGTCTTTTATAGTTGTCTTTTCTCTTTTGATACCATAAATCTACTTATGAACAGGAATTTCATTTTTGATTTTTCCCATCTATATATTATCTGGTTGAGGAGGAGGGGTCTTAGAAAAGCAACAGAAGAACTTAGAAAAAGCACCAAAAGGATGGGTGACTGATTTTTGAGGACCTAGGCATGTAACCCAATCAAGCAGTGCTGCATGAAGGTAATGAAATTATTATGTACAAATAACAGTTGGATGAAAATTTCAGTGAGGAAGAAGGAATTACTGAATATATTGTCTGGAGTGGGTGAGTTGAAATTGTAAATAATGCAACAAAGAAAGTTCTGACCAAATGTTACATGATCATGTGACCTTTTAAATGGTTGTATGCTTCTGAGAAGAAAACATTCTGAACAAGACCTCTAGAGCTATTGAAAATCAAATTGAATAAATACGGTACCTAGAAATATATTAAAAGACCAGTTCTATATTAGACCCAGAGGTATAGCCTAGATTAAAGGGACCAGATTTTTCTGGAGTTTAGTGTGGGAAAAGAATGGAGTTTCTACAGAATTTGGTCACTAGTCTAAGCAGTTGTGAGAAAAGAAGAGAGAAGAGATGGAGTCAGAGAAAGAGAGAGAGAAAAGAGAGGGGGGAAGAGAGAGAGAGAGGCAGTCACATGCAGATGTGAAAGCGAGGCACACACTTGCTCAGCCAGGCAGCCACGTTTTATAGACTCATTCATCCAGTCACACAAACATGCATGGCATGAAGACAAACAGAAGCAATGGGAGAAGGTGAGCAGCAACAGCAACAGGCCAAGCCCAGGTCATCACTACCACTGGTTCCCCAGAGCTCCTTTATTTGGAGCTGGTCTAGGTGGGTTCCATAATCAGAGACAATTATGACTAAGAAAATCACTAACTTTAATACTAGAAACCCACCTTGCAGCAGCTTCTGTGTTTTGTGGAGAGCTGGGCTTCCTTCCAAGATTTTAACATTGCCTCAAATAGGGTCTCTAAATTTTACTTCACTGCACCATGGAACTTCTGGTGGATGATGGAACCAGTAGGAACAATATGTGACCATCCTGCTCAATGTGGGATGAACGGTCGTGTTACTCTAGATATTCTAATAAATCCCTTCGATCTTTAGATCCCGTAGTACTGTGATCGACAGCACAGCAAAGAGATCGTGTGAGTTTTGATTAGTGATGAGATAGGACACATGTTTTGCTTCATAATCCAGCTGAATCCATTTCACAGACCAAATATTTTGTAGGGTGAGATGGGTGGACACGGAAGATAGGGGAGCATGTTTTAAATACTTGGAAAGATCACTAGACTTCAAGACTCAGAAGATTCAGGAACACTTTACTAAAACAATAGTTTCATTTCTTTCTCTAGATCATAAGAAACATCGGGAGAGATGGAATTTAGGGAACCTAACACATCGTTATCTAATTTGCTATTCATATTTTCTTTGGCAAGGTTCTCTAAGTCTTACTTAGAACCTGCTTCTGTAAATGACAGCTGCTGTATTAGCAGCTTGTGTGCCACCCCCTGACAGCAGCTGATCATTGAGTGAACTCCTAGACCAATGAGGGACCATGCGGAAGAATGCAAGCACACAGCAAACACCCTGGCTGACCAACAGCAATCCACCTCCAATTCAGCTGTTCCAGGCTTGATTTGGACAAGAAGTATTTGCCACAAATCCTCTTATTGCTAACTGGTGAATGAGTCAGATATTATTCGTGCTCTTTAGGCACAGGACAAACCTGAGAAATTTTCAGCCAGCTGGAAAGTTGGATCATGCAGACATGCCAGTAAATATGCTCCAACTTCATGGAGATGAAGGGGACTATGGCCCCCACGGAGTTGGCACTGAGAAGATGAAGTCATTAACTCTCAGGGTAAGGTAGGTGGGCAGCTGTAGCTGCCTGCTTGGCCTCTTGGAATTAGAAAGGGACCAGATATGGAGCCAAGGTGTTGGCTCCACCTCTTGCCCCTTGCCATCAGAAGAAGAAGAAGAAGAAGGAAGAGTCTTCCACAACTGCTTTTCTCATCCTCAAAGGAGCTTCAGGACTCAGAGTGAGGGGTTCCTCTCACCCCCTGGTGCCAAAAACCTCTTAGGGGTGAGCTGTCTGGCTGTCACTCTCCCACTTGGTCTACTTCCTCTCTGCCCAGTTCCTCCTCCATTGCTGCTCACATAGAGACAGTGGCAGACTCTGAATTGGGAAGTGGCCTTGAGAGGTTTAAATAGATGCCACTATTATGAAGCTCTGACTCCCACCACATCTGCCCAGGATTCCTAGCTGCCTGTGAAAACAAGGTGGTGGGGTGAGGTAAGCAGACTGGTCACTTTCCCAGAGCTCCAGAGCCCATGAGGGTGAGTAAAACTTCATGCCTTGGTGAGTACAGTGACTTTCCCCTCCCTGTCCTCCCTCTTTCTTTATATTGCTCTTCTCCACTGACTCCCTTTCCTCCCAACCAGCTCTCTTCTCCTGACTTGTTTCCTTTCCCCATGTCTAGTTCCCTTCCCTACTACAACTCCCTTTCTCTCTTTCATTTCCTCCCCAACTCTTCAGCTCCCTTTTCCCCTTCCTCTCCCTTTCATTTCTCTCCAAGTACCCTCAAAGTCTTGAACCTTCAAATCTCCACTCCTAAAGCCCCACCCCGTAATGCTTCACCCCTTATCAATCTATCAATCAGTGGCATTTACTGAGCACTTAACTGTGTGCAGAGCACTGTACTAAGCCATTGAGAAAGTACAATGCAATAGCGTTGATAGACATGATCTTTGCGCAACGGGAGCTTATAGTCTAGAGGGGTAGATGGACATTAAAATAAATTTCAGATAGGAGAAATGGGAGAGTACAAGGATATGTATGTAAGTGCTGTGGGGAGGGGTGTGTGAATGTCAAATGCTTAAAGTGAACAGATCCAAGGCCATAGGTGAAACAGAAGGGAAAGTAGAAGAAATAAGGACTTCATCAGTAGATCTCTTGGAAATGTGGTTTTAATAAGACTTGGAAGGTGGGGAGAGTGCTGGGCTGCAGGATGTGAGGGGGGAGTGAATTTTTTTTATAGCATTTGTTAAGCACTTACTATGTGCAAAGCACTGATTTAAGTGCTGGTTTCTAGGCCAGAGGGAGGAGGTGGGCAAGGGGTCAGAGACAGGATAGATGAGCTTGAGGTACAGTGACTAACTTGGCAAGAGAAGAATGAAATGTGCCAGTTGGGTTGTAATGGGAGATCAGGGAGGTAAGGTAGGAGGGGGAGAGCTGATTGAGTGCCTTAAGACCAGTGGTAAAGAGTTTCTGTTTCTGTCTTGGACATCCATACTAAGCCTGAAGTACTTACTACTCGGTACAAAGCAGTACACTAAGCATGAAACACTAGTAAGAGTGAAGTATGGACTGGAAAAGGGAGAGGCAGGATACAGGGAGGTCAGTAAGGAGGCTGATGCAGGAGTCGAGGTGGGATAGGATGAGTGCTTGGATTGGCATAGTAGCAGTTTGGATAGAGAGGAAAGGGCAGATTTTAGCAATGTTGTGAAGGCAGAACTGACTGACAGGATTTGGTGACAGGTTGAATATATGGGTTAAATGAAAGAGATGAGTTGAAGATAATGCCAAGGTAACCGGCTTGGGAGACAGGGAGGATGGCAGTCTTCCTCTATCTCCAGCTTGCTCACTCTGCCTCAGTCTTGCCGCTGACCCCTTATCCACATCATGCCTCTGTCTTGGGACTCCCTCCCCCTCCATATATGCCAGACCAGGACTCTCCTACCTTCAAAGCCTTAATAAAGCCACATCTCCAAGAAGCCTTCCTCAGTTAAACCCTCTCTTCCCTGACTTCCTCTCCCTTCTACCTTGTCCCTTGTTTATGCACTTGGATCTGTACCCTTTAAGCATTTGATATCCACCCTACCCTCAGCCCCACAGTACAAATCCATAATTATTTGTATTAATGTCTGTCTCCCCTCTAGACTGTAAGCACATGGTGGGCAGGGAATGTGTTTACCAACTCTACTGTATCATACTCTCCAAGCACTTAGTAGAGTGCTCTGCACACTATAAGCACTCAATAAATAGCATTGATTGATTAGTAGTGTTATCTACAGTGCTAGGAAAGTCAGCGTTTGGGTGGGAAGATGTGGAGTTCTGTTTTGGACATGTTTCGTTTGAGGTGTTGGCAGGACGTCCAGGGAAAGATGTCCTGAAGCCAGAGGAAATGCAAGATGGCAGAGAAGGGGAGAGATCAGGGCCTTCAGCTCAAATGGAAAATTTGGCACCCTTGTACCACTGTGCCATTATAGAGAAGCAGTGTGGTTCAGTGGAAAGAGCACAGGCTTGGGAGTCAGAGGTCATGGGTTCTAATCCTGGCTCTGCCACATGTCTGCTGTGTGACCTTGGGCAAGTCACTTAACTTCTCTGAGCCTCAGTTACTTCATCTGTAAAATGGGGATTAAGACTGTGAGCCCCACGTGGAACAACCTGATCACCTTGTATCTTCCCCAGCGTTTAGAACAGTGCTTTGCACATAGTAAGCACTTAACAAATGCCATCATCATCATTATTATTATTATCATTACAGTGGCAATGATTTTGTGTCATTCTTTCCTGTGCCTTTTTCAAATTTTTTCTCTGTCACTTTCTCAATTTTGATATTTTTTGGGGTGATTTTTTTTTCAGAATTTTATTCCCACAATTTACAGTAAGTGCAATAAAGGCTGCTGTCTTCCCTGATATAGGGCTCAGATGTTATCTTATTTTAAATTGCTGTTTATGTGCCTCCTTTGATCCTGTTGTTTCTCAGCTATCTCCCTTCAGGGGATCTGGCTTTCCCTTAGCTTTCCTAAAATTCCCCTTCTGCTTTTTCCTGTCTTTGGCTCATAGTTTTAGCCCTGCTCCCATCTGTGGGTTTTCTTCTACCCAAGGAGTTCAAGGCTTGCCATTCTTTCGGATACTATGTCCTGTTTGCCCATCTCCCCCACAATCCAACTCATATTTCACCACCATGGGGGTAGAGGGATGAAACAGCCAGAAGTAGGGAAACCCCAGTCACCAGGGCAGATTTCTGGTTGAAGAGCTACCCACGACTTCTCACACGGTGGCCAGCCTCAGCTTGGGGGGTATTTTAAAAAGCTGAATAATGTGGGTGTCCAAGACCACAGTGACTACTGAGATGGGCATCCTGACAACCCTCTGCTTGCGGCAGGTCTGTGTACAGTAGGACAGCATAGATAGTATGCTCACTATGGCCGCAAATGTACCTAAAATTATTGTATCTATTTTGCAGTGTGCTGCACCCTGACTACCTTCTCACAACTGGCAGGGAAGAGAGACCAAAAGTGGTGCTGTGGACCTTTACATAGGTCCTCAATTCCAAAGTCTTTGTGACCGGACAGAGACTCATCCATTGTTTATGATGGGAGACTCCATCATCATCATGTCCATTTGGTTCTTCCTCTCTAAGTGCTTATCAACAGGGGAAGGCTGAGGTATTTTGGCACTTTGGGTAAATTTTTTTTTAAAATCACCCCCGTGCAATTTGTCAACAGAACAGAGACTGGAATTGGTGCCTTCCTGTTTGTAGAGGGCCATACTGAGTGCCTCTGTGTGTAGAGTGCTGTACTGAATACTTAGTAGAGTCTCCAGGACCCAGTAGACCCAGTCGAAAGAGTAAAAATGCAGATCAGGCAGTGAGGACCCCCAGGCAGTTGAGGATGGACCAAGAACCTGACAGCATGAGAGCCTTTCCAGAGAGCTATCACAG
Source organism: Tachyglossus aculeatus (assembly GCF_015852505.1). Lineage (NCBI taxonomy): Eukaryota > Metazoa > Chordata > Mammalia > Monotremata > Tachyglossidae > Tachyglossus > Tachyglossus aculeatus. Next base: position 25,733,458 of record NC_052098.1, on the reverse strand, counting down.
GCTTGCCCCAGCCCAACCAGGGGTTCTTCATTGTATCCTCCCACCAAACAGGAGGACTCGGTGCCCATCTCCCTCCTAATTAGAAGTCTAATTAGAGAAAGAGAGGGAGCAATGTGGAGCAGAAGAGTGAAAAGGACAAGAAAATGAAATCAGGAGTGGTTCAAGAAGGGAACAAGCGGGACACAGGAATAGAGGATCAAAGAAATTACATCTTGAAATACTTGACTGTCTATTTTCAGATCCTCCATCTCACACATCTTTGATCTAATATAAAAATCGGTAACCCCCATTTCTAGTGTTTTCTATTGAAAATGTGCTGGTTTTACTTAACCCATTACTGATAATTTGGTAGGGGAAGCAGATTGTTAATGACAAAGGGGATGAATTGGAAGCTGTTTCTTTAATCAGCTTTGCAACTGTTTTTGTCACGATATGCATGATGCCCCAGGGAAGGAGATGGGCATAGTAAGTGTAATATACCTCACTTTGCAGGTGGGGACAAATCAGCTGAGTAGAAATGAAATTATGAATTCTAGTCTCTTGACTCCTCTGAGTATACCTGCACGTCCTCTAGGACTCATTGAATTTTGAATTTAGAGTCATTGTCATTGTCTGATATTCCATAGAAATCAATGGTAGTCATAGGCTGGGGAGTGGGATAACTTGGTAAGACCCTGGAGACAGCTCTTCATATACTCATACTATATATGCTTGTTCCAAGTCTGACTAGAGCAGTTGCAGTTCTAACCTGTCTCCATTAGATGCTAGAAGTACCGAGTAATACAGGAATTACATAGACAAATGGAGGAATGCCCTAGAGTGAAAAGCCAGATCTCTCAGGAGTGTGTAGATGCAGTTTTTAATTGCAATTACAAAAGAACAAAAGAAAGTGACTGATTTTCTTCCTCCTCCGAAGGTTGAGAGCAATTAGCAGAGCAGCAGGGCCTACAAGCAGTGAAACGTGGTATGTTATAAATAGGGTTGGGAGCCAAGATCACATCCATCACCACAGGTAAGAGGTCTTTGATAGTGTCTGTGTAATTCCCATCCATGTAATTACATACATGACTTGATTCTATGATTTAAAGGGATCAAACTACAGTCTTTGGCTAGATTATTAATAGGGTTTTTGTTGCTGTCTAGATCAGACAGAGTTAATAAAGTCATTGGCTTGAGGAATGAATGGTTCTGTAAATTCCACTGGTGATTCTTTTGCCTTGTTTTGTTTCAAGTTTTGAACATTATTAGAAAGTCCTGGCACTAGGCACACTGATATTTTCCTAGACACACTCTGAAGTACAATATACAATGCTTGTAGATGTAAATTGCTTCCTCCCCCAAACCCACTTTGCAGTATGTTGGAGAGTACTGGCTTTATATTCATTCAGTCGTATTTATTGAGCACTTATTGTGTGCAGAGCACTGTACTAAGTGCTTGGGAAGTACAAGTTAGCAACATATAGAGACGGTCCCTACCCAACAGTGGGCTATATCAGTTCAGTTCACTGCATTCATCTTCTTACGTTGAATGTCGAGTAGTAATAGAGTCATCTTAGATCTTAATAAACTTCTCAGGGCGGACAAACTTTTTTAGTAGTTTCCAGAGTCCAGGTCTACTGAGTATCTAATGTATTTGTAAGGTTTATGAATATCATGTAAAAGTCTTGCTACCCCCTACATTTCTCCTGTATCTGACAAATTACAAAGATCGTGGTCAGGGGCCTTGCTGTGATCCAAAACCACACTGCAATTCTAAAAGTCCCTGGTCAGTGATGTTCTTCAGTAGTCAGTCCTAAACAACTCTGACTAGAATCTTGCCAGTAATGGAGAGGAAGGAGAGCCTACAATAGTTTCCATAGTCCACTTGCTCCCCTTTCTTCTTGAAGACAGCAATAATGTGGGAATCTTTGAAATTCTGGAGCATTTCTTCTCACTTCCATACGTTGAGGAAGAATCTGTACTGGAACAAAGGCAAAATCAATCAATCAATCAGTCAATCAATCGTATTTATTGAGCGCTTACTGTGTGCAGAGCACTGTACTAAGTGCTTGGGAAGTACAAGTTGGCAACATATAGAGACAGTCCCTACCCAACAGTGGGCTCACAGTCTAGAAGGGGGAGACAGAGAACAAAACCAAACATACTAACAAAATAAAATAAATAGAATAGATATGTACAAGTAAAATAAATAAATAAATAGAGTAATAAATATGTACAAACATATATACATATATACAGGTGCTGTGGGGAAGGGAAGGAGGTAAGATGGGGGGATGGAGAGGGGAACGAGGGGGAGAGGAAGGAAGGGGCTCAGTCTGGGAAGGCCTCCTGGAGGAGGTGAGCTCTCAGTAGGGCCTTGAAGGGAGGAAGAGAGCTAGCTTGGCGGATGGGCAGAGGGAGGGCATTCTAGGCCCCGGGGGATGACGTGGGCCGGGGGTCGATGGCAGGACAGGCGAGAACGAGGTACGGTGAGGAGATTAGCGGCAGAGGAGCGGAGGGTGCGGGGTGGGCTGTAGAAGGAGAGAAGGGAGGTGAGGTAGGAGGGGGCGAGGTGATGGACAGCCTTGAAGCCCAGGGTGAGGAGTTTCTGCCTGATGCGCAGATTGATTGGTAGCCACTGGAGATTTTTGAGGAGGGGAGTAACATGCCCAGAGCGTTTCTGGACAAAGACAATCCGGGCAGCAGCATGAAGTATGGATTGAAGTGGGGAGAGACACAAGGATGGGAGATCAGAGAGAAGGCTGATGCAGTAGTCCAGACGGGATAGGATGAGAGATTGAACGAGCAGGGTAGCGGTTTGGATGAAGAGGAAAGGGCGGATCTTGGCAATGTTGCGGAGCTGAGACTGGCAGGTTTTGGTGACGGCTTGGATGTGAAGGGTGAATGAGAGAGCGGAGTCGAGGATGACACCAAGTTTGCGGGCTTGTGAGAGGGGAAGGATGGTAGTGCCGTCAACAGAGATGGGAAAGTCAGGGAGAGGGTAGGATTTGGGAGGGAAGACAAGGAAAACATCTCCTTGCTTTCAAATTTTCACATTGCCACCAACAAAAGCAACCATGGTAACTTCTACTCTTCCCTCCCAACACTGGGGATCCCTGCTTTTGGCATGCTCTGTTGCCTGCCAGACTGAGGATAAAAGCTACTCCTATTTGCAGCCACAGCAAGAGAAACCTCCACAAGACCCCAGAAAGACTGATGGCAGTGGGTGTGCCCTGAACTCTGAGTCCTGAGGAGCCTGAAATTCTGCTCCTCTACCCCCAACACCCTTCTGATATGGGTTTTATTTTGTGTATTTGTCCCTATTGTGTTTTAATGTTTCGTCATTCCTGATTATCTATCTCCAATCCCGTCTCCTCACTTATACTTTTAGAACAGTGTGGCCTAGTGGAAAAAGAACAGGCCTGGGAGTCAGAGGACTTGGGTTCTAATCCCATCATTCTAATCCCAGCTCTGCCAGGTGCCTGCTGTGTGACCTTGGGCAAGTTACTTAACTTCTCTGTGCTTCAGTTTCCTTAGCTGTAAAATGAGGATTCAATATCTGTTCTTCCTCCTGCTTAGACTGTGAGCCCCAAGTAAGGCAGGGACTAAATCTGACCTGATCAGCTTGTATCTACCCCAGTGCTTAGAACAGTGCTTGACACATAGTAAGCACTTAACAAATATTATTGTTATTGGTATTATTATTCCTCCCAAGGGACAGGGACCATCTTTAATTCCCACATGAGTATTCTCTCCCAGCACTTAGTACAGTGGTCTGCATACAGCAAGTTCTTAATAAATACAATTTCTACTACTACTTATCCTTTCCCCAGTCTTTTCAACCTATTCCGAGCAGCCACATTGAGGGCATGATAAGGAATCTGGAAGGAGGTCCCTGACAGGCAAGAATGTCATCCCAATCGTCAATGATATGGAAGCATCATCAAAATTTCTTGAATCACTCATGCAGAAACTCCAATATTCTGATGACAGTGCTCTGGAAACACAAACAAGAAGATGATTAGGCAGATGATTATAAACAACTTAGAATCAGCAAAGCACTATAGACTGACCATTAGTCTGAAAAAGACCAAGGCCTTTTATCAGCCTGCACTTGTGAATCCTATACAAAGCCAAAGATCTGTCGGTGACCCTTAGTTAAAAACTGCCTTCAAATTCTGCAACTTGGGCAGCACATTGTTCAGGGGTTCAAGAATAGGAAAAGAGAGAGAAAACTGAGTTGTGAAGATCACTATGTTGTTTGGGAGACTGAATGTGAGGGTGAGGTGAAGATATGGGAGGGGCCAATGAGTATATTATAATTACCAACACATTCTCTTTTTTTTTGGTCATCATCATCATCAATCGTATTTATTGAGTGCTTACTATGTGCAGAGCACTGTACTGAGTGCTTGGGAAGCACAAATTGGCAACATATAGAGACAGTCCCTACCCAACAGTGGGCTCACAGTCTAAAAGACTTTTGGTCTTTGTTAAGTGCTGACCATGTGCCAGGCACTGTTCTAGGTGCTAGGGTAGATACAAGATTATCAGGTTGGACACAGTCCCTGTCTCAAATGGGGCTCACCATCTTAATCCCCATTTTACAGATGAGATAACTGAGTCACAGAGAAGTTAAGTGATATGCCCAAGGTCACACAGCAGACAAGGTAGCAGAGCTGGGATTAGAACCCAGGTCCTTCTGACTCCCAAGCGCATGCTCTGTCCACTAGGCAAGACATTTAAAAACCACTCTTTAAGAATATTTTACAAAGAATAATAGAACAAATGATTGAATAATGATGTCTTCTGGCCATAGGCCAGTGGTGTCCAGAAGCTACAGAAGTCCCAAGTGGTTCTGCTATTGTAATAACAAAAGGAGTCTTTGGCTGGACTCTAGTGTGAATATGGATTTCATTCTCTTGCACAATTTCTGGAGTTTCTCTGTGGGAATGATTAATCTTAGAAAAAAACTGAAGGGACTAAGGTTTTTTTCAAGTGAGGAAGTTTCACTTCATTTTGGTGCTGAACTGCTCTTTAAAAGAATTGGTGCATTTACCAGGGTTTATTCAACTAGGCCAGGCCCCACAAGAATTCCAGTCCATTCTTAAGTAATTGGGATGGGGGGAAAATGAATGGGATAGGGAATGACCACCCTTCTCTAAGGGGGAAAGAAAGTAGTTATTTTAACCATAAGAGCAGTATGGATGGCAGAGTGTGTGGTGAGGACACGCAAGCTGTATCTGTGTGTGCAAGAGAAGAATGGGAACTTTCCCCTCCTCCTACCTCAATAGGGATTTTGGGAGCACACAGAATGGAGTGGAAGTGGAGGCCCGTGTAATTGCCAGCAATCCACTTACTTGCTTGCTGCCTGGCACTGAGACTTTCATACACAATTTCAAGACTCCACATTCCTCATAGATCTGTGTATAATAATAATAATAATAGCATTTATTAAGTACTTACTATGTGCAAAGCACTGTTCTAAGCGCTGGGGAGGTTACAAGGGAATCAGGTTGTCCCATGGGGGGCTCACAGTCTTAGTCCCCATTTTACAGATGAGGGAACTGAGGCACAGAGAAGTTAAGTGACTTGCCCAAAGTCACACAGATGACAAGTGGCAGAGCCGGGATTTGAACCTCTGACCTCTGACTCCAAAGCCCATGCTCTTTCCACTGAGCCATGCTGTATAGACATATAAAAGGTATAAATGCAAGTATACAGCATATGCAATATGTTCATCTATACAGAAACAGAAGTTCTAGTACATGTCAGTGAGAGGTGAAAATTACATAGAGGGTGCTCAATAAATGTTAATAGGAGAGCAAATACCTAGGAAACAGTAAGCAGATAGAAGAGGTTAATTAAACACCTCCCTTCCTGGGCACCCTAAATCAGTTATTCAGAGTTTCCCTCAGTTCTCTCTCCAAAGCCAACAATGAACCAATGATCCAGGGAACCAATAATGACCATTCCCCTGTCTCTCTTAGTCAGATTGGGACCCAGAGTCAATCCATCAATCAATGGTATTTATTGAGCACTTATACTGTACGTAGTGAACTGTACTGAGTTTTGGGGAGACTACAACACAACAGACTGATATACACATTCCTTGTCCACAAGAAGCTTATAGTCTAGAGTGTAAGCTTATCTCCATTAATCAATCAATCGGTGGTATTTATTGAGCACTTTCTGTACTAAGCCCTTAGCAGAGTCTCACAGCCAGGCTTAGATGCAGAAGGTCACACAGCAGACAAGTTCATGAACTTGTGGCAGAAAAAGCACTATCTCTAAGTATGAAACCCTTCAGTTGATACTGTTTTTCATCTAGGCTCCTGCAAACTCAATCTGGAAACTGGTAGGAGGAGCTGACCTCTCCTGTTAGAAGCTGTTGTATGGAGTGAGGGAAAGAGAATAGATTGCAAAAGTTGTCTGAACCTAAACCATGAAGGGCTCTGTCAGTTTTTTGTCAGCACTGTCAAATGGCCTGATTCCATTTGTAGCCATGGCCATGTGAATATGACCTATTGCCTGTCTTCTCTGACACCTCTACTATCAATCACCACCCTTGGAATTGCCTGTGGCTTTGAGATACAACCACAGAAAAACATTCATGATCTTTATGGTGTAGCTACAAGAGAAGCACTGAGAACTACAAGATCTCTATAGTATATATAACATATATATATATGTGTTATATATATAAATAATATATATATAAAATATATATTATTTTACAGAGAGGTTTGACACCATGGATAGGTTCATCCTCTTGAAGTTACTAGTTACAAGTGGGTGCTTCTGGTAGAGATTTGTAGGCGTTGTCTCCATCCTATGCTGAAAACTCATGATGACAAGATGGATAGCCCAAAGTCATTTTGGAAAATTCAGGTAATCATTCAGGATTGTGAGTTTGTTTCTTTCGGTCAACTTGCTGCCACCGATTCCAGGTCTGAGCTGCTAAAGAATATGTCTGCTTTTTCAAGGGATGTCTTGGTTAGTTGACTAAAATGTCGCCTTTGAAGTATTTATTTCTTACTTCCCCTCTGTTGTTAGTTTTTCATTTGAACCCTAGCAGCTGGCAGCAGGCCTTATTACCTTTGTGGTGCAGATTGTGCTAGCAGACTGTTGAAAGTTGTTGTGACTTAAGGAGCAGCTGGTTTTCAGGGAAGGGTCCAAATATTTTTTTTCTATTTTCTGTTTCAAATTTTAAAGATCATTAATACTCAGTTCTGCTAAGGCTATTAGCTTAATTTAGCTGCTTATTTCAAGGTAATCTGTGACCTGTTCGGGTGAAATCTCTAAATCCAAGTGGTTGTCAGCTTTCTGCTGCCAGCTGGCAATAACAGATATGAGAATGATTTAGGTCAAGTGAGACAAGGACGTGCTTATGGTATTTATAGTTTCTTTCTTCCATTTGTTCCATCTATGAAAACCTGCTCCAGACGTAGGAAATTCCTCACAACCCCAGTACACAGAAGAAGGCTGGTTCTGGGAAGCCAGAAGTAGAGGACACTTCTCTGAAAATCCCCACATCTCCCCTCACTTTAAGAGAATAGGAGGTCCCTTGGGGTCAGTTCAAGACATGAGCACGTGATTTTCTTCTGTAGTGAATGGACCTTTTCTTTTCCGTTCAGCCAGGTGAGTGACAGACCATGGTAGTGGCTCTCATGGCTGTCCTGTAGCAAACTCTGAGAAGCAGGGTGGCCTACTGGAAAGAGAAAGGGCCTCAAAGTCACGTGAACTGGCCTCAAATCCTGGCTCTGCCACTTGTCTGTTGTGTAACCTCGGACAATTTGTTTAGCTTCTCAGTGCCTCAGTTTCCTCCAACTTAAACTATGAGCTCCAAGGGGGACAGAGTTTGTGTCTGACTTGATTATCTTTTTCTACCCCAAAACAGTACGGTGCCTGGCACATAGGAAGTACCTTTTAGACTGTGAGCCCACTGTTGGGTAGGGACTGTCTTATGTGTTGCCAATTTGTACATTCCAAGGGCTTAGTACAGTGCTCTGCACACAGTAAGCGCTCAATAAATACGATTGATGATGATGATGATGATGAAGAAGGGACGTTAATAAATCAAAAATGGAAACTAACGAAACCAAAAAAAGTCTGGCTCTGGTAAGCCATAAGAGGAAAAGGACTTGAAAAATTATGCCTGAAGTTCAAAGCTACGGATCCTGAACAAACTGTGGCAAGCTTCATTTCTGGTGAACTTATCTGGAGAGAGTTGATTCCTACAGTAGCCACGTACTGACCAAACTCAGAGTTTGTAGATTAATTTGGGGCATCTGCTCACATGGGAGCCCTGAATTGATTGATCTGTGGTTTTTTTTTTTATTTCACACTTACGGAGTGTGTTCAGAGCACTACACTAAGCACTTGGGAGAATGCAGCCTAACCTAGTGGAAAGAGAGTGGGCCCTGGAGTGACAGCAGATTAGAACACAGGTCCTTCTGACACGCAGGCCCATGCTCTATCCTCTACGCCAAACTGCATCTCTAACTTTAGACATGTGTGAGAAGACCTAAATATCATCTTTATAAAATTGATCTTTCTAGCCAGTTTTGCCCTTGAAGTAAAATGAAAGTAATTATATCCTTTCCTTAAAACCTCCTAACAAGAATGAGGCCTACTTCAAAGTGCTATAGTGCTATGCTGCTAGAATGCTTCTCCATCTCTAGAGTCACATTATAAAACAGGGTAATAGGTTGTAAAAGTGCTGCTAATATGAGGTTATAAAGAATGTCATGTTGAAAAATGGAGATGCTTTATATCTCTCCTGGAAATGGTTATCATAAAAATTTTCCTTGATCCTTGATAATAAGCAGATACAGATATATAAAACACAGAAAATTCCCATCAATTTCTCTTCCCATCCCCTAGCCTATAGGGCAGAATCTGTCATGAGTGTCTGTGTATGTTTGCTTGACCATGATGATTTATATTACACTTGAAATAAATTTCATCTAGTCAACTTAGGAAAATTTCTTTTAACAAATATTTAGGTACAATTTGAAATTGTTGCAAAATGTGTTTGTCATCTGCAAACCTTGGGATCAAAATGAATGCAAAACACAAAGGGCAGGGATTAATTAGGCCTCATAGAAGTGGTAGGGAAAGATTTGTCATTTTGCTGTTTATAGGCACTCCAAAGAAAGAAAAGTATTCTTTCCTGTACACCACTCACTTCTGGACTGCCATGGTCAAGTAAAGACTTTTAGACTGTGAGCCCACTGTTGGGTAGGGACCGTTTCTATATGTTGCCAACTTGTACTTCCCAAACGCTTAGTACAGTGCTCTGCACACAGTAAGCGCTCAATAAATACGATTGATGATGATGATGAAGTAAAGAACCCAACCACATTGGTTACTGAATTGTAACGTGCTTGTTGTGTTGGGAATGCACAAACTGTAATTGAAAAAATATGTGGCGGTACTTTGTATTCATCACATAAACACTTTTCATTTTTCGTTTTTTTTCTGAAAAATTGATATTCTCTCCCCTCCCAAATTTGCTCTTCTAGTATAAGGCCCATTGGAGAATTAGCCACTGAGTTTAATCTCAAAATATGTTTGGATACCATGTTCGGAGTGAACTGGGCTCAGGAAAATGAACCCCCCGCCCCCGTCCGACGTAATAAGGAAAAAAAGCAGCCAAATAAGCTAGTGGATTCTCATTTAAAAATCCTTCTATTATGATTTCCTTTCAATATTGGAAGGAACTAACTAACAATTCTTTTCATAGTGACTCATTCATGCATGTTTCCACCTAGTCCAGGTAAAGTAGCAAGTTTGAAAGGGTCAGAGGGGAAAGCCCCCATTGCCAGCACCTGTATCCACAGGAAGTCTCGAAGAATTTCATTGCATTTTTGTGGGAAACAGCCATTCTGCCCCTGTGCATTTCATGCCAGCAAAATACTGGAAAGACAGGTGTGCAATAGGATTGAGGAACATGCTTCAGTGCATTTTCAATTTTAGATGATCTACAATAATTGTGGGATCTAGATGTGGCCCTGCAGAATGTCATACTGGACCCTTGGCAATTGCATTGATACCAAAGCTTAATGTGCAATTTTGGATTGTATTTTCATACCTTTGATTTTTGCTTTGTACCTCGTATTTCCATTTTATGCACCTTTTTTTGAAGTTGGGCATTTTCATTTGTCTCCCCACTAAATTGTAAACTCCATTTGGGGCAAGGATCCTATCTGCTACTTCCTCTGTAGCACTCTAGAGTTCCTAGCACAATGCTCCCTGCTGAGGGTGGTAGCACAGTAAATATTGTTGGCTGACGACTGACCACATCTGCATGAGATGAAACCCATGCTCATGACAAAAAATGCATCCAATCCCAGATGTGTCATTACATGAACAGCATGACCTAATGGAAAGAGCATGGGCCAGGGAGTTGGTGGACCTGGGTTCTAATTCCAACTCCACCCTTTGCCTGCTGCATGGCCTTGGGCAAGTCACTTAACTTCTCTGAGACTCAGTTTCCTCATTTGTAAAATAGAGATTCAATCCCTGTTCTCTCTCCTACTTAGACTGCGAGCCCCTTGTGTGACAGGGACTGTGCCTGACCTGATTATAGAGTGCTTGGCACACAGTAAGTATTTAACAAGCATTGTCATTAGTATTGTTGTTATTATTATTATTATTAGACAATGTGCCTTGCTCCCTTTTCAGTTGATGCTATTTATTGAGCATCTACTGAATGTAAACCAGCATTTGGGAAAGTGATGATGGAGCCTCCCCCTCAGAATGGACAGATGAGCCTCAGTCCTTAGACTGAACACCTACACAGATCAATAATGCTAGTAGGAGTAATAGTTGCAGCAATAGTACTTATTAAGTGGCCACTTGATGCGGTATCCTATACTAGGTTCCTGGGAAGTACAGAATAAAGAAGCAAAACATTCCCTGCCACAAGGAGTTTACACTCTAATAAAGGTAATAATGTTAGTGCTATTGGCTTGCACATCATCCCTCGCATTCTCTCATCCCCGCCAGTCACGTTCCTCCTGGGGCACAGAGTGCACTGAGCGAGTAGGTGGCAGGGGTGCAGCACATTGTGAAATGCATCTGTGGTCTTCGCTCCCGTGTGCTACAGGCAGAATGGAGATTGGAACGAAGGCCTCTTCATTCCCTGAACAGTGCTCTTATCGCTAGAACACTGCTCTGGGAATGAAGAGATCTTGGTTTGCACTGGAACCGTGCTGAAAGTAATCCAGAATGTGCCAGAACTCAGTTCTGGTTAAAGCAAAAGTGCTGGAATGACCATTCTGGTATGAAAATTCTTTTGTTGTAATGGTGGCGCCAAGAATGACTTCCGTTTTGGCCGGTGGGAGGGCAGCACAAGACACACAGTCCCTGTCGTCACAGGATTCATTTCCTTTTCACTCAGGTTAATTTTGCCTTGATGATTATTATGACAGCTAGTAAGTACTTACTTTGTCAAACACTGTTCTAAGCACTGGGATACATACAACTTAAGTTGGACATTCATTCATTCATTCAATCAATCATATTTATTGAGCGCTTACTGTGTGCAGAGCTCTGTACTAAGCGCTTGGGAAGTACAAGTCGGCAACATATAGAGATGGTCCCTACCCAACAACGGGCTCACAGCCTAGAAGGGGGAGACAGACAACAAAACAAACCATGTAGACAGGTGTCAAAATCATCAGAACAAATAGAATTAAGGCTATATGTACATAATTAACAAAATTAATAGAATAGTAAATATGTACAAGTAAAATAGAGTAATAAATCTGTACAAATATAAATCTGCTTTGGGGAGGGGAAGGAGGTAGGGCAGGGGGATGGGGAAGAGGAGAGGAAAAAGGGGGCTCAGTCTGGGAAGGCCTCATGGAGTAGGTGAGCTCTAAGTAGGGCTTTGAAGGGAGAAAGAGAGCTAGCTTGGCGGATGTGTGGAGGGAGGTCATTCTCCCCCTTCCTCCCCCTCCCCTTTCCAATCCCTCCTCCCCCTCCCATCCCCTTACTGTAGGGGTTCCTCAAGGGTCAGTTCTTGGTCCCCTTCCGTTCTCTATCTACACTCACTCCTTTGGTGAACTCATTCGCTCCCATGGCTTCAACTATCATCTCTACGCTGATGCCACCCAAATCTACATCTCTGCCCCTGCTCTCTCTCCCTCCCTTCAGGCTCATGTCTCCTCCTGCCTTCAAGACATCTCTATCTGGATGTCTGCCCGCCATCTAAAACTCAATATGTCCAAGACTGAACTCCTTATCTTCCCTCCCAAACCCTGCCCTCTCCCTGACTTTCCCATCTCTGTTGACGGCACTACCATCCTTCCCGTCTCACAAGCCCGCAACCTTGGTGTTGTCCTCGACTCTGCTCTCTCGTTCACCCCTCACATCCAATCCGTCACCAAAACCTGCCGGTCTCACCTCCACAACAGCGCCAAGATCCACCCTTTCCTCTCCATCCAAACTGCTACCCTGCTGGTTCAATCTCTCATCCTATCCCAACTGGATTACTGCATCAGCCTCCTCTCTGATCTCCCATCCTCCTGTCTCTCCCCACTTCAATCTATACTTCACGCTGCTGCCCAGATCATCTTTGTGGAGAAACGCTCTGGGCATGTTACTCCCCTCCTCAAAAATCTCCAGTGGCTACCAGTCAACCTACACATCAGGCAAAAACTCCTCACTCTCGGCTTCAAGGCTCTCCATCACCTCGCCCCCTCCTACCTCACCTCCCTTCTCTCCTTCTACAGCCCAGCCTGCACCCTCCACTCCTCTGCCGTTAACCTCCTCACTGTGCCTCGTTCTCTCCTGTCCCACCATCGACCCCCGGCCCACATCCTCCCCCTGGCCTGGAATGCCCTCCCTCCACACATCCACCAAGCTAGCTCTCTTCCTCCCTTCAAAGCCCTACTGAGAGCTCACCTCCTCCAGGAGGTCTTCCCAGACTGAGCCCCCTCCTTCCTCTCTCCCTCCTCCCCCTCCCCATCCCCCTGCCTTACCTCCTTCCCCTCCCCATAGAACCTGTATATGTGTATATATGTTTGTATATATTTATTACTCTATTTTATTTGTACATATTTATTCTATTTATTTTATTTTGTTAATATGTTGTGCTTTGTTGTCTGTCTCCCCCTTCTGGACTGTGAACCCGCTGTTGGGTAGGGACCGTCTCTATATGTTGCCAACTTGTACTTCCCAAGCACTTAGTACAGTGCTCTGCACACCGTAAGCGCTCAATAAATACGATTAATGAATGAATTAATGAATTCCAGGCCAGGGGAAGGACACAGTCCCAGTTCCACATGGGGCTCACAGTCTAAGTAGGATGGAGAACAGGCATTGAATGTCCATCTCCCCCTCCTCCCCCACCCCATCCCCCCGCCTTACCTCCTTCCCCTCCCCACAGCACCTGTATAGATGTATATATGTTTGTACGTATTTATTACTCTATTTTATTTGTACATATTTATTGTACTTATTTTATTTTGTTAATTTGCTTTGTTCTCTGTCTCCCCCTTCTAGACTGTGAGCCCACTGTTGGGTAGGGACCGTCTCTATATGTTGCCAACTTGTAGTTCCCAAGCGCTTCATACAGTGCTCTGCACACAGTAAGTGCTCAATAAATACGATTGAATGAATGAGTGAAAGATAAGGAAACTAAGGCCTAGAGTAATGAAGTGACTTGTCCAAGGTAACAGAACAGGCATCTGCCAGAGTCAGGATTAGAACCCAGATCCTCTGACATCCTGGCCTGTGCTCTTAGTTGAGAGTGGGTTAATGTCTTACAGACGTAGCTTTTGGCCCTACGGTTGTGTCCTGTTGAAGGCTTCTCCAATTGACCCGGACGTCTACTCAGTAGGCAGCTTTGACTCAGGAGCATGGCCGGGGAAGAGTTGGTAGGTGAGACTGATAGTCACTCAGGGAAGGGAGCATTTCTTTATGTTGTAAAGAGAGTTGGTGATCTTAGCAGCACAGAGAGATGGAGGAATCCACAGCTTTTTGTGGTTTGTTTCTGAATTTATATTTAACCCCCCAGGTTCCTCCTGGGGATTTTCTCAGGGCAGTGTACCAACTTGTGTATTCTTTCTCCCAACACTTAGTACAGTGCTCTGCCCACAGTAAATGCTTAATGATGACATTTATTAAGCGCTTCCTATGTGCAAAGCACTGTTCTGAGCACTAGGGGAGGTTACAAGGTGATCAAGTTGTCCCACCGGGGGCTTACAGTCTTCACCCCCATTTTACAGATGAGATAACTGAGGCCCAGAGAAGTTAAGTGACTTGCCCAAAGTCACACAGCCGACAAGTGGCGGAGCCGGGATTTGAACCCATGACCTCTGACTCCAAAGCCCGTTGCTCTTTCCACTAAGCCACTCTGCTTCTCTAGTAGTAATATATTCTCTAGTAATATATTCTATATTCTATACATATATATATATTCTATATATATTCTATATATATACATTCTATATATTCTATATATATTCTATATTCCATATTCTATATATTCTATATATAGTCTATATATTCTATATATATAGAATATATAGAATATATTCTATATATTCTCTAGTAATATATTCTCTAGTAGTAATATATTTTACTACTTCTATGACTCATTTGCCACTACTTAGATATGTGAAAATGCAGATCACCACTCCCTGATTCGTCAGTTACCATGTAGGGATTTTGCGTTCCTCCTTGTACCTGTTGTCAGGATGCGTGGCCTCTGGGAAATACCCCGAGTGACCCAAAGGTAACAAAAGGGTGTAGATGCAGGGCTGGGACATAAAATTACCCTAAATGCTATCTCTCTATCAGGTAAATGAGCTGAATTCTGGGGCAAAGCTAGTGGTCCCTGGATCCCCGGAGTTCACCCTATCTCCAAGGCCTCTACCTGCATATTGCCTGAAGAATTTAATTTGGCCTCGCAGATTCTGTCCAGGAAGAATTTCCCACAGGTAAAATCCTTCACCTGGTCCACGGAAGATCAAGTCATGAGTCCATTTTCTCCTTAATCTGCCTACACAGTTCTCATTTTTATAATGGAATAATGTCGCATATTTTTTAAATGGAAATTTATGAGGAACTTCAAATGCCTAAGAGAAGCAGCATGGCTTAGTGGCAAGAGCATGGGCTTGGGAGTCAGAGGTTGTAAGGTTGTGGGTTCTAATCCTAGCTCTGCCACTTATCAGCTGTGTGACTTTGGGCAAGTCACTTAACTTCTCTGTGCCGCAGTTACCTCATCTGTAAAATGGGGATTAAGACTGTGAGCCCCGCGTGGGACAACCTGATTACCCTGTATCTACCCCAGTGCTTAGAACAGTGCTTGGAACATAGTAAGTGCTTAACAAATACCATTATTATTATTATATGAATATCATAAAATATTCTTGCATCAGGCCAAGGCATAAAAATATATTGAATAATCAGTGTGCATTAAAGTGCTTACATATACAGAACTAATTGTATACTTTCCCTGCTTAAAGATGTTTCTGACTTTAAGATATCCTGTTTGGTCGCTTCAAGCTATTAATAACCAGGAATTGCATTAAAGATATGGAAGGCTACTGTCCTATATGACCCTAACCCTAACCCTTCACACAACCCTAACCATTAATATTAGTGATAATAATAAGCCCACTGTTGGGTAGGGACCGTCTCTATATGTTGCCAACTTGTACTTCCCAAGCGCTTAGTACAGTGCTCTGCACACAGTAAGCGCTCAATAAATACGATTGAATGAATAATAATGGCATTTAAGTGCTTACTATGTGTAAAGCACTGTTTTAAGCACTGGAGAAGTTCCAAGGTGATCAGGTTGTCCCACGGGGGGCTTACAGTCTTAATCCCCATTTTACAGATGAGGTAACTAAGGTACAGAGAAGTTAAGTGACTTGCCCAAAGTCACACAGCTGACAATTGGCGGAGCCAGGATTTGAACTCATGACCTCTGACTCCAAAGCCCATGCTCTTTTCCACTGAGCCACGCTGCTTCTCTAACCATTCTCATGTCTTGGCCTGATGCAATAATTTTTTTATGATACTCATATAATAATAATAACGGTATTTGTTAAGCACTTACTATGTGCCAAGCACTGTTCTAATTCTCTAACCATTCACATAACCATTCCCATAACCACCTCTGTTCAAAGCTCTAGAGTTTGTGTAATTAAGACCAGAGCTGCTTAATCAGTTATCACAATTTACAGCCTTTACATTTTACCTGTCATTTTGGTTGACTGTTTTGTGTTAAAAGTAGCCAAGTTATTAATCTTAAGAAAAATAAAAGTGTCGGCACACTGTTAAATCAGCAGCTTAAAAGAATCCGTTGGGCAAAACCTCAGGCCAAAATGATACAGTCAATATATTTCAAAACCAGTTGATAAAATAAACAGCCCATTTCAAAGCAAGGCTTATTTTTTCAGTTTTTCTGAATCTTAATTAGCCAAAGTAAGATATTTAAAATAATTATTGTCATTATGGTATTTGTTAAATGCCTCTATTTGTCAAGCACTGTTCTAAATTCTGGGGAAGATACAACTTAATCAGGTCAGATACAATTCCTATCCCACATGGGGCTCACAGTCTAAATAGGAGGAAGAACAGGCATTGAACCCTCATTTTGCAGATGAGGAAACTGAGGCACAGAGAATTTAAGTGACTTTCCAGGGTTATACAGCAGGCAAGTGGCAGAGCCAGGATTAGAACTCAGGTCCTCTGATTTCCAGGTCTGTGATTTTTCCCCTTAGGCCACACTGCTTCTCATTTGGTTGTTAGTTGCTGTAAAAAAGGCAGCTTCTTCCTTTTTCTAGATTAAAAAAATTTACCTTTGTAGTCAATGAAGGAAACCATACCGGCATCTTTCTTTCACTGGGCCATAGACATAACCTTTTCTTTTGGGGATGCCAGCATGGCTCAGTGGAAAGAATCCAGGCTTGGGAGTCAGAGGTCATGGGTTCTAATCCTGACTCCGCCACTTGTCAGCTGTGTGACTTTGGGCAAGTCACTTGACTTCTCTGTGCCTCAGTTAACTCATCTGGAAAATGGGGTTTAAGACTGTGAGCCCCACGAGGGACAACCTGATCACCTTGTATCCCCCCAGTGCTTAGAATAGTGCTTTTTGCACATAGTAAGCACTCAACAAATGCCATTATTATTATTACTGTTGCATAGACTGTAAGCTCATTGTGGGCAAAGGAAGTGTCTGCCAGCTCTGTTACTTGTTACATTGTAATTAAGTGACTTGCCCAAGGTCACGCAGCAGACAAGTGGCAGAGCCAGGTTCTTCTGACTCCGAGGTCCATGCTTTTAGACTGTGAGCCCACTGTTGGGTAGGGACTGTCTCTATATGTTGCCAATTTGTACTTCTCAAGTGCTTAGTACAGTGCTCTGCACACAGTAAGCGCTCAATAAATACGATTGATTGATTGATTGATTGGTCCATTAGGCCATGTCTCCAACCTTTCCCTTCTCTAGTCCATACTTCACTCTGCGGACTATATCATTTTTCTAAAAATTAGTTCTGTGTACTTCTCCCCACTCCTCAAGTACCGCCAAAGATTGCCCATCCATCTTCTCATCAGACAGACATGCCTCACCATTAGATTTTATTTTGTTAGTATGTTTGGTTTTGTTCTCTGTCTCCCCCCTTTTAGACTGTGAGCCAACTGTTGGGTAGGGACTGTCTCTATATGTTGCCAATTTGTACTTCCCAAGCGCTTAGTACAGTGCTCTGCACATAGTAAGCGCTCAATAAATACGATTGATGATGATGATGATTAGATTCAAGGCAGTCCATCAGCTCTCTTCCCCTTACTTATCCTCACTCCTCTCCCACTAAAACCCAGCCCACATACTTTGCTCCTCTAACACCAACCTTCGAAACATGCACCAAACTCAAAAGTCAGCCCATACAATGGCCCATTCAGCAAGGCTACCAGATAATTGATCAGAAAGGCAGAAAAGTGAAGTTTCCCCTTCTGAATTTAGATGACCCAGCTTTCTAATTAATTTGTGCCTGGAAGATTCTGGGAAATCTAGTTACCAGATTGTCAGAAATCAGTCTCTAAACGGTACTGGCTCATTCCACCCTCCAGAAACACTTCTACCTTGTTGCAAGGCAACTCTTGGTGACTCCTTTTTTTTTTTATAATGGCATTTATTAAGCGCTTACTATGTGCAAGGCACTGTTCTAAGCGCTGGGGGTATACAAGGTGATCAGGTTGTCCCACAGGGGGCTTACAGTCTTCATCCCCATTTTCCAGATGAGGTAACTGAGGCCCAGAGAAGTTAAGTGACTTGCCCAAAGTCACACAGCTGACAAGTGGCAGAGCCAGGATTCGAACCCATGACCTCTGACTCCATAGTCCGTGTTCTTTCCGCTGAGCCACGCTGACTCTTCCCAGCGGTTCATTTTCAACCTCTCTTTTTCACCCTTGCCCCAGAGTTTTTCACTGGCACCAGACAGGTAATTCTGTCTGGCAGTAGGTAAGTAAATTGTTTTTGTTTTTTCCTTTGTATCTTTTTCTCAGTCAACCATTAACATATAGGTGTATCTCTATAAATCTTACATTCATATGCTTCTTTTATGTGTTTTCATGCTTCTGTCTCTGTTGTTCATATTAATTTGTATGTTTATGTATAGCCTTTTGTGTTTATATGTTTGTGCATTTGTATTGCCTCATGGGAGAGTGTAGTTTACATGAGTGCAAGTACCATACCATTTCCTTCTTCTGAATTTCCTCAGAGTGCTTAGGTCCAGGGTTCTGCCTACAGTGGAGGCTCAGCAGATGCTCTCAATTAATCAACCGCTCGATCATGTTCATCGAATGCTTTATAGTGTGCAGAGTGCTATATTGAGTTCTCTCAGCTAATGGATTCACAAATTCATATCTGGTTTGAAAATGTGAGCTTGTAGAGTAGACAAAATACATTCTTATTCTCCTTTTTTCTCTCCCTGTGCATCATGTCCACCAATTGATTCTGTCAATCAAAGAATAATCCTTATTGAGCACTTACTGTGTGCAGAGCACCTTTATTAAGCACTTGGGAGAGTACAGTTCAACAGAGGTGGTAGGCATGATCCATGCCCACATGGAGCTATCTGGCTCCCTGCTATATCCAGCTCATGGGTGAGCTTTGATATCATTCAAATACTGCCAGGTTCTTAATGCTTGCAGAGTTTGTGAGAGTTTCTGCCCTCCTTGTTAATCACTGGTGATAAAGGGTGACCTATTGGTTTATTGCTTTTTAATCTTGCAGAGGCATTTGATTTCCTCTCTGGACCACCCAGTGGTTTCAACTTAGGTGGGCTGCTCCCTAGATCCCACCATAGAAGGCACCATATAACTATGTCAATAGATCAGCACCAAGCACAGGAGGGAAAGGAATGCTGGTTTAAGACTATCAGACAATCAGTGCATAAGACTGGGTATCTCTAAGATGGATAAGAAGCTAAAGCTTATATCTCTGATAGCACTGGTTCTCTGTGTTTCTCTCAGATGGCTGGGAAAATCTAAACAGAGTAATGAAACCAAACTGTGCTGTTTCTACTGTGAATTTGGCTGAGTTGCTCTCTCTGGAGGAAGAGTTTCCAAATCTTCCCAGCTTATATTTGAGGTCATGCTTGACCAGTAATGAGAAACAGCTTGCCTAGTGGAAAGAGCATCCGTCTGGGAGTCAGAAGACCTGGGTTCTAATCTTGGCTGTGCTATCTGTCTACTGTGTAACCTTGGGGGTCACTTCACTTTTCTGTGCCTCAGTTATCTCATCTATAAAATGGTGAGTATAGCCGTGAACCTCATGTAGGATATGGACCGTGTCCAAACTGATTGTCTTGTGTCTACCCTAGCACTTAGAACAGTGTCTGGCACAAGGTAAGTGCTTAACAAATACCATAAAAATACCATTAAAAAATGAATACATTGTGTGGGGTCATATTTGTATTTCTGGTAAAAGGCACTGGACAAGTATTTTAATTATTAGTAAGCTTGAGGCTCATCAACACAAATGCAATTTAGTTAATGTTATGCTAGATGATGTGGAGTGCAACAGGTAATCTGAAAAATCACTTGAGAATGTTTCATCTCAAAGCTTTGCAAGATGGTGGCATAACTCCTTGCTCCAAATGGATTTAAATACTAGTCTGGTGTCTGATGCCCAAAGAATTGCTTTGCTGTGCACTGTCGGTCAAATGCATCTACACATTTAACAGAATGCCAGTCAACCTTTATGCTTGTATGCATTTAAGAAATACCATTATTATTATTATTACTCTATATGTTGAGGAAGTCCTGGAATAAGTGCTTAAACATGATATTCCCTTCATGCTAGTAGAGGCCAGCCAATACACTATGAGGTACAGTTGCTTTGCCATTTTTCATGGCTCTGCCTGCTTTGATAACTTCCTCAGTAGTTGGGACAAGTGCATATTACATATTGGAAGGTTTTCTATATTTTGAAGGGCCTCCTCTTCAAGGTGCGATGAGGAAGATGTTGACTTGTAAACATCTTTTTATGACTCTAAACATATCTATTCTATTTATTTTATTTTGTTAGTATGTTTGGTTTTGTTCTCTGCCTCCCCCTTTTAGACTGTGAGCCCACTGTTGGGTAGGGACTGTCTCTATATGTTGCCAATTTGTACTTCCCAAGCGCTTAGTACAGTGCTCTGCACATAGTAAGCGCTCAATAAATACGATTGATGATGATGATGATGACTCCCTTCTCTTCTGTGAAGAAGCTGGAGTCATCTTCACTCTTCAGAGTTGCTATGATGACATACAGGGCCATATGTTTTTAACGATATGTTGAAGTTTTTTGTTTTTCCGGAAATCTGCATAACACATGACCATGTAATAAGGAACTGTGTCGGGGTGGTATAGTCAGGATTGTCAGTCCTGTTGACCTTTTCAGACACCATTTTCCTGTAGGGAAAAACTTCACCCTTTGTGACATCCTTGTGGAATCTGAAGGACAAATTAATGCATGTGCACAGCTTCTTTGCAAGTGCAGCCCTCAATGCCCTTTACTAACAAATGTTAATATTAACTAGTGTTAACATTATTTAATGTTAACTATTAACCATTGTTAGCTATTACCCAACGTTAATTAACACTTCGGGATAAGATCCCATTTTACTGAGACCCAGAGAAGTAAGGTTGCATTACCTTCGGGGGAACACTCAGTGAGTCTCTGACTGACGCTTAATACTATGTTCTCATGGATAGGCCATCCTGTTCCCCATGCACCATTTTATTTAATTTGAGAGTTGAAACTGAGAGCACTTCTTTTGTTATGATTGTGCCTCAGGTGCATTTTTCCCTTCCCTTTAAAAGATGAGGATAAAAAAGACTCCTAATTGATTTGTCATGTTTAAAGAAAACATCTGGAAATTCTGCTAGCTGTTTACATTAATGCCAGAATTCTAAGTCATGTTGTAGCTAATTATTAATGAAAAAAATACATTGCATGTTTGATTTTCAGGCTATCTGGGAAGAATGGAATGAGTCAGTCTACTTCCATTTCCTGCTTTGCCTTCTCAGGCAAATGTGGAAATGATAAGGATAACATAGTGTATTTCTTCTCAGGGGGAGCATTTTTAGTCTGCCGTTTCAGCGTCTGTGGGTAAGTGAAAGCATCTCCGTCAGTTGCCAAAACTGCAGAGTGAACTTAAACAGGAGACTGAAAAAACTTCACAAGTCAGTATGTGTCTTTGTCCACATGATTTCCTGCACATGAGCTAACAAACATTAGGATTGTAAACGAATACTTTGGTCACTAAATTATTTTGGCCAACATAGTAGAACCACATCCCCTTAGGCATTTAAATTTTGCAGGTGACGTATTTTTTCCCTTGGAGATTATGTCTTTGGTTGCCCTGATGGATCTGGCCAGTAGTCCATCTGATCAACAATTGCACCTGGAGGTGCTAGCAGCTCTGCACTGGGCTTCCTTGCCCTGGCCCATCCTGCCAAACAGCTCTGAGATATACCGGACTAGTTGGAGGAAAAAAGGACAGGGCTGGGGGGATATGTCATCGGTCACCCAACTGGATTGCCTTGATCTCAGGGCTGGCTAAGAATATGGCTAGTGGTCCGGGCCCTGAAAATATTGGCCCTGTCGGTATGGCACAACCTTAACTTTTTGAGATTGGTACACATATGTTGGGAAAAATCGTAGTCTGAATGGAAAAAAATCATAATTTTTGTCAAAGGAAATGGGCTTGTCCTGGGTTAACACAGACAGCTAAGGCAGTCTTCAGCATTTTCTACTTGTCCATTCTTGGCTGCAGGAAGTTTCAAAAAAAAAAAAGAAGATACTTGAAATTGAAACTTAAAATTTAGTAGGGATGATAGAAAGATTGAAAAATCACAAATACATCTTCCAGAAACAGATAGTCGGGTGCAGATTCCCAGAACTACTACTACTACATTCAATTATTTCTTTTGGCTACTCCTGTAAATATTTTTACACTTGTCTTCCCATTAGAATGTCAGCTCCCTGTGGGCAGAGAATTTTGCACTTTCCAAGTACTCAATATTAAGTGTATTATTCCAAGTTGGTGCTTAATAAATACTAATACTTAGACTGGGAGCCTCATGTGGGGCAGGAACTGTATCTGACCTGATTATCTTGTATCTACCCTTATGCTCAGTGCTATGCGTGGCACATAGTAAGTGCTTAACAAATACTATAATTATTATTACGACTGATGAGTAATCGGGGGGATTGTAAGCATCTAGAGGGAAGGGACTATATCTGTTGCTCTTTCTGGCTTTCTTCTAGGCTCCTGGTGCAGTGCTCTGCACACAGTAGGTACAATAAATATGGCTAGATGATAAATGTGTGGTTCAGTCAATGAAAGAGAGGTGGAAAGGTTGGATACTTCAGGACTGACAGAACCTGTAACTTGAATTGAGTATTTGCCTGGGTGTTGGCTAAACTGGTGGACATGAAAAATGTATTGTCACCTGTAGCTCTTATTACACTAGATCTCTATCTGGACTCTGGATTCCAGACCAGGACAAAATAAGGAGGGAGCATGGATGATGCCTTTTCCTCAATGAAATGGACAGAACCTGCTGAATTTGGGAAGAAATTGTCACTGGCCCTACATCGACTCTGTCAAGAGTTTTAGAGTCCATTTGCTGAAGTGGGAATGAAGGATCCCTGAATGTAAAACATAATGTCCTGAACCACAATGACCAAATTTAATGATAACTGCCACTGAAACCCATGTAGCCCACGATGTTGCGAGTTCAGACTCTCTTCCTTCGTAAAAACTCAGAAATGAAATACAACATCCATCCAAGTCCTTTGAAGAATATGAGGGTTAAAGCAGGATTTGGGTGGCATGGGCAGGGGTGATGAGAGACAGAAAAGGAAATGAGGGCAGCAGAGTTTGATTTGTTACCTCAAGGAACTCTATCCTTTCCTCCACAATACTGTCCTACAGTCAGTCTTCTGGATACCTAAGACAGTTTTTGTTTCTGTCCTTTTCATCTTGAGTTTCCTCCATCTCCTTTAGGAGCTGGGACCAAGTTACATGACTGTTCCTACTGACTGGAGAATTTTCCTTGAGCTTGTATTTGGATCTTGAAAGATTCAGAGTCCTCTACACCCCATCCTCAATTAGATGCCCTCTGCTGATAGATAGATAGATAGATATCTATACATATATTTACATATATACATATATTTAGCCCTCGTGTTTGGTATTGATGGACATAGCATAGCCTGGGACTTTCTAAAAGACTAGTAATGACTGAGCTATTGTTAGGCTCTTCTAGTTTTGAGATCCATGAGGACATAGGTTCCACCACAATCTCTGTTGGTAGCCCGCTGTTCCTCATACCCACCCAAATTCTCTACTGCTGCTGTTTAAACCCATTTAAGCCTATTACTCTTTTCCATTGTTGACAATGGACAATAATAATAATAGTAATAATGATGGCATTTATTAAGCGCTTACTATGTGCAAAGCACTGTTCTAAGTGCTGCAAGTTATATGATAAAGGACTAGTAAATCATCACATACTGTTTCTTCTCCAAGCTTAACAATCCTCTCCTCCCCGCTCCACTCTCCTCCCCCAGGGAAGGCACCAATCAATCAATCAATCAATCAATCATATTTATTGAGCACTTATGTGCAGAGCACTGTACTAAGTGCTTGGGAGAGTACAAAACAATAGAGTTGGTATACCTGATTCCTGCTTTCACACGGCTTGGCATACACACCTCCTTCCCTTGTATTTCTGGGGTACGTTTTTAGCCCAGAAGTGACCTTGGTGGAGAGGAATTGGGGGTGAGTAGAAGTTATTGTTGGAATGGCAGGGAAAGGGTCCTTGTGGGGAGTCCCCCTGACAGACATTGATGACCTCCATTGCAACCCCCTAAGAGAGCCTGGGTTAGCAACGCCTACCCTTTAGTGTTTATATTATAGTAATTGTGTGTGGTCTACCTTTAATTTATTCCTATCTTTTATTTATTCACTTACTTAATTGTCTTCCCATCTTCCATTCTCTTGCTATTAGCATTTGTCTCCGTGTTCTCCTATCTGCTCCCATTGTTTGTAAATTCTTTCTCTGCCCGCCTATCTCCCTCATTATAGTGCTTCAAGTCAGTGCTCTGTACAAAGTAGATACTCAATGAATGCTGCCAGTGTTGATGGATGAGAGAGAGAGAGAGAGAGAGAGAGAGAGAGAGAGAGAGAGAGAGAGAGAGAGAGAGATTGAGAGTCTGAGGGAGGAGCAAAGAGAAAGAAGAAAAGGGACACTGTAGAGAAGGGAGGGACAGAGAGAGTGGATGGAGGTGGGCTGGCCAACATATACCCACACATGCAAACACTCACTCATGCATGGTCCTTCTCTAGCTTCCACTTTTGATGCTGTTTGGTGCAACAGCAGGCACTCCAATCTGTGATCTCGCTACTGAAAGTTTCCAGCACACCTACATGAAAATGGCCCTGCCAGAAACCTTCACGAAATGTCTTGGATGGTCATTTGTGGTGACACTGAAGAGGAGAAGACTGGGTAAGAATAATAATAATGATTATGATAACTGTGGTATTTTTAAGCACTTACTATGTGCCTGGCACTGTAGTAAGCACTGGGGTAAATACAAGATAATCAGATTGGACACAGTCCCTTTCCCCCATGGGATTCACAGTCTTAATCCCCACTTTACAGATGAGGAAACTGAAGCACAGAAAAGTTTGGTGACTTGTCCAAGGTCATACAGCAGCCAAGTGGCAGAGCCGGGATTAAAATCCAGGTGCTCTGACTCCCAGACTCAGTCGTGCTCTATCCACTAAGCTATGCTGTATAAGTCTCTCTTGTTAGACTGCAAATGCAAACCATTTGGTCAATTGACAGTATCAGTGATAAAGCCATTTCCTGTGCTTCGACCATTAAGATCAATATGTCTATCACTTTAAACACCTTGACTCCCCTAAATTGTCCTAATAGTTGCTTTATAACATTACTCCCTTCCCCCTCCCCCTCAAATCACATCTCCTCCAAGAGGCCTACCCAGGCTAAGCCCCCCCACCCCCTTGCATTTTTTTAATGGTTCTTGTTAAGCATTTACTATGAGCCAAGCACTATACTAAGTACTGGGGTGGATACAAGATAATCAGGTTGGACACAGTCCCGGTCCCACATGGGACTCAGAGTCTTAGTAGAAGGGAGTAGTGTTCAGTCCCCATTTTACCGGTGAGGAAACTGAGGCACAGAAAAGTTAAGTGACTTGCCCACAGTTATGCAGCAGAGAAGTGGGAGATCTGGTATTAGAATGCAGGTCCTCTCTCAGGCCTGTAATCTTTCCATTAGGCCATGCTGCCTCCTCCTTATTTCACCTACCCACCCTCCCAGGATCAACCCAGGCCCACAATACTTATGTAAATATTATTTTACTCTACTATTTTCCTTGTCCCTAATCTAATGTGTGTGCCCCCTGTAGACTGTAAGCTCCTTGTGGGTAGGGATCACATCTACCAACTCTGTTGTATTGTCCTTTCCTAAGAGCTTAGTACAGTGCACACAGTAAGCACTCAATAAATACAATTGATTGATTGATATACTGTCTTGATAGATAATGTTATTGTTTGCACTGCTCAGGATCCATTCATTGCATTTCAGTAAAGGGCTAACTTCAAGGAGAACCTTTGTCATTCATCACCACTTGAATTGGATGGAATCATTTTTCTGGTTTTGGGGCTCTGACACTGACAATTACAGTCATTCATTCATTCAATCGTATTTATTGAGCACTTACTGACAGTCACCATTCATCTGTCAGAAATTAACACTACATCAGCATAGTGTTTTACTCACACAATCAATCACATAAAGTGGGTGAATGCGATTTCCGGTTGCAGAAAAACAAACTAGAGCAAAAAGAAGTGAAATGGGATGGGAATCTCAGAGGGACTGAGGCAGAATTGGGAGGTAGAAACAAGGTTTCACACTGCAACTTGTGGTTTTACACTTGCAGTTTTGCTGCATCTCTAAATTTGAATATTTCTACCTTCATAGTTCTTGTAGGTCGGTGAAGTTCTTTGAGGAATGTTTCGTGATGGAAATAATATAAATGCCATCCAATGTCTGGAAAAGAAAACAACGGAGGTGGTGAAGCCCAGCCACCTGATCTGGTTTTTCCTGGCTGCCGGGACAAAAAGTTAAGACCTGCTCCGTTTCTCTTTTATGCAGGCTGTGAATCTTGTCTGCATCCGAATAGAGCCCCTTTCAGAAGGAAATTGGGGGGAAGAGGAGAGGTTGAGGAAGGGGATGTTGCCGAAGAGAGTAAGCCCACAACTGAGAGAAGGAAAGGAAGACTGGAAAGAGAAACAGCAGACCTTATTTCCTGGAGCTCGGTTTTGTCCCCGCAGACCCAGCAAGCAGAAGGGGATGGGAGGAACGGTGGCTCACTGCCAGAGAAACAGGACTCATTGTAAACAGTTGAAGGCATCTTTATAAATGCCCTTCTCATGGGGAGCTCTGAGGTTTATGCTCTGGAAGTTTTCAAAGCAGCAGCACTCTTGAGGAAGACCAGAAAAGAGAGGTGTGTGTACATGTGTACTTTTTATGTATGTGTGAATGTATGTATGCATTTATTTGGGTTCATGGATTTTTAGTACAAAGAAAACTAAAACTAAGCTGACCAGAAAGTCTGGAATTTCAGCTCTCTTCTCTCCCCTTCCCTAGATCGATCCCCCCACCCCCACCCCAGTCCTTTTAAATCAGAGATTATTGGATCACTGAGTCTCATTATCCCTCCTGGACCGGGATCTTATTGCCTTTTAGCTCTGAAAAGAACATCACGACCTGTAAGTATCTTCTTTATGTCCTTCATCTCGTATTGACAGTGAATGTTATTTTAACTGATACCTAAGAGCTTATCTTCGGGGTGTAATTAACTTTGGATTACAATGCATGAAACATGCAGTCTTTTAGGCTGAAAGTTTAGATCTTTGGTAAACTCTTTGGCTGTAGTGAATTTAACAAAAATACATTGCAAAATTAGGTTTTTAGTTTGCCTAGTAATTCATATTTCTCCACTGCATCTCAAATGCTACTTTTAATTTCTAAACTGTGATTTCTAACACTTCAGATTCCGTACCTTGGCACATCAAGAAAATGTTAATTTTTAGATTCAGTTTAAGAGGTTTTAAAGCGTGGACACTTCATATTTTCTTCTCAATTAAACAGCCCACAGAGGACAATTTGTAAGTAGAACAGAAAGATAAAAATAACACTTTTGCTGTCACCAGGAAAAAAAATGTAAATTTTGCCATTTCTAGATCCATTTGTATCGGTGATACATCTGTAGGCAATGCTTTTTCCAAACATGATTGTGTCTGTGCATGTGTGCTTATGGAGCTAAGAGTTTGGGACCTTTTGGGACTGTCAAAGGATGACTCTTGTCTTTGTTCAAACGTCACGCAAAAATGTGGATGGCGTAGTTAAATACTTTTCCATTTCATTTGAACACAGAAGTAATTCTTTCTGTTTAATTTTGTGTTCCTCTCAGCGGTACTAGCATAAGGAATCCAAATGAGGCCCCACTGAGATGATAATTATACAATTTGAAATGGCACCATTTAAAAAGTCCTTTTTGGTGTTTATGGTCTGAGTGATCATGGTGGCAAGATTAACCTATTCACGACTGCTTGACATTCCAAATGTATTGGTCTACATGCACTGTGGGTCCAGCTGCCCTAAAAATCCAGCATGTCCTATCTGAAGTAGCATGGCTTCCATGAATACTGCTGGCAAACTATTGTGCAGCAGTTTTCCATGATCAAGTGTTTAGCCCTTGACAATAGTGGTCGTCCCCACTCAGTAAAAATACCACTAAGGGCAACAGTAGGCTCATACCCATTGGCATTCTATCGCTCTCTATCTCCTATGATTTCTGCTCTCTCCTCTATCTCTTCTCTTTTGTTCCTCCTTTCTCTCTCCCTAGCTCTCTTGCTGTCATGGTCTCTGTTTCATCAGCCCCAGAGTCCAAGTGCTAACTTTGGCCCAGATATAAGCCATTTAGTTGCAAAACCATTCACCAACTTTCACATTCTTATCCCTATCCTTATCATACTGCTTTTCCTCCTTGGATGTGAAAATGGAAGTCTCATGTGAGGAAAACCATCTGGGCCAATTATCAAAGTGAATGCTATCTCACTCCTCCCCTGGTGGAGGCCAGTTGTACTTAGGGCAGGCCCAGGGATTCCAAATGAGATTCATGGGGCTAGCCTAGCCCATCTTGGAACTGACCTGAGGTTGGCCTTTCGGGAATCCTTCAGGCCAAATCAAATCCTGGGACTGCTCCAAATGTAGTGGACTGGGTGGAAATATCGGGGGGCTGGGCCATGGAGATATTCATCTCAGTGGGGGTGAAGTTTGATGTGAATCCCCAAGGTATTCACTTTGGCATGCTAGACATTTGGGTGGACTGCGTGAAAAGTTGGAACTCAGCCCCTTCGGGGTGCTTCGGTTAATGGCTCTGAGTCATTCAGGTTGGATATTTGAAGAGTTCTTCTAAAACAAAATTACAGCAGCACATCCTCTGAATTTGGCCCAGTATTTTCTTTCCTGTTAGACGGTAAACTCCTTGAGGGCAGGGATCATGTCTACTTACACTATTAAACACTCCCAGGTGCTTCGTATAATGCTCTGCACGATGCTAGGTAGATATTATTCTTTCACTGAGTCTCCTGATGTTTACCTTACCATAGTTATGAATATGCTGCTTATAAGCTCTTACTACATGCCAAAGCATTGTGCTAAACTGAGGTTGATTTAATAATTAATAATAATAATTGTGGTATTTGCTAATTGACAAGCACTGTTCTAAGCACTGAAGCAGATATACGTTAATCAGGTCGGATTTGCTCCACAGAGTGCTTCCAGCCAAAGAGGTGATTTCATTATAGTGAAGAGTTACCATAGTTCCACTCTTCACAAATAATTCCCACCACTGACTGAAGGAGCGGTTAGGGAAATGCTGACTTCCTAATGAGCCACACCAGTCTTTATGGCAAAGTCCTGTCTGCACAATCAATCAATCTTATCAATCAGTGGTATTCACTGAGAGCTTACTATGTGCAGAGTTCCTGGCTGACCCTGGGTGGAACTGCCACTTGTGAGAGTTGAGTGGT
Organism: Tachyglossus aculeatus; assembly: GCF_015852505.1. Classification (NCBI taxonomy): domain Eukaryota; kingdom Metazoa; phylum Chordata; class Mammalia; order Monotremata; family Tachyglossidae; genus Tachyglossus; species Tachyglossus aculeatus. The sequence continues at coordinate 25,703,829 of NC_052098.1, read as the reverse complement.
CTGCAGCACATTTGAAGGCATCTGTGCTTTGGTGGCTTGCAACACAGGCCTCTGGGAGCGTTGCAGTTGCTCTCCTGCAGCTAAGCAAAACATTTTGAGGGGCAGTAACTCCCTCCCTAATGAAATGTCTTATTTTGTCTGAAGTTGAAGTTACTGCCCTGCCTGTTGCAGCATTTTCGAAGGTCTCTAAAAGCTGGCCATGAAGATGATAAATTAGAGCTGCGATGTGCAGATTTTCAGATAAACATGGGCTCCAGCTGTCCAAAGGTACTGTGGGTGGACAAGAAGGTAATAAGGTTGAAGGGCAGTGTGCAGGCTTCTTCCAAAAATGGGAGCTTGTTTTTAAAAACATCATTTTATTCTTTAACTTTTAAGCGTGCAAAAGTATAGCAGCGTGGTTCAGTGGAAAGAGCACTGGCTTGGGAGTCAGAGGTCATGGTTTCTAATCCCGCCTCCACCACATATCTGCTGTGTGACCTTGGGCAAGTCACTTCACTTCTCTGAGCCTGTTACCTCATCTGTAAAATGGGGATTAAGACTGGGGGCCCCACATGGGATAACCTGCTCACCTTGTATCTCCCTCAGCACTTAGAACAGTGCTTCACACATAGTAAGTGCTAACAAATGCCATTATTATGATTATTATTATTTCCACTGAATCCCTTTCCAGTGATACATTTGGCAGGAGTTGGGTAAAATAATGCTATTCCCATTGAAAGTTAGAAGTTATGACAAACCTCATCCTCAGTTCCATTCAGTATTTTGGAGTTGGTAGCCTCCACCTGGAAGGGATAAGCAGTGAGTGAGGGGAAGGAGGCCCAAATCACACTGGGTCTGTCCCTTGTCACCGTTACTGCCACTGTATGTGCGTGTTTGTACACCTATGCAGTCGATCCAGTGGCAATAGTGTGGCTCTGGGAATCGGGAGAACTAAGTTCTAGTCTTGACTCTGCCTGCATATAGGGGAATGCCCTCTGGGGCTACACCATCACGCCTTCTAACTGAAGAAGCAAGTAGGGTGTTCCTCTAGTTGGACAGACACAGAAGAAATCCTGAAAAATATATGGATGATATCATAATTGTGGTATTTGTTAAGCGCTTACTATGTGCCAGGCACTGTACTAAGCATTGGGGTGGATACAAGCAAAGTTGGACACAGTTCCCTGTCTCACATGGGGCTCAGTCTTAATTCCCATTTTCCAAATGAGGTAACTGAGGCACAGGGAAGTTAAGTGACTTGCCCAAAGTCACACAGCTGATGAATGGCAGAGCTGGGATTAGAACCCATGACCTCTGACTCCAAGCCTGGGCTCTTTCCACTAAGCCATGCTGCTTCCCCTTATGGTACTATGACACAGCTTCAGCTGCTGACAGTTTACCATAAATGGATGCTGCTCATAAAATAACAAAAACAAAAAACCCCTTTGCATGCATTTTACAACATGCCGTACCCCTGCAAACTTACTTGCCGATTGCACTCCATATCCCAGCAGGAATACATGTAGTAGGAATGAGGGTGTGCTAGTGGCACTCTGCAAACCATGTCTTTAAGTTGAATAAGAGTTCTCAGATCATGTATAACCAGAGCAGCTTGGCTTAGTGGATAGAGCACGGGCCTGAGAGTCAGAAGGTCGTGGTTTCTAATCCTGGCTCTGCCACATGTCTGCTGTGTGACCTTGGGCAAGTCACTTCACTTCTCTGGGCCTGTTACCTCATCTGTAAAATGGGGATTGAAATTGTGAGCCCCACGTGGGACAGAGACTGTGTCCAACCAACTAACTTGTATCTATCCCAGTGTTTAGAACAGTGCTTGGCACATAGTAAGTACTTAACAAGTACCATAATTATTAATAATTATCATAATTATGATGGAGAGTGATTCTGGTTAAATCCTCCTTTTTTCCCCACGTGGGATGCCTGATTACCTTGTATCTACTCCAGCACTTGGAACAGTCCTGGGCACATAGTAAACCTTAATGAGTACCATAATAATAATAATAATAATAATAATAATTTTTTTTATTATGATTATTTTCCTCTCCATGGGTTTATCCAAGATGGGAGAATTGGTGTTCCCTCATTCCATGTGCAGGACATCTCCTTGGGCAGGGTGCTGGGCCTGGTTGCAAACTCTCAAAACCAGGAACTTGCTTGTTTAGACTGGTTCTCTCTGGTGTACCCGCTTCCCTGGGCAAGCCCATCAAAGCTTCCCTGATTCCCTCACAGACTTGGGAGAGGAATGCCAAGGCTCTGGAGCAAGGGCATAGTTCAGGGCTTCCCTCCATAAAATATTTTAGAAACATGCAAAATGACACCTGCAATGTCATCAGGTTTTGCTGTATGCCTGGTGTAATGAATATTTTGTCATGTGATTCTCCTTATCCAGTATGCAGGAGGGCTGTCCTAGGCCACCCTTCTTTATCAATCAATCAATCAATCAATCGTATTTATTGAGCGCTTACTATGTGCAGAGCACTGTACTAAGCACTTGGGAAGTACAAATTGGCAACACATAGAGACAGTCCCTACCCAACAGTGGGCTCACAGTCTAAAAGGGGGAGACAGAGAACAGAACCAAACATACCAACAAAATAAAATAAATAGGATAGAAATGTACAAGTAAGATAAATAAATAAATAAATAAATAGAGTAATAAATATGTACAACCATAGTTCTTTAGAGGACTGGAAGTAGGGATAATAGGAACCTGCTCCCTGTAATTCTGTTGAGGTTAATTCCCCAATCCCAGCAACACCTCCTTTCCTAACCCTCTATAACCTCTCCAACTGCTCAGTTGGTAAAATCAAAGCCATCAGGCGTGAACAGAGAAGCAGCATGGCCTAGTGAATAGAGCATGGGCCTGAGTGTCAGAGAACCCGAGTTCTAATCCCAGCTCCATGACTTGTCTGCTGTGTGACTTTTAGCAAGTTACTTTACTTCTCTAGGCCTCAGTTCCCTTATCTGCAGAACGGTGATTCAATATCCTCCTTCCTCTCCAACCAAATATCTAGCGGTCGGATAAAATCTTTGATCATACTGAGAATAGATGGAATCAATAGCTTAGGTGCTGCATTGTTACCTTGTCTTTATCTGTCTAGTGTGGCTCAGTGGAAACAGCTTGGGTTTGGGAGTCAGAGGTCGTGGGTTCTAATTCTGACTCTGCTACTTGTCAGCTGTGTGACTTTGGGCAAGTCACTTAACTTCTCTGGGCCTTAGTTACCTCATCTGTAAAATGGGGATTAAGACTGTGAACCCCATGTGGGACAACCTGATTACCTTGTATCCCCCCCAGCTCTTAGAACAGTGCTTGGCACATAGTAAGTGCTTAACAAATGCCATCATCAATCAATCAATCCATCAATCATATTTATTGAGCGCTTACTATGTGCAGAGCACTGTACTAAGCGCTTGGGAAGTACAAATTGGCAACATATAGAGACAGTCCCTACCCAACAGTGGGCTCATAGTCTAAAAGGGGGAAACAGAGAACAAAAACAAACATACTAACAAAATAAAATAAATAGAATAGATATGTACAAATAAAATAAATAAATAAATAGAGTAAAAAATATGTGCAAACATATATACATATATACAGGTGCTGTGGGGAAGGGAAGGAGGTAAGATGGGGGGATGGAGAGGGGGACGAGGGGGAGAGGAAGGAAGAGGCTCAGTCTGGGAAGGCCTCCTGGAGGAGGTGAGCTCTCAGCAGGGCCTTGAAGGCAGGAAGAGAGCTAGCTTGGCGGATGGGCAGAGGGAGGGCATTCCAGGCCGGGGGGATGACGTGGGCCGGGGGTTGATGGCGGGACAGGCGAGAGCGAGGTACGATGAGGAGATCAGCGGTGGAGGAGCGGAGGGTGCGGACTGGGCTGTAGAAGGAGAGAAGGGAGGTGAGGTAGGAGGGGGCGAGGTGATGGACAGCCTTGAAGCCCAAGGTGAGGAGTTTCTGCCTGATGCGCAGATTGATTGGTAGCCACTGGAGATTTTTGAGGAGGGGAGTGATATGCCCAGAGTGTTTCTGGACAAAGATAATCCGGGCAGCAGCATGAAGTATGGATTGAAGTGGAGAGAGACACGAGGATGGGAGATCAGAGAGAAGGCTGATGCAGTAGTCCAGACGGGATAGGATGAGAGCTTGAATGAGCAGGGTAGCGGTTGGGATGGAGAGGAAAGGGCGGATCTTGGCAATGTTGCGGAGCTGAGACCGGCAGGTTTTGGTGACGGCTTGGATGTGAGGGGTGAATGAGAGAGCGGAGTCGAGGATGACACCAAGGTTGCGGGCTTGTGAGACGGGAAGGATGGTAGTGCCGTCAACAGAGATGGGAAAGTCAGGGAGAGGGCAAGGTTTGGGAGGGAAGACAAGGAGTTCAGTCATTATTATTATTCCCAGTGGGACAGGGGCTGGGTCAGATTTGTCATGATTACATCTATCCCAGCACTTCGTACACTGCTTGTCTCTCTGCCTCCAACCTCTCTCCCTCTCCACTCTATAGCATGTATTACTGCTTAGATCATCTTCCTGAAGCATGGTGAAGAATGGAGAATGCATTGAGAAATGATTTGGGGGAAAAGAGTTATGGGTAGCTTGAAATAATTGTTAATTACAATTAAAGGCTGAATGCTGTGACTTAACTATAATTCACTGCTAACAATGTACAGTTGAATGTTTCGGGTCCAGCCATATATTGTTCCATAATGCCTGATTGTTTAGATAAAGCAGGAAAACTCTGTTTCAAATTACAGGAACAGTTACCCTTTCTTTTCCTCTTTTCTTCCTTTCTTCCTCTTCTGTCTTTGTTTTCTATCCTTTCTTTGTTACCTTTTCTTATTCCTTTTCTTCTTTTCACTTTTTTTTAATGGTATCTGTTAAGTGCTTACTGTGTCCCAGTCACTGTACTTAGCGCTGGGGTAGATACAATACAAACTAATCAGGTTGGACAAACTCCCTGTCCCCCATGGGGCTCACAAACTTAATCCTCATTTTATAGATGACTTAACTGAGGCACAGAGAACTTAAAAGACTTCTCCAAAGTCACACAGCAGACAAGTGCCTGAGTCAGGATTAGAACCCATGTCCTCATGACTCCCAAGCCTGGGCTCTTTCCACTAAGCCATGCTGCTTCTCCTGATTAGTAGAAAACAGTTATCCGAGCTAATTGGAGAGTTAGTTCAGATGATCGAAAGTGTGAAGAACCAAGCTTAATCGAATTTGGCTATTTTGAACAGGTAGTGACCAATTTTGTTTGGCGACCTGGTCCTCTTAAAAACGTCTCCAAAGTAGCCTTAGCTCAGATAACTGGCTGTTAGGATAATGGAGGTTTATAATTGCCTTTCCACTCTGCTTCTCCTTCAATTAAAAAAACAACAACAAAAATCCCCAAATGTTTTCAAGTACATTTTATGATTGCAAAACCAAGAGGCAAAATCAAAAACAGCACTCCCAACTGCAAATCGCAAGTGTAATAGAACACCAAAGACCTGCCTCTTTACATGCACGTATTGTGGAGTGGATAGCCAGAGCATCCTGAGGCAGGAGACCTGGTTTCTAATTTCAGCTCTGCCATGATCTTGCTATAGGACTGTGACTAAGTATTTTAACCTTTCTGTGCTTCAGTTCTCATCTGTAAAGTAGGAAGAATAATCCTTGCCTCTTCTACATCACTGGGATGTTATGAGGATAAAATGAAATAATTGATAAGAAAAAACCTATCAATCATATTCATTAAACCCTTTCTCTGTGCAGAGCACTGTCTAAGGCCTTGGGAGAGTATAATAGACTTAATATAGACAAACCCATTCCTTGAGGAGCTTACAGTATAGTGAGGGAGGAGATAGGCACTAAGATAAATTACAGATGGGGGAAGTAACCTAGTTTAAAAATTTGTACATAAGTGCTGTAGGGGGAGAAGGTGGAGTGAGTACTTAAGTGATTGGGGGTGAGGCCTGAAGTGCATAAACGATGTGTGTGGGGGGGAGAATAGGATAAGGGAGATGAAAGATTAGTCATGGAAAGCTTCCTGGAAGAGATGTGATTTTAACTGGGCTTTGAAGATGGAGAGAGTAGGGGTTCCTTGGGTATAAAGAGGGAGGGAGTTTGAAAACAATAAACCAGAAATTACAATTTCCAGCTGCAACTTAAAACACCTCAGCATATTTTAAAAGGATGGGTCTTTTAGAATGCCCTAGAGGTAAATTCAGTGTGGTTCTGTTGGACTGGTTGAAATGAAGCAAAAATAGGGGTTGTGCCATAAGAGGGAGGATGTGAGCAAGAGGTCTACTGCAAGACAGGAGCTCGAGGTATCGTGAGTAGGTTGGCATTAGAGTGAAATCTGCAGACTGGGTTGAAGTGGAAGAGGAGTGAGAGTAAGTAGTGGGGAGAAAGCTGACTAAGTGCCTTAAAGCTGTTGGTCGGGAATTCCTGCTTGATGAGGAGAGGGATAGGTAACCACTGGAGGTTTTCTGAGAGTGTGGAATTTGTGCACAGGATGATGTTTACAGAAAATGATCTGAACAGCAGAGTAAATTATAGACTAGAGAAAGGAGAGGCTGGAGGCAGGGAGGTCAGCAAGGAGGTTGATATGGTAGTCAAATGCAGTATGAAAAGTGTCTGGACCAGTGTGGTGGCAATTTGGAGAAGGGAAGCAGCATGATCTAGTGTATAGAGCACAGGCCTGGAAGTCAGAAGGACCTGGGTTCTAATTCAAGCTTTACCACTTGTCTGCTGTGTGACCTTGGGCAAGTCACTTAACTTCTCTGTGCCTCAGTTACCTCAGCTGTAAAGTGGGGATCAAGACTGTGAGCCTCATATGGAATGTGGACTGTGTCCAACCAGATTAACTTGCATCTATCCCAGTGCTTAGTACAGTGCCTGGCGCATTGTAAGTGTTTAACAGATACCATAAAAAAGCATGATTCTAGAGATGTTGGGAAGGTAGAACAAGATGCGGTGATGACTGACAGTGTCACACAGCAGACACATGGCAGAGCCCGGATACTGCTACTAGTAATAAGGACGGTATTTGAGAAGTTCATTGAACTGCTCAAGGTCACACTGCAGACAAGTGGTGGTGTGATTAGAACCCAGGTCCTCTGGCTCCCAGGCCCGTGCTCTGTCCACTAGGCCCCTGCTTCTCTGGCCTCATTTTTTATTATCCTTCAGTTAATGAAGCAACATGGCCTTGGAGGAAAGAGCGTAAGATAGGGAGTCAGGAGACTAGGGTTCTAATCCCAGCTCCACCACTTGCCTGCTGCTTGACCTAGGGCAAGTCGATTTCTCTATGCCTCAGTTTCCTCACCTGTAAAATCGGGATTACATTCCAGTTCTCCCTCTTCTTAGATTGTGAGGCCCCTGGGGGACGGGGACTGTGTCCAATTTGATTGTATTGTATCTACACTAGCCTTAGCACAGTGCATCCAAGTAGCAGGGAATATGTCTGCTTATTGTTGTATTGTACTCTCCCAAGCCCTTAGTACAGTGCTGTGCACACAGTAAGCACTCAGTAAATGACTGAACGAATAAGAACTTGATTAACAAGTACCACAATGATGATGATAATAATGATGATTTGAAGCAAGAGCCACTGTTTTACCACATTCCAAAATCTCATTGCAATTCACAATGGCAATTAAGTTTGTTCCCTAGAAAGAAATCCACTAAGCAACTCCGATGAGTAGGAGATTTTCGTTTGTCAAAATGATATTTCCCATTAGTTAGTTAACACTTGGAGAATATAGTTTCCTCATTGAGAAAAACTGCAATGACAGGCAATGGGCCAGTGGATTTTACACAAAGCTGGTTTACAGGTATGGCATGAGGCTTGTGGAGTGCTGGGGAACAGCTGCAGTAAGGAGCCATGTAGATAAATGATCATTTATGTTGCAAAATCAGTTTAGGTAAGAGATTATTAAGTAGTAGTTCCCCTTCTAGACTGTGAGCCCACTGTTGGGTAGGGACCGTCTCTATATGTTGCCAGCATGTACTTCCCAAGCGCTTAGTACAGTGCTCTGCACACAGTAAGCGCTCAATAAATACGATTGATTGATTGATTGATAGTAGTTCACAATCCTCTTGGTAGCTTTCCAGTGGCTCTTTGCCCTACTCTCACTTCCAGCTATCTCTGCTACCTCCTCTTCCCCTAAGTAGGGCCAGTTCAGAGGTCAGAGACAAGTTGGCAGGAAGGCTGTGGGTGATGGCTTGGCCCCTTTCCGAGACCCACCCACCTGTATATGCATTTTCAAGTCCCAAATATGTGCTGGTTTAATAATTTTTTCCATGGTGCTGACAAATGTTAACAAAACCGTGCATGATGTGGGTTCAGATAACTTTTGCCATCCATTCTCTCCCTCTTTCCCTCTCTCCATACATATACTTTGAAATGTAGAGGTTAGCTCCTTCTATTTTTTTATTTTTTTTATAATGGCATTTATTAAGCACTTACTATGTGCAAAGCACTGTTCTAAGCACTGGGGAGGTTACAAGGTGATCAGGTTGTCCCATGGGGGGCTCACAGTCTTAATCCCTATTTTACAGATGAAGTAACTGAGGCACAGAGAAGTTGTGACTTGCCCAAAGTCACACAGCTGACAACTGGCAAAGCCGGCATTTGAACCCATGAACTCTGACTCCAAAGCCCATGCTCTTTCCACTGATCCATGCTGCTTCTCTAGTTTCTACTACTACTAGTTTCCAGATTCAATTTTCAGGGGCTCAGATGAAGAATAGTATTTACTGAAGGTGAACAGTGCTTGGCACAAATACCATAATTATTGTTATTATTTTTATACATATAGATAGTGCTTTTTCAAGCAAAAGTCCCCATAACTATCAACTTTTGCATCCAAGCCTGGCTGTGAGACTGGGATATGGAGATAAGATACCCCAGTTAAGTTGGTCCTGGAAACTGGAGCTGGGAGACTCTGCACAGCTGTTTGGTGTCACCTTTAAAAAAACAAAAGGGAACTTTACAAAAATTTCCTCCTTCCTCCACTTATGTTTCCCTAGCCTAAGTGCTTGCTATTGTGACTGAGTCCTTGTTTTGTGTTTATCAGAGGTGGGGACTCCCATTTGCAGAAAAAAACCTCAAAAAACCCCAAATCCCTATTTGTGCTTCGTTTCAACCAACCCAACAGAACCAGATTGAATTGGCCTCTAGGGAATTCTGAAAGACCCATCCTTTTACAATGTCCTGAAGTGTTTTCAGTGGCAGCTGGAAATTGCAGTTTCTGGCTTATTGTTTTCAATACTGCTACAGTTCCCTTTTTGGTCTCTGTTTAAACTGAGCCCACATTTAAAGGAGGGCATAATTTGAAAAATCTAAAGAGTAAATAGAATCCTTAACTTTCTATTGCTATGAGCCTGACACTGTATCCTTCATAGCAGCAAAATTGCTGCTGACTTCACCTTTGCCCAGGATTATTATAGTTTCGAGCTTCCTTGCTAGAAAAGACCTAGAAAAGTCTACCTCGAAAAGACGAACATCAGGATCTGCTTAGTACAGAGGTCCAAAATGATTCCCACACTCTTGGGTCTGACTCTTCTTGAGCCTTGATTTATGTATAGCTGTGCAAGCTACATGTAACTGGAAAAATCAGCTGCTGTTTAGGTGTCATGCTGGGATGTACTCTAAGCCTTGACCTGATTAATGACTGGAAGGAAGAAAGCCTCAATTGAATACAGAACAAAATTTAGACACTGAGAAAGTCTGACTGATGAACATCAGAAAAGAGGCATCAGCTGACAGTAAAGCAAAGTAAAACCGCAGCTGATTTTTAAAAATTCTATTGAACTTACAGATTTCTAATAAAAAATGTGCATCCAGAATAATTAGATTTACTTGCATGTTTTTGTTCTGATGCTTTCTTGATTTCAAGAAATGTTAGTATGCAAATGTCCTGCTGGCAGAAATCCAGATATTAGGCCAACCTCATCCCTCTCAAATTCATCCTCCAGTACTCTGCCTTCTTCTCTATCCAGAAACATTATTTCTCCATCCTTATTGGCCCCCATGTCTATTACCCTCACTGGTTGTTTCAAATGTTTAACTCCCTCCTCAAAACCCCTGTTCCCTCTGCCCCCCCCCCCCCATTATCTCTTGCCCCCAGTGACCTGGCTGCATACTTTATTGAGAAAATTGAAACCAACAGGCATGATCTCTCTGAAATCTCCCCTGCTCCTCTCCAGTCCCTCCCTTCTCCTACCCTTTCTTTGACTCTCCCATCTTTCCCAGCAGTATCTCAAGAGATCTCCCATCTCCTCTCAAAATCAACCCCTTCCACCTGCACCTCCAACCCCAACTCTTGTCAACTTATCAAAACACTTGCCTCTTCCTGTCCTCTCCTGGTTCTCCTCCTCTCTCTCTCTGGCCTCTCCTTCTCGGTCTCTTTTGCAGGCTCCTCCTCTGCCTCCCACCATCTGACAATGGGGGTTCCTCAAGGCTCAGTTCTGGGTCCCTTTCTACTTTCCATCTGCACCCACTCTGTTGGAGAACTCATTTGCTCCCAAGGCTTCAACTACCATCTATATGTGTATGATGCACAAATCGACATCACCAGCCCTGGTCTTCCTCCATCTCTGCAGTATCATATTTCCTCCTGCTTTCAGAAAATCTCTATTTTGATGTCCAGCCGACAACTTAGACTTAACATATCCATAATAGAACTTCTTATCTCCCCACCCAAACCCTGTCCTCCTCCTGTCTTTTCAGTCACTGTAGACAGCACCAGCACTCTCCCTGTCTCAAGCCCATATCCTTGCCATTATCCTCCTCTCATCTCTCTCATTCAACCCACTCATTCAATCTTTCATTAAATCCTTTTGGTTCAACTTTCAGAACATTGCTAAATCCACCCTTTCCTGTCTATCCAAACTGCCACCACAATGATTCAAGGCTTATCCTATCCTAACTTTACAACAGTTTCAGCCTCCTTGCTGATCTTCCTACCTCCTTTTTCTTCCCACTCCAGTCTTTTATTTCACTCTGCTACTTGGCTCATTTTGGTTCATTGAGAAGCAGCGTGGCCTGATGGATAGAGCATGGGCCTGTGAGGCCGAGGGACCTGGGCTCTAATCCCAGCTCTGCCACTTTTCTGATGTGTGACCTTGTGCAAGTCACTAAACTTCTGTGTCTCAATTACCTCACCTGCAAAATGGGGGTTAAAACTGTGAGCTTATAAAATTTTGTCCAACCCAATCTGTTTGTATCAACCCCCGAGTTTAGTACAATTCCTGGCACATAGTAACTGCTTTAACAGATACCATTATTATTATTATTATTTTTCTAAAACAACAAGGCAGGGATCATCCCCCAAATATTTAGTACAGTGCTCTGCACACTGATAAGCACTCAATAAATACCATTAGTTGATTGACTGAAAATGCTCCAAAGTTTACTTTAGCTTAAATAACTCAGTTCCTCTGTTCCTGTCTTTCAAGTGCTTTAAATAGAATGATTAGAGTCTATTGTAATGGAAGATTAGGTAATGGAAAGTCTACTTAGCATAGATGAGAGAAGTGCCTTACCACCAGGTGACATTTTGCTGAATAGGATGTGAAAGGTAAAGCTTGAAAAAGTTATTTCCCTATCCACCGGTAAAATTGAATTCAAAATATTTTATCATTAGTTCATAGTTGCATTGCTATTTGATCATGTAACTATTTTTTAATCACTTCGAAATCTACTTCTATTGCTTGTGTCACATTTTTTAAATTTTGAGACTGCATTAATAGGCTTGTGGGAAAGTAAACTTCACTTAGTGCTCTTCTGCCTAACGCTCTGTGTTCATGGTTGCCAACTTGTACTTCCCAAGCGCTTAGTACAAGTGCTCTGCACGCAGTAAGCCCTCAATAAATACGATTGATTGATTGATGAATGAATGGAACCAATTAAGAGCGCTAACCAGGATATAGCAGTAATTACATCACATTTACTTGGCTGTCGACGACCCTGGCATCCATATTGTATGTTTGCATTTACATTGACTGCCCTGTTGGCTTGGGTGCACAATTACAACCCAAAGGATATATTCTATTGTAGGCTTATACAAATGCAAACTAATTTTCTCCTGCCTCTGTGGAGCAACTGAATAGTAATTCGAATTTTAAATGAGGACAGTGAAACTAACCGTGCAGTTTCTTGCCTCAGGCCACAGAGGGAATCAGTATATATCTATTCATCTTAAAACCAGCAATAGAAACTCCTTTGGGACCACGCAATCCTGCTAAAGAGTGTTACTGAGGGAGGCAGGAAGCCATAGATACAAGCCACATAATGAATTGGCTTCACCAGCTTTCAGATGTGCCCCCGGGTCAAGTTAGTTTATTTGTTTTTAATTTACCTGAAATTATAGGCTGGTTGAAAGATTCCTTTGTCTGTACCAATCTTTGTTTCTAGCCACCCAATACTTTTGAATCTCTCTCCCTTTCCCTCCTACCCCTTCTCCCATTTGCAGGATTAGAAAACTGAAAGCATTCTGAAGGCACATTAATCTTTCTGGCGTTGTCAGAATTGATCAGCGAGTTTTATTAAAAGCCCCAGGATTACTTGAAAGACCTCCTTGTCCAAATTTCAATAAAAAGAGCACCTCTTACTATCAACGCACCCCAAGGCATGCCTCTGGACTACGTGTTGACACTTCTGAAGGAAGAAAAGACCGCTATTGTTTAGGGAGTTTTACTGGTGGAAAGGAACTATTTTTCCTGATAGCATGACTCCTCTTGGGCGAGGTGAGCTGTTTCCTCTGCTGCTGCTGAGCTGGAGCTGCCTCATCGATTCTTCCTTTATCAATATCAATCGTGGGATGAGTGTGATGAAGGGACATTCTGCTTTCCTGTCAAGAGAAGACCTGCAATTTTCCATTCCCAAAGAGAAAGATGCCTGCAAAGTGGAAGTGGTGATGGATGAGCCAATAACTCAGAGAGTCGGAAAACTCACTCCGCAGGTAGGTCCCATTGGAAATTTTCTGTATTGTATTCTCCTTCTCCCATCCTCCACCTTCCTCCAGCCCTGAGAGTGTGTGTGTGTGTGGGTGTGTGTGTGTGACACATATATGTATTAAAAAATCGATCATTTAATCATTCATTCATATTTATTGAGCACTTACTGTGTGCAGAGCACTGTATTAAGCGCTGGGAAGTACAAATAGATCAATGTATGCTGTTTTAGAATCATATCGAGGGTCAGAACTGGAAAGGTAAGGGAAACTTAAATTAGCTCACCTAGTCTTACACAGCTTTTCTGTTTGAAGTACAACTTTTCTTCTCAAATGCCTGGCTGGCAAATCTTAACCTTGGAACCAACGGTGTTTACTCCTGACTAAAATAACACGTGTGGAAGAAGATGGAGTAGAGCGGTATCTAGGTTTTCAGGCTGATATACTGTGCCAAACCAGAAAACCATAGAAAATGCTGCCCTGTTTTTTTCTAGGGAGAAAAATGCCTCTAGCTGTTTGTGGACATAGAATAAGGGTAACAAACAACCCAAGGATAAGATATTCTGAAGCTGGGTAAAGCATCCATATGTTAGTCATGCCATCACTATGTGGGAAACTTTTTCCTTTTCAATTACCCAAAGTAGCCCCACTCACACAGTATTTTTGGTGTGAGTGTAGTAAATGCAAACAGATGGTAATGCTATGGAAGGCCTGTTTAGCATTTCTACTAAGAAGCCTCTAAAGCTATTTCCCACGTTTGTTTTCTGCTGCTCATTGTTCTGATGAATACTGTCCTTTTCAGAACTGCCCACCAGAGCTTCAAGGATGCATTCAGATCTATAAAAAACAATATAATTTCACTCTCAAATGGGGACAGTCTATTTGATTTGTAAAACAAGGCCCATAGCTACACTTTGCCCTGTCATGAAATGTACCTCTTTGTTGCTCTTGTGAGCATTATTTCTGCCTAACAGCCTGGCTAGAGTAGACGTATGCCATAAGGGAGTTAGGTGGTGGGAATCAATGGAATGTTTGCTCAGAAAAAATAAGAATCAGTTCAAATTTTCTTCTCAAACTTAGTCACCCACTTCACTTTTTAAATTCTATCTTCATTTTGAAACCATCAAAATCACCACAGGAGAGAATATCCTTGTGTGTATTTCCATCCTGACTGTATTCAAGTAGCCCAAATTGCTTGAGATCTAGATCACATGATATTTTCAGTCCAATTTCATAGAATGAGTCATAGGCCAGATGTTTATAGTCCAAATGAAATGGGTGATTGAGTATTATTCAGTTGAACACATCTCTTCCAAGAAGCCTTCCCTGATTAAACCCTCTTTTCCCCTATTCCCTCTCCCTTCTGCAATGCCTTTGCACTTGGATCTGTATTCTTTAAGCACTTGATAGTCACCCCGACCTCAGCCCCACAGTGTGTATGGGGCTGAGGTAAATTCAGCCCCATAAATTGTGCAAATTCAGTAATTTACACAGAAACGTGTTCTGCCCACATTACCTCTAATGCTCTACCTCTGCTCCTCTGCCACTTACCTCCTCATTGTACCTCGTTCTCGCCTGCCCTGCCTTCGACCCCCGGCCCACATCCTTCCCCTGGCCTGGAATGCCCTCCCTCCACACATCCACCAAGCTAGCTCTCTTCCTCCCTTCAAAGCCCTACTTAGAGCTCACCTCCTCCAGGAGGCCTTTCCAGACTGAGACCCCTTTTTCCTCTCCTACTCCCCATCCCCCCCGCCCTACCTCCTTCCCCTCCCAACAGCACCTGTATATATATTTGTACAGATTTATTACTCTATTTTACTTGTACATATTTACTATTTATTTTGTTAATGATGTGCACATAGCTTTGATTCTATTTGTTCTGATGATTTTGACACCTGTCTACATGTTTTGTTGTCTGTCTCCCCCTTCTAGACTGTGAGCCCGTTGTTGGGTAGGGACCGTCTCTATATGTTGCCGACTTGTACTTCCCAAGTGCTTAGTACAGTGCTCTGCACACAGTAAGTGCTCAATAAATATGATTGAATGAATGAATGAATTAAGGGTTCAAGAAATGCCACTTACTGATTGATTGATTGATTTCATCCACATTGGCAGGCCAACCAAATAAAATTTAATTTACACTCATCCTTGGATTGGGCCTATATGTTTTTTCAGTTTTACATTGAATTATTTATTTTGTTTGCTCTAGTTGTAACTATTTTTTGCTGTCTCCCCTGCTAGAGTATAAGTGCTAGTGTAAGAACTTCCAGGTTGGAGAAGTTGAGGTCTGAAGTGTATGGAGGAGGTATATTTTGGTGCAGGAGATAGGGCATGGGTGGAGGTCAAGGAAGCTCTTTTCAGAAAGTACCTCTTGTCCCCCTGCACTTGCTATGGGCTACCCCATCTGCACTACTCCACTTTACTGCTCTATAACCAACTTTCTTGCTAAAATTTCAATCTCTTTCCTGGGAGCACAAATGGTTAATATTCAAATTAAAAACTCTTCATATTCCTAAAGACAGTATTGCCACCCTTAGCCTTCTTTTCACTGGACTAACAATACCAATTTGGTATAATTTTCCCCATAGGATATTTTTTCCATTCCTTCAGAACAGCTTTTTTTTCTGGAATTATCCACTTTCTGGTGGCTCCATGTTAAATTGGACACTGTTTTCTAATAAAGAACTAATTAATGCAAAGTATAGTACCCATCTCTCACATTCTCCTCTCTCAATAATGTTTTAGTACCAGACTGGCATTTAAAATATTTTTCCCAAACAAATAACCCTAGGAGAGTATCCGACATTTCGAATGAAATCAGTCAGAATCGATAAATCTGGTCCATCATCATCATCATCAATGGTATTTAGTAGGTGCAGAGTACTGTACTAAGTGCTTGGGAGAGTTCAGTATAGCAGAATTGGTAGACATGTTCCCTGACCAGAAAGAGCTTACAATCTTGTGGGGAAGACAGACATTAATATAAATAAACAGTTAGGAAAATACCCAATCTGTACCTCTGTCCTGTTGGCTCTGCTTGGTTGTGGGTGCCTTCAATTTGCTTGGTTTTGATTGTATTAAGCAGAGAAAGAATTGCTGGTCTCAATATTTACTGGAGTCAGAATAAAAGATCGAAGCGAACGAGTAACTGATGACAGAACAAGTCGAAGCAATGAGGCATTGCAGAATGAAGGAAGGGTGGATTTATATTAGTTTAAAGGATGAGTTGGGGAGCGTGCAGATCAGTGATTTTGGAAAATGATTTGAGCAGCAGAATCAAGTATGGACTGGAGAGGGAAGAGGCTGGAGGCAGGGAGGTCAGCAAGGAGGCAGATGCAATTGCTTGAACCTGTGTAGTGGCAGTTTAGTTGGAGAAGGAGGGGCAAATTCTGGAGATGTTGTGAAGATAGAACAAACAAAATTTGGTGACTAAGCATGCAGCCTAGACTCACTAAGCTCATGAGGAGAGAATGTGTCTACTGACTCAGTTGCAATGTACTCTCCCAAGAGCTCTGTATACAGTAAGCCTCAAAAATACCACTGATGGATTGACTGGTTGATTATGCAGGTTGAAGGAGAGAGAAGAGTCAAGGATAATGCCAAAGTTGAGGGCTTGTGAGACAGGGAGGATGGTGGTGTTGTCAACAGTGATGGGAAAGTTGGAGGAAGATGAGGGTTTGGGAGGGAACTTAACATGTCCAAATCAGAATTCCTCATCTTGCCACCCAAACCCTCTCTTCTTCCCGACTTTCCCATCTCTATTGACAACACCACCATACTCAGTTAAGGTTGTGATTCTTAAGGCCCACTTCTGTTCCATGATTCTATATCCTTAATACAGACATGGAAACTTTTTGCTGCCATCATAAGTAGTTTTATAATGGCAGGCTATCCAAAGATCTGCAATCCTTGAGACAAAGCAATATATGGAGTTAGATTTTGGTCAATTTTAGGTCTTTTGGGATACAGATAATGATCTGAACTGAACCTCTCTATGTCCATATCCTCAACAGATATCTATTGATAAATATATATCAATATATATCTAGATATATATATATATATATCAATATCTATCTATCTATCTATCTATCTATCTATCTAATGTTTTGCAGGTTCTAAATGCTATCTACAATATTAAAGACTATATAAAATAATGAATGTGGTATTTGTTAAAATGAAGTCAGAACCTCCAGATGGAAAAATATAAACTGGATTATGGATTGTGCATGCTTGTGGATTGTAGATTAACTGTATGGCAAATTGTTCTGCAATTCCTTGGATGGGGTTTTGGCCCTAGTTATGCCTTACTTTGTATTTGCTTTTCTGGGATTCTGTTTGTGTTTATTCAGCCTTCCCAGAGTCTCTTCCACAGCTGTTTGGTTGTCGTGCTCTCATTTTTTATGAAATTCTTGCACTCTCATGGTTGTTCCAGGGGGAATCAAAAGATACCCACTCAAATTCTAGATAGTGCTACCTCACACATCTTAGAATTCTAGATTCAATAAGCACCCTTCTTGGAAGAAATAGAGTCCTCTAGACTGTAAGCTCACTGTTGGCAGGGAACATGTCTGACTCTGTTATATTGTACTCTCCCAAGTGCTTAGAACAGTGCTCTGCACACAGTAAGTGCTCAGTAAATACCATTGATTGAATAGATTTTTTCCTGCCATCCTGGCCTCTAATGCCTTCCCAACATAACCAGTCAAACCTGTCAACTTCCAGCATCTCACCCTCTTCCTCACCCACATCCGTATTTTGAATTTGAATTTTCAGTTTGTTTTCTTGGAAAGAAATGAGAATTTTTATCTGAAACCTCCTAAAGAAAAATTGGTGAAGGTTAGGGATTGGGAACCTGTAAAATCCTGTTCAATCATGGGTGAGCCCTTTGGATTTAGGATTCTTGTGAAGGTCTGGAATTTGCAGAACTGGGCAATCTTTTTTTTTTTTTTTCAAACAAACCTTTAACTCTCTTTCCAAAATTACCAATAGACTTTTCTTGATATTTGGTTCTGCTGCTTCTGATCCTGGCCACAGACACCTAAAGTAATAGTAGTAGTAGTAGTAATAATGATAATAATAATAATAACATTTTAAAAATGCTTACTATGTGCTAAAGCACTGCACTAAGCACTGAGGTAGAGAATCATGTCAGCTTTAGTCCTTGTCCCACATGGGACTCATAATCTATATAGTAGGGAAAAGAGGAGTTTAATCTCGAATTTACAGATGAGGCAGTTGAGGCACAGATAAGTTGTGACTTCCCCAAGGTCACACAGCATGCAGGAGGCAGAGCTGGATTAGAACCCAGGTCCTCTGACACCCAGGCCTGTGTTCTTTCCACTAGAAAACACTTTTGAACCACAGGAAGAGTATGAATTGGAATTAGTACTGGCTAATCAAAATTGCCTCATCTACCACAGGGGTTGGATTATTTACCAAATCTTGAGGCTGAGTGCAAAAGAGATGGGGTATTCTTTAATATAATATTATAATAAATTCATCTTGAAGCTTGTGTACGCCAGCTTTCTAGGAAAATGAAATTGTATAAGTAATACCCTTCAGTTTAATGAACTATTTAAAGTGGCTTGAGCAGAAAATGTTTTAGCAGCTGTCCAATTTTTTGGTTTTGTTTAAATATCAAAGTTGATCTGAGGACCAGCAAGTGCATTCTCTGGACAGAGATTTGAAAATGGATTTAGGCTCATTCCCACCAAGTATGTGTTCTATTAAGATTACCTCTCTTGATACATTAATTGAGTGAATTCTGCGCCTCTCCATGGGATCAGTCTTCTTTTAAAATTAATCTTTACTGAACAATTCCTTTTTTGACCTGAATCTTAATGGAGCAGGTCTAACAGACTGAGCCACCTCCTTCCTCTCCCCCTCCTGCCCTTCCCCATCCCCCCACCTTACCTCCTTCCCCTCCCCACAGCACCTGTTTATATGTATATGTTTGTACATATTTATTACTCCATTTATTTATTTTACTTGTACATATTTATTCTATTTTATTTTGTTAATATGTTTTGTTTTGTTCTCTGTCTCCCCCTTCTAGACTGTAAGCCCGCTGTTGGGTAGGGACCGTCTCTATATGTTGCCAACTTGTACTTCCCAAGTGCTTAGTACAGTGCTCTGCACACAGTAAGCACTCATAAATACGACTGAATGAATGAATGAATAACAGGATCCTGCTAATTTACTGCCATAGCCACATGCTTCTAGTTCCTCCTCGGAGATGTACCTCAAGAACCCTGATGTTCGCATGTTCACCTGATTGATAGATGGCAACTGAGGGTTTTTCCAGCCACCGGCCCTGTTTCCCCACCCTGTGCCACTGTGGCAGTTCTTAGAGTGGGGCCATCTCAAGCTTCCGCCAAACCTGGGCGAGAATAATTGTGAGAGACCCTCTTGAAAGAATATTGTTTCATAGCCCCGAGACTACGGAATGGCATCAGGGTCTACACCATCTGGGAAGGGGAGAGCCAGGTCCCCAGGGTCAATGCCACATAGGATGAAGAACCTGGCTGAGATCCTGGTCTGTGGGTGTCTGAAGGAGGCCTTGACTCCTCACCATTAGGCTCTGACTCCAGAGGAGCACCCAGGCATAGTTCTGTCCCTTTCACAACTCAGTGGCTGTTCTGGGCCCAGTTCCTTTCCCTGGACCCCTGTGGCCCTTAGTCCTTACACTGGCTTCAGCTCATGGCTCCAGGTTGGCAGGAAATAGGGTGAAGATAAAGTAAGCAGATTTTCTGGAGCTCCAAGTGGGAGAGGAGCAGGGATCCCAGAGGGTAGACTCAGTGGTCCAATCATGGGTAAGATTGGCAGAGGAAGAAGGTAAGGGATGAAGATATCTGGGTTGGGCATTGGAAGGGGGAGATAAAGGGAGGAGGAGAGGAAGCCAGAAGCAGTATGGCTTAGTGGAAACAGCACAGGGTTGGGAGTCAGAGAACATGGGTTCTAATCCCTGCTCTGCCACCCGTCTGCTGTGTGACCTTGGGCAAGTCACTTAACTTCTCTGTGCCTCAGTTACCTCATCTGTAAAATGGGGATTAAGACTGTGAGCTGCAAGTGGAACAACTTACCTTGATTACCTTGTAACTACTGCAGCGCTTAGAACAGTGCTTGGCATATAGTAAGAGCTTAAAAGAATACCGTGGTTTTTTTTAGTGGAAAAAGCATGGGCTTGGGATTGAGAGACCCTGGGTTCTAATTCCGGCTCTGCCACTTACCTGCTGTGTGACCTTGGACAACTCACTTAACTTCTCGGAGTTTCAGTTCCCTCACCTGCGAAATGGGGGATTCAATACCTGCTCTCCCTCCTACTTTGGGGGACCTGATTGGCGTGCGTCTACCCCAGTGTTGCATCTATCCCAGCGTTTACTATAGTGCTTGGCATTATAGTGCTTGGCATATCAAAATGTTTAACAAATACCACATATATATAGAATCACAGAGGCAGAACACAAACAGGAGCAACTGGAAGTAAATCTCCCTGTTGTCAGCAACTAACAGGACAGATTTTGTTAGGGCAATGGAGAAAAATAGATATTGTGCAACATTTTATCAACCTAATGTTAGGTTTGTCCCATGCAGGCTCAGATTGTCACTCCCCATTTCTTTTCATAATGAAAAAATTGCTTTTCGTCCATCATGCGTGGTCAAAAGTGAAAAATTTCCTAGATGGGCAGCACACTTGATTTATTGCTGAGTGTGCTCTTTTGAACAGGAAGTGTAGCAGTGAGAAGTCTCTAGTTTGAACTGGTTTACTGTCTTTAAAGTGAGTAATGTGTTAAGAATGTGTGACAATTTAATTATAAATTGTAATTGAAAAGCAGTTGAAGTGGAAAAAAAACAAACCTAGATGGTAATTAGAAAATGATTTAGCTCGGCTTTGTTTTAGTTAGTAAATTTATAGACAATTACGGTTGTCGCCTCTTATAAAAGGAAAACATATTAGGAAACATAAAACAGATGTTTCATTGAACAAAGCAGATTGAGTTTATGTTATAATCAGTATCTTTAGGTGATATGGAGAAAGGTCTTTTGCTTATCTCCCTTCTTGTCAATTAGAAAGAGGAACCAATGATGTCTTTGAGAAAAGAAAATCATTGTCTTAGTAATGAATTCATCCTGTGGGTGGACTATGGTGCTTACAAAAGTTTGAGGCTCTAAGTCTTGGCTTTCAAACTCAAAATCTTACCTCTGATTACAGCAAATTAGAAGCAAAAATGGATTACCCTGAGATCTTTTCCTAAACAGCATGTCCTAGTGGAAAGAGGATTGGCTTGTTAGTCAGAGGACCTGGGTTCTAATACTGACTGCCATTTGCCTGCTGTTTGACCCTGAGCAAGCCAATTAACTTCAGTGGGCCTCAGTTGCCTCATCTGTAAAACTGGGACAAAATACCCATTCTTCTTTTAATTACCAAACCCTTTAATTACTAAATGAACTGAAATCTCAGGCTAGGTTTTTCTCCTTCAAATTTTATACCTGGTCCCAAAACCTCCCAGGAAGCCCTCCTGAGGGAATTTGGTATCTCAGTTTATTGAATTTTTTAAATTTTTTTTATGGTATTTATTAAGTGCTTACTATGTGCCAGGCATTGTTCTAAGTGCTGGGGTAGATACAAGGTAATCAGGTTGGATACAGTCCCTGTCCCACATGGGGTGCACGGTTTTAATCCCCGTTTTACAGATGAGGTGACTGAGGCACAGATAAATTAAGTGACTTGCCCAAGGTCAGACAGTAGACAAGTGGTGGAGCCGGGATTAGAATCCAGGTCCTTCGACTCCCAGGCCTGTGCTCTATCCACTAGGCAACACTGCTTCTCCAACCATTGACTAACCATTTCTCATTAAGAGGGAAATGGTTAGTGGTCAAGCAGAAGTAGCCTAAAGGGCAATGAAAAATTGGCCATGGCAGTGGAGATAGTGGCAGTGGTGGTTTGGTGTGTGTGTGGATAGGTGCTCCCTACTTTTGTCTTCTCTTTCTGTTCCTCTCTATGCCTGTCTTTTCTTTCTCTGTACCTCTTTATTTTTCTGTTTTCCTTTCCTACCATTTTTACCCTATTCCCTGATGGCTCCATTTTGAGTTTCTGAGGTCATTGTTATCATTATTATATTTGCTAAGCTCTTACTCTGTGTCAAGCACTGTTCGAAGCACTGGGGTAGATACAAGGTAATCAGGTCGGACACAGTCCTTGTCACACATGGGGCTCAAAGTTTTCTTAGATGTCCCCAGCCTGGGTCTTGGTGAAAGCACTGAACCAGTAAGGTCCAAGCAGCCTCCCCGACTAGAATGCAAGTTCCTTGAGGGCAGAAATCATGTCCAACAAATCTGTTGTATTGCACTCTCCCAAGTGCTTAGTACTGAGCTCGCACACAGTAAGTCCTCAGTAAATACCATTGATTGATTGATTGATTGATCATTAGCTCCTTGAATGAGATGTAACCTGTTATGTCAGTTTTAAAGGCTTGGGAAATAGGGTTTGTCCTATTTTTCCAAATAGGAAATTTGTCCTGCTTTCTACTGGACTGTCCAGGTAGTGGCAGGCCTGGTCCCTACCTAGTGCTGATACAATACCAGATGCCTTTATGCCCTGTATTTTCATTCTGAATGCCCAATCCCCCTCCGCTTTGGCTCTTGCCATTCAGTACTAGGTTCAGAATTAGCACACTTGTTTATAGGGGCTTGGAAGGGGAACCCAAAGGCTTTGGAGTTGGAGGGGGGGATCAGGTATTCTCCCCCATACCCTCCACTGAGAAGTGCTGTAGGTTCTACAGACTTCCACAAATAGATTCCTGTGCTCTCACTGCATTGCATTAGGTGACTGACATAACATACTTATTGGAGCATATGTCTGTAACTTTTGGGTCAGAGAAGGGGCATCTGGTATCTGTGAAACCAAAATGTACCTCCTCCTCCCCCAGCATGAGAGCCCCCAGCTCATTCCAGGAAGCGGAGGAGATGTTCGTGTTCAAGAGAATGGGTCAATTTGGGGGTAAGGGTATAACTCTCTCCCAGCACCTCCTCCCTTTTCCCTGCACATTTTTTCCCTGAATATGAGCATTTTTTTATAGCATTTCAGGTACCATTTTTTAACTGGGCACAGAAAGCAATTAATCGATCAGTGGTATTGACTGAGCACTTACTGTGTGTAGAGTACTGTAGAGTACTCTTAGAGTACTAAGTACTTAGAGTACTCTTAGAGTACTAAGCACTTGGGAGAGTATGATACAATAGAGTTGGCAGACATGATCCCTGTCCTCAAGGAGCTTATAGTCTAATGGGGAAGGCAGACATTAAAATAAATTACAGGTAGGGGAAATAGCAGAGTATATCAATCAATCAATCAATCGTATTTATTGAGCATTTACTGTGTGCAGAGCACTGTACTAAGCACTTGGGAAGTACAAGTTGGCAACATATAGAGACAGTCAATCCAATTCCATTTTTTCTTCCAGGTCTCACCATCAGTACTGTCTGTTATGGGCTGATAAAACATTATTTAGACATTCTTTTAAGATTTAGTAGCAGCAGTCTGAAAATATGTTTCTCTAGGCCTAGTAGTACTAGTAAAATATTAGTAGTAGCAGTAGTAGTAGTAGTAATGGTATTTATTGAGCTCCTACTATGAACAGCGTACTGTATTAGATGTTTGGAAAGTACAACAAAAGCACAGGAGACATCCCCTGCCCACAAGGAATACACACCCTAATGTAAAAGACAGAAATGTTCACAAGCAGTGGAATCAGAATAAATAAAATTGAATACTCAGGCAAATATGCATAAATACACAAGTGCTGAGGTTGGGCATAAATGAATAAATTCATAAATGCAAGAGACCAAGATAAACGTAGTGAATAGAGTACAGGCCTGGGAGTCAGAAGGTCGTGGGTTCTAATCCCAACTCCACCACCTGTGTGATCTTGGGCAAGTCATTTCACTTCTTTTGGCCTCATTTACCTCATCTGTAAAAGGAGGATTGAGACTGTGAGCCCCATGTGAGACAGGGACTCTGTCCAACCTGATTTGCTTGTATCTACCCTAGCGTTTAGTACAGTGCCTGGCACAAAGTAAGAGCTTAACAAGTACCATGATTAGTATTATTATTATTGTTATTATTATCAAGAAGGGGTTCCTGAACCACCAGGGGTGCTCAGAAAATCCCACCACCTCCAACAAGCCTTCACTGATTAGCTCCTACCACTGCAAGCCTAGTCATATAATGCCATCCATCATATGAATGTATTTATTCTCATCATCAGACATTTGTACGTTGATTTATTCACTTGTCTTATGCTATCGAGTCATTTCTGACCCGTAGCAACACCACGGACACATCTCTCCCAGAATGCCCCGCTCTCCATCTGCAATTGTTCTGGTAGTGTATTCATAGAGTTTTCTTGGTAAACATATGAAAATGGTTTACCATTGCCACCTTCCATGCAGTAAACTCGAGTCTCTGCCCTTGACTCTCTTCCATGCCACTACTGTCCATCATGGGTGAGTTTTGAGTTGTAGCAGATTGCCTTCTACTTGCTAGCTGCTGCCCAAACTAGGAATGGAATGGGTAGGCCTCCGATTGACTCTCCCTCCCGTAGCTGAGACTGGTGAAGTACTGGAAACTCTCCAAGTGCAACCCTGAGAGGGGGGTGTACTCACTTACAATGGATATAATTATCTGGATATGCCAACTATTGCTGCTAAAAAAAATGATCTTTTATTTCCTCCTCAAAAAACGGTGGGGGGGATATGTGTGGTCAAGTCAATTATGCAAATAAATAGGTATATTTTTGTGCTAATATTCCAATGCTCTTTTTTTTTAGGTATTTGACTGCCACTTCCTCCCTAATGAAGTGAAGTACACTCATAATGGATGCCCCATCTTAGATGAAGATACAGTTAAAATTAGGCTATATAGGTAAGAAACCTGAAGTCTTGGCCATCCTTATAGGTGTTTTCACAGAGCACTTGCCTTATTTAGGAAGGTCTGAATATGTGAGTGAGGAGGCAGGAAGTGATATTGAAAGCAGGCAAAACCCCTAGGGAAGACCATTCTCTGAGACTGAAGATCAGCAAGGGTTTTCAAAATTATTATAGGGTTTTGTGCCTGTTTGGAGTTCAGAATTATAAAGGAAAGAAATGTATTTGTCCTCATTTATGTGAGGCAGCTGAATATTCAATGTTGAGAAAACATCAATGATATGTTTAAAAAATGCTGAACTGAAGAGAGAATGGAAAGCTTTATGATTAAACCTCAGATTTTGCAGTTCCTCTCATATAGTAGGGAACTGGAGTGCATGACCTTCCATCCAGAATGAATCAGGAGCTCAATTTTCCCACCCTGAATTTCCCTTACCCACAGGGTAAATGACAGCCCCCCATGTGTTGAGAGTGTCAGCAACAGAAGGATCCCATTCAGCACACAGTAATGGTGCTCTGTCAAGTGATTCTGTTAAGAACTGCAGCTGGAAGAATTTGGATGTGCAGCTCATCAAAACCATTACAAAGTCTCTGAGTCCAGAGGGCTGCCAACATAATCTGATCCTTCCTAACACTTACTTTTGAGCTCTTCCTGGGCTATGCGAAGGAAGGCTCAGTGATAACGCAGTAAAAAGATCTTGGCATTATTGTGGTTTTAACCCTCAAAACATTGGTCCAGTGTACCTAGTCAGCCAACCAGGCTTGGAAAATGCTGGGTACCCTCAGGCAGGATGTGGAGAACAAAGCAAAAAGCATCAAACTGCCCCATTTTAAAATCACAGTACCCCACATCTGGAATGCTAGTGGGAATTCTGGTGACTACATATTAAGTAAATCATAGAGTGGGAGAAGTTGAAGAGTAAAGCAGCCAACAGTATCAGGGAAATAGGTAAACTTCCGTAAGAGACTAGATTGCAAAGATTAAGTCTTTTCAGATAGGAAAGGTGAAGGCTGGGAAGAGTCATGAATGAAGTTTACAAAATCTTAAAGAGTGTAAACCAGGTGAACCCAGATTTTCACTCACCAAATCCCACAATCCCAGCACCATGGTGGACCACTGAAGATTTAAGGGGGTAGACTGAAAACAATTAAAAAGAAAACCTTTTTCACACATATGAAATTCATTACCCAGGAAGTTGTATAGAGAGAAAACCTTAAATGGTTCAAGAACGCTTTGGAAAAATTATTGAGTGAGAAGTCCAGAATAGGTAGCTAGAGGGAAAGTTTAAGGATGGTAAATGGAGTATTCCTAACCATGTGGTTGGATGTCAAAAAGGGCAGCTATCACATGACTCCTCCAAACATCTGTTAGTGCGATTGTTATAGACTACTGACTCATCATCAATGGAGAGCTTACTGTGTGTAGAGCACTGTACTAAGTGCTTGAGTCAGGACAGTTCAATAGAGTTAGTTGACACATTCCCTATCCACAACGAGCTTACAGTCTATTGTGGAGAGCCCTGACTCAGTAATGTCATTCCGTGTTTTCTTGTCAAGGAGGTGGGAGGTAGA
Organism: Tachyglossus aculeatus; assembly: GCF_015852505.1. Classification (NCBI taxonomy): domain Eukaryota; kingdom Metazoa; phylum Chordata; class Mammalia; order Monotremata; family Tachyglossidae; genus Tachyglossus; species Tachyglossus aculeatus. The sequence continues at coordinate 25,677,402 of NC_052098.1, read as the reverse complement.
AAGGGTGGGGTGATGACTGCCTTCTCAATGTGGCATATGGAGCAGGGTTGGGCTGTGGATAATTTATTATTATGTGTGGTATTAAGCACTTACTATGTGCCAAGAACCATACTAAGCACTGGGGTAGATATAAGATCATCAGGTCAGACCCAGTCCCGGTCTCCCAGTCTAAAAGGAAGGGAAAACGGGTATTGAATCCCCATTTTACAGATGAGAAAACTGAGGTAGAGAGAATTTAAGTGATTTGCCCAAAGTCACACAGTAGACATGTGGTATAGCTGGGGTTAAAACCAAGGTCCTCCGACTCCCAGACTCATGCTCTTTCCACTAAGCCACACAGATTCCCTGATTGTTCCTTGGCACCACATTTATTGACTCACTGTAGGTCAATTGAATAACTCCTGTTGTAGATCCTTCTTCTAGCCCTGACAGCAACCTGACAGATGAGGTGGTTATTTGGCTGAGGGGTTTTAGTTAGCCATGGCTTGGCGTTATTCTGACCACCCATATGCTATCCTCCTCCATTTCATCCTTCCTCATAGATTTACAGAAACAGAAACTTTCATAGAGACCTTCATACTTCGGATTCAGCTTCTGGAACCTGACTGCCACATCATTCGGATGAGTGCCAGGACTCTGGAGGTCCCTAAGTTCAAAGGCCTGTCTGGAGCGATCGATAAGAATGTACTTAGTTTTGAGTATGAAAGGAAAATCGGTCTGGAGTGCACCATCAAACTAGAGCCTCTTGAAACTCACTTACCAGCTCATGGGCACGTTGTCATCATGGAGCCTCAAGAGGAACCTCGGGGTGATCAGCCTCGTGGTTTTTTCCGTGGATCCCGTAAGGCCTGTCTTAATTACCTTCATCCATCTCCAGACACCTTCTAGGAAACCTACAAAGATTCATTCATTGAATCGTATTTATTGAGCTCTTACTGTGTGCAAAGCACTGTACTGAGTGCTTGGGAAGTACAAGTTGGCAACATATAGAGATGGTCCCTACCCAACAACGGACTCACAGTCTAGAGGGGGGAGACAGACAACAAAACAAATCATGTGGACAGGTATCAAGTCATCAGAATAAATAGAAATAAAGCTAGAAGCACATCATTAACAAAATAAATAGAATAGTAAATCTGTACAAGTAAAATAGAGTAATAAATCTGTACAGACATATATACACGTGCACTGGGGAGGGGAAGGAGGTAGGGCGGGGGGGATGGGGAGGAGGAGAGGATAAAGGGGGCTCAGTCTGGGAAGGCCTCCTGGAGGAGGTGAACTCTCAGTAGGGCTTTGAAGGGAGGAAGAGAGCTAGCTTGGCGGATGTGTGGAGGGAGGGCATTCCAGGCCAGGGGGAGGACATGGGCTGGGGGGTCGACAGCGGGACAGGTGAGAACGAGGTACAGTGAGGAGGTTAGCATCAGAGGAGCGGAGGGTGCAGGCTGGGCTGTAGAAGGAGAGAAGGGAGGTGAGGTAGGAGGGGGCGAGGTGATGGAGAGCTGTAAAGCAGAGAGTGAGGAGTTTTTGCTTGATGAGTAGGTTGACTGGCAGCCACTCGAGATTTTTGAGGAGGGGAGTAATGCCCAGAGTGTTTCTGCACAAAGATGATCCGGGCAGCAGCGTGAAGTATGGATTGAAGTGGGGAGAGACAGGAGGATGGGAGATCAGAGAGGAGGCTGATGCAGTAATCCAGTCGGGATAAGATGAGAGATTGAACCAGCAAGGTAGCGGTTTGGATGGAGAGGAAAGGGCAGATCTTGGCGATGATGCGGAGGTGAGATTGTTTGCACTCATCTTCCATTATGGCAGTTAACTTGGGACACAAAGTGAACCTCAGAATTAAAGACAGTGTTTGATGTGGAGACTGATATGGATTAGCCAGGGTTCAAGTGGGATTCTCACGGGATCTTAAATGGGTCTACCAGCACAGATTCCCCTAGGCTCCTTGGCAACCCCTTTGTTTTCTTGAAAAAATCTATGTGTTGGGTGGGGAGGGGGTTGGAGTGCGCTTTTGGGGTCAAATATGTGTTCAAAAAAATATTTACATTCCAGAACACAGAATTGATCCCAATTGCTCAAGTGGGAGCTGTACTACAGGGTTGAAGAAAATTGAAAATCTCCAAGTGAGTTGTGAAGAGTTCCTACTCATGGAGTTGAGATATCAGCACCTGGCTCCTCCTTCACCCAATGTTGATTACATCTCTATCAGACTGGACCTTATCGATAGAAGGAGTAAAACCATATACAAGGTAAGATTCAGGGGTCCTTGGTTTTCATACATTTTCCAATCAATTCATAGTTGTATTTACTACTCAAATCAGCCCTCTTAGCAGCCCTCCTTGAGCATCTCCTTGAAACAGCCAGGAAACTGTTCATGGCACCTGATTATGGGGGTGGGCATTGGAGGTCTAATGAAATGGATTTCTTCACCTCATAAAAGTCATATTTGCTTTGGAGCCAGTTGCCCACTTCCACCCAGGGAACCCCAACAGATTTGAGAAGCATCATGGTCTAGTGGATAGAGCACTTGCCTAGGAGTCAGAAGGACATGAGTTCTAATCCCAGCTCCACCACTTGTCCGCTGTGTGACTTTGGGACAAGTCACTGCACTTCTCTGTGCCTCAGTTACCTCATCTGTAAAATGGGAATTAAGAGTGTGAGCCCCTTGTGGGGCATGTCCAACCTGATTAGCTATGTGCCCCAGTGCTTAGTACAGTGCCTGGCACATAGTAAGCACTTAATAAATACTATTAAAAATTCCTGGTTGAATGGATAAATGTATCAAGGAAAAACTCAAAGATAGAGTTAGTATCTTTGTAAACTTTAAAACAATCATGTGTTCAGAATTACTCCTCCTCAGTACATTTTCCTCCAGACATCATTTCTGCCTCTTTAGCATCAATCTGTCAGCACCCTCTTTTACATTTACCCTATTTTGCAATTTGAGCCAAGGACCAAATTAAGACTAGAATTTAGATCTCCAGACTCCTCATTTTTACTTGCCACTTGCCTTTTATGTTATCTTGGACAGTCACTTAACTTCTCTGTTTCCTCTTCTGTAAAATGGGGGATTCAATATCTGATCTCCCTCCTACTTAGACTGTGAGCCCCATGTGGGACAGGGACTGTGTCCAGTCTGATTAACTTGTCTCTATCCCAGCACTTAGCACATAGCAAGCACTTAACAAGTACTCACTTTTATTCCCCTCACACTTTGCCTCTCTTTTTCCAGTCTGAAAATGCATGGTTGCCTATTCACATCAAGGGTGCCATTCCAAACCAGATCCCCAGAGCCGCATTCACACCTTTGTATATTCTGGAGGTGGACCAGTTCATCTTGAGCTCCTTGTCAACCTCGACTGTGGACTGTGAAGATGACGAGACACCCAAATCCTTGCTGGTGTTCAACATAACCGCACCCCCTCTCCAGGGCTACATAACTCATCTGTCTGACCACACTAAACCCATCTCCTCCTTCACTTGGGAAGACCTAAATGAGATGCAGATTGCTTATCAGCCCCCAAACAGCAGCCATACGGAGAGGAGGCATTTTGAGGTAATAAAGGGAAGGAATAAATCTTGTGTCTGTTTAGCGTTTTAAAATTCTGGTGCTGTACGGGCCTTAAGAGGTTATCTAGTTCATCCCTCTACTCTCAGGCAGTCCAACACTTAAATCGTTTCCAGATGTTGAGCAATACCTTTATTGCTTTGGTATTTATCACTTTTATATGTTGCCTTCATTGCTTAGTTGCATCTGGGTTCATAGAATGATCATAAGAATTCTGTTGTACAGATAGACAACTCTGTAACATTATATTTACTTACACACGCAGACACATGCACACACATATTTCTTTAACTACCCTCCAACCTAGAGACCCAAGTCTAGCACAAACTAACCAGAAGAGTGGTGTATTTGGAAATTATCCGTACTTAATTGTATCCAGCACCGAATGTGCCCTTCCTGTCTGTATCTTGCCAACACATGTCTGTTTATTTAACAGGTGGAGTTTGAGGTTCATGACTTCTTTTTTGAAAGGAGCTCACCAATTACTGTCCATATCTCCATACGAAAAGCAGATACAAATGCCCCAAGAGTCTCTTGGAACATGGGTGAGGCATTGGGTTTAATTTTGGTCCACTGACAAATTAAACTACTGACATTGAACGAAATAGAAATCTTAAATGCTTATAGCACCTTATATGCTTTAGAGTTAACCTTCAAATAAAACACCATTGGGAGAGGCTCTGCTTGAGACCACTGGGGTTCCTGAGTTCCTAGGGCTGAGAAAGACCCGATGAAGTCATTAAATCCTTCCCTCTGTCCTCTTGTGGGACCACGCCTAAACCAGCCCAGATGGCTGAGTACCTAGATGGCTTTGAAAGATCGTAAGAAACTCATTCCAACCTTCACTTCAGGAATGTTTTCCTTATGTCAAACCTAAAACCTAATGTCGCACATTAAGTCCATTATCTTTTATTCTGTTCTTAGAGAAGATGGAAAACAGATGGTCACCTGCCTCTGAATGCTAAGCCTTTGTAATTTGATGACGATTATTTCAGTGGCAAGAAAATACTCTGGGTTGGTAGCTTTTAAAAGGTAGTAATAGCAAAGCTGAGATGAAGCTGTGGCAAAGGAGACTTTGTAACAAAAGTAAATGTGCACAATTGGAAAATGACATGATCCTGTGAAATTGCAATTCCTAATAGAACAGGAAAACATGGACTTCAGTTATGTAAACTGTCCCGATTGAAAGCATTTTTGATAGTTTAGGAATGTAAGATGTTGGTGTCCCAGAAACTCAACTACACATCTTTAGATGAGTTAAAATCCTTCTTTTGGGATAGTTTACCATAGTTAAAAGAAAGGGGAATTGTATTTGGACTACATTGAACAGAGCAAGGGAGCATAACAAGGGTCTGGGTGCAGAAAATACTATAGGTTCTCACCAGCTCCCTAAACGTTTTTCATGAATTGCCCTGTTCTCATAGTGTAGGATCTCAGTCATGGTTGCAGAAAAAGAACATAGAATGAAAAATACAAGAAATGGCTATCTCAACAGGAGGAACTGTTTTTCCTACTATAACCCAGCCCGCACACTTTGCTCCTCTAATGCCAACCTACTCACTATACTTTGATCTTGTCTATCTCACTGCCAACCTCTCGCCCACATCCTGCCTCTGGCGTGGAACGCCCGCCCTCTTTATATCCGACAGATGATCATTCTCCCGAACTTCAAAGCCTTATTGATCTCCCCCAAGAGGCCTTCCCTGACTAAGGCCTCATTTCCTCTTCTCCCATTCCCTTCAGCGCCACACTACCACTTGGATTTGAACCCTTTATTCACCCCTCCCTCAGCACCACAGCACTTATGTATATATAATTTATTTAAATTAATGTCTGTTTATCCCTCTAGACTGCAAGCTCTACACACAGTAAGCACTCAATAAATACTATTAATCGATTGATTGAGCAAGTCCTTCCAAGAGCAATTGCACAAGCACAGCAAAAGAGGAGGAGGGTTGCCAACTGGATCTGTCATCATGGAAACAAAATGAGAAAGAGAGGAAGAGGGAAGGGATGAAGGGAGGAAGATCGATAGATAGGACCAGTGAGGATCCTTCGAGCCACAGAAACCCAAGGAGCTTCTTGTTCTCAAATCCCATTTTCCCCCCGCCTTCTCATTTTCTAGCAATCCAGTCAGCAGGTGACTGACCATCCATGAGCGAGGTATTGGTTTTCAGCTCCCAATCAATCCAGCAATCAATCATATTTATTGAAGCAGTGTGGCTTAGTGGAAAGAACACGCTCTTGGGACACAGAGGTCATGGGTTCTAATCCCGGCTCCACCACTTGTCAGCTGTGTGTCCTTGGGCAAGTCACTTAACTTCTCTGGGCCTCAGTTACCTCATCTGTAAAATGGGGATGAAGACTGTGGGCCCCACATGGGACAACCTGATTATCTTGCATTTACCCCAGTGCTTAGAACAGTGCTTGGCACATAGTAAGTGCTTAACAAATACCAACACTATTATTAATATTATCATTATTGAGTGCTTACTGTGTGCAGAGCACTGTACTAAGCACTTGGGAGAGTAAATAAAATATAACAATATAACAGACACATTCCCTGTTCACATTGAGCTTACAGTCTAGAGGGGGAGAGAGACATTAATATAAATAAATTACAGCCTTTCTGTCAAAATAAGTGATTGTGAGGAAATGACTTGTTGGTGGCTCATTAGTATTTTCAGCTGCACTTGCCAAAATAGTTCTCATTGCCATCATCTTCAGAAATGAAGGGCAGGTCTACCTATAATCCTTATGTTGGAGGGACAATTTCTTTTAGACTGTGAGCCCACTGTTGGGTAGGGACTGTCTCTATATGTTGCCAATTTGTACTTCCCAAGCGCTTAGTACAGTGCTCTGCACATAGTAAGCGCTCAATAAATACAATTGATGATGATGATGATGATTCCTGTGAAGGAAAGATTTTAGTAATGTTATTGGACTAGTGGTTAAATCAATCAATGGTATTTATGGAGTGCTTCCTTTGTGGAGAGTAGAGTTAATATTCCTGGAATTAACATTTGGTGGACATTAAATGCTTTTAAAGAACTATTTAGATAGTTCTTTGGGTGTCATTTTATTTATATTTTCTTCTAACTATCTCTTAAAATGGATGGAACAATCAGGCCTTCTAGAATGCAAGGATCACAGTCTTGGTTAACTTCTCACTAAGAAAAACATGTTCCGGGGGACTGACTCTCCTTTTTTGTCTTTGGCAGGTCTGAATCTTCTGGAAGGACAGTCTCGGCCCATCACTTGGGAGCAGCTTCAGATAGTAGATAATGATGACATCAGCACCGTCCGTTTGGTCACAGTAGATGGCTTACAGCATGGACGACTCACTGTCAGAGGTAAACAGTCATTCTCTGTTTGCTAACTGGTAGAATACTCTCTCAAGCACTCAGTACAGTGCTCTGCACACTGTAAGCACTCAGTAAATATGATTGATTGATGAGGCATTTGTTCTGAATTAAAATGCTTTATGAATCACTGAAGATTTTTTGCTATTTTGTGGTGGTGTCAGAGCTTCATTGTGCATTAATAATGATTTCGGTGGTATCTGTTAAGCATTTACTATGTGCCAAGCATGTCCTAAGCCCTGGGCTAGGGAACCAGGTCATCCCTGTTTCACATGGAGTGCACAGTTTAAGTGGGAAAGAGAATCCCCATTTTGCAGAAGAGGAAATTGAGGCACAGAGAAGTTGAGTGACTTGTCCAAGATCACACAGGCAAGTGGTTGAGATTAGAGCCCAGGTCCCTTGACTCTAAGGCTATACTGCTCACATGCTGTACCCTCCCAATCTTTGTTTCATGTTACCGATTTTTCATTCAATGTTTCATCTCTCCACCTGTGTGTGTCACCAGTCCCCTCCCAATCTTTTTATTCTTAGATAAATTAGATTCTTAGATAAAGGAGAAGCAACATGGCATAATGGATCTAGCATGGGCTAGGGACTCAAAAGGTCATGGGTTCTAATGCTGACTCTGCCACATCTCTGATGTGTGACCTTGGGCAAGTCACTTCACTTCTCTGTGCCTCAGTTACCTCACCCAGAAAATGGAGATTGTGACTGTCAGCCCCGTGTGAGACAGGGACTGTGTCCAACCTGATTTTCATGTATCCACCCCAGCGCTTAGTACAGTGCCTGGCACATAGTAAGTGCTTAATAAATACCATAATTATTATTAATTGTTATTAGATTGCAAGTCCCCAGAGAGACAGGACCATGGCTAAATTCCCATCTGTGTATTCTTTCTCAGTGCTTAGTACAGTGCTCTGCACGCAGTAAACATTTATTAAATACTATTATTACTACTGAATATTCAAGCCCTTATGGGAGTTGGAACATGAACACAGGGGAATAAAGGAATGCGAAGTCTACTCCAGTAACCTTCAACTTTCTTAAAACCCCACTTCCTTCGATATTGAGGGCCTATATTTCCCAAAATTCTTTAGGCTTTGGAAGAGTTGGGTCTGGCCATTAGGAGCCTAGGAGGAACTGGGAGGTACAGGCAGAGTGTTTGCACCTCAAGAGAGGAGGTTGAAGCTCCAAGAGGGCCTGTAGTTCTGCCAGTCACAGATCCTCTAACTCCACAGCAGCAATTCATTCCCAAAGCTTGGTGCCAGCCTGGCTCAAGAGGGAAGCATTTAGTTCATTGTCAGTAATCCCTTAAGATTATTGAATGCCTTCTTTTGAGGAGCCCCAAGGTTCCTAATAATCCTGTCTCTAGATAGGGACTGATTATAATTGTCCCCCCCTTTTAGACTTCCCCTTTTAGACTGTGAGCCCACTGTTGGGTAGGGACTGTCTCTATATGTTGCCAATTTGTACTTCCCAAGCTCTTAGTACAGTGCTCTGCACATAGTAAGCGCTCAATAAATATGATTGATGGTGATGATGATGATCCCCATAAAAAGACACTGACAGAGAAAAAAATAGACTCACAACATACTCATTCCCAGCCTACAATGCCTCCTCTGAGTAAGGTGCAAAGTTGTTAGGCAGTTTCCTGTCCTGTATCCTGTAATATAATTACAGGTAGTAAAGGGAGACAGGCTCAAGAAAGGAAAAATTTTTGAGATTTCAAACACAGGGAAATGAGTTGTCAAGTTACAGCTTCCCTAGTTTCCAAGGGTGAGAGCAGCTTTATTTGGCTGACTCTCTTTCGTGATCCTCCAAGTGCAGTTCTGTAGGGGTTGCCGGTTGACTCTCTATGCCCATCTTTGACAGAGCCCATCTCTACTGTTTCTGTCAGGAGGGAAAGGATTCATTTTCACCGTGGCTGACATTCAGGCCGGGGTGGTTCGCTATCATCATGATGACAGTGACTCCACAAAGGATTTCGTAGTCTTCAGGATTTCTGATGGTCACCACAGCATTCGCCATAAGTTTCCCATCAACATCCTGCCGAAGGATGACAGCCCCCCTTTCCTCATCACCAACATGGTCATTGAACTGCACGAGGGACAGACCATCCCAATACAAGAATCCATGCTGCAGGCTTCTGACGTGGACTCCAGTGATGACTATATTTTCTTCAATATCACCAAGCCTTCCCGAGCAGGAGAGATCGTGAAGAAGCCAGGACCAGGCTTTATTGGTAAGTTTGGGGGTCTCTTAAGCGAGCTGGAAATTTCCCCCTTTCTCTAGTTTTCTTTTAGATATATCTTCCCTCATCTGAATGTAAGCTTCCAGGAATAGGCTTCACAATCAATCAGTTCTCAAGTCACCTAAGTCTTCATAGGACATTACTGACCTTATGCCTTCCTTCCCTCTCAGTGGGATCCTAACTACTCATGTGACAAGACTGATGTCTAACCAACACACTCTGCCACATTGTTTGAATGTAAAAATAGGCCTTAATTGCGCTGATTGGTTTGTTCTGTTTCTGCTTTTGAGCCTTCTTGGCAGCCCCATTTTCTTGAAATCTCTGCTTGAAGTTGGTCTGTCTGCTGCAGTGGTTTCCCAGTTCCAAGACCTTATTGTTGATAATCATCATCATCATCAATCGTATTTATTGAATAATCTCATCCTGCCATTTGATATTTGGTTTGGTTAGCAGATGATGTTGGTAAAACTGCTCAGGAAGCTAGATGCGTCTTCTGGGCTAGATCCAGGGCTCATGGACATATGGAAAGAAGGTTTGCTACCCTGATAAGCTTTATAGACCTTCCACTTGGTATGGAGCACGCTGCCCTGTTGTCACCACACTCTAATTGCAGTCAGGCCATGCTGGGCCTTTGAAATTTTCTTTACTAGCTCCTTATCTATTTGTGCATCATTAGATAATGTACTGCCTAGGTAGCAGACCTCAGTGACACTTTAAAAATCTTTGGTGGTGTGTAGGAATTTATAGGTGCAGATTGGTACAAAGGTTTACGTAACTATTGCTAGTCCAAATAGATCCAACATGCAAGGAAAGTTCTACCAGGGATTCCCAAAGTGCAGATCAAGGGTAAAATGATAACATCAACGTTTGTATCAGAAAATGTCACTCATGGTGGTATCTTTGAAGCATCTATATTATAACCCATTACTTCCTATTGAATCAATGGTTTCTGTAACCCATTTGTTTCACAATGTAAAGTCCTCTAGGAACACAGATGTAGGATTTTTGTAGGACTGGGTGTGCTTTGAGAAGATCGGGACATGAAAGAAGAAGAAATGAAAGTAGAGCCAGGCAGTGTGAGTAGGAAATAAAATGAGATTCTGCCACTTGCCATGTGACCTTGGGCAAGATGCTTCACTTTTTTGTACCTCCATTTCCTCATCTATAAAATGGGGATCCAATACCTGTCCTCCCTCTTACTTGGTGAGCCCTATGTGGGACAGGGACTGTGTTCAACTTGTTTATTTTGTATCTAAAACAGTACTTTCACATAAGTGCTTAAAAATACTATTGTTAGCATTGCGGTTATTGCAAGAGGTACATGATGTTGAAGAGATGGTCTGTCATTCATCAATCATCTCTCAGACCGACACTCACCATCAGTACAGTTAGAGTTAGTCTTGAGTCACGAGGGCAGCTCTATACAGTAGTTTTCTAAGTCATCACATGTACTATGGTATATTTTATTTAGCTTATGTTTAGTGAGCGCACACCGGGTGCAGGCACTTTTCTAGGAGCCCTATTAGGTATATCTGACAGAGCTCATTGCGGGCAGGGAATGTGTCTGTTTATTGTTGTACTGTACTTTCCCAAGTGCTTAGTACAGTGCTCTGCACATAGTAAGTGCTCAATAAATACGATTGAATGAATGAATTTATTGGTAAAGATGAACCTGATATAATTGAACTAGATGTCATGGACAGTGTTGTAAAATACATGGCGTTCTGTGTCCTGGCAGGTTATCCAGTCTCTGGCTTCCTTCAGAGGGATCTCTTCCATGGTATTATTTACTATCATCACCTTGGTGGGGAAATCTTTGAGGATTCCTTTGAGTTTGTCCTGTATGACAGCCATGATCCTCCTAACCTCTCAGAGCCACAGGTAAGAGGACATTTTGGGGGCCTTTTCAGGTATGCAGACTCCCATCTAGGCTCTGCTTCAGGCATTTGGCACTCCATGGTTGCCCACCATGTTCTAACTACCGCCAGCATGTCAAGTTGTGCACATGTCAAGCTGCACGCACAGCACAATGTACTTACCAACCATCATCATGTCACACCACATACACAGTGTAAAACCACAGAGTCATGCACAGCATTTTGTGGAAGAGCATTTCCCTGTTGCTGCCTCTTCAACATTCTTCCTCTGATCCTGCTGCTGCCTGAGTGGCCGCCCCTCAACTGAGCACCCTTGGGTGCAAGCCAATGAATGAATGCCCCACTGACAGATCACTTTAGCCCTGTCGTCATCTTTGAGGAAAGACATGTAGTGGTCATCTTATTACTTCAGCGTCTCTGAACCCGCAAACCAACATGAAGGTGCTTTTTGAATTCTATCATGGCAGTGAGGAATTCATGGGTCTTATCTCTACTACCTCGGCCATCTAAGACAGAAATGTCAGAGGGCCTGGATTCTAGTCCTGGCTCCACTACTTGTCTGCTTTGTGACCTTGGCAAGTCACTTAACTTTTCTGTGCCATGGTTACCTTATCTGTAAAATGGGGATTAGTCAATCAATCAATAATTTATTGGACGCTTTGCGATAACTATACTAAATGATTGGGAGAGTGCAATGTAACAAAGTTAGAAGATAAGTTCCTTGCCCACAATGAGCTTACAGTCTAGAGGGGGATAGAGACATTAATACAAATAAATAAATTATGGGAATGTAAAAAAGTGCTGTGGGGCTGAGGGAGGGTGCAAATCTAAGTGCAAGGGCAGTGCAGAAGGGAGTGGGAGAAGAGGAAATGAGGGCTTATTCAGGGAAGGCCTCTTGGAAGGGATGTGCTTTAAATAGGGCTTTGAAGCTGGGGAGAGTGATGATCTGCCAGATATGAAGAGGGAGGACGTTCACGCCAGAGTCAGAATGTGAGCGAGAGTTCACCAGTGAGATAGAGGAGATCAAGGTACAGGAAATAGGTTGGCATTAAAGGAGCAAAGTGTTCAGGCTGGATTGTAGTAGGAAATCAGGGAAATAAGGTAGGAAGGGGCAAGGTGAATGAGTGCTTTGAAGGCTATGGTAAGGAGTTTCTGTTTGTTGCAGAGGTGGATGGGCAACCACTGGAGGTTTTGGAGGAGTGGGGAAAGATAGACTGAATGGCTTTGAAGAAAAATGATCCAGGCAGCAGAGTGAAGTATGGACTGGAGTGGGGAGAGACAGGAAGCAGGAAGGTCGGCAAGGAAGCTGATTCAGTAATTAAGGCTGGATAGGATGAATGCTTAGATGAACGTAGTAGCAGTTTGGATGGAAAGGAAAGGGTGAATTAAGACTGTGAGCCCCATGGGAGACATGGACTGTGTCCAACCTGATAATCTTGATCAACCCCAGCACTTAGTACATTGCCTGGCACATAGTAAGTGCTTTACAAACACCATTAAAAAGATAGTAATAATAATGATGGCATTTATTAAGCACTTACTATGTGCAAAGCACTGTTCTAAGCGCTGGGGAGGTTACAAGGTGATCAGGTTGCCCCCGGGGGGCTCACAGTCTTAATCCCCATTTTACAGATAAGGTAACTGAGGCACAGAGAAGTCAAGTGATTTGTCCAAAGTCACATAGCTGACAGTTGGTAGAGCTGGGATTTGAACCCATGACCTCTGACTCCTCTTTCCACTGAGCCACGTTACTTCTCTAGTAGTATTCATATTAACTTATGAGTCTAAGAAACAGGATCCTCTGAATGGTAGGAAGTCACATACTTAGCAGTTTCTTAAAACAAATATTCCATATTTTTAATGATGAATTTAAGTTAAAGTGGCTTTTTTCCTAGGTTGGTATCATTGTCGTCAGTAGATCAATCAATGATATTGAGTGCTTTCTGGGTACAGAGCACTGTACTAAGCACTTGAGAGAGTACAAAACAATAGACTTGGTAGTTATGACCCCTGCCTACAAGCAGCTTGCAGTCTAGTTGAGGAGACAGACATTAAAAGAAGTAAGTACCTTTCCTCCCTCCCTTAGACTACGAGTCCCATGTGGGACAGGAGTGGGTCCAACTTGATTATCTGGTCTCCACCCCATTGCTTGGTACAGTGCTTGGCACATAGTGAGTGATTAGCAAATACCAAATTGTTATTATTATATTATCTTCTAGACTGTGAGCCCACTGTTGGGTAGGGACCGTCTCTATATGTTGCCAACTTGTACTTCCCAAACGCTTAGTACAGTGCTCTGCACACAGTAAGCGCTCAATAAATACGATTGATTGATTATTATAAATTAAAGATAGGAGAAATGGGAGAGTACAAGGATATGAACACAAGTTCTTTGGGGCTGGGGATGGGATGTCAAAGTGCTTAAGTGGTATGGACCCAAGCGCATAGGAGATACTGGAGGAAGGGAGTATATGATTTAAGTAGGACTTTGAAGATGGGGAAGGTGGTGATCTGTTTGATGATGGACAGCATTGTCATCATTATCATTGACATCATCTTCACAGGCATCAGCAAGGACTTATAAAGGCTGAAAAGCTTTACCAAATTTTCTTGACTTGGATCTGTACCCTTTAAGCACTTTATATTCACCCCACCCTCAGCCCCACAGCACTTAGGTACATTTCTGCAATTTATTTATTTTAATGTCTGTCTCCCCCTCTAGACTGTATACTCCTTGTGGGCAGGGGACATGTCTACCAACTCTGTTATACTGTCGTCTCCCAAGCACTTAGTACAGTGTTCTGCTCACAATAAGCACTCAATATATATGATTGATCGATTGACTAATTTCCAGAATCTTATCCCTCCACTTCTTTCTGACGTTCGATGTAGTCTTTGCCATTCATCCGCCAAGCTAGCTCTCTTCCTCCCTTCAAGGCCCTGCTGAGAGCTCGCCTCCTCCAGGAGGCCTTCCCAGACTGAGCCCCTTCCTTCCTCTCCCCCTCGTCCCCCCTCCATCCCCCCATCTTATCTCCATCCCTTCCCCACAGCTCCTGTATATATGTATATATGTTTGTACATATTTATTACTCTATTTATTTATTTATTTATTTTACTTGTACGTATCTATTCTATTTATTTTATTTTGTTAGTATGTTTGGTTTTGTTCTCTGTCTCCCCCTTTTAGACTGTGAGCCCACTGTTGGGTAGGGACTGTCTCTATATTTTGCCAATTTGTACTTCCCAAGCGCTTAGTACAGTGCTCTGCACATAGTAAGCGCTCAATAAATACGATTGATTGATTGATTGATTGATTCTGTTAGGAGGAAGACTCTAACTAAAGGGCCAGAGTAATAATAATAATTATTATTATGGTATTTGGTAAGCACTTACTATGCGTCAAGCACTGTTCTAAGCACTGGGTGGGATACAAGGTAATCAGGTTGTCCCACGTGGGGTTCACCGTCTTAATCCCCACTTTACAGATGAGGGAACTGAGGCACAGAGAAGTTAAGTGACTTGCCCAAGGTCACGCAGCAGACAAATGGTGGAGCAGGGATTAGAACCCATGACCTCTGACTCCCAAGCCCGTGCTCTTTCCACTGAGCCACGCTGCTTCTAGGGGGGTGGGTGGCAGAGAATCCAGAATCTTAGGGAAGTGGGTGCTGGGTGGGAACTGAGACAGCTAGGGATGTGTGTACCCTACCAACTCTGTTGTGTTGTACTCTTTAAGAACATAGTACAGTGCTTGGCACACAGTAAACACTCAATAAATATCATTGACTGATGTGTGCTATAAGAAGCAAAGTGGAATACACTTGCTTGAGGAACTACTACCTAATTTCTTCCCTCATCCTTCATTTGACCTCCTGTTGTCTATCTGTCAAAATCCAGTGTGAGGATCCTGGTTCAAATTAGTGCTGAAGACCCGTCTGTACATAAACTGGTTTGATAGATCAGATAGGTAAATATTTATAAAAGAGTGACAGAGATTAGTAAGACTCACTGATACTTGTGTTGCATCTGTGCAGAGCTTTGACTTTGAGGAGTACATGCTAAGCTCCTATTTCTATATAGAACATTATCAACATTTTTAAGAACATAAGAATATTAGGAAGCCATTCTTGGCTGGCCAATGATACTTCTAGATCAGTACTCAAACTCCACAATGAATCAAAGTGCACTGGCGGAATACTATCATTGTTTAAAATCGAAAAAGCTGAGCCTTATATTCCGTCTTCCATGTCGAATGTTCATTAAGTGTTAAAGAATCTCATTTTAGATCTCAAAATATGTGTTTACTGAAACGCTAATTTCCAGTGCATCACTGAAATGAGAATGAGTACATTTTTCAGATGCTGTTTCATTACTTGAAGGAATGAAAAAGAAAACTTCGAGGAGAAATGACATGCTTTTAGGAAGAGGGAAGCTAAGTTTTTAACATACTGAAAGGAAACTCAGGAAGTGTTCAATAAATACCTTTCAGAATGATGATGATAAAGGACATCTGGTGGCTGAGGCATTTTAAAATGTCCTCAGGTATATCTTTCCTTAAATACTATAAATGATGATAAGGAAAATGGAAAAGGCTCTAGCTGTGAATTTGGTGCTTCTGCTTCCATAGAAATTAACCATATAAAGCATGATTGTCAGCTACACTTGGAAAAAACACAGTCTCCCAAAAGCTGGTCCAGGTAATTAGGTACAGGAAAGTTGACAAGCAACGATTTCATTTAAAAGAGTGGGTGGTCTGACCAGGCCTTATGCTCAGCATGTAGGGTTGACATTTATTTGTTTATTTTGGAAAATTTTCCAATTTGCTTCTGGACAGTTTCCACCTAGGGGGTCCCGGAATGGGCATGCATTCTTGAAACCCAGCCTTTAAGGTCTAGCTGTTTGCTGGCAGTACTACTTGAACCTGACTCATTTATTCAAGGCAAAGGGGCAAGACCTTTCTAACTCAGACTGAAAATAGCACTCTTTCTTTTCCATGATGCTTCATGGGAAGTGGTACTTAAAACAGGTAAGAGATTGGATTCAGTACACTCTATTTGAGGTGTACTGGCAACCCCAACTATCCAGGATGACCTATGGTGGATTGCTAAGATTTCCCCTGTCATGAACCTGCCTTCCTTTCATATTTCTCCCGATCATGGCCTGCAATCATGACATTCTCTGGGCTCCACTGATGCTGGGCCTCTTCTCCATCACTCAGATACCAGGGCTATTTTCTCCCATGGCCCCGTTAAATTCCAAACTGTCTTTCTGGCTTTGCCTTATTTGCTGTGCATTTTCTACTCTGATTCCTCATTTCCATGATTCCAGACAGTAGTTCCTTAGGTATGAAAGACTGGAGCTGGAAACAGTACATATCTTTCACAATGGAGAAATGGAATCTGGTACTTCTTTATTACCTTAAATGTTTGAGTAGTTTAAATTCTACCTGCAACCAAGTGGAAAGATCAGATAGGCATATATTGATACTTTCAGCCTCATATATACTCGAGAATGACCTTTGTGTCATTGTCAACAGCATCTTGGAGTAGGAAAGGACCTGGATATATTTATTTACATTATAGGAGTATAGCTAGATATATGTGAACATGTAAAAACATAAAACCACATCATTCAAGATACTGTTAAAGAAATGTACTTTATGATTGAAAAACCTCGTGCTTGAAAAATGTTTTACTGATACATAGCAAAAAATAAAGAATAAATACAAAAATTGGAAAAGTGCTTCCTCAAAGCCACAATAACTATTAATAATGATGGCATTTGTTAAGTGCTTATTATGTGCAAAGCACTGTTCTAAGCACTGGTGCGGGGGGGGACAATACAAGGTGATTGGGTTGTCCCAAGTGGGGCTCACAGTTTTAATCCCCATTTTACAGAAGAGGTAACTGAGGCCCAGAGAAGTTGAGTGACTTGCCCCAAGTCACACAGCTGACAAATGGCAGAGCCCGGATTAGAACCCTTGACCTCTGGCTCCCAAGCCTGTGTTCTTTCCACTGAGCCATGCTGCTTCTCTATTGTTTTCTTATTAAATACATTTTGAACAATAGACTAAATACCAACTCATTCACACAGTGTTTATGAAGTTCTTAAGGGAATCTATGAACTTTGCAGACTAGCAAGTCATGGAAGAAACCAGTCAGTAAATTTCAAGATAACACATCACTGAAGGTATGCATTTTTTTTTTGGAAGGGATCACTTTATTTTTCAGCACTGACATACTTTATAAAATGAGTAAAAATGCCATACCTTTTTGTGGCTCTAATGAAGTCTCAGTAATGTAGGGCCATGCTACCACTTTTGCATTAAAAAACCCACAAATGTATGAATTTATTTTCAAATTTAGGGAGGTTATATTAATGATGGTACTAGACATATGCTGCTCTGAATTACTGGTTTAATATAGAATGACAAGACTCAGAGAGACCAATGCAAGGGTATTCAATTATGTACCATATGGTGCAAAATAACTTAACCCTGCATTGGATTTGAAACACTAACCGTTGCTTGAGGGAGTGTGAGTGTTGACATAAAAAAAAATTGAAGAAACAAACTTGGATTCCAGATTCTGGTACATCATAGTCTTTGCAAATATGCGGCAAGGACTGAGGCAGTCACTAAGAGCTTAGCAGCCGGTATGGATCTAGGGGGTGAAGGTCACTTTTATGTTAGATGAGGAGGCAGGTGGCTACCTGCCTAGTCCTTGCCGTGGCGAGAATCTCCTGAACGCCCATATGAGAAGCCTCTTCCACTCCTGAGCAGCCCTGCTATTGCCTCTGGGCTGCCTCTACTCCACAAATCCCTGCAATTTGGGCTGGGATCCCTGCTACTGCTGCTGCCAGCCATTTCCTTCAGCCTCGGAGTAGCTATATATCCTGGGGAGAAACCTCAAGTCCAGTCCAGAGTAACTAGGAGTGTAACAGCAGCCCATCAATCAATCAATCGATCGATCAGTGTTATTTATTGACCGCCTACTGTGGGGGGAGAACTGTAATAAGTGCTCGAAAGAGTATAATATAACAGAGTTGGTAGGCATGTTTCCTGCCCATAACCCATGCTTTGCAGTAGCCAAAGGAGGCTTAGATTTATTAATCTGTTTATTTTACTTCTACGTATTTACTATTCTATTTATTTTATTTTGTTAATATGTTTTGTTTTGTTGTCTGTCTACCCCTTGTAGACTGTGAGTCCGCTGTTGGGTAGGGACCGTCTCTATATGTTGCCAACTTGTACTTCCCAAGCGCTTAGTACAATGCTCTGCACAGAGTAGGCGCTCAATAAATACAATTGAATGAATTAATGAATGAGGCTCTGGGCAGTAGTGCATCTAAGGGGAAGGGTAATCATAAAGGTCTATTCTCAAGTTGGACACTCCGGTCAATCAGTGGTATTTATTGAGTGCTTACTGTGTGCAGAGCACTGTACAAAGGGCTTGGGTCCATGTCTTTGTCCAGTGGCCTCACCCCACTTCAGAAAATGGACAACATCACTATGCCTTGACATTGCCATGTAATGAGGAGAATCATGGCCCAGTGGAAAGAGCATGGACCTGGCAGTAAGAGGACCAGGGTTCTAATCCCAATTTTGCCACTTGCCTGCTGTGTGACCTTAGGCAAGTCACTTAACTTCTCTGTGCCTCAGTTTCCTCATCTGTAAAATGGGGAATCAATGAATGCTCTCCCCCTGACTTAGACTGTGAGCTCCAAGGGGGCCAAGGACTTTGTCCAACCTGTTATCTTCATTCATTCATTCAATCAATCATGTTTATTGAGTGCTTACTGTGTGCAGACCACTGTACTAAGTGCTTGGAAAATACAATACAGCAATAAAGAGAGACAATCCCTGCCCACAAGGTGATCACAGTCTAGAGGGGGGAGACAGACATCAATACAAGTAAACAGGTATCAATATAAATAAGTAGAATTATAGATTATATACATATATACATAAGTGCTGTGGGGCAGGGAGAAGGGGAAGAGCAAAGGGAGTGAGTCAGGGTGATGCGGAAGGGAGTGGGAGCTGAGGAAAAGTGGGGCTTAGTCTGGGAAGGCCTCTTGGAGGAGGTGTGCCTTCAGTATGGCTTTGAAGCAGGAAGACTGATTGGCAGATTTGAAGAGGGGAGGGCATTCCAGGCCGAAGGTCGGCGGCGAGACAGGTGAGATGGTGGCACAGTGAGACGGTTAGCACCAGAGGAGCAGAGTGAACAGGCTGGAATGTAGAAGGAGAGAAGGGAGGTGAGGTAGGAGGGGGAAAGGTGAAGAAGAGCTTTAAAGCCAATAGTGGGGAGTTTTTGTTTGATACAGAGGTGGATAGGCAACCACTGGAGATTTTTGAGGAGGGGGGTGACATGCCCTGAACATTTCTTATAAAGATAATCTGGGCAGTGGAGTGAAGCATGGACTGAAGTGGGAAGAGGCAGGAGGTTGGAAGGTCAGAAAGGAGGCTGATGCAGTAATCTAGGCAGGATAGGAGGAGTGATTGTACTAACGCAGTAGCAGTTTGGATGGAGAGGAAAGGGCGTATCTTGGCTATTTTGTGAAGGTGAGACTGACAGGATTTGGTGACAGATTGGATATGTGGGTTGAATAAGAGAGCAGCATCAAGGATGACACCAAGGGTATGGGCTTGTGAGACGGGAAGGATGGTTGTGCTGTCTACAGTGATGGGAAAGTTATATCTACCTCTGTGCTTAGAACAGTGCTTGATGGTAAGAATTTAACAACTACCATAATACTAATACTAATGATAATTCAGTAGGGCTATCTCCCTCAGCTCCCACTTAGAACGATGTTCTTTTTGCCTGACACCCTATAAAAGGAAAAAAAGGATATTTCTGCTTTGGTTCATATTCATGGTAGTTTTAAGACTAAACTTACAGGCTTATACTAGGCAGTTAATTTATTAAAAATAGCTTTAGAGAGACATCTCTTGGGAATATTTTTTTGTATTAATCTTGACCTTGCTTTCATTATGTCCAGTTCAATTTTTGATTTTTCACTTTAGGTGGTAATAATGCATATCATGCCAGTGGATGACCAACTTCCTAAAGAAGTTGCAGGAGTGACTCGGCATCTGGTTGTCAAGGAAACCGAGGTGGTTCATCTCACTAAGAAACATCTGCATTTTGTAGACGTGGAATCTCGTGAAAGGGAACTTCTCTACACAGTAACAACACCTCCATTTTTCTCCTTTAGTTACAGGTATGTCAGATGGTACTGGACAGATGGTAGGTATCTATCACACTGCGGGTAGAAGAGTGCTTAAAATCTGCGTGTCTACCCTAGGTAGCCAGATATTTAGATTAGGATGGGCCAAGCTGTAACTCTTGAGCTATTTTCCTGCAGCACACACCCTTTAGGATTGTCCACCTACAAGCTGATAGCTCTCACATCAATCGGTGGTGTTTACTGAGCACTTACTGTGTGCAGAGCACTGTATTAACCTTTTGGGACAATGCAGTACAATAGAGTTGGGAGACCTGATCCCTGCCCAACAGATGCTTACATTGTGGTGGGTTTGTGTCCTCAGGCTCCAGCTATCAAAAACTGAAAGCTTAGGTATCTAGCATGTACCCTGGGGATAATGTTCCCAAAAGGAGTCAGCTAAGCAAGTCACTCCCTCTTCGCTTATGCTTTGCTTTTTATGGTATTTGTTAAGCACTTACCATGTATCAAGCACTGTTCTAAGCACTGGAGTAGATTCAAGTCAATCAGGGGAGACATAGTCCCTCTCCCACGTGGTGCTCTCTGTCCAAGTGGGAGGGAGGACAGATATTCAATCCCTATTTTACAGATGAGGCAACTGGGGCACTGAAAAACTCAAGGTCACTCAGCAGGTAATTGGAAAAATTGGGATTAGGACCCAGGTCATCTGACTCCTGGCCCATACTCTTTCCACTAGGCCATTCTGGTTCTCTATGTTTAGTAGCCCTCAAACTACCAGAGACCTTATGTGCTTCACAGGATCTGCAGTTGAGCCATTCCTAATTTAGACACAGCATTTTAAAATGAGATGACATGTATTCAGTAATTTGTACTTCAAACAGTTCCCAAATCATCTCATGGTTTTCAGTGACTGGTGTGCTGAAAGTATTCAGATTTTCCATTTGTTGGGCTCAGTATCTGCCTTTGTTCATGCTGCATTCATTACCTAAAATCATGGAAGAGTTGGGCAGTGATGAAAGTAGGTTTAAAAATAGAATTCTCAACCATGACAGTTAGTAGCTATCATAAACATTAAAAATAGGAATTGATGGGTTTTGAAAATTTGTGTTAGATATGATTTGCTATTTCTGCCAATTTTCATTCATTCATTCATTCATTCAATCGTATTTATTGAGTGCTTACTGTGTGCAGAGCACTGTACTAAGCGCTTGGGAACTACAAGTTGGCAACATATAGAGATGGTCCCTACCCAACAGTGGGCTCACAGTCTAGAAGGGGGAGACAGAAAACAAAACAAAACATATTAACAAAATAAAATAAATAGAATAAATATGTACAAATAAAATAGAGTAATAAATATGTACAAACATATATACATATATACAGGTGCTGTGGGGAGGGGAAGGAGGTAAGGCAGGGGGATGGGGAGGGGGAGGAGGGAGAGAGGGGGCTCAGTCTGGGAAGGCCTCCTGGAGGAGGTGAGCTCTCAGTAGGGCCTTGAAGAGAGGAGGAGAGCTAGCTTGGAGGGAGGGCATTCCAGGCCAGGGGGGTGACGTGGGCCGGGGGTCGATGGCGGGACAGGCGAGAACGAGGCATGGTGAGGAGATTTTGCAATCAGTGCTGTTATATTTCTTGTTTAGACATTCAGATGCTGGGAAATTGTTCACGGTGGATAGTGTGGCAAAGCTGATGAAGGACCCTACAGCTCCAAGCCTGAAATCATTCACTCAGGTGTGTTAGTCTGCATCAAATTAGAAGGGCTTCAATCCCTAAAACCTCTATCCTTCTTGGAAGGTGAGAAGGGTAGCTGGAACTCTAGAGGAGCTTGATAACTTCGCTGACAACCTTCCTTCTTTTTTGGAGAGACTGAGAAACAGTGCCTTGCCCACAGTGCCCATGAAAAGGTGATTGGGCACATTTTCTGAGCCCTTATTCTTTCAATCGTATTTATTGAGCGCTTACTGTGTGCAGAGCACTGTACTAAGTGCTTGGGAAGTACAAGTTGGCAACATATAGAGACGGTCCCTACCCAACAACGGGCTCACAGTCTAGAAAGGGGAGATAGACAACAAAACAAAACATGTGGACAGGTGTCAAGTCGTCTGAACAAATAGAATTAAAGGGTGAGCATTGCAACGATAAATAGGGCTGCTCAGACATCAAGGGTGCTATCAAATGGCACTATACTCTCGCCCTCAATATGAGAGAGAATGAGGTTACCGATGTTTCATAGAACTTTAGTTTAGGGTTGAGTGAAGGGGAACCAATCAATGGTATTTACTGAGTGCTTCCTGCGTACACAGCACTGTATTCAGCCCTTGGGAGAGTACAGTATACCAGAGTTGGTAGACATGTTCCCTGCCCACAAGGAGCTTACAGTCTTGAGGCCTAGTTTGGTTAGTGTTTATTGCTATAAAGGGCTGTTAATATGAGGAACAAGTTTTTGGACAGTTAAAGATACCAACAAGCAAAAGAAATTTGGTTCTCAGGCATCTATATTCATTAGCTTGCACAAAGCTTTGCATGTTGTAGAACATAATTAAGCTATAGGCTGATCACTCTTAGAAATTATACACATCCTAAACATATTGTTTAGGAGAATAATTTGGAATAAAGAGCAATCAGAGCTCAAATGCAGTTGAAGTACAACCCAAAAGCTCTATAATTTTTCATTTACTAATTATACACAATCTGATCTAGTCTCCAATCTCCCAGAATCCTGGAAAAATATATCCACTGTCAGGAGAAAATGCCCAGGGTTTGGTTTTGAACTGCTGGTGATGGCTTACATTCCATGCAACCATAGGGAGACCTGCACTCATGTGGTATAGAAAATACACAGGAGGGAAGATAGATCGTAAGGGAATGCTGCTCTTGTGCATCCGCTGTTGTGTCGAGGGGACAAATTTGTCGATTTCAGGGGAAATATGGTTATGAAAGTCTGGGAGGTCTCAAAATACACTCAACAGATAAAATGTTATCAATATCCAGAGACAAACAGCAATTACTTGTTTAGGCAATTCCTGTTCTTAACTATCAGGGTCCATTTGGGAGAGAAGAGAAAGAGCATCCGTGAACTGCCATAATGGTAGCAGTCAAGAATATCCAATTTGTACTTCCCAAGCTCTACACACAGTAAGCGCTCAACAAATACAATTGAATGAATATGCTGTGTGTGCTTTGGTCTTGTAATTTCAGTGTGCAAAGAATTCGTAGATCTCACCCTTCCCTGTAGGCATCCCTCTTTCCCAGTGTGCAAAAAATGCAGGTTTTTCTTGCAGATAAATGAGCCCTCAGATAAAAATAGCCCTTCCCAGTCAAAGGACAATAATAATAATAATATCAACCCTTGTTAATATCTCCAGGAAGGTTATCATGAAAATAGAACCTTGAACATTTGTGCCTGCCAGAACCCTAAATCTGATCCATTCTCTCAATTGTCTTTGCAGCATGCAGTCAATTTCTTGAAAGTGGCCTATATGCCACCAATGCAGGATATTGGCCCTGTTCCTCTGCATGTCCAGTTCGTTTTTTCCATCAGTAATCAACATGGGGGCACACTTCATGGAATCTGCTTTAACATTACTATTCTCCCAGTAGACAATCAAGCTCCAGAGGTATGTATAATGCTACAAATGGAAGAGAGGAGGGAAGTATAGCCTAAGTAAGACCAAGACCTCATTGGAAGTAGAGACTCTCTGGCCCTCACTCTCTTTCCCCTTCCCTTTGCCCCCGCTCCTTCTTCCAGAGCCTTGGACTGTTCGTAGCAATGTTCTAAAGAGCCTGTTGTTAGACTTAGGAGTAAACGCTTCGTGAGCTTGGTGGTGTCACCTGCTTGATTTCTACAGAACAAAGATTAAAAGATCCTTTAGGACAGCTGTCCTGTCCACCTAGTCTCTTGAACTCCAGTGCTCTAGACACAGCATTCAATAAATGCATTGATTGATTTATTGATTAAACATCGTAATATCAAGTCTCCTCTTGGAGGAGCAGCATGGAGTAATGGATAGAGCAGGAGCCTGTGAGTCAGAAGGTCATGGGTTATAATTCCTACTCTGCCACTCGTCAGCTGTGCGACCTTGAGCAAGTCACTTAACTTCTCTGTGCCTCAGTTCCCTCCTCTGTAAAATGTGGATTAAGACGGTGAGCCCTATGTGGGACAGGGACTGTGTCCAAATTGATTAGCTTGTATCTACCCCAGTGCTTAGAACAGTGCCTGGCACATAGTAAGCACTTCAAAAATACCGTCATTATTATTAACATGGAGGCAGGGAGGTTATCCAAGTTTTTTTTTCTAGCTCTACAAAAGCCTCAGTCACTATGGCTGAACTAATTTCCCAAGTGGAATAATGGCAAAGGTCAGTGTTTAATAATTCTTATACTTGGTAAGAATACAGACAGAAGGATTCCAATGGTCATTCACAAAATGCAATTGAAAACCCCTGGGGTTCAAAACTGCAAATGGAAAGCTTTATTGCCGGATGTAAAAGCCACTTACCATGTATTTAGAATCACAAGGCTACCCTGAGCCCAAGGCTTTTGCTTGGCAGAAGGGATGGAAGAGGTTCAAATTGAAATATCCTCAAATTAGATTACCTAGCCCCTTTTTATCATAGGTATTGTTTAAAACAGAGAGGAAATATCTCACCACATAGAAACCTCCTTCAAGTAGAATCCCAGGTGGGAACAGATTAGGCAGCCAGCTGCAGGGAAGCAGCCATCAGCATGGACAGAACAGCATCTACATCAATCATCTTAACTGAGTACTTGCTGTGTGCAGACCACTGTAATAATAATAATAATAATAATAATAATAATAATAATGAGAGCATTTTTTAATCACTTACTGTTCTAAGCGCTGGGGTAGATACAAGGTTATCAGGTTGCCCCACGTGGGGCTCACAGTCTTAATCCCCATTTTACAGATGAGGTAGCTGAGGCACAGAGAAGTCAAGTGACTTGCCCAAAGTCACACAGCTGACAAGTGGCGGAGGCAGAATTAGAGCCCATGACCTCTGACTCCCAAGCCTGGACTCTTTCCACTGAGCCGTGTTGCTTCTCTACTTCACTGCTTCACTGTACTAAGAGCGTGGGAGAGTACAATATAACAGAGTTGTTACACACATGTCCTGCTTCCAGCATAAAGAGAGACAGATATTAAACAGCACAAAGTCAGCACTCTTGCCTGGAAATTCCTCGGGTAAATTATGCTCCACTTAGAGCGGGTGGAGCTCTCACCTATAATGAGGGTGGACCCACTTCTTCCAGAATGTCTTAATAGCTTCTGGGAAGTGTAGGCAAACCAGCCCCTCTGCACTCTGGATCATGTTTTGGGCCTTTTCCGCCCTTGCAATTCCCTTGATAATGTTCAGCCATCCCTCATAGGAGAGTGCTTAAATCACACTGCTTTGGTTATCACCTATCTATCCAACACCTGTGGACTGATAGAATGAATTTCTGCAATCTGAAAGGTGAGACTATCCAGTTGCCAAACCAGAGTTTGGCCTGACAGAGGCCCCTTCAATTTAATTTTGTATCAACTTGTTGATCCGGGGATATGGAGAAGATTACAGTGGTCCTAGCAACCAGAAAGGGATTATTTGTTTTAAGTACAGGCTATTAATATGACTGTGTAATTCAGGTAGTGTGAGTAATTTTCCCAAATTTCCTCCTCCTCTTCCTCCTTCTTCTCCACTATCATTGCCATTTTGGCCCTTTATGGGCTTAAATAGGAGTTTGTGACGTGGTGGGATTGTGAGTATCTGGCACAGCCAGAAGTTTCTATTTTTGAGGGGTCAGTCAGGGGGCCATTGCTGCTTATGCCTGAGTCACAGCAGTGGCATAGCCCTGGATTCACTGACCTGTCCTGTGCTCTGTTGCCACCAGCACTAATTTCCCTGGTAATTCAAAACAGCAGCCCTGGCAGTGATATGGGCAGGCGGCACAATTTCATTTGGGGTCAGTGTTACTACTGCCATGATTTGGGAAGGGTGCTGGCTAATTCCCAGCTAAATTGGCCTGTTTTGGGTCAGGCTGATAATAATAATAATAATATTTGTTAAGCACTTACTATGTGCCAAGCATTGTACTAAACTTTGGGCTAGATACAAGATAATCAGGCCGGGCACAATCCTTGTCCCAAATGTGACTCTCAGCCTAAGTGGAGGGAGAACAGGTATTGAATCCCCACTTTATAGAAGAGGAAACTGAGGCAGAGAGGAATTAAATAATTTTCCCGAGGTCACACAGCAGGCAACTGGCAGAGCTGGGATTCAGTGGCCCAGGCCTATGCTCTTTCTACTGGGCCACTGAAGTTGCTGGGTGGAAGCCGTGCCATCAGGTAAGGCATGTGAGTTTTGCCCCTTGCCCCTTTGCATCTCCCCCTCTACCTTTACTTCTTTTCTTGAGGACATTTCCCTTTTGGTGCTCTGTGTCTAACAATTTGAATTTTTTTCTTCTTTTTAGGTATTTGTGAAACCCTTGAAAGTGGAGGAAGGAGGTCTGTGCACTATCACAACCGAGCATATTCTGATTTCAGATATGGATACTAAGCAAAGTGACCTCCACATTCACCTACAGCGATGCCCACTGCATGGAGAAGTGGAGCTAGATGGGTTTCCCCTAAGTCTAGGGGACATATTTTCCTGGAAAGATCTCCACACATTAAAAGTTAGGTTAGAAACAGTTTATACATTCTTCTTCATATATGTTTATGCTCCCAAGCAAAGGAAAGCTAACATGGCTAACTAAAACATCTTTGTTTAATTCATCAAACATACCAAGGCATGCTTAAGTGCTCAGAAAAAATGATTTTAACAGTAGTTTATGTTGTGGCACAGAACTGCTGTTTAGTAGCTTTCTGCTTCAGCATATTGGAAAGGTCCTCATTGTTCCCTGAGGACCTTTAACAGTAGTAGTATAATAGTTGACCAGTTTTGTCTCATCCAGGGTGGTACAGGGGTGAAACTGTACTTATTGCTTGTATGAACATATGTGATAATTGTGGTATTTAAGTGCTTACTATGTGCCAAGCACTGGGTTAGTCGCAAGATATATGTTTATAGGTTAATGATATAGCTAATACACTTCCACATATTCAAAGTTGTTACAAATTTAAAATGTAAAATTCCATAACTGTTCTATCCCCCATATATCTTTCAGTACAAACTGAGCACTGTTTTCATAGTAATTGAAATATCCTGCAGCCAGAAAATAAACTAAAATAAACAGCAAGCCATGTTATTGCTGTACAAAATATCACAAAAAAACTAGTTCTTAATTTTGATTTCCCACAGGTATCGTCATGATGGGTCTGACGTTCTGCACGATGTCATCCGTTTTGTGGCCACAGACGGCACTAATTCTGCAGCATTTGACCTACAGGTCAAGGTTGGTGTATTGCTACCTCACAAGGTCAGCTAGAGATTCAGCTCAGGATTTGCAAGTTTTCAGGGCTGCGAGGGAAATTTGGAGCACTTGGACTCCCATGTGAGGGGATGGTATGTTCCCTGAGAATATGACTTGGAAAGCATATTTGGCAGATGGTTTTCAAGAAACTATTTCTGTTTTGCCAACAAAACTAGCAAATGTTGCCCTAGAGGAATTAAAGCTGGAACTTGCTTGGCTTCCAAATTTCAGGGTTTCAGTTCTAAGTATTTCTTTAAATTTCATGTCACAATTATAAATTGTTTCTCTGTTTTCAAATTGAAGCATGTAGGACTCCTAACTAGCACTCAGAAAGGTACCATCTCGTGAGTTTAATAACAGCCAAGTTATATGGCTGACTTCTAAATTGTAATAGCTGTTCTCAGAGCTATGCTAGGACAGTGGGTAATCAATTCTTCGTTGAGTTGTTGAGCACTTACTGTGTACAGAGTACTGTACTAAGCACTTGGGAGAGTACACTATAAGAGTCAGTAGGCATGTTCCCTGCCCACAGTGAGTTTAGTCTAGAGAGAATTTGTGTGCTATATGTAATATTTTTTATTATTATTCCAGAAACTTCTTGTGAGCAGGCACTGTATTTTGTTCTTCCTTTGTAACCTCACGTCAGGGCTTTACACATGGTGGATTAGGAAAAAGTCCTGTGGATTGAGTGACCCAGTTTTCAATTAACAACAAGTTAGCTGCACTTGAATGTGGTAATTTTCCACATATCCATAAAATAGGCTCTGATTTGGACAGTGAAAAGGATGGGTAGATAGATGTAATATACTTTGAGAAGGAATCACTAACACAATTGTGTTCGGTTCTACTGATTTCTGTGGAACTTCTGAAGGGATCTCAGTGAAACTTAGTTCTCAGTATAAAAACACTGTTTCTGATTTTGGTGGCATCCTGGCAGCAGAAATGGAAATTGATTACAATGATTGTGAATGATATCCCCGTGATAGGGAAATTTCAAAAAACAAATACCTACTTTCCATGGAAAATATCCACATCCCCTCTTGTTAGTGGTAATTTTCAGTGCATCTTGGGAGGCAATCTGTTTATTGTTACTCTTTAAACAAAAACATATGCTCTTTGAAAACCAGAACCCAAGCTGCATAAAAAAAAGAATTTATGATTTTCTAAACAGGGGGAATGTTCTTAATCTTATTGCCTCTGGACTTTGTTATCCTTTCAAAAGTTGAAACCCTTTTTTTGGAGTGCCACAAGATGGTCAAGAATGATTTACTTGTGAGATTCCTGAATTCACAGCAGAAATAGGGGAGGACATTGTCAAAAGCCACCTAAAGTTCTTTAAGTTGGATCACTGTAAGTGTGGACCCTCTAAAAAGATAGAAATCAGAGCGAAGAAACTATTCACCCTTAATGATTCAGCATCTGTGCTTCATCACCATTTAAGGAAAACTTGTGACCTATGAATGTGTATTTATCAGTCTGCCTTGCAGTTTGCTAGCTTGACTCACAAGTGTTCCTTAGAACAAGTTCCCACCTCGTATGGTGGGTAGCCACATTAAAACACTTGAACAACTCAATGACAATGCCTATCCTAGTTGTCCTAAAGCCAAAGAGCTGTGTATTTTGAGAGAGGACAGGATTGGATTTAACCATGATGCAGTGGAGGAACTGGAACTCGTGAATCTGCATCTGTAGATGCAGCTAGCACCAGGAAACTCCCAATGGGCCAGTGTGAGCCATAAAATGATGATGATGATAATAATAATAAGTGCTTACTATGTGCCAAGCACTTGTTAAGTCATCATCATCATCAATCATATTTATTGAGCGCTTACTATGTGCAGAGCACTGTACTAAGCGCTTGGGAAGTACAAATTGGCAACATATAAGTTATAAGTATAAGTTAAGTGCTCAGATAGATACGATGCAATCAGATCAGACAGTCTCCATCCCACATGGGGCTCAAAGTCTGAGGGAGAACAGGTATTTAATTCCCAATTCACAGATAAGGAAGCTCAGTCCTAGAGAAGTTAAATGACTTGCCCAAGGTCCCACAGAAGGTAAGTGGTGGAGATGGGATTGGAACTCGGATCTCCTTACTCCCAGGCCATTACCCTTTCCACTAGCCCTGGAAATACCTACTATCAATCAGTAGTAATTATTGAGTGCTTACTGTGTGCAGAACACATAATACTAAGCACTTGGGAGAGCACAACAGTGTTTCATTCAATCATATTTATTTATTTATTTATTTCTAGGCATTTAAAACTTTTGTATTACCATAGAATCAGAGGACTTGAATGGGTAACAGCCAATTCCCTTGCCTCCAGGCAAAACTACACTTACATTATATTTGATAGATGAGAATATGTCTCGATCCTATAGAACTCCACCATCATTGCTGACTGAGCTTCCTTTAAGTGCAGGATACTGAACCAGACATTCTGTGTGTCAAGGTAATTTGGAAATATATTGCTTAACTTCCACATGGAGAGATATGTCAGCTCGATAGTTGAATTCTGCCACAATCAAGTTCACAGTCAGACTTCAAAAGTTCGCTAGAATCTATCTGTCCATCTATCCAGATAGATAGTCACACACACACACACACACACACACATACGTACATACCTGTGCAAATGGACCCAGTTTTGAAGCCAGATGATAATCTTAAATAACTCCATTTAAATGGATAATGATTTTTCTGCTCTTTCTTAAAACCATTAGTTCCTAAATGAAGAACCATGTATAAGGGCACCTGCAATAAGGATTGTACTCATAGCAGGCAAATTCCCATTGACCCCACCACTATTCCCCAGATACTGGGACTCACCTTTCCTTAAGAGTCCGCCTAACTCTTGGGAGCTGTTAATTCATCCAGTTCATCCATTCATCTAAACAGACTTTGAGAAATTACCCTTCCATAAATTTTCAATTTCTCTTTGAGATTTATAAGTTTGTTTTTCATTATAGTGATGGTGTAATGTGTTTTGACCCATTCAAAACAGGTGGGTTCTGAATTTTTCACTTATCCTGTACATTTTGAGTCTCAGGTGCTGCTTATTCCCGGACCAGGGTGATTTCCTGCATGGTGACTTGATGGGGGTGAAGGAATGCACTGAGACTTAATGGTGACCAATTTGTACCAAATCTGATTCAGATGAGTTAATTATAAATTAGAAGGAAACATATGGGTTAGATTTCCTTTTGAATGCAAATGAGTTCAACAATGAAGGACAAAGAGAAGTTGGCAAAATGTGCTTTGAATTTTGCCAACCCTGAAACAATTGAAATATAGTGGGAGAGTTTTGGCTGGGCCCAAATGATAACTGTACCCGCCCATCCCTATTTCAGTGTTCCCTGCCTGGGTCATCTGGTGCAAGATGATACATATGGGGAACTTTAAAGATGCAGGCGGCTTGGCCGATTTCCATGCTTATTGTTTCATGTTTCTGAAAAGTATTTTTTTCTCTGTTTGAAAATCTCCATCTCTTGCCCTGTGATGTATAAATTGCTAGTTGGGCACTTTGTCTTTTTTTTTTCTTTCCCCTTGAAGTTTGGTTTTTTTTTTCTGTTTAGGTGCTGCCTGTAAATGATGAACCGCCTGTTCTGAAAGCAGATCTGATTCCTGTTATGAACTGTCAGGAGGGAGGGGAAGTGATCATCACCTCAGATTATATTAGTGCTACTGATACGGACAGTGATGACCTGAAACTGATGTTTGTGATAGCTCGACAGCCTCGTCACGGGATTGTGCATAAAGCTGGGATCATTGTGGATCGTTTCTCTCAGGCAGACATCATTTCAAAAGTCATGACATACAAGCACACAAGTAAGTGACACTAATGAGAAGATGAAATTGATGCTGGGTATAATCAAAATGCTATTTTAAGCCATATTTGAGGGTAATCCAGATATCAATCAATCAATGGTATTTATTGAGCACTTACTGTGTGCTGAGAACTTGGGAGAGTACAATAGCATAAGTAAACACAATCCAAGCCTTGGAGGCATTTACAATCTCTGAATCACAGATACAGATAGTCTGGAGAAAGCCTTCCTGCCCATTGGTTTCCTGTTGCCTTCTGAAAAATGTTTGTTCAGTGGTGTTGAGGTTGTCATATAACTCTAGCAGCCCATGGCATCTTTTCCCCTCAGCAAAACAGACTAAGTATTTGCTTTAGGGATGATATCAATGAAAGAGAAAGGTAATATTGAGGAGGGAATAATAATACACATTGAATATGTTGTTGCAGAACTATGTCCTATTGTGAATGTAGTTAAAAGCCTATTGGTCATATAACGAGACCACTTAGCCTAAAGTAAATCTTTGTTCAGCTGCCATTTTCTGACCCGGTGACAGATTTTAAAGTCTTCTCCTTGTCCTTCACGAGAAACTAAATAGTCGTACATCTGATTCCCAAATTCAAAAACATTGGACTTTGCTATATCTGAGTGGAAGAAAAGGCTGTCAATAACCAACAACTACTTTTAATAGTGCTTTTTCATCTTTCAACTACTATAGAGAAATATAGGTCCTTCTGTATTTTTGAATGTCATAAAATTGTGTAGGACCCAGATTGTAATCCCCGCTCTGCAACTTGACTGCTGTGTGACCTTGGACAAGTCACTTAACTTCTCTGTGCCTCAGTTAACTCATCTGTAAAGTGTGGGAAATGGACTGTGTCCAACCTGATTTGATTGTACCTACCCCAGCGCTTAGTACAGTGAGTGCCTCACAAATATGAAGCACTTAACAAATACCACAAAAAAAATTCAGGCATGCTCCATGTTGTAAAACTCAGAGATAAATTTTGGTATGCATTAATGTTTTTTAATTTTTTGGGGGTGGGCTGGCTGGAGATTTGTAATATATTGACACTCCCAAAAGTTTCCTGGGATTTAAGAAACTGGCATTTAGAGACTCTACTTTTCTCTCTGTGATGATGGCATTGATGATCTTGATGACACCACCTTACATGGTATATTAGTTTGGTGTCTTTTATCTTCTGAGATCAGGCATTTCCAATGGACAGTAATTTAGAGTGAGTAATGGATACAGTGATTAGGGCCCAGTATCCTATGGGAGCATTGGACCTCTTCTCTTCATCCTGCTTCCATTCTTAATGCCTGGATGAGGTTCAGCTGCCAGACTGTAAACTCATTGTGGCCAGGGAATGTGTCTGTTTATTGATGTGTTGTTCTCTCCCAAGAGCTTAGTACAGTGCTCTGCACACACTAAGTGCTCAATAAATATGAATGACTGCCACTGCACAGCCACTATGACTCTCCCATTCCCCTGGACCTCTGGTCTTTTATCACCCCCAATTTCCACCCTTAGATTGGAAGGTTGTTGGGAGAGGGAAATCCAGAAGGAGCAGGTAACTAAGCACTTTGTTTACATTTATATAGTTCCATTTTAAATATTGTAGCCATGAATACAGCTTTTGTATTAAAAAAAAATCCACCAGCCCCCTTCCTAGACTAGGAGGACAGGCTGGGTGTGTTGCCTGTCAAAGAAACAGTAGCCTGGGATGGGAAAGGGGATCCATGCCTCTCCCTACTATAACAGCCTGAAATAGCTGTGCGTAACCAGAAGCCTGAACACCTCAACCAGGGAAGGTAACTGGAAAGCATGTACAGTATTTAGCTTTTTCACTCAATATAGGTACTTATTCCTGGAACATGTGTGACTGCAACATCCTTGTTAATAACACTTCACAGTCAAATCCAGAATAAAGGGCAGATATCCAAATAATACATAAAATGATGAGTAACATCTGGATACCTGTTAGAATGCTGCAAGCTTCTCGTGGGTGGGGAATAAGTTATTTATTTTGTACTTAGAACATTGTGTTGCACCCAGTGGCTGCTCAATAAATACTATTACTACTACTACTGGTATAACAAAGAGACAGTTTTGACCCAGGACATCTACTTACATGAAGAGTTTATGAGAAGCAGCGTGGCTCAGTGGAAAAGAGCACGGACTTTGGAGTCAGAGGTCATGGGTTCAAATCCCGGCTCTGCCAATCGTCAGCTGTGTGACTTTGGGCAAGTCACTTAACTTCTCTGGGCCTCAGTTCCCTCATCTGTAAAATGGGGATTAAGACTGTGAGCCCCCCGTGGGACAACCGATCACCTTGTAACCTCCCCAGCACTTAGAACAGTGCTTTGCACATAGTAAGCGCTTAATAAATGCCATCATTATTATTATTATTATTATCAAGAAGCATGAGCCTGGGAATCAGAGGACCTGGATTCTAATCCCAGCTCTGTCACTTACCTGTTGAGGGATCTTGAGCAAGTCACTTCTCTGTGCCTCAGCTTCCTCTTCAGTGAAATGGGGATTAAATACCTGTTTTCCCTCCTTACACTGAGAGCCTCATGAGGGACAGGGTCTGTGTTCATCCCGATTATTTTATATTTACCCCAGCACTTAGTATAGTGCCAAGCACATAGTAAGTGCTTAACAAATACCACAGTTAAGAAGCAGCATGGCCTAGTGGATAGAAAACGGACCGGGAGTCAGAAGGTCATGGGTTCTAATCCTGACTCTGCCACTTGGGCAAGTCATTTCACTTCTCTGTTCCTCAGTTACCTAATCTGTACAATGGGGATTGGGACTGTGAGCCCGAAATGGGTCAGGGACTGTGTTCAACTCGATTTGCTCGTATCCACCACAGCGCTTAGTACAGTGCCCAGCACGTAGTAAGCACTCACCAAATACCATTATTATTATTATTATCATTATTATTATTAGAAACTCTTGACCCTTGGCTTTATGGCACATAATCTAAGTTCTCTTTCCTCATTCTTATACATACTCTTCCCCAATTACACCCCAACTCACCCTCTTGTTCTGCTCAAGCTAACCTAATAGCTTTTGTTTCTCCAGCCTCTGACCCCTTTGTTTGCAGCCTTCTTGTCTGGAAGCTCCTGCTGCTTCCTATCTACCAGACCAGAGCTCTCCCCATATTCAAAGCCTTTCTGAAATTTTATCCTTTCAAGAGTCCTTTCCTGATTCATTTTTTATTTTTTATCTTCTCCACTTTTTATCCCCCAGCTACTGCCACAGCACCGCCAAGTATGCATTTAAGTGCTCCTAGCCTGTAGCACTGTATGCGAACCGTTACTTAAACATTCACTCCCCTATATATTCACTTTCTTCTTCCTCTAACTGTGAATTCTTTTAGTGTCTGTTTCTCCGCTTCATTATAAGCTCCCTGAGGGCAGGATCATGATTACTAACTGCTGAACTCTCTGATGTGCTTACTACAGTGGGTCTCAGTTGGTGGCTCATTGGAAAGAGCACGGGCTTTGGAGTCAGAGGTTATGGGTTCAAATCCCGGCTCCTCCAATTGTCAGCTGTGTGACTTTGGGCAAGTCACTTCACTTCTCTGGGCCTCAGTTACCTTCATCTGTAAAATGGGGATTAAGACTGTGAACCCCTAGTGGGACAACCTGATCACCTTGTATCCTCCCCAGCGCTTAGAACAGTGCTTTGCACATAGTAAGTGCTTAACAAATGCCATTATTATTATTATTATTACAGTGCTCAGTGCAAAATGGGCTGCAGAGTATGTTGAAGCAACGTGGCCTAGTGAAAAGAGCACGGGCCTGAGAGTAAGGTCTAATCCCGGCTCTGCCAATTACTTGCTGGGTGACCTTGGGCATATCACTTCTGTTTACCTTACCTGCAAAATGAGAATGAATTCCCTCTCTAATTTAGGCTGTGAGTGAGTCCCATGTGAGACAGGGAGTGTGTCCAACCTGATAGATTTTAAAGCACTGAATCACCTTGCCCTTTCCTACCTCACCTCACTACTCTTCTGCTACAACCCAGGCCGCACACTTCACTCCCCTAATGCCAATGTGCGCACTGTACCTTGATCTCGTCTATCACAGTGACAACCTCTTGCCCACGTCGTCCTGGAACACCCTCCCTCTTCGTATCTGACAATTACTCTCCCCACCTTCAAAGTCTTACTGAAGGCCCATTTCCTCCAAGAGGCCTTCCCCAACTAAGCCCTTATTTCTCCCACTCCCTTCTACCTCTTCCTGGTTTGCTCCCTTTATTCACCCCCACCCCTCAGTCCCACAGCAGTTATGTACTTGTACTTATGTACTTATGTACATGTACTTATGTATTTGTTACTCTATTTATTTATTTATTTTACTTGTACATATCTATTCTATTTATTTTATTTTGTTGGTATGTTTGGTTTTGTTCTCTGTCTCCCCCTTTTAAACTGTGAGCCCACTGTTGGGTAGGGACTGTCTCTATATGTTGCCAACTTGTACTTCCCAAGCGCTTAGTACAGTGCTCTGCACACAGTAAGCGCTCAAATACGATTGATGATGATGATGATGATGATATACATATCTGTAATTTATTCATTTATATTAATGTCTGTCTCCCCTTAATAATAATAATAATAATGACATTTATTAAGTGCTTACTATGTGCAAAGCAGTGTTCTAAGCACTGGGAAGGTTACAAGGTAATCAGATTGTCCCATGGGTGGCTCACAGTCTTAATCCCCATTTTACAGGTGAGGTAACTGAGGCACAGAGAAGTTAAGTGACTTGCCCAAAGTCACACAGCTGACAATTGGCAGAGGCAGGATTCAAACCCATGACCCCTGACTCCAAAGCCTGGTGGGCTCTTTCCATAGAGCCACACTGCTTCCCATTCCTTCTTCTCCAAGGGTTGCTCTGAACTCATAAAATAAATGATCTACTTGACCAAGGATTTTAGGGAAAAAAAGGTACGGGTGATTTGTAATAATAATAATAATGATGGCATTTATTAAGCACTTACTATGTGCAAAGCACTGTTCTAAGTGATGGGGAGGTTACAAGGTGATCAGGTTGTCCCACGGAGGGCTCACAGTCTTAATCCCCATTTTATAGATGAGGTAACTGAGGCACAGAGAAGTTAAGTGACTTGCCCAAAGTCACACAGCTGACAATTGGCGGAGCCGGGATTTGAACCCCTGACCCCTGACTCCAAAGCCTGTGCTCTTTCCACTGAGCCATGCTGCTTCCCCATGTGAGCCACATGGGGCTTCTAGATTGTAAACTTGTTGTGGGCAGGCAATATGTCTGTTATATTGTATTTTCCCAAGATCTTAGTACAATGCTCTGCACACAGTAAATGCTCAGTAAATGCGATTGATTGATTGAGTGATCTATCCCAGGACTTAGTGCAGTGCTTGACGCATAGTAAGTTCTTAACAAATACTGTTATTGCTTGTTTCCAACACTTTTATTTTGGATGCATGACATCTACAGCTCCTGTTTTCCAGGTGGAGAGATTGGTTTGGTCCCTTACTTCGACACGATTACCTTTATGGTTTCTGATGGTGAAGCTGGACCATATGTAAATGAATGTTGTTACAATGGACCTCTTCCTCCTCCTGTTCCACTTCATGATTCATTTCCGGTGTATGATCTCCATATCACCATCTACCCAGTGGACAACCAGCCACCATCTATTGCAGTCGGTGAAAACCTTTCTTTTATTATAGCCATTAAGCTACTAATCCTCGTATATAGCTAGTTTATGAAGTCACCAAATATAATTGTTCTTGTCTAAAAATTTTAGCCCAGGTAGGATTTAATAAAAAAATAGCTTCTGTAAATGTTTTTAAGTAACAAAAAAATTACTGGTGAAACACTTTAATGAGGACAATGTCCCGTTCTTTTCAGTTTAGAAATAAATATTCCAAGTGCCTTCTTCTTTAGTGCTCTCTCTTTTTACTCATATTCTGTTAGAACAGAATAACTACATGACAGATACCTAGCTAAATATCTTAAACTACAGACAAAATTCACGCATGGTTATGTTTCCCTGGATCACCCTGGTATTCAGGGGGCAGGCTTTGGGGATTCTGAAATGGAAAAAAGAGAGTGATCTCCAGGAAAGAGCCGGAGGATCAAGCTTAACCCTCATTTCGCCCACTGACATCACTGTAACAGCTCTGCCCTAGAGAGAAGATCTAACCACTCCTACCCCCCACTCAGCCTGAGTCAATTTCTCCTGCCACCACAGGACACTAGTTCTGTACACGGGCTAGTGGGAAGCTGATGGACCAATCTACTCTGATGGAGCTGATGGACCAAGCCCTGTCCCCAGGGAGACCAATCTGGTAGCCCCTCCTAAACCATTGTTGTATCCCTTTCCCTGTGACATCTCCTTCCTACAGCCACTGCTATGTCAGCTCCTCTCTTTGGGAAGAGAGGTCTGATGACTCGGTCTTCTCCTCCCTCCTACCAGCTGCTGTATCAAGAAAATAAGCCCCACTTTCTAGAGATCAGGCCAACCTTTCCCTCTTTCCCCTCTGGCTATCTCCTAATTCTCTTGCTCCCTCATGGGAAATATTTTTGTGTGTTTGTGTGTCTCTGTAGGGCTGAGGAACTGGTTTCTGGTCCCCCCCCCCCACCCCCCCCAAGCACTTGTGTGTAGACATGCACATATTTATAATTCTCTTTATGTTAATTATGTGTATATATCTATAATTCTATTCATTGATGCTGTTCAATCAATCAATCGTATTTATTGAGCACTTACTGTGTGCACAGCACTGTACTAAGCGCTTGGGAAGTACAAGTTGGCAACATATAGAGACAGTCCCTACCCAACAGTGGGCTCACAGTCTAAAAGGGGATGCTATTGATGCCTGTTTACTTGTTTTGATGCCTTTGTCACCCCTTCTAGACTGTGAGCTCATTGTGGGCAGGGATTCTCTCTACTTGTTGCTGAACTGTACTTTCCAAGCACTTAGTACAGTGCTCTGCACCCAGTAAACACTCAAGAAATTTGATTGAATGAATTGAATGAATGAATGAATGAATTGGTATGCTGGGTTGGGGGGAGGTGCCGGGGGAGCTGCCCTTGTTCCCATTGCCTTGGCCCAAGTGAAACCAGACAATTCTCTTAGTTGATATGCACAGACGTATATTGTTTTATTTCATTTTTATAAGGCCATCTCTCCAAAGGCATTTTGTATATGTTCTGTTTCTCAGAAATATATTTAAGCATATGCATGCATGTTATTATAATTTACAGCCTATCACCCAAGCAATGTTCTGGAAAGGAAGCATTGTCCCGGCAAAATAATTAAGCACCAACACATGAACAAGTGTTCATTATGAGCCATTGTATAATAGCTCTCCTACAATTAACACTCCAAAAACTTGAAGGAATGGCCGATCTTGAGGAATACATAAACTAAAGGTTTTTGGGATTTTTTTTCCCCCTTGTGTCACTTAGGTGACACAACTGCAACTCCAAGTGAGGCATGAGAATAACTCGAAAATAAATAAGAACACTTTAAATTATAGACACTTTTCAGGTGTTGACTCATTTACAAGAAAAAACACAACTCCTGCTAAGTTGAATTAAATTCTAGCCATTATTTTCTCCTTAGACTTTCATTTTGAAGGAAGATTCCCTGTAATCTACATGATCGTTCCAATGCAATTTGAGGGCTTTGTAATTGAAATTTCAAATTCTGCTCTTCGTCATTAGAAGATGGTGTCTCTAAGTTCCTAACCATTTTATTATCTGTGTGTAGGTACTGTGTTTGCTGTGGATGAAAGCTTCTCAGCTGCCATTACCGTTAATCATTTATTTGCCACTGACCCCGACACTGAAGCAGATGACTTAGAGTTTGTTTTGGTTTCACCTCCTCAGTTTGGGTACATTGAAAATACACTACCGACCCCAGGTTTTGAGAAAAGCAACATGGGCATAAGCATAGGTAAGTACAGTTCTAGGTACAAGACCAACAATTACTATCCTTCATTTATCATTTTGGATCTTGATTGACAACACATGCTTACTTGTGACATCTGGTTCTAATTTGAGCTTTATTTATGGCCTTGCTTTCATCATATTTCCTTAACCTGTGCACAGCCTGTACTTTTAAGTTTTCTTTGGGAACCAATAGGTGTTTCATTCAAGGAAAAAATACTATAAGAATTCACTGTCCTTGGGTGGATCAGAGTTTAAATGGCTTGAGCTACCACATGTTCTCAATTTCAATGCTTTTTTTAAAAAAAAAACTGAATGGGTATGAGGAGAACGAACTGAAAAAAATGACCTTGAGTATCACAAGGAAGAAAGGGTTTCAAAACTTTAAAACCCAAAAGTAGTTTGATAGAGCGATAAGTTGACTAGGTTGCTTTTGGAGCAACAATATCCTTCTTTCATATGAACTTCATCTCCGGTTACAATGTAACAAACAGCAGTCAAACCTAGCTGGGGTAACTAGTCCTTGATTTGGGGAGTTGGATTTGGAAGCATGTATATCGAAGACCTCAAAAACACTGGACCTGAGGTGAGTTTAGGGTTATAAAAATTCACCAGGTACATTATTTGCAAATTATTAGGATTTCATCTCTAGGATCAGGGTCTATATATTTTGAACTTAATAAAAGGTGCTCATACAGAAGTATGATGCATTTCTTCAAAGTAGCAGACTTGATCCATCCAAACTAAGGAGGTGGGCAGTTCCTATTTATAATGCTGTTTGTTCTGTAAAATGGATTATTGACTCAAATGTTGAGAATCTAGAGATGCTCTTTTTGTAAGTAGTTCTCATCCTGTCTGTCATCTCTTGGAATGCTATAGCATCATTTCAGTGGAAACACATGAAGGCTTTGCACATAAACTATGTGCAGTCCAGGCATCTGAGGATAGAACCAACGTCAGACCAGTTTATGGTGTACGTCACGGATGGGAAACATCGTTCTTTGGAGACACCATTTTACATTAAAATCAACCCGACAAATGATGAAGTTCCTGGCTTTGTAGCACGGAACATCACTGTAAGGAAGAAAGAAATATCTTGAGCTTCTATCTTTGATGTCTCATGTTCTGTCTCTTACCCTGTCCTTCGAGATCCATGCTTTACCCTTTTCGATTGCACATTCTTATGTTCATCGAACACTTCAGACCTACTGGAAAACTTAATCATATACTGTACCCACATGGGAAGTGCAGTCCCTCCTTGTTTGATGAAACCTATTTAAGAAATCATGTATGCAGAATACACGTGAACAATGGCCTTATGCATCCCTCTATTCATATTTAGGAATCCATACCAATGATTGCATTTACAATGAGCACAATGGCCTTGGGTGTGAAAGAGCATTTTTCACCCACAGGTGAGGCACCTGAGGCAGGGAGGAGGGCAAGAGTTGGCCAGGTTCAGAGGTGGAAATGTCTGGGAGTAGAGGAGTATTCTCTCCCCTTCCCTTTCCTGCTCTTCCAACGCACCCTGGAGGTGAAAGTCTCTGTAACCACAGGGGAAGGAAGCGACAGAAACAGCGTTGTGCAAAAGGCACCAAATGGCCTAGACATGCCCCCCACATCTTTGCTTATACATCCGATTAACAAACTTCTTTTTACAGAATTATTTTTTAAAAAATCAGTTCTATTTTAGTTGCACTTAATGTCTAGCCATGGCTGTCTCATGTCTCCTTATTTCTGACCATTCTCTTTTTGGAGTAATATCTACTTATTTTATTGACCAAAGCAAGTTTGGACTACAGTTCGTACTGCGGGACCAACATCTATAAGGTAAAGCCAGAGGGACCCAAGACTTTATCCTGTTTCAAGACCTATAGCAAAATTCCGATGCTAGGCTCTTTATTGCTGGAAACAATGCAAGAAACACTTTTGACTTTTCAACCTGCCCCATCCTCTTTGGACTTTTATAGTCGAGGCTTATAGAGAGTCACTCTGGGAATCTGTGGGATTCACTTTCCCTTTCTCATTTGGGTGGGTTGCCGGCTTTTTTGAAGAGCCTAACCGGGGGTTGGAAGGATTCTGTGGGAAGCAGGACAAGAAACTTTACCAGTTTCTCATTCCACTCCTACCCCTTCTGCTGGCACAGTGGCTCCCAAGAGCACACTTACGTCAGACCTGAGCCCTGCTGAAGTGCTGGGCCCCCTTTCCAGACTTTAGGTGAAACCTTGCTTTCTACCTGTGCACTTTGACAATGGAAGCTCTGGAGAGTAAATCTGGATGGAAAACAGCAGTCACTTTCAAGTCGGTCACTTTTCCAACAGGCCTACCTTTAGGCTTCATATAGATTTTTAAAGAAAACTAACTTTTTAATCTTTGAAAAATTAACTTCTCCATGCCTGTAAAGTTGTTCTGGCCAAGATATTTTATGAAGTTAGTTTATCTTGGGTTTTGTTTTTTTATGGTTTGGTGATGAGCATGGTGACCAAAGAGGCAGGAGTATTGACTGTCTTCCAAAACCCTGCTACTGACTTGCCTTAGAATGAATGGCAGACAAACATAACTGCTAATTCCATGGGAGCAGTGGGGGCCAATGCCCCTCTGGGTTTGAGACTGTCGAGGCAAGGCTATTCTACCGTTGATTGATAGCCCTGCACCTTCCAGGTCTCTGAGAAAGTTGAAAGCTTCTGTTCAGGGCTGAAAAGATCCCAAGTCAGTTGAAGCTTATTTGCCACTCCCTGGCCCCATCCTTCTTGCAGCCCTCCTAAAAGCCCTGCTCCTTTTTCTACTCAGAAATTCAAATCAAAACCAGACACCTGTGATGGCTAGTCACGTATGTTCTCTGAAAGTCGGATTCCCATCCAGAAAATCACATTGTCCTGCATTTATGTCACATTTTTCTTTTAAAGTAGCCAGTGAATATTTACTCTGCACATAGGAATCCCAGGGTAATTGTACTAACCAACAGAGCCTCCCTTTGCAAAATGGTAATGTAATGATAATTGTTTAAACAGAGAAGTTCATGTTAAATTCACTTGTGCCTTATTGTGCCTTATTTGTGCAAGAACTAGTGAAAGATATGGGAGTTTGTCTAGGTCTCTAAAATAGTTTAAGTTTTGGGTATTTTAAGATCCATGAGGAAAAATGCCAATTCTCAATTTTTGCACTTTATTACAATATACCAATTACAGTTGTTAAAGTGGAATACTACTCCAAATTAGTCTTCTTGAAGTAGATGGCAGGAAAGTAATTCACACAGTTTTCTCTTCAGTGTCTCATGTGTGAAATTTCACCAGCCGAATTAAAGACAGGACCTGTAAAGGGAATCAGTTCTCAATCCAAGACCACTACTAACATCTGAAACAGATCTAAGTTTTTGCCTTTGATCTTGTTATACAAAAAGATGTGATTTGTGACATTTCAGGCTAGGCAGGACTGTATTTTAGTTGGAGTCCATCCTGAAAAATATGAGGCTAATTTGGGTTATCAAATTGTGTAGCTCATACTGTTAAGTATAGTAGAACAGTAAACAACATACATTTATGCCATCCCTTATTTATACAGCAGCCTTTCATGTCTACCATATCAAATCCACTTAGTAAATTCAGGGCCTTGGAAGCAAGTGAGGGTATGGATTATGGCACACTTACTATGTGTGGAGGACTGCGGTTGGTAGAGTACAATCAGATTGGATGAATAGGAAGTAGTTCCTGACCCACATGTGGCTCAGTCTAAAAAAAAGTGGCTAAGTAGGTTAAACCATAGATTGGATGCCTGACCTTTGATTTGCTTTGTAACTACAGGCAAACCAAAAGTCCTCTTTGTTCTTTAGTTTCTTCATCTATCAAATTGTGATGGTATTACATATCCATTTTGACCATGTTAGGTAGGTTATTGAAATAAATCTAGGGCCCTCCGTGGTGAGAGAGAGCCTGCCCCAGGGAAGTCTGTGGGAGGAAACACACTGCGAGGAGCCTTCCCTTGGTCCTCCTGCTGACCCTCTGCTCCTACTCCCCAAAACGTCCCTGGACTGTCCTCTCACCAACCCTTCTAGAGCTCTTTGGGAGAAGCTGAAGGTCAGATGCTCATGATGCTTGGTGGGAGTTTCAAACAAATAACCTGACTGTATTCATAGAGCGGAGGATGGGTATTGAGCTCTGTTATCCTCAAAATAAAGCTGCAGAAAACGATTTTCGTTGTTTCACCCCCAAATCACAAAGATTTCTGTGCGAGGATTTACACAAGCAAAACTGATTCCTGAAAGAGAAGCAGCATGGCCTAGTGGAATGATCACGGGCCTGAGAGTCTGAGAAGTTGGATTCTATGCTGACCCCGCCAACTGATGGGTGTGACCTCGAGCAAGCCACTTCTCTGTGCCTCAGTTTCATCATCTGAAAAATGGGATTCAATACACATTCTCCCTTCTATTTGGGCTGTCAGCCTCACTTGGGACAGAGACTCTGTCTGACTTGATTATCTTGTATCTACTCCAGGACTTAGTACAGGGCTTGGCATTTAGTAAAATGCTTAACAAATACCACTATTATTATTATGATAATTATTACTAAAAGATGAGATCCTGTTTTATGTTTGGTTTTTTTTTCCATCTGTTGAAAGCCTTCTTTTCTCCCAGGACAACTGACATTTTCTGGCAATTTTCTTTTTGTTCACTCTGCCGGTGTAGGTGGTTGAGGGCCAGATGAAGGAGCTCGATCCTTCCATCATCAATGCAGTTGATCTCGATATTCCCCAGGACCGCTTAATGTTCACAGTCACCCAACAGCCACAGCATGGAATTCTTGTTGATGGGGTGCTTGGCAATGATGTCACCTTCTATAAACGATTAATTAATATGCATCAGAATCCCAAATTTCCTCTGCACAACTTCTCCATGGATCTTCTCAAGACTGGTATGTAGCATTCCTCTTGCATTTAATAATCAGTATCAGGAGTGGGGAAAAGTAAGCAACATTAATTTCCTACCGTAATTTATTCTGAAGATCTAACTGGATTATCCTAGATAATACTGAAAATAACCTAACAAATTCAATAGAGGAGCATTTAGACCTTGGGGTCAGTTTGCATTTTTCTAACTGTATGAGAATCTCTCTAGGAGTATGTTCTATGAACTAATCTGAGTCCAACAAACATTCCAAGCTTCCTCTGAGGTCTCTCTGAATTTCAGAACAGAAACCCTCTCCATGTAGAGGGATAAAAAGAAAAGTCGGAAAATTCTTTGAAAATCCAAT
The DNA here is from genome assembly GCF_015852505.1 of Tachyglossus aculeatus. Lineage (NCBI taxonomy): Eukaryota > Metazoa > Chordata > Mammalia > Monotremata > Tachyglossidae > Tachyglossus > Tachyglossus aculeatus. The sequence continues at coordinate 25,632,753 of NC_052098.1, read as the reverse complement.
ATAGCTCTTTAAAATCTATTTTGATGATCGTATGAAAAATCTTGGGCACCGTAGTGCATGTTTTTCATTCACATCACCTTTTTTCCTTTTTGGTGCTCTGGGAAATGGAAATGTAGAGTAAATTTAGGAAAGATGTTGAAGTTAAAAAGATGTTGAAGTTACTTAAATGACCTGAGTAACCATATCTCACCACAGCATACAATTAATTGTTAATTAGCTTTTCGGTTAAGTGAGAAAACAAGAAAATAGTTCCACGTGTTTAAAAAAATACTTGCCGTTTTTCCTATTTTCTTCTCTGTCTTCTCCCCCAACCCCCGGCCCCCAGAACCCAAACCCAAACAATGCTTGTGGAAAATTTCAAGAAAATAGCATGTGTTTTAATTGTCAACTTCTACAAGTTGACAAGGCTAGAGTTGCCTTAGCGATTTGGGTATCTTGATTTGTTTAGTCTTTATCCCTTCCTTTTTCAAGAAATTACTTTTTCCCCACAGAGTTTCTTCAGCCAGGTAGAGTGACAAATCACTGCACACATGCAAATCCAAGCAGGAGTTGATGTTTTTGCTGGTTTGGATCCTGTTCTCTGAGACCAGCTGTGTATCCATGTATTATGGTTCCATTTCCTCCTCAGGGCTCTAAAAGGGCAACCTTTGCAGAGATATGGAATCTGGGATTTCACCTGTAATATCTATGATGATAGACCTAAGTCCATGATAATGTTTTGCAAGTTGGACCATATATGTTTCATTTGATAATTTTCCTTTCAATGTGACGACATGGAAAAGGGAAATATGATAGTCCCAGCTGTGCTCTATAGCATGCCTCAGTTTTAAGTGACAAAACAAGTTTTGTTTCATTTAATGCCACTGAACAAAGCTTTGCTGTGGAAATCCACATAATTTAAGCCTCATGAGCTGTCATCATGATGACATCTTGGAGACTGTAGTGCTGGATTAAAATGAACTGCCACTGATATGTAGACATGCCCTAAACTAGCAGAGACAAGCTGCCTGAGACATGTAGTAGAGACAAAGGCTAGGTTTTCCCAGCTAAAAGATAATGGAGGATTGAGTAATTATTTGGGAATTTAATCTAAGCAGACTAACTGAATAGTTCTATCTAAAACAGACCACCCTACTTTAGGCCTTAATTACTCAGATTGGCTGTGTACCTGAGTCACATTAACAAGGTAACTGAAAAATCCCCATTTCACTTGTACTGTGAAAGTCCAGTGAAAGAGAAATGTGGTGAAGAGAGTTTTGAAGACATTTCCTTTCTTTCTTTCTCTCCCAGGAATGAAGTTGATGTACGTACATGATGACTCTGAAAATCTTGAGGATAGTTTCACAATTCAGTTGTCAGATGGGAAACATAAAATCCTGAAAAGCATTTCGGTAAAAGTCATGCCAGTTAATGATGAGAAACCAGTGATGAACAAGTAAGCCACTTATTCGTTGTCTGTATACTCAGATTATAAGATACCAGAACAATTGTTGCGACTCTGAGTGCCCTTTGTGCACAGTGGTACAGTACTTGATAGTGGTTGATCATGATAACTAGTAGCCTCCAAGAGTCAGTGATGATCAGGGTTATTCTGAAATAAATAGAAATCAGAGTGTGCTAGCCAGGAAAGTCCTTCCTGACCCTACTGTTTGGTCAAGATGGATAGATTGAACAAACATATCCGCTCCTCTGCTGCTAATCTCCTCACCGTACCTCGTTCTCGCCTGTCCCGCCATCGACCCCCGGCCCACGTCATCCCCCGGGCCTGGAATGCCCTCCCTCTGCCCATCCGCCAAGCTAGCTCTCTTCCTCCCTTCAAGGCCCTACTGAGAGCTCACCTCCTCCAGGAGGCCTCCCCAGACTGAGCCCCTTCCTTCCTCTCCCCCTCGTCCCCCTCTCCTTCCCCCCCATCTTACCTCCTTCCCTTCCCCACAGCACCTGTATATATGTTTCTACATATTTATTACTCTTTTTATTTATTTATTTATTTATTTTACTTGTACATATCTATTCTATTTATTTTATTTTGTTAGTATGTTTGGTTTTGTCTCCCCCTTTTAGACTGTGAGCCCACTGTTGGGTAGGGACTGTCTCTATATGTTGCCAATTTGTACTTCCCAAGCGCTTAGTACAGTGCTCTGCACACAGTAAGCGCTCAATAAATACGACTGATGATGATGAAGTGCCTGTTAGATTAAGTAACAGAGTTCTGAAGCTCTTGCTTATGATTATTCATTTGAACAATTGTCACAGTTAAGTATAGGTCACATACCCATTTATTGTAAATCCTAGACCCCCTAGTTTATTGAGGCTACTTCAAAACAAAGCTGATCTTAGTGCACCCTCTGCTGGTATATGCACGGACAGCTCACATAGACCTTTTTTGTTCTTTTCCATTTCTTTTCCCGCTCATACACCACTTTAATGGAGAGAAAAACTACCTCTCCCATGTACCATGTCAGTTTTGGTAAGTGTCTTACTTTCTCACTGGAACGGCATTGTGTAACAACAGCAAGGTCCTCCAGTAGCGTGGCAGGTCTTAAAGACCGTAGACTGAAAGCCATGGTGTCTTAAAGACCGTAGACTGAAAGCCATGGTAGAGCGAAAGGCTTCATTCTCTCCCCTGGCTAGAAGTTGTGATTTTGATGCCAGACCACCTATATGGAAATGCAAAGAAATTCATACGATGAAAAAACTTACCACCTCCTCAAAGAGGTCATTACCACATTCAGATCAGATATTATCTTTTGATTTTTTTTTTGAAGTTTAACATTTTTCATGCATACTGATTCCAAGGCAGATTAATCAATACCAGAAAATACTGGCTGTGTATTATCTGATCATCATCAGTCAACCAATGGTTATTATGGAGCACTTACTGTGTGCTAAGCACTATACTAGGGACCTGGGAGAGTACAGTACAAAAGACTTGGAAGGCATGAATGATCCCTGTCCACAAAGAGCTAACAGTCTAAAAAGGGAGCTGGACATTAAAATAAATTCTGAATTCATATTTTATTCCTTAATTGCCACTAATGAGCAAGTAACAAATGCATTATATTTTCATTTTTTAACAAGGGTAAGGGAAATTATTTCTCTGCATTGAATCACATCTCTATTGTGGAAAATTCATATGCTTTATGGTAACTCTTTCCAGTTTAGAAGATGCTACTGATGGAGGGATTTTATTCCTGGGTGTGATTGTGAATGACGTGATTGATGTGTGACTGACAATCCTTCCCACATTGTATGTATCCAAATATTGTTCCTGATGCATAAGCTGAGTCTTGTAAGGAAGGGAATTGGTGTGAGTGATTTCTATTCACATGCCTTCCTTTTTACCCCTTCAGATGCCCTAGTGTGGCTGCTTTTCCTTAGCTACGCTTTCTTTTTTACCGCCCTGCAGGTTGGCATGATGCGTAAGCCTTTGGGGTGGCACACCCTAGAACTAACAGCTTCTATTTTAATGTCAACACTGAATTTTTTCTCTTGCAGGAAGGGTGAAATAACAGTGAATATGGGTGAAACTCGGTTTATTTCTAGTGCCATTCTCTCTGCTTTAGATAAAGACACCCCCAGGGAAAGGATTTACTATTTATTTGAAAGACTTCCAGAAAATGGGCAGCTTCAGCTCCAGGTTTGTGGCCTTTTTATTTAACCAACAATAATAATCTATCTTAAATCCAGTATGTTAGGCAATGAATGCACTTTTTTTTCCTGAATATCATTTTTTTGGGGGGGTAGAAAGATCATGTGAACCAGTAGGATGTGTGATTCAGTAGTTAGTATACAAAATATGCCCAATGCAAACTTTGATGGGTAGAAATATCATGGAACTAGTGATAGTTTGAAAATGTGTTATAGCTAGAAATGAACCAGAAGAGAACAAAAAGGTCATGTATTAAAAAAATAGACAGCTTTTTTTGGGTTGAGGAACAGTGAATTAAGGGAACTAAAGTGTGAAGAAAGGACAGGGAGATCCGTTAACTGAGTTATTTAAACTGTACTGGATAAAACAGTAAGGAATATTACTGGAGGTAGCTTGTTGAATTCAGAAAGTGATGCAATGCTGTTTCTATTGCAATGCTTCTGTTTCTGCAATGTTTCTGTTTCTATTGCAATGTTTCTGTTGCAATGCTATTTCTGTGTCTAGAGAAAGTGATCAATCAATGGCATTTATTGAGGGTTTATTATGCGCCAAACACTGTACTGAGCACTTGGGAGAGTACAGCAGAATTAGCAGACATGTTCCCTGGCCATAATGAGCTTGCAATCTAGAGGATTGTGTAGTGTTTTTTTTCTCCTCCTCCTGTTCATCATCATCAACTGACTCTAGCACTTTAGGGGAATTATAGAGAAAGAAAGAGTTATAATCTTTGCTCACAAGGAGGTTACAATCTAATTGGTGTTCCAGGACAAAAGTTCACACGGGAATGTAAGGGAAATTTAAGAACACAAATAACAGAATAGAGTTTACACTGAGGTAATAGTTTCTGGCAAAGACCTGAAGTGAGCAGTGTGTTGTGGTTTGGATGGGGATAATCTGATTTCATGAAGCTGGGTAGGATTTAAGAAGCACTTAGTTACTCCAGCCCATCCTCGCGGCCCTTATGAAAATCACCTGCAATTCAGTTGTCTCCCCAACCAGTAACTTATTTTTAATGTCTCTCTCCCCAACTAGGCTGTAAACTCCTTGAAGTCAGGGATCATATCTACTTATGCTATTGTACTCTCCCAAGCACCTAATACAGTATTCTGTACCCAGTAAACTCTCAGTAAGTACCATGATAAAGAGGAGGGAATAATTTGTTACTATTCGCTATTTCTACCCTCTCCCACTGAGGTTGTGTGCCCCTAGTAGGTCAGAAACCAGCTTGGCTAAGTGGATAGAGCACGGTCCTGGGGGTCAGAAGGACTTGGGTTCTAATCCTAGCTCTGCCACATGTCTGCTGGGTGACCTTGGGTAAGTCACTTAACTTCTCTGGGCCTCAGTTACCTCATGTGTAAAATAGGGATTAAAAGTGTGAGCCCTATGTGGGACAGGGACTGTGTCCAACCTGATTAACTTGTATCTACCCCAGCACTTAAAACAGTGCTTGGCACATTTGTCTTGTCTTAGATGGCACAACAACCCTTCCTGTCTCACAAGCCCGCAATCTTTGTGTCATCCTTGACTCCGCTCTCTCATTCACCCCACATATCCAATCCGTCACTAAATCCTGCTGTCTTACCTTCACAACATTGCCAAGATTCGTCGTTTCCTCTCCATCCAAACCGCTGCCACATTAGTACAATCACTCCTGACTGGATTTACTGCATCAGCCTCCTTTCTGACCTCCCAACCTCCTGCCTCTCTCCAATTCAGTCCATACTTCACTCCACTGCCCAGATTATCCTTCTACAGAAACATTCAGGGCATGTCACCCTCCTCCTCAAAAATCTCCAGTGGTTGCCTAACCACCTCTGTATCAAACAAAAACTCCTCACTATTGGCTTCATAGCTCTCCATCACCTTGCCCCTTCTCACCTCACCTCCCTTCTCTCCTTCTACATCCCAGCCTGCACATTCCACTCCTCTAGTGCTAACCTTCTCACTGTGCCTTGATCTCTCCTGTCTCACCGCTGACCCCTGGCCCACATACTACCTCTGGCCTGGAATGCCCTCCCTCCTCAAATCTGCCAATCACTCTTCCCCCTGGCCTTCAAAGCCCTACAGAAAGCGCACCTCCTCCAAGAGGCCTTCCCAGACTAAGCCCCCTTTTCCTCAGCTCCTCCCCTTCTGCGTCACCTTGACTCGCTCCCTTTGCTCTTCCTCCCCCCCATAGCACTTATGTATATTTGTATATATCTACAATTCTATTTATTTATATTGATTCCCGTTTACTAGTATTGGTGTCTGTCTCCCCCCTCTAGACTGTTAGCCCACTGTGGTCAGGGATTGTCTCTCTTTATTGCTTTGTTGTACTTTCCAATTGCTTAGTAAAGTGCTCTGCACACAGTAAGTGCTCAATAAATACGATTGAATGAATGAATGAATGAGTCATCTCCGACCCATCGCAGTGCCATGGACACATTTCTCCCAGAATGCCCCACCTACAACTGCAAGTACTAAGTACTTGTGAGGGTAAAATAGAATTAGTAGACATAATCTTTATCAACAAGGAGTTTACAGTCTATCAGGGGAGACATTAAAATAAGTTTATAGATAAGAAGGAAGAAAAGGGGGCAATGTACATGAATAGTGCTTAAGTAATAGACTACGAAAGATATATGTAGTGCTACAGAAAGTTGAAGGAACTTGAGTGCTTAGGTGAGTACTTAAGATTTGGGAAAATTGGGAAAAAAAATCCAAAAGACCTCATTCCACCTTTAGTATGAATTTCTACAATCATTTTTCAAGGGTTTGGTTAATTTCATTTTTCATAGCTCTTTTTGGCAAGGCAGCTTCTCTGCAAAGTGCAGAAAAGCTTGCAGTGATTAACTGAGGAAAAAACAGGGTGCTTGGAATTCCTCTGCCACACCTACTTAACGTGAGGAAAAAAAAAATCTATCCATCCTTGGGTAACTGACTGCATTCTCTCTCTCACAGGTGGGGATGGACTGGGTTCCTCTCCAGTCTGGCATGAAGTGCTCTCAGGAAGAGGTAGATCTGAATCTCCTGAGGTATGCACACACTGGGGCAATGGGCTCCCCAAACCAAGACAGCTTTACATTCCACCTCTGGGATGGAGACAATAGGTCCCCAACACTGGTCTGTCAGATCGTCATCAAAGACATGGAAAAGGGTAAAGATATTGCTTATCTCTGTCTTCCTAGTTCATTCCAGAATCGGAGGATAGCCGTGGAAGTTTAAATGTGGTACCTTCAAAACCAGGATAAGGGAACACTTTTCCACACAGTTAGTAGAAAACATATGCAATCTGTTACCCAAGGAGGTTGTGCAGACATGAGATAGCCAAAGATTCAAAAACGTTTTTGCTCAATTCATGGACAGTAGGTTGACAATGCAACACTTGGTTAGGAGGTACCTCTCTACTTACAGGGATACCAAAAAGAATTCTTTGCTGCCACTATCCAAGGCAAAACAGTAGGCTGAATAGATCACTGGACTGCCCAGTGTGGCTCCACTCATGTTCTTTTATTCTGCTAGTGAATATTACATCATGTATTTTACTTCACAAATATGTCTTTCTTAAAGAGAAAAGAAGGAGCAGTGTTGAGGAGCAGCGTGGCCTAGTGAAGCGAACACGGGCCTGAAAGTCAGGGGACCTGGGTTCTAATCCCAGCTCTACCACTTGTCTGCTGTGTCACCTTGGGCAAATCACTTCACTTTTCTGTTCCTCAGTTTCCTCTTCTGGAAAATGGGGATTCAATGCCTAGTCTCCCTCCCACTTAGACTGTGAGCCCCATATGGGACAGGGACTGTGCCCAACCTGCCTAATGCATGGTAAGTGCTTAATCAATACAACAATAATAATAATAATAATAATAATGATGGTAAAAGGAAGAGAAGGAATAAATTGGTACCATGTGCAGGGTGTATCACTGTATGGGAAATCCACAGTGTGTTTGCCCTCAATCCTGGCAATGATCATTCCTATCTTTTCCAGGAGTTCAAGACATTTGCACAGGACAGGGTTTGGTTTGAAGTGTCAACCCTGATATTTTATTATTTTATGAAGAAGGCAGTCGTTTTTCTGAAGTATAATGCTCAGTGTTGTAACACTGTGTTGTAATCTTTTAAAGACATGTTTTTTAACCAGCATCTCTCATGTCTCGCAGGAGATATTGTAATTTTTGCCAAACCCCTTGTCGTGTCGAATGGGGACAGGGGTTTCTTGACAACTGTTGCTCTTCTTGCTGTTGATGGAACAGACAGACCAGAGGAGCTTCTCTATGTAATCACTTCTCCACCTCAGTATGGCCAGATGGAGTATGTCAGCTATCCTGGAGTCCCCATTACAAGCTTCAGCCAAATGGATGTAGCAGGTCAGACAGTCTGCTACGTGCACAAAAGCAAGGCAGCTGTTCCCAGAGATACATTCAGGTGAGTCCTGATGCAACTTTACTTGGATCTGTGTCCTTTTGATGGTCACCCCACAGCACTTATGTGCATATTGTCTCTAGAACATAAGCTCATTATAGGCAGGGATCATGTCTCCTAACTGTTGTATTGTACTCTCCCAAATCCTTAGTACAGTGCTCTACACACAATAAGTGTTCAATAAATATGATTGATTGGTATTCCCTCAGTCAATAGTATTTATTGAGTGCTCACTATGTACAGAGCACCATACTGTACAATACAACAGAATTGGCAGACACATTCCCTGCCCATTTGGCTTTCTAAACTTCTTCCATCCTTTCCAGCCACTTAGACCATGAAGCTTCACTGCTGCTTTCATTTCTATTGGCTGCTCGCTACTTGCCAGTTCAATCAAAAAGGATATTGATTGTGGAATTTCTTATGCACTTACTATGTGCCAAGCACTGTACTAAATTCTGGGGCAGATACAAGATAATAAGGTTGGGCACAGCCCCTGTCCCATATGGGGTTCACACAAAAGTATCTATGGCACACCTATGGTGAATACAACACTCTACTAAGCTCTTAGGAGACTACAATAGAATTGATCACCATGATCTGCCCCCTCCGGGAGCTTACGATCAAAGCAGAGATGACAGACACAGATACATTTCAGATAGAACTCTGTTTTTACTCTAGACTGTAAGCTTGTTGTGGACAGGGCACATGTCTACCAACTCTGTTGTTCTGTGCTCTCCCAAGCACTTAGTGCAGTGCCCTGTGCAGAGTAATAGTAATAGTATGTACATGTATGTAAATAGTATGTATGTATAGTAATAGTAATAGTATGTACATGTATGTAAATGTAGTAGTATGTATGTGCCCTGTGCAGAGTAATAGTATGTACAATAATAATAAATACCATTGATTGATTGGAGCATATAATGCAGTATAAAGATAAGATTCCCAAGTGCCTTGGTGGTGCAGGAAAGCTGACAAGGGATCTGGCTGATAGAAGGTGCCTGAATTATATAGAAATTAATTGAGGAAGTCCTCCTAGCAAAGTTATGATTTCAAAAGGGCTTTGATGTTGTGGGGAGATACAGTCTGTTGGATATGGAGGGGGAAGAGTTCCATGCAGGGGAGAGAGCATGAAGAAGGGGTTGGAGGACGGAGAGCTGAAGACAAGGCCTAGCAAATAGAGTAACTTGAGAGGAATGAAGAGAATGAGTTGGGGTGAAGTGGGAGAAGAGACTGGATACATAGGAGGGAGAGAGATGATGGAGTCCCTAAAATTCAAAATAGTCAAGAATTTCTGTGTGATGTGGCAAGGAATGGACAACCAATGGAAGTTTTTGAAGAATGGGGAGTTGTGTCCTGAAGGATGTTTTAGGAAAATGGTCTGGGTAACAATGCGCCATATGGATTGGGGAAGGGAGAGACTGGAGGCAGAAAGACCTGCGAGGGGGCTGATACAATAGATAGGCTGGGATTTGACAGGTGCCTGGACCAATGTGGTGGCCATTTGGATGAAGAGGAAAGGGTGGACCATGGAAATGTTTCCTTACCCAGATTAGGGTATGGAAACCTGAACAATCTAAAAGCAAATATTGGACCTTTCAGTGGCATGCCAGATACAAGACAAAGGGCTTTATGGTGTGGGAATGGGAAAAAGGGAAGGAGTCTTGGCTTAGGTTCAGAATTCTCCATACACACTCTGGAGGCGTCCGGGCACTGGAGGTCAAAAATACCTCAGGCTGTTTTCTGGTTGCCTCTCTAATTTTTATCTCCTCTGTGCATCTAGCTTTGATCTTGTTCAGAGTCAGAAATACTCAGTCCTGGGATAGAGCCCCTTGAAAAGAGAGAGAGAGAGAGAGAGACTGAGAGAGACACCCCAGAATTTTTAAAACTGGGGTTGTTTGGTGTCTGGCCGGTGACCTTGCATTTTTAAAATGGAAGAGACTAGCATCTGTCTAAGCTCTGTATTTCAATTTTGTCATCTTACTAACTCAATGTCTGTCAAGTGTTCCGAAACCGAAGCTGAAAGCCTGATTTAATGAAAGCATGATCATGGTGCTGTAAGAAAATGAAAGTTGCAGCCACTCTAATCATTTAAACTTACGCTGCTTGCTGCTAGATTCTGGCAAAGTATTTGGCTGGGTAGAGAAGATAAATTCTGTGGCAGAGGGTTTTTTTTTTTTCTCCTTTCTAAATGTAAGAAATTGCAACATTAATTAAATGGGGGAGTTTTAATGATCGGATTTTACCTTCCGCAAAAATATTTTTTCGAATCATAAATTTTTCCTGCATTGTTTGGTGTTGCTAGCCTGGAAGAAAGATTTGGCAGCATGTTATGGGACAGATGACATCAAGTGATTAGCAACCTGACTTCAGATGCTGGCAGCCGGGTGCTAAAAGAACATGCTAATGTCCTCCATTTTGACATGCCGGCTCGACTTTTTTTGCACTGAGCTGGCACTATTTATGATTCCATTTTTATCTTCTAAATGCCATGACAGATGGTGGCTTCGTTAGCCAGCTCTATTGCCATGGAACTGAAGAAAGCATGAAAACCCTGGTAATGGTGAAATCAAGCCATGCAGTGTGTCCTAACTAAATCTGAAAGTCATCTCCAAATTTCATCTAAATGATGGCAATCTTGGCTGTCTTCTGTTCCCAGGGGAAGTGAAAGGCTAGTAATTGGAAATAATAAAATTGCCACATAGAAGGAGATGTTTCTTTGACATGACTAACTTCATTATCTGAGAGTTGAGATAACCCGTACCAACTGCATTATTGTTTTTAGCCTTCCTGACCGGTTTAGAGGTTTCTTTCTGGAGAAAATGGACAGAATGTTCTTGGCCTACATTTTCACACACATGAACTGACCTAATCTTATCTAACTTGAATTGCAAGACTCAATTTCCCAAGGTGACATTCTCAGGGAGTTTAAAAAGATGGGAGGTTTTGTGATTGACGGTACGCATCCTTATTCAGCACTCTCCCAGTCTCTCACTGGCCAACTGAAATAGTATTATCAGTCCAGAGCGAATTTTCATTGGGATTTTGATTATGCAAATACTCTGTTTGATCTAGCGATGTTAGTAATTGTGTCCCTTTGACCATTGGCACATGAATTTTAGGTCAGCATGGACAGCTGTCTCGATGCTCCCAGCTGGGAATACTGTCCTCAGTAAACATATTTCATACTCATATATGGTCTCTGGCCTGCCTTTGCTCATTCCCATCTGTCTGATGGCAAGGTGCCTGTTTTCAAGTTGGTCAGACCCTGCTTATCAAGCAGGGATGGCAAGCCGTGAGGAGTTTGAAATGCGCAGCCTTGTGATGCAAAAATGAACTTTAGTGACCTCCCGAAGGTCATGCATGCCCTCTGTAAATACAAATTTCCTGTTGTTGCAGTCGAGTGTAGCAGCGTAGTCTAGTGGATAGAGCACAGACCTGGGAGACAGAAGGACCTGGGTTTTAATTCCAGAACCGCCACTTGTCTGCTGTGTGACCTTGGGCAAGTCACTTCACTTGTCTGTACTTCAGTTACCCCATCTGTAAAATGGAGATTAAGACTGAGCCCTATGTGGGACATGGTATGTGTCAATCAATCAATCAATCGTCTTTATTGAGCAGTTACTGTGTGCAGAGCACTGTACTAAGCGCTTGGGAAGTACAAGTTGGCAACATATAGAGACAGTCCCTACCCAATAGTGGGCTCACAGTCTAGAAGGGGGAGACAGAGAACAAAACCAAACATATTAACAAAATAAAATAAATAGAATAGATATGTACAAGTAAAATAAATAAATAGAGTAATAAATATGTACAAGCATATATACAGGTGCTGTGGGGAAGGGAAGGAGGTAAGACGGGGGGATGGAGAGGGGGAGGAGGGGGAGAGGAAGGAGGGGGCTCAGTATGGGAAGGCCTCCTGGAGGAGGTGAGCTCTCAGTAGGGCCTTGAAGGGAGAACCTGATTAGCTTGTATCTACCCTAGTGCTTAGAACAGTGCCTGCCACTTAGTAAGTGCTTAACTAATACCATAAAAAAAACCAAGCAAAACTTTCTTCATCCTCCAGAACAAAGAGCATGAGCTAAGCAACCAAATTGGAAAACAAAATGGCAAGTCTTAAATGGGTGCCTAGGATGTATTATTCTTGTAAATAGAAATTCCGCTCCTGAAATGTATCACGTTGGGTTGAACATGTTAATATCATGTTGGGTTGAACTTGTTAATTTTATCAAGATGAAAATGAAAATGAGTGATGGATACTGAATGGGAATACAAATATTTGGGGAAGAAAAGGGCTACATTAAGGAGAAAGTTAATTACAGGCTCCATTCTCTACCTACCATTCAGAGCAAAAATACTTACAATACTCATAATGTAGTCCTTTTTACTATTGGGGTCATCAAAAATTATCACATTAGTGAAATGAAGGTTTTGCAAGCGAGAGAGCCCATTTTCTGCATTTTCTTTCAAATTATTTCTCACATAGGCAGAAATAGATTTAGTTCCACAAATGCCTCATCATGAGGTAATGTTTAGTAGAGTAAAAAGACCTGATTGTCTAGGAAGGATTTAGCTGCAACATTTAGCTAGATCAGGAAATCTTATTTTTTTTAAATTTTAAAACATTCTCTGAAATGATTCTGATAACTGAACTCGATGTTTGAAGAATTAAACAAAACAGCTAGTCACCAGCTTCATTTCTTTAGTCTCAGCTTAGTGAAAGAGTGCTTTACTTTGTCAGGAGTTAGCGAAGAGAGCTCCCTCCTGACCCTCCTATCTCAACCCTGAATGGAAAGTACTGATGCAGCTGCTGATTAATATGGAGGGTGGATGAAAGACGGGGAGAAGACACTTTATTAACAAAGGCGCTACTGAACCTGCCACAGGAGTAGTATTGAGTAGGTTTGGCTGCCAGGAGAGGCAGGCTCTAGAGGATGAGAGCTGGTAAATCTGAGCAGGGAGAGTAGTAGATTCAGAAAGCCGTTCAGGATATTTCAAATGACATGTGTGTTGGGGGTGGGAAGGGGTGGAGGAAAAAAGGGCATATATTTCAGAAATGAAATTCTAGTCTCGATTAAAAGAAAAAAGGTTGTACTTGAAAATTCATTGCCTCAATCCTCAGAGGTCTACAACCACTCCTAAAATGTATTTATTGACGTAAAAATACAATCAAAATGGGCAGCCAGCACCCGGTTCACTGACCTTCCTTTTATTCTGGACTTTATCTTATTTTTGGTGTGGTTGAGTTTCAGTTAGAGTCCATTGTGCGCAATGTTCTGAACCAAAAAACCATTTGTTAGAATGAAGGCAGTATTTGGGTAAAGGAACACTGAGAGGCAAGGAGAGCATGAAGGTTAGTAATTCCCATCCTGGGGGAGCCTGAGCCAGGGGCCTTATAACCTCTCTACTGCCAGAACCAGGACAGATTCTTGCTCCTTACACATTAAATGCTGCCTGTAGACTGCAGCATTTAAAGCATTGATCTACATGATCTACATTTGCAGCATAAGAAAGAGTGTAATTAAGTGCTCTTCACACAGACCAGAAAGAAGGGATTTGTGTTATTGGCTAAAGTCTGTGGTGGGATGAGAGTGAGTGATCAGGGGATAGGGTAACACAAAGTTCTTCTTTCAGGACAGCATGGAGAGCAAATCTGAGCCTTTCGTCGTTCAAGAACGCTGGATAACAAAAAGGAAACATTGGTCGGTGATATGTACAGCACCATCTGGTAGTGTTCCTGCAGATCTCAAGCTGTCTTTTTTTCTGCATTGCTAGTATTGTAGTAATGGTAGCAGTAGTAGTAACAACAGTATTCATTGAGTCACTCTTTTAGACAGTACACTGTACTAAGGGCTTGAAAGATACAACTGAAGCACAGGAAACAACCCTTGCTCACAAGGAGCTTTCATTCTCATGGGGGAGACATAGACATTTCAAATAGTCAAATATACACTTGGAATTGTACCTTTTGGACATTAGGCGTTCACCCCGCCCTGAACTCCACAGAACTTGTCCATATATTCATAAATTATTTATTTATATTAGTGTGTCTCCCCCTCTAGACTGTAAGCTCCTGGTGGGTAGGAAGTGTGTCTACCAACTCTGTTGTATTGTGCTCTCCTAAGCACTTGACAGTGCTCTGCATACAGTAAGCCCTCAATAAATACCACTGATGGATAAATGTCATTGTTTGAAGTACTGAAGATAGCCATAACTCAATCAATAAATAAATACATATGGGCAAGAGAAGACTGAAGGATTGATGAGAATCAAAGAAGACTTGTTGGAGGAGGTGGGATTTTAGGAGGGCTTTCAAATTGAGGGGGGCTTAGGTCTAGCAATTACGATGGGTGAAAGGGAGCAGTGGTTTTATCCATAGATGGATAGATAGATATATTTGTCCTTCTACTGGCAGTGAAATCCTATCATCAATCAATCAATCATATTTATTGAGCACTTACTGTGTGCAGAGCACTGTACTAAGCGCTTGGGAAGTACAAGTTGGCAACATATAGAGACAATCCCTACCCAACAGTGGGCTCACAGTCTAAAAGGGGGAGACAGAGAACAAAACCAAACATACTAACAAAATAAAATAAATAGAATAGATATGTACAAGGAAAATAAATAAATAAATAAATAGAGTAATAAATATGTACAAACATATATACAGGTGCTGTGGGGAAGGGAAGGAGGTGAGATGGGGGGATGCAGGGGGGACGAGGGGGAGAGGAAGGAAGGGGCTCAGTCTGGGAAGGCCTCCTGGAGGAGGTGAGCACTCAGTAGGACCTTGAAGAAAAATATGGAACGCTTCACGAATTTGCGTGTCATATATCCATATATACAGGTTGCTGAAAACACAACTGGCAGTACATTCCAATCAACCAGTCAATCAATGATATTTATTGAGCGCTTACTGTATGCAGAGCACTATACTAAGCACTTGGGAAAGTACAATACAACAGAGTTTGTCGATGCAATCACTGCCCACAAGAAGCTTATGGTCTCTAGGGCGAGGCAGACATTAAGATACATTTGGAACAAGAATTAGGTATAGAATTGTGAGCACCTTAAAATAGTTCCATGCTGTGGTTCTACATTTGTCAGGCACTTTTACTATTTCTGGAACTGCCTCTTTTTTTATCTTGATCTTCCAGAAACCCCTGTTCAAGGAAGGCAACCCCTCTCCTGACTATTACATTTCAGGTTGGTCTGTCTACTGCTACTGCATCCCCAAAATAGATTGATATATCACACTGTTTGAGACTATGCTTTAGAACACTTGTTCTGCCCTCCCTGCTTGCAGGTGCTCCCTTTTGGTTTACTGGAAAGCAACAGGTTGAGGATTCTGATCTCGTCCATTCTTCTTATATCCAGCAAAACTACGGTACAATGAGCATTGCTCAGTGTTGTTGAGATGACCATGTTCCAGGCCCTAGGTATTTGTTAGCTGGTCTTGCCATTTGATTTTGAGTATAGCTTCTATTTAGTGCTGTGGAAACAGCTCACGATGCTAGAGGTGCCTTGGTTGTGCTAAATCCAGGTCTTATGATTATTTCTTCTAGACTGTGAGCCCACTGTTGGGTAGGGACCGTCTCTATATGTTGCCAACTTGTACTTCCCAAGCGCTTAGTACAGTGCTCTGCACACAGTAAGCGCTCAATAAATACGATTGAATGAATGAATGAATGAATTTAGAAGGTAAAACACCACCACAGTTATGTGAACCTTCAGTTTAGTGTGACACTCAAGTCCCATTGTCCCCGTTAAACAGAAACCTCTCACCATTGGCTTTAAGGCACTCAATCAGCTCTATCCCTCCTACCTACCCTTGCTGATTTTCTACTAATACTACTAATAATAGTAATGGCATTTATTAAGCGCTTACTATGTGCAGAGCACTGTTCTAAGCGCTGGGGAGATTACAAGGTGATCAGGTTGTCCCACTGGGGGCTCACAGTCTTAATCCCCATTTTATAGATGAGGTAACTGAGGCACAGAGAAGTGAAGTGGCTTGCCCAAAGTCACACAGCTGACAATTGGTGGAGCTGGGATTTGAACCCATGACCTCTGACTCCAAAGCCCCGGCTCTTTCCACTGAGCCATGCTGCTTCTATAATAATGGCATTTATTAAGTGCTTACTATGTGCAAAGCACTGTTCTAAGCGCTGGGGAGGTTACAAGGTGATCAGGTTGTCCCACATGGGGCTCACAGTCTTCATCCCCCTTTTACAGATGAGGTAACTGAGGCACAGAGAAGTGAAGTGACTTGCTCAAAGTCACACAGCTGACAAGTGGTGGAGCTGGGATTTGAACCCATGACCTCTGACTCCAAAGCCCGTGCTCTTTCCACTGAGCCACACTGCTTCAACCCACCCCATTCCTCTAACACCAATCTCCTCTCTGTACTTCTATCTGGTCTCTCCTGCCACCGAGCCCTTGCCCCCATGTTCTCCCTTGGGCCTGGACCTTCCTTCCCATTCATATACAACAGATCACTACTCTCCCTACCTTCAAAACCCAATGAAAATCAGATCTCTTCCAAGAAGCCTCCCTAGATTGAGCCCCTTATTTCACCTGCCCTCCCCTATGTGTAGGCTACGCACTTGCTGTGTATCTCCCAAACCCTTTGTTAGTCATCCCAGGCCCACAATATTTATGTAAACATTCTTATAGTCTACAATTTCCCCTATCCCCATCTATTTTAAAGCTTGTCTCCCCTCAAAGCAGGTTTTGCGGCTACCAAATCTGTTGTATTGAATTTTCCCAAGTTCTTAATACAGTGCTCTGCACATGGCAATTGTTCAATTAATACCACTGATCGAAGGCCATGCTGGCCTTGATTTGATTTTCTACTTCTTTGCCTATCCTTGCATCGTTTGCTAGTGTAATGCCTGGATAGCAGGATTCAGTGCTCTTTGTTGCTGATGATGATCTATAGTTGTTCATAGGCTTTCTCAATTGCAGGTTGGTCAGTTTTTTTCAGGCTTCTAAGGTGGCCATGACTGTGGAGGATTGGGCACACAGTTGGCACTCAATAAATACCATTGATTGACTGATTGATTGACCTTTTCAGCTATACATGTAGTCATAGCTGAACTTCACCATCAGTTGCACCTGAAGCAGCATGACCTAGTGGATAGAGCACAGGCCTGAAACTCAGAAGGACCTGGGGTCTAATCCCAACTCTGTCACTTGTCTGCTGTGTGACCTTGGACAAGTCACTTCACTTCTGGGCCTCCGTTCTCTCATCTGTAAAATGGGCAATAGGACTGAGATCCCTATGTGAGACGGTCACTGTGTCCAACCCGATTAGCTTGTATCTACCCCAGGGCTTAGAACAGTGCCTAGCACATAATAATAACAATAATAATAAGAGTAATAATAATAATAATGGTATATTTGTTAAGTGCGTACTATGTGCCAAGCACTGTTCTAAGCGTTGGGGTAGATACAAGGTAATCAGGTTGCCCCATGTGGGGCTCACAGTCTTAATCCCCATTTTACAGATGAGGTAATTGAGGCACAGACAAGTTAAGTGACTTGCCCAAGGTCACACAGCAGATGAGTGGTGGGGATGAGATTAGAACCCATGTCCTCTGACTCCCAAGCCCGGGCTCTTTCCACTAAGCCACACTACTTCTCTAAGCATAGTAATATAGTAAGTGCTTAACAAATACCACAATTATTATTATTATTATTATTATTCTTTGACTATTTTGTTAGTCTATTTTATTTTGTTAGTATGTTTGGCTTTGTTCTCTGTCTCCCCCTTTTAGACTGTGAGCCCACTGTTGGGTAGGGACTGTCTCTATATGTTGCCAACTTGTACTTCCCAAGCGCTTAGTACAGTGCTCTGCACACAGTAAGCGCTCAATAAATACGATTGATGATGATGACAAATATATGCTGCATAGACTGAGGCTGGGTATGTCTGAGGAAAGCAGCCTGCCCTTTGTCTTGAAGTTCAATAAAGAAGTGGTGAGCAATAGATTTTAAATTTACCAGTTAAAGCCCCTGAAACTTCACAGTGCACCCAGCACAGGTGTTATGTGGATAAAGAGCCAAACTCAGAGGTGTCCAACCCATTGTTCGATGGCCTGAAGCCATGAGAAAGCAGAGCAGGAGACTGGGGGGCTGTGGGGTTGAAACAACATCAAAAAGCTGGTGGCCAAACCATCTTCTGAAGATGCTGATAGAGGATCTAGGGTGCCTCCCATCAGCTAATCAGTCACAGTGGTATTTATTGAGCACTTACTGTGTGCCAAGCATTGTAATAAGTGCTTGGAAGAGTACGACACAATACCGAGTTGGTTCCCTGCCCTCGATGAGCTTACAATCTAGAAAAGGAGGCAGCCTAGCCCTCAGGAGAAAGATCCACTCAATGGCCCAGGACCATTTTGACCAGATGAAGACCCAGGAAATGAATGCCAAAGCCCTTATTCTGGGGCTCCTGGGCTTTTCAGCCTGCAGGGTACTTCCCTTGGAACTACTTTTATTGAAGAGCAAGTTGAGCTGCAGTTAGGTTATAAAACTCACTTATTCATGGAAAATGCATTCTGTGCCCAGCTAAAGCTAAGCCTACCATTTCACCAAAGGAAAGAATTAAGTCAAATGTTTATTAAAATCAATTGTTCCTCTCCCTGTGGAAATAAAGCACAAAAGACAAATCACATCACCAGTCCCCTGGGACTTTTAAAACGCATACTATGGAATAGATATAGGGTAAGTTGAACCCCATTTAATTTGGACATCTAGATTCTGAGTAATCAGCTTTTCAATTTCAGGGATTGATTTTTTTAAAAAACTATTTAAAAGCTAATTCCAAACCGCAATTTTCATACTTTTCAAATATGAGTTACTGTAAAAAAATACATCTGTAAGATGATGAGTGTCGCTGGACTGTTTGAGAATAGTTCCCATTTGTTTTTTCAGCTTTTTTTTTCAATGAAAAATAAAAGACACCGAGGCTATCCGGTTTAGAGGTGGAAGGACTCAAAATGGCTTTGATTAGTGGCCAGGACAGAGTGAATTTTGTGTGTCGTTTTGTTTCTTAGCAGGGTTTGCTGAATCTCGAATAACATTGCTACTATATATTTTTAGGAATTTGGGGGCTTGAAAGTAAATATCCCAGGCATGGAGATAGAATACAACTCTGTTTTCTCTTTTGATCTCTGGTTTATTTGGTGATCGTGCATTAGCATCCCTTAAGGTGAATTTTTCTTCACAGTTCTGCCAGAGTATCTCAGTGTGAACCACAGGATGAATGTGAGGGAATGTGCTTGTAGCTTTTGGCTGGCTCACTGATGGGGACCCAGATAGATACAAGAGGCCACTATATTCATTCTTAATTTTTCACTTTTTCAGGATTTGAATCTAAGTCTCAGGTCTGTAGACTAGCTGGAAATGATAACAAGGAAAATGATACTTGGAAGTTGTGTGACAGTTTTGTTTTCTCCAAAGTGCTTTCATGTCAGTTTTTCACCTCCTTCCTGGTGAGGTAGACAGAAAATATGCTAGTTTCATTTTCAGTTAACAGGGAAATCAAGGTAAAGGGAGGTTAATTGACTTCCCTGCCTCTCCTGACTCCCAGGACTATGTATTTTCCATTAGACTATGCTGCCTCCCCTATTAATAACTCCATGAAGGGAATATGGGTGTTAATGAGTGGTTGAACACAATCATTTTCCTGAATGGTCTGAACAGTGGCCCTGGAAAGGCGAACCCACTCTGTCACAAAAGTCTTGGGTAAAGTGCTCTTGGACAAAGTGCTCAATAAATACTATTGATCGATTGATTGCAAAGTAATTATCTAAACAGCTGCTCTACAGTTAGTTCAAGCGAAGTAACCAGAAACAGAGTGGGTAGGAAAAGACACAATCAATCAATCATATTTATTGAGCACTTAGTATGAAGCAAAACCCCAAGCAATGGGGCAGAGTGGTGGCCAGTTGGGAGATGGTAGTAGAGGACAGATCAGCCTGGCATGCAGCCACTAGAGATGGATTGACTGTTTAAGAGAAGCTTGGAGGAGATCAAAACACAAAGAGAAACGAAAGTATCACCAAGACTGATGGGTAAATGATTTGAACAGTGCAATAAGGAACAATCTTTACATGCAAAAGGTTTGGAGGGGATTGGTGATGCATTGGTCTTGTCAACTGCACTCTGACACACCAGTAAAAAATACAGCACAATCCCATCATCAACAGCGTCATCCCCAAACCTGAAGGGAAACTATATGGCAGGTTTTTTGTAATATGTATATGTGTGTGTGTGTGTGTGTGTGTGTGTGTGTGTGTGTGTGTATAGATGTAGATATCTATCTAGATAGGTAGATATCTATAAAGATATATTTACATGTGTAAACCTACTTGGGGCCCGTCAATTTCACCCTTAACTCAGGATTTTTGTCCAAACACCTAAAAGCCTCCTCTGAGAACAGCTTTTAATTTGCATTTCAGAGTCGTTGAGAGGCAGATTCTTTAGTAAAGGTGTGTATTATCATTTCATTTCAGTAGATGGTGAAACAAGAACACATGCTGAAGGCTGCCTTGCCTCTCTTTGCCAGATTCATCGTTAGCAATGGCCTGAGGACCAAGCACGGGGTTTTGGAGATCCTACTGGAGACTGCGGATCATGCCTTGCCTGTGGTTTCCAGGAACAAGGGAATCAAATTATTTGAGGGTGCCATGATGCTCCTTTCTCCTGACTTCCTCCAGCTGTCAGATGCAGATACTCCAGCCCATAATCTAACCTTCCTCTTGGTCCAGCTTCCTCAGTATGGTCAACTCTATCTCAGAGGAGCTGTGCTACTACAGCACAATTTCACCCAACAAGATGTGGACAACATGAATGTAGCCTACAGGCACATGGAAGGGGGATCCCAGATCGATCGGTTCACTTTTGTGGCTTCTGACGGGACAAACCAAGGTTTTCTTGTGGATGGAAAGCTTTCTCAAGAACCTGTGTCTTTCATTATCCAGGCAAGTATGGAAAACACACCATTCACTTTCCAATCCATCAATGAATTCTTTCATGCAAGTCAAATATGCTCTCTCGTCATGGTAGCCAAGGTCTTTTTTTCTACTTTACAGATATCTCATTTTACTAACTTGTGGTTTTCTGCTTTCAAAGGAAACTTTGTATTTAACAGGCAACTATTTTGGCAAAAGCTGTGTGGTGTGTGAGTCAAGCTAATTACTGCAAGAGTCATTTTGCATTTTGAAAACAGTTTCTATTTTAGAAGCCTCAAACACAACTAAGCATAGGAAAATGTTGTTACACCCCAAATGATTTCCTCATCTCTGAACATATTAAAAAAGGAAAGGTCACTGTTTGGGATGCTCTTATTAGCTCACAAGTAGCTTCCAGATGGTGATTGCCCTAAGGTTCCACTTTCATGAAATTAGAAAATATTTCTTACCAGAATGCTCATGACATCACATACTTTATGCATGTGGTATTATTTGATAATGCCAGGGGTAGGGCTGAAGCCTTGGTCCCCAAACTCTTCTCAGCTCACTCTAGCCTCTACTTTTTGAGCAAGGAACAGAAACCCCTAGAAAGAAGTGACTTTCCTCTTGCCTTTTCCACCCCTCACCCAAGCAGTTCTCCCCACAGCTCAATGGGAATCTGCACCCACAGTTTGGATCATATAAGGCTGTAAGGCTAGATCAATCACTCCCACTTGGTCTCCAGATCTTACTCCTCCT
The DNA here is from genome assembly GCF_015852505.1 of Tachyglossus aculeatus. Lineage (NCBI taxonomy): Eukaryota > Metazoa > Chordata > Mammalia > Monotremata > Tachyglossidae > Tachyglossus > Tachyglossus aculeatus. The sequence goes on along the minus strand of NC_052098.1, from coordinate 25,610,991 downwards.
CCCTGAGAAACCTCAGTGGTGGAGTTGATGGAAGTGGGAGGACGGTGTGAGATTCCCTGACTTTCCCATCACTGTAGCCAGGGCCACAATCCTCCCTGTCTCACAAGCCCGTAATGTTAGTGATAAACTTGACTCATCTCTCGCATTCAACTCACATATTCGATCGGTCACCAAATCCTTCTGTTCTACCATCACAACACTGCTAAAATCCGCCCTTTCCTCTCCATCCAAACGACTACCACATTAATCCTAGCACTTACCCTATCCTGCCTTGATTATGCATCAACCACTTTGCTGATCTCCCTGTCTCCTGTCTCTTCCCCCACACTAGTCCCTACTTCACTCTGCTGCCCAAATCACTTTTCTACAAAACCTTTCAGTCTTCTAGACTGTGAGCCCACTGTTTCTAGACTGTGAGCCCACTGTTAGGTAGGAACTGTCTCTATATATTGCCAACTTGTACTTCCCAAACGCTTAGTACAGTGCTCTGCACACAGTAAGCGCTCAATAAATACGATTGAATGAATGAATGAATGTTTCCCTACTCCTCAAGAACCTCCAGTGGTTGCCCATCCACCTCTGCATCCAGCAGAAACTCCTTACCATTGGCTTTAAAGCACTTATTCACCTTGCCCCCTCCAACCTTACCTTGCCATTTTCCTACTACAAACCAGCCTGCACGCTATGCTCCTTCTACACACTGTACCTCAATCTCCTCTGTTTTACCGCCAACCTCTCACCCACGTCCTTTCTCTGGCCTGAAACACCCTCCCTCTTCATATCTGACAGACCATCACTCGTCCCACCTTCAAAACCTTACTAAAAGCACATCTCCTCCAAGAGGCCTTCCCTGACTAAAGCCTCATTTCCTGTTCTCCCATTCCCTTCTGCATCACCCTTGCACTTGGATTTCCACCCTATATTCACCCCTTCCTCGGCCTCAAAGCACTTATGTACATATCTGTAATTTATGTATTTATATTAATGTCTGTCTCCCCCTCTAAACTGTAATCTTGATGTGGGTAGGGAACTTCTCTACGAGCTCTGTTCTATTGTACTCTCCAAAGCACTTAGTACACAGTTCTGCACACAGTAAGTGCTCCAAAAATGTGATTGGTTGATTGATAGGAATGAAGGAGGATAGCAAGGAGGGAGGAGAGAGCGCAAATGAGCAGGTCACTGTTTTGTGCTCTGGCAGCCTGGCTCGCGGCACAGCAGGGGTCAGAGAGCAGCAACAGGTACCTGGGTGGATGGGGAGGCAGCATCTAATTGGCTGTGATGGCCAGACTAGGCTGTGCTGGTCAGACTGGGCTTTGGATTGCAGAGAGACCATGTGCTGTGTGTGACCCTTCACTCAATCAATCATCAACATATTGGTTGCTTACGGTGTGCAGAGGACTGTCGTATTTGGACAAGTACAATATAACAGAGTTGGTAGACCGGTTCCTTGTCCACAAGGTGCTTACAGTACTAGTAAAATTGCCTCATGACACCTCCCCCGATAATGCTTGCTCCCCACAGGTCTCTGAGAGGGTCTAAAGCCCCTCTAAACCATTGCCACCTCCCATTATCCCAGTTCCCGCCCTGAGCCTGTTTCCTGGCTCCACTTTCTGGTGACAGGGCTGGGCACTACAGCCCCACTCTAGCCCAGGATATTGCTCTCCACCAGCTGAAAAGGCTGCTGCCCTCTACCACCATCCCCACTGAACTATTTTCATTCATTTGTAAAGCAGGGATTAAATCTCTGTTCTCCCTTCTCTATAGACCGTGAGCCCCAGATGAGACAGGGACCGTGTCTGATCTCCTTATCTTGTATCTTTCTGCCCCATTGCTTAGCACAGTGCTTGGCACATAGTAAGCACTTAAGGAATACCATGATTGTTATTGTTACTCTTGTTAAGTTCCCTTTAATGAAAGAGCCTATCTTGTAGAAGGCAGCAGAAGGTAGTCTGTAGACTTACGACAGAACTGGTTCCTGCAAACTGCATTATTAGTTGAAACCTTGTAAATCAGAACCAAGTTGGTCAGAAGAATAGTGCTGAGTAGTTCCCGAAGCAAAGTCAGCTACCCTGTTTTTGCCAAAATTACCCAAGATTGTGTACTCAGGTTACATAGCTCCATTAATAATAATTGTGGTACTTCTTAAGCACTTGCTATGTGCCAAACACTGTATTTGTTAAGTGCCTACTATGTGTCAGGCACTGTACGAAGCACTGGGGTACATTCAAGATGATCAGGTTAGATATAGCCAATATGCCACATGGGGCTCAGAGCTTTAATCCCCATTTTACAGATGAGGTAACTGAGGCACAGATAGTTACGTGACTTGCCCAAGATCACACAGCAGAAAAGTTTCAGAACCGAGATTAGAACCCAGGTCCTCTGACTCCCAGGCCTGAGGTCTTTCCACTAGGCCACACTGCTTCTTGTGGTCCTGTTCATCTTAAGGAGAAGCATCTTAAATCATGGGACTTCCTGTACCTGTCCATCTATTCCTCCCAGCCTCTGGTGGGGGAAGTGAGAAGTTAGGTGTGGGTGGGTGATCCGATGCCTGGATCCTTTAGAAAGAAATGTGCTCCAAACTTCTTTTTATAATAATCTTTTTTTAAAACTTTAGAACCCTGAGTAGATAGAGCTTAATATTCAGAAGTGCCTGTGTCATTGGTACTGATTCAGGTGGACCAACTAGACAAAACAGCTCCACGCATTGTCCATCTACATTGTCCTTCCAAAGTGGAGCTCCTGAAAAACGGCTGTTACGGAATTTACATTACTTCACGTGTTTTGAAGGCATTCGATCCTGACACGGAGGCTGACCAAATTATCTTCAATATTTTACAAGGCCCCCGTTACGGGCATCTGGAAAATATAACAACAGGTATTGGGTTCCTTAATCCTTATAATTGCTTGTTTTAAAACACCCAGTGGCTCACATCAAGGATTGGAGTGCTGGAGAGTAATTAAATTAAGTTGATGGCCATTTGGTAAACATTCCCAGAGGCTTTGTGATAGATGCATTTGATAAATCAATACTGCCATTAAAGAGGATTTAAAGGCTAAAACCCCTACATTCATCTTGGGTAGGGAAACTCAATTCAGATACCCAGCTGTTTATTGTTTACAACTTTCTTTCGTTGTCAGATTGTAATATCTACTGAGAAAGAAAGAGTGTCAGACCCAAATTAATCTTTGTAACTGATTTTCAGTTCTAAAATAAATCCTCATACCATGTCAGTTAATTTTGTAATCCACTTTTACTTGCCTGGTGCTTTGCTTGGGTTATATGTCACTTCTGCCTTGTAACAACAGTGAAGATTGATAAAACTAAACAGGATGGAGCTATGGAGAAGCTGCTTTTGCTAGCATATCTCACTATTCCTTTTTCTTTCTTTTATCTGTAAACACCATTTTCCTGAACTAAACGTAAAATGATTTTAAAGGGTTGGAAGCTTCCTTATGATCCCCATTTGAGCTTAAAGCAGTTGGAACAGTACACATTTCTGAAAAACTAAAGCTGAGCTGTACTGATTGTATTGGAAAGTATTTTAAAAGAAATAACCATATATAACCATGCCCTCTCTTCTTTAACTGCCTTTTTTAGTGATTCCTTTATTCTTTTCCACAGGTGAATTAATCCATGAGAGATTCAGCCAAAAGGATTTGAACAGAAAAAACATTCTTTATATCATCAATCCATCCTTGGAAGCAAATTCAGATAGCTTGGAGTTTCAAGTCACAGACCCAACCGGGAACTCTGCCACTCCTCAAATGTAACTGAGAGTTTGCATATTAAGTGATCTGGCATGCCGGGTTCCACGCCTATTAGACCACTGGGTGATATATAGCATGTTTTCGGAAACCAGGTTGGCTGGTTACTAAGATGAGAGAAGAGTTTTACAAATTTATCTCATAAATTTTGATTCAGGAAACATAGAGGAGAGTGGGAAAGAAGGATTTCCTCTCAAGTAGTGTTCAATAAAGGGAAAGCCAGTCACTTTCTCGAGTGAGGAAACATGCGTCCCCACTATGCGTAGGAGTACACCCACCCACCAACCACAAAGAGTCTTCTGTTTTGACAGTCCTATGTGGGCTAGAATTGTGAATTTTGAACAGTTAACAGCAGAGGACCTTCTGAGCTTTAGGCTGTTAAACGGGGCAGGTTTCAGAAGGTGAGTGAGGCAACTGCCTCAGAACATAAGTCAGAGGGGGCAGCTGCATGGTGCAGGGGGCAGCCCAGCTTGGGCCAGTGGAGTTGGGGTAACAGCACAGCGCGGTAGCCATGAACATTTTTGAAAACACCTTAGTCTGAGTCAGAAGCGGCATGACTCTAAACTGGGACATAGAAGGGGAGTGCTACGCGGTAAAGGTTGGGGGTTCAGGGGTCTCCCCAGAGAACCACTCTAGGTTTGGGGACATGGAAGGGGAATGCTACAAAGCAAAGGTAGGGGGTTCAGGGGTCTCCCCAGAGAACCACTCTAGGTTTGGGGGCTTTAAAGGATGTCCATAGGATGTCATTGTGCGAAACATTGCATGCTCTTGCAGCGTATTGTACTGGTGTCATATGAAACAGGAGTGCAAGATTCATTTTTCCTTGCCTGGGGTGGCCAAATATCTGAAGCCAGCTCTTCTTATGGGTATGGTCTTTCTGAAGTTCTGGTTCAGAAAGCCATTAAAGTAATCAGACATCCTGAATTAGACAGGACTCATTCGGATGCTGCCTTTGGCTATGTTGACAAGAAGGGACCCGACATCCCCAGGAGTGGTGGCAACGGTACAGCAGTAGGAAGGAAAAGGAGGAGCAAAGAAGCTGTGTGGTTTCCTTCTTCTTTTCTTCCTCTTCTTTCACTGGTGCCTTGGCTGAACCAGCTCTTTCTGGGGGATTGCTAGGGGTTTCTGGCTAGCCAGAATGTTATGTTTCAGCTGTGCCAGAAACTCCCCAGTAATGGCCCCAGAAAAGACCACTTGAGTTGCAGTGGTAGCTGGGTGGTGACGGCAGTGGAGGTGGCTAGTGGTGCTGGCAGTAATTCATTCATTCATTCATTCATTTACTGAGCACTTACTGTGTGCAAAATACTGTACTGAGTGCTTGGGAAAGTACAACACAATAATAAGCAGTGAAATTCCCTGCCCACAACGAGCTTACAGTCTAGATGGGGAGGAGACAGACATCAATACAAATGAATGAAGTTATAATATGTACATAAGTGCTGTGGGGCTGGGAGAGGGCAGTGAGAAAAAGTGGGGTTTAGTCTGGGAAGGCCTCTTGGAGGAGATGAGTCTTCAGTAAGGCTTTAAAGGGGAGGAGAGAAAGTCTGTCGGATTTGAGGTGGGAGGCCTTTCCAGGCCAGAAGCAGGACATGGGCTAGGGATCGGCGGCATGACAGGCGAGATGGAGGCACAGTGAGAAGGTTAGCACTAGAGGAGCGAAGTGTGCGGGCATCCCATGGCAGTAGAAGACCATGTCAGCGATTTGGTGAGTTGCCCCCCTCCCCCCCAACACTTTCCCCCTTTCCTTCCTGTTCTCTACTTTTCAAGACTTCTCCCCCTCCCCTTCACTCTCTTTCTCCCCCCCCCCCCCCGCTTTCTCCACCCATGTCCTCTTCTCTCTTTGAGGCCCTGCCTCCATCCTGCTTGGGTGGCCAGACATTTAAAATGTGGGTTTCATAGTTTCGTATTTTTAACCAAAAAGTATTTTATCTCCAATGGGCCCTCCCCATTCTTTAAAGAAAGTGAAGGAAAAGTTAAAAGCTGGTGACTGTTTCTGTTTGCTGGTGAAATGGACATTTCCTCTAGAGCATAAGCTCCTTGTGAGCAGGGAACAGTCTACCAACTCTATTATATTGTGTTCTCCCAAGCACTTAGTACAATGCTCTGCAAACAATAAGCACTCAATAAATGTGATCAATTCTTTTCAGAAAGGGATGGGAGAAAACATAGTAAAAGCACTAAAGGAATCATGCAATCTTTAAATTAAAGAGATTATCAAAATTCTCTTCAGAATTAACAGGAATAATCAGCCATAACCATCAGCAATTTTACCCATCACATTCTCATTTGACGCTTTTCCTCAAATGTGCTGCAGAGTCCCATTTCTAGAGTGTGGAATAACTTAGTAACTGACTCAAGGTCAAAGAAACTAAAGTCACTGAAGGTTTATCAGGTTCCTTCCTTCCTGCCTGCCTGCCTTTGTGTCTGCTATCAACTTTTTGTTTACTCATTCCCATACCATGGCATACCCCTCCCTTGAATTTTTCCATTTTCACTTGAGCATGAGAGAGCATGGTGTTCTTATCACCTTACCCTTACACTTGGACATAAGCAGGGCTTAAATTGGACAGGAGAATGGGATGAGGAAATACTTTGGTTGTCAGGACAATTTTGTTTTCAAAGTATACTACCATTAGTCCTTTGCAGTCCTGGGCCAGCTGAGCCGGGCGTTTAGTAAAGAGCATAATCGTATCAAAATTGGTAACAAATTGAATTAATGAAAGGTATAAATGTTTTAAAAAACCCTTCATTTTGTGCATTAAACATTTTTCCTTCGACTTACACAAAATAAATTGGACTTGGAAGAGCTCATTGCATGCAGGGAACAGGTTATATTGTACTCTCCCAAGCGCTTAGTACTGTCCTCTGCACTCAGGAGGCACTCGATAAATACGATTGACTGATGGATTGATTCAAAGCGGCGGGAAAGAACGACCGCAAAAGGTTAACATGCAATCTAGGATTTACCAGAAGATGTCTCTAGAGTATCCCAGATAAATTCAGCTAAGGCTTTTAAATGCCTAATAAATACCCTGTGGCTATCTGCAGTTTGAGGACTGGAAATGCTCTCTGCACAGTCGTTAGGCCGGACATTAGGAGTGAAATGCTTTGTGAACCTTTTGCAATTAAAACGCTTGTGTTCAGGATTTAAAGGAGAGCTAAGGTAAAACAAGAGAAAGAAACCTGAGGCACCTAAGGGTTTGAGTAGGCTAATTTTGATTACATTGTCCCCCAGAACTCAGTTCACTCCTCGGCTGCATTCCAGGATTCTTATTAAATAATGTTGATCAATCAATCCATCAATCAGTGGTATTTATTGAGCACTTACTGTGTGCAGAGCACTGTACTAAGTGCTTAGGAGAGTACAATAGAACGGAGTTGGTAGACATGATCCCTATGGTAACGATGAGGGTGGGCAATTCTGGTTTCCTTGTGGGGTCATGAGCTCCTCCCCTGGGAGTGCAAATGCAAAAACAGAGAGGCTGCTACTTATGGCCTGATTTCTGAATTACTGTTACCTGGGGGACTCTAAAAAGAATAATAATTGTGGAATTTGTTAAACTCTTATTCCGTGCCAAGCACTGCACTAAGTGCAGTGGTAGATACAATATGCGCAGATCAGACAAAATCCCTGTCCCACCTGGGACACACAGTCTAAGGGCGAGGGAGAATAGTTAGCATAACCCCATTTTAATATATGAGGAAATTGAGACCCAAAGAAGTTGAGGCATTTGCCCAAGATCACATATCAAGCAAGTGGCAGAGTCAGGATTAGAACCCAAGTCTCCTGCCTCATCCCAACATCCCAGCAATCTGATGTAGTAATCCTCTTTACAGCCAGTAAGATAATTTCTCAGCTACTGACAAAGATTCCCTCTTTTTTTTAGAAATTACTAAAATAAAAATGTTTTCTCCCAAAGGGTCTCCTAATCCAATGCTTTTCAGTAGTAACTCTCATCTCCACAAATTTCTGCTTGAACTCAATCAATCAATCAATCATTTATTGAGCACTTACTGTGTACAGAGCACTGTACTAAGTGCTTGGGAGAGTACAGTATAAGTGTTGGTAGTTATGTTCTCTGCCCACAACTAGATTACAGTCTAGGGCCAGTAAAACACAGATTGCGTCTTTGAATTTCTTTTTCTACCTCTATATGGATGTCCTTCATTCTCAATGATGACTCTACTGATGGTGAGATCCTATCCATGTTTGCAAATATGGCTGAAAAGATCGATGTTTGATTAACCCTCCCTTGTGAATTGTTTGCTCATAAAAATAGCTCTTTGCTGCATTGATATTTTTGTCTGATCATGGTCTGTCTGTTTTCAAGGCTGCCTCTTGGTATCATGATATTTGTGAAGCTGTTCCTCAGTAAGAGTAGCCCCTCTCTAATTCCTTGTAATAATTTCTTGCCAGGCTTGTAATAATTGTGGTATTTTTTAAGTGCCTACTATGTGTCAGCCACTGTACTAAGCTCTGTACTAAGCAAATAGGGTTGGACACAGGTCCTGTCACATGTGGGGCTCACAGTCTTAATTCCCTTTTACAGATGAGGTAACTGAGTCATAGAGAAGTGAAGTGACTGGCCCAAGGCCACACAGCAGACAAGTGGCAGAGCCGGGATTAGAACCCCTGACCTTCTGACCCCCAGGCCCACACTCTAGCTACTTACACCATTGTCTGTTTGCTTCAGTGGTCACCCCATATTTCGCTGCTATGTCATGTTATCTAGGACTGTGCTTCCCAATGTCTTTGAACTGCTTTTCTTCCTTCCTGGGTTCCATGTGCCCCCTTTCCGTTGGTTCTTGGTCCTGAAATTTCAGGACCAAGACTCACCTGTCATCACAGAAACTACTCATGTGTCCCATAACCACCTATTCTCCTCACGTACCTTGCCCAGCAGAGCTGTTTCGCTCTTAACATTACTTCATCATCATCATCATCAATCGTATTTATTGAGCGCTTACTATGTGCAGAGCACTGTACTAAGCGCTTGGGAAGTACAAATTGGCAACATATAGAGACAGTCCCTACCCAACAGTGGGCTCACAGTCTAAAAGCGGGAGACAGAGAACAAAACCAAACATACTAACAAAATAAAATAAATAGAATAGATATGTACAAGTAAAATAAATAAATAAATAAATAGAGTAATAAATATGTACAAACATATATACATATATACAGGTGCTGTGGGGAAGGGAAGGAGGTAAGATGGGGGGGATGGGGAGGGGGAGAGGAAGGAAGGGGCTCAGTCTGGGAAGGCCTCCTGGGAAGGCCTACTTCAATGCTGGTGAGCTGGCTCCATTCCAGGGCATGACTGTGGATAACCTTGTCCTGCTCTTTGATGTTGAGATGTTGATAAAGCTGCTCCAGGAGCTGGTTGTGTCTTCTGTAGTAAGCCATACAGAAGTTTGAACACTGCAAGAGTCTACAGACTTTCAGCTTGTTATGGAACCTGATGCTTCATTGTCACCACACTCTATTTTCCAGTCTGCTGAAAGGCAAACTGTCTTTGTTGATTCAGTTTCCTACATTTTTGTCTATTTTTGCAATTTCAGATAGTGCTGTCTAGGTAGCAGAATTCAGTTCTGGGTTGCCAAAGAAAATAGTTGGTCATAATTAAGGCTTCCCTATAGATTAGATTCATTGTCTTATAGTCAGTCCATAGCACTGTGACTCAGAATCATTAGTATGTCAGGGTTTTTTGTATGTGCCTAAAGTGCACAATCATCAGCATACAGCAATTTCTAAACTGCAATCTCAAGGAGTATCGATGATGCTTATAGTTTATTGAGCTGGAAAAGGTTTTTGGTGGCTCATAGTCATGCTCTGGCTCTAGCTCTAAAATCTTTCAGTGCATCTTAGAGCATAATGGCAAGGAATACATTGAACGGGACTGGGACCTATCACACAGCCCTGCATCACTCCATTGGTGTTGGAAAGAGGGTCTGAATGTGCATCTTCAAATCCGACTCAATTCATCATGGTGGAGCTAAAAAATCTTGGTGAATTTCTCACCATATTTACTTATCATTTGTCAGATCCAAGATCTGTTGATGGACTGTGACAGGGGCAGAAGTGAGAGAATGCGAATGGTGCCGCATAAGCCACTAGAACTGAAATCAATTCATTTATGTGGGTTCTCTGTCCTGGAAGACTTGCTAGCCAATCAGAAGACAGTAAGATGGTGACCCAAATGGTGAACTGAAGTTTGCTTCATTTAGTCTGCTGTATATATATACAGAGATACATACATAATGGATGAATAGCATTCAGCCACTACTGAACTTTAGTCTCCTTTGGGTTTGGAACATAGCAACAGACTCTCTAGTCTCTGTGGAAGATAAATAACTTCTTCGGCTGAAGCTAAACTAATATTTGACCGACTGAATTGCCCCTTCAAAAGGAGCCTGATTTTCTAGTGTCAATGAGTTACAGTATTTTTAAAGAGGGAGCAGAGTAATAAGAGCATTTTATTACTCTAAATTCTAAGAAAATCAGAGGCGGCTTAGGTCCAAATAAAAGCTTCGAGACCTCACCAGTTAATGGTTTAACTCTGAGCCAATGATTCCCTTCACCCAGAAGACCAGATCTTTTTCGTCCTTCACCATCATGACAGGGAACTGGCTGGAATGAACATTTGGGGTTCTGACACTGTTGGGTTCCCTGCAGTTCTAGGGAAGATCAGTTTCTACCCATACCCAAATGGTTCCAATTACGGGTCCCCTCCGCATTAACGGTTTAACAATTTAATTGTTTTCAGAACCTTGGAGGGACAATACCATTTCAGAGTCTTCCCCTGATCCTAAGAACCCCATAAAGATTGAGACCAGTCTAGAAGTCCATTTGACCAGCCCCCATTAAGTTCCGGTCTCTGTTCTGAGAGTCCAGACTGCCATGGAGGAGCGGGATCCTTGGTCAAACAGTAATCCAGACTCACTATAGGGAGCTGCTGACTTTCTCAATCTTGATCTTCTTGGGATTCAGGGTCTCCCAGATTGAGTCTGGCCCAACAGATCTGGACTTGAACCCAGAAAGCTTAAGTAGAATCAAATCAGCTTCCAGACGCAGGGTGCCAGGCAGGGAGTGAGTAATTGTTTTACTCACAATATTCAGCTTGTGATCAAGCAAACTTCTATTCTAATATGGGTCTCCAAGTATAGGTAGAAAGACCAAGGTCTTGGTTGACTGATTCATAGACCCTTACCCATCAAGTGTTTCCAGAAAAAAATACCATTACTGACTATGTTGCTAAAGTTTACATGTTACATTTCTGGCAAGAGCTTTTTTTAAATTTATTTTCCAAAATTGGCCGGTTTCCTTTTGCTTCTGAAAAGAGTGTTTGTCAAAAGAAATGCTGGTCTGTTTTCAGTGTGGAGTCAGTATCCCAGCTCTGGGTGAGACTGCACAACTTAACGAAAGATTTAGATGCACTTGTTTCAAAGTGGTCTTTCCTCATCGGAGCCGTAGCTGATCGGTGGGTGGGGGAGTCCCAGTCAGACAGTTGCAGGGATCAGGCCTTCCAAATCTGTCCACAGATATAAGGGGTCCAGGTAACAGAGTGTGGATGGCTCAGACTAGTGCAAAAACAACTCAAGATCATATCTTGATAGTGCTAGGACATATATTTCCCTCTTTTAATCATTGACATCTGAGCAGTCCTCACCCAAAATGGCAAAGAACCCAAAAGGTACACTATTGTACTTTCATGGACTAAGTGCGCAAAGAGATTTTCTTTCTGCGACACTTACATCCATGGCTATGGCCTCACCTTAGGCAGCGTCTTCAAATCAAAGGCCCACTCTACGTTCATCTTCACTAACATCATCATCAACAATTTTTAACTTGTATGCCCTTTGTGCAAGACAAAGTGCCAGGTGCTATGGTCAAATTTCAAGAGAAAAAGGCAACATCCCTGCCTTGGAGTTGCTGATCATCTAATAGAAAGGCAAAGAAGCATGAAAATGGAAGCAATCAGTAAAAGTACAATCAATTGTATATATTGAGTGCTTACTATAAGCAGAGCACTGTACTAAGTGCTTGAGAGAGTACAATATAAAGAGTTGGTAGACTCCCTGCCCACAAGTAGCTATAAGGGCTTAAAATACAGAAGGATGTAGATAAGTGCTGTGTGGATGGTGATCAGTCCAGTAAGAGCTGGAGGGTATGAAAGGAAGGGAAGATTTCAAGTTGAAGGCAGGGTTTTAAGGTTTTGAAGGGAAAGAGAAGCAGCGTGGCCTAGTAGAAAGAGCATTGGCCTGGGAGTCCGAGGGCCTGGATTCTAATCCTGGTTCTGCCAGTTGCTCGGCCAATTGATTGCTGTGTGACTTTGGGCAAATCACTTAATTTCTCTGGGCCTCAGTTTGCTCAACAGTAAAATGGGGTTAAATTAAATCAAATTTAAAGCAAATTAAACCAAAGTGGTCTTTGGAAAGCCAAATAACTGAACTTAGATTAGCATATTTGGGGCACATAATCAGGAGGACTAATTGGAGAAGACACTAATGCTAGGAAAAGTCCAGGGAAAACATGGAAGAGGCAGACTGGCAGCTAGATGGATAGAGACCATAACAAAGGTGGCAGAAGAACTGTTAGAAAGGTTGTGGATTATGGCAGAGGACAGGACGTTCTGGAGAAAGTATATCCATGGAGTTGCTATGTATCAGAAAGAACTTGATGGCACTTATAATAATAATGATAATAATAATAAAACAGTCCTACTTAGACTGTGAGCCCCATGCTTGACAAGGATCGGGTCCGACCTAATTAACTTGCAACTACCCCAGAGCTTAGAATGATTTTTGATATATAGTAAGCGCTTAAGTGCCATTAAAAAAGAGATGAAGTAGAGTGGAAGAACATCTTCAGGAAATTGGCATTCGAAATGGCTCAGAGACAATGAAGAAGTGTGCTTGAGTGGAGAGGAGAGCACATGCTGAAGTAATTGGGAAAGACAGATATCAGGGAGCCAGCTGGTAGAAAGTATTGAAGCTGTTGGTCAAGAGCTTGAGATGGAATCGAGCAGCAATAAGGAGCCCCCATTAGGCTTTTGAGGAAGGGGGTGTTGTGATCATATCATAGTATGAGAAACAAACCTCCTTATGAGAAAGATGATTCCTGCAGCTATGCATGACTGGACTGAAACCCTCCTCCTAAATCTATTAGTTGAAACCTTGTGAGACAATGAGCTCCCCAGAGGAGTGGGTATGAATAGCAGAAAGAGCAAAGGATCCAGAGTGAGCCTTGAGGGATAAACCAGAATTAAAAGATTAGAAGAAAAGGAAACTGAAGACAAGAATCAGGAAAGTGCATGACTGGGACAGACTGGAGGCAGGGAGAACAGCACAGAGTGTGTTGCAGTAATCTAGACAAGATGGTCAGGAGTTGTAGTGAAGCTGTGGTTGTACCGCTGGAGAGCAAGGGAAATTACTAAGGAAAAATGGGCAGATGTGAGTGGCAGATGGTCTGTGGAAGGGTGAGTGCAAAACAGTAGGTCTTGCAGTGCCAGAATTCTAATTTACTCCTGTTATTTGTTGACACTCTGCTGGAATGGCTGTTAAAACTTTTTCTTCCTCTCCAGGTTCTTTTGGAGAAATTGTCTACAGGTTTCCCTTGATAACTCCCAGATCTTGAATAGAATCTGTTCATTTTCAAACTGCCCTTTTCTATTTATTGATGGGTTGGTTTGAGTATCCAGGAGTCAAAGATGACTCTAAGGTTGGAGGTAGTTTGAGGGTCAAGGAGGAGAGTGATCCTGTCAACATTGAAGAGAAACTTAGGAATCGAAAATTTAGAAGATATGGTATGGAATTCAGTTTTCACTATAATAAGTTTGAGGTGTTAAGCCATCGAAGTGGAGGCATCCTAGAATGGAGATACTGGAGGATGGTTCTAGATGGAGATGTAAATTTGGAAACCCTCTTCCTAAATGTGTTAGTTGAAACCTTGTGAGCCAATGAGCTCCCCAAAGGAGTGGGTATGAATAGCAAAAAGAGCAAAAGATCCAGAGCGAGCCTTGAGGGATAAACCAGAGTTAAAAGATTAGAAGAAAAGGAAACTGAAGACAAGAATCAGGAAAGTGCTGTGTCTTTGAAACCAAGGCCAGAAAGATTTTCAGGAAGGAGTGTGAGCAACAATATCAAGGGTGGCAGAAAGGTCAGGAAGAGGGTAGACTGATGATCTGGCACTGATGTTTATCTAGAATAGGGGTGGCCACATCTGGCTCTTTACGTAAGCAAATATGGCTTGGCAATTCCCAGCCCCCGTCTTGAGGAAGAGCCACCGCCCCAGGGCCGCTGCACAAACCCAACCCCTGAGAGCAGCTGGAGAGCTGCCGGGCTCTCCAAGGTCTCGGGCTCTCCAAGGTCTCCGGCTCTCCCTCCAGCAGCTCAGAGGTACTGATGGCGACCCTCATTCTTCCCACCTCTACCTTCAAAACTGGCAGCAAAGTGCTCCCACAGCAAAACTGCCCTCAGGCCTTTGGCTCCCCTCCTCCCCCAGTTCCCCCTGTGGTAATAGCTGCAAAGGGTGTTGGAGTCAAGTTGCCCCTTGGAGAAGCAGTGTGGCCTAGTGGAAATAGTACGGGCTTGGAACTCAGAAGACCAGGGTTTTAATCTCAGCTCCTCCACTTGTCAGTCAGTCGTATTTATTGAGCACTTACTGTTTGCAGAGCACTCTACTAAGATCTTGGAAGAGTACAATAAAGCAATTTAGCAGGCACATTCCCTGACCACAACGAGCTTAATGTCTAGAGGATGAGCTTACAGTCTAGAGGGTGACTTGTCTGCTGTGTGAGCTCGGGCAAGTCACTTAATTTCTCTGTGCCTCAGTTACTTCATCCCTAAAATGGGGATTAAGACTGTAAACCCAGTGTGGGATAGGGACTGTCCAACCTATCTTCTACCTACCCCAGTGCTTAGTGCCTGGTACATAGTAAGTGCTTAACAAGTACCATTAAAAAGCACCTGCTGCTTTTTGGCAGACATGCAGTGCCTCTCTTCCTCCCAATGCCTCCCCTACCTCTTGTCTGTCCTTCCTTTCCTTTCTTCTTCGTTCTGCTCTCCCTTCTGCCCCTGCCAGTATTGTTCAGCTCTGCTAGCAGCTATTGCTGTGAAGTGGCTTTAGAGGGCTTTGGAAAATGGCGTGATGAGCCTGTTCAGTGCAAAAAAGTTGCTGACCCCTGGCCTAATATGTTTACTTTTCTATCTCTCTCATTGTATTTCTTTTGGCTGTTTAACTGACATCTGTCTCTTACCAAAAGAAAGATGGAGAAATGAAAGAGGATGGACTCAGATCAGTCAATATTGTTGTTGGTACCTATGATGAACAGTTTGATGGCAGCAAGGGTCAAAACTATGCCCCAAATGAGGTTTTGGGATTTAATTATCTACGCTATCCCACTCTCTATCTTCCAGGACAATTGAGTACTGGTTATATTTAAATGAGGAATTTAATAGTCACATCCGCCAATAAATACACTCTCTCACTGGGACCCTTAAATGCACTGAATGTTGTTTTTTTAAGTTTCGTCCTGCTCCTTAAGGCATACACTCCTTTAGTATAAATGCAGGAGCATTTATAAGAATAATAATACTTCATACTTTTATATTGCCTTTCATCAAAGAACTCAAAGTACTTAGCAAACATTAATTAAGCTTCACATAACCCTTTGAAGTAGAAATTTATTATTACCATCCCTTGAAAATTGGGGGAACAGGTACAGGGAGGTTAAGCAACTTCCCATAAACATTGTAATGCAATAATAGTTAGCTATCCTGAACCCCAAATTTGTATTTAAACTGCTTTCACTTAATTTTCACATTCCCTAATATATATCAAATAAACTAACCAGAGAAATGAATATCAGGGGAATGGTATTTTTTTCAAAGTGGAATCCCCACAGATGACATTTTCCCTTGATATATGTATGAGTTGTTCAATGCTCAAGCGCTTAGCACAGTTCTCTGCACACAGTAAGTGTGCAATAAATATGATTGAATGAATGAAATAAGTTCACTTCTTGAACATGTCTACCAGCTCTCTTGTGTTGTACTCTGCCGAGTGCTTAGTATAGTGCTCTGCACAAAATAAGTACTTCATAAATACCATAGATTGATTTATATTCCCTTTCATCATGTCCCCTCTGCAAATTAAAGGAGCATATGTTCCCCATGTTAACTGACAGCACCAAGTTTGAGCTTTCATATCATTACTACTCTGTTACCTAAATCAATCCATCAATCAGTCATATTTATTGAGCACTTATTCTGTGCAGAACACTGAATTAAGCGCTCAGGAGTGTACAGTACAATAGAGTTGGTAGACACGTTCGCTGTCCACAAGGAGCTTACAACTTAGATTGTGAGCCCCTCGGGGCTATATCTAATTTCCACTTGTGGGAATTATTCCCTTCCAGCACTTAGTACAGTGTTCTGCACACAGTAAGTGCTGTGCTTAGTACATTGCTTGGCACATAGTAAGCACTTAACAAATGCCATAATTTTTTAAAAATACTATAACTACTAATACTCTTATTGGTGGATTCTCTATTAAGAATACCTTTTTTCATACTAGATTCTGACATAACAGCCAGTGTTTTTTTCACCAAATATTTTTGAAATGCAATATGTCTGCCAAGCCCTTAGGTAGATCTCAATCATCACTTCCCTTATCTGCTTTTTAAAATTATGGAGCTGGGAGCAAGCTTTCTCTGAGTAGGGAGTCAAAGCAACATAGACACTACCAGCCCATCTGCTACCAGTGCTATTTTAGAAATCCTCACAGAGGTGAAGGAGCCTGGTTGAGGTAGTGGTTGTGCCACAGATCCTAGTAAAAGGCTGAAAGATACCAAGAATCCAGGCTTTGGTACTGGAATGCAGCCACCTTACCCCAAGAAATCTCTGATACTCTTGTAGCCAGCTTAGGGATGATTCCAATGGCAGTTCAGAGGTTGGGCTATTTTGTTGTAAGGGCTGTCTAGAGAAAAGGCTGAGGGAGAAGGATAAGGTAGTGAAAAGTGCATACTTGATCAATCAATTGATCAATCAGTCGTATCTGAGCACTTACTGTGTGCAGAGCACTGTACTAAGTGCTTAAGAGAGTACAATGCAACAATATAACAGACACATTCCCCACCCACAGTGTGCTTACAGTCTAGAGGGGGAGACAGACTTAATAAATGAATTGCGGATATGTACCCAAGTGCTGTGGGGCTTGGAAGCCGGGTCGTGAATAAAGGAAGCAAGCCAGAAGGGAGTGGGAAAAGGGGAAATGAGGGCTTAGTTGGGGAAGGCCTCTTAGAGGAGATTTGCCTTCAGTAAGGCTTTGAAGGTGGGGAGAGTAATTGCCAGATGTGAAAAGGGAGGGCAATCCAGGCCAGAGGCATGACGTGGGCAAGAAGTTGAGGTGAGATAGATGAGATTGAGATACAGTGAATAGGTTTGCATTAGAGGATCAAAGTGTGTGTACTGGATTGTAGTAGGAAGGTAGTGAGGTGAGGTAGGAGAGCACAAGGTGAGTGAGTGCTTTGAAGCCAATGGTAAGGTGTTCCTCTTTGGTGCAGGGGTGAATGGGCAATCTCTGGAGGTTCTTGAGGATTGGGGAGAGATGGACTGAACGTTTTTGTAGAAAAGTTATCCGGACAGCAGAGGGCTTTGGAGTCAGAGGTCATGGGTTCAAATCCAGGCCCCGCCAATTGTCAGCTGTGTAACTTTGGGCAAGTCACATCACTTCTCTGTGCCTCAGTTCCCTCCTCTGTAAAATGGGGATTAAGACTGTGAGCCCCCCATGGGACAACCTGATCACCTTGTAGCCTCCCCAGCACTTAGAACAGTGCTTTGCACATAGTAAGCGCTTAATAAATGCCATTAAAAAAAGTATGGGCTGGAGTGGGGAGAGACAGGGAGGTCAGCAAGGAGGCTGATACAGTAATCAAAGCAATGTGATGCCATAAATTTGTTGTTTGTATTTGTTGTGTTCTTCCTCCCCCTTAGTTCTCACTGGAACATTGACTTTCTCTGGCCTGATTGCACTGTATCTGCCCCAGTGCTTAATACTCAGTAAGCGCATAAGACCACACAATTATTATTACATCTTGTAGGATCCAGTACTTGGATCTTTAAAGATCCTACAGATTAAAACATTCTCTGACAAATATTATGACCTCAAATATATTTTAGATCTTTAATCAGTGGTATTGAGTGCTTACAGTGTGCAGAGCACTGAACTAAGTACTTGAGAAAGCACAATACAATAGAGATGGTAGAAAAGATCTGTGCTCAAAAAGAGCTTACAATCTAGAGGGGGAGACAGATATTAAATTAAATTTCAGTTAAGGGAAATGGCAGAGTGTAAGAATATGTACTGAAGTGCTGTGGGGGGAGGGGAGGGTATATATATATATATATATATATATATATATATTTTACTCACATTGTTTGACACCCAAAGTTGATACAGTGTGCAATATTTTTAATGAAGCATAGCAACTTTTCTCACAGTTATACAAATATACTGACACTAAACAGTTTGCAGAACTGCACTCTTCCGAATTCACTTCAGTAATCATGCTGCACCTAACGATAGACCATTACATGATTATATTACTTCTGCATACTGTCTCTGGTTTTTGTTTTTTTTTTTGTATGTCGTTACTGCAAGGATCTAGTATCACCTACAGTGGATGTTTTCCCATAAGGACTAAAATAGTGATTTGAAACTCCTTTCAGAGTGATGGGGAGAGGTGAATGGAGAGAGTATGTGAATGAGAATAAAAACGAGTAGTATTATTAAAGGGTTGTGGTGTAGGAAGAGTCTTTGCTATTGTTTAAGAACTATCAGAATACAAGAAAAGAAGGCACATTTGGGGTTTCAAAAAGAAAAAATAAGAAGAATTACATTTCAGAAGCTGAAATGTATCAGGATAAGTTTGGACTAAGCTATTCTTTTCAATGGATTATTTTGCTTATACAGAGACAACAAGAATCTAATTTAATTTATGAATGATATCAGAAACCATGAAGTGAAAATAACCAATCACAACAATTAATAATTTAGTTAGCAGTGAATCCCTTTGGGCCTCCCAAAGAAAATGTTGTTTTGATAGTTTCTTTTCCTTCCCATATACAGCTTAGAACTCAAGTGGTCTCGCATTGAATTGCTGCATACTGAGTATGAAGTGTGTGAAACGCTGGATACACTACCCTTGAAAATCGTCAGGATAGGGTACTCCATGGATTCTGCTTTTGTTGGAGTAAAGGTAATTTACAAACTATTTAAGGTTCTGAGGTTGGACTGAAACATCTGCCAGCCTTGCCCCTGATCATGTGGTGGGAAACATTTAACATGGTAAAGACATTCAGGCTCCTAAAATGACTAGCTCTCTTGTCCTTATCTATCCCTGAAAGATTTAGGAGACAGGAAGTTTAACTTCAAATGCTTCTGAAGTATCTCCTCCCCCTGCACTCCCTCCCCTGCCCTGAGTCCCAGCTGATATTCATCAATTCCTTATTAAAACTGTAGAATTTGTTATTCTCATTTGGTCGGTTTCTGTTTAGACTTTGTACTTTACCTGTGTTTTCACAAGCAAATGGTCAGACCTAGTGAAGATGAAGGATTGTTTCACTCAGAACTGAAAATAAAAGATGTAGAGAAGGCTGCATAACTCATTCCTTTTCCACATTGTAATATCTCTCTGATGGGCAACTAAAACTAGAACTTCTCTTAGGGCCCTTTATGGGAGAAAATGCTGGGTTTTACTGATTCAAAAAAAAGAAAACCACAAAGATTTGCTCTCACTCCAGTAACGAGGCATTTCCAACCCACTGCCCCAGGACCCAACAACAACAAAAAAGCACCTGACTGAGATTCTGATTTAAATCCTATTTTTAATAAGGCATACTACAGATCACTTTCCAAAAAGTGCAGGTCCCATTAATATTCATAGTATATATGATAGAGTATAATTTTCACAAGCACCGTATTTTCTACAAAGGATATACTCCACTTTGCAGTAGCAGTAGCAACAAACTGTGTTGATTCTCAACTCTCACTGAGGCTTTTGGTGATCTCTGTTTCCTGTATAGCATGAGCTTTGTTTTAAATCAGAGAGCTTGAGCTTGCAATTCCTTGTAAATCCCCCATGACCTTTTCAAGTGCTTTTTACCCATTGAAGAGCTGCTGTTTAAGTGTCAATAGGAGTAAAGAGAGGACAATAGGAAAATATTATGACAGCCTTCCACTGTCTGTTTGAAAGCAGTTTTCTCCTTACTTAAGCTTTTAGACCCACAAGTGGCAAATATTTAAGTAACTGCTCCTTCATTATGGAGGGTAAAAGAACTTAGAGCATATGGTAAATCCAGAGGTACATCGGCTTGCTGCTTCACAATTGTACCTTGTGAGGACCTTCAGCATGGTGGATTCAAGTGCTTCCTTTCAATGAAGGAATGTTAACAGATGCTAGCCCCCTTTATCCCTTTGTTCTTCAGCCTAAATGATGTTACTGTTGCCTGAGGTTTTATGGAAGGTTGTTCAGCTGCCTAAATCATTCTTGGAGAAAACTTGTGGGAAACACATTAAGCCTTTTCCCTTCAGAAATACATGTGTGTAATCTGATGTATTCCCTTACTACTGTAATGGGCAGATGAACCACGTAGTTGTTATAATAGTAAAGCAAAGGACCCTGGATTTCCCTCTCTCCGTGCCACCAGAATTAAATTTCACAGGTATTTTTCCTTCTGTTCCTTAAAGATCTCTGCCATCCTCTTTGATTTTAGTCACTTGCCAGTGGCTTCTTGAGATCAGGGCGATGTTTTACCAAATTATCCCCAAGGAACATTAACAGTGTATTCATGTAGAGTGTGGGCTGCACTTCCATGCCAGTAATCCTTAGCAACCCAATTCTCTCCACAAAGGTTTCATTCAAGTCAGTGAGAGTTATGGCTACATCCATGGACATGGTTGGGTTTTTAATTAATCCTGCCAATGTCTTTAAATTCTGTAGGGATAACAAATTTTCATATAGGGCATGTTGATGGATCATTCTGATGTCAGTGGAAACCTACTTTTTTACTACGTCTCTCTCTCTCTCTCTTTCTACCTCCCTCCCCCTCACCCCCTGCTTTTTTTTCCCCGCTGTGGCCAAGCTATTTTTCTAAAATGTTCTGATATTGGATTTTACACTGAATCAAGAGAAACTATTTTTTAAAGTTCTGGGAATTTTTGCACTAATTTCGAGAACGAAAACCTTGTTTTCCATTGTGATTACTTTGGCAGTAAACTTTCAAGAAGATTATTGCAGCCTAAATGTTTAATGGCTTAAGAAAAAGTTTTTATATTGAAAACAGATTCAAGTGTATATGTTTGTTTGGACAGGACAAGTAGGTGGAGAAACATTCAGGATATTGTATTTGCTTTGTAAAACAAAAAAGAATAAAAAAAATCTTCCTTTAAGGTCAACCAACTGTCAGCCACAATTGGAAAAGATTTCACTGTTAATCCTTCCAAGCTGATTCAATTTGATCCAGGTATGTTTTGCTTTGATCATTTAACTTTACATTTTGGGGAAGGAATGTGGGTTTCTAGAGAGTCAGGGCTGCTAAACTATGAAGCAGCAAGAGGCTTGCAATGGTTGCCCAGCTGTGGGTTTCCTCCGAAACTTTCGGAGAGACACCCGCAAGCTATTTTTTCTAACTTGACTCGGTCAATCAGGTGAGTTAGGTCACTGTGCCTCTCTCGACTCATTGTCCATGCAACTGGTTTCTAGATGGCAATTCCTGTCAGCCATGTGCTCTGGGTGGACATGTGACATGGTTGGCCCTGCACCTGCCTTCCCTAGATGCTTGAAGATCAGGGATAGTTCTCTTTGCTACATTCCGTTCCTGTCAGCCCATGTTCTGAGATCAGTCACAACCCCTTGTGCTGGAAGGGTGGCAAATGCTATAAAAAAAATTGCTTACTTTTCTGGGCCTTGGTTCCCCATCTGTACAGTGGGGATTAAGACTGTGAAATCCATATGAGACATGAACTGTGTCCAACGTGATTAGCTTGTATCTATCCCAGTGCTTAGTACAGTGCCCGGAACGTAGTCAGTCCTTAACAAATACCACAAAAAATAATGAGGAAAAGATCTCCTTTAGCTCTCAGTCCTATCTAAAATGGGGCCCTTGCAACTTTGCTCTCTCCTACAGAAGGAAAGTTTCCAGGAGCAAAGGATCACATCTGAGATGAATCATGTCTCAAATCCTGCTTTAGAAATCAGATAATGTGATGTTTCAGAAAAAGGTGAAAAGAAAAAAGCCCAACATGTCCCAGAATATTGAGCAAGTCTGTTCATGGGAGAGAGAGGAAATTCCTGACCACTTCAGCAATCATTTTACCACATGAAGCATGAGATTTAATTACCCTTATTTTGGCACGCATAACTCTAAATGTTGTTATTATTGGTCATAAAATAATTCCCCCCTCCTACGGTATTTAACTTTCTGACCTGCATCAGTAAATTCCTCAGCCTGAGTACATGCTGTGTGAAGTATTTCCTTTTATTTGTTTTAAGTTTACCTTGCATAAATTTCATCAGGTCCTTATGCCAAGGGCAGTGGAAAATGAAAGAAACTGGTTTTCCTGGTGTCCTTTATTCTATTTCGATTTAAGGCAGCTCCTGCTTTCTTGCTTTTCCAAATGTAGTATGCTTTTGTTGAGCTTGCTTTCCATTTCAAATTTGTTTGACAAATTTTTCTCAGATTCAGATTTTATGCTTGGAGCGGCATACCGGATACTGTAACTGTATGGGTTTGTAGGGAGCAGGATGGATTTCCAAGGGTGGCTGGGAAATCTCTTTTCCTGATGATTTCTAAGGATGGGGTAGACACCCATCAGTCTGAGACTTCAAGCTTTTTCTGGTTTCGCCTGACCCAGATCTCTTCCAAAGGACCCGACCGTTCTTTGATCCCTATGATTGTCATGACATTTTGAAAAATAGCATATTATGTCAATAAGTGGATAACAACCTATTTATTTCCATGCTTCTCTCCATCTCCTGTCAGAACAGTTTAGAGATATGACAGACATACTGGGCTCCAGTTGAGGGGCCCAAACAGGAAATGAACAATCCCTACATTCACTGGAATTGTTTCCTTCAACCAGATCTGACAACTCCCAGCAGGGCAAAGAAAAACTACACTTCTTTCAGAGGGAAAGCAGCTTTTCTCACAGTAGAATTACTTTACATTGTGGTGTGATGGCTCGAGGGCAAAATTGCAGTTGCTGAGTGCCAGTAGCTCTGTTTGGACATGTCCTCACCATGCTTTAGACCTCACCCTCTTTTCAGGTTGTGCTGGCCTGGTATGCATGAGGCAATGCACTGAACTCAGTAGTCACCAAAAACATCAATCAGTCAATTGAATTTATTAAGCACTTACTGTTTTTAGAGCACTGTACTAAGCACTTGGGAGAGTACAATATAACAGAGGTGGTGGACAAGTTCCCTGCCCATAAGGAGCTTACAATCTAGAGGGGGAGGCAAATATTACAATAAATTATGGATATGTACATAAGTGCTGTGGGGCTCTGGGTGGGGTGAATAAAGGGTACAAATCAAAGTACAAGGGTGTCTCAGAAGGGAGAGGGAGTAAAGGATATGAGGGCTTAGTCAGAAAAGGCTTCTGGTAGGAGATCTGATAATAAGGCTTTGAAGTTGGAAAGAGTGATTGTCAGATGTGAAGGGGAAGGGAGTTTCAGGTCAGAAGCAGGACATGGGCAAGGGATCAGTGGTGAGAAAGACAAGCTCCAGGTATGATGTGAGTAGGTTGGTGTTAGAGGAGCGAAGTGAATGTACTGGGTTGCAGTAGAAAATCAGTGAGGTAAGATGGGAGGGGGCAAGGTGATCAAGTACTTTAAAGCTGATGGTAAGGAGTTTCTGTTTGATGTAGAGGTGGATGACCAACCACTAAAGGTTCTGAAGGATTGTGGAAGCATGGACTGAACAGTTTTTAGAAAAATGATCTGGGCCGCAGAGGGAAGCGTGGACTGGAGTGGGGAGAGACAAGAGGCAGGGAGGTCAGCAAAGAGGCTGATGCAGTAGTAATTGTAGACTAGGATACGTGCTTGGATCAATGTATTAGTGGTTTAGATGGAGAGGAGAGAGCAGATTTTAGTGATGTTATGAAGGTGGAACTGGCAGGATCGTATGAGAGATTGAATATATGGGTTAAATGAGAGAGATGAATCGAGTATAGTGCCAAAGACTTGGGAGATAGTATGGATGGTGGTGCTGTCTACAGTGATGGGGACTGGGTTTGGGTGGGAAGATGAGTTCTGTTTTAGTGCTAGATTGTGTGCTCCTTGAGGGCAGAGATCATGTATATTGATTCTGTTGTACTCTCCCAGGTACTTAGTACAGTGCTCTGCACACAGTAAGTGCTCAATAATTACTAGTGATTGAGTGATACTTAGCGAGGCACGTGACAAAATACATTTCAGACAGTGAAAGCTGGCAGTAGACTTTGATTTTACTGGAAATAAAATGGATGCATCAATCCTCCCTCATGATGCCACTTAATGATCAGGAAACTGCCCCTTTCCCCATTTTAAGGCCCCTCCCTCTATAACCTCCTGCCCTTCTTAAACCTTACTCCACGTCCCTGCCACATCACAGCTTTGAAAATGCTTTGCCCATTTCATCACAGTACCCTTCCACTCTCCTCCTCCCTCCCACTGCCCATGTTTCTGGAGTTAGTGCCATAAAGAATGTTAGTGTTGTATTGTCAAATTTGAAGTGTTCTAAGTTGAAACTCGGTGTAAAATTTAAAATAAATACTGTTGATCATACCTTGAAATGTTCTTAATTGAAGATTGCCTGTAGCAGGCCCTAGAATGGCCTTTATCTTCCTATATAATAATAACTTGAATTCATTGAATTCCATTCAGAAGACTTCAAAACAGGTCGTATACATCACCATGTTTATGCAGAAAACAGCCCTTTAAAGATAGGTAAAAGGAAACTGGTATTACTGTTCTTTTAACTGAGGGGGTTAATGTGTTTCACAGTTTTGTCTAGTAGATGGTCTAACCAGGAATAAGATTAATCCAGATCTCCTGACTCTTAGAGCAGTGCTTCTTCCCATGATTCATACTGTCTCTACCACCTTTTAGTGGACTTCAGTCTAGGCAGCACAATAAACCACACCACTGTACGTTGCATAATAATAGCAGTAAAAGGGTCTGGTGGAGTGTTAGCAGAGTGAAGCTTTTTTTCCAGTAGTAAATAGAAATGAAGAGTAGGAATTAAACTTAATTGTGTCACCATTAGATTGTAAGATCCTCGAGGGAAGGGACTGTGTCTTACTTTTATTGTATGCTCGCAGACACCTAGTGCAGCATTCTGCCCACCAAAGGCATTGATGAATGAATGAATCATTGGTATTTATTGAGTGCTTATGAACATAGATAAAACAAGAAAGGGAACAAATGGTTCAGGCAATTTCAAGAAATTCCAACTCCTAAATTCTCCTCAGGAGGATACTAAAATACAAAGTATTCCATCAGCAGAGGCAACATTCATTGACTAGAAACAGTGAAAGATAGTTCATATAAGCAGCTGCCTTTAGAAATCAACCATTTCCTGGGTCCCGTGTATACCACATAATATCATTTTTAATTGACTGCACAAGCATTTTAAGTAATTTTAGCTACTTTAG
This sequence comes from Tachyglossus aculeatus, assembly GCF_015852505.1. Lineage (NCBI taxonomy): Eukaryota > Metazoa > Chordata > Mammalia > Monotremata > Tachyglossidae > Tachyglossus > Tachyglossus aculeatus. The sequence continues at coordinate 25,585,527 of NC_052098.1, read as the reverse complement.
AATTAAAATTTCAAAATGTAAATACTTGGTCTATTCTCCTTATGAAAAAAGGGAGCAGGTGGGAGAGAAAGAAGTCTTAAATCTCATGTACTAACCGTTGCTTCTACTGAATAATGCAGCCCTTTTTATTACAGTGTTTGCATTTAAACCGAATCATCATTGTCCAGAAACAAATGTGGTCTTTTAATGTTATTTGGGAGAACAGCAGGAGTGCAGTCAGTTGGTGGGAGCACAATAGATCACCCAGGCTACTCTAGTATAGCTGTAGACATGTTAATTAATATATTTCTTTGACACCTAGGTTGATTGAAATAGCAATTAAAGAGTAATTAAAATGTTTACTTCTTGTAGGAATGTCAACTAAGATGTGGAATATAGCAATTACCTATGACGGATTTGAGGAAGATGATGAGGTCTTTGAAGTAATTCTGAACTCCCCTGTGAATGCAGTTCTTGGCACAAAGACAAAAGCTCTAGTGAAAATTTTGGACTCAAAAGGAGGTATTCTTTTGATCCTCATCTTGAAATCAGGAGCAGTCTTGGCTCAGTTGCTGCTGGCTTTCAACAGCCAATGTGGTTGATAACGCCTTCAAATCAAAATGCTTAATTTCTTGTCAAGAAAGCAATCTCAAACCCAGTAGACCCTTTATTGTGGTCCCTGCTGCATGCTGTTTTTCTCCTGTTAGGAACGATCACTTGAGAAAAGCAACAAGTCAGAAAGGTGGTTGTTTTTTCCCACCCTCTTTGCTGTTTTTGCAGGAAAAAAAGGTATTGAAAATCGATTGATAATTACTTTCCCCCCATGAATGCAGCACTGTAATTTTCCTTCTCTGTCAAAGAAGTCTCTGAAAACCTAAAACCCAAGCCCACATTACAACGTGATCAGAAAACTTCTAAGAGATAGAACAGTTGAAGAAAAACAGAAATGAAAGATGCAGCTGGCCTGAGAATTGAGGGTCATTAGAGAATATTCATGAATTGCCCTAGACAGCAGGGGAAAAGAGTTCTTGTTTGCTGTATCCTGAGGAACACCTGCAGGACTCAACAATCTGGAGGATAGTCTAAACTTCCATTTCCCAAAATTCTTCTCTTCACGTCTTTACTTGGACATGTCCCATTGTCTTCAGTGTTTTCCCCTTTCTCCTTGGGGAAATTGAGTTACTGCTTATTTCCCCTCAGAATATTCTTTTTCTCTTTTCCCTTCAGCCATCACCAGTCAGTCAGTGAATTAATCGATGTATTTGTCAAGCGCTTACTGTATGCAGTGCACTGTACTCAGTACTAAATGCTTAGGAGAGTACAATATAACAGTGTTGGTAGATACGTTCCCTGCCCATCCACTACCATCATCCTATTCCCAGGCCAACTCTTTTCCAGCAGAGTCTGCAGGTCTTGAGTAGCCCTCCATGAGACCCAGCAAATCATCCTTAGGCATTTAAGCCACCTCCCCATGATGTCTCCAAGTTGCATTCTGAAGGCACAAGCTGCTTCACTGGGGCTTGGCCTCCTGATGTTGTTATTGTGATTTTTTGGGAAGCTCTTTTTGATAAAATCAATTCATCTAGTTTTTCAAATACCCTTAAACAATTGAGAATTCTGGTGCAGTGGAGCAAAGGAGGCCAGGGAGTGCCGTATTCTGCCCAAGTGACCACAATAAGACGTATTTCTATTACATTTCATTAATGAAGAGTTGCAGAATAAAATGTGGGCCAGAGGAATAGCAGGCACCCCGGGGAGTGGTTTAACATAAAGGAAGTTGCATGTATTCACAATTTCTGTATTGAATGCAGAACAGCCCAACTTTCCCATAGGAAAACTGATGGAGAAGGAAAAAGTAACAGGAAAATAGCAAATAGGATATCATCTGGTGGAAAACCATCCATCCAGCCTTAATTACAACCTGCTCCAGCCTCCGAGTCAGTGTAATCAGTTATTTCCTTCTGTAAAATAAACTGACTGACCATTTGCCATCTTGCATGTTTTCAGGTCAGTGCAGCCCTGCACATTCCTCCGGCCCAAACAAGTACAACTCATGGGGGAAAGGCATATGGCTTCCAATGTCTCCAGGCTCATCATCACCCTCCAATCATGGTGCAGTTCACTTAGAAGGAAGCTCTCTTTCACCTCTCAAAGGCATGGCACTAAATCCCAGAAGGGACAAGCTACGGGGATTTGAGTCTACAGAAATGTCCAGGACCAGGCTTAGCGCAATCACCAATGGCCAAACAGTAAGGATTAAATGTAACTTAAATAAGAGATGAGAGATTTTTTTGGCAGTTGTTGCATAGGATCTATTTCTATAACAATCCAAAGAGATGAATCTGTTCCCAGGTGTCATAGTGCATAGTATGCAGTATGTATACAAATATACTTGTATATTTTTGTAAAAACCCGCTTTTGGGATTTTTTTTCTTTTCCTATTAGCATGACAAGGATTGCTACACAACTGGTGTACAGGCTATGGTCCAATCTGAATGTGTTGGGAAAAGTTAAAATAAGTCAGATGTGTAGGTAGATAACAACTTTTCCTTCTGAGTACAGGGGTGAGCTTGGGGCCGAACTTGCAGAGACAGAACTTCCAGAGGTTGGGTCTTCCAAGAAAGAAGGCTTCCAGGGGTTGGGAGGCAGAGAAACAGAGACCTAGAAGGACAAAGAAGGGGATAAAAGAACAGAATGATGGACTCAATCAGCCCCTGTCCTGATACCAGTGGTTGCGTAGTGGGGGCCCTAGACCTGGGGAGAGCCTAACCTCCCAGGAAGCAGCAAATGTCTGTTTCCAACCAGAGTCAGGTGAGAACCCACTGCCAGAACCACCCAGGAACCCTCTTTCTGACACAATCCAAGTGGCTTCATTCCACCCAATGCCCTTCTGGCTTTGAGAGGTGGGGCAGGGAGCTGAAGCTACCCACTCTGCCTTGGGTGCCGATTCTGTGCGTGTAGCAGGGAGGGAGAGGAGTTGGCACCTTTGAATGGGCGAGACTCCTAGAAATCAATTGCCTTATTTTCTTTTTTCTAACCCAAATCCCCAGTTTAACCATGCACACTGTTCGATCGAAAAGCATCAGTTCCTCGTTAGATTCTGTGCAAATCAATTTGCTTTCATGCTGCTCGAGAGCCAAGTTCAATTTTATCTTGCTGTCTGCTCCTTTTAGGTTCATCCATCATCTGTTTATAGAAATGGAACGGATATCATTTTTAAAGTAAGAATTTTCTAAAGGGCACACTGTATTCAGATATGCTTCTCATTATTCTCTGTTTTGCTTTAGTAATGGTGCAGAAGCATAGGGATGTAGAATGAACAAAGTGATTTTTCCTTTCATTCTTCTTATTCCTTTCTTTTTTTTCCATTCCCTTCTTTTTAATCACTTTTTTGTTGATTTTATTGTTCAGAAAGTTAGAATTCGAAATATACCTTGTCTTTTGACTTTATTCCAAATTTAGAATTGTTAATTTTCAACAACCTCCTCTTTCACGTTTCTTTGGCCTGTGTTGTTTTTGTGCCTATTTTAAAATCAAGTATCATGGGATTGTATCACTACGAGTGGAAGAGGCCAGCTCCCCAGCTAACCCCTCAAAGAAGGACAAAGTAGCTACCATTAATGACCATCATCTTCAACAAAAGAAAACTTCCAGAAAGATAGAATTGCCTCAGGCCGATAAGGTGGAGCGAACACCAAATTCACACTTCCAGAGTCAGGTATGGAAATCTTTTTCACTTCCTAATGGGTTTTTGACTTCTTGTTTACTTGGACATTTCCATCTCTGAGGCTCTGTATCCCATTTCCAATTCTTCTGACCAAGTTATTCAGAGTGGGATTTTATAAATTGAAAGAACCACCTATATACGACAAACTTCCTCACTAATAAACTTCAGTTTAGTTCAGCTGTTGCATCCCTGATTCAACCCCTTTTTATAGGACCCTTCACCATCCTTTCCAAAGAAATGCAGCCTGGAATTAAAGGGCTTTTTGCATTTTGAAGAAATCCTCCAGAAGTTATTTCAGTGTGATGGGATTTCCTGGAAGCTGTGGAGCTCTACAAACAAGGTGGGAGAAATGCAGTGAGTACTCTGCATATTCCCCCAGAAGAATAATAGTGGGACAAAGGGTATTTCTGTTGGGAAATCAGGTTTATTTTTCAGTTTAAAAAAGCCAAAAAACCAGATGTCATATTCCATCTTTATGGACAGGAGAAAAATTAACTCCATGCAGATCTTTTAAAAAGAAAATAAAAGTGATTGGCTTGGCTCCCAAAATTACTGAAAGATAAGTGTAGAAAAAAACTGCAACATTGATGAACTCTTTGTCAAAAACCATTTGGTTGCTGAAGGTCACAAAATAGGAATATGATTTATTTTTATCATATTAGTGCTTACTTTGTACAGAGCGCTGTCATAAATGTTGAAGAAAGATACAAGGATAATAATTCAGAGAGTCCCACAGGGGACTCCCAGTCTAAAAGTGTGAGGGGTGAGAGGAATGGCAATATAGCAATCAACTGGTAACCCAAGAAAAGAAATGGTAAAATAGAAAAGGAAAAAGCAATATATTAATGAACAGAAATAGTATTGACACAAGAGTAGCTGCAGTATGTTACCATGGTGCAAGTTTTCTGGCTCCTCAGCATACCAGTAGGAGGGTCCCTAGTCCAACAGTCACAATCTTCCCGAAGTTCCAACAATTGTTTTGGGTGTGCTGTGCCTTCAGCTTCCACCTGTCCTGCTTTTTCAGGCTAGACTTTTCCCCAGTGATGGTGGGTGGGGTGAACCCCCTGGATCCAATGGAAGAGTAGTTTGGGGCCCCATCAATTAATCTTCAATCAGTGGTATTTATTGAGAGCTTACTGTGTGCAGAGCACTTTACTAAGCACTTGGGAGTGTACGATACAGCAGAGTTAGTAGATATGTTCCCTGCCCACAATGAGCTGACAGTCTAGAGAGGGAAACAGACATTACTATAAATAATTTACAATATATACTTTATAGATAGTGAACGTAAACATTTCAGAACATTTTGGCATGGTGAACACAAATGATGTATTTTTAGGGAACGATTGAGAGGACTTGTCCTCCTGAATGGAGTTACCATTCTGGTTACTGCTATTCCTTGATTACTGAGAAGAAAATCACCTGGAATGCAGCTGCTCAAGCTTGCCGGGAACAGTAAGACTTCAGTTCATCTTTTTCATCCATGTTTGCTTTTATCTAGCTAGAGTTTTTCCTCTGTCATTTGTATGTTTTCTTCTCTACACTTTCTGGTCTCTTCAGTTCTGCCATTCATTATGGTTTAAGCCAACCACAGAACTCATTTTGGCCTAAGTTTCATGTATGTTTTTCACAGGCCATTAGGATGAAATTAAAAATATTATTGGGGGAGCTCAGTGGAAGATTCTAAAACCTAGTTGGGGCCAGACCCACACTGCTTGGACTGTCCACCCTGCATCTTTTTGGACTGGGGAAGCTTATCTTGTATCAATCCCAGAATTTAGCTCAGTGCTAATAGTAAATGCTGGAGTTCCCACCCTTCCAAGGAGGGGAATCCCCACCCTTCACCTCCCTCAGTCTTGACAGCTCTTTGGAGCCAGAAAGGAAGGAAGGAAGTCCCAGAGGCCAATTTCGATGTGGTGGGGAAGGAGGAATGGAAGACTGGAGCAGGAGCCCCGGGAAGTCCTTCCTCCATCCCTACATCAGAGAAACACAGCTGAAAACTGATGCTGGCTGCAATGCGGGGAAGCACGGTGTCCTGCTCCATCCTGGGAGGAACAGGACACTCCTAAGCCCAGAGATCATGCTGCCACTCCTGTCGGGGAGATTGAGGGGCCTGGGTGGTGAGAGAGGTGCAGTGCTGCAGATGTCCATGCCCGGCTGTGTGGACACTGCCCTCTCACTTCCCTGGGGTCAGTTCATTCCATCGTATTTATTGAGCGCTTACTGTGTGCAGAGCACTGTACTAAGCGCTTGGGAAGTACAAGTTGGCAACATATAGAGATGGTCAATCTATCGATCAATCGTATTTATTGAGCGCTTACTGTGTGCAAAGCACTGTACTAAGCGCCTGGGAAGTACAAGTTGGCAACATATAGAGACAGTCCCTACCCAACAGTGGGCTCACAGTCTAGAAGAGGGAAGAGAAGAAACTAACCTCTGCCAGCGACAGCCCATCACTCCATCCCTCCGCTCCCCCTTCCCTTCTCCGCTGCTAACAATGGCTGTTGCTGTGAAGGCTCCATAATAATAATTATAATAATAATGATGGCATTTATTAAGCACTTACTACGTGCAAAGCACTGTTCTAAGTGCTGGGGAGGTTACAAGGTGATCAGGTTGTCCCACGTGGGGCTCACAGTCAATCCCCATTTTACAGATGAGGTAACTGAGGCACAGAGAAGTGAAGTGACTTGCCCAAAGTCACACAGCTGACAAGTGGTGGAGCCGGGATGTGAACCCATGACCACTGACTCCAAAGCCCGTGCTGTTTCCACTGAGCCATGCTGCTTCTCTAACTGCCATCCGGGAAAACTCTGTTTTTCCATGTGCCCTAGGTCAGGGGTTGGTATGTGACACATGATGTTTCATGTCACGCTGTGCATGGTACACTGTCATCACTTTGCTGCACGGCTGCTTCACATGGATATTTGATGTGAAAACACACTGACACACAGAAACAAAATATTGTAATGCAAGTTTATGGGTATTTCATGCCACAAACAATGGTATTTACTGATCAGTTACTATGTGCAGAGCACTGTGTTAAACGCTTATGAAGCTTCATAAAATTCCTGAGGTGTAACTGCCCCTCCTCCTACACAAACTATGAAGAAAAATGACCAGCCAGAAGAATCCAGGGATCAAGAAGGGAGGGCTAGGTGGAAGCCATCACTTTGTCTCCCTCGCAGAACCTCTGCTCAGTACTGTCTCATGGGAACAGAGGAAGCTACAAATTCTTGGGCTGCCTTTTTGTTTCAAAAATGAAAGAAAAGTTTTTAAAATTCTGGAAACAAGAAAAAAAATTGATCCTCAAAATAGGAAGATGCCCTACATTTATTATTTTGGTGGTAACTGAAAAGAAGTACCTGTCTATAAGCTGTTCTTGCCTCATTACTATTGATTCCTATCTTTCTAGCTGGTACTTTTTCACCTAAAAGGACTGAGGTATGTGAGTGCAAGAGTTCGTTTTTTTTTCCATTGTAAAAAAAAAAATAGCAGTTTCTCTGAACAGGGAATTTTCTTTGGAGACTGATATTTTGATTTAGGTTGTGGTACATTTGCAGACTTAGTTTTCTTTTGGATTTAAATAAATCCAGAATCGCAAAGCAAAGTAAGAGTCTAAGCCACCCAATTCTCTGCAGGATTTGACAAAAGCATAGTTAGTATTGCTTCTGAAACATACATCCACGGTTCTCTGCTATTATTTGTCTTGATTGTTAAGTGATTTTCCTCAGTATAATCAAAATCACAGCTGTCAAAATCACGGCTTTCATCATTTGATTGAACCAAACCTTCCTCAGACATTCAAGGGAAGTTGATTGTCAAGCTAAATTCACCATTCAGCTTTAGCTGCCAAATCTGGCAAGCCCGGACCTCTATTTAAGTCATTTTATTGATTTATGAAGTAATCTGGATTCCTATCTGGAAGAGAAGCTATTAATCTGCAGTTTCACTAGGACGATGCAAACTTGCTTGATCTACCTCTGCCAAATAACATTGTGTGTAGCAGAGCAGAATCAAGAAGGTCCTCTCTAGTTAAAATAATTAATAAATCTCTAAGTGAGTGATATTATGTTAGAAGTGCTACCTAAATTCACAGAAAATAATATCTGGCCATGGCATAGAATGCGAAATTTATTCCAGTGTCTTGATAAACCAAGTCACTGAGCCTTCACTTTCTCTACCAATTTGGGAGTTGGAAACAATCACAGATAAGATTTATTTATAAATAGGTCTTCTATTTTATTCCTGTGTTCTTAAACCACCTGATAGTTTTGTATCCATATCCTCTGATAGAGTAAATATTACATTAGATTACTACACTTATAAACATTTATAAACCCGTATCTGTCCTGGTTTTCAAAGATGACAGTACTGAAGGTGTAATTCCATCTATGCATATAAATGTAGCTGTAAAGACTAATGAGGGATCAAGAGTCTCTTCAATCAATCAATCAATCAATAGTATTTATTAAGTGCTTACTATGTGCAGAGTACTGAAATGCTTGAGAGTACAATACAACAGAATACAACATAGTTGGCAGACATGTTCCCTGCCCATAATAAGCTTACAGTCTACTCTGTCTTCATGTGAAAAGTAATCCTTGCTACACTTGCTGTTATTATTATTATTGTTATTATCATTATTATTATTATTATGTGCCATTGAGTCATTTCCAATTCATAGCAACTCCATATATGTACTTCCTCCAGAACGTCCTGTCCTCTGCCATAATCCACAACTTTTCTAATGGTTCTTCCTCTATCTTTGTTATGGTCTCTATCCAATCTAGCTACCGGTTTTCCTCTTCCACGTTTTCCCTAGACTTTTCCTACCATTAGTGTCTTCTCCAGAGAATTGGTCCTCCTGATTATGTGTTCAAAATATGCTAATCTAAGTACACTTGTTACAGTACTGTTTTAAGACTGACTCTTAGTATCCCATTATTTGTTGCATAGTCTTTGTTTTAGGAGAAAAAGACACCAGCACAAAACAAGTCCCATTTTCATAAAGTCACTAGGCCACACCATGAGCTCTGGGAGTTGCTTCTGCTAGGAGCTTCTCCACTCTTGTCCATCATTGTGGAAGTCCAGCTCAACAACCAGGAGTCAGGAACCAGAAACAGCTGTCACCTCAGGAATCCAATCCCTCTCTTCCCCACGTAGCAACTAAGAAGATATCATTCTGAAAGACTCAACATACATGTTCCCATACATAGGTAGTGAGAGAGAGAAACTACTACACCCCAACAGCCCTGGGACTCCCATCGGCCCTTGTTCCCATATAGGAAGGATACAAAACAGTGGACTCATGAGGACTTCTCAGCTTTTGAAAAATTGGGATGGCCACCACCATAGGTGCAGATGTGAATTCTGCGCCTAAGGTGTCAGGAACCTTAAATCCTGCTACTTCTGTTGCACTTATTGTCATCATTGTCTTTTATATTTGTGTTTCATCTTCCTTTCGTGTCTCTTTGTCAACCCCCTCTCCTCTTGATTCTTAGATTGTGATCCCCTTGGGTGCCAGGGACTGTGTAACAGTAGTAATCAAGGGCTTCCTGTCTGCAGAGGACCACACTAAAGGCTGGAAGAGAATACCAGATCTATAATTCATCCATGTCCTTCTTCCCCAGGACTGAGTACAGTGCTTTGCCCAGAGTAGACACTTAATAAATATTGTTATCACTACAATATACAGAAGCAGTAAGTTCTAATGGAAAGAGTACAGGCCTGGGACTCAGGGGACTATGCCACTTGCCTGCTGTGCAACCTTGAGCTAGTCACTTAACTTTTCTGTGCCTCAGCTTCCTCATTTTTAAAATGTGGATGAATACCTTTTCTCCCTCCTACATAGGCTGTGAGTCCCATGTGGGACAGGGACTGTGTCTGACCTGATTATCATGTATCTACCCCAGTGCTTAGTCCAGTTCTTGGCACATAGTAAGCATTTAACAAATACCACAAGTAACATTGTTGACAGCATTTTTATAGATACTTTAATTGGCCAAATTCTGATTCCTCCATTTTCTTTTATTTGAGTTTAGACACCTGGGCAGCTTAGTAAGTGTGCTTACTAAACAACACATGAAATGGCTTTGGGACTTCAGTGGAAGAAAACCTTTTTGGATAGGCAAGTATCCTGGATGTTTTATTTATTCTGCAAGCGGGATGGATGGGAGTACTATTGCAATGTCAGAATCCCTAATTAAGGACACTGACGATTTACAGGCCTGTTCCTAAGAATAAAAGAAATGCCATTATTAAATCCAACCGGAGGTCCACAGTCTAGCTCAAAATTTTGTCTTACAGAAGTTGCAGAATGCAAGGAGGAATAGCATAATGGTTGCTCTCTGACATTCATTCTCATAGTTAAGGATGTATGTTATGTTATAAAGTCAGATTTGCAGTAAGGAGAAGAGAGATTGTAATTCAACTGCCTGAAATTCAAAAATAGATATAAACATTCTTGGAATATTAGTTTTGTGTTAGTGTAAAAACACATGATTTTTGCACATTCATATTGATTCCCAATTTTTATTTCTTGAACTATTTACTAGTCGAGTCAGGTTCATCTGGAAGCATTTCAATAGTAAACAAACATTCTTGTAAAAATATACCCCAGAAACTTAACTGCATTCCAAGGGAACATAAACGTCAACATTCTCAAGCCCATGTAAAGACTCCCTAGCAGGGCCACGACTTTTGAAACAGAGATGTGGTTCTCCTATTCAGGAAATATATAAATTCAGTAACATCCAATGGACCTCCAACCTTGTTTTTCGGTTTCAGTCAAATGTTCCATTACTCAGATGAAAAGAGAAAGATGAAGTTACAAAGGGAAGCCGAAGAGGCTGGATAAGATATGCTGAGGCAGTTTAGGGAGAGTCCTTGGACACTATCTCAAATCTGGATTCTCATAGACATCGAATTATTTAGCCATGAAAATGCAATCAGTAATTCTAGAAAAGTTTCACCTTGATTCCAAATAGAATGAATAGATGTAACAAGTTGTTTTGGTTTCTGCTAGGTTTGAATGATCAAGTGAATGCTGGCCACTGGGAGTGGAATGGAGGAGAAACTGTTACCTTCACAAACTGGAAAAGAGGGCCTCCCCGTCACTCAAAAAAGGGAAAAAACTGTGTTTTGGTACAAAGGCGAGGAAAGTGGCAAACCAAGAACTGCAGGAAGGGCAAAGGTTACAATTATATATGCTCCAGGAAATTGTAAACGTAGTTGACATTGAAAAGGCCTAATGGACTTCCCTCATGGAGCAATGCTTTTTAACATATTTATTTTCAGTATTGTGAAGGTATATGTTTAGGAATGTAACTTCATTATTGTTAAGGGTTGCTTTATGGATTTGTCATTGAGTATAAAAGGCTTTATTAAAATCAATCACAAATCAGCAATTCCCAAATCTGGTAATATGTTTCATACCCCTCCCCCCTCAACCCCCACCCCAAAAAAGCCTTTTAACCCCTCAGTTCTTCTAAACAAAACTCAATATTTTCTCTAGTGCAGTATTTGTGTATTTAAGGGAAAACCCTCAGGACCTCAGCCAGACTAACTCCTTGCTTCCACCCCTCTATCTGATGCTTCCCTTCCTGCTCAAAGATAGTCCATCACCCGAAAGTTGTGCTGCCTGATTTCTTTATTAACCTATTGTATCATATTTAGTCTAATGCAATTACTATGAGATAAATGTGGTTTGTAAAGAAAACATATTGGAAGCAGAGAGTCAACTGAATCTATGCACCTTTGAAGGAGAGATTAGGAATGAGGGAATCACTACTGGGAGCTGGAATAATTTGACATCATGTCAGAAGAGCCAAATTTTGTGTGTGCCCACAAGGAAAGTTTCAAGATATTATTCTAGTGTTCAGCTGAGCATCTAATTTTCTCTTCATTTCTTCAGTACTAATCATGCAGCAGATCAGTTTTCCAAGACTAGAGTGGGCAGTCATCATTACATGCTAGCTGGGTTTTCCATGCAGTTTAAGAAATATAAACCTGTCCAAGTGTATGTTCATGTCTCTGTCTGGCTGTGTCTCTTCCTCTTTTCCTTTCTTCCATTCCCTTTCTTCCCTCCCTCCTTTCCTCTCTCCCCTCCTTCATTTCCCCATCTCCCATTCTGTCCCCATTACAAACAGTTCTTTACAAATTGGTATTTTATATAGACATTTGGAAGAAACAATAAACTTGAATGCTTCAATAAATCACCATGATAATCAGTGAAGAATAGCGTTGTCTTGCCCTCAAAAGTCACCATGCAGCTAAGGAAGAAAATTCATATAATGCTATGAACCTTGAATTATGATGCGATCATTATTGACATGGAAGTTTTTCTAATCAATCAATGGTATTTACCGAGTACTTACTGTGTACAGGAGCACTGTGCTAAGCACTTCTAGCTGGTTCCAGAAATATATTCATTCATTCATTCAATCATATTTATTGAGCGCTTATTGTGTGCAGAGCACTGTACTAAGCGCTTGGGAAGTATAAGTTGGCAACATATAGAGAAGGTCCCTACCCAATAGCAGGCTCACAGTCTAGAAGGGGGAGACAGACAACAAAACAAAACATATTAACAAAATAAAATAAATAGAATAGTAAATATGTACAAGTAAAATAAATAGAGTAATAAATATGTACAAACATATATACAGGTGCTGTGGGGAGGGGAAGGAGGTAGGGTTGGGGGGATAGTGAGGGGGAGGAGGAGGAGAGGAAGGAGGGGGCTCAGTCTGGGAAGGCCTCCTGGAGGAGGTGAGTTCTCAGTATGGCTTTGAAGGGAGGAAGAGACCTAGCTTGGTGGATGTGCAGAGGGAGGGCATTCCAGGCCAAGGGGAGGACGTGGGCCGGGGGTCGACGGCGGGACAGGCGAGAATGAGGCACGGTGAGGAGATTAGCGGCAGAGGAGTGGAGAGTGCAGGCTGGAGTGTAGAAGGAGAGAAGGGAGGTGAGGTAGGAAGGGGTGAGGTGATGGAGAGCCTTGAAGCCGAGGGTGAAGAGTTTCTGCCTGATGCGTAGGTTGATTGGTAGCCACTGGAGATTTTTGAGGAGGGGAGTAACATGCCCAGAGCGTTTCTGGACAAAGACAATCTGGGCAGCGGCGTGAAGTACGGATTGAAGTGGGGAGAGACAAGAGGATGGGAGATCGGAGAGGAGGCTGATGCAGTAGTCCAGACGGGATAGGATGAGAGCTTGAACAAGCAGGGTAGCGGTTTGGATGGAGAGGAAAGGGCAGATCTTGGCAATGTTGCGGAGCTGAGACCGGCAGGTTTTGGTGACGGCTTGGATGTGAGGGGTGAATGAGAGAGCGGGGTCAAGGATGACACCAAAGTTGCGAGTAGATACAAGTTTACCAGGTTGGACACATCCCTGCCTGCATGGGGCTCACAGTCTAAGTAAAAGGGAGAACAGGAGAACTGAGGCATGAAGAAGTTCAGTGACTTGCCCAAGGTCACACAGCAAACGTTTTGCAGAGCCAGCATTGGATGGCACGACCTCTGGGACCGTGCTCTTTCCACCAGGCCACACTGCTTCTCTGCTTGTGAGCCCATTGGGGCCCTGAGGCCAGGTCTATTCTCACCTGGGTATTTTTCCCAGCACTCAGTACAGTGCTTTGCACACACACAAAAAATAGAACAAAAAAAAACACAGAGTAGGCATTTGATATTGTTACTGCTGTTACTACTACTACCCACAATTACAAGAGCTCCACTCTTCCATGGGTGGCATCCAAACCCCCTAATCCTTTTCTACAGTTCAGATAACTGAGGCACAGAAGTTAAATGATTTGCTCAAGGTCGTACAGTAGACAAGTGGAAGAATCATGATTAGATCCCAGGTCCTCTGACTTCCAGGACCTTTCTCTTTCCACTGGATGACATTGCTTCTCAGTTCTTAATCCAGACTATATTGCTGTACATCTTTATTTTTTTTCAGAAATGGATAACGATTGAGCCGTGGGGCAAAAATCATAGATTTTTCATTTAAAGGACTAACTACCTCTCTTGTAGTCCTATTCTTTCCAACTCTAGCTCCTTGAAATAAAATGGCACTGAATTTGAGATCCTAATAAATGTAAATCTTGAGAAGAGCTTTTTCTAACTCTGATATACTTCACTCCCCTTGTGTATACACTTCTGTAATATGTTGAAGGGCATGGATCAGGAAAGTGTACTGAATGGTTATGTGTAGTGGAATGGGGCAGAAAATGTGAATATAGAAAGGAATGGAGATATAAAGGGTGGGGAGTAGGTGTTATGAGACATTGGGAAAGAATCAAATACCAGTCATGAGCTGCTTCTAATTACTGGAATCCTAAAACATTTGAAAACTGCCAAAGAATATAAATGAGATGGTGAAATATAAATTATTCAAACTCTTGTCTGCACTGTTGCCTCACAGGTTCTCATTAGTCAGAAGTACTTTAAAAATGACCAATTGTTATTGTTGCCCTAATGAGGGGATATAAAAGAACAAGAACAACATTTTTAATCATCTACTGCATAGGCCCCTTGGCTTTTCTGGTCACGGAATCATTCATCTGCAGAACATTTCCTACAGAGCAATTTTAACATGCCGTGACTCCAAAATGAATGAATGAGGAGGCAGGTTGAAGGCTGTGTGGAGTTGTTGCAAAGTGGAAGTGAGGAGATTGTGCAGGATTTGGCAAAAACCTAGCTTTAGGAGAATAGTGTGACAACCAATGAAGAGATTGTATTTTTTCTCAAAGGCCTTTAAACCCAGTTACAATTCCATAGTATGCATCTGTTGAAAACAGTAATCACTCCATTTCCTTCAAAAGGAAATTAAAATTAAGGGAAATTGTGTTTATGTTTTTGTTTGCTCCCTTTAAAACAGCAAAAAATTATATATATAATATGCATATATATGTTTTCATTATTAACACATTTCTGCATAATTTAAGGCACATTCTATTCATTTCTATTCAAGTTGCATGCCACATGCACTGCACTGTTTTTCCAAAGCAAATACAGTTAAAGGGTTGATCATTTTGATCCCTTGTTTCCTAGAAAAGTATCTGTGAAAGGTTTCCTTGTTCTGTGATGTATGAAGTGGAGTATGTCTTGAAGCATGTGAAACAGTGTGAAGTAAGAATATTATGAAAGATTTCCTCTACTCCTATCCACTCTTCTTTGCAAATAGGCACAGTAGAAAACTGTTACCAATCATTCAGATCAATGGTATCTGTTGAGTGCTTACTGTATGCAGAGGACTGTATTAAGCTCTTGGGAGAATACAGTACAATGGAATAAAGTAGTACAAACTACATGGGGAGATAGCCATTAAAATACATTACAGATGGGTAGTTTCCAAAGTGCAGTGGGGCTGGGGGAAGGGTGAATATAAAAGTGCTTAAGGGATATGGACTCCAAGAACTTTCTAGTGGTTTTAAATGAATCAAACTAGCTTCTTTTGTACTTGTTAGCATAAAACTATTCTATCCTCAAAGGGGCTAATTTGAAATGCTGATTTAAAGAACAGTCCTAATGCAGTTTTCAAACTGATCAATTATTGGCAGCTAAAAATAAAACTAAAACCATTAGTTATCTCACCAGCACACCACACTGCTTTTCTCCTTATTCACCAAATAACACCAATTATTTCCATATAAAAGAAGAAATTCATCATCAAAAAGTTAAACAAGTGTAAAAGTTCCCACTAAGTCTGTGCGATAAGGTTTGTTTCCTCAACTTCAGTCCTCATTCAAATCTTTGGTTTCTTTGAGTGGTGCGGATTGCAAAGCCTCTAGGTTCTATGTACAACAATAATGAAACAATATAGTCCAGATAGGCAGACTGGCAGATAGTCCAGTCCCAGAACAAAGTCAATCAAAAACGCAAATCTGGCAAAAGGAAAATGTTTGAATTCCTCCCATTTCTAAGGCAATAAATAGCAGGGATATGGAACAGGAATTTTAAAAGTTTGTAAAGAGACAAACCTCAATACCACATTGCCTCAAAGGATCTCTAATATCATCATCATCAATTGTATTTATTGAGCGCTTACTGTGTGCAGAGCACTGTACTAAGCGCTTGGGAAGTACAAGTTGGCAACATATAGAGACAATTCCTACCCAATAGTGGGCTCACAGTCTAAAAGGGGGAGACAGAGAACAAAACCAAACATACTAACAAAATAAAATAAATAGAATAGATATGTACAAGTAAAATAAATAAATAAATAGAGTAATAAATATGTACAAACATATATACATATGTACAGGTGCTGTGGGGAAGGGAAGGAGGTAAGATGGGGGCAAATCTGTGATATAAAATCTACACAAATTTGAAATGATATATTTCTTTTATGAATACTGAAAAGTTACGATACAGAGTACTGTAGGAGCAGGATGGTCTAGTGGAAAGAACATGGGTTTGGGAGTCAGAGAACCTGGGTTTCAATCCTGACTTCACCTCTTACCTGCTGAGAACTTGGGCAAGTCACTTCTCTCTACCTCAGTTCCCTCATCTGCAAAATGGGGATTCAATACCTATTTTCCCTCTTACTTAAACAGTGAGTCCCATGTGGGACCTGATTAGCATGTACCTCTCCAGTGCTTAGTATAGTGCTTGACACATAGTAAGTGCTTAAAAATACCACAATTATCATTATTAGTGTATTAGATTCACTTGTTCATATGCTATAATTTTGTGGCTGGCTCAACAAAAATCATCACTGCTATCTCCAAAAAAAAGTAAGTCAAGCATATCCCCTACAGGTAGGAGATATTTTTCCCTTTTAACCATTAGTATTTGAGCAATGCCCACCCAATGGTGAACTCAACAATGCTCCAGAAAAGTTGCGCTACGAGTGTGCATGAGATTCTCTCTCAAAGACTCATCCATAGTTGAAGTCTCACTGTTGACAGTCTTGTATTTGAACTGAAGGAAAGCTCAACATGCTATATAATCCATCAGTCATATTTATTGAGCACTTACTGTGTGTAGAGCCCTGTACTAAGCACTTGAGAGAGTACATACAATAGAACAGAGTTGGCAGAAACGTTCTCTGCCTCCAGTGAGATTACAGTCTATAATGTGATGTGCATTCAAAGGCATTTATTGAGCACCTATTGATAGGAACTGTACTAAGAGCTTGGGTGCTTGCAACAGTAACACTCAGTGACATTTACTGAGCACTTACTGTGCACAGAGCACTGTACTTAGTGCTTGGGAAACAACAATAGTTACTAGACAGGGTCTCTGCCCTCAAGAAGCTTACACGATAAAAGGGGAGGCAAACAAAATATATTTACAACTAAATGTGCAAAATTAGTTCAGTGGTCTCTCTGCACACAGTAGATGCCAAATAAACAATAATAATGGCAATTGTTAAGCACTTCTATGTGCCAAACACTTTACTAAGCACTGGGGTAGATGGAAGATAATCAGGTCCCCCATGGGACTCACAGTCTAAATAGAAGGGAGAGTGGGTTTGAATCCCATTTTACAGATGAGGGAACTGAGGCTTAGAGAAGTTAAGTGATTTGCCCAAGGTCACAGAGCAGTTTTCCCATTTGATGTTGTCAGTGCTTTACACGTAGCCTCATAAGATGATATTATTTAAATTCTATGATTTGGAAAAAAACCCTCATAATAAGTTCATTGCATTGTTAGACATTTTATTAAAACTCCACTTGTGAATCTCTATGAGTTCAACTTTTATATAAAGTAGAAAATAGAGCTGCTTAAAGTGTCATTAAAAATGAATATATTGATGTTTCTTTTCCTTCTCAAATTCAGCATTATGGGGACCAGTAAAATAGTTTTCTGTATGCCCTTTGAGGGCTTTTGTGAAAGTCTTTCCATAACAAAAAGGTATAATTGTTTCAAGTGACTTTCTCAGTACGATTTTTTTCCTGTCTGCCCTCTATTTTGGCATCTTTTCCTAACATTCTGTCCCACATTTGGCCCTGAAACAGTTGAAAGCTGTGCGAGTTACTATTTCATTCCCATCTGAATTTTAGCTTCACCACGGATCGGTTTTCCATGTGCTCTTAATAATTTGCCCATGTGTTACTGGAAAATGCTTTTAGTTTTTCCTAGCATCATCCGGAATACAGAATCCACTGAGCTTTGAGGGATTTGAAGCCAAACTCACTTTCCCTAGTTTCTTCTAGGATAATACTACCCCCACCTTATAGTTTTATTCCAAGACATACGGAATTATTATCAGGGCATTTATTAAGCACGTATTATGTGTGAAGCAAATACAAGATAATCAGATCAGACACAATCCCCACCCCCTTCGTGGCTCCTAGTTTAAGGGAAAAGGAAAACACTGAATCCCCATTTTACAGATGAGCAAACTGAGGCACATAGAGGTTAAGCGACTTGTCCCAGGCCACACAGCAGTCCAGCGGCAGAGCTGGGACTAAGTCCTCTGACTTCCAGGCTTGTGGTCTTTCCTGAGTCCAACCTGTTTTCCTATTGCTACTAGAGGTGGGTGCAAGTTTACAATTCAATAGAAAGGGATCCTTTGGGTCACAAGGAGTGATTTCTGAGGCACACAAGCGATCGAGCTTCCCACTTCACTGGTGGAGCTTTCTTGCTGGAAATGGCAGGAAGTGGGATGAATCTGTTTCAGGAAATTTTTTGTGATTAAGAACACAAATATTAGCACTTAGAACAGTGCTTTGCACATAGCGCTTAATAAATGCCATTCAAAATAATAATAGTATTAAGTATTACAGCATTGGTTGCAGTGCTCTGTATTGAGTGCTTGGGAAAGTACAATCGAAGCACAAGAAGTTTACCCTCTACAGGGGAGATTGGCATAAAAGTATTTATGAAGGTTAGAAGCAGAATAAATAATGAAAAATGCCTATGGACACAAGCACTGAAGTGAATACGTAAGTGCTAGAGGTGGCTGTTGGGTTGATATGACTCAAGGTGTGGGAAATCAAACAGGTAAGACTTGGAGAAAGGTGAAATTTCGGGATGTCTGTGGCCTGGTGGATTTGGGGGGAAAGGGGTTTCTAGGTTGGGGGAACAATATGGGGGGAGGGCGAGACAACCACCAAGAACTGTTTGAAGGTGAATTGTGGGAGGAATGAAAAGTGCTAGCTATGGAAGAACAGGTGAAGAGAACTGGTGGGTAAAATAGAGAGAGCTGATGGAGAGTCCTGAAGCACTTGTTTGACTTTTTGTTTGATGCAGAGGAAGATGGGCAGCCAATGTGATGACCAGAATAAACAAATCTTTATCTTTTGGATTCATGCTGACAAAACTATTGAGAATTCTGAGGGGGCAGATGGCTAATGTTTCTAGACTCTATTCAGCTGATTTATGATGCAACAAAACCCTGAAAAATATACCCCGCACAGAATCTTAGTTTAACTATTGACATCTGTCCAGCAATATTGATTCTCTATATAGTAAACAGTACAATTTCAATTGTCCAAGAATAAAGACCAGCATCCAACATAAAGTGGGAACATGCCAGATCCTCTTGTGAGACAATAAGAGAACAGAGAAAAACAGTATGTTATCACTCTTATAGGCACATTTAGATCTGGGCAAGGACTATCTTTTGTGAGAGAAACCATTTTACTAAGTATAACTAAAGAAGGTGGGGATAAGAAATTATTAATCATAATAATAACAGCAACTGGTATTTGTTAAATGCTTACTATGTGTTAAACATTGTACTAAGCGCTGGGGTAGATACAAGATAATCAGGTACCACAGGATACTCACAGTCTAAGTAGGAGGGAGAACAGATATTGAATCCCCATTGTGCAGATGAGGGAACTGAAACACGGCGAAGTTAAGTAATAATAATAATGGCATTTTAAAGCACTGACTATGTGTAAAGCACTGTTCTAAGCGCTGGGGGATACAAGGTGATCAGGTTGTCCCACGTGGGGCTCACGGTCTTAATCCCATTTTACAGATGTGGTAACTGAGGCTCAGAGAAGTTAAGTGACTTTCCCAAGGTCACACAGCAGACATGTGGCAGAGCCAGGATTAGAACCCATGGCTTCTGACTCCCAAGCCCGTGCTTTTTCCACTGAGCCACGCTGCTTCTCTAACAGCCACGCTGCTTGCCCAAAGTCACACAGCAGGTAAGTGATAGAATCGGGATTAGAACTCAGATCCTCTGACTCCCGGGCCCATATTCTTTCCACTAGGCCACTCTGCTTCTCATTAATACTTTCTGCCACTCAGAAAATTCCACTTTTGGTATGAGAATTAGGATTTGAATCTCTCTTTGTGCCTATTCTTATTGGTACGTATTCTTAGAGAAGTGTGAATTTTCATTTTCACATAGGGCATCAAAGAAACCTCTTTCTGCCTGACACCTATTTGGCATCACCTAATTGCTAGAAATCTTGATGCTGACATTGGATATTGTCCCAATTATTTCCTCAATTTCAAAGGAGCAGCGTGTTTATGTTAGAAGCTCAAAATGTTTGTCCAAATTGTGTGTGTTTTTAGTACCCATGAAAAGGTTTGTGAATTTAGAACTCATGAAAGGTGCTCACAGCCTTGAAGAATGCAGTCTTTTTGGCAAATGAAACCTGGGCTGGAGGCTGAGATTGTTGTGTTCTGCAAGTTCTACACTAAAGAAACACTGCCCCTAGGAACCTTGTTCTCCCATCCTGGGATGTGAACATTTGTCAAACAGGTCTGACAGAACAGCAGGGGGGCTTTGGAAACAAAATATTTGGATGATAGTGTGCCAAACAACCAGCAAAATGGGGCATTCATTCATCCCCAGGAAGAGTGGTAAAAATATTTAAGGTTTTCCTACAGATGAAATGATGGAGTTGTGCAAGGCATTAGCATGGACATTCAATGCCATTTTAAATCCACAGCAGCAGTTTTCTGAGACCCAAAAAGCAAACTTAAAGAAGGCTTTAATGTTGAAAAACACTGGTTGACAAGATTCCAAAGTGAATGGAATTCCTATTAAACATTTTACACATTAAAAACAACTTTTAGACTGAAAATAACATAAAGAAATGTCTTCCGGGACATAAATTTTGGTACTATTATTTTTCAGTGAAAATGAAGGCTAAGAAGCAAGAAGGCAACTCAGTTTCATGCTGCTCATAGAATAATACACATGTGGGGTAATTCTGCAGGATTGGCAATCCATGTCCTTAAATCCTTGAAGGGAAGTCAGGAAGTCAAATTAACAATCAATTAAAAAATAATTATTTTAAAAAAGACTGCATATACTGACACACACTTTGAGTAGATCAACTAGACACTAATTAACATGAACATAGATTAAATAGGCATTTAGCTCAGTAAAAGCAATCATTTTAGTGCAATTCAGTATAGCAGGGTCCTAAATGCTCATATTTAGATCATAGGTTTTGGAAACAACTTCAGAAATAGAGACTCTGGTTTAGGGGATGAATAATAAGAATGACTGATAAAATAGAAATAAGCTTTTGAAAAAATAGTTACAAAGCCCATTTCCTGGAAAGCAAGCTGAATTGGCATGAACACATGAACACCCATTTTATTGGATAATATCAGGATATCATCTAAAAGGATGAGTTGCACAAACAAATAACATGTTTATACAATCCAATTTTGTACCTTACCATGATGCTGTGACTTTGAATCAATTTGAAAGTAGTTTTATCATTTAATAAGTCATCGAGTAATAATAGGAAGACTAGGAGGAGAATTCATTCATTCATTCAATCATATTTATTGAGCGCTTACTGTGTGCAGAGCACTGTACTAAGCGCTTGGGAAGTACAAG
Organism: Tachyglossus aculeatus; assembly: GCF_015852505.1. Classification (NCBI taxonomy): domain Eukaryota; kingdom Metazoa; phylum Chordata; class Mammalia; order Monotremata; family Tachyglossidae; genus Tachyglossus; species Tachyglossus aculeatus. Next base: position 25,564,061 of record NC_052098.1, on the reverse strand, counting down.
CTGAGAATTGTAGTTAAGTGCTTTCTGTGTGCCAACTAATGTACCAAGTGCTGGGGAAAAACACAGATGTGAGTTAGACATGGTCTCTGTTCCTTCAGGGGCTCAAAATCTAAAAATAAAGTGGATACAGTTGGTAATAATAATGGTATTTCTTAAACGCTTACTATGTGCCAAGCACTGTACTAAGCACTGGGGTGGATATAAGCAAATCAGGTGGGACACAGTCCTTGTCCCATATGGGGCTCACAGTCTCAATCCCTATTTTACAGATGAGGTAACTGAGGCACAGAGAAGTGAAGTGACTTCCCCAAGGTCACACAACAGATGAGCCACGGAGCCGGAATTTGAACCCATGACCGTCTGACTCCCAGGCTCATGCTCTATCCACTATGCCATGCTGTAAGACAAACAATAGGAATGATGAGATACTATAAATTGAAATCATCATAGAAGTCCAGAGACCCGTATGTATGATTATTGATAATAATAATAATATTTATTGAGCATTTACTGTGTGTAAAGCACTGTACTAAGTTCTTGGGAGAGTACCATATAACACCAAACACATTCCCTGCCGACAACGAGCTCACAGTCTAGAGGGGGAGACAGACATTAATATAAATAAATAAATAGATAAAATTAATTACAGATATATACATATGTGCCATGGGGAAGGGAGAGAGGATGAATGAAGGAGCGAGTATGAGCAGTGCAGAAGGGAAGAGGAGGGCTCAGTCAGGGAAAGCTTCCTGGAGATGTGCCTTCAATAAGGCTTTGAGGTGGGGGACAGCAATTATCTGTCTGATATGAGGAGGGAGGGCATTCCAGGCCAGAGGTAGGATGTGGGTGAGGGGTCGGTGGTGAGATAGATGAGATAACGGTACAGTGAGAAGGTTAGCACTGGAGGAATGGAAGTGTCCAGGCCGGGTTATAGTACGAGAGCGGCAACGTGAGGTAGGAGGGGGCAAAGTTCTTAAGTGCTTAAAGCCAATGGTGAGGAATTTTTGCTTGATGGTGGGTGGGTAACCACTGGAGTTTCTTGAGAAGTGGGGAGACATGGTCTGAACATTTCTGAAAATGATTCGGGCAGCAGAATGAGTATGGACTGGAGTGGAGACAGGAGACAGGGAGGTCAGCAAGGAGGCTGATACAATAATCAAGGCAGGATAATAATAATAATGATGATGGCATTTATTAAGCACTTACTATGTGCAAAGCACTGTTCTAAGCACTGTGGAGGTTACAAGGTGATCAGGTTGCCCCACAGGGGGCTCACAGTCTTAATCCCCATTTACAGATGAGGTAATTGAGGCACAGAGAAGTTAAGTGATTTGCCCAAAGTCACACAGCTGATAATTGGCAGAGCCGGGATTTGCACCCATGACCTCTGACTCCAAAGCTCGGGCTCTTTCCACTGAGCCACATAAGACAAGTGATGGTAAAAGGGTCACCTAAAACTTGTGGAGTCTGAGTACTGTCACTGTTTAAATCCCGTGGCCCCACATGCAGAGGGCATGTCAAGAGCAGGGGCCCTGGGTATCGCGACAGGGCGCAGCTGGAATTACTGGTAGCTTTGCTTGGCAGCCCAGTAGAGAGAGAGGCTGAGGGATGCACTGCTCCAGCATAAATCCCCACAGCCTCTCATGCACTTGGTACGTCAGGAACGGGGACTCTGCTCGTCCTCTAGACTGTAAGCTTGTTATGGGCAGGGAAAGTTTCCTCTAATTCGGTTGTATTGTACTCTTCCAAGTGCTTAGTTCAGTGCTCTGCACAAAGTAAATGCTCAATAAATACCACTGATTGATTGGATGTCACAATGGTAAGGTGGCGGAGTGCCCTGTTTCGGTTAGGCCGCCTGGTAAAGAGAGAAGCCAAAGCTCTGCTGTAGCCGAAATGGTATTTGTTAAGCACTTGTTATGTGTCAGACACTGTACTAAATACTGGGATGCATACAAGCAAATCAGGTCGGACACAGTCCCTGTCCCATGTGGGGCTCACAGTGTCAATCCCCATTTTACAGGTGAGGGAACTAAGGCACAGAGAAGTTAAATGACCTATCCAAGGTCACACAGCAGAAAGGTGCAGAGACTGGATTAGAACCCGTGACCTTCTGACTCCCAGGCCGGTGCTCTATCCACTACTCCATACTGTTTCTCTACGGCATGGACAGGGCATGTTGGGAGTAGGGACCCTAAATACCACAATTATTTTGCTTAACCATCTAATGGAGAGAGAGGAGCAAGCCTCGGCCTGCATACTCTACACTTGATCCGTTTTCTCAAATTCTTAGTTGCTCTTTAAGATGCTTTCTGAATATATCTTTTATTTCCTACCCTTACTAAAATATCAGAAAGCTTTGGGTTGGATCTTTCAATACTTAGGCTCTTCAGGATATGTTTTCATCTGCCCTCCAACTATCTACTGTAATCTTTCTTCTTTTAATCAAGATAGAGTAATTCAGAAGGAAACTTGGACAAATGTGTGTTCCCCAACAGAGAAGAAAATCAAATTAGATACTCAGAAAGCCATTAGTGCTTAAGCTTGCCATTCCTCCATTGCAATTCTCAGGGGTCCGGGAACACTCCCAGTATACCCGTTGCTCCCCCAGCCATATGGACTTAAGCAATTGCAGACCAAAACCTGGGCCTGTCACTCCACCAGACAGCCATACAAATCCAGGGCCCTCAGGGTCCTCCTTTAGTGACCACTACATTGCCCCCCTGGATTCTGCACTGGCTCTCCTCCACATCGCCGAGGAGCCTCCATCCTGATGGTCCCTGCAGGTCCCACACTGGCAGGACAGAGAGAAGCAGCTGCAGCCTGTTGCCGTCTCCACAGAATCTTGGGAAGACTTTGGCAGCCTGTGCCGGAGCACTCACTGTTGCTGTGCCAAATTTTGGAGCACTGACCACACATCGGAGCAGGGCTGGTAGGTAGGAAACTTCTCCCCCAGCTCTATAGTCATAGAAGACTCTTCACTTCCCTGCCTGTACAAAAGTAAGTTCTGCTAGGGATTCTTCCTTGCGATATTACTTTTTTCCATTTGAACATCCAAACTGATTTATGATGATTAATCATGGAGGCAGGAGATTTAGTAGTAGAGAAACACCATTTATAGAAAAGAACAAATAGTTTCTTGCTTCTTCATTAGGAAAATTAAAATTCCAGTTCTTTTGGACCTTCACTTAAAGTGAAAGTGTTCCTTGAAATAAAAATTTCAAGGGTGCACTTGCAAAGGCAAAATGTACTTACCAATTTCCCTGTCTTGCTTTCCCACCGTAATGGCTTTCCTTTTGAACTTTAAGGGGTCTTTTAGGACTTTGCAAAATATATATTGAAAAATTATATGGATTTACTGCATTCTTCAGTGTTTCTGAAGTGGACATTCCACATTGTATAGTGCTTGATCATAACTATGATCTCTCCCCAGAGTGGTGATGGAAAATTCAGGCAAAGAATGTATTGATTGAGCTAATACACATCCTGGAACTCGACTTAATTCCTAGACCTTAGGTAAATAATTGATCCAAACTCTTCTTTCAGCTAATTGGATGCCTTTGGGCCCCCAGGCTCTCAATAGAGCCTTCGAAAATACACAAAGCAATAGGGAAGGCTGGATGGAATTAGCACAGATAATTAAAAGCAACACAAATGTGTTTACTTTGCCTTTCTAGAGATCCCTTCCTCCCCCCAGAGACCATAAAACATACATATATACATACATATATGTAACACACACACACATACACATACACACAAACTCTTTCCATAGCAAACCAGAAAGCACCAGAACTTTCCTTAAGGGAAAGAAACTTGAAGCAGAAGTATGTTTCTCCTGCTATTTCAGCTGCTACTGCTCTCTTGTCCAGGAGAAGCAGGGAAATAATGAAAAAAGAGAAGTGAGGACTTTTCCCACAGAAAGCATGGTATCCTTGAAAGCATGAGTTAGAAAGCAATGCCAGCAGTTGATGAAAAAACAAGGAAAAACAGATTCGTTTGTAATCCCACATACCTAGCCAGTACTAGGTACTCAGTATGTTCCACTCTACTAAGCATGAAGAATGACTTTCCCATCACTGACTTTCCCATCACTGTAGATGGCACCAATATTCTTCCTGTCTCACAAGCCCGTAACCTTGGAGTTATCCTCTACTCCTCTCTCGATCAACCCACACATTCAATCTATCACTAAATCCTGTCAGTCCCACCTTCACATCACTAAAATGTGCCTTTCCTTTCCATCCAAACTGCCACCATGTTAATGGAATTGCTTATCCTATCCCAACTGGATTACTGCATCAGCCTTCTGGCTGACTTCCCAGCCTCCAGTCTCTCCCCACTCCAGTCCATACTTCACTCTGCTGTCCAGATCATTATTCTACAAGAACGTTCAGGACATGTTTCACCAATCCTCAAAAAATTCCAGTGGTTGCCCATCCACCTCTGCATCAAACAAAACCTGCTCACCATTGGCTTTAAAGCACTCAATCACCTTGCCCCCTCCTACTTCACCTTGCTACTCTTCTACTACAACCCAGCCCGCACACTTTGTTCCCCTAATGCTAACCTTCTCACTGTGCCTCAATCTCATCTATCTTGCCACTGAACCCTCACACACATCCTACCTCTGGCCTGGAATGCCCTCCCTCCTCAAATCTGACAGACAATTACTCTCCCCTCCTTCAAAGCCTCATTGAAGGCACATCTCCTTTGAAAGATCTTCCCTGACTAAGTCCCTATTTCCTCTTCTCCCACACCCTTCTGCTTCGCTATGACTTGCTCACTGTATTCTTCCCCCCTCCCAGCCCCACAGCACTTATGTACATATCCGTAATTTATTTATTTATATTAATGACTGTCTCCCCGCCTCTATACTGTAAACTTGTTGTGGGCAGGGAATGTGTCTGTTTATTGTTGTACTGTACTCTCCCAAGTGCTTAGTGCAGTGATTTGCACACAGTAAGGGCTCAGTAGATATGACTGAATGAATGAAGGAGAAGCTAAGGGCAGGGCTGTCAAAATATGAGGGTGAGCATGACAGTTGGGAATGCAGACTCGTGTGCCTGTAATAATAATGATGGTATTTGTTAAGCACTTACTATGTGCTAAGCACTGTTCTAAACTCTGGGTAGTGCATGCTCCTTGGAAATTGCAGCCCAAGTTACTATTATTATTATTAATGTTATTATTGTTGTATTTGTTAAGTGCTTACTACATGCCAAGCACTGTACTGAGCACTAGGGCAGATTCAAGATTATCAGGCTGGACACAGTCCCTGTCCCATATTGGGGTTTAAAGTCTAAGTAGGAGAGAGTAGGATTTAATCTCCATTTTACTATCTAGGAAACCTAGGCATAGAGAAGTTAAGTGACTTGCCCATGATCACACAGCAGATAAATTGCGGATTAGTGGAAAGTGACAGGCTTGGGAGACAGAGGATGTGGGTTCTAATCCTGACTCTGCCACTTATCTGCTGTGTGGCCTTGGGAAAGTCACTTCACTTCTCTGTGCCTCAGTTCCCTCATCTGTTAAAATGGGGATTAAAACTGTAGGCCCCATGTGGAACAACCTGATTACCCTGTATCTACCCCAGTACTTAGAAGCATGCTTGGCACATGGTAAGCTCTTAACAAATCCCATCATTATTATCATAAGTGGCAGAGCCGAGATTAGAATCCGGGTCTTCTGACTCCCATGTCCCTGCTCTCCCCACTAGGCAACGCTGCTCCCCATGTATGAATAAACCTTTGATATTCAATGCTGTGTGCTAAGCTGTAAGTTAAGAGTGAGGTTGGTTGGAGACTGGCTAACCTCCAGAGGCCCCGGTCTCTGGTAATTCACAGGCAAGTAGGGGGCAGAGCAATTTCTGGGCAAACAGTCAATCCATAGAATCACAGTGTAAAAGGCATCTCTAAAAGTCATCTGGTCCAGGTTCTAGGCAGAAAAATGAGTAAAATGGTTGTCTACTTTATGATGGTGATGATGGTATTTGTTAAGTGCTTACTATGTGCCAAGCACTGTTCTAAGCACTGGGGTTGATGCAAGGTTATCAGGTTGTCCCACGTGGGGCTCACAGTCTCAATCTGCATTTTACAGATGAGGTAACTGAGGCACAGAGAAGTTAAGTGACTTGCCCAAAGTCACACAGCTGACAAATGGCAGAACCGAGATTAGAACCCACGACCTCTGACTCCCAAACCCGGGCTCTTTCCATTGAGCTACGCTGCTTCTCATCCTTAGGGTCTTCAGGGATGGAAACTACCCAATGTGACTTTGTAGTCTATTCCAGGGTTTCATCACCTTGATAGTAAAGACTCTCTCCCACATGTTCAATTAATATAGAGAACATGGTTGTTGTCCTTTCTATGAAGAACCATCGTGCACCTATTGTCATCTATAGACAATTATTCTCTTCCTGTAGCATTCTCTCTTCTAGGATAAACAATATTGCTAGGAGGTATAATCTCCCTGCCTTCCTGCTGTTTCTGTTCCCTCTTGCACAGGTGGTTGTGAGGCATTTCCTGAAGTGGCTCTGGCTTGTATGTGGAGAATGACAGGGATCCTTGAAGCACTGGGCTCAGGGCACATACCTGATGTGGGCTAGTGGAAAGAGCACTGGCCTGGGTGTCAGAGAATCTGGGTTCTATTCCTGGTTCTGCCACTTCTCTGCTGTGTGACTTTGGGCAAGTCACTTAACTTCTCTGTACCTCAGTTACCTCATCCATAAAATTGGGATTAAATCCTACTCTCGCCTGCTTAGACTGTGGGACAGGAACTGTGTCCAACCTGATTAAATCACATCTATCTCAGTGCTTACATCAGTGCTTGTCATGGATTAATTGATTAACAAGTATCACGATTGATATTGCTATTGATTCACCACATCCAAGATATGGTCTGTTTACACCACTAGGGAAGAGCACAGTTTTCTGACATCATCATCATCTAGAGTACCATCTAGGGAGAACTCAAAAGTTTAAATAAACTCTAGAGAGTTTGCAGTTTTTCCTGGATGGTCTAACTTTCAATCTGCCAACAGTTGGACAGCAAATTCCAATTTAGGCAAAGATAAATGTAGAGAGAAGGTTTTTGAAGTAGTACCCTATATTTGCCACCATCAAATAGTGTTCCTAGTCCAGTATCTTGAGCTAATATTATTCAGGAATTTTAACTGACTTATGCCTCCCTCCACCCACCCACACAGACTATTACAGCTCATAATTAAGTTAGACCCCAATGTTAACAGGTCTAATACTGTTTTTTGTTGATAAAATCTCTGCATTTGCGTATCTCCAAGAATCACTTGCAATATAGGTTATTCCGTATGAAAGCAACCCATTGCTGTGTAAAATTTTATAGTCTAGTAATGTCACCCAATTAAGCAGGTGGTATTATAATGTAATTGAGTATGCAATGCAGTGCAGTAACCTGCTCGAAAAGTCAAGATTATGTAACAATGACAAGTCAATTATCTAATAATAATGACTGCTTTGTTGGCTTGGGTGCAATTAGAAAATCAGGCAGTCAAGTTTCCTTTTAAACTCATTTTTTTTAGTTCTATCCTTAATTAAAATTAAAATATGTTTTGCCCCCAAATGATATATGTATGGATAAACCTGTTTTGAATGGCATCACTAAATAAAATAAGCTTTTTAAAGGTCTTGAATTTGGGGTATTCTAAATAATAATAATACTAATAATGGCATTTGTTAAGCACTTCCTATGTGCCAGGCACTATTCTAAGCACTATGCTAGTGCTCACAGTCCCTCCTTGGGGGGCTCACAGTCTTAATCCCTATTTTACAGATGAGGTAACAGAGGCACAGAGAAGTGAAGTGACTTGCCCAAAGTCACCCAGTAGACAAGTGGCAGAGCTGGGATTACAGTCCAGGTCCTACTGACACCCAAGCCCATGCTAATATAAATATAGAAGACTATGTTAGTACTTTAACTCATTTGTCATTTCATATTGTGATGCATGAGAACTGTGAAAAGGTGATGGTGCAAACAGCATGGCTTAGTGGAAAGAGTCTGGGCTTGAGAATCAGAGGTCGTGGGTTCTAATCCCAGCTCCACCACTTGTCTGCTGTGTGACTTTGGGCAAGTCACTTCTCTGTGCCTCACTGACCTCATCTGTAAAATGGGGATGAATACCGTGAGCCCCACGTGGGACAACCTGATTACCTTGTGTCTACTCCAGTGCTTTGAACAGTGCTTGGCACATAGTAAGCGATTAACAAATATCATGATGATGATGATGGTGAACAACCTGTTTGCTGGGAGGTTCCCTTCCTGGACAGGAAGATTGTGGATATACCTCTTGTTCCCACTGCTTGCTTACTAAATTCATCATGAAACACTGGGACTTGAACTACACTAGATTCTCTTCTGAAAATAGGTGGTGTTGATTGTGGATGAAGGCCAATGTCAGGTTAATAGAGCTCACGATAATGACCAACTCCTACTTTCAGTCTTACATGGATATATATATATATATATATATATATATATATGACTAGAGTTATATATATATATACATATAACTAGAGTTATATATATATATTTATATATACATATGACTAGAGTTATATATATATATATATACATATAACTAGAGTTATATATATATATGACTAGAGTTAATGTCAAAGACCCAAATGAAAATCAAAATAGCCCCCCAAGAATGACAAATCCAAAGAAACCTGTAAGCTTTTAATTTAAGGACTATCAATCAATCACTGTTCTAAGCACTGGAACAGATAAAAGATCATCAAGTTGGACACAGTCCCTGTCCAACATGGGACTCACAGTCTTAATCCCCACTTTACAGTTGAGGTAACTGAGGCACAGAGAAGTGAAGTGTCTCGCCAAAGGTCACACAGCAAAAAAGTGGCGGAGCTGGAACTAGAACCCAGGTCCTTCTGACTCCCAAGCCCGTGCTCTATCCACTAGGCCACACTGGACTGCGGGGTTCCCAGTCAGGAGAAGTTTCAGAGAGCAAGTAAGTGAGGGAGCCACCTCAGAGAGCACCGTCAGAGGGTGGCCTTAGGTGCCAGCAGTTAAAAATTGGAAAGCAGTTGTCTAAGTTGGGATGAGCGCTTGCATGAACAGGAGATTGTCATGGCTGTAGAGCAGAGAAATGAGCTGGGTTTGGGCCGACATCTACCTGACATATCAAGATCATGCTTATGTCATAAGGAATGGAGGTGGGGGGAGCAAATTTTTCCCCACCTCAGAGTGGTCAAATGTCCAAAGCAGATCCTAGTCCCAGTTCAGTATGCTCTGGTGGATGCTCTATGCTGTCATGCCTCAGGGACAATCTTCCTTAGGGTCTTTGTTGCCATCCTGAATCTAATGTGCTCTTGAGTGGCACTAGTTATCAGTAGTCTAGGTGCTCTTCAAAGGCAGGAGCACAACCAGGGCAAGGAAGAGATCCTAGCCCACGCTTGCTTTTGGATCAAAGAGGAGACAAGCCCTCATAAAAGCAGCATGGCCTAGTGGATAGATAATGGTCCTGGGAGTCAGAGGGATCTGGGTTCTAATCCAGGCTCCACCACGTATCTGCTGTGTGACCTTGGGCAAATCACTTCACTTTTTTGTGCCTCGGTTACCTCATCTGTAAAATGGGGATGAAAACTGTGAGCTCCATGTGGGACATGGGCTGTGTCCAACCTAATTATCTTGTATCTACCCCAGGACTTACTACTGTACTTAGCACATTGTAAGTGTTTAACAAATGCCATAAAAAAGTGGGATTCTGAGTCCTCAGCCTGCAGAGTACAGAGCAGGTGCCTACATGCTGCCTCTTTCCTCTGGCCTTGGATGACAATAACATTTCTAAGTTTATTTTCTTATCATTTGTAAATTTTTCTTAAAAAACTGCTTAAATAATAAGTATAATTTTGACCCTGAACCAAATTGTTGTTAGTGAAACCATTTTCAGATTCCAATTGTTAGGTTCCATATGCCGTATGTCATATGTCAGGTCCCATATGGAGCTCACAGTCTAAGAAAGAAGGAGAACAGGTATTGAATGCCCATTGTGCCGATGAAAGAACTGAGGAACAGAGAAGTTAAGTGACTTGCCCCAGGTCACATGGCAGGTATTTAACAAAGCAGGATTAGAACCCATGCCCTCTGACTCCCAGGCCTATACTCTTTCCACTAGGCCACACTGCTTTTTTAAATAATAATAATAATAATAATTATGGCATTTTGTTAACTGCTTACTATGTGGCAGGCACTGTACTACGTGATGCTGGTACGCAGTTTTTAAAGGACCACCTCACAACTTTTACTCTATCCACTTCCAAATTTGAAATTTTGAAATATACCATTTACATATATAATGTAGTATACGTACATCTGAATATATTACACTCTTTAATGGCCAAAGTAACCTAATTGCCTAAAATGTAGTCACATGAATAAAACTCTTAGAAATTAATGACATCCCAGCCGGTCAATATATTTAGATGCCAAATACTACTGACCAGCTGTTCAGCTAAAAAACAGCTAGTAATTGCTTAAACCTGATTATGTCACCTTGTTCCAGCTAGCAGCATCATAATTTTGCTTTCCAAAATTTTGTTCTCATTCTCGAAAAATCCTCTCTCAACCTTTGCAGATTTGCTCAAGATAGTCAACTGAAAATGATTTATAATATTTTTTTCTGGATGACAATAGTTTCACCAGTCTTTCCCATACTTATGATCATAAAATAATGCACCTAATGGCAGTAAGTAGTAGTAACCTAAACAAGTATGACAGCCGTGCTGAGAGGTCAATTTTTTATTTTTATAAAGAGTGTGTACCCGCTTGCTTCCTAGCTTTTTAGATTCTCTTGATTTATTCCAGGCCCCAGACTTATGGATCCATAATTATCTGTACTCCCTGGTCTGTCTTTAATTTTTTAAGGATGCTGACATGACTTCTCTTTACCCATTTTATCTGTACTATAATAATGATGATGATGATAATAATAATAATAATAATAATAATAATGATAGTATTTGTTAAGCATTTACTATGTGTCAATCACTGTTCTAAGCATTGGGTAAATACAAAGTAATCAGGTTGGACACAGTCCCTCTCTGTTTATCATTATATTGTACTTCAGTGCTTAGAACAGTGCTTTGCACATAGTAAGCGCTGAATAAATACCATCATTATTATTACTCTCCTAAATGTATAGTACAATGCTTTGCACACAGTAAGAGCTCAATAAATATGATTGAATGAATGAATTATTGAATGACTTCCTCATGGGGTTCATAGTCTTCACCTTCTTGTTTCTATTTTCATGCAAATAGAGATACTAGCTATGGCTGTATAGGGTAAAGGTAATACCAGAGTGAAAAACGTTCATGAAATCCATTTGACTCAGCTAGAGAGAATTGCTACACTCTTTGTCATGTTTCCTCACTGTAAGCCTAAATGAGGATAGGTTAGAGAAAGAGATTTTGGCTTTTGATTGCCCCAGTGTCTGATAACTGATGTCCAGTACTATTACTAAGCTAGTTTTGATACATCTTTCTTATTCAAAGTGTTTTTCTGTTGAGTTGTCCCTACCACCGTTTTTTCTGTTCAAGAATTGTTATAAGAGGATTTTTTTCATTTTTTGTAGGTTAATGTTCATTCTTAGGAGTTTTATTAGAGTTCACCTCACATGAGTAATAAAAATTTGTAAATGACTTACCAGTAATTCTTGTTTTTGAAAGGTGTGCATCATCTAATGAAGACGCACTCATCCACCCACATTGCCTAAGGTGTGACAGATACTTATTTTTACTTCCTCCTCCTTTGCTGTGAAAGGATCAGTCTCTGATGGCACACAGTAGGATGTAAAATCTATTCAGGCAGGGGCTGGACTAATCTCCTTGGAAATTTTAGGAAAAACCTCCCATTTAGGAAAAGAAATTTATACGATCCACTGTCAAAACAAAAGAATTTCAGGTAGGCCACTTTCTTTATTATAATCATTATACTGATTATATTACCGAAAGGGCTTTCCTAACTTCTAAAAGCTGCTTTAAGAAGTTGCTGGTCTAGTCTAACGAGAACGGATCTGGGAGCCAGGAGACCTGGGTTCTAATCTGAGCTCTGCCTCTTGCCTGTTGTGTGATCTTGGGCAAGTCATTTAATTTATTTGTGCCTTAGTTTCCTCATCTGTGAAGTGGGGATTAAATATCTGTTCTTCCCACTTAGACTGTAAGCCACATCTGGAACAGGGACTGATTATCTTGTATCTACCACAGTGCTATTACAATGCTTGGCACATAGTAAGTGCTTAACAAAAAATACAATTATTACTATGATTTCAGGGACAGCGGTTAAAAACTCATGCTAACATGCATATCATGCCATCAAAAATCACTTCACTGAGATCACCCAGAGTGATTCCCTTGAGAATGATTAAATTAATAAAATCAATGAAATTGTGTTCACAAATATAGCCCAGTATTTACTATTGTTGTGTTGCTGGAGAATAGGAATGGTAAGATTCTGATTTTCAAATTTTCCACTAACTGTGATAAATTGCTTCGTACTGAAACAGCAACACCACAGAAGATGCCAAAGACCCAAATGTAAATTTAATGGAACTCGGCTTTCCCAGTAATTAGTGTTTATCTAAATGTCAAGGTGGTTTTCACAAAAAGTAATGAAACAGTTTCCATTTAGAAAAGAGTAAATCCATTCACTTTTGGAGAGCTATACAGTCCTCTTCAAACGCATGTTTTCACTACACAGTTTGGAGAGCTTGAGGTTGGGGAATAAGGGACTAGTCTTCTTATAGTAATACTAATTGTGGTATTTGTTAATCGCTTACCATTTGCCAAGGGATCAATCAAGGGTATTTACTGAGCACTTACTGTGTGCGATGCACTGTGCCAGGCACTTGGGAGAGTACAGTATGATAGAGTTGGCAGGTACCAGGGTAGAGCACTTACCCTATTCCATCTTATCGCACCAGGCTCCTTGCTGAACTCCCTGCCTCCTGTCTCTCCTCACTCCAGTCCACACTTCACTCTTCTGTGCAAATCATTTTTCTAAAATAACATTCAGTACATATTTTCCCACTCCTCAAGAACCTCCAGTGTTTGTCCATCCACCTCCACATCAAACAGAAAATCCTTACCATCGGTTTTAAAGCATTCAATCACCTTGCCCCCTCCTACCTTACTTCCCTGATTTCCTACTACAATAATAACAATAATGTTGGTATTTGTTAAGCGCTTACTATTTGCCAAGCAGTGTTCTAAGTGCTGGGGTAGATACAAGGTCATCAGGTTGTCCCACGTGGGGCTTGCAGTCTTATTTCCCATTTTACAGATGAGGTAACTGAGGCCCAGAGAAGTTAAGTGACTTGCCCAAAGTCACACAGCTGACAAATGGTGGAGCCAGGATTAGAACCCATGACCTCTGACTCCCAAGCCTGTGCTCTTTCCACTAAGCCACGCTGCTCCTCTGACATAGCTTTGATGGGTGGGACTGTGTATCAAATGAATGTCAGTAGGCTACTTAAACAACTGCTGCATGGAGAGCGGAAATGCTATTACAGAGAAACGCTTTAAGGGTTTAATGAAGCCTGTACACTTTGCTCCTCAGTGCCAACCTACTCACTGTACCTCAGTCTCATCTATCTCACCGCCAACCAATCTCTCACATCCTGCTTCTGGCCTGAATGTTCTCCTTCTTCACATCTGACAGAGGATTATTCTCCCCATCTTCAAAGCCTTATTAAAGACACATCTCCAAGAGGCCTTCCCTGACTTTCCTCTTCTCCTACTCCCTTCTGCATCACCCTTGAACTAGTATTTGTACCCTTTATTCATCCCTCCCTCAGCCCCACTGATATGTACACTGATGTACATATCTGTAATTTAATCCATTTATTTATATTATGTGTGTCTCCCCCTCTAGACTGTAAGCTCGTTGTGGGCAGGAAATATGTCTAATCAACTTGGTTATATTGTACTCTCCCAAGCCCTTTTTTTAAAAAAAATAGTAATGGATAAATGCTTACTATGTGCCAGGCACTGTACTAAGTGCTGTGGTGGATACAAACAAATCAGGTTAAACATGATGGGGGCTCACCGTTTCAATCCTCATTTTACAGATGAGGAAACTGGGTACAGAGAAGTGAAGTGACTTGCCCAAGGTCACACAGCAGACAAGTGGTGGAATAGGGATTAGAACCCATTACTAAACACGGTTGATTAGTTGATTGGTACAAGATAATGTCAGACATGGTCCCTGTCCCAGTTGGGACCTTGTCTTCTGATGCCGTGCAGTATGGATAGAATATGTGTAGTGTCAGAGGAAATGGTTATGCATATACACCCGGGGTCAACTCAGAGTGAGGGTACTACAACCCGAGGTTTCTTCTATACAGCATTCTTCAGGAATATAACCCTCGTGTTATCAGAGAACTGACTGTACTAAGGCAAACCATTTAGGTAATAGCTTCAACTGGGAGCTCCTACATGTTCTTTATGTGTAGAATGAAGAGATTTTTTATCTCCCCACTGGAAACATCAAAGGAAAGCAACCTACTCTTATTCTTTCCTCTAAAGGTCCAATGATTCATATGTATGAAGGACAATCATATCATTATCAACAGCAAAAGATCAATGAAACTCAATTCTACTATGATTAAAGAGTTCAAATTGTACCACTGCTTCATGCTTCAGGGAAGTTGTAAGAAATAGGAATCATGGGAATTGTAGTGCAACACACTTGCGTGCTTTCTAATATTGCCTCCATAAAACAGCATCAACCGCTGCTTCACAGGATGTGATTTTAACCTGTTGATTGAATATTTACAGGGTGCCAATAAATGTTTTTATGATGACAGTGCCTGTTACAATTATCAAACAACAACACATGATGATCAGGATGCTTCAGTAAGTGATCGACCAAATATTTTCCAAAAACCCTCAATTAAAGTCTTTGTACAGTGCTCTGCACATAGTAAGTGCTCAAGCAATGCCACTGATTGATTGATAAATTTGGTTTGTTCTGTATACTTTTGTTCCAAGCATCTGAATAATTATAAATGTTGAATAGAATGCACAGGACGTATAGACAGCATTGTCTTGTGGAAAGAGCGTGGGATTGGGAATTGGGAACCGCTTCTACGTTAATCCAATAACTTTTCCTATCCCACCTTGATTGCTGTATAAGCCTCCTTGCTGGCCTCTCAGCCTCCTATGTCTCCCAACGCCAGTCCATACTTTGCTGCCCAGATCATTTAACCTCCAGTTGTTGCCCATCCACCTTCACATCAAACAGAAACTCCTCACGACTGGCTTTAAAACACTCAACCACCTCCCTCCAAACCTCACCTCACTACTCTCCTACTACAACCCAGCCCACACATTTCGCTCCTCTAATGCTAAAGTTCTCACTGTACTTCGATCTCATGTATCTTTTTGCTGACCTCTTGCCCATCACCTGCCTCTGGCCTGGAGCACCCTCCCTCCTCATATCGTGGCAGACAATTACTCTCCCCTGCTTCAGAGCCTTACTGAAGGCATATCTCCTCCAAGAAGCCTTCCCTGAATAAGCCCTCTTTTCCTTTTCCTTCCACTCCCTTCTGCATCTCCCTGACTTGCTCCCTTTATTCATTCCTTCTCTTCCAGCTCTACAGGACAATTACAGATCTGTTATTTATTCATTTATATTGATGTCTGTCTCCCGCTCTAGACCGTTAGCTCATTGTAGGCAGGGAATGTGTCTGTTATTTTGTTATATTGTACTCTCCCAAGCGTTTAGTACAGTGGTATACACACAGTAAGCACTCAATAAATATGACTCACTGGCTGAATTAGGAGACCTGAATTCTAGTTCTGGCCCTGTCACTTGCCCACTGCATGACCTTGGTAAAGTCATTTAACCTCTCAGGAAAATAGAGATGACACCTGCTCTCCTTCCCTCTTAGACTTTTCACCCCGTATGGGACAGGAATTTTGTCCGATCTGATTATCTCGTATCTTTCCCAGTGCTTAGCAACGTGCTTGGCAACTAGTGAGTGCTTAATGAATATCGTTATTATCATTGTTATGATTATAACCTGCCCTTTAGGTGGGAGAATGATGCTAGTGAGAGTGAGATTTTGTCAGTTTGTGCAGGTTTGGCTGATAATATCAGTGTATGATCAACAATCGCTTCTGTATCATGTGCCTGTAAAGATCATCCTTCATTGCATTACCTATAGTGACCGGCACTGTTTTCATGTCTCTACTTCCAAGACATTCACCCTGATTCTGATCTCTGCACAGCAGGCTGATCTATCTTCTGAAGCCATTTCCTATGCTAGGTTGTTTAAAATGCATATGTGCATACACCCATATATACAATTGTTCTTCATTTTGGCAGATGATGCTACAGAAAGTGAGACTTTTATCCATGCGGGCAAATGTGGCTGAGGAGACGGATGTTTAATCAGCACTCTTCTGCATAGTTTTCATGTAAGGAGAGTTCGTTGATGTACTAGTGAGTTTGTCCCATTCAGAGCCTAGGTCTGTTTTAAGCCTGCCTTTTGGTTTCCTGATCTCTGCAAAGCCTTTGCTCAGTGTGAGCAACTTCTCTTGCAATTGCTGAAAAGCCAGTCTGGTTGGTCTGTTAGAGCAACCTCCCAACTGGCCACTTCCATTTCACGTTGTTTGAATCTGTGCTTCGTTATATCTCTAAATTGTTATTCTGCCCTCCTGGCTTGGCGTGCCCTTTCAGTTCTTCACACATTGGCTACTTGGGGTATCTCACCGTCATCTGTTTTCCTCAAATGCTCTGTCCAGCAGAGCTGGGTTGCTTCAGTGTTTGTAAGCTGACTGCATTCCCGACCCATGATGTCGGTAATTTTGTCCTGCCATTCAATGCTGAGTATGGTTCATAGGTAATGCTGGTTGTCCATAGTAGTAGGTCCTGGTTTCAGAATCATCTAGAGGCATATCCACCCACATCCACCCACAACAGCCTTATAGGCCTTCATCATGATAAGAAGCTTAATGCCTTGGAGGTGCCACATTCTGTCTTGCGGTCGGCCTACAGTGTTGCTGCCGTCTCTTATTCTACTTTCTACCAGTTGGTGTATCTGTGCATCAGTATACCGTGTTCTGCCTAGGTAGTGAAATTAACAGCTTTAAGTCCTGTGTCACCAGTGACAACTTTTTACTGTTTGCAGGGAGGGAGAGGGAGGCTTCAAAGGTGCAGGCTGGTACGTAATTTCAGTTTTCTTTGGATTTATTGTCAATCCATAGCGGTATGTGGAATATAATAATAACAATAACAATGATGGTATTTGTTAAGCGCTCGCTATGTGCCCAGCACTTTCTAAGCGCTGAGATAGATACAAGGTAATCAGGTTGTCCCACAAGGGGCTCACAGTCTTAATCCCCATTTTCCAGATGAGGCAACTGAGGCACAGAGAAGTTAAGTGCCTTGCCCAAAATCACATAGCTGACAAGTGGCGGAGTCAGGATTAGAACCCACGACCTCTGACTCCCAAGCCCGTGCTCCTTCTGCTAAGCCACGCTGCTTCTCATATGCAATATGAGAATATGCAAAGTGATGAAATACCTTATGACTTCTTGTGCAAGGGCTTATAGATGAAATCTTCTGTGTACGGCAGTTCCTGAACCACTGTCTCCAAAGTATTCAGTCATGTTTTTTTAGGCTGTTGAGCAGGCTGCATCCTGAAGCATGGCTGCATGAAATAGATTTAATCAACTGATCAATCAATCAGTGATATTTATTGACTGCTTACTGTGTACAGAACATTGTATTAGGCACTCGGAAGAGTATAATGCAATAGAATAGGTAGACAATATTCCTGCCCACAAGGAGCTTACAAACTTGAGGGCTGAAGAAGACTTCACCTAACCATATGGCCTTGCTTCATTCCGATGGTGAGGAGGAAAATATCAGACAGAGTACTTTCAGACCAAACCTCAGCACATCAGATACAATCTTTGCAAGGTGAAAGATATAGGAAAGATGCAGAGAACTTTCTAAGGCCCCTACTCTTCTCACTTTGCACTCACCTTCTCTGGAACTTCATCCACCCAGGGCTGCAGATATGTCCTCTATGCAGGTAACTTCCAAATATGTCTGGCTAGCCCCAACCTCTCACCTGCTCTGCAATTTTGCATTTCTTCTTGCGTCCTGGACATCAACTCACGGATGGCCTGCTGGGAACTTATACTAAAATGTCCAAGACTGAAACTCCTCTGCCCCGCCAAATCCACTCCTCTGCCCTGCCAAATCCACTCCTCTCTCCTCCCTATCCCAGAATCATCAACCTTAGTATAATCCTTGATTTCTTCCAATAATCAATCAATACTATCTATTGAGCATCTATTGTGTGCAGAGCACTGTACTAAGTGCTTAGGAGAGTGCAGTAGAGCTAGTAGACATGATCCCTGCAATCAAAGAGTTATAACTGAAAGGGGGAGGCAAATACTAAATTATATTTTAAGTAGGGAGAAGCTATAGAGTTTAAAGATATGAATGTAAGTGCAATGGACGGGGGTGGGGAAGATCATCATCATCATCAGTCATCACCAATGGTATTTATTGAGTGCTTTCTGTGAGCAGAGCACTGTACTAAGCACTTGGAAGGGTACAGTACAATTGAGTTGGTAGACATGCTCACTGTTCACAACATGTTTACAGTCTACAGATAAAAATTAATATAAATAAATAATTCCTAATACAGAATTTAAAGATATGTACGTAAATGTGGTGGGGCTGGAGGTGGGGTGAATGTCAAATGTCCAGAGATCACAGATCCAAGTGCACAGACAATGCAGAAGGGAGAGGGAGCCAGGGAAAAGAGCACTTAATAGGGGAAGGCCTCTTGGAAGAGGTGTGATCTTAATAGGACTTTGTAGGTGGGGGGAGTGGTAGTCTGGCATATGTGGAGGGGGAGGGAGTTCCAGGCCAGAAGAAGGATGTGGGAAAGGGGTCAGTGGCAAGTTAGACGATTAATCACCTCCCTGATTAACCTCTCATTTTCCCACCTTATTTCCCCTCCCTTCTACACTTTCACACTTAAGTCCATACCCCTTAGACACTTTGATAATCAACCCACAACCAGGCCCACAGCACACATGTTCATATCCTTATAGCCTACTGTTTCCCCTATCTGTGAGCCCACTGTTGGGCAGGGACTGTCTCTATACGTTGCCAACTTGTACTTCCCAAGCGCTTAGTACTGTGTGCTCTGCACACAGTAAGCGCTCAATAAATATGATTGATGATGATGATGATTTTAATGTCTGTGTCCCCGGCTCTTGCCCACTCCCAAGCAGCATGGCCTAGCGGATAGAGCAAGAGCCTGGGAGTCAGAATAATAATGATAACAATAATATTTGTTAAGTGCTTACTATGTGCCAAGCACTGTTCTAAGCACTGGGCTAGATACAAGGTAACTAGGTTGTCCCACTTGGGCTCACAGCCTTAATCCCCCTTGTCCCGATGAGGTAACTGGGGCACAGAGAACTTAAGTGACTTGCCCAAAATTGCACAGCTGAAAAGTGGCGGAGTCAGGATTAAAACCCACGACCTCTGACTCCCAAATCCAGGCTCTTTCCACTAAACCACGCGGCTTCTGGGACCAGAAGGACCTGGGTTCTAATCCCAGCTCTGCCACTTGTCGCTGCGTGACTTCGGGCAGGACGCTTCGCTTCTCTGGGCCTCCGTCACCGCCTCTGGAAAACGGGGATTAGGACTGTGAGCCCCACGGGGGCCAGGGACCCAGTGTGCTTGTATCCACCCCAGCGCTCAGTACAGTGTGGAATGCCCTCCCTCTGCCCATCCGCCAAGCTCGCTCTCTTCCTCCCTTCAAGGCCCTACTGAGAGCTCACCTACTCCAGGAGGCCTTCCCAGACTGAGCCCCTTCCTTTCTCTCCCCCTCATCCCCCTTTCCACCCCCCTCCTCTTACCTCCTTCCCTTCCCCACAGCACCTGTATATATGTTTGTACATATTTGTTACTCTATTTATTTTACTTGTACATATCTATTCTATTTATTTTATTTTGTTAGTACGTTTGGTTTTGTTCTCTGCCTCCCCCTTTTAGACTGTGAGCCCACTGTTGGGTAGGGACTGTATGTGTTGCCAGCTTGTACTTCCCAAGCGCTTAGTGCACGTGCTCTGCACACAGTACGCGCTCAATAAATACGATTGATGATGATGATATCTATTCTATTTATTTTATTTTGTTAGTATGTTTGGTTTTGTTCTCTGCCTCCCCCTTTTAGACTGTGAGCCCACTGTTGGGTAGGGACTGTCTCTGTGTGTTGCCAGCTTGTACTTCCCAAGCGCTTAGTGCACGTGCTCTGCACACAGCAAGCGCTCAATAAATACGATTGATGATGATGATATCTATTCTATTTATTTTGTTAGTACGTTTGGTTTTGTTCTCTGCCTCCCCCTTTTAGACTGTGAGCCCACTGTTGGGTAGGGACTGTCTCTGTGTGTTGCCAGCTTGTACTTCCCAAGCGTTTAGTGCACGTGCTCTGCACACAGCAAGCGCTCAATAAATACGATTGATGATGATGACATCTATTCTATTTATTTTATTTTGTTAGTACGTCTGGTTTTGTTCTCTGCCTCCCCCTTTTAGACTGTGAGCCCACTGTAGGGTAGGCACTGTCTCTATGTGTTGCCAGCTTGTACTTCCCAAGCGCTTAGTGCACGTTCTCTGCACACAGCAAGCGCTCAATAAATACGATTGATGATGATGATGCTGACATCTATTCTATTTATTTTATTTTGTTAGTACGTTTGGTTTTGTTCTCTGCCTCCCCCTTTTAGACCGTGAGCCCACTGTTGGGTAGGGACTGTATGTGTTGCCAGCTTGTACTTCCCAAGCGCTTAGTGCACGTTCTCTGCACACAGCAAGCGCTCAATAAATACGATTGATGATGATGATATCTACTCTATTTATTTTATGGTTTTGTTCTCTGTCTCCCCCTCTTAGACTGTGAGCCCACTGTTGGGTAGGGACTGTCTCTATATGTTGCCAGCTTGTACTTCCCAAGTGCTTAGTGCAGTGCTCTGCACACAGCAAGCGCTCAATAAATACGATTGATGATGATGATATCTACTCTATTTTATGGTTTTGTTCTCTGTCTCCCCCTCTTAGACTGTGAGCCCACTGTTGGGTAGGGACTGTATGTGTTGCCAGCTTGTACTTCCCAAGCGCTTAGTGCACGTTCTCTGCACACAGCAAGCGCTCAATAAATACGATTGATGATGATGATATCTACTCTATTTTATGGTTTTGTTCTCCATCTCCCCCTTCTAGACTGTGAGCCCACTGTAGGGTAGGCACTGTCTCTATGTGTTGCCAGCTTGTACTTCCCAAGCGCTTAGTGCCCATGCTCTGCACACAGCAAGCGCTCAATAAATACGATTGATGATGATGATATCTACTCTATTTTATGGTTTTGTTCTCCGTCTCCCCCTTTTAGACTGTGAGCCCACTGTTGTGTAGGGACTGTCTCTATGTGTTGCCAGCTTGTGCTTCCCAAGCGCTTAGTGCAGTGCTCTGCACACAGCAAGCGCTCAATAAATACGATTGATGATGATGATATCTACTCTATTTTATGGTTTTGTTCTCCGTCTCCCCCTCTTAGACTGTGAGCCCACTGTTGGGTAGGGACTGTATGTGTTGCCAGCTTGTACTTCCCAAGCGCTTAGTGCAGTGCTCTGCACACAGCAAGCGCTCAATAAATACGATTGACGATGATGATATCTACTCTATTTTATGGTTTTGTTCTCCATCTCCCCCTTCTAGACTGTGAGCCCACTGTAGGGTAGGCACTGTCTCTATGTGTTGCCAGCTTGTACTTCCCAAGCGCTTAGTGCCCATGCTCTGCACACAGCAAGCGCTCAATAAATACGATTGATGATGATGATATCTACTCTATTTTATGGTTTTGTTCTCCGTCTCCCCCTTTTAGACTGTGAGCCCACTGTTGGGTAGGGACTGTCTCTATATGTTGCCAGCTTGTACTTCCCAAGCGCTTAGTGCAGTGCTCTGCACACAGCAAGCGCTCAATAAATACGATTGATGATGATGATATCTACTCTATTTTATGGTTTTGTTCTCCGTCTCCCCCTCTTAGACTGTGAGCCCACTGTTGGGTAGGGACTGTATGTGTTGCCAGCTTGTACTTCCCAAGCGCTTAGTGCACGTTCTCTGCACACAGCAAGCACTCAATAAATACGATTGATGATGATGATATCTACTCTATTTATTTTATGGTTTTGCTCTCTGCCTCCCCCTTTTAGACTGTGAGCCCACTGTTGGGTAGGGACTGTCTCTTTGTGTTGCCAGCTTGTACTTCCCAAGCGCTTAGTGCACGTGCTCTGCACACAGCAAGCGCTCAATAAATACGATTGATGATGATGATATCTACTCTATTTTATGGTTTTGTTCTCCGTCTCCCCCTCTTAGACTGTGAGCCCACTGTTGGGTAGGGACTGTATGTGTTGCCAGCTTGTACTTCCCAAGCGCTTAGTGCACGTTCTCTGCACACAGCAAGCGCTCAATAAATACGATTGACGGTGATGATATCTACTCTATTTTATGGTTTTGTTCTCCGTCTCCCCCTCTTAGACTGTGAGCCCACTGTTGGGTAGGGACTGTATGTGTTGCCAGCTTGTACTTCCCAAGCGCTTAGTGCACGTTCTCTGCACACAGCAAGCGCTCAATAAATACGATTGATGATGATGATATCTACTCTATTTTATGGTTTTGTTCTCCGTCTCCCCCTCTTAGACTGTGAGCCCACTGTTGGGTAGGGACTGTATGTGTTGCCAGCTTGTACTTCCCAAGCGCTTAGTGCACGTTCTCTGCACACAGCAAGCGCTCAATAAATACGATTGACGATGATGATATCTACTCTATTTTATGGTTTTGTTCTCCGTCTCCCCCTCTTAGACTGTGAGCCCACTGTTGGGTAGGGACTGTATGTGTTGCCAGCTTGTACTTCCCAAGCGCTTAGTGCACGTTCTCTGCACACAGCAAGCGCTCAATAAATACGGCTGATGGTGAGGATGCGGTGGCCGAGCTGGAGTAAGCGCTTAACAAACCCCGCAGTTATTATTATCAGCATTACTTAGGGCAATGCCCCGGCCACATCAGGGCCTCCCTAAGTGCTCCTGATTGATCGCTAGATTGACTGCAAGTCCAAGCCGGCCAAGGGCCGCGGGTAGGGAGGGAGGGAGGGAGGACCAATTGTCCTTGCTCCCGCTACACGGTTCCTGCCTGGCGCTTGGCCCTCGGAGGCTCCCGTCTCGGGCTGCTCCGCTCCGAGGCGGCGGCCGTTTTGCCCTCGAGGAAGCGGAAGGGGAGAGCGGGGTCGAAAAAAGGGGCTGAGCAGCCCCGTTGGCCCAGGTGAGTGCCGGCCTCACCTTTCCCTCCCCTTCCTAATCCCCCTTCTTCTCCCCCTCCCCTTAACCTCAGATGACTCCCCCTCCTCCCTGTCCCGTCTCCCCTTCCCGAGCCACCCGGCTCTTCCCTCCCGCCCCCTCCTTTCCCGTTCTCACCTCTTAAGCCCCCGAGTCGTGCCTCTGCTTCCAACCGTGGGAATTGCCTCCCCACCCTCTTGCCGCCGGCTTTCATTCCCTGAAATCAGCTCCCTTCTCTCGCTTCAGTCTCCCCGTGGCCGCGGGGGAGGTGAGCGATTTGTACTTCCCAAGCGCTCTGCACACAGTGAGCGCTCAATAAATACGATTGATGATGATGATGATGATGATGCTGAGCCTTTTAGGGGGAGAGGGAGCGGTTGATTATCCAGCCAAACAGTCTGATCTAATTCCAATGCGGAACTATCTCATCCTCTGCTTATGGAATAGGGGAACAACTAGATATGGATTCCGTAGACCATCCCATCCTCTGCTTATGGAATAGGGGAACAACTAGATATGGATTCCGTAGACTATCTCATCCTCTGCTTATGGAATAGGGGAACAACTAGATATGGATTCCGTAGACTATCTCATCCTCTGCTTATGGAATAGGGGAACAACTAGATATGGATTCCGTAGACTATATCTCATCCCCTGCTTATGGAATAGGGGAACAACTAGATATGGATTCCGTAGACCATCCCATCCTCTGCTTATGGAATAGGGGAACAACTAGATATGGATTCCGTAGACTATCCCATCCTCTGCTTATGGAATAGGGGAACAACTAGATATGGATTCCGTAGACTATCTCATCCTCCGCTTATGGAATAGGGGAACAACTAGATGTGGATTCCGTAGACTATATCTCATCGTCTGCTTATGGAATAGGGGAACAACTAGATATGGATTCCGCAGACTATATCTCATCCTCTGCTTATGGAATAGGGGAACAACTAGATATGGATTCCGTAGACTATCCCATCCTCTGCTTATGGAATAGGGGAACAACTAGATATGGATTCCGTAGACTAGCTCATCCTCTGCTTATGGAATAGGGGAACAACTAGATATGGATTCCATAGACCATATCTCATCCTCTGCTTATGGAATAGGGGAACAACTAGATATGGATTCCGTAGACTATATCTCATCCTCTGCTTATGGAATAGGGGAACAACTAGATGTGGATTCCATAGACTAGCTCATCCTCTGCTTATGGAATAGGGGAACAACTAGATATGGATTCCGTAGACTATCTCATCCTCCGCTTATGGAATATGGGAACAACTAGATATGGATTCCGTAGACTATCTCATCCTCTGCTTATGGAATAGGGGAACAACTAGATATGGATTCCATAGACTATCTCATCCTCCGCTTATGGAATAGGGGAACAACTAGATATGGATTCCGTAGACTATATCTCATCCTCTGCTTATGGAATAGGGGAACAACTAGATATGGATTCCATAGACTATCTCATCCTCCGCTTATGGAATAGGGGAACAACTAGATATGGATTCCGTAGACTATATCTCATCCTCTGCTTATGGAATAGGGGAACAACTAGATATGGATTCCGTAGACTATCTTATCCTCCGCTTATGGAATAGGGGAACAACTAGATATGGATTCCGTAGACTAGCTCATCCTCTGCTTATGGAATAGAGGAACAACTAGATATGGATTCCGTAGACTAGCTCATCCTCTGCTTATGGAATAGGGGAACAACTAGATATGGATTCCATAGACTATCTCATCTTCTGCTTATGGAATAGGGGAACAACTAGATATGGATTCCGTAGACTATCTCATCCTCTGCTTATGGAATAGGGGAACAACTAGATATGGATTCCATAGACTATCTCATCCTCTGCTTATGGAATAGGGGAACAACTAGATATGGATTCCGTAGACTATCTCATCCTCTGCTTATGGAATAGGGGAACAACCAGATATGGATTCCGTAGACTGTGAGCTTGTTGTTGTTGAGAATGTGTTGTTGTTACTGTACCCTCCAAAGGCTCAGTACAGTGTTTTGCACACAGCAAGCGCCCAATAAATACAACCGAATGAATGGATTCGAGGTTTACCCGGGGCAGAACCCTTCCTCTTGCATCGGTGGGCAGAATCTGTGGTTGGTTATGCATGAAGAATTAGGTAAATTGATGGCCCGGGTGAAAGGGTCCACCGCTTGCAGCAAAACAGACGGAAAATACAGGCAACACTAGTTGCCCACTTATTGCCAACCCTGTAAAAGGTTACTGGATTCAGAGATCGTGCTGTTCCTGTGCACCTTTAGTGGTAGTTGGCCTTTTGAGATCAGAATCGAGATACAGTGGAGAGGCCTCAATCAACCCCTCAACCTCTCGTGAGTCTCTCCAGGGTTGACGATTCTGAAATATGAGGGGAAGAGATGTAGAGGAGAAACTAGGTCACTGCAAGAGGCTTACACGTTATGGTTTAAAACGAGAAATGCCATTTGTAACTAGGTGCTTTGGGAAGCAGCTTGGCCTAGTGGTTAAAGCATGGGCCTGGGAGACAGGACCTGGGTTCTCATCCCAGCCTTGCCAATTGTCTGCTGGATGACCTTGGGTTTAGCTAAGTCCCTTAGCTTCTCTGTGCCTCAGTTACCTCATCTGTAAAATGGGGATTGACTGTGAGCCCCACGTGGGACATGAACTGTGTCCAACCTGACAAACTAGTATCTACCCCAGCACTTAGTACAGTGCCTGGCACATAGTAAGCGCTTAACAAACACTAATAAAACAAAAAGCAAACAAGGTGTCCAGAATGAACTGTATTACATTTGCTATTGAATAGTCTGCTGATTCTACATTTACATCCTGGGGTATCTCTGTTAATTGATAGCTTTTAAAACAAAGGTGATGTAGGGATGTCAACTAGTAGTTGGGACGGTAGAGCCAAAAGTGTTCTTCTAGACTGTGAGCCCACTGTTGGGTAGGGACCGTCTCTATATGTTGCCAACTTGTACTTCCCAAGCGCTTAGTACAGTGCTCTGCACACAGTAAGCGCTCAATAAATACAATTGATTGATTGATAACTTGATCTAACCCTCCTGCCCATGCACTGCATCAAAGAGTTGAAACAATAAAGCCTTTATCTTTGTAGATATGGTGTTGCATACTTTTTGGTTATCTTGTCTTCACCCAGCTCCATAATCCAAATTCAAATGATTCATTCTCCCTTCCTAGAATCTTCTAAAATTTCAACTTTCAACCCGCACATCCAGTCCAAATCCTATAGATTCTACCTTCATGACATCACTGAAATCTGCCCTTTCCTCTCCATCCAAACTGCTACCCCGTTGATCGAAGCATTAATCCTATCTCACCCTTACTGCATCAACCTCTTTGCTGATCTCCAAGCCTACTGTCACTCCACACTCTAGTCCCTACTTCATCTGCTACCCAGATCATTTTTCTAAAAATATATTCAGGCCACTTCTCCCCACTCCTCAAGATCTTCCAGTGATTGCCTATCCACCTCCACGTCCATCAGAGACTCCTTACTAATGACTTTAAAGCACTCAGTCACCTTGCCTCACCTCACTGATTTCCTGCTACAACCTTCCACTCTCACTTCGCTCTTCTAGCACTCGTCCATCTCGTTGCCAACCCCTATTCCATGTCCTGCCTCTGTCCTGGAAATACCTCCCCCTTCACATCTGACAGACCATCACTCTCCCCACCTTCAAAGCCTTAATAAAAACGCATCTGCTCCAAGAGGCCTTCCCTGACTAAGCCCTCATTTCCCCTATTCCCTCTCCCTTCTGCATCACCCATGCACTTGGATTTATACCGTTTATTCACCCCACCATCAGCCCCATAGTTCTTACATACATATCTATAATGAATTTTAATATTTGTACCCCTCTAGACTGAAAACTCCTCTTGGGCAGGGAACTTGTTTACCAGAGCTATTGCATTGTACTCTCTGAAGCCCTTGGCCCTTAGTGTTTATTGATTGATTGGTTGAAGGTGTGAGAATTGATGAGATCCTTGATATATCACTCATCATTGTAGGGTAGATGAGTACATCTGTTGAGCCCTGCTCAGATCATCCTTATGATACGGTAGATGGAGAGTCAAGAGATACCAGGAGAAAAGGCTGCAGTTCAGACCGGAGAGAATACGTGACTTTGAGGCCGCACAGAGTCAGTGGAGGAATGAAGAATGGAGGAGCCCAATTTTCTTGATTTCTAAGGCAGTGATCCATCACTATGTGGCTTCAGTCATTTGTATTTATTGAGTGCTTACAGTTGCCGAGCACTATACCACCATCATTCTCCCTGTTTCACAAGCCCATAACCTTGTCATTCTCAAATCATCTCTCTCATTCAACCCACATATTCAGGCTCTTACGAAGTCCTGTCGGCTCTATCTTCCCAACATATCTAAAATCTGCCCCTTCCTTTCCGTCCAAACTGCTGCCACACTGTTTCAAACATTTTTATCCTGCCTTGACTACTGCCTTTACCTTCTTACGGAGTCCTGTCTTTCCTCTTTCCGTACTTCACTCTGCTGCCTGGATCATTTTTAAAATGATATTTATTATTGTTATAATCATTCTTACTGTTATGATTCTATTTGTTAAGTGCTACTATGTACTGAACACTGTTCTACGCTCTAGGATAGGTACAAGTTTAATTAGCTAGGATACAGTCCCTGGCCCACAGAGGGCTCGCAGTCTAAGCTAGGTGCTCACAGTCTAAACTAGGCGCCTACAACACCAGCCTATTCACTGCATCTTTATCTTGTCTCTCTCACCACTGACCCCTCACCAACATCCTACCTCTGCCCTAGAATGTCCTTCCCCTAGCTAATAAATCACCATTCTTCCCACTTTCAAAGTCCTACCAAAATCACATCTCCACCAAGGGCCTTCCCTGGCGAAGGCGTCAAATCGTCTATTCACCCTCCCTTCTGTGTGGCCTTTGCCCTTGGATCTGTACTCCTTAAGCACTTGATACTTGCCACCCCCATGCCCCACAGCACTTGCGTACATACCAGAGAAGCAGCGTGGCTCAGTGGAAAAAGCACGGGCTTTGGAGTATGGGTTCATGGAGTCATGGGTTCAAATCCCGGCTCCGCCAACTGTCAGCTGTGTGACTTTGCGCAACTCACTTAACTGCTCTGTGCCTCAGTTCCCTCATCTGCAAAATGGGGATTAAAACTGTGAGCCCCCCGTGGGACAACCTGATCGCTTTGTAACCCCCCCAAAGCTTAGAACAGTGCTTTGCACCTAGTAAGTGCTTAACAAATACCATTCTTCTTATTATATCTTTATACTCTCCCATTTCACCTCTCTGCAATTTATCTGCAATGTTTTTCTCCCCACTTTAGACTGTAAGCTCCTTGTGGCAGGGATCGTGTCTACTAACTCACGGTGTTCTCTCCCAAGCACTGAGTATGGTGCTCTGCACACAGTAATCACTCGAGAAATACCATTGATTGACTGGATGAGTACCGATGCTAGGTAGCATTAGGCGTAGATGGGTGTTGATAATGATAATAATAACGTTGGCATTTGTTAAATGCTTACTATGTGCGAAGCACTGTCCTAAGCGCTGAGCACTGTAAGATAAGCATAGATGGATGGATATTCTCATCAAGAATATTTATCCCATTTCTTAGATACTAAAAAATAACTTTCGGATTTCTTAAATCCAGCCATCCAAATGCCTAACCTTCTGATAGGTTTGAAGTGTTTAAAACGTTAGCCCTGTTTGAGCTTGAGAATTGTTGATAAGGTAGGAAATATATACAATTCATTACCAGAGTAAATTTCCCAGTGGAAAATCTGAGTAGATCTACAGTTGGTTATTAGTAGAAAAGACAGAAATGTTAGAAGGTATAACCTTAACCACCAGGGTGGATGAAGGATCGCACATTCAGTCTCCAATCATCCTTGGTTCCATCGTCGAAGACAGAGCATGAGTTGGATAAGCAGTTGGTTCAACTCAGTATGACGTTTCATTAAAAGGTATGAAACAATGAGAGTAGTAGATGTTTCACAGCCTACGTGTCATTGATTTTGCTTACCAGAATTAAATGAACTATTTCACTGTCAGGCAAGTAATGTGCTGAAATTGGTATTGAAAATGGATTCTAAAAGAAAATTATTAGTCTGTAGTATCTATTGAGGACCTGCTGCATACAGAGCCCCGTACTCTGTGCTTGGGAGAGTATGGTGGAATTATTAAACTTGATCTCTACCCTCAAGGATCTTACAGTCCAGCAGGTGAGACAGACACTAAGCTCAGTTACAACTAAAAGGAACTAATAGAGTATAATTCCATGGAGATGCAGGTAGAGAGGTAGGGGTATATGAATATCCACAGTTACATAGATTGTGTGGAAGTGCTGAAGTAGTAGTAGGAGAAATATACTGTGGGGAGATTAGAAATTAATTGGGGAAAACCCCCTTGAGATGATTTGATTTTGGTAGGGCTTTGAAGATAGGGAGAGGAGTAGTCTGCAAAATCTGAAAGGGAAGGGAGTGCCAGACAATGTGGGGAGGGTTTGACAGAAGAGATGAGAATGTGGTACAGTGGAGTAGATGTACTTGAATGAAGTGTGGGATCTGGGATGTAATGAGAGAAGAGCCTGGACTTAGAGAGAGCAAGAGCACTCTCCCTTTAAACCAAATGGCAGGAATTTCTGCTTGAAGTGACAAGGATCGGTCAAGCATTGGAAGATTTTGAAGAGTGGGGAGTGGTGTTCAGAATGCTGCTTTATAAAAATGATCCAGGCAACAGAGTGAAGTACTGGAGACAGGAAGATTAGCAAGTAGGCTGATGCAGAAATTGTCTGCAAAAATTCTCATTTCCCCTTTCCATTCTTTACCCTTCTCAGAAGTGATGATGAATTGGATGGAAATGGATTTCAATAATCTGAATAATAGGAGTGCTGTGGTTCCTATTGCTAAATTGAATCCAATTTTTTACTTGCCTTACAGCCTGGTTTCTTTTAGGGTTGGCTTAAAATCTGACAGTCCCTGTTTCTGTGACTCTCTTTTCCTCTGCATGGCTAATTTCCAGTGGCAGTGGTATTTGACATATTTTATGGTTTTTAGTGTAGAAGCAGCAGCCTGGTAACAAATTAGAGACCTTGTTCCCTCTAGAGTTTTAGTGTAAACATAGGCCCATGGAAACAGAAATATTTTTCAGTACCGAGATGAACGTGGTCTGAATTCCTGGTGGATTTAACAGAGAAAGCAAAGCAAAAGCCATTGCTATATTGCCCATAACAGGATCACTCTAGAAATCAAGGGATGGACCTTCATTTTGTTCTTTTCAGGGATGCAAAAATAGCATTCTCAGCACCACTGAATGTAAAACACCTAATTTTCAGAGAATAATATTAAGGGTGCACTGATGCCATGCATTAAGTAACACATATTAAAACCTGGAGGAAAATATAGGAAAATATTTAAAGCATAGAGAAACCCATAGGAGGAAAGGGAGGAATGTCAAGAAGCAGTCTCGATTCTCTCCAGAATATTCACAGGGCAAAAGTAAAGTACAGCAGATTCAGATTCCCAACTGCCATGGAAATAAGTGGATGGAACTTAGGGGGCCAAGGTGTAGCCTATGTTTACTCTTGCCTGAGCATAGGAATTTTCAAGACTGCATATGTTTAGGATTTCCTGGAATGGTGGTACACTAGGCAAAATGCATTTGATTCATTCCCGCCTTGTGTCCCCTCCACCTTTCCATACATACACATTTTTTCTTCTTTCTGACCCCAAAGAGAGTATATAGTAGAAGAATCAGAATTTCTTGTACTCCTAGACCTCATTCCCCTACCAGAAAGCAAAAAAGCCCCCTCTATTTTACCAGATCACTTTTGAATCTTGCTCTCCTGCCCCTTCCTTCCTCCCCCCTCCCCCCCACCAATAACCCAACGGTTCTGCCGTTTACTAGCCTCCTTCCTCCTTTTCTTGTGGGTGGAAATTACTGGAGGTGGAGATGGCCTGAAGGTTGGGGTAAGTTCATTCTCTGCTTCTCCAGTTTCATTTTCAGTGCCCTGCAAAAGTGCACGGGTAGAACGACTTTTTCTGTAAGATCCCTTTGCCCTATTTATGAAATATTATTTCAGATTTGATTGATCTGCCCTTTCTGTGTACACCAAATTCACTTTTAAGTTCACTTTACCATTCTATTACAGTGGAAAAAAAGATTAAACAAAAGTGGAACCCTGTCTTTCAAATGCTGCATACACAGTCGTGGCTTCCTTGGGCCACCCTTTTAGCTTTCACTTCCCCTTTCCCACCATTTCTCTTTCTGTGCTCTGCTTATTTGCTTTATATCAGCCACTCCCTTTCCTCACTTTACAGACCTAAAAAGACTAACATCCTCCCTGTACCAGAAGTCTGGAACCTCGGGGTCACCCTTGACTCTTCATGCCAGAGTTCAGCGTGGCCCGGTGGAAAGGGCATAGGAGTCAGGAGACCTGGGTTCCAGTCCCAGCTGTACCATTTAATCTTAAGAAGAATTATGGTCATTTGTTATGTGCTTACTATGTGTCAAGCACTGTTCTGAGTGCTGGGGTGGAAGCAAATTTACCAGGTGACACAGTCCCTACCCCATGTGGGGCTCCCAGTCTAAGCAGGATGGAGAACATATATAATCAATTGTATAAAATTGGCATTTTACAGTTGAGGAAACAGGCACAGCGAAATTAAGTGATTTACCCAAGGCCACACAGCAGGCAGGTGGCAGAACTGGAATTAAAACCCAGGTCATCAAGCTCCCAGACCCATGCTCTTTCCACTAGGCCACTTGCCTGCTCTGTGACCTTTGACAAGTCACTTCTCTACCTCACTTTACTCACCTATAAAATGGGGATTAAATACCTGCTCTCCTACCTAATTAGTCCATGAGCCCCATATGGAGCAGAAACCATGACTGATCTGATCATCTTGGGTCGACCCCATCTTTTAGTAGTGTGCTCGGTACATTATATCCATCATTTATTTATGTATATTAATGTCTGTCTCTCCCTCTAGACTGTGAGCAGGGACTCTCTTATATTGTACTCTCCCAAGTGCTTTGTACAGTGCTCTGCACATAATAAGCCCTCAGTCAATACGATTAAGAATGAGGGCTTAACAAATGCTATCATTATTATTATTATTAAGTGTTATTCATTCAGTCATATTTATTGAGCTCTTACTGTGTGCAGAGCACTGTACTAAGCGCTTAGAAAGTACAACTCGGCAACAGATAGAGACAATCCCTACCCAACAATGGGCTTACAGTCTAGAAGACTCACATTCCCACATTGTGTCCCACCAAATTTTGCCAATTCTTCCTGCATGGCATGTCTCCTGGAGCCACCCCTTCCGCTCCACCCAAATTGATACCCAAGCTTTGGTCTTCCCGAAGAATCGTTTGGCCCACTCCCCTTCTTTCCTCAAAATCCTCCACTGGATTTCTCCATCTCCTCCTCCTTGGGTCTTGTGTGACATCTTCCCAAGCCAGCGTTCTAGTTGCACTTTGCTCTTTACCCTTCCCACTTCGTCCCTTGTTCACACTGCTCCTGGCTTGGAATTTTTTCTCTCCCAACATCGGACAAACCACAGCCTCTTCCCCGAACGCAGTCCCTCTGAAAATCCCACCTCCTCCAACAAATTTTCCCTGATTCATTTCCCAGCGTTCTGAGCCATATCATCCTTTGAATCATTTGTAGCATATATGACTTCATTTATACCCTCCTTAGCAGTCCCATATAAGCTCCATAACCAGCTTTCCTGTTTCCAAATGATTACTTCTTTAGACACTACTTTAAAAATAACCAATTTCTACCAAACCAACCACACCTACATTTTCATGTAAAACTCAAACGAAATGAATATTTCTGTCTAAAGGATGAACACTGTAAAAAATTGCATTAAGACATAAAGTAAATCAATCGATGGCATTTATTAAGTGATTGCTGTATGCAAAGCATTGTATTTAGGACTTGGGAGTGGACTGTATACAGAGTTGTTGCAACCTCAGTGCTCAGATTAGAGTGAATGAAAATTAGAGTGAATAAAGTTAGGAATTAGGAAAACGTCTGTACAGATGGGTCTTTAGTCTATTAGTGTTCATTCACCCACAGTGGCTGAGATGGAAAAGAGTGGCTAGATGAGTGGGCCAGAGTGGGTGAAGAATAGAAGAATGTGGAGGTGGAGGTGGATGGGTTTAAGAGGGAATGGTTGGTAGAGAGCATGGGTATGCTATCAGTGAAGAGATCACGTTATGTTCATACGGTACAAAGCTGAATTATTTTGGAACTGAGGCCTTAGCAATATTCACGTGTTTGGCTGTATATTAGAACATTTTGCTGTGTAAAATGTAATTGTATTGGCATTCTTTCTGGAGAAAGGTAGAGAGCTAGTTGGCTTACTGTAGAGAAGAGTTTCTTATGGCATTATAGTGTGCTAAACCAGATTTTCCACAACCTGAAGGCAGTGGTGTGGCCACAGGGCAACAAATAAGACTTAAAATTAAGTTAAAAAGTTGGGTTTATATCAAAACACAGATCAGTGTATAGCAGGAATTTATGACTGTAAACATATGATGTTGGAGAGGAAAAACCTTAAGCGGTAGCTATTTTACTTGGGGAAGAACTATGTAGTCAATTAATGGTATTTACTGAGCATAGTAAATTAAGTCCTTGGAAGAGTAAAGTATAACAGATTTGGTAGACATGTTATGATCTTACAGTCTAGAGTGGGAGACACATTATTATAAATAAATATATTTATTATTTATAAATAAATATAGCAAGGTGACTGAGTGCTTTAAAGCCTACCGTAAGGAGTTTCTGTTGGATGTGGCGGTGGTTGGCCAGCCACTGGAGGTTTGAAGAGAGGGGAGATGTGAACTGAACAGTTTTTTTAGAAAAATGATCCGGGTGGCAGACTGAAGTAGGGACTGGAGTGGGGAGAGACTGAAGGCAGGGAGGTCAACAAGGAGCTGATGCAGTCTAGGTTGGTTAGGATAAATCCTTGGAGTGTTGTAGTAGTTTGGATGGCGAGGAAAAGGCAGATTTTAGTGATGTTGTGAAGATAGAACCGACAGAATTTGGTGACCAAGTGAATATGTGCGTTATGTGAAAGAGATGAATCAAGGACAGTGACAAGGTTATGGGCCTGTGAGATAGGGAGGATAGTGGTGTTGTGTACTGTGATGGGAAAAACGGGAGGACAGGGTTTTGGTAGGAAAATAGAGTTCTGTTATCTGAAGGTTTGATAATATTAGCTACTGCTGTGTATGTATTCTTGATATTAGCTAAGTCTTTGTTTTACTCAGTGGATTAACATTATCCATTTAAGAAGGATGTAGATTCATAAAGACAGGGACATTTATTTTTCTTAAAAATTCAAATTTTAACCTAGGATAAAATCTAAAATCTTGTTCCGCTCATACTGACCCCCTGCTGCTTGTTTCTGTGCTTTCATAATCCAGTGTTTTTCACCTCACGATTTATCATCATAGCTGTTTTGATAATGCACACTGTGGATTTATTGCCTTGCTAATTGAAATGGCAAGAAGAGACTGATTTTCAAAGCTAGAGAGTCTATATAAACTTAGCAGGCAAATCATTTAGAGAAAACAAGGACCATTTCTTTATTCACATAGGAGAGAGGCTGCATCCTCTCCCCTCCTCTCCCTTCTCCCCCTCACTGGGATACCCATTAGTCCCTCCTTCTCCGGCCAGGAGAGTCAGGAGGAAACGACAGCAACCCAAAACTAGTCCCCTTCCTCTGGACTGTACGAACCTGCCCACATGAGGGAGAGGCCACTCCATCCCACCCCTCAGTGGGACTCCCACAATGTCGTAGTGGACAGTGGATAGTACTCTATATAGTGACATAGTGGGAGTCAGAGAGTCATGGGTTCTAATCCTGGATCTTCCACTTGCCTGCCATGTGACCTTGGGCAATTCACTCAACTTCTCGGTGCCTCAGTTGCCTCATCTGTAAAATGGGGATTTAGACTGTGACCTCATCCGGGACAGGAACAGTGTTCAACCCGATTTACTTGTATCCACCCCAGTACTTAGTACGGTGCCATAATAATAATTATAATAATAATAATAGTAATAATGGCATTTGTTAACCGCTTACTATGTTGCAAAGCACAAACCCGCTTAACAAATACCACAATTATTATTCCCTCCTCCATCCGGGGGGGTGAATAGGCAGTGGCAACATCAGGCCGCCTCAACTTTCAGAGCGTTGGGCAGACTGTGGCTATTGTTACTGTAACTGTGGCCGTGGCTGTGATTTGGACTCTGAGCCATGAAGAGCCATTCATTCATTCAGTAATAGTTATTGAGTGCTTACTGTGTGCAAAGCTCTTGGGAGCATACAATATAACAATAAACAGATACATTCCCTGCCCACAGAAACTCTGTTCATCACAAGGTCTTAGACTTCTTGTCATATTCCTCCTCAACTACTGCATCATTTACTTTCTGTTTCCCCCAACTCCACACTCCACTTTTTGGATCATTTATCTAAAAAAATCATTCTATATATATCTCTCCACTCCTCTAGAACCTACAATGGTTGTCCATTCACCTCCACATCGAACAGACACCCCTTCCCTCGGCTTTAAATAACTCATTCAGCTTGCCTCCTCATAGTTTATCTTGCTGATTTCTTAATACAGTCCAGCCCACATGCTTCACTCTTCCAACACCAACGTACTTATTTTGTTTCGATCTCATCTCTCTTGCTGTAGACCTGTTGCTCACATCTTCTGTGCTGCCTGGAACTGTCTCCCCTTCATATCCAACAGACCACCACTCTTATCTTCTTCAAAACCCTACTAAATTCAAATCTCAACCAAGAAGCTTTCCCTAACAGCTCATTTTCCCACCTTATTCACCCTCCCTTCTGTGTTATCCATGCATTTGGGTCTGTACCATTATACACTTCGATACTCATCCAACCCCAGGTTGAACAGGGCTGGACCTAGTATATAACCCTATATGGTCCCTCTAGTCTGTAAATTTCCTTTCTTTTCATGGTATTTATTAAGCCCTCGCTATGTGCCAGGCACCATATTCAGTGCTGGATAATACAGGATAATCAATCAATCAATCGTATTTATTGAGCGCTTACTGTGCGCAGAGCACTGTACTAATCAATCAATCAATCAATCGTATTTATTGAGCGCATACTATGTGCAGAGCACTGTACTAAGCACTTGGGAAGTACAAATTGGCAACACATAGAGACAGTCCCTACCCAACAGTGGGCTCACAGTCTAAAAGGGGGAGACAGAGAACAGAACCAAACATACCAACAAAATAAAATAAATAGGATAGAAATGTACAAGTAAAATAAATAAATAAATAAATAGAGTAATAAATATGTACAACCATAGCTCACTGTCTAAAAGGGGGAGACAGAGAACAAAACCAAACATACAATCAGAATAAAATAAGTAGAATAGATATGTACAAGTAAAATAAATAGAGTAATAAATATGTACAAACATATATACATATATACAGGTGCTGTGGGGAAGGGAAGGAGGTAAGATGGGGGGGATAGAGAGGGGGACGAGGGTTGGACACAGTCCCTGCCCCACATAGGGCTTCCAGTCTTAATCCCCATTTTACAGATGAGGTAACTGAGGTACAGAGCAGACAAGTGGTGGAGTCAGGATTAGAACCCAGGTCCTCTGATTCCCAGGCCTTCACTCTTTCCAGTAGGCCGCACTGCTTCCTTGTGGGCAGGGATCATGTCGCCCTTCTGTATTGTATTGTACTCTCCCAAGTGCTTAGCATACTGCTCTTCCCACAGTAAGCACTCCATAATTGCTAATGATTGATTGGTTGTATGTAGTAATAATAATAATAATAATGGCATTTATTAAGCACTTACTATGTGCAATGCACTGTTCTAAGCACTGGGGAGGTTACAGGGTGATCAGGTTGTCCCCCGGGGGGCTCACAGTCTTCATCCCCATTTTACAGATGAGGTAAGTGAGGCACAGAGAAGTTAAGTGACTTGCCCAAGGTCACACAGCTCAGTCATACCCCTCTCCTAGTGTTGTTGATGATTTTTGTATTTTAAATACTCCTTTGTAATTCATTTATCTCTCCTCTATTTCTTTCCTTTCCCACCTAAAAAGCGAGCCCCGTATGAGACCATATTTGAATTGTTCAGTTTGTATTCACCCCAGTGACTACACAGTGAATGCATAGTGTTTGGCCCAATACTAAGTGCTTAATCACACCTAAACTAGATAATATCATCATTAGGAATACTTACGCACACATGAGAAGCTTAGGAGAGCAAAAATCAATCAGTCATATTTACTGAGCATCAACTGTGGGTAGAACCCTCTTCCGCACACTTGGGCAATTACAGTAGTTAGTAGACATGATCCCTGTCCTCAAGGAGTTTACAATCTAGCAGGGGAGACAGACATGACCTCATTCCAACTGGTGGACTCTCAAAGGGGACTGTAGCCAAATATGCCAGTGTCTCTATCCCCATCCCTTGAGAGCAGGGAGCATGTCTACTACTTCTGTTATACTCTTCCAACTGCTTGTATATATCATTGTCTCTTCCATGTGTACCTGTTACCCCTTCCCTTTCCCTCCCTTATTCTCAGATTTTGAGCCCCTTCAGCGACTGGAACCATGTCTAATTTTCGCGAGTGTATTTTTTTTTTCCCAGCGCTTGTACTCAGCACAATGTAAGTATTTAATATGCACTAGTACTGCTACTACAACTACTGCTTTTACCTGTGAAAGCAGTGAGTCCAGTGGAATTTAGTTCCAATCCTACCATTCCCACAAATATAGTTTTGGGGTTGTCATTTCGTAGTTTCTAATTTTGTGCAAGTCTTTTGTGAATGTAAGACAATTGTTAATCCTTTACATTAATAGATCTTCATGGAGATATATTACTGAAGACATAAACATTTGGTAATCTGTAAGTAAAGAATGAAGCAAGAGAAGTACTTGGAGCAGTAGTGTCATAAGTGGACTTTGCGATTGATAAATTTGTAAGTAAGATGCTTATCCCTTTTAATGAATTGCTTTTCTACTCTATTCAGAATAGTCTTTCATTATTTCACTGTTTCAATAGTCTGTATTTTTTTTTACCTTAAGCTGTAAATTTAAATGCTTATTTCAGAAGAAATCTGTGGAACAGAAAGCTCACTTTTATTTTAAGTTATGGGCAGAGACGCCTATCTATACCAAAAGAATCCACAAAAAATAATTATTAACTTGCATAAATATATATTTGAGCTTTAAATATGGTTAGATTCACATATGAGACAATACCACCCAGGACTTTGCATATGAAGCTTTTGTCATGTATTTACAGAGAATTTTTCATCATAGCTCAAAACTCCTCAAAGACAACAGTCATCACAAACAGAGCATGCTGTGTAGATGTAAAATTGTACAGATGAATCCATCCAGGAGATAGACCCGAAATATAGAATGGATGGGCTTAAACTCACCATTTTGAGTCTCAGGTTATGAAGTATTTCAGGTTTCAAAGCTTTGCTTCCATTTTACAATTGACAATATAGAGAATAAGTCCACAAAGTCATTGATAGGGTGGTGCTTCAGTGGACCATCTCTTCACTTTTTTTTTGAGATTTCTGCCAAAGGAGATTTAAAATTCGAAGTTATGAAAGCAAGGTCTGTGGTGTACTTACAATAGGATAGAGTTCACGTTACCATATCCCACTTGGTTTGTCTCCACTCATTACTAGATCTGTCCTCATTTTTCATTCAGGTAAATTTGTTGAAGCTCCCATTTGAGCATGATACTGCCACTTTCTAGCCTTCTCATAGGCAACTATAAGCCTCTAATGCCAAT
The DNA here is from genome assembly GCF_015852505.1 of Tachyglossus aculeatus. Classification (NCBI taxonomy): domain Eukaryota; kingdom Metazoa; phylum Chordata; class Mammalia; order Monotremata; family Tachyglossidae; genus Tachyglossus; species Tachyglossus aculeatus. The sequence continues at coordinate 25,524,759 of NC_052098.1, read as the reverse complement.
CTTCCAACACCCAACTTGCCAAACCTTCTTTCAAGAAATTCACAAAATCCCCATCTCCTTCACCAAGCTTTCACTGACTAAATAGGAAATTTCTCCTGACTTCATCTGCAGAGATTTATATCTTATATCTTTAAGATTTAAGCGAATCATTTTCCCTTTCCCTCACCATTCTGCATCATGAGTACATCATTCATTCTTTCTCTCATGCATTCATTTGATTTATGTTTTTGTTAAATGCTTGCCCACATCTCTGGATGTTCTTAGAAACATTACTGTCCATTATAGATTGTATATTTGTAGAGAACAGGGATTATGTCAGTTTCTAATACAGAGCCCTATGCACATAGGCATTTTTTTCATGGTATTTGTTATCTACTTACTATGTGCCAAACACTGTTCCAAACACCAGGGTAGATATAAATGAATTAGGTGGGGCATAGTCCCTGTCCCACATGGGCCTCACAGTGTAAGCATTATCAGGTATTTAGTACATACTTTTAATGCTGCCTTCATCTTCTTTATGACTCAAATCTAGATGATGTTTGCTATTGTTTTAGGTTGATTTGGTGAAATTCCAACTAATTTATTTGGGCTTCTTTGTTGCAGAATTTTTGCCAAACTTTCCATAAACTATTGGCTTCTGTATTCTCTTTAAACAGAGTATCTTTCCACAGTAGTTTGATCCCTTTTCTTATGGCATCCACTGTGACAAAATGTTCTATTACATAAAAAAGGAAAGGATTTAGGCCTTTAGAGAAATTCAAGTTGAAATTTATATTTACTCTGCAAGGTCCTACTGTATAAGTTAGGTAGACTGAGCTATAATTTTTTTTCTTCATTCTGTGCTGTAGTAATTTGTATCTTTGCGAAGTGAGTCATTGTGCTGAAGTATACTTATGTTCCCCGATAGCAATCCTCAGAAATGTTGAAATGCCAGTATGTCCACCAGTTAAATCAAAGTTGTGAGCTCACCTCTTAATTTACAGATTAGCATGTTGGAATTTACAACAGCCAATGAAAGTATTTTACAAATGCTACTGTTGCCTTGGTTGTGCAATCCCAAAGAGCAGCATTGTGTTAAATTCTGGATGTGTAATAGTTTCTATTTAGGCCACACCTAGTAGATATTAACCGAGTGGCGAGACCTTGCCTTCTGCTTGTTATGAATTTCCTACTCTGATCGGATTTGGAGCTGTTGGAAGATAGCTCCTTCCTCTCAAACTCTTTCAAATGCTCTAGTGAGGATTGTGCTGTTCTAGCTACGCCTTATCAGGTACATCTTTGGTCTTTTATATGGCTGTCCAAAATAGATTGATTTGTCTTTTCAGATATCCTCTTCTCCTTTCTCTGTCTCAATTTTCTTATTTCTGTTTTGTGTAAATCCAGGAAAAATCAGCAGAGATTAGCCGTATTATTCCTCTAGAGGCTGTTCATCTTAATGAGAAGGAACATTGTTTTTCTTCTCTTAGTAGTACAGGAGAGTCAAAGTGGATTCTGTACCGATAAATACTCTTGATCATTTTGTTACCTGAAGTTTGTGTGTTGTACTTCTCATGATACTGAATTTGGAAAGGAATATAAAATCGGCAATTAGCTTGCTTATCCTTATCTCTATTTCACTGTTTGAATCTTGTTGTTGTGTATTTGAGTTTTGAGTGGAACATAGCATTTGAAGAAAAGAGATATGCCAGTATAGTTATATCATGTAAGCCAAGAGTGATTCAGCTGGCATTTACTTAATATGAAATTCTTTGGAAGGAAACATAAAATAAACTAATATGATTTTAAAAGCATTTTTGGTGATTTTTAGACATGAACATAATTTTAAATCGTACTTTATATTAAAATACTTTTCCAAGTATTCCACATTTTTACTAATATTGACAAGGTCAGCATACTTTTAAACTTTCCTGATTGAATGCTAATGGAATAACTTCTGGGCTTCAGCTCTTGGTTTTGGGGTGAAAAGCGTTGCATTCATTTTTAGTAATTTTATCAGATTTAAACACAGATAACTGAGAAGAGTTTGAAATATGAAAATTTTGAATCACATGTAAATGTTTGGATTTATTAATAGTTCTGTGTTACAGAGGTAGTTATTTGGAGAGAAAATTGTTACAGAAGGATGATATTTTATCATCCTAATATCCTATTTTTGGAATCTTTATGGCATAAAGAAAAAGGGAAACATAAGTTGAGATATTGAAAAGTACTTTTGGTAATCTGTGGAAAAGGTGTTTGTACTCAATTCAGTTGAGTTCAAATCATTCTTAGGAATGTTTGGGATGGCAGGGATTTAAAGTGCTTGGACTGTAACAATTACCTATTTTGTCCATAAAGCAATCTGAATGAAACTCTTTGACCAACTCATTAGTTCATACACAAAAATTGTTATGTTAGAAGTGATTTCCAAGTGCACATACATTTTTAAGATACTCTTTTTTGTTTTAATGGTTTGTTTTAAGGGTATTTGTTAAGTGCTTACTATGTGCCAGACACTGTACTAAGCATTGGGGTACATGCAACCAGAAGCACTTTTCTATCTCTAAATTCATTAGTTAGTGGTTTGTTGGTATACTATTAAGATGATATTAGAAATACTTTGGGAAATATTTATTATTGGAAAGATGATAAATATACTTACACACACAAATATATATATATATATATATATAAGCTGTACTGAGGCTGGCCAGGCTTAATTAGCTCTTTCTGTTACCCATCTATGTTCCCAATGTACTTGATGATTCATGACTTTTTTTCACCTGAAAACAAGTTTGCTGATGAAACTCTTCTCATAATGAAATTTTTCAAATAGATGAAACAGTTGATGAATGTTATTTTGTAATTGCTTTTTTGCCATTAGTCAAAGGCCATTATTCAGTCAAATTGATTTTTTCCCCCTTTTCTCCCCTTAGGTTTGTCATTGCCCACTGCGTTGGAAAGCAAACATAGGACTATGCACAATGGGTCTACGAATTCACTTTGTTGTTGACCCACATGGTTGGTGCTGCATGGGTTTGATTGTCTTTGTCTGGTTATTCAACTGTATCCTACTTCCCCACATTGTCCTTTATCCTCACTATGAAGAAGGACATATCTCTGCTTCAGCAATACTGTGTAAGTTTCTCATTTAACTTGAACCACCTCACTCCACTGTGTGACTCCTTCTGAATAACAGGACTCACTCTGGTAGCCCTTCTTATGGTATCTGTCAGGTACCTGCTTTCTTCAACATCATTATCATTCTCTTTATTTTTTAGTAAGTAGTGGACACACTCTGGCAAATAGCCTCTGTGCACCTTCAGAGTGCGAGAAATTTGGAATAATGATCATTAGTCTGTCAGTCATATTATTGGGCTTTTACTGTGTGCATAGCACTGTACTAAACTCTTGGGAGAGTACAATGTAACAATAAACAGGCACATTCCCTCCCCACAACGAGCTTACAGTCATTAATGTTCAACTGGATCATGTAACAGCTTTCACTTTGAGAGACACGTAACATATGGGCAGGGAATGTGTCTGTTTATTGTTATACTGTACTCTCCCAAGCGCTTAGTGCGGTGCTCTGCACACAGTAAGTGCTCAATAAATACGATTGAATGAATGACTGAATGAACTGTTCAAAAGGGATCTTTTTTTTGATTGATGGATGGGGTCTTGAGCTGTAGTTGTGTTGAACAGGTCTGTTTATATCATCACACATAATGTTATTTTCCTGGCTTTATACTAAAATGGTTTCCTGGTTGAGTGTTTAAACTCTTAATTCTCAAACTCTCAATTGAGTTAATCATAGGCACATATAGAACTTCTTGGGGAAGTAGAATCTTATTTAGCATGGGTGGAGAATGATGTTTTTTCAGAACCCAGGGAACTGTAAGGGGTTTAGCATGAGGCAAGTTGCTAAATAGAATGGAAACAAAACTAAGCTGAAAATGGATACAACAGACCCAGGTGACACATTTTATCATTAGAGAAAAAGTTAATGAAAACATTTCTATCCTTTTTTCCAAAACATGTGGTAATCCAATAGGCACTAATGCATAGTGATTACAGTGAAGATGTTCCTGTGCATCTGTTTGTCAGTTACATCTAATCAGTTTCTCTAGTCAGATATTCAGTTATTTGATTGTGTGCCAGTTGCTTTCATTTCAGAGTGTCTGAAAATAGGTCACCTTAAATTACAAATTCAGATCCCTGGAGTTTTTCCTAAGCGTTCCTCTTTCAGAAGAATATTTTCTAAGTGGTTATTTCCCTATTCTTACTCAGAATGCACTACCTGACCAAAAAAAAAAAATCCAAAATTCCATCCCCACCTATTTTACTCCAGATATTTTAATTCAAATGTGTAAAAATTCTGAAAGTGTTCATATTTACCAACGAGTGACCCGGGAGGGGGCTACTCAGGTCCTAGGTTTTGAGGTTTTGAGGTTGAAGTCAGCAAGATGGGGCTGACGAATCCCAGCTGAAAGGGCATGTACCAGTGCTGGCTGGTGACTCACTTGAGCTGCATTTGGTTGCATTCCTAGGTTCAGTGGATCAGAATATGCGGTCACTATTTTCAGAATAAGTAGGGGGAAGCAGGGCTGGTGGGAAGAGGGTTCTAGTCAGGTTCATCCCTCCTGCCCTGTTGCTGTTGACTGAAGGCTGGTTCCCCAGAGCACAAACCTCTTTTGGCCATAGCCTTCCTAGGAGATGAGTGGTCCATAGGCTCAGGCCCACGATACCATGTATTAGACAAGGATTCGTCATTGCAATCAATAGATTCTGAACTGTATCTACTCATCATCCAACCTGAAGGCCAGGAGGCATATTTTGTAGCATGAAGCATTTCTCTTTATGCTTTTTTGGCTAAGGTTTCTCGGACCCTGTGAAACTCGAGAATATGGGTATCCCTTTGCTTCAACTGGGTGTGTTTTAATCACCAAATACAATGTAAATTTATTAATCCTTCCTCTCCTGTCTTAACAGTGCTAATTAGAGATTTCACAAATTTAAATGTGGTTGAATGTGAAGATTTTGAAGGATAATTGGTTGCCTGTGTTTTTTTTTTTTAGTATTTTATAGCATTGCTGTGTTTTGTCTGGTCGCCTTGGTGAGAGCTTCTATATCTGATCCAGGAAGACTCCCTGAAAACCCAAAGATTCCCCATGGAGGTATTAAACTTTCCAGAAATATATTTATTTTCTCTTATTTAATAGCCAGGGGTGAGAGTTTAAAAAAAATCCTTTTTCTGGAACGGCAAGAGAGGAGCTTCTGGGGGAGGTAACCGTTGCCATGTAATAATAATAATAATAATAATAATAATAGTATTGAGCGCTTACTATGTGCAAAACACTGTTCGAAGCTCTGGTGAGGTTATAAGGTGATCAGGTTGTCTCATGGGGGGCTCACAGTTTTAATCCCCATTTTACAGATGAGGTAACTGAGGCACAGAGAAGTTAAGTGACCTGCCCAAAGTCACGCAGCTGACAGTTGGCGGAGCCGGAATTTGATCCCATGATCTCTGACTCCAAAGCCCATGCTCTTTCCATTGAGCCATGCTGCTTCTCCGTGTGTTTGAGCTCCTTGCCTGGAAGTCAGGTCTTTCTTCCTTCACTCCCCTTTTCCCCTCCCTTGAGCTGATGCTACTCTTACAGCTGCTGGGAAGTTCTGGGTTCTGGTCTCTCTCCTGTTCCCCATAGCAACCACTGCTGGAGTGAGTTTAGGAGTATAGCTCTGGATGGTGATACGGAAGGGTGGGGATGGGGGGGAGCTGAAGAGGAGAGGGTGGGTTTGCACCACAAAGCGAAAGGAAGGTGTTTACTGGCCTCATGCCATAGTAGCTGCAGCTCCTCCTCTCCCACCCACCTCCCACCCTCTCCCACATCTGCCCTCTGCTCACCACCTCCCTCCCTCCTTCCCTTGCCATACCCAGCCTAGAATAGGTGAGGCCTCTCTCCACTCTGCCCACCCCTGAGTATGCACTAAGTACAGCAGCCTCTCCACCAGATGGGCAGGCATCACCCTGGTTGAGGAGCAGGGAGAGGAGAGAAAACTGAAGAGCTGAATTTCCCCCACTCCCCGCATCAAAGTGGCCCCCATGCTCTGCCTGCAGCCCTACAGGAGCTGACAGTACCTCTTGTGGCCAACTACCAACCTGGTCCCCTGTAACTCACCCCACAATGCAGGGAAAGAAAAAAAAGCTAAAAAGCTTCAAATTTTTCATACTGGAATAAAAACTAAAAAGCTTCAAATTTTTCATACTGGAATGACTATACTTGCACTTGCTTCTAGACTGTGAGCCTGTTGTTGGGTAAGGACCGTCTCTATATCATCAATCATATTTATTGAGCGTTTACTGTGTGCAGAGCACTGTACTAAGCGCTTGGGAAGTATAAGTTGGCAACATATAGAGACTGTCCCTACCCAACAGTGGCTCACAGTCTATATGTTGCCAACTTGTACTTCCCAAGCACTTAGTACAGTTCTCTGAACGCAGTAAGTGCTCAATAAATACGATTGAATGAATGAATGATTGAATGTCGTTTACCGCGGTGGCATTCTGGACATATCTGCAGTGTGGCATAGAAGCAGCATGGTGTAGTGGATAGAGCACAGGCTTTGGAGTCAGAAGGTCATGAGTTCTAATCCTGGCTCTGCCACTTGTCTGCTGTGTGACCTTGGGCAAATCAATTCACTTATCTGGGCCTCAGATCCCTCATCTATAAAATGGGGATTGAGACTGTGAGTCCCATGTGGGACAGGGACTGTGTCCAATCCCATTTGTTTGTATCCACCCCAGCGCGTAGTACAGTGCCTGCCACATAGTAGCAAATGTCATAATAATAATAATAATGATTATTATTATTCTGCTTTACTTTTACCATTGGCAAGGCCTGAGATACTGTATAATGTATATGGGTATAATGTATAATGGGTGATATTTTCCTAATTTGTGTTAGTTTCCGGATTCCAATCCAATAATTCTGATATTTTGATTTTGCCTAAAAAAGGGAAAAATTAATCAGGATCGAGACATGCCATGTCAAATTTAGTAGGAAACAAAAACTTAGCTATTTGTTTCAGGCTTTAGAGAAGAAAAACTTTGTTTATGCTTCTGAAAGTTTTCAATATTAGTTCTAGAGAATGGTTGAAAAGTGAAGGAAGCTTCTTATATTTCAAGTGGTGGTGTAAATAATATTTTTAAGGTATTTTAATTCCAAATTTCAAATTCCAAAAGTGACTAATGAATGCATTGCTTTTTTTTATCGTATCCCTAAGTACTTATTCTTCCAGTTCAAGTGACCTCCTTTTTGCTCAATGGCACAGCCATAAGAGTGTCAGAACCCAATTTTAAAACCTCCACGAGAAGTGACAGAAGGAAAATAAAGAATATAATTTACACTCCTTGGAAAATCATATAACAAGTTACTCTGATGTCTTTAGACAAGAGAGGTTTTTTGTGATCTACAGGATTCTGGGAATGGTGATTGGGGTGCCAGGTGAAGAAAGCTGCTCTGGTGCTCGTTTATTTTCCCATTCTGATAATGTGACAATTGTCTGGCCTTAAGCAGCTACTGATTAAAAATAACATTGGAAGAGCACTAATAAAATTGAAGTGTTCTCCTTTGCTTTCTTTAAAGTGGCTTGGGTTGGAGTTGGTTGTTAGAAAGCACCCTTCCTTGCTATGATAGTCTTTGTAATTAAATCCACTTATGGCTCAGGTATCTTCAGGATGTATTCTCCTCCATTTCAGGGAGATTGGTTACATTTTCCTTTCCCTTCCCTGTGGCCGGTTTACCTGAGTCCCAGTCTTTAACATGCTAAATTCAGATAAACACAGCTAGTTCAGTGGAAAGAGCCCGGGCTTTGGAGTCAGAGGTCGTGGGTTCAAATCCCATCTCTGCCAATTGTCAGCTGTGTGACTTTGGGCAAGTCACTTAACTTCTCTGGGCCTCAGTTACCTCATCTGTCAAATGGGTATTAAGACTGTGAGCCCCCCGCCGGACAACCTGATCACCTTGTAACCGCCCCAGCACTTAGAACAGTGCTTTGCACATAGTAAGCGCTTAGTAAATGCCATTATTATTATTATTATTATTACCTGCAGCAAGGAAACAGGAGGAACAGCCTAGACCTTCCCTTCCAGACCCTTCATCCCCCCCACTTCTCTCCCCTTTCCCAGGGACCACCCTAACTGGGGAAGGGGAAACGAGAGGGGAGAGAAGTGCGGGAGCTGGAGGAGACAGGCCTGGGGCCGGCAGGGAGAGGAGGAGAGAGCGCACCTCTGTTCTTGACAGTTTCTGGGATTCTAGGAGGCAGTTTTTATATAGCCTCTCCACACCAGAAATCCCAGAGACAGCAGCCTTACAGTAAGCTATCAAACTGTTTGGCAGTAGAAAGGGACACTCTGACCATGTCTCCCCCTCTCTCTCCTTCCCCCTCCGTTCCCCTCCCGACCATCATTTGTCCGAGGAGACATTCACCTGCCTCTCCATGCCTCTATCTCATCCGTCTCAGTTTCTCTTTCCTGTCTTTCTCTCCCACTTATCAGTCATCAGTATCTATTGAGTGCTTACCAGGTGCAGATCACTGCTCTAAGCACTTGGGAGAGTAATGTAGAATAACAGGTATAATCCCTGCCCTCAAGGAGTTTACAATTCATGGAATATTCTCCCTGCCTCTGGAGCAGCTGCTAACCCTGAACCTGCAAGGAAAAGTGAGGTGGTTCTGTTCACCAATTTAATTTCCTTTTAAGTTATTTAATAATAAAGTGTTAAGCGGCTGAGAATTGTCCACATAATTTATTAGTAGTGTGCAGCTTTTTAAAGGTATGGCCCACATTAAATTGTATAACCACAAATGTGGTCCACCCAGGAATGAGTTTAATATGTCTGTCATATGCTACTGCTACATAAACTATTGCTATTGCTATATAAACAGAGAAGCAGCGTGGCTCGGGGGAAAGAGCACGGGCTTTGGAGTCAGAGGTCATGGGTTCAAATCCTGGCTCCGCCAATTGTCAGCTGTGTGACTTTGGGCAAGTCACTTAACTTCTCTGGGCCTCAGTTCCCTCATCTGTAAAATGGGGATTAAGACTGTGAGCCCCACGTGGGACAACCTGATCACCTTGTATTCCTCAGGTCTTAGAACAGTGCTTTGCACATAGTAAGCACTTAGCAAATACCATTATTATTATTATAAACTATGTGCCTACCAACTCTGTTGTGTGGTACTCCCCCAAATGCTTAATACAGTGGTCTGTACACAGTAAGCATTCAATACATTCCATCCATGGAGGTATTATGTACATGTGCTATTGTTTTGCCATTGGGCTTTATACTCCATCCTAACTCCTCTAGAAACCAACCTTTTTGCCACTTTTTTTTTGCCTCCAAAATACCCTGGAGATTTCACTTGCCAGATTAGAGTTCTTTGACAGAGAGGGGTATAAGAGTTCTCAGTTTCTCAAGATACCAAGTCTTAGGGACATCAAACAGGTGGCAGGGGCAGGTGGACTCTTCAAAACTCCCTGTCACAATTATTTAGCCTCTTGCAGTTTACTGGGCTAGTTATTGAGCATTTTCCTGTAAGTTTTTCACCTTCCCCTCATGTCATCACATCTTTCAGCTGTGTACACATAGTAAAAACAATTCTTAATTAAACCTCTTCACATCAATTGCCCATCATGATGATTATTCTTATGTAAGTATAGGTATACTTCTCTTCTGACAACTTCTAAACCTATCAAATACCCAAAAAGTTTATGAAATGGGAAAAAAATGGGGGGAGGAAGTCTGAGCAAAGGACTAATGTTAGGTTTTGGATAGCATTCAAGGCTTTGTTGTATTCTGAGTTTATTTCTTCAACTTTGATCTACAAGATTGTATATGAAATGAACAGTTCATAAAGTATTTGTATATGAATATGATTCTCAAAAATTCAGGCAAAGTAGCAGCTCCATTCAGAAAAGTGGTAGCAGTTAGTAGTTAGTAGTAGAAGTGAGAATAAAAATAATGATATTAGTAATTAATAATAATAATGATGATGATGGCATTTATTAAGCACTTACTATGTGCAAAGCATTGTTCTAAATGCTGGGGAGGTTACAAGGTGATCAGGTTGTCCCACGGGCTCACAGTCTTCATCCCCATTTTACAGATGAAGTAACTGAGGCCCAGAGAAGTTTAGTGACTTGCCCAAAGTCACACAGCTGACAAGTGGCAGAGTCAGAATTTGAACCCATGACCCCTGACTCCAAAGCCCGTGCTCTTTCCACTGAGCCACGCTGCTTCTCACTGTGGTATTTAAGTGCTTACTATGTGCCGAACACTATACTAAGTCCTGGGATAAATACAAGATAATCAAGTCCCTGCCCCACATGGAGCTCACAGTTTAAACAGGAGAGAGGACAGGTTTTTAATCCCCATTTTACAGAAGAGGAAACAGGCGGTGTTAAGAGATTCACCCAAGGTCGTACAGCAGACAAGTGATGGCTCTGGGATTAGAATTGAGACACTGCGTGGTTCAGTGGAAAGAGCCCGGGCTTTGGAGTCAGAGGTCATGGGTTCAAATTCTGGCTCTGCCAATTGTCAGCTGTGTGACTTTGGGCAAGTCACTTCACTGTGCCTCAGTTACGTCATCTGTCAAATGGGGATTAAGACTGTGAGCCCCCCAGGATAACCTGATCACCTTGTAACCTCCCCAGTGTTTAGAACAGTGCTAATAAATGCCATCATCATCATTATTATTATTATTATTATTATTATCCAACTCCCAGACCTGCCCTATTTGACTAGGCCACTCTGTTTCTCTAGTAGTAGTGGAAGTAGTAGTAGTATTTACTAAACACTACTAAGCTCTGGGAAAGAATACACAGGTAATTGGACACCTGACCCTTCAAGGGATCACAAACTAAGGATACAAGTGGGGACAGATTAAACACTAAAACAACAGTAAACAAAATAGGTAAGGGCAGATACACAAAATAACAAAATATCAGCAGGGGCCTGTGTCAAGAGGAGCAGAATTTTGGGTTCCTCACGGCTCAGGGTCCACAAACACAATGAGTCCCCCAAGTCTTCTAGAGGTTTTATGGAGGCCTCATGTTGCAGCTGCTTTTCTCTTTCCCACCAGGGCTTTTAGCCCCATTACATTTATGCTGCAGACCAATAGGACTGCAAACCTGTTCTAAATATAGAATATAGATATTTTTGTTTGTTTTGTACTTCCCAAGCACTGAGTACAGCGTACTACACCCAATGAGTGCTCGACAAACATTATCTGCTACTGTAGGGAAGGAATCATTTTTTAGTTGCGGAATGGAGAGTCAGCATTTTGTACTGATCTCCAAAAATCAAGCAGAGTTTCTACATGATACCTCTGTGGTCATCCATTAATTCATTCAATCATATTTATTGAGCACTTACTGTGTGCAGAGCACTGTACTAAGCGCTTGGGAAGTCCAATTCAGCAGGAAATAGAGACAATCCCTGCCCACAACAGGCTCACAGTCTAGGAGGGGCTCACCGTCTAGAAGGACTTTATATATTGTATATATATATATATTAATATATGACTGGACAATATCTTAAGGAAATAAAGGTTTTTGTATTACTTTAAAAGAGTTTTGATATTTTAAAAAGTTTCACCTGGGAGAAAATGTAGCCTCCCGAGGCTTCACATCTTTAGGTGCACTTTTGAAATGGATGAATTTTGAAGTTCAGTGTTTGAGGCATTTTAGCTCATCCAGTTAAGTTTCAAAATATGGCATTTTTGTGACACCAGTTTTATGCTGACAGATTGAAAATCCATTTCCATCTGGTATTACTACCAGTTTAACTGTCTCTCACATTGAGGTTTTGTACTACTGCAATGTCACATGATGTCGCTTTTTTAGCTACATAGGAAACTCCTAACAGGAGGCGTGAATTGCAGGTCTTGTCCAGAAGCAAATTGTAACAGTACCTTCTATAAGGTAAAGAGTTTCTCAGCTGTTGGAATAAAATGAGTAAAAGGAGTGTAACTTTTGGATAAAACACCTTTGGCAGATCAAATTCATATGAACTGTATATATAATATCCCCTTTAATTTTAGTGAATCACATTGCTGTATAAATATGTTGTGAACTGTTCATTTGATTGCACTTATAGTAAACATTTATGTCCTATCACTGAAAAATGTGTTTAATTTTACTTTGCTTCTTTGGGCAGTTATTGTTTTTCTCTTCATTCTGAAAATAGGGATTGCAAGTGTTGAGATGAATGTTTAATTGTTTTCATTGCCGGCTTATTGAATGACACTAATATTTTGAATTTGCTAGTGTACTTGGCACTGGTCACCAGTGGATATCTAAGGCCATCACTAACACTAATTCATAATTATAATATCCTTTTGAGGTGGGTCATTTTCATTAACCCCACTTTGCAGATGAGTAAACTGAGAGGTTGAGAGGTGAAGCGACATGTATGAGCCCACTGTTTGGTAGGAACCATCTCTATGTTGCCAACTTGTACTTCCCAAGTGCTTAGTACAGTGCTCTGCACACAGTAAGTGCTCAATAAATGCGATTGAATGAATGAATGAATATATGAACACATGTGACAAATCAGTAGAACAGCCTGAACTAAGAGAGTAGTATTCCTTATTCCTGGCCTTCTTCTCCTACCTTTGGATGGAAGTTGCATTTTGTATTTTTGACTAAATCCTATTTGCAGAAGATAATACTAAATATAGTAGTGGGGGGATGGATTATCAAAAAATGCTGCCAACCCACTAAATTTAGGGTCATATTCATGTATAACTGGAAGGAAAAGTAATCTTTGAAAGATCACGGGTATTTTTTGTTCTATGAAATCTTGAAAATAAATGGCATTTTATTTCAGTGAGAATTGACATATTTAAATTAAATTCATTTTAATTTCTCTTGATAGAAAGGGAGCTCTGGGAATTGTGTAACAAGTGCAATTTGATGAGACCAAAGCGTTCTCATCATTGCAGCCGCTGTGGCCACTGTGTTAGGAGAATGGACCACCATTGCCCATGGTAAGAAAAGAACCTTTTAATCTTAAAATAAAATCTTAATCCTTGGGAGATTTATTTATTGAGTTTTAGTGAAAGGTCCTGGGTGACTGTTTGTTCAGCACCTATTTAGTGCGCTACATTTTTATTAAATCATTTTTCTTCTCCAGGTCCCTTAATAGATTTAGTGTCAAGATAATAATCAATATTAGAGGCGTATAGGCCAAACCGCCCCCCAAAAGTACCAAGTCCTAGTTTTGCCCTTAGTGAATGGTAGCATTTGGCCTTTTGCTTCCATAAGAATTATTATTCTTGTTATCGCATAATAACATCCTCAAAATTATACCATTGCTTGATAAAAATGAAAGCTTTTTCGCTTTTTGACTATCAGTGTATGAAACTAGTGTGTTTAAGTATAGGATTTTTTGGGAGGGCTAGAGTAGGTTGATGGTACTGTAGTGTGTGTCGCTTTTGAGCAATAGGGGGCTGTCTTGTAACATTTGGAAGTATTTTGCGTAGGGAAACGTCTAGTTCAGAAATACAATTTTCCATAATTTGTAGCAAAGAGTGTCTTTATATCCAGTTTTATGTGATTTCTGTGCTGTACTTGATTCAAAACTTTGCAGTGTTGGCGAAAAGCAAGAAATCCAGTGTCGGTTTTTGAAATATTTTTTCTAAAACACATATGCCTGTAACATACTTATTTGTGTTTGTATTTACATGTATCTATGTATATATAATACATATTCAAAAATGTAATAATAGGAAGTTATTAGTCTACAAAATTCATTTGGAACCAGTCTTTATGCAGACTAGAACATGGCATTAAAAATTTCTCAGTATTGCTAATTGAAACTATTTCTTTTTGCCAGTTTATTTTTTCAATTTACGTCATCAATTATTTTGAGGGTATTCCTCTGACTAGCTGATGTAATTTTTAATAGAGAAGATACCCTTAAGCAATAAACAATATAAACAACATGAAAACTTCAGAAGAACAAATTTGATGCAGTACAAAAGGGAGAATCAAAATGGTTTGCCTCTATATAATCCAGTTAATATTTCGGATTTCTTTTCTCAGAGTAAAATGGATTTGATGAAACAAAGCCCCCATACTTTGGAGGCTTAAATTTAATGTTTCAGTCATCATCAATGTTATTTTTTTAGTGCTTACTGTGTGCCATGTATAATCCAGATTACCCACTCTTAAAATGAATTATTTTTCCTATCTGAGTGTAGAAGTGAATGTACCTATGCCACGTTCTTCTCTGTCAAATTCTTCCAAATTCTTTAATGGTGACAAAATTCAAACCTCTTGAAAATGAGAGACCCATTCAGAAACTTCCTGGGTAACAGAAAAAAATGAAGCATATTATGTATATGAAATGTATTCTAGAAACCATCTCATGGGCTGACTGCTCAGGTGCAGGTTTGCTTTCATTTCCTACTTCAGATATTTAATTCAAGGTGCAAAAGACACTTGTTTTCAAAGGGAACCGTGCAGGTTGCAAGTTGTAAGAGCTTTCTGATCGTGGGTACATGTTAGATTTGCTGCTATACTTTATTTCCTTCAGAAGGTGACAGTATAATGCTACTCTGCTACTGTGAGATATTTTAACCCCCTGAAATCCTTGAATATATGTGATTTACTGAGTTTTAGACTCCTGTTTGACTAAAATTTAAAACAAATTGAGCTAGTAGCATTGCAACTTTAACTTTTGGGTTATGTTTTTATTGGATTTGAGGAAAAAACCCATTTTGAATTGAAAAATATTGCATGGTATTTTTTCTACATGCAAATGACTACAATTTAAACTTAATTCTTATTCAGTAGAAGTCTTTTTCCAGTATACATTACCCACTTTTTGAAATGTAATTGTTATTTTGGAGTTCAGTGGGGTTTTTTGAAAAAAATAACTTTAGATAGCTTGCAACAGAAAAAAAGGAGTCCAAGCTAACCACTTGTATTAGGGTGGTGTAAGGTCTTTGAATTAATTTCATTGAAACTGTTATAATGAGAGCCAATTACTGATGTACATATGGAACTGGATTTGAGATTGGTGGATCAAAGATATTTAATACTACAAAATCTCTGAAGGATGTAATCTGTATAGAGTATATGAATTTGGACAAAATCCCTTTTCAGTTTGGTAAATGCAATATTCACTCCTAAATATTTTGTCAAAGAGAAAAAGTGATAGTATATTTTGTGAAGTTGGTGTAAAGGTGAAATCTGTTTATGAAGTTTCATTTTAAAACTGGTTAAAAAGGAAAGTTGGCAGCAAATGTCTCTGTTCAGGAAACTGTGATGCTTTTCTAAATAATTGAAACCATCCTTTCAAAGAGGAGAAAATTTGTCCAGATTGACAGTATGTTGGCCATGGTTCAGTTTGATGTAAACAAAGTTGCCAAGGTAGAAAAATCCTAAACAACAGATTTAGAAATACAAAAAGCTCTTTTCTACAGAGAGAATTAACCTCTCATGCTGGAGTTAAGAAACTATATGCTATTATATTAATGGCTTTTATCTTGCACTGCTTTTTTTGAAAGTATGGCCTTAACCACCACGTCGTCTTATACACTTTAATAAGTGAAGTTGTATTGACTTTTCCTGCCGTTCCCTTATCTTCAAATTTCAGAAGTTGTCCTAGTAAGGATTTTTTTTGTTGTTGTCTGTTTCATTTTTTTTTTCTCTGCAGGATTAACAACTGTGTTGGGGAAGACAATCATTGGCTGTTTCTGCAGTTGTGTTTCTACACAGAGCTACTTACGAGCTATTCACTGATGATTTGTTTCTGCCACTATTATTACTTCCTACCACTAAAAAGGCGTAATTGGGTAAGAAACTCTTTATATTTGCTGACAGTGGGGAACTGTGGATAGGAGCACGCTACTAGTTGTTGGAGGCAAATACACTTAGTGGAGCTTTGTGCCTGGAGAGACAGAAGGTGGGAGAAGCAGCTTTTGCCTCTTTGTTTTTTGAAATGCATGATCTTTTTTAGATACTTAAAAATGGCCTCATTTTGTTCCTATTGCCTAGTTGCATGGTCCAGTGGGGTCTTTGGTGATATATTGCCACCAGAAGAGTTTTTATTCAATCCAAGGGATTTAATTAAGGGTAGACACTGACACCCTAAAAAGCATAAAAGAGCCAATTTGAGGCCCACTTAGCTGAATATCCATTCTATCCTCAGTATTTGGAGCATTCTTGTCCTGAAGTTGTTGAAATATTTCAACCTATGTCACCTTTGAATCTAATATGGACTTAATTTGTCGTGCTTAATAGGTAGGCAAAGAACTCCAGTAGGGTTCTTAGAATTTAAAAGAAGCTGAGAGAAATGAGGAGAGGTTGAAGATAAAAGTCTCAGGTAGGTGGGACTAAGATAGAGGGGAGAAAAATGCAAAATAGAAATGGAGAGGGATAGAAAGAAATAAGTGTATATAAAAAGAAGTGAATAACTAGTACAGTCAGTTTAGTGAGAATATACGGAAGAAAGAAGCCATGGGTGTAGTTGCTATTTGATGAAAAAACATCTTGAAAATAAAATTGCCATCTTGGAAAATAACAAAAATCAAAGAAAGTAAAGTGGGCAATAGAGGTTATGATGTAGTGCTCCTGTTCACAGATCTCTGAATTAGTGTCAGCTGATTTGATTTTCAAGTGAAAGGTGAATTATTTGCTATTCAAAGGATCAAAAATTCTCACTAAGGTGGAACCTGTAGATTATAGTTGCTTGGTAAAATAATGATTATTGGTGAATAAAGGAAGATTACAACCTCCAGGTTAGAATAAATAACCAGGAAAGGACGCTAAGAGGTGGGAATGGAAAAAAATGTGTATAGAAGGTACTAGAGAAGCATACCAATTCCCATCAGTAATAATAGTAATCAGTTTAGGCATTCTTCACCATTTAGTGTTTTTTGAACACCCAATGTATTGTGCATTGTGAAAGTTAGAAAGCACAATCTCCGTTTATAGGATTTTATAATCTAATGTGTGTGTTCAGGAAAAACATAAATTCTAATGAGTAGAAGTCCTAGAAACTTGAGAATATATATTATTATACTATAATAATAATAATAATTTTAGTATTTGTTAAGCGCTTACTCTGTGCAAAGCACTGTTCTAAGTGCTGGGGAGCATACAAGGTGATCAGGTTGTCCCATGTGGGGCTCACAATTTTAATCCCCATTTTACAGATGAGGTAACTGAGGCACAGAGAAGTTAAGTGACTTGCCCAAAGTCACACAGCTGACAAGCGCCGGAGCCGGGATTTGAACCCATGACTTCTGACTCCAAAGCCCGTGCTCTTTCCACTGAGCCATGCTGCAAAACACACACACACACACACACATACACATATCCAAGAACATATTTTAAACTTATAAAAGACTAAAGAAAGACATGTCTTTTATACTTGAAGAAAGTGCTATTGTGGTGAAATTCACCTATAGGTCTGCATTTGGCTGAAAAAGCCAATGTGGGACTTACCGTCTCAATTACAGTGTGTGAATTCAAAGACTGTTCCTTGCTATGTACTTAGGTTTTTTCAGGACCTGACATTGTTTTCACTTTCTCCACCCTGTCTTTCCTTCCTTAAACAAACCTTTTTGCTCAGAAAGGGCTGCTTCTTTCTTGAGGGTAGGGAGCCATGTCAGTCTATGACAATGGGTTCTTAGTTTTTGGCTAAGGTGCAACATTGTCTGAGGCTGTATTTCAATATATTCTCAGAATGGTATCTTTCCTTTCCTTGCTTTTGTTCCCTAATTTCAGCTCACCGTATAGTAGCTGTTTGGGGATCCTACATTCTCCTCAGGTGAACCACCCAGTGAAGATGTGTTGAGATGAATTTAATCGATGATAGGATACTGACTTTGTTTGAGGACTTTGTTGCTTTTTATTTTATCTTGTCATCCAATATTGAATTTAGTCTGTTCATTTTTGCCGATGGAATTGGTGAATGAATTGAATGTGGCTCCAACTGGGGAGTACAAGTCTCACAGCCCTAGAATAGATTTGTTGGCATACAGCTCTATAAACCTCTAATTGGGTCTGGTTTTTCTGTACAGCTTTCCAGGTGCAGGCTGGCAAATACATTTTGACTTCTTCAGAGGAATTGCCAATCCATAGTGCTTTGGTGGTTCTGGGAAGTCTGTATATCTTCTTGTCTGTGGGGCTTCCAAGTATCAACATGTAGTACCTTCTCTGGGAGTGATTGAAGGACTGTGGTGCTGCTCTGAACCCACTGAATCAAAAGTTTCTTAGTGGTTCGGAACCATATTCCGACAACACCAGCTCCCGGATCCCTTGTCACATCCTTAAACATGTTTGCAGAGAATAGGTTGAACAGGACTGGACCCAGTGAATAGCCCTATATTATCTCTTGAGTCTGTAAGCTCCTTGTGGACAGGGATCATGTCTACCTACTTTATTGTAGTGTACTCTTCAAGCACTTAGTACAGTGCTATGCTCAAGTAAGTGCTCAAAATCTACCATTGACTGATTGATTGATTCCATTGGTGATGCTGAAAGGCTCCGACAAGGCTCCACCAATTCTATAATGGCATTAGGAACTTGATACATTTTTGAGGGCAGCCAAAGCTTTTCAGTAGTTAACAAGGACTACTGATGATACAAAATGCTTTTGTGAGGACTATTAGGGACACTGTGTAGAGGGCTTGCTAGGGTTCTTCACACTTCTCCTTTACCTGACATGAGGCAGAGATCGTGCATACTGTCTCTGCTGTGATGTGAAGCTGCACTGCAATTCCGGTTCACAGTGTTCTTCCAACGCCCTGTTCAGAAAGACTACAGCTCAAAGTTTGTCAGAATTCAGAGCAGTGAGATACCGCAGTCGTTTCCAGTCAGCTCTTACCCCTTTCTTTGCAAAGAGGGGGATGATGCTGGACTCCCTGAAATCCAGTGGTATTTCCTTGATGTCCCTTATGTTGTAGAGGAGGCTGTAAATAATAATAATGGCATTTGTTAAGCGCTTACTATTACTGTAAAGGTGACTGACCAGTAGATTTCCTCCTTGCTTGTAGATCTCAGTTGGTCTTCCATCATATCTAGGAACTTCGTCTTCCTGGTCTCACTGTGGTGGAGACTTCATCAAATGTTGGAGTGAGAACCATTGCCTAGACGTGTTTTGCAGGCAAGCTCTTCTTTGTAGAACATCATCCTCAGTGGTGATAGGAAATTTACAGAGCTCAATGAAGTGTTCTTATCATCTCTTTCAGATTCCTTCTTTTTCTGTTTATGTGGGTGCAGGCATATTTACTTAAAAGTGGGACAATGGTGGGATGTATGTAGGGGTCCATATACACTTTTTAGGGATGTGTAGAAGTCCTTGAAGGGTGGGTAGTTCCATCTATATTTTTCAGGGATGCCTAGAAAGCCTTTTTTAAGTTTCAGCCTGAAGTCTTGATATTCCACCAAGTTTTATTTTTAAATGGCATTAGTTAAGCACTTAGCACTGTACCACGTGCTGGGGTAGATACAAGCTAATCAGGTTGGACACAGTCCATGTCTCAGTGGGGCTCACAGTCTTAATTCTCATTTTACAAGTCAGTTAACTGAGACACAAATTAAGGGACAGTGGACATGTGGCAGAGTCAGGATTAGAACCCAGAATTCTCTGACTCATAGGCCCATGCTCTTTCCAGTAGGCCACGCTGCTTCTCACTTATAAGTGCTTGTCACTTATCACTCTTCACGTGGTTCATATTCCATATTGTAAGTTTTGATGCATCCCTTTTGTCAAGTGCTTAATACAGTGGTCTGCACACAGTAAGCCCTCAGTAAATGCCATTGATTATCAGTCAGTCATCCGATCAGTGGTATTGTACTGAGTGTTGTACTATTGTACTACGTGCTTGGGAGAGTACAGCGCAACAGAGTTTGTGATACCTGCCCACAGGGGTAGTCTGGAGGGGAGTATGACATCAAAATGGATTAGGAATAGGAAAAATAGTACATACAGTATAAGGATATTTATGTAAGTATTGTGAGGCTGGGGTGAGTATCAAAGTTCTTAAGGGGTACACAACCAAGTTCATAGTAGACATAGAGGGGAGGGCTGATAGGAAAAATAATGGGCTAAGTCTGGGAAAGCCTCTTTGGTCATGTGATTTTAGGAGGGTTATGGAGGTGGGGAGAGTGGTAGACTGTCGGCTATGAAGCGGGAGGGATTTTGGGGTCCAAGGGAGAATTGGGAAAGGGGTCAGTGGCAGGATAGACAAGATCAAGGAATATAGAATAAGTTGGTGTTAGAGGAGTGGAGTGTGCGGTTTGCGTAAGTATTGGGTTTTTTTGTTTGTTTTTTTATGACATTTGGTAAGCACTCACTTTTGCCAGTAACTGTACTAAGCTCTGGGATAGATACAAGATAATCAGATTGGACAAAGTCCATGTCCCACGTGGGACTCACAGTATTAACCCCCATTTTAAAGATGAGGTAACTGAGACACAGAGAAGTTAAGTGATTCGCCCAAGGTCACACAGCAGATAAATGGCAAATCTGGGATTAGAACCCACCTCCTCTGACTCTCAGGCCCTTGCTCTTTCCACTAGACCAAGCTTATTCTTGCTCCGTGCATGCTGTGTGACTTTGGGCAAGGCATTTAACTTCTCTATGCCTCAGTTTTTTCAACCGTGAAAAGGGAATAAGCTATGTCACATTAGGTTAGGTAGGAGGGAGTGACCTAATTGTGTGCCTTCAAGCTTTTGGTGAGAGGTTTCTGTTTAATGTGGAGGTGGATGGGCAACCATTGGAGGCTTTTGAGAAGTGGGTAGATATGGAGAAAAGAATTTTTCAGAAAAATGAAAAGCATGGACTGGAGAGGGAGAGATAGGAAACAGTGAGGTCAGTAAGGAGGCTGATGCAGTAGTCCAGGTGGGAAATGATTAGTGTTTGGGTCAGCATTGTAGCAGTTCAGATAGAAAGAAAAAGGTGGGTTCTAGAGATGTTCTGGAGGTAGAATCCACAGGATTTCATGACAGATTGAATTGTGGATTGAGTTAGAGAGATGAGTCGAGGATAATGCCAAGATTATGGGTGCTTTTGAGACAGGGATGATGGGGTGCTGTCTACAGTGAGAGGAAAGGTTTGGGTGGGAGAATATGAAAAGTTTTGTTTGGACATTTTAAATTTGAGGTGTTGGCGGAACATCCCAACAGGGATGCCTTGAAATCAGGAGGAAATGCAAGACTGCAGAGGAGAGTGGTCAGGATTAATAATAATAATAATAATAATGGCATTTATTAAGTGCTTACCTTGTGCAGAGCACTGTTCTAAGCGCTGGGGGGATACAAGGTGATGAGGTTGTCCCACATGGGGCTCACAGTCTTCAACCCCATTTTACAGATGAGGGAACTGAGGCACAAAGAAGTTAAGTGACTTGCCCAAAGTCACACAGCTGACAAGTGGCGGAGCCGGTATTTGAACCCATGACCTCTGACTCCAAAGCCCGGGCTGTTTTCCACTGAGCCACGCTGCTTCTCAGCCACGCTGCTTCTCTACCACGCTGCTTCTCTAGAAGATTAGAGGGGTAGATTTGGGAATCATCCACTTAGAGATGGTAGTTGAAGCCATGGGAGTGAATGAGTTCTCCAAGGGAGTAGGTGTAGGTGAAGAAGAGACGGGAACCCAGTACTGAGCCTTGAGCCACAGTTACGGTGTTGGACGTAAAGGAGGAGCTTGTGAAAGATACTGAGAAGGAGAAGTCGGAAAGATGGGAGGAAAACCATCAGAGGACAGTTCTCCTCCTGAAGCTTAGGTTAGAGAATGTTTGCAGGAGAAGTGAGTGGTCCCCAGCCACGAAGGCAGCACAAAGTTTGAGAAGAATTAGGATGGAGTAGTGGCCCTTGGATTTAGCGAGAAGGAGATCATTGGTGACCTTAAAGAGGACCATTTCTGTGGATGGGGTGGGAGCCAGGTTGCAAAAAGGGTCAAGGAGAGAGTTGGGAGAGAAGAAGTGGAGGCTACGAGTGTGGACAGCTCACTCAAGGAGTTTGGTTAGGAATGGTAGGAGGGAAATAGGGTGATAACTGGAGGATGCTGTGGGGTCGTGGCAGGGTTTTCTTTTAGGATAGATAATAATAATAATAATGGTATTTTTTATGCGCTTACTATGTGCAAAGCACTGTTCTAAGCACAGGGGGGGTGGGATACAAGGTGATCAGGTTGTCCCGCTTGGGGAGAAGTTAAGTGACTTGCCCAAAGTCACACAGCTGACAAGTGGTGGAGCCGGGATTACAACCCACGACCTCTGACTCCCAAGCCCGCGCTCTTTCCAATGAGCCATGCTGCTTCTCTATGGTACATGAGCATGCTTGAAAGCAGAGAGGAAGCAGCCATTGGAAAGTGAGTGAAGACGGCCGTCAGGGAGGGAAGAAGGAAGGGGGCAGTTGCTTTGAGGTGAGAAGGGAACGGGTCAGAAGACAAGTGGAGAGGTTAGAATTTAAGATAAGGTGGGATAGCTCCTCTTGAAATACTGTTGGGAAGTATGGGTGAGTTGAAGAGAGAGCTGGAGGATGAAGGGACTGTAGAGGAGCAGAGGAGATTTTAGGGAGACCACACCTAAAGGTTTCATTTTTATTGACAAAAAGCTAGGCCAAGTCATTAGAGACAAGAGATGAGGGGCACAGGGTGGTGGGGGCGTTGAGGAGAGAGTTAAACATCTGAAACAGCTGGAGTGGGCAATTGGCACAAGAGTCAAAAAGGATGGAGAAGTAATGTTGCTTGGTGGAGGAGAGGGCAGAGTTAGGGTAGGTGGGGATGAATTGAGGTGGACGAGGTTGACGTCATCATCATCAGTGGTATTTATTGAGCGCTTACCCTTGGTAAAGCTCAATACAATAGAGTAGGTAGAAACTATCCCTACCCACAAAGACCTTATAGAATAGAGGGGGAGATGGACATTAAAATAAATTACAGACGGGAAATGGAAGACTTTAAGGTTATGTAAGCTCCTTGTGGGCAAGGAATATGCCTACCAACTCTATTGTATCATACTCTCTTAAGCACCTAGTCCAGTGCTCTGTACACAGGAAGCACTCAGTAAAGTCCATTGTTAATTTGTACATCAGTTCTGTGGGGCTGAGGGTGGGGTGAATTTCAAGTGCCTAAAGGGCTATAGACCCAAGTGCATAGGTTAGCAGAAGAGTGAAGATGACACACAGGATTTAAACAGGGAAGTGGGGCTTAGTTAGGAAAGACCTCTTTGAGGCCTTTTGGATACCATCTAGTGTGGGGTACAGTGGTAGAAAAATAAGATTTTTGAGTTTCCAAATATGATAGTGAATTGTATTCTGTGGTTTCCATTTGTTGACTTAAGCTGATAAAAATCCTGAGATCAAAAAGTGGTGAAATCAAAACATATTTCATTAGCTGATGGTTACAAGAAGAGGAAGGGTTTCAAAAGCAAAATACAGAGTTGTAGCAAAAGTAATTATCGATCCCATTTACTGCTAATACAGAGGAAGGAGAGAAAATAGTCAAGCAAATTAGCAGAGGCCCAACACTTAAAATAAGTTGCAGATTGACACAGCCCCTGTCCCAATCCCCAGGTGGTCAGAAAATTTTACTAGGATATAAT
Organism: Tachyglossus aculeatus; assembly: GCF_015852505.1. NCBI lineage: Eukaryota > Metazoa > Chordata > Mammalia > Monotremata > Tachyglossidae > Tachyglossus > Tachyglossus aculeatus. The sequence continues at coordinate 25,501,155 of NC_052098.1, read as the reverse complement.
ATAGAAGTGTTTTTAAGAAAAATAAATAAATGAAGTAGGATATATTATACACTATTACATGCTCCATCTCTGTCCAGCTATACCACACCATAATGAGGTGCTTTTTCAATGGACCATGTGACTAGCCACAGTGATACAAATTTGGAGACTCTGGACAGTTCTGCATTACTGATTTCTATATAGAAACTCAGATGCTTCAACAGTATCATAGACCTAAAACCCAGTGCCCACACTGTCTTGCGCTCTGCCAAAAGTCATACTGGTCTGATTTATTCAGTTACTTATTTCATTGTTTATCCATGCGCTGTTTGATAGTGTACTTCGTAGGTAGTCGAATTCAGTTATAATTTTAAATTCTGTGTTGCTGATCAATCAATCAATCAGTCGTATTTATTGAGCGCTTACTGTGTGCAGAGCACTGTACTAAGCACTTGGGAAGTACAAGTTGGCAACATATAGAGCTGCTCCCTACCCAACAGTGGGCTCACAGTCTAGAAAGGGGAGACAGAGAACAAAACCAAACATATTAACAAAATAAAATAAATAGGATATGTACAAGTAAAATAAATAGAGTAATAAATACGTACAAATATATACATATATACAGGTGCTGTGGGGAAGGGAAGGAGGTAAGGCGGGGGGATGGGGGGGGAGGGGGAGAGGAAGGAGGGGGAACAGTCTGGGAAGGCCTCCTGGAGGAGGTGAGCTCTCAGTAGGGCCTTGAAGGGAGGAAGAGAGCTAGCTTGGCGGATATGGGGAGGGAGGGCATTCCAGACCAGGGGGATGACGTGGGCCGGGGGTCGACAGTGGGACAGGCGAGAACGAGGCACGGTGAGGAGATTAGCGGCAGAGGAGCGGAGGGTGCAGGCAGGGCTGTAGAAGGAAAGAAAGGAGGTGGGGTAGGAGGGGGCGAGGTGATGGAGAGCCTTGAAGCCGAGGGTGAGGAGTTTCTGCCTGATGCATAGGTTGATTGGTAGCCACTGGAGATTTTTGAGGAGGGGAGTAACATGCCCAGAACGTTTCTGGACAATCCGGGCAGCGGTGTGAAGTATAGATTGAAGCGGGGAGAGACAAGAGGATGGGAGATCAGAGAGGAGGCTGATACAGTAGTCCAGACGGGATAGGATGAGAGCTTGAACGAGCAGGGTAGTGGTTTGGATGGAGTGGAAAGGGCGGATCTTGACAATGTTGCGGAGCTGAGACCGGCAGGTTTTGGTGACGGCTTGGATGTGAGGGGTGAACGAGAGAGCAGAGTCGAGGATGACACCAAGGTTGCGGGCTTGTAAGATGGGAAGGATGGTAGTGCCGTCAACAGTGATGGGAAAGTCAGGAACAGGGCAGGGTTTGGGAGGGAAGACAAGGAGTTCAGTCTTGGACATGTTGAGTTTTAGGTGATGGGCAGACATCCAGATGGAGGTGTCCCGAAGGCAGGAGGAGATGCGAGCCTGGAGGGAGGGGGAGAGAGCAGGGGCAGAGATGTAGATTTGGGTGTCATCACTGTAGAGATGATAGTTGAAGCCGAGGGAGCGAATGAGGTCACCGAGGGAGTGAGTGTAGATCGAGAACAGAAGGGGACCAAGAACTGAACCTTGAGGAACCCCCAGAGTAAGGGGATGGGAGGGGGAGGAGGCGCCTGCAAAAGGGACTGAGAATGAACGACCGGAGAGATAAGAGGAGAACCAGGAGAGGACAGAGTCTGTGAAGCCAAGGTTGGATAACATGTTGAGGTGAAGGGGGTGGTCCACAGTGTCGAAGGCAGCCGAGAGGTCGAGGAGGATTAGGATAGAGTATGAGCCGTTGGATTTGGCAAGCGGGAGGTCATTGGTAACCTTTGAGAGGGCAGTTTCCGTGGAATGTAGGGGATGGAAGCCAGACTGGAGGGGGTCGAGGAGAGAGCTGGTGTTGAGGAATTCGAGGCAGTGTGTGTAGACGACTCGTTCAAGGAGTTTGGAAAGGAATGGTAGGAGGGAGATGGGGCGATAACTAGAAGGTGAGGTGGGGTTAAGAGAGGGTTTTTTTAGGATGGGAGAGACATTGGCATGTTTGAAGGCAGAGGGGACGGAACCAGTCAAGAGTGAGCAGTTGAAGATGGAAGTTAAGGAAGGGAGAAGGGACGGAGCGAGAGATTTCATGAGATGAGAGGGAATGGGGTCAGAAGCACAGGTGGCCGGAGTAGCAATTGAGAGGAGGGAGGAGAGCTCCTCTGAGGATACTGCTGGGAAGGATGGGAGAGTAGCAGAGAGTGTTGAGAGCCGGGAGGTTGGGGAAGCGGGGGGAGTGACTTTAGGGAGGTCAGACCTGATGGATTTAATTTTATTAATGAAGTAGGAGGCCAGATCGTTGGGGGTGAGGGAAGGAGGAGGGGGAGGAACCGGGGGCCCGAGAAGGGAGTTGAATGTACCGAAGAGCTGACGGGGATGATGGGCATGGGTGTCAATAAGGGAGGAGAAATAGTTTTGTCTGGCAGAGGACAGGGCTGAGTTAAGGCAGGAAAGGATAAACTTGAAGTGAACGAGGTTAGCATGGTGTTTAGACTTTCTCCAGCAGCGTTTGGTAGCTCGAGCATAAGAGCGAAGGAGGCGGACAGTGGCAGTGATCCAGGGCTGTAGGTTAGTGGTACGAGAGCGACAAAGGGAAAGAGGAGCGAGCGAGTTGAGTAGAGGGTGAAGTTGAGAGCAGTAATCTGGTCATCAAGAGTGGGTAGAGAGGTTAGGGAGGCGAGGTGGGGTGTGATGCTCTGAGAGAGATGGATGGGGTCGAGAGAGCGGAGGTCTCTGTGGGGTAGTAATATAGATTTACGGGTGGAGGAGTGTGAGTGAGGAGGCAGGTGAGAAGGTTATGATCAGAGAGGGATTTCAGAGTTGGTGAGGGTGGGGATAGTGCAGCGGGAGGAGATGATGAGGTCGAGGGTGTGACCAAGTTGGTGAGTGGGCGAGGTGGGGTGGAGCAAGAGGTTGGCAGTGTCAAGGAGAGATAGAAGGCGGGCGGCAGAGGAGTCACCAAGGATATCCATGTAGATGTCGAAGTCTCCGAGGATCAGAGTGGGCATGGAAAAGGAGAAAATGAAGGTGAGGAAGGGGTCAAAATCGTTAAAGACGTTGGAGGTGGGGCCGGGGGGGGACGGTAGATGACAGCTACAAGAATCTGGAGGGGGTGGTAGAGGTGAATAATGTGGGCTTCAAAGGAAGGGAAGGAAAGGGAAGGGGGAGGAGGGATAGTGCGAAAGCGACAATGGGCGGCGAGAAGGAAACCGACATCTCCTTTCCTGGTGAGTCTGGGGAAGTGGGAGAAGAAGAGGCCTCCACTGGAGAGAGCAGCAGAAGAGACCGTGTCATCTGGAGACAGCCATGTTTCAGTTAGGGCGAGGAGGAGTAGAGAGCTGGAAAGGAATAGGTCCAAGATGAAAGGGATCTTACTTATAACGGAGCGGGGGTTCCAGAGGCCACACTTGGCAGTAGCTGTTGAGGGAGGGGAGGGAGGGGGAAGGGTGTGAGGGGTGGGGAGGGTTTGGATTGGGATGAATTGGCCGGGGCCTAGGCCGGGAGAGTGGGAAGAGGGGTGGCGATGGGAAAGGAGAACTGGGATGTGGTGGGGGCGGGGAGGAGGGGAGGGAGGGGGCTGGGAGGGAGGAGTGGAGGATTGGCCCTGGTACAGAGGGATCCTTGGTAGGGGGTGAGGGGGAGTGTTCTTGGTGGGGGAGGGGAAGGGGAAGGTGAGGAATGGGAATGGCAGTTGGGAGCAAGGGAATTGAAAGTTTATGGTGCGGTCAGCAGGGCGAGTGACAGTACAGCGGGAGGTTAACAATTGAGATGCAGAAGCGATAAAACAGTAGCAATGATATAAATGGGCAGTGGCATCACAGGGGGTAGTTAACGATTAACATGCTATGGCAATAGTAAAATTGGCAGATAATGATGTCACAGAGAGCAGATACAAACTATTATGTTCTGGAGTAGGGTGGAGCTGTTAAGGGGGGGTCAGGGAGCAGAGATACCTGGGGAGAGGAGTGAACAGCCAAATAGGATGGGAGGGCTGAGGAGGTGCGAATGAGGTTGTCGTTAACGTAACTTGGTGATAACAAGGGCCTTTTTCCCGGGGCGGGGGGGGGAGAGTCAGTCAGGTCTGGACTGGGAAGGGGGGTATGGGGGGCACTTTAAGGAAGGTCGCTTAGGTGGTGTGTGTGTGTGTGTGTGTGTGTGTGTGTGTGTGTGTGTGTGTGTGTGTGTGTGTGTGTGTGGAAGCAGGGGGCGTCTATGGGGGCGCTCTGAGGAGAGGAGCCTTCCGGGAGCAGCGGGGGCCACGCGCTGTGATGGCGGGCGGGCCTCTTTAGGTATATGGGGTTTTCCTGTTTTTGACTGGTACACCTTTTTTTGGTTTTGGACTGTTGGGAGATCACTATTGCGGATAGACCAGTCTGGCAGATAGCAATTGGGAAGGGTTGATCTCCTTTAGCATTGACTTGGTGAAAATCTAGATACCGGGAGGCAGGCTAGAAAACAGAGACAGACCCTGTATGGATTAACCATATTAGTCTGTTAAGGATCTACCTTTGTCATGATCATAGAGCCTTGGTCATGTATGAATAATAGCTCACTGTCTTTGAAAATGAAAGACAGCATGCGATTCACTCCTTGCATGCTTAATAACTCTCTCTTTTTCTCTCCCTCTGTGTGTGTGTGTGTGTGTGTGTGTGTGTGTGTATACACATGTATATATGTGGTAGCAATCAATAATGGTACTTATTGAGTGCTTACTATGTGTAGACCACTGTACTAAGTGCTTGGGAGAGTACAGTACAACAGAATTATTAGACATGTTCTCTTCCCATAATTATATGTATGTATGTCCAGATATATGCACATGTGTACATATGCACAATTTTCCTCTGATAGGTGACCACATTATGACAGAACCCCAGTGTATATTTGAGATCCACTGAAATTATGAAGATTAATTTACAGGGATATGAAATAATTTGCCATCATTTGCATTTCTTGCCATGCCAAGAAGATTATTGAAGTGGAATTTAATTTCTCTCCACAAAACCCCAGTTCAATTTAATTTCTTCCTCAGCGGGCCAATTGAGGTTGGGAGTAATGGCCATATCCTGAACCCCCATGAAGAGTGAGGATTGTTTTGGACAATAAATCTTTTGCCAGGTTAATGAATAGCAGTGACAAATATTAAAGGGGACCAGTCCAGTGTTTGAGTAACAAATTCTGCTGTTTAAGCACTATTTCTCTGAATAGATGTTCTAAAATTTTGCATGTGAATGACCCTAGTTTCATAACTTGCTTAGTTTGTGTTTCCTTGAACTCTAACTCTGTTTATATTACAGATATTTTGGGTTTATCTCAGACTTGTGGTTTACCAAAGTACAAATTATTACATTTTTCTCAAACAGACCTACACATGACAAATTTACTTTTCCAGGTTTAAAATCCTTGAGAATATCAAATATTTTATTAGCGATGTTTCATCATTATCAATATTTATTGAACACCCACTGTGTATAGAGCACTATGCAATCTATGTGTGTATACACGTACATATTTTTTTAATCTGTCCTTCGTTTTCAAAGATGACATTACTCAAAGGACTGTACAAGTCACTTGTTGACAGGCAAGAGAAGTAAAAGAGACCTTGCCCTTTTGGAACTTACAATATAATGCAGGAAACAAGCAGAGACAAATTACAAACATACATTAGGAGTAAGTTAATGTAGATAAAAAGACTTGACCAAAAGTAAGCAGATTATTAAACAAGTAAAATAAACAGATATACACTGAATGACTGATGAGGTTAAATGTCTGGGGGTGGTTGGAATCAGTTGAAAAAATGCCTTCTAAAGGAGGTAGCATTTTAGTGACTTCCAGTACATCAAGCTCAGCATGTCTCGGATTGAGCAGCTCATCTTCTCTTGTAACCCTAATCCTATTCCTCACTTTCTCATCTCTGTCATTAACATTACCATCCCCCCAGTCCAAGAAGCCTGCAACCTCGGTGTCCTCCTCATCTGTCGTTCATCGTTCTCATTCAGTCAACGGCTAAATCCTGCTGTTTCATCCTCTGCAACATTTCCCAGAACCCGTATATTCCTCTAGCTTTCTTCATGTCACAATTAGAATACTGTATTAGTCTCTGTACTGGTCGCCCAGATCCCATCCTCTTCCCCCAGCCATTCAGCTTATACTATACACTGCTGCCTAAAATGTCTTTTGATGCAGCCCTCTCTACCCAGCGTGGCTCAGTGGAAACAGCCCGGGCTTTGGAGTCAGAGGTCATGGGTTCGAATCCCGGCTCCGCCACATCAATCAATCAATTGTATTTATTGAGCGCTTACTGTGTGCAGAGCACTGTACTAAGCACTTGGGAAGTACAAGTTGGCAACATATAGAGACGTTCCCTACCCAACAGTGGGCTCACAGTCTAGAAGGGGGAGACAGAGAACAAAACCAAACATATTAACAAAATAAAATAAATAGAATAGATATGTACAAGTAAAATAAATAGAGTTATAAATATGTACAAACATATATACATGTGCTGTGGGAAGGGAAGGAGGTAAGGCGGGGGGGGATGGAGAGGGGGAGGAGGCGGAGAGGAAGGAGGGGGCTCAGGCTGGGAAGGCCTCCTGGAGGAGGTGAGCTCTCAGTAGGGCCTTGAAGGGAGGAAGAGAGCTACCTTGGCGGATGTGGGGAGGGAGGGCATTCCAGGCCAGGGGGATGACGTGGGCTGGGGGTCGATGGTGGGACAGGCGAGAACGAGGCATGGTGAGGAGGTTAGCGGCAGAGGAGCGGAGGGTGCGGGCAGGGCTGTAGAAGGAGAGAAGGGAGGTGAGGTAGGAGGGGGCGAGGTGATGGACAGCCTTGAAGCCGAGGGTGAAGAGTTTCTGCCTGATGCGTAGGTTGATTGGTAGCCACTGGAGATTTTTGAGGAGATGTCTGCTGTGTGACCTTGGGCAAGTCACTTAACTTCTCGGAGCCCCAGTTACCTCATCTGTAAAATGGGGATGACGACTGTGAGCCCCACATGGGACAACCTGATCACCTTGTATCCCCCCCAGTGCTTAGAACGTGCTTTGCACATAGTAAGCGCTTAACAAATGCCATTATTATTATTATTACCCCTCAAAAATCTCCAATGGCTACCCATTTCCTTCTGCTTCAATCACAGTGTCCTTACCATTGGATTCAAGGGTGTCCACCAGTTCTCCCTGTCCTGCATATCAACTTCCTTCAACCACAGTGCCCCAGCTCACACTCTTTAAACATCTACCAAATCTGTTGTAATTGTATCATCATCATCATCATCAATCGTATTTGTTGAGCGCTTACTGTGTGCAGAGCACTGTACTAAGCACTTGGGAAGTACAAATTGGCAACATATAGAGACAGGGTCTACCCAACAGTGGGCTCACAGTCTAAAAGGAGGAGACAAAACCAAACATACTAACAAAATAAAATAAGTAGAATAGATATGTACAAGTAAAATAAATAAATAAATAAATAGAGTAATAAATATGTCCAAACATATATACATACATACAGGTGTTGTGGGGAAGGGAAGGAGGTAAGATGGGGGGATGGAGAGGGGGACGAGGGGGAGAGGAAGGAAGGGGCTCAGTCTGGGAAGGCCTCCTGGAGGAGGTGAGCTCTCAGTAGGGCCTTGAAGGGAGGAAGAGAGCTAGCTTGGCGGATGGGCAGAGGAAGGGCATTCCAGACCCGGGGGATGATGTGGGCCAGGGGTTGATGGCGGGACAGGTGAGAACGAGGTACGGTGAGGAGATTAGAGGCAGAGGAGCGGAGGGTGCGGGTTGGGCTGTAGAAGGAGAGAAGGGAGGTGAGGTAGGCGGGGGCGAGGTGATGGACAGCCTTGAAGCCCAGGGTGAGGAGTTTCTGCCTGATGCGCAGATTGATTGGTAGCCACTGGAGATATTTGAGGAGGGGAGTAATATGCCCAGAGCGTTTCTGGACAAAGACAATCCGGGCAGCAGCATGAACTATGGATTTAAGTGGGGAGAGACACGAGGATGGGAGATCAGAGAGAAGGCTGATGCAGTAGTCCAGACGGGATAGGATGAGAGCTTGAATGAGCAGGGTAGCGGTATGGATGGAGAGGAAAGGGCGGATCTTGGCAATGTTGCGGAGCTGAGACCGGCAGGTTTTGGTGACGGCTTGGATGTGAGGGGTGAATGAGAGAGCGGAGTCGAGGATGACACCAAGGTTGCGGGCTTGTGAGACGGGAAGGATGGTAGTGCCGTCAACAGAGATGGGAAAGTCAGGGAGAGGGCAAGGTTTTGGAGGGAAGACAAGGAGTTCAGTCTTGGACATGTTGAGCTTTAGGTGGCGGGCAGACATCCAGATGGACTCTCCCAATTGTACTCTCCCAAGTGCTTAGTACAAGGCTCTGCATACAGTAAGTGCTCAATAAATGTGATTGAATGATTGATTCTTTACACCTTGTAACCGTGTATCACCCACCTCCGATCTCTTGCTCCTCCTGCTTTCCCTGCCTGGAGCTGTTTCCCTTTCCACATCTTCAGAGTCCTTCTATCCTTCTAAAATCCAACTTCCTCCACCAAGAAGTCTTTCTCGACTAATTCCCAACACTTCAAATCACATCAACCCAACAGCCTCCTTTGGCATTCAGGTCGTCACTTCCATCCTCAGAACTTACATGTCTATGTATATAATCATTTGTATATTCAGTTGTTTATTCAGCCATTTCGTCCTGACAAACTCATGCTACTACCTGTTGTACTCTTGTTCTTCTTTCTGCTTTCTTTGTTTGTAAATAATGCATGTCGGCTTTTCTCCCCCATTAAATTATAAACCTTCTCAGGGCAGGGACTGTGACTTCTGGTGCACCATCTCAAGTGATTAGTACAGTGCTCTGCCAATAGTAGATACCACTACCAATACCTACCAATTGATCGGTTGATAAGTAGGCTTTGAAGGTGGGAAGGGACATGGTGTGGTAGATTTGACAGGGAGCAAGATTTGAGAAAAGGGTCAGAGTTGGGAGAGTCGAAAATGAGGTACAGTTGGTAGGTGAGTTTGGGATGTTGCAACTTTTTTATTATCTTGATTTTAACATATGTCTTGATTACATGAATCATAATATATATGATTCAATATATTCTCTTTTTTGCATTCTAGTTTAGAGGGTTGTTTTTTTAATTCTGGGCTGCAGATAATAACAGTGGTATTTGTTAAGCACTTTCTATGTGCCAAGCACAGAAGTACATGTACATGTGCCAAGCTAAGTACAGGGGTAGATACAAAATAGTCAAGTTGAACACAGTCCTTTTGCTACAGTGTAAATAGGCAGGAATCCTCATTTTACATATGAGGAAACTGAGGCCCAGAGAAGTGACTTGCCCAAGGTCACACAGCAAGCAAGTGGCAAAGGTGGGAGTAGAACTCAGGTCCTTTGACTCCCAAGCCCACGATATTTCCACTAGGCCACACTGCCTCTCAGATTTTTGCGCATGTTTTATTTAGCCAAGAAAGCAAAGAAATAAAGCCAAAGATTTAGAAACCAATTCCGGTCCTCTTAAAATATTCTTGATTTGTGTTTTTAAAATAATATATTTGCTTCATTTTATGCAGCTCTTTCTTAAATACTGTTATTCAGTTCTTACAAAATAGGTATTGGCAAACTCTGGCCTGTAGTGAATCCAAATTGCTATACATTTACTCAAATCTTATAGATCTATTATTTTTATTAGGGAGAAAACTTCATCCTTCACATTGAAAATACTCAGGTTCGAATGTCTGTTACAGAAGATCAATTCTATTGTATTTTACTCTTCCAAGCACTTAGTACCGTGCTCTGTGCACAGTAAGTGCTCAATTAATACCATTGATTGATCGATTTATTTTATGCTAAAGTTTAAATTTTCTGAATAGCTTTTTTTAATGGGGAAGAAATTTAAGGCAACTACAAATTGGTCATTTCCAAGTGTTTTATTTTTGTATCTAGGGCAGCTAGCTACAAGACTGAATTTAGATTTTTTTTTTAGTAAAGGACATGCTGCTGAGATTCAGGAAAGGAAAAATAACTATTGGAAATCCAGCCAGCTCTTTTGCTTGGAAAATATTGACATTATTGACCCAATTGGCTGATTGTCTAACAGTGTTGCTAGGGATTTTCAGTCATAAATAACTGACATAAAGTCATTCACCCAGTCTTTTGGATCACAAAGAACAAAAACAGCAAGATAAGTTGGTTATAATTAGTCTTGAATTTAGGCAACACTGAAAAATTAATTTAATCTCCCAAAACATAGATTTGTCATGAAATACCCTACAGCATTTCATGAACTTTTATTATGCCTACCTTTTACATGTAGTAGCATTTATGCAGTAAGTAAAGTCTTTCAATCAGTAGCTTTTGGTTTTTGTTATTTTCCCATCTAAAAGCTTTATATTTGCCATGAATATGAAAACTGGATGAAATTACTAAAATAGGGGTTGGCCATCTGGAATTTTAGCGTTAGGCTGGCACATTAAGAACACTTTGAAATTTTGGCTACTTGCCATTAGAGTTATTTTTATTTTTTAGCATGCACAGTGGATAGAACAGGAGATCAGGATGAAGTTTCACTTATTTCTGACATGGGTAATTTGTACATTTGGTTAGTGAGATATGTATTTTGATTAATTATAATCAAAATGCTTTATTTTGGATCGACAGAAATATTTTATTGCATGTTTCAGCCCTAAAAATCATTTTGTTTGGAATATATTTTTGAAATATATACCTCAATTGAATGTAACTTAGCGCTATGAAATTATCAACAACTTTAAGAATCATTTTTAAATACCTATGTGGATTTGTTTAATTTCATCCATTTTGGACAACCAAAATTTCTATTTTTGCTTTACTGTCACAAAAGCTGCAATATGTGCTTTGTAAATCCCCTCTGAAAGTTGCTTAAATTTAACTAAACATTTTATTTCATTAAAATAACACAACAAATGTCAACTTTAGAACTAAAATCAATCTTTCTCTTTTGTTTTACTGGTCATGCATATTTTTTAATTATGTGCTGGAGATTTATTTATTTCTGAAAATAGTTTTGTTTAAGCAAATCAGTACAACATATGGGCGGGATTCCCTTGTGGCTGCCCAAAGAAAGTTTATGTATTGCGGTAAAACTTAGAAGAGGAAGGACTATTTGACCTGAACCTGTTGCCTTGTTATAGGCTAGTCACTTTTCTCCCCTTTAATAGAATTAGTTGGCTCACCCAGTACTATCTGATTTTACTAAAATCTGTGCTTGAGGCCTTTCCTTTTTGGATTGTTGACATTGCCAAGGAAGAGGATGGGGGTGGTTTTGGTGGCATTTTTTTCAGTTCTTTAGTGGAGGGGTAAAGCAGCCCCCTAATTTGGATGGTGTATTTATCCTAGAACCATTACAGGGAGGTGGAGGCAGGAGATACAAAGTACTGGAATTTTCTTACTTAGGAACGGCTCAGCTTAAACTTGAAGGACTCTTGGAAAACAAGCAACCATGAGCAAGCCTACCATAAATTTCCGGCCAGCAACTGGGCTAAACAAAATGGCCTAGTCACTGAAGCTGGACCTGAGACAGTTCACTTTTCCCTGAATGTCTACTTACCGTCTACCATACTAAAGAGCACTGGGGAGATACCCGACAGCGCAGCGAATTTCGCTGCGCTGTCAGGAGAAGCACACTGCGCACAACGTGCTTCTTTTTGAGGTAAGTAAGTCTCCTCCCCCCGCCCTTCTCTGACCCCTCCGCCCCCATGCCCCCCTCACCCTCCCCTCCCCACTCTCTAATTGCTGTCCACCCAGATTTCCTGACTCCCACTTCCTGTCCTCCAAACTTGCCCCTTTTATCCCCCATTCCCACAGTCCTCCCACACCACCCATCACCCACCACCAGTCTGGCCCAACACTGGTAACCAACGCTGGCCTTTTTTTAAAAATACAAAACAAAAAACTTTTTTTAAACTTAGCAGCCACTAAGTTCTTTTTAACTATTAAAAAAAAATTTAAAAAGCCTGGGCCGGTTTCAAGTGTTCGACTGGCCCGAGGGGTGGGGTATATCACGGGGACTGTAGGGACAGTGTGGGGGTATGTGTACGTGCAAATTTGGGGTGCAGGGAAAGAAGGTGAGAAAGCCAAGTTTTGCAGCAATTTAAAGAGTGGGGAGGGTTTTGCAAGGGTGGGGACGGGGAGGGACTACATACCCAGCCGGGGTGAATCCACAAACACTGAAAGTCGAGTTCTTGTCCCTTCTTCAAGAAGTGAATTTTGCAGGCTTTTGTAGCACCTGCTGATTTTGCTCTAACCTGCTAAGTAAACATCATAAGCCCAATACAGTGGAAAAGAGTCACCACTGCGATGTTAGTTCTCCTGGCCTTAGCAGCACTACTCTTCCTAGATTGCAAATCCCATTTGATGTGGTTGGGAGTCCCAGGAGGGTATTTGAGAAGGTATTATGGCTCAGACTCGGGGATCAGCACAATTGAACTAAAGACTGGGAAGCCCGTTATACTTGTAAAACTAATAAAAATATGCTTTTAAAGAAATGTTACATCACTGCACAGTTAACAAGACTGAATGCCCACAGGACTGAATGCACTACAGGTGCTGAGGATAATTGCTAAAAAATAGACGTGGTCTCTCATCTCAAACAGACAAGACAGATTAGCATTCAATCAGCACAAGTAGGCACGTAGGAAAACAACAACTAAAGAGTGAGCAGAGGGCAAGCAGTGGGTCACACTATTTTGGTGGATTGAACAGTGGTTAGGGCTATTTACAGAAAGCTCCTCAGAAGGGATATGACCTTGAATGCAGTTTAAAAGAGGGAAAGGATGAAAATATGGTTTTTGAGAAGGAAGAGAATTAATTCTATGGTAAAAGGACAGAAGACTTGGCAATGAAAGAAGGAGGCCAGTGTAAGGACCTGAAAAAAGACAAGCTTTGTTAGAATAGGGGCTAGAGTGTGAAAGGAAGTAAAAGTAGGTAGGTAGGATGGGCTAGCTGGTGACTGATACCTTGGCAGAACCTTTGCATGGGACAGGCCTGGTCCTGATCCTGCTTTAAGCTGGTGGTACAAAGATGAATCCAGCAAGGCCAGACAAACCCTGGGCCTGCCTCACTTTCCTCTTTTGTGGCTATTTTGGGATTGGGCGTGGGCTTGGACCATGATAGAGTCCGCAGGGCCACTACTATGCTTGTTGCTGCTGGGTTGGCTGTTTAGCAGGGTCTAAACAAGTGTGGTATTCTTTCCCAATCCAATGGGTAGACACCAGTATGCTTATACCTACTTCTTCTAGGTATCCCCCATTTGAAAAGATTCTCCTTCCTCCCAATGCAGATGTTGTAAAGCTACTCTGGTGGCTACAAGAAGAACAGAGACTCCCATTGCTGAATTTTGTGTGTCTGACTTGAGAGAGTCGTTTTCTCTTCAGCCCATTCAGTGGGAGTAGCCTTGCGATCCCTCCATAAATATCACAGGCCTATTTCCACAACCAAATAGTTGAACAAATGATCCAGGGGCCAGACAAGTGCTCCTGGGAAATTTCCAGTGTAGTGTCTATATATGAGAGAGAGAGAAAAAGATTGAGAGAGAGCATGTGTGTGTGTATGTGTGTGTATGTGTATATATATATATATATATATATATATAGCTGTATCTATATATTTATGCACATGCACTCATTTTACTCTTTTCAATGAGAAATGTATGGTCACTAAATGTTCAGGTAACTTTGCACATGGTTTAAATATAATGTGTATCACTTGGTTTGTGAAGCCAAGATACAGATGTTTTAAAGCGGAGAGACTGTTTAATAGATTGTTTCCTTATGTGAATAGAAGATTGCAAAGCATCTGGTACTCTTTGTGGAGAATAGACCCCGAAAATAAATGAACATGGCTAACTCCCAACCTTTAGTTTTGGATTGAGTCCTTTGGCAAAGTAGCATAGGAAAATCCTCAATTTTGTCTGCCTGCATGTTTAAATTGGGAACATTTGTGTTCAAATCAGTCTCTACTTGTATATTGACCAAGTGGAGCATAGTGTATAAAATGAAAATATTGTATGAGAAAATATGCCATGATCCAGTGATTTAACATTTGATAACTCAGATTTCATTTTTTTAAACCCTTCCCCCTGCCCTCTCCACAGGATCTCTTTCTGGTGAGACATGAACTGGCCTTAATAAGAATAGCTGCCTTTATGGGTTTAACTATGCTAGGTGGAATTAGTGGACTCTTTTACACTCAGCTAATTGGCATCATCACTGTAAGTATTTTACTATTTATGATTCAAATATTTTTCCGTGCAAAATAACTTGCCTGTGTACATGAATGAGTGCAAGGACCATTTTATATAATGGGCTATATTTTTTAAAGCCTTTCAAGCACCTTTATTAATGAATTTGTAAAACTACTTAGTCATATGTGAGCCAGAATACAAAGGAAAAGTGGCCTACTGATGTAAATGTATTTTGCAATGATTTATGATTTCCTGAAATAATTACATATTTTTATTGGTCAGACAAGTTAGCTGCACTTTTTCTTCTCAACTTGATTTCAGCTAAACCCCATAGAAGTCAAATAAGGGTGGATGGTTATATTTGACAGGGGTAGTGGTAGCGGCAGCACTCTGAGTATTTCCAATAAGGAGCCTTCATTTCCTTTGTGATTGTTCCTCTTTACTAAGTGTGTGGGTTTTCACTTTGAAATAAATTTAATGATAGAATCTCTAGGATATAATCTTTTGATGAAATTGAATATTTCCCAAGTGGCCAAGGCAATGAAATGATGAGTTGAAGCTGTGACTTTTATTAGAAGAGACCAATACTTTTTATAGTGTTTCCTGTTATGTCTGGAAAAGTTTCCTGGAACAAGTGAAGGAAGAGTGATGCTCTGTTCATTTGATGTGATTTTGTATGGAGAAATCCTGAAGTATTGTATCATATTTTTTTCATCAGTTTGTGTTCTGGGAAAGGCTAGGCCAATATATAGCTGTAGCAATTAACGCAAGTGTTTTGGGGTTTTTTGCATTATTTTTCTTCTCCTTTGAAGTCTAATCTAGAAATACTCATTGATGCTGATCTGTCAACCAAGGGCAAACTAAATAATCGTTCTTTCACTTCTTAGCAGTGACAACAGCACCAAACTTCTAAAGGTATGGTGCAAGCTGTATGGGGACTCTTAAAAATGAACCCAGTACACGTGATATTCAATAGAACATGGTAATGGTACAGTAATTTCCCCTTTTAATAAGCCAAAAGATTTACAGTGGAAATATTATGTGGAGATGGAAATCAGATTGTAATTGTGAAGGTCATGAAAAACACTTTGTATTTTTCCAGTATTGCCATTTTTTGGCCTTTTACTCAGATGAATAATTATAATTTGTCAATCCTCTCTATCTTTTAATTTTGACACTTTTCTCTGCATCCTTTCCAATCAATCAGTCATATTTATTGAGCGCTTATTGTTTGCCGAGCCCTGTACTAAGTGCTTGGGAGAGTACAGTGTAACAGAGTTGGTAGACATGTTCCGTACCCACAGTGAGCTTACAGTCTAGAGGAGCTTAAAGTCTAGAGGAGCTTACAGTCTCAGTCTACCCTCCAGTTTCCTCCCTCATCCTTCCTAAAATGTAAAGCCTGAAACAGATTAATCAATCAATCAATGCATGATCAGTTCTGAATATAGTTTTTTTTCCTTCCCCATTTATAAAATTCTCCTTTTAGCACTTTCTCCACTCTTCTACCACTCTTTAGTACTAGCACTACTGAATTTGAATGTATGTAGTATTTATAGCACTCTTTCATTTGAGGTACCTCCATAGTTTACCTTAGCTTAAGCCCTACCTTTCTCTTCCTTGAAATATTTTGAATGACTTTGAATAGCCATTTTCCATTTAGTATTAGAAAATATTATCTATTTAGCATAGATGATGGTAGATCTATTTAGCGTAGATGATATTTTTGCACAATAGCACATGAAAGTTAATTCTTTGAAAATTCAATAGTGCATTTACATTCTTTCAGAAAAATATCTAAATCAAAATATTTTTAATATTTACATTTTTTATTTTAAATGGTGCAAATGTGTCTTACCTCATTTTCGCTGATATCAAAATGTGTTTGGACTAGAGCTCGTTTAATCAAAATAATTTGGGTGTGCTCTGTGCGCATGGTGATTTTTGACTTTGTGACTGTATTCTCATGAGTGCTTCATTATTGACTGAGAAAAATCTCTTTTGGGTGTGTACTGCCTAAACTACTTCTCACTAGATTGGGACCATTCTAGGTGACCCTATATGATCTCACTTCACTCAGTTGAAGGGATTAATATATGGCACAATTATGAATCTCCTCTTCTGATTGGCTCCTGCCAACAGGAGCTGTGACTTTTTATTGGTTCCTGCTGACAGGATCGATCAGTGATATTTATTGAGTGCTAACTGTTTGTAGATCATTGTACAAAGCTCTTGGGAGTTTAAAATACAGCAGAGTTGGTAGATATGTTCCCTGCCCACAACTTGATTAAAACTCTATTAGAGACAAAGAGAATATTTCTGAAAAATCAAAATCAGTTTCCTTCCTCATCCCCAGTTCCAGTGCTCCTGCTGTGGGAGAGGTTTGGACCTTGGAACTTTCTGCTGACAGGATCTGGAACACCGTTAAAACTTTATTAGAGACAGAGAGATGTTTCTGGAAAAGCAAAATCAGTTTCCTTCCCTGTCCCTAGACCCATTGCCCATGCTATGGGAAGGGTTTGGAACCGGGGCCGCTATGCCTCAGCACATGGCGGAGATTTATTAGAATTCCTCCAGTCCCAGGTAGTAGTGAGCTCATAGTGGGACACAGAGACCGAGACACAGAGAGAATGTTTCTGAAAAATCAAAATCAGAATCTTTCCTCATCTCCAGCCCCTATTTGCCAGATCAGGAGATCTAGAAATGCAAACTATTAGACAGTTAGCCTGGAGACATTTAAGAACACCATTAGGAGAAGCAGCATGGCTTAGTGGAAAGAACATGGGCTTGGCAGTCAGAGGTCATGTGTTATAATCCTGGCTCCACCACTTGTCAGCTGTGTGACTTTGGGCAAGTCACTTAACGTCTCTGTGCCTCAGTTACCTCATCTGTAAAATGGGGATTAATACTGTGAGCCCCATGTGGGACACCCTGATTACCTCTTATCTACTCCAGCGCTTAGAACAGTGCTTGGCACATAGTAAGCGCTTAACAAATGCCATTATTATTATCAATATTATTAGCTATTATATTTATTTATATATTATGATATGTAATATAAATAATATTGATATTAATTATAAAGCGCTTAGTACAGTGCTATGCACGCAGTAAGCACTCAATAAATACGATTGAATGAATGAATGTTATTTGATATATCATCTTGAAGGATTTCACCTGAATAGCATGCTGTAGCCAAAAATGTGTAACCTTGTTGTGGAACCTCACCCTTTCCTATTTGGAAAACACGTAGAGGGCATGGGATAAAAGGCAGGGCAATGAAAGTGCAGTAAGTGCAGTCTGTCAGACAGGTAATTCAACCTCATTCTTGCTGGATAGCCTTGGGGTCAGACTAGTTGTATGTGGTCTTTAAAAGGCACACCTTGTCTGCTCAATTATGTGGCCAGAAACTTTGGAGTGGTACTATTGGCCCTCAGGAGATACAGACCATAAAAGAAGTATTGCTCTTTTAAAATTAACAACATCACACATCCTCGTTTCATGTGTTACGCTGCATTTAAAAAGAGGCATGATGCTGGCTTACTCACTGAGAGGGGTAGGTGTACCACAGAATATATATTGCAGAATGGCAGTGTTGTGGAAAGCAGACTGTGGACTGTTGTGCAGAAACACTCTGGGCATGTTACTCCCCTCCTCAAAAATCTCCAGTGGCTACCAATCAACCTACGCATCAGGCAAAAACTCCTTACTCTCGGCTTCAAGGCTTTCCATCACCTCGCCCCCTGCTACCTCACCTCCCTTCTTTCCTTCTACAGCCCAGCCTTCACCCTCCGCTCCTCTGCCGCTAACCTGTGCCTCGTTCTCGCCTGTCCCGTCATCGACCCCCAGCCCATGTCCTCCCCCTGACCTGAATGCCCTCCCTCCACACATCCGCCAAGCTAGCTCTCTTCCTCCCTTCAAAGCCCTACTGAGAGCTCACCTCCTCCAGGAGGCCATCCCAGACTGAGCCCCCTCCTTCCTCTCTCCCTCCTCCCCCTCCCCCCTGCCCTGCCTCCTTCCCCTCCCCACAGCACCTGTATATATGTTTGTACAGATTTATTACTCTATTTTACTTGTACATATTTACTATTCTATTTATTTTATTTTGTTAATATGTTTTGTTTTGTTGTCTGTCTCCCCCTTCTAGACTGTGAGCCCGCTGTTGGGTAGGGACCGTCTCTATATGTTGCCAACTTGTACTTCCCAAGTGCTTAGAAAAGTGCTCTGCACACAGTAAGCGCTCAATAAATACGATTTAATGAATGAATGAGTGAATGAATGGACCAATAATGACCCTGAAGAAAAGTAAGATTATGTACCAGCCTAGACTTCATTCATTCATTTCATTGACTTAATACGTCAGTAATGTTTATTGAGCACTTTCTCTGTGCAGGGCACTGTTCTAAGCACTTCACTCAACCAGCTCTCTCATTCCTCTTCCACTACAACCCAGCATAAACACTTCGCACCTCTAACACTACACTTCAATCTCGTCTCTATCACTACTCACCCCTTGCTTATGCTCTTCCTCCTGCCTGGAGCTCTCTCCCCCTTCTTATCCAACAGACTACCACTCTCCCCATCTCCAAAGCTGTACTAAATCACATCTCCTCTAGGAATCCTTCCCCACCCTATTCTCTCTCCCTTGAGTCACCTATGCTCATGGGTTTATATATACCCCCTAAGCACTTTGATACTCACCCTATCCAAGCTCTTACATGCATATCTTTATATTTGGTTGCTGCCCCTGTCGATAATTTATTTTAATGTCTTTCTAGCCACTAGATTGTAAAATCCTTGAGGGCAGGAATTGTGTCTACCCACTCTATTGTACTGTCCCAAGGAATGAGTACAATGCTCTGCACATGGTAAATGCTCAATAATTACAAAAATTTGGATCATCGACTGGGAGAGTACAGTAAAGTTAGTGAACATTACCCTGCCATCAAGGAGTTTATATTCTAGCTAGCCATACACATCATCAAAGCACTGAACCTAATGCTGGGCCAAACAGTGCATCTGCTGACCCCAGATCTGTGGTCGGCATGTTGCTCAAAAGACAGCTGGCCACAGCAAGGAAGCAAGGCCATAGCAAGGGTTGCTGCTCCTTCTGCTGTTGCTCTCCAGGATTCCAGTGTACCATAGCTCTAAGGACAGCAGCACTCTATGTCCCCAGTCCTGTGCCAGACACCCGGGAGACCGACTGTAGTTGCAGGAGGAAGCGCCTCCAACACCATGTGCCTGACTTCTCAGCAGAAGTCAAGGCTGAGCACTCTGTTGCATCTCCTGCGCCATATCCCACTCCTGTCTCAGGAGGAACTCATCCAAGTTAACTGGTATATATCTGTGTGTGAGAAGAGTATGGCTCTTTCCGTCTCTCATCTACGTCTGCGCCTCACTCTGTTTCTTGTGTATGTATGTCTAGCACTCTGTCTTTCTCACTCTGCTTTTTCTGCCCTTTTTGCCCCCATAAAAACACCACCCACAGCAAAAAATAAGAGATAGTGCTATTCCCTAATTTCACTCTAAAAAAAATGATGTTTGTTAAGCAGTTACTATGTGCCAGGCACTGTACTAAGCACTTGGATAGCTACAAGCTGATCAGCTTGAACATATCAGACTGTGATGTCTCATATGGGGCTCACAGTCTTAATCCCCATTTTACAGAAGAGGAAACTGAGGTACAGAGAACTTAAGCAACTTGCCCAAGGTCACATGGCAGATAAATGGCCGAGCTGGGATTAGAACTCATTGGGTGGGGAATGTGTCTATTGTTATATTGTGCTCTCCCAAGCGCTTAGTACAGTGCTTGGCACACAGTAAGCGCTCAATAAGTATGATTGATTGGATTAATGAATTAATGAATGAAAAACTCAGATCTTCGCACTCCCAGGCCTGTGCTCTTTCCACTAGACCACATTGCTTCTATATAGCCTAGTTGATATTAATGTACTAAGTTGCTAATCATTTTACATACAAAATGTCAGTCTATACATTGCCACCCAAACTCCTGGATAATATCTCATCATCAGTAGTTTCACATTAAAAGGTGAAAGATAAATACGTTTCTAGATGTGAACACACACACACACACACACATATATATATATATATACTTATATACATATGTAGTTTTCTTTCATTTTCATTTTCAAAGATGAAGCTACTGATGGTGAAAATCTATTCTTGCACACAAGTGGTTTAGCCCTAGGCAAATTAAGGGCATCAGAGATCACATAATTAAGGAGAAGGGCCATCATCATCCCTACCTCTTCATCAAAAAACGTTTACTCACTCTATGCATGCTAGTAATGCCATCTTGATTGTTACACCAAAGCCAGATAAACGTTTTCCATTCTCTCGTGAATCTTTCAACCTAAGTGGATAATGTTGATATGGATAGATGTCTCAAAAAGATGTAGTTCTCAGAGTGTGAAAACTCCTCATTTATAAGTTTACATGATCAGCTTAATTTTTTTAAATGCTATTTGTTAAGCTCAGACTATGTATCAGACACTGTACTAAGCACTGGTGTAGATACAAGATAATCAGTGAGCTGTGATAAAGCTCCCAGTATTAATCCCCATTTTACAGATGAGGGAATTGAGGCATAGAGAAGTTAAGTGACTTACCCAAGGTCACACAGCAGGCATCAATCAATCAATCGTATTTATTGAGCACTTACTATGTGCAGAGCACTGTACTAAGCGCTTGGGAAGTACAAATTGGCATCACATAGAGACAGTCCCTACCCAACAGTGGGCTCACAGTCTAAAAGGGGGAGACAGAGAACAGAACCAAACATACCAACAAAATAAAATAAGTAGGATAGAAATGTACAAGTAAAATAAATAAATAAATAGAGTAATAAATATGTACAACCATATATACATATATACAGGTGCTGTGGGGAAGGGAAGGAGGTAAGACGGGGGGATGGAGAGGGGGACGAGGGGGAGAGGAAAGAAGGGGCTCAGTCTGGGAAGGCCTCCTGGAGGAGGTGAGCTCTCAGCAGGGCCTTGAAGGGAGGAAGAGAGCTAGTTTGGCGGATGGGCAGAGGGAGGGCATTCCAGGCCCGGGGGATGACGTGGGCCGGGGGTCGATGGCGGGACAGGCGAGAGCGAGGTACAGTGAGGAGATTAGCGGTGGAGGAGCGGAGGGTGCGGGCTGGGCAGTAGAAGGAGAGAAGGGAGGTGAGGTAGGAGGGGGCGAGGTGATGGAGAGCCTTGAAGCCCAGGGTGAGGAGTTTCTGCCTGATGTGCAGATTGATCGGTAGCCATTGGAGGTTTTTGAGGAGGGGAGTAATATGTCCAGAGCGTTTCTGGACAAAGATAATCCGGGCAGCAGCATGAAGTATGGATTGAAGTGGAGAGAGACACGAGGATGGGAGATCAGAGAGAAGGCTAGTGCAGTAGTCCAGACGGGATAAGATGAGAGCTTGAATTAGCAGGGTAGTGGTTTGGATGGAGAGGAAAGGGCAGATCTTGGCAATGTTGCGGAGCTGAGACCGGCAGGTTTTGGTGACGGCTTGGATGTGAGGGGTGAATGAGAGAGCGGAGTCGAGGATGACACCAAGGTTGCGGGCTTGTGAGACGGGAAGGATGGTAGTGCCGTCAACAGAGATGGGAAAGTCAGGGAGAGGACAAGGTTTGGGAGGGATGACAAGGAGCTCAGTCTTCGACATGTTGAGCTTTAGGTGGCGGGCGGACATCCAGATGGAGATGTCCTGAAGGCAGGAGGAGATGCGAGCCTGCAGGGAGGGGGAGAGAGCAGGGGCAGAGATGTAGATCTGGGTGTCATCAGCGTAGAGATGATAGTTGAAGCCGTGGGAGCGAATGAGGTCACCAAGGGAGTGAGTGTATATTGAGAACAGAAGGGGACCAAGCACTGAACCTTGGGGAACCCCCACAGTAAGAGGATGGGAGGGGGAGGAGGAGCCTGCAAAAGAGACTGAGAAAGAACGACCGGAGAGATAAGAGGAGAACCAGGAGAGGACGGAGTCTGTGAAGCCAAGGTCAGATAACGTGTTGAGGAGAAGGGGGTGGTCCACAGTGTCAAAGGCAGCTGAGAGGTCGAGGAGGATTAGGACAGAGTATGAGCCGTTGGATTTGGCAAGCAGGAGGTCATTGGTGACCTTTGAGAGTGCAGTTTCCGTGGAATGAAGGGGACGGAAGCCAGACTGGAGGGGGTCGAGGAGAGAGTTGTTGTTGAGGAATTCTAGGCAGCGCATGTAGACAACTCGCTCAAGGAGTTTGGAAAGGAATGGTAGGAGGGATATGGGACGATAACTGCAGGCATGTGGTAGAGCTGGGATTAGAACCCAGATCCTCTGACTCCCAGGCTGGTACTCCTTCCATTAGGCCACGCTGCTAAACTTGTGAAGACTATACCTGTACAAGGAGACCTCATTGATTAGAATTATGTAAAAGCAAAGATAAAGTGTGTAACCTCCCCAGTGTTTAGAACAGTGCTTTGCACATAGTAAGCGCTTAACAAATATCATTAAAAACAACCGCACACATGTACCCCTTTTTACTGTCATAATTGAGTTACCCACCCCTAGGCTAACTATTATGATATTGTATGAACGGGAGACATTGTTTATGAGATAATTATAAAAGCCAACATCTCCAAGAGAGAGGCTGAAGTAAAATACAGGTTGTCAAATAAACTGAAATGTGCTGCACTGCTATTTATTTGCCTAGTCCCAACCATCTCTTTAGTCTCATGATACTGCCTTGTCATGAGATTATGCTGTTTTCTCTGTACTTTTACTTCTGGGTTGGGAGTTTGAAGCCATGCTTTCAACAAAAAACGTGTACAGGGCCTACGAACACAAGTAGTCTGTAAACCCACTAATTTGTAGGGGGCCACTCTTCGCTTTTATTTTTTTTATTGCCATAAATTTTGTTCCCAAACAAAATGGGTTGTTCTAGAATAAATGTTTATGGAAATGGCCTTGACCATAAGTGTTCAGAGCAGTGCAGCCTGCCTCCCACCTCCTCTGCTGCTATCTTTCACCTCGACCTCCACTGTCTATGTGGCTCCAAGCCTTCGAAGGCAGCCATGGGGCCTTTTTGTCAGCATAGTTGCCTTTTACATCAGAGTTCAAAGCCTATCGACCTTCACTTTCACCGACCTTTCCGACCAGGCTGCTGATTCTAGAGGAGGAGGGGCTAGAGACAGAGGTACAAAGTGAGAATGGCGGCGAGTGAGAATATGTGGGTGTGAGAAAATGTGTGTGGGTACGTGAGAGCATTTTGCTCTGTAAAATTACTTTTCCATTCTGAATAATTACACTTGATGGGGGAAGAGGAAGGGAGGATTGTCTGATAGCTGGTTTAAGAGCACTTCAATACTTCAAGACTTTCCTCTTCCCCAGCTAATCTACTTTTAGCCTACAGAATTTATTGTCACATATCTCTGCTCTCATGAGTACCGGGACATATCAAGTCAATTAGATGCAAGACTAAAAAAGTCATTGGATAGGTTAAGGATGAATTATATGTGTCAGGATTAAACTGGCAAGTGGTCACAACCCAGAAAAATGTCTTACACATGTTGAAATGTCCCCCTTTTAGACTGTGAGCCCACTGTTGTGTAGGGACTGTCTCTATATGTTTCCAATTTGTACTTCCCAAGCGCTTAGTACAGTGCTCTGCACATAGTAAGTGCTCAATAAATATGATTGATGATGATGATGATGATGAAATCATAGTAACATTGATCCACTGCTCACAGCCTCATTCCACATAGTTCTTTCTATTCAAAGGCGACATTTCTATTAAAATTCTAATTTATTTTAATTTAACCTTTAAATGAAATATTTCTTTTACCATTCCCCACTTGGCTTCTTGGGTTTAAAAGAAAATAGCATCTCTTGTCGGTGTGAAAAGGCAGCACACAAAGCAAATGTTTTTCAAATTCATTTTGAGTCTATTAATTTTTAAATTATCAACGTAGTAGGTTCTTGGAATTTATGAATATAAAGAACAGCGCCTGTCACCATTTCAGTTAATTGATTTTGTCCAGTGACTACCTTCCGCTTCAGGATTATCATTTTGTTTTTAAGGGACATCAGTAAAAGAACTGTCAATATCTTTTGATGTTCAAGAGCATCTAGATTATATTTTTAATTAGTCTGGTGTTTTCGTTTATGAAACAGTTCCAACCGAGATAAATTCAAATATGATTTAAACTTTACAGAACATGTTCTATCAACTTTCGTTTGAAGGACTCCTTAAGCCTTCCATTTAAGTTTCTTTAAGAAACTTGATTCTGTATTCAGATAATTGCTTTAAATCTAACCTTAAATTTATTTGAATGATTTGGAGAAAGGGGCTGTGTAAATGATAAAAATTGGAGTTACAGTAACATAAAATTTGAAACCATATCAAATTAAATTCACAAATGTCAATTATTTTTACTATTGGCATTCCTTTTTTAACTGAGGAATTTGAGCATTAAATGGAGAATAGAACACAATAATGCATACTAATACATGTATCCAAATCATTGTTCATTATAAAGGGGAGACAGGTTTCATTTTTGAAAAGTTTTAAGGTGTTCCCATATTTATGATTTATGATTAAATCTAAGTGCTTCTTATAAATAAATCTCAGAGCTAATTAATATTGATTTATTTTAAAATTGGATCACTGTCGCTATCTGTACTTTTTCATTGGGTAAAATAAGTGATCCTAAAATATTATTTGCACTAGAGTTTGAATATATTTTCTTTTCCTCACAAGAAAAATCCACTTTTTTCTTAGCCCAGAAGGTTGTATTTCAGGTTTGCTGAAATAACATGAATAGTAGTTTAACCATCCATTAAAATGCAAGGTGTAACTCTAAAGTTTACATTATCTATGAATAAACCCCATCTTTAAAATTCTCTCTTCTTCAGCGGTGTGCTAGAGTTGTTAGAGTAAGCATCTTTTTACCAATTTTGGTGGGTTTTTGTTATTGGTTATCACTTGGAAAAAAATGGCTACTCTGTGCATGAAAGGGAAAAATCCGATCTTCTCAGGGATAGTGGAAGGTAACAAGATAATCACTTTTGAAGTGATCCTCTGATGTCATTGTATGAGACCGGCAAAAGAGGATTATCTGTGACCCAGATAAAATAATTAGAAATTACTTGGACCTTACAAATAATAGATCTACTAATCTCATTTCTAAAGTAAAAAAGGTCCGCTTCAACATAAGACTACCAGATGTTTCAATTGCATAGGCTAATCTGAAACCCAATTTTCAAGAATTACTTTGTTTATTTTATGTTTAAAACACGGAATAGTTTTTTATAAACCTACATTTAAAGTTAACATTTATGACTATTTTAATATTCTTTTAATTTGTATTGTTTTACATGACATTTAATTCCTCAAGTTCTTAAATATGCAGCGTTTTTGTTTATAGTAATTTTTTTTACATTTGGTGTTTTCTTGCATTTTTTGACACTTCAGTTAATTTCGATATTATCCAGTGTTACTTGACTATTTGCCTGTTATTGATCTCACCATAAATGGAGTGGACAGGAATGTTAGAAATGTGATTAATGCTACCACGGTTTCTTATTAATTAGTTGTTTAAACTGCATACAGTGATCGTGTCAATACTGTTGAACATCAGAACTGGAAAATGCAGTGTCAGTTTAATCTCTTCAGTATTATTTGTGGGTGAGAGTTAAAAAAGAACAGTTTAACAGCTGGTGTGGCACAACCATGTGGTACTCTGACAGCTCTCTATTGTGTACGGCGATGCTGCCGTAACACTTTAACTCCTCTATAAAGACACTTTTTAGGTGCACAGTGGAGTGTGTGAAAATCATGTAGTTCATTTCTGGATTTTTTTAGCCATTAAATAGTACCTTTGCCTAAAGTAATCCAGGCTTTGTCAAAGCTTTGTACCGTCAAAAAGAAAGGTATAATTGAGAATTTTTATTTGATTTCATTTGGATTTTTTTTTTTAGAAAGTTGGATTATTAAGGAAAGTTTGGTTTTTCTGTAAACAAAATTAAATGAGGGGAATATTATTTTCTCTAAATGATGTGTGATGTGCTTTGTCTCTTTATTCTTAGGGTGATTTGTATTTTTAATTGAAATACATATTGAGACACTGATTTCAATTTAAAATGCGCAGCAAATATATTTTTCAAGCAAATGTATTCATGCAGAGATAATGAGTGTTTTTAGTTGGAAGGACTATTTTATCAAAATATTTTAATCAAATGTTCAACCAGATAATAGATTAAATTATCTTTTCATTAGTCAAACAAATGAATGGCTTTATCTCCCTTTTCTTATACACCACAGAATGGTAATCAACAGAATTAATAAATTCTCGTAAGTAAATTTAGCCATAGAATCTGGGTGGCAAATTAGCAGCATTAGATTCAATCTCAGTACAAATTACAAATGGGTATGTTGAACTCCAAACCACATTGCAAATATAATATCTTTGCTAATTATGTTCAACACAATAGACATCACCTTCAATAAAGGGGCTTTTATGCAGTTCTTTAAAACCTTTTAATTTTTTTCATCAATAGTGAATGGGGATGTTTTACTTTTTGAATACTATTTGTCTTCCCAATGAAAATAAACTTCAGTTTATACCACAGTACCCTCAAGAGAAATTTAACCATTCAATAAAGTTTAGATGAAGGATTAAGACTACTTAAGACTAGTACTTGATCCACTTTTTCTTTTTTTTATCAGTAGTAGTTTTTGAAAAGCAATTGCTTGCATGAAACCACAGCCAAACCTGATCTCTGAGACTACTTTTGTTCAGATAAATTGCATGCTCTATTGCTTCTTGAAATACAAAAAGAATACCTGTTCAAAAGTTTTAGATTTTAGTTTAAAATTTTGTCATTAAAACCTGTTTTCTTTGTAAAACAACTACCACCCCAAAAAGCTTTAAAATTTGGAAAGTGTTTGGGTAAAACTAATTCTAACTAAAGATGACACCTTTATAAAGGCAGCTGTGTAGAAAGAAGCTTTGTTTGGGGTGAAATATAGAGAGGTAGCTAACTGGAGGTTTAAATAGGAATCAGCATGTAAGATAAATTAAGAAAGTAATACTTAATCCAGAAATTTTCTAACCAATTTTTATGAAAATGTCTTTTCCAAGAATTTGTTTTTACTGTTGATGACTTGATGGGTGATTTGGATGGCACATAGGAAAGCAACACATTTGGGAGTTTTCTCTTTTCCTTTCAGCTTGACACTAGATGTTCTATCTCATAATAGACCTCAAATCACTAGATACATTTAATCTATCTTTAAAATATCCTGGGATTGAAGATAAGGATTCTGAATCATCTTCCTTTCCCCAGTCTTTGTCGATATATTTCTCAAATGACTCCTTTTATAGAACAGATTAGAAAGTATATCTGTCAAAAGTGTATGTTTTAGCTAGTAATAAGGGCATATTAGGATCTGTTTCTTCAGAGAATAATATAGCATTCTGTATCATAAATAAATCTTTAAGAAAGGCCCAGATTCTTAAGGAAGTGAAATTAATGAAACCAAATTCTGATGAGCATATGTAGCCCAAGATTTATATGTAGCTATATACGCTTAATATTCCATCTACTGAATCAAAATTTGGGACTAAGAAAATAGAAAAAAAATGTAACTTAGGCATCAAAATAAGCAGGCCTGAATTGCATAAGAACTGCATTACGGTTATGCAGTAACTGCATAAGAATTGCATAAGAATGTCATCATCCTTATCTCCAGGACAAAAAATAGGTAGTGTGCATATTATAATGAAGCATTTCTAAATAATATGGAATTTTGATCATTAATTCCCCCACAGGTTTCACCTGCTTTTTCCATATACAGAGCCTGATAGGTTGGTAGTTGGATAGAAGAAAGAAATGTGTTCTATCACAGAATACTGGAGTACAGTTCTAGGACCTTTTATTCTGTGGTAAAAGCTTTTCCTGTAGGTTAAGAGGTTATGTTTTCTTTACTGTTTCTTCTGTTATTTTGATTCATCGAAGAGCTGCAAAGACTCCATCTATAATCAGTCAGCCAGTACTATTTGAGCACTTACTGTGTGCAGAGCACTATGTACAATAGAGTTGGTAGACATGATCCCTGCCTGCAAGGAGCTTACATTGTTACACACAGTTCTCCTAATCAGGGATTATGTTATTGATCAAGCCTGCATTAAGAAAAACTTGGGTTTTAATCAACCGATCTGTTAATTGTATTTATTGAGGGCTTACTGTTTGCACAGCACTGTACTAAGCGCTTGGGAGAGTACAGTCTAACAGAGTTGGGAGACTCATACCCTGCCCACAGCGAGCTTACATACGCCTTGAATAACGTTGCCTGCGTGTGCACAGCCATTTCTTTCAACGTCGACCGAATGTGCAGAACTGTTTCTTTGCATCACATTCTCTCTAGATAGAAATTTTTCAGAAAAATGTTCCCTAATTCCCTAATAACTCTGATCTATTCAAAATGCATAGTGAAAACATATGTTATATAAGGACTTTTCTGTTATATAAGAACCACGCCTATGCTGGTAATGTAGATTTGCTCTTCAAGGTAAAAATAACTTCACTGAAAATTCTTCCCCTATATCTCATGGAAAAAAATACTCTTTCTTTCCCTTAAGCAACTAAATAGCACTCAATTGCTCAATCAATTACTCAATCTATCCAATTATTGAATTAACAGACACGATCCCTGCCCATAAGGAGTTTACAGTCTTGTATCCAGTCTGATTATCTCTGTCTATCCCAGTGTTTAGCACAGTGCTTGGCACTAGCTGAGTGCTCAATGAAAGTCATCATCATTATTATCATTGCTCAGTTTGCTAGATGTAGTATAGAATCTTTTAATAGTTAATTGAAAATAAGTATTCTTAAGGAAATCTAGTCCTCTTAAAAGGCATAATTTACCAGGATTGTTTTGACAGATTCACAGAGCCTTCCAGGAAATAACTGCATCTCTCTTCTAACCCATCCTGTGTGTTCAAAGACAACATTGACTGTGAAATTCACCTATAACATGCCTGTGTGACTGAAAAGGCCAATGCAGGATCCACAGTCATGGCCAAGTTGTGCACACAATCTCCCTTGTTGTGTTGTCATGTGTAATGTTTTCAGGGTCTGGAATTTGTTTTTTTTCTGCCACCTTAGCTCTTATTTCTTACAAATAATAATAATAATAATGGCGTTTATTAAGCGATTACTATGTGCAAAGCACTGTTCTAAGCGCCGGGGAGGTTACAAGGTGATCAGGTTGTCCCACGAGGGGCTCACAGTCTTAATCCCCATTTTACAGTTGAGGGAACTGAGGCACAGAGAAGTTAAGTGACTTGCCCAAAGTTACACAGCTGACAATTGTTGGAGCAGGGGTTTGAACCCATGACCTCTGACTCCAAAGCCTGTGCTCTTTTCACTGAGCCACGCTGCTTCTGCTCGAACAGAGTGACTCCTTTCTTGATAGCAATATGCCAAGCAGGTCTATGTCAGCAATTGACTCTCCATTTTCAGTGGGGGTGCAAGATGGCCTGAGGCTTTGTTTTACCATTATATTGAATTTGGCCCTTAAATGACTTTGGTCAATCTGCTCAAAGATCTTCAAACCTAAAAAATAGCAGCAACAACAACTTACTTTTCTTGAAGATAAGTTGTTTCAGGTAAAGTACATTAGAAATAAAATGGTCCAACCGCTGCCTTAACTTGCAGTTCTCAATCCATAGTAATTAAAAATGAAGAGTCAGTAACTCCAAGATCATCCTCCCTAAGCTTTATCCCACAGGTGCTAGCATGACAGTTGCTAGCATGACAAAAGTGACCCATTTGCACTTAACCCTGTTGCCCCTGCCCTCTTCCCCCCTCTCAGTTCTTTGAGTAAAGGTACTGAGGCAGAATTTAGAGAAAAGAAGTGATTTAAGCTGATTGTCCCGGCAACATGCTTCCAAGCATCTGGAAATTATTCTGATTGTCTTTAGGTGCATTTCATAAATCCTTCTAATTGCAAAACCAATTTTCCATGTGCTTAGCTTTATAGGCTCGTATTAGGTTGGCACTTGGGGACGGATGCTAAGTCTTCCAATTCATTAGATGATCTTTTAATGCATGGTAGCAGGTAGCAGGTACAGTGAGTAGGTTGACATTAGAGGAACGAAGTGTGCGAACTGGATTGTAGTAGGAAAGCAGCGATGTAAGGTACGAAGGGACAAGGTGTGCTTTAAAAACAATGGTAAGGAGTTTCTGTTTGATGTGAGGTGAATAGGCAACCACTGGAGGTTCTTGAGGAGTGGGGAAACACGGACTGAAAGTTTTTGTAGAAAAATGATCCAAGCAGCAGAGTGAAGTATAGCCTGGAGTGGGGAGAGGCAGTAGGCAGGGAGATCAGCAAGGAGGCTGATGCAGTAATCAAGGCTGAATAGAATTAAGTGCTTGAATTACCATTGTAACAGTTTGAATGGAGAGGATTTCTCCAGTGACGAGAAAATCAAAGGGTGGGTAGGGTTTGGGTGGAAAGATAGGAGTTCTGTTTTGGACTTGCTAAGTTGGAAGTATTGGCAGGACATCCAAATAGAGATGTCCTGGAGGCGGGAGGAAATGTGAGGCAGTAGAGAAGGAGAGAGATCAGGGTTGGAGATGTAGATTTGGGAATTATCCACATAGAGGTGGTAGCTGAAGTCATAGGAGAATGAGTTCTCCAAGAGAGTGGGTGTAGATGGAGAATAGAAGGGACCAAGAAACAGAACCTGAGGAACTCCCATGGTTCGGGGAGTGAGTCAGAGGAGGAGTCCATAAAAGAGACTGAGAATGAGTGGCCAGAGAGATAGGAGGAGAACCAGGAGAGGACAATGTCAGTGAAACCAAGGTTGTATAATGTTTCCAGTAGAAGGAGGTGGTTGGCAGTGTCAAGGGCAGCTGAAAGGGGCAGATCTGGAAACTATTGTAGAGGAAGAAGGGACAGGATTTGTAGATAGACTAAGAGATAAATGACAGAGTCAAAGGTGAAGCTGAGGTTGTGAGCTTCTGGGACAGGTGAGGGAGTGGTGTTGTCGAGTTTGATGGGAAAGTTAGTAGGAAGAATAGGTTTAGGATGGAGGGTGAGGAATTCAATTGTATAAATACAGATTTCCATCACCCACTGTGGGGTTTAGGTTCCTGAAAGTATAATTCCTGAAAGTATAATTGCTTTGCATACCCAAGGCTTATAGAGTTAATGGGATTAGCTACTTCGGCCTGGTTTCCATCACATAGGGTGACATTCAGAAAGGTTTGTGGAAAACAAATTAAAAAACCCCATTCAGGCCAGTTTCACTGCGGAGCACTAAGGACTAATACTGTGCTTCAGTAGTTCATTAATATTACTCAGGAACTTATTTGTAAATTTTTTTATGGTATTTGCTAAGCCATTCATTCATTCAGTCGTATTTATTGAGTGCCTATCTTGTGCAGAGCACTGTACTAAGTACTTGGGAAAGCACAACATAACAGTAAACAGATACATTCCCTGCCCACAATGAGCTTACAGTCTAGAGGGATGAGCTTCCCTTACTATGCCAGTCATTGTTCTAAGCGCTGGGGTAGATACAGGTTATTCGGATCAAAAGGTTAAAATTCACTGTTATTAAATTTACTGATAAAAATGTCAAGGCCGCCAAAAGTCTAGGAGGATTTTGACAGAGTAAAGCTCACTAGCCAAAAGAATGCCAGTGGAGACCTTGGTGAGTGCTGTTTCAGCCAAGTGAAAGGGGCCAAACGAGATTGTAGGTGGTCAAGAAGGGTGTTGGTGAAGGGGAAGTCAGGATAGCAGGGGCCTATAGTTGGCTCAAGGAGTTTGGACAGAAACAGGAGCAGAGAGTGGTTTTATAGCCGAGAGAGCCAGGTCTAAAGATATGACTGCTTGAGTACAGGAAAGATGAGTTTGTTTGTGTTATTGTCTGGGATAATAGATGAGAGGAATAGAGTGGAAGTCTTAGCCAGAGGTAGAGAGTTGGGCCAGAGGAGGAGAGGTGTGGATTAATCTGACAGACTGCAAGATTGCTGTCTGAAAGCTGGAGATCAGAGAGAACATTATTAGGATTAGCATCTGGGGTTAATGACCTCCACGGTTTGTGTGGTGTTTATACGTGATCGTCCCTTGATTTTTGAAGGTTTTACTGATGGTGAGATTCTATCCATGTGTGCCTGAGAGG
Organism: Tachyglossus aculeatus; assembly: GCF_015852505.1. Taxonomy (NCBI): domain Eukaryota; kingdom Metazoa; phylum Chordata; class Mammalia; order Monotremata; family Tachyglossidae; genus Tachyglossus; species Tachyglossus aculeatus. Next base: position 25,468,709 of record NC_052098.1, on the reverse strand, counting down.
CTGAAAAGACCAATATGTAACCCTGTGACATTGTTGTGACCTATGTGATGAGATCAGTGTAGGACGGAGTTGGAGATAGGTCGAGTCATCATCATCACTGCCATTGACAATTTTTATTGAGTGTCTACAATGTAGAGAACACTACTGGATCCTCGGAGACATAAAAAGAAGCACTGTGGCCTAGTGGAAAGAGCATGCTTCTGGGAGTCAGGCTCAGATTCTGGTGCCAACTCTGCTTCTAGCGTGCTTTATGACCTTGGCCAAGTCAGTTAATCTCCCTGTGCCTTAGTTTCCTCTTCTGTAAAATGAGAATAAGATATCTATCTTCTCTCCCAACTTCCTAGATTGAGAACCCCATATGGTATAGAGGCAGTATCCAATCCAGTTATGTCATGTCTATCTCAATGTGTAGCACAGTGCTTTGGCAGCTAGTGCCAGAACCATAATTATTGTACAGGCATTATCTTCAAGAGCCTTAACCTGTAATGGGGTAGACAAACAGACATAAATTGAGTTTTAAAAAGTAAGACAGTGAAGTGGAATAAATAATTAACACAAGTGGTTCATTAAATCAATAACAAATAAACAGGATATCCTTGAGAGTGTGAGAGAATTGCGTGACAGAAAGGGGTGATATTAATTGGAAAATGTCTTTTGGAAGAAGTAACTTTTTAGAAAATCTTTCAGGGGAGGGAGAGATTTAATTTAAGGAAACTGAGGTGGAAGAGCATCCAGGTAAGGATATAGGTGTGAGCAATGTGTTGGAGGCTGGAGAATCAAGAGTGAAGGACACTTAGGAGATCTTGGGAAGAGCAGAGAGTGCAAGATAGGGTGTAGATACAGAAGAGAGCAGATAAATAAGAGAGAGCCAGCTAATGGGGAGTCATTGTCTATGGTCAGAATGACAACTTGAAATGCCATGGATTCTACTTGATCATCTAGGCGGATCACAGGCTCTTCAAAGATCAGTATGGGAGCTGCGGTGGAGAAGAAAAATATGAGGAATGTATAAAAGTGATTCAAAAATGCAGAGATGGAATCAAGAGGGCAGTAGATGACAGTGACTTGGACTTACTGCAAGTAAAATAATAGTCATACTGTTTACAGTGGACCTACTTAACACAATGGAAAGTATAACAGAAATACAAGATATTATTCCCTGTCTGCAAAGGAGCTTAAAGATTTAGCAGAGGAAACAGATTTTACAAATCCTGGAATCAGAATAAATAAGTGTGCACACACATAAGCACTGAGGATGGGGATAAATAAATAGGTGTTAAAAGTGGTTGTTGAATTAATATGACTTGGGGTTTTGGGAATCAATTAAAGTGGGATTCTAAAAAAAGTAGGGAGCCCTTAGGTGTAGCAGATTTGGGCGAGGATCAGGGAGGTGGGTTGGAGGATCGCTGTGAGTTAGGGGTCAGTCAATCATTCAATCAGTGGTATTTATTGAGCGCTGACTGAGTACAGAGTTCTGTCCTAAGCTCTTGGGAGAGTACAATACACCAGAGTTGGTAGACACTTTCCCTGCCCACGAGGAGCTTACAGTCTAGAGGTGGGAGTGAGGGGAAATAAGCAGGTGATCTTAATAGGAGTGAAGGAGAGCTGAACAGCATTTTTGCTTGATGTAGAGGGAGCCTGGGGAATGATACAAACCACTGAAAGAGCTGAGGTGTGAAATTCTGTACCGTAATTCTACTTCAGATCATGAAATTCAAAAAGAGATCTCCTTTTCATAGGTGATATGCAAGTATGTGCTATGCTAGTATAGGGGGATCATTTTTGCTATAACTTCCTAGGTTAATGAGAAAAATTGATGTATCTTTTGCTTTTAGAAAATCCATTTCTCAATTCAGTTAATAACAGTTGCCCATAACATGAAAAGCCTCAGGTTAGACATTTCACATGATGATTATTAAAAAATTGTGGTAATGCTTAATTTGTGATAACTAGTATTATTTGTCTATTTTGAACAAAACATTAATCCCCCTCTAGACTATAAGGGCCTTGTGGGCGGGGAACAATTCTGTTGTATTGTACTCTCCCAAGCACTTAGTACAGTGGTCCACACACAGGAAGCACTCAATAAACACAATTGTTGATGACAGAGAAATCCTTTCTGTACTTGAGGGACTAGGTGTTAGAAGGATTTATCCATACATTACATGATTTATCCATAGATTTCAACCTGTCACTATTTATTAAAGGAAAAAATGTAAATATATTTGCATGAAAAACTAAATTACAATATTTCATTTAAATAACAAAATTGCCTATTCAATGAATTTTTTTTTCAAAACTCTAACAGTGCCTCTATATTAATGTGAATAATCTGCAATTTATAATTTATATTTAGAAATAGGGGAATGGACATATGTTGTGAAATTGATTTTTAATATCCTCCTTTATATGAATTAATAACACAATAAATGACTCAAAGTATTATGAAGGTTAAGAAATTTGTACAGAAATTCTGGTAGGTACTTTGAAACCCAACTCACCACTCTAGATATAAGCAGTAAATTTTGATTTTTGAGGTTAAAAAAATATTTTCTAAAGTTTGTAAATCTCAAGGATCTTTGTGTTGTAATTTTTTTTAATATTAATTGAATTCACTTTGTACCCGTGTAGTTACCTAAATTAGTTTTATGGCAATCTCAATAAGTGTTTTTAATTTAATAGAATTATTTGCATTTTAAATGCACCTAAATTATATTTATTACAGAATTAAATCTGTAATTCAAAGCAGTGACGATAGCCTTATTGAATTATATTGAGAACAGATATGATCTCCCATAGTTCAAAATAATTTCATGTAGATAACAAAAGAAAAAGGTCATGCACTTTAATAGGCATTATCTTGTTTTAAAAGATGCCCCAAATATAATTTTAGTATACATAATAATAATGATAATAATAATAATAATAATAATAACAATGGTATTTGTTAAGTGCTTAGTACGTGCAAAGCACTGTTCTAAGTGCTGGGGGGATACAAGGTGATCAGGTTGTCCCACGTGGGGCTCACAGTCAATCCACATTTTACAGATGAGGGAACTGAGGCACAGAGAAGTTAAGTGACTTGCCTAAAGTCACACAGCTGCCAAGTGGCCAAGCAGGGATTTGAACCCATGACCTCTGACTCCAAAGCCCATGCATGCTCTTTCCACTGAGCCGCGTTGTTAAGCTGTTTTAGTCTATTTGACTTTTGGAGTGAAAGAAAAATATTTAATACTACTTGGAGAGAATAAAAAAAGCCTGTGCTATTTGTACAAGGAATTGAATAATATATTTTTTTATTTTAATAGGATACAACTTCTATTGAAAAGATGTCAAATTGTTGTGAAGAAATGTAAGTATCAAATTTATGCACAATGTGCTTGAAAGATTTAAACCAGCAGCAGAATTTGAATGAGTGCATATGGAGGAAAAGTGAAGGCACAGTTTTTCTTTGCTGTCCTGCCTCAAAACCAAGCAAGAGAGGCTGATCCCCCAGCCTCATGTTAATAGGCAAGGTGTTTTTAATGGAGGTTTAATTTATTTCAGTTTTGGATTGGTTTTGTCTGTTGTTGAACCAAAGCAAGCAAAATTATTTTGCCTGAAAGTCCACGAAGAGACACTTGCTACTCCGTTGTTGACATCCATTCTGTTAATCTGGAGAAACTCCTCTGCTTCAAAAGTGGCCCTAGGTTGATTGACGACACCGATACGATATCGGCTATCCAGAGTTAAGTCTCAGCTGCATGCCATAATGAAAGGAAAGCTGTATTTGTGATGCTGGGACACAATTCATCAGAGTCCAGTAATGGATCCCGAGCCAACCTGTATTGTTTCAGCTGACTGAAGTGCACCAGGGGAGTGCTGTCTTTCACTAATAATGCTGTCTTCTGTAGATCCAGGCCGCGAAAGCCATGGCAGCAGACCTTCTCAGAAGTTTTTGGCACTCGTTGGAAGATCCTGTGGTTCATTCCTTTCAGGCAAAGGCAACCACTGCGAGTTCCCTACCACTTTGCCAATCACGTCTAAACAGATGGATGGTGGGCACAGATGGGTCCTCCATGCTGGAAGTGTGTTACAGGTTTTATGATAATAGAACTATGACAGTCTTCAAGTCAATTAAAATCCACCCACCAATCTTAGGCATCATAATGTGCCCCAGGCTTTATTTTAATAGTGATCTTGATCCTGTTGTGGGACTAATACAAGATCTATATTTGTTTTAAAGTGTGTTTACTTTCAAATTAGCTAGCCACTGGGATTTCTCAAAGTCTTTTGTTGTTGAGTTCAAAAGGCAGTGACTGGGATGAAATAATTGGATGTAATTTTCTTTAGTGCAGACAGAGTATGTTGATGATTTTATTTTGAGTGAAATGTGACGTTTACTTAAAATCTTCAGTTTCAAGCACAATACTGACCAAATCGGAATTTAATTTTTTTAGATTTTTTTATATAGATTGCTATTATATGAGCACCTTTTCTGCTAATCTAATATAAAAATCTTTAATGCCTCTTATTTATAATTCAAGAGATTAGCATTGCAGCATATCACTGAAAAAAGGCATAATGTTTTATTAGAAAACAGATTTCTTCCTAATGGCTTTTCTCCATTAAACACCTCTCTTTTACAATCAATCCTCAGCCAAATTTACAGCTTCATAAAAATATTCTTACTTCCAAAGTTATCACTATGCTTGCTCTGTTGATAAAAGCTGTTAGAGCAAAGACAGAAAAGGAAAAATGTAACTAAAAAGCATGTTTCCATTTTTTCCCTTGAAATTCTCCTTATAATTTGCAATAATTCCATATATACCTTTTATGGTTCAGTATATTAAGATGCAACCTTTTTAAAATGCCATTTTGGGCCATTAATATATAATGTAAACTGTATAGAAGAATTCTGTTCTCTCTAAGGAAGTAAACTTTTTATTTTGTGTTTGCTCATTCTAATAGAATTAGAGGCTCGTTTTGGATGTTCATATTTAATGGATATTAGGTGCAAAAATACTTTGAAAGTATTATTAATGTGTAACTTCTGTATATCTGCAGTTAATCATATAAAATTCAGTTTTAATTGGTTAATTAAATCATCACTTTGGGGTGTGAAGATCATTTGGTAGTTCATGGAGTCCCCTATTAATAGCAGTGCCTAAAGTGAGATGACAGCTTTAGGATCCTTAAAGCTTATTGATTACCAAATAGTATTAACCTGTCTGATTTTATTAGCTAAAATATATTTGTAGTGATGGCCTCTAGGAAGTCAAAGTACATTTGTGAGAAAAGGATGTCTAAAAAGTAGCTCTGTTTAAAAATATCATGTAACTATTAATTGGAAAGGATCACAATATTTCACTTAAGAAGAGGTTTGATAGGATCATGTGTTCCTGACCTGCTCATCTTGAAGTGTGTTAGTAGTTTACTTTCAGTCTCAGAACTCTGTCATCTTGAAGAAAATACTTGAGAAATCAAGAAACAGAAGTTTGCTGCAGTCTAAATACCTGAATGTAGTCAGTGTTTTTAGATATTGTGAGTTCTAAAAAATATACTGAAACAGTGAAGTTGTGATTGAAATATTGAAACTATTTCTTCATGGTCTCTTAAGCATACTTTAGAAAGCACGGGGCACTATTTAGTGAGTTTTTATAAGGTGCTTTATCTAGAGTAATTTAGAATATGAAAGAACAATGACTTTTCCCAGCCTGATGCCAGGATATCTCTAATTAGGGCCTGATCAGGCACAGAATCAGTATACCACAGCTATGGCGATTACCAGACATCTGTACACGCCGGGCATTGAAAAATTTCAGCCTGATTCCCAGGCAGGGGAGGGGCCCTGTATCCTACTGATAAGGATTGGCCAAAGGAGAAATATTTCAAGGAATCTAGTCCTTGTGAATATATCTCGGGATCCAATTGGAAATTGGACCTTCAGGGAAAACAGTTCCTTCCATTCTGAGATTCCACAAGAAGAAAACAGAAAATACCACGATGGTTACATTTCTCCTAAATAGTGCTGGAACCTCCCATATCAAAAAGTAGGTCCAGAATGGGCCTCCGGCCCAGAAACGGGAGCGGAAGATACCACTTCCTATACTCAAGCCCTTGCGCAGTTGTCTGCTGTCGTGGACCTGCCATTTCTGTGGGAAAAAGACAGAGCAACACTGTGGCCTAGAACTGAGGGCTCAGTCTTGGCGAGTTTGGCATTCTTTCTTGACAAGTAGCGATCCTGAATCCTTGGGTTCCAGATTGCAGATTCCAGATTAGCCTTCCCTGGGCTCTAGTGGATGGAGTTAGGGAAACACAGACACCCATTCGACACATACCTTTAACTCCCCCTCTCTCTCCCTGCCTCTCTTGAGTAGCTCCAAGTTCCCCTGGTCATTCCGACGACCTGTTCCTGGCTCACTCTCTTACTTGCTAGGACAGAGAAGCAAGCTAGACTTTTATTAATGTGGCTGGGGTACTGTGTGTGCATATGTGTATATTTACATATGTAAACTCTAGGTAAGAATACTTTAATTTTTGATGTTTCCCGGTGAGCTGATTAGCTGTGTGTGTGTGTGTTTCTTGGTGATTTTGTTGGTGGGCTAATAGAGAATCTGATATGTACAATCTCCAAGAAAACATCAGAAAAGTCTGATGTTCCGTATGCGCCCTCTTTTGGCTAATTGACATAAATGATGTAGTCTCTAAAAGGATTAGCTGTCTTGTCTTCGACACGCAGCCAAAGAATTGACCTTCGCAGATAAATGGACCTCTAAGGGATGTGAATTTAAAAGAAGTACCTGCAAAATTTTCAACAGTGAATGTGTATTCGTATGTGCACTGTCCATTCCCAGTTCATTAGCCTGTCCTGTTTACTTGTTGCACCACATGCAAATATATATCATTTTGTACATTTTTATTAATATTAAATTTATATCCGTTTAGGGAAAACAGATGGACACAATCACAATTTTTATTTGGGGTGAATATTGGCAGTTTTTTAATTCCCTAAGATTAGAAGCACTTTTTAAAAAAATAATTGAATGGATGAGAAGTCTGTTTTTCTTTGAAAATAAATGTTAAAACTATACTTGACCCTACTGTTGTTTTGCACATTTACAGGATTGGGTATTTTCATATATAGTTAAAAAACATTGGAGTTATTTCGTAGAGTTTTAGTAGTTACGAGGTAGAGGTAGTCATTTTTCTGTTTTCTGGTAATTGTTTTGCATTTTATTGAGTCTTTGAATCCATTTCTAATTCCCTCTACTCTGGTCTTCAATAATTTATGGTACGCTTTCTATACATAAAGATAGTGAAACCATTGAGTCCTAGAAAAGAGTTATCGCTCTATTGGCAGTGGAACAGATGTTATGTGAGTGACTACTATATGTTGGGTCAAAGGCTTCTTTGGAAACGTTCAATTTTTTTTCCACAGTAAAACGTGTGTTAAAAGAGAAGTGGGTTTATATCATAAACGTTATTGGACATTGGGGAAGAAAAATCTCTCCTTGGTAGTGAAGTAGAGATTGTTAGTCACACTTCCTAAATTTCATTATATTAGATTTTGCAAACCAAACATGAAATGAAAAAAAGAAGGGTACAGAGTTAACCTACCTTGGGACCACACCTCCTCATTGGACAGGGCACTCCACTGAAGAATTCTGAAAAAGAACTTTGTAGCCATTGCTTATTTTTAAAAAATAAGAATGAACTGGTATACTGTTTTAGAAAGAATGTTTTTCTGCTTAAGACATAAGTAGGAATAAAATATTTGCTGTAGTTGGCCAATAGATTTAAGAAATTTAGGACTGCAATAGAAAATCTTTTATGTACCTGCAGAAAACAGTTTACCATAAATAGTAACAGAGTAGTAAGTATAGTGTGATAGATTGAGAAGCAGGAAATGGGATTTAGGAGAAGTGGATTCTGTACCCGCCTATACCAATGGCTCTTTGTGTGGACTTGGGCATTTCATCTCCAACTGGAAAGAAGTAGTAGTATTTTCTGTATGACTCCCAGGGAAGTAAGGATTAGAATTGTAGAGAATATAAAACAGTTTGGATCCCCCAGATGGATTGATGGTAAATATCCAGTGTAGTTTGTCCATTAATAGCTTGCCTTTCTTTCTGACAATTAAATCTAACCCTTATATCCACTTATGTCTACCCCAGTGCTTAGAACAGTGCTTGACACATAGTAAGCGCTTAGCAAATACCAAAAAAGTGCCTTGAGTGGCATATTAATTATTACTTTTAACCAGCTTTTCCGAGATGCTTAATAAAATTCCTTTGAAAAAAGGATTTTTGTAGCAGAACCTCTTGGCCCATTCCTTGCTATTTTGAGTTATCCAGTCTCACTACCCAAGTCAATCAGTCAGTAGTATTTATTGCGGGCTTACTATGTGCAGAGCACTGTATTAAGTGCTTGGGAGAGTACAATACCACAGAGTTGGTAGACACATTCCCTGTCCATAAGGAGTTTACACCCCAACACTCTCAGTTTCTTGTTGATCTTTTTGCAGTGCTCAGGCATTTTGATTTCATTGTCCTTAATCCTGACTCCTAAGGAAAAAAGCAAGCAAACAATTGGTGCAGAAGGAGAAAAGTCATTTTCTTGGGTAAGAAAGTGAAGTTGTTGGATTTTCTGGCACATGAACAGAGTGAAGTGCCTGTGAGGAGGCAATTTGATGTTGAGCCCAATGTGAGAACCTTTAAGAAAATTGAGGCTATCCAGTGTGACTGAAGTTGCAGAGGCTTTCCCTAATTCCATTCATTCCCCAAGCCTTTGGTTTTTCCAACCAGTTGTGCTTGCCATGGGAGCTTTCATGAACCTCACACCACCATTTAGTGAAGGAATGCTGAATTAATTCTGGGTGCTAATAATGAACCTAATGACTACGTTGCAGTTTCTTTGGGGGTTTCTTAGCTCTTTGTCATGCCAAACCTATTTGCTGCCTAAACTGGCAAGGACTTTATCCAAATAAAATGGGTGGTTTCTGGTCATCCTGGGGTTCTCAGCATTCAGTGCTCCCTTGGGAAATATTTCCCAGCTAGAACACCACAAGATTACCCAACTAAATCACCATTACCATCCCATGATTTAAATTTTAGAACTGCATTGGTTTAGGAAGACAACAGTTCTCAGAGGAAGTTTTCTGACTCCTCACTCCTCCCTCAGTAGTATAGTCTGGATATGGATATGGATGATTAGAATTCAGGATACCTGAGTTTTCATTGTATATACGAAAAGAGATTTTGAGTTAGAGAGATTTAAGTACTAAACAAAATCATAAGCAGCTTGTTTAACAAGTTTGCAGGCGATTACAAGATTGCAGTAGCGTAGTACGTCACAGTCAAAAAAGCATAAAATACAATCTGTTCACAAAACACAAATAGGCATAAATTTGATCCTTTAATTGCACTGTATATCCTCTGAGTTTGATGTATTCATTGGGAGTTAGGATAATGTCTTATAATTAGAAATTCTCAAATCAACCCTTAAGTGTATCACACAGTAGTTCCTGAGAAAAGAACAGAATTAACTTGTTCAGAATAGTGCAGAGAAAAACGTTTATTAATTTATTTTACTCAGTATCCCAGTCAATATAGCTTTTCTGATTCCAATGAAATGATCAATGTAGCATTTGCAAAGTGTCAGCCTTTCCATCAGCATTTGAACACTAATGAAAAGTGACATTTACAGTTTTCCTTCCTTTCAGAACCTGTAGTGCAGTCAACTATTAATTACCAATGCAGTGATACAAAGAGTAAATAAAATAAAGTTAATTCCTTTTAAGCATTAGTTTCACTCCTACTTCAAGAAAGCTGAACTAAAGCTCTTAACAAGTAGCAGAATTGTTTCCCCTCCTCTTCTGTTTCCTCCCCTCTCTGGTGGAAACAATAGTGAATGAACATGATGCAGTGCAGGCATACTTCAGGTTTTGAGCACCTCCCAATATGTGAGTCCCAGGATAGGAGCTAATCCTTTTGATGTTGTACCCAGAATACATAAATTCCGTTCCCAAGTGGGCAGGTAAGTCAATTCCCTCCCCCTGTTCTTTTTCCACTCTTCCTGTTCCCACAGGTTTTTCTACCCCTATTCTACACCCCAGACTCAGCTGCCTGCCCCCCACCCCAACACCCTGGAGGCTGGGGAGACGGGAAAGGAGGCAGTCAAGTTTGGAATGAGGTGGGGAGGGGCCAGCAGGAAAGCTTCTAGGAACAAACAAGGAAAGAAGAAGCAATGTCATGGCAGGGGGATTTAAAGTGTAGTTTTACTTGCTTGTAGAGTTCAGCCCTCATGTCAGGGCAGGTCCTGGACCAGAACCTAAAAACATGTCCCACAATGCAGCCACCTTTTCAAGGAACAGAATCCAGCAGAATCTTGGGTATGCCCGTACTAGAGGGTTGCCAAGAGGCATCAGTCATGGATAATCTACAAAATGGGTCTTTAGCTCCAAATAATAGAGCGTAGATTATACTATGGTTTCTTTAGCACCGGAAAGCAGTATGGTCTAGTGAGTGGGAGGAGCACAGATTGGGACTCAGAGCACCTGGTGTCTAATCCTGGCTCTGCCACTTGCCTGCTGTGTGACCTTGGGCAAGTCATTTAATTTCTTTGTAGGTCAGTTTCCTTATCTGTAAAATATGAATTCAGTACCTGTTCTCCCTTAGACTGTGAGCCCCATGTGGTGTATGTCCAATTCATTCATTCAGTTGTATTTATTGAGTGCTTACTGTGTGCAGAGCACTGTACTAAGCACTTGGGAAGTACAAGTCGGCAACACATAGAGACGGTCCCTACCCAACAGCGGGCTCACAGTCTAGAAGTCCAATCTGATTATCATATATCTACCCCAGTGCTCAGTGCATTTGGCACATAGTGAGCCTTTAATTATTATTATTATCATCCATTAGAGCTACCATGAAACCCATTCCACCCTGTCCAGAAAACTTGAAACAACATCATACAACTGAGAATTTGTAAGCTAAAAAAGCTGCATTTTACTGTCCAGTAATATATTTTCAGAAAAGATCATCTGACATGCTTTCATTTTCTCAGATGAATTAAATCATTATTCTGACAGCTACTCGAGTATCAGAGTTGTTTGAGGCATGTGAATGTTCACTCTTGAGCCAAGGTGTTTAACTTATTTATTTTGCTTTTTCTCTTTTGGATTAGATATCTTTTAGGAATTGTTTTTAAATTTGAACCCATTTACTGTAGTGATATGTTTGCTGGCCTGCTGGAGGAGGGATAAGGGTATTTCCATAAATGCAGATATTTTATGTGGAATAGAAAGGATTAAGTGGCCCAGAGTTGGAGAGGCAAATAAGTTTATTGTACATTATACCTGGAATCAAATTAGGCTGGGTCCTTACTTGGAAGCATTTCACTTGGTCCTGACTCCTGGTTATTTCAAAGGAATTACTAATAGACTCGTCAAGGAGCCATGCCACATCTCAGCATTGTTGTCAGTCATTCGGTCAATCATATTTATTGAGTGCTTACTGTGTGCAGAGCACTGTACTAAGCACTTGGGAGTCTACAATATAATGTTCTGGTAGAGAATGAGTCATTGGTCTGGAAATGAAGGGGGATTTTCATTTTTCTTCCTCTGATGCTTTATACCTCAAGATTTCTATTTCCTTTGGCATGTAGCAGTTCAACTGTAAAATCTTAATAAGGTGGTTGTGAGAGTGGCTTAATATTCATAGAAGGCATTTATAATATATCTGCAGCACATTGTGAGTAAAGGTGTACAATGGCAAGTGTTATGTTTTGGGGACTTCATTTTTCCTCAGAAAAAGTGGAGCTTTTCTTTCGGTGGAGAGAGAGAGAGTGTGTGTGTGTGTGTGTTTGTGTATCTTTGGGGCAATTGCCTTTCTTATGAGGTAGTTCAATAAATCGGGATAGTTGAAGCACTTTTCTTAAGATACTTAATGATCTGCTTTTATAGTTAATGAATATGCTACATAACCTAATAGAGTGAGTGGTAGAATCCCAAAGTGTGTATCATTCATAATTGAGGGGAAGTTTTGTTGCAAAATAAGAAGCCTAAACTTCTGCAAAATCAATTAATAGTATTTATTGAGCACCCATTGTATGCCGAGCACTGAACTAAGCACTTTGAAGAATACAGTAGCATGAATAGGCATGATTCGTGCCCTAAAAGAGCTTATAATCTATCAGGGGAGAGACAGACACTCAAACTACAGCTAGGAGTAAGATGGAAAAGGGGATATGTACATAAATGCTCAATAGCATTAAGGAATGTTCTCCTAAATTAGTTTAGCAAATAAGTACAAAAATGTCATCTTTGGTTTTTTCACCAGGCTACCATTTCCCCAGGGGTTACACAGTATTCTTTCCTCTTTATTTGCCCAGTATAATTATTATTTGCTGTAGATGGTTACAAGGCCATTCTGGTACTCTATTCACCCCCTTCTTCCTTCAAAACTCAGTGTACACTTAACTGGTCTGTAGAAGTGCAGCAGAAATGCTAAACCTATAGAGAAGGCTATGACCTATTCAGTGATTAATGCAAGGAATACATACAGTACAGTTCCAACAAGAAGTGAGTAAGTGGGTGTCTGAGCATGCCTGGGTACGTATACAAAGCAGACAAGTAAATTTTAAGATTTTGTTTCACAATTTTGACAGTCAGTTAAAATTCAAACCTTTGAGTGTTTGTGCCATATTGGGTTTTACAAAATTTCTCGAGCTAGGAAAAATATTTTAATTCTAGAAATCAAGACGATATAAAATCAGGGCTAATCCACTATGCGTAAAATATATTTGAAAACAAAATTAGACCTAGCATTTTTATTGCATTTCCCAAATCACATTGATAATACTGATTTTATCTCCAGCAGCTTGTTTCAATATAGTTTGAATTGCCCTGGTGTAGTTAGTTGAGTTAAAGTTGGACAAGGTGATGTGGAATGCCACTGAAAATTTGACCTTCACTTTAAGAAAGTAGTTGATTTCTCTCGATACTTTAAACCTGTAACTTGGCAAAAATGAAACCAAATCGCCACAATCAGAGTTTAGCTTTATAGGGTGAACAGCCAGAGTTCAAAATCAAATTAAGGGCAAAAGACAGAACATGGCTTATCATTCTGTTTGGGTATTCTGAATGCATTTTGACATTGTAGTTTCTTCAGTTTTCCATGCCAGCACACCTGGCTAGGGATTCTTTATTGGAAAACCGCATGTTTGCTTTGAGCCCCATTCAAACTTTTTTTTTTTATTTAAAATTAGTTAAGCGCTTACTACGGGCACTACACTGTACTAAGCACTGGAGTAGATACAAGCTAATGACATTGGACACAGCCCCTGTCCCCCATAGGGCTCACAGTCTTAATGCCCATTTTACAGATGAGGTAACTGAGGTTAAAGAGAAGTGAAGTGACTTGCCCAAGGTCACACAGCAGACAAGTGGCGGAGCCTGGATTAGAACCCAGGTCCTTCTGACTTCCAGGCTGATGTCTATCCACTAGGCCATGCTGCTTCAGTAGTCCTTATCATGCTTGTACACCCAGTTTTCATATAATGCAGGCGTTTAATTCTTGCATTAAGGACAACTTATATAATACTCCACATTTGATGCTGCAAGCACGCATACAACCGTTTCTTCTGACACCGCACTGGGCTGTATCCAGGCAGTCACATGTTGTCAGAAAGATGTTCTGTGATTCTGCTGTTGCATTTTAGCCAAAATGCATAGTGAAAATGTGCGTTATATCTGAATTGAGTGTATGTATTTGAGATCACTTATACTCAGTGTGTTTACTGTTTTTTTTTTTTCCTTTTACTATGGTATTAGTAGTGATGTTCTCTGTAAATGTTTAACCTTAAGTGCCACAAAATTATCGCTATCAGAATTTTATAATCCATGTAATCCAAACCCTGTGTACTGTTTTGCTGCTTTGTTGTCTGATGCTATATCTTGGCAGTCCCCTTGGGCATTTTAATATGATCTGCAGTAGGAATGTCTAGTTCTGATGATTAACAAGGGAAGTATATAATCAATGAGTGAGAAGTAATGATAAGAATGAAAAAGGAAGAAAACGGGTGAAAGTTTAGACAGGGAAAGGTAGGGGGTACACTTATTTAAATAAAAATTCTGCACTGGTTCTTTAAATGAAAAAGCAAAATATATACCTACTTTATGAACAATGCTTTTTGTATTTATTTTGGTGATTTTATTTCACTTGTGTAATATTTCTATTTTTTCTTTACAGATTGTTTTTAATTTAAATGGTGAAATTTTTACTTCTACTGGAATGTATTATGTACTGTATTTTTAGAAATCTTATTTTTAAATAAATATTTTTAAAAACAAAATTTGAAATTGTTCCTTCCATCCTAGCTCATTATTTATTTAGTCATTCTGCAATATAAATCGCTGTTTCCTGGAAATGTTTTTTTAACTGTTTTTATAATGATTGTGCTTTCTCTTTATCCATTATCACTGACCACTAATTTTCAGCTCTTTTATTATTGCACAATCACATCTTTAAAAATGTCCTGTAAAGTATAATGCTTCAGTTTAATGTAAGGAGAGAAAGAAAAACTGGAGGTATTATTCACAATTTTGATGACAGTAAATTGCGTGATTTGACTCAGTAACTGACTGGAAGCTAACCAAGGGCCTGTTGCTTCGTTAAATTTTGCTTCTGTTTTCAGCTAATAATTTTTAGTCTTGTAGAAAAAGAAGATAGGGAAATGTGATTTTACATATGAAGAGTGAGAATTAAACATTTGAAGAAAAAATGCCTATTTTTAACCAAAAGTTTCATTGGTTTCTAAAATTTCATTACAAAGAATGGGGGTATGACCAAAATTCTAACTGAATTTTTTCATTTAATTTAATTGAAATTACCATCAGAGTTGAACAGTTAGTGATTTCCACAACTACAAAACCGTTGTCTTGCATATGTTTATCCCCATTCAAAAGAAATCTTTAGATTTTAGCATTCAGGCTATGCTGTAAAGTTGACTCAACCAGAGATGGCTTTAGTCTAACTGCTATTTAGGGTATCTTTTTATCAGGATTCATAGTGACATTGACAGTAATTATGACTTCTTGACTAGAGGCTAGATGTGAAAATAGCCCTGGCAAAGGAATGAGAGAGGGAGGGAGGGAGGAAAAGGAGGAACGGGGGGAGAGAGAGAGAGAGAGAGTGAAAGCAAGACAATAAAGTAAAAAAAAAATGCAAGAAGGAAAATTAAAAAATGAAAATAGTTGGGTACTGACATTTTCCAAAGAGCAACTTACTGGTTGAATTGCTTATGGCATAGGATTTGCTCTAAAATACAAAAGATCACACCATCCCCCAAATGTTCTTATGAAACATAATGTATAAAATAAACATGAAATTCCTTTCTGTGTTTTTTTGCTCCTTAGGAAAGAATTGGTTAGAACATCTTTTGTTTTCTTGTCTGGAGTTTTATCACATATGTTTTCCAGACATCACAAAATTATTTCAGTTCAATAGGATTTCTTTTGTTTTTTTTGGCATTTAGTACAGCTATCCTCCCCCCCCCCCCCCCCCCATTTTTTGATAAATCAGAACAAGGGCCTCTCTTTTTTAAAAAGCTACCATATTTTTTAAAGTTTAAAAAAGCTTCTTTAAAAATATATTTAGCTGTTTAGCCTTTATATGGGAAAAGAGGAACTGAAAACACAAGATAGTGGTAGGAGTCCGCAAATTCATTTGAGAAACTGCCAAATACTGCAGATGAACAAATGCATACAAACGCTGCTGTAGGCTGACCAATTACCCATATGAGCAGCAATTATATTAGCGTGCAAGGGCAATTGGAGGGAAAATTGGACCCTGTGGACATCCAGCTGAGTAAACAGGACTGAGGAAGGATAGAGGATGTGTGTTAGTTTGAATAAAATACATCTAAGCTAATTAAAAAAAACAGAGCAGAATTTGTATCAGTCCCAGCACATTCTTTGTGTGCCTTCTAGTTTCACAATGTTTTTCTCATTAGGCTCCTCTCCCAACCAAAAAACCTCCTTGCTTAAAGCGGAGACACAGACTGTAATGCACTTTGAATGCAAAAATAAATAAATAAATAAATAAATTTCAGAAATTCTGGTTGTGTCCAGTGACCAAATGCACCAGACAGGTGTTACTGAAAATGACACAACAGTTTTGACCTCCTATACCTATTTAACATGGTGTGCAATGTGCAACAAGACCCGAGTTAGAACCCATTGCTCTCATTAGCCATACAAGCTCCATTTTGGAACCAAGTAAGATCATTTCCTTAAAATGCCATAATCGGGGCTCTTACCTTGGCTAACAGCTAGCAAAAATGAATTTTTATAAAAGATTTAATGTTATTGCTTCATATAGTAGCCCCTGTCTTTTCTAGGTCTGGATTGTTACTATGTTTGGGTAATCTTTGATGGATTAGTGATGACCAGTTGGAAGGATGAGATCTGGAGAAAAGAAAAGTATTTGGGCAGTGTTAAAAGAGTAAGTGAGAGTTCAGAAGGGTTTTGAAGATGAGGAGACCAGTCATGGTCCTCTGATGAACTTTGGGTGAGGCAGGTAGTTTTTAGGGAACCTTTTATTGTCCTCCTAAGCAATTGGGATGAGCTGTGCATTTCTAGATAAGGTTATCCAGGCACCCATGATGCTAATGAACACTACTGAATGATGCAACTGAGCAGCCAATTAAAGATGGTTCCCTTCTCTGATCTGACACCTTCTCCTACCTCTCATGCCCCTCCCAACAGAACTAGTTTTTCTCATCAGTCCTTAAGATTTCTATACCACCTTAAGAACATAAATCATAAAAAAAAAAATGGAAACTCAGATCCTCCTTGGGACAAAGCCACTCCAAGTGAGAGGAGGCATCAGAAATCAATCAACTGTATTTATTAAGTGCTTAACGTGTCAGAGCACTATGCTAAGCACTTGGGAGAGTACAATATAACACTATAACAGTTGGGAAATATGGGTCAGCTCAAGTAATGAGACCTTCCTTGAAAGTAATGGGTTGCGTATGAATGGGTATTAGCAGTCATGGATCGAGTACAGATGCACAATACAGTATTTGTGTAGCTTCTCTCTACACCTGCTTTTGTTAGAGTGAGCGGGAAGCAGAGGGAAAGGGGGTTTCAGGACTCAGAATGTGGACCTGGTTTGTGCATAAGAAACAGATAATCTGTGTTGGATTCTGAGCTCTTTAACATGTCTCCAGTAACAACTCCGAACCACAGAAACACAGCCAGATTAATGCAGAAGATCACAGGGCTGGAGCCGCAGGCCTCAGACTAAAGCATGGAGCTCCCTGAACATCCCACTGTGATTGCCTGCTCCCCATCCCCTTTTTGGGACAGGTTTCCCCAGAGGGGTTGTGAGGGTCACGGTGACATGTCCCAAACTAGCCAACCCAAGGGCTCTGACCTTCCTCAAGGCCCTATTTGCCCATCCCTCTGCATTGCCTAGGCACTCAGTTCTGTACCCCTTAAGCATTTGATCTTCACCCTATCCTCAGCCCCACAGATTTTGTGTATATAGCCTTACACTCTGCCATTTCCCTTACCTGTAATTTATTTTAATATCTGTCTCTCCCTGTAGACTGTAAGCTGTTTGTGGGCAGGGAATGTGTCTACTAAGTCTGTTATATTGTACTTTCTCAAGCACTTAGTACAGTGGTCTGCACACAGTAAGCATTAATTGAAGGTGGGGAAAGCTGATCTTGGACAGCCCAGCCACCTTCCCCAGACTGACCATGCAGCTCCAGAAGAGGAAGAGCCAATCCTGGACCCCATACCCAGGAAAGTGATGCTCTGCCCCTCCCCTTCCTCCCACCCCCAACTGTGAATCAAGGGACTTCCTACCGCTTCTGGGGCCTAGAGAAGTCGGAGAAGAGGGAGGGTTCTCTGCCCCTCAAATACCAGTAAAACCTTTGAAAAAGATCCTTTTGAGGGTGGACAAGTGGAGGGTATGAGTAAAAAATAAAACTAAAGATGGAAGAAGTCTATGCAGCAAAGATAGGGGCCATGTGGGTCAGCCATGTTGATGAGGTTTGTGGTATGGGAGCCATCTTGAATAAACCAAACTGTGATGATTTTTTAGGATTCAGGAGGCACATGTATACCCCTGGTTTACCCTGCCCCGAGACAGCTGCTTACCATGCTTACTGTCTTAATCCAACCCTAGCCTAAAATTGCAAATGACAGGGACTGACTGGTTCTGGCCCAGTGCAATTTGGATTCTGAGGGAAGGAGTTGAGGTTGGGGAAGGGGGCATTGCAAGTTTTATCAGAATGACTGAGAAAGATAATACTTGCAATTATGTGTAGGCTAGATTGGAAAAGAAGGAGATTGTTAAATTGATCCAGGTGCAAACCAGGTTTCATTAGAGCTGGGGAATTGAGAGACCTGTTATGGAGAAAGTGATATGTCCATTGGGCCAGGGATGCATTCTCCCTGGATGTCTGATCCAGTAACAGCGAGGCCAAATGGAAAGAGCACATGCCTGGGAGTCAGAGGACCTGGATCTAATCCCTGCTCTGCCATTTGCCTGCTGTGTGACCATGGGCAAGTCACTTAACTCCTCTGTGCCTCAGTTTCCTCATCTGTAAAATGGGGATTCAATACCCATTCTCCCTTTTACTTGGATTTTGAGCCCCATGTGGGACAGGTCTTTGTCCAACCTGATTACCTTGTATCTATCCTAATTCTTACTACAGGGCATGGCACATAGAAAGCACTAACAAAGACCATCATTCTTAGTCTAACTGTGATATGACAGGAGATTGAGCCATAGTGGTGATTGTGTGGATGGGAAGAAAGGGGTGGATCCAGGAAATATGGAAGTAGAGCTGGCAGATTTATCAGTTGATTGAATATGAAGGCTGTTAGATTATAATCTTCTTCAGGGTAGGGTCGAAGTCTTCTATTCAGTTGTACTCTCCTAAGCACTAAGTATAATAATTTACAAATAGTAGCACTCAATAAATATGATTAATTGAATACATTAAAAATAAACAGAAACTCGTGGGAAAAAAAGAGTATATGGTTTGGATCTGTTTGGATCTTAAGTCCCTGCCAGACACATTTGCATGCACTGGTAAATTCCCTGCCTAAGTTTCCTGTAGTGTAGTCACAGACACAGTGTCTGCCCCGGACAGCCCATGGAGCACCACAGACAGGGAGAGAGAAACAGTACTATTATTCATTCATTCAATTGTATTTATTGAGCACTTACTGTGTGCAGAGCACTGTACTAAGTGTTTGGAAACTACAATTCAGCAATTAAGAGAGACAATCCCTGCCCACACAGGGCTTACAGTCTAGAAGGGGGAAGACAGACATAAAACAAGTAAACAGGCATCAATATAAATAAATAAAATTATAGATACGTACTCATCAAACAAGTATACAGGCATCAATATAAATAAATAGAATTATACATATATACATAAATGCATAAGTGCTGTGTGGTAGGGAGAGGGGGGAAGAGCAAAGGGAGTGAGTTGAGGTGATGTGAATGGAGGGGGAGTCTGGGGAAAAGGGGGGCTTAGTCTGGGCCTCTAAACACACGAGCTATAAGCAACCAATTAATTAATTCATTCATTCAATCGCACTTATTGAGCGCTTGCAACTGTTCAAAGAACTAAGTAATTGTGGGGTGGGGGAGGCCTCAGATTTTGTTGTTCATGACCAAGTGCCTATTACCATACAGGGACGTGGGAGGCAGCCCGCAACAGTACTCAGTGGACACCGGATAATGATGATTTTGATGATGATAAGAGATGACGAATGGAGTGATTGGGACATAAAGGACAATAATAAGAAGAGATTTGAAGGAGGAATGAGACTTGGTTTGGCGGAGTGAGAGAAGTCATTCTAGGAAGAGTGTGAAAAAGGGCAAATAAGGTGAAGGACAGGAAGTGTGCTTCTGGACTGAAGCAGATCATGTAAAGCAAAGATTAGCTGGAGAAGAAAGCCATTAAGGCTAATTGGTTGGCCTTAGAGTTCAAGCTCAATTTCAATTTGATGAGAGAGGCAATTGGGATCCATTGCAAGGTTTATCAGAATGATTGAGAAAGATAATACTTGCAATTGTGTGTAGGCTAGATTGGAAAAGAAGGAGATTGTTAAACTGATCCAGGTGCAAACCAGGTTTCATTAGAGCAGGGGAACTGAGAGACCTATTATGGAGAAAGAATTAGCAGGACTTGGTGATCCCCTGGAGGAACAGCATGGCCTAGTGGCAAGAGCATGGCCAGTATTATTATTCTAAAAAAAAACAGTTCAGTCCCCACCTCCCCACCCCTCAAGGACCTCCAGTGACTGCCCATCCACCTCCGTATCAAACAGAAACTCCTTACCATCGGCTTTAGAGCACTCAATCACCTTGTCCCGTCCTATCTTACCTTGCTGATTTTGTTCTACCACCCAGCCCCAATGCTCCGCTCCTCTAATGCCAACTTGCTCACCTCAATCTCATCCATCTCACCTTCTACCACTTACCCATGTTCTCCCTCTGGCCTGGAACACTCTCCCCCTTCGTAACTACCCTCCCCACCTTCAAAGCCTTATTGAAATCACATCTCCTCCAAAAGGCCTTCTCCGACTAAGCCCTCATTTCCCCTAGTCCCTCTTCCTTCTGCATTGCCTGTGCATTTGATAGTCATCCCTTCTTCATCCCCACAGTACTTATGTACATATTCGTTATTACTTTAATACCTGTCTCCCCATCTTGACGATAAGCTCCTTGTGGGCAGGAATGTGTCTATCAACTCTGTTGTGTTGTACTCTCCCAAGTGCTTAGTACAGTCCTCTGAACACAGTAAGAACTCAATGTAACTGCTAAGGAAGCAACGTGGTCTAGTGAAAAGAGGCCCAGGGCTGAGAGTCAGAGGATCTGGGTTCGAATTCTTGCTCTGCCACTTGTCTGCGGTGTGACCTTGGACAAATCACTTCACTTCTCTATGCCTCAGTTCCCTCATCTGCAAAATAGGGATTCAAATACTGTTAATAATAATAATTACGGCATTTGTGCCACTATTGGTGCACTATTTGTGCCACTTACTATGTGCCAAGCACTGCTCTAAGTGTTGAGGTAGATACAAGGTAATTAGGTTGGACACAGTCCCTGTCCCACATGGAGCTACTTAGTCTGTGAGCCCCATGTGGGATCTGACTATCACTTATCTACCCCAGAGCTTAGTACAGTACCTGGAACATAGTAAGCGCTTAATGAATTCCATAGTTATTATTATTATCATTATTACTATCATTATTAACTGAATAAAGCATAGTGTAAGTAGATTGATTTTACTTTGGTGCTTCAGGAGGGTGGAAATACATAATTCTGTGTTAGCTGTTAGCATGACAAAACGTGAGAAGATGGTAATTAATCAATGAATGCTTCCTGGAAGAGGTGGACTTTCAGAAGGTTTTGAAGATGGGGAAAGATGGGGTCTGGAAGGTTTGGTGGGGAAGGGAGTACCAGGCTGGGAGAAGTGTTTGAACAGGGAGCTGGAGACAAGACAGGTGAGTGCAAGGGATGGTTAGAAGGTGTATAACATGAAATATGGGACTAAAAAGAGGTTCTATTTTGTTGGATCTGGGAACTGGTGCCATGAGTTAAAGGGCTGGTCACTGAATTCTTTGCCTGACATACGTTTACTCATATGTACCCCAATTATTTTCCTCTGATTAATGATAGCACTAAGTAGCCCAAGGAACACAGTCAAAGTTGTAGCTGGGAATTTTGATTTTTTTATGGTATTTGTTAAGTGCTTACTACGTGCCAGGCACTGTACTAAGTGCTGGGGTAGATACGAGATAATCAGGTCCCACGTGGGGCTGACATTCTATGAAGGAGGGAGAACAGGTAATGAATCCCCATTTTGCAGATGAGGGAACTGAAGCCCAGAGAAGTTAAGCGACTTGCCCAAGGTCCCACAGCAGGCAGGTGGTGGAGCTGGGATTTGAACCCAGGGCTTCTGACTCTCAGGTGCATGCTCTTTCTACTAGGCCATGTTACTTTCCAGTGTGTTTGCCATTGCTTCATAATTATCGTATCCTTTATCATTTTAATGTCTGTCTCTCTCTCTCTCTAGACTGTAAGCTCCTGGTGGGCAGGAACATATCTAACAACAATGTTATATTGTACTCTCCCAAGTGCGTAGTATACTTTTCTGCCCAAGATAAGTATTCAATAAATATCATTGCTTGATTAAGTGAATAAATAGAAAAGTAGATTGATTTTACATAAGTGCTACAAGAGGGTGGAAATACGTAAATTCTGAGGTGGCTGTTAGTTTGACGCAACATAAGAACATGGTAATTAATCAAAGAATGCTTCCTGGAGGAGGTGAACTTTCAGGAGGCTTTGAAAATGGGAAAAGATGAAGCCTGGAAAGTTTGGTGGGGGAGGGAGTACCAGGCTGGAGAAGTGTTTGAACAGTGGACTGGAGGCAGGAGAGCAAGGGATGGTTAGAAGGTGTATAACATGAAATACAGGACTAGAAAGAGGTTCTAGTGTGTTGCATTTGGGAACTAGTGCCGTGACTTAAAGGGATGGCCACTGAATTCTCTGGCCAAAAGTTTGCATATTTAATACGGTTTGTGCCTCTAGGATACAGTCATAAGCACATAGTAAATCTTTCAAGGTTGTCTCTAGGACTTTGGGTGATGCTTAAAGCCTGTTGAAGATTGAAAAGTTCCCTGAAAGAGTGGAAGCGTATTCTAACCCCTGCATCTTGGTCCCATGTTGTATCCTCCAGCATGGCTGTATAGAACAAATTGAACAGGACTGGGCCCACTATACCTCCCTACTCGACTCCACTGGCGAAAGAGACTGTATCAGACAGGACACCCTCCAGCTCTAACATGACCAACCTTGCCATCATGACCCAATCTCAGACTCTTAATGAACTTCTCATAGCAGACAAATTACTAAGCAATTTCCAGAATCCTGATCTACTGACTGAATCAAACATAAATGATAGCCCACAGTGAGTAAACAAATAAATAATATACAAATAAATATATATATGATTGTTAAGGTTACTGATGGAAATGCATGATGAATAATGATAATGGTATTTGTTAAGCATTGACTATATGCTGGTCGCTGTACTAAGCACTGGGGGTAGGTATTAGGTAGTCAGGTCAGGCACCATCCTTGTCCATCAGCGAGCTCACAGTCTACGTAGGAGGAAGAACAGGTTAAAGAGGAGGAAATGAGGGTACTAAGAAGTTATGTGACTTGTCCAAGGTCACACACACAGCAGGCAAGTGCCAGAGCCAGGATTAAAACCCAAGTCTCTGGGTTTCCTTTCCACTACCCCATGATGCTTCTTTGACTAGGGTGAGGTGGGGATTTATCAGAGAATGCTTCCTGGATGAGGTGGCTTTAAAGGAGGGCTCTGAAGAAGGCATGTGAGCTGCAAGGGAGGGATAGTTAATTTTGCTTGGGGGGGAGTGAAGAGCTGGGTACAAAGTTTTCCTCTGAAGACTGATGAGTGCTAATAAATGTCTCCATATATTGGACTTTCAGCACTTTATTCCTAACAAAAGAGGAGAAGACACACTTTTGGCAAAGGTATTTTTCCATCCTAAAAATGAGAAGCAGATCCCTGGTCTTGCCTGCTCTGTGACCTTGAGCAAGTTTCCTCATCTGTAGGATAGGGATTAAATACCACCATGCCAGATCTGATTATCCTCTATGTATCCCAGCTTTTAGTACTGTGCTTGGTAGCTAGTAAGCACTGAGTGAATGCCATGATTATTATTATTGACATTATCATTATTATTATTAAAGGAACAAGTTGGTGCTGATGAGTGGTGTCTTCTCTGATTTTTCATGACAGGCACAGAACTCCTTTCATTTAAATTTAAGAGTCACAGGCAGATTTTAAAAGAAAGAATATCCCCAGACAGCTGACCACTAGTTGACCCCATGTCTGAATTTTAAAAAATAGATAGTCTCAGACTGAGTCAAACACACAATTCCTGAAACTGAGCTTTCCTTTTCTCCCCTCTTCTCTTCCTCCTCCCCCTCCCCAGAGTTCCTTCCCAGTGCTGCTGGCCATTTTCTGAGAACAATAGGAAAGGCACTATCTTTTTATATCTTATTTCCTATTTGTACATATACATGTATTCTTTGACTTTGGGTAAGGACAAAGTGTGTGTTTCTTTTTCAGAAACGCCTGGCTCAAAGACTATAAAAGTGCTTGCTTACTTACTGGGTGGCCTTGGGAAAAATTCTTAACCACCAGGTCTGGCTTTCTCCATTTGCAAAATAAAATGAATCGTACTGCATTGAAAAGATTTCAAAAATAACTTGTTTGTATTGCTCCTCGTTTCGAATGGGAGGTTAGAGACAGGGAAATATTTCATACGTGTGTTTCACTATTGCAAATGGTGGGAGATTATGCATCTCTTGTTTTATGGTGTCGAGTCGTCTCCAACCCATAGCGATTCCATGGACACATCTCTCCCAGAAGGCCCCACCTCCATCTGCAATCTTTCTGGTAGTCGTTCCATAAAATTTTCTTGGTAAAAATCTCCACCCTCAACTCTCTCCCCTCCTGCTGCTGCTGCCCAGCACAGGGGAGTTTTAACTTGTAGGAGATTGCATTCCACTCACTAGCCAGTGGCCAAGCTAGGCATGGAATGGGTATACCTCTGCTTGACTCTCCTTCCCGTAGTCAAGACAGGCAGAGCATTCATTCATTCGTATTTATTGAGCGCCTACTGTGTGCAGAGCACACGGGAAAGTACAGTACAGCAAGAGAGACAATCCCCACCCAAACCGAGCTCACAGTCTCTCCAGGTGTGACCTTGAGAATGGACTAAGCACTTAACAAGTACCAAAATCAAAATCACTGTGACCCAAATGGAGGCCTTCAAGGGTTTCCACAAAGATCCCTGAAACCAAATGAACAGAATCAAAAACACAGCCAAAGTTACAGTGCTCATATGGTCTGCCTTGGGCAGAATTATTATCCTTTTGGGGGTTCCGGACTGTCAGCAACCAGGTCATGGGTCCCACTTTGGACAGGTGTGGTGGGACAAAACCCTTAGCTGGGGTGGCAGTAGCAGTGCCAGCAGTGAAGAATCTGCTGTTGCTGCAGTTGGAAAAGAGGAAGAATCTTCTGTCGCCACAACCATCACCACTACATGTGATCTGTCTCGGCCAGAAGGGCCGGTTTGAGTAAGTCCAAGCACTTGCAGCCATTCTCCATCTGCTGCCAACTCACTGATGCCACCACCACCATTGCTTTGTCATTACCTAGCTTAGGTGGCGGTGGTGTATAGCGGGAGGTGGCAAAGGATGGCAAGCAGCAGTCACAAGAAAGAGTAGCAGTAAAAAGAGGAGAAGCAGGAGGAGAAGGTAGACCTTTCCTCCAACCGCATCTCTCCTCTGTTCCATTTTCTTTCTCTCCCTCTTCCCCCCACTTCCATTTCGCGTTCTTCTCCCTTGTCCAAAATAAGGGGATTGTGATTTCTCCATCATCTCCCACAAAAAGGCACAAGACGGCCTGCAATGGAAGGCCCAAAGAGCTGCTGGATTCCAAGAGAGCTTCCTCTTACCATTGTTTGTTTTGCTCTGAAACTCAGGGGAAATAGGCTGATTGTGGGCAAAGTATAGTTTTGTGGATCAAAGATAGTTCATTTTCTGTGGAGCAATTAAGACACTGTCATAGATTTATTGCAGTTCTTTTCTTAGTAACATTTAAAGAATTTTACTTGGAATGCCTGTGCTAATTTTCATGACATATCCCACTCTTCCGTCTGCATACATTATTCTCTAATTTGGTAAAGATGCAGGACTGAGCCTTGTCCATCGTTTCCAATGGGAGATGCCATCGTCATCATATAACAGTACAGTATACAAAAAAATAGCAAAGGAGAGGTTAAGTGACCAGTTATCCAAAGTTAAACTAGAAGTTAGTGTCAGATCCACATTTCCTTCCCACCTCTAAATTCCAATTTTTTTAGAACTGCATTTTACTACTCTTATGTTGATGGCTCTAAGCTCTTGGCTCCTGGCCCCATCACTTAGGTAATGCTTGGAAAGTACTTTGAAGGAAATGTGCCATAGAAGTGTTAAGTAGAATTATGTGTTTCTGGTTTTACAGCCTATGCACAGAGTCACATGAAAAGAT
Source organism: Tachyglossus aculeatus (assembly GCF_015852505.1). Lineage (NCBI taxonomy): Eukaryota > Metazoa > Chordata > Mammalia > Monotremata > Tachyglossidae > Tachyglossus > Tachyglossus aculeatus. The sequence goes on along the minus strand of NC_052098.1, from coordinate 25,442,558 downwards.
AAAATCTTCAGTCTGGACCGCATATAATTTTCTCTGGTAAATTTTATAGAACTCATCTGTGTTGCACTGGAAATGGGGTGGGAAATAAAATTTTTATGAGTAATATTTATGTGGAGGGTCCAAAAGAAAAACAATATTAATGGAATGGAAGATTTCACTCAGTTGGACATTATAATAAAAGCAGTGTTCTAGAAATTATGGATCTGCTGCTGTGTACAATGGATTAGTTTTAATAAACAAATGAATTTGGGGGATGGGGCAGATATGGAAGAGAACAGGTGAGATTTGCTGTTGATGTGTGACTTAGGAAGGTGATTTTGGAGAGCTTGCAAGTATATTCATGAAAATATTCCAGAGCAACATGATTTAAGATGCTAGTGTTGGCCTCATCACTTATCTTCCAATTTGTTGCCTCTCTGGCCTTTTCAAGACAGTCTGCAACTTTCCCAGGTTTTACTACAACACAGTTCCACTTCACTCTTTACTCAGGGGGAGGACGGGGGTGTTCCTATGCTGTGGTTTTTAATAAACAGTAAAAGGTTTATCTGGAAATGAACCAACTGGAAAGCACTAGAAACTGACATCTCTTGTGGCTCCTTTCCTCTTAACCAATCCCTTCCACACCCACCAGGCATACTTTCAATCTACTAACTGAACTCGGTGCTGAGGTTACTCCAGCCTTGAGCATTTCTAAGGGCACTGGGAACTATGCTTAAGTTAGCCAAGAAGAGCTCAATGCTGTTCTTCATATTTGTGTCCACCGTTTTTATTTTTTTGAATATTATTCCATGTTCTCTCATGGGTTTTTCATAAAATGTCAATGTCGTCTTATCATAGTGCATTCTTCTGAGCTAGAGGCATTTATCAATGGATGACTTTGTGTTTTAAAATTAATCATCCATCAATCAATCAATAGGACTTACTTAACATCTACTCTATAAAAAGCGCAGAGTCACCAAGTGTTAGGCAGAGAACAGTAAAGTTAGAAGACACAATCTCTGCCCTCTTGGAATTTACCATCTTAGACACAAAACAATTCAAAATTGAAAGAAAAGAAAGGAAAAGTGGATATGTCAATGAGTAAGTGCTTAAAGAGCAGGGGATGTAAGTCGACATGCACTGAAGTTTTATGAGAAGGAAGGATCAGAGGTTGGACCTACTGAGAGCTCACCTCCTCCAGGAGGCCTTCCCAGACTGAGCCCCTTCCTTCCTCTCCCCCTCATCCCCCTCTCCATCCCCCCCATCTTACTCCTTCGCTTCCCCACAGCACCTGCATATATGTATATGTTTGTACATATTTATTACTCTATTTATTTATTTTACTTGTACATATCTATTCTATTTATTTTATTTTGCTAATATGTTTGGTTTTGTTCTCTGTCTCCCCCTTTTAGACTGTGAGCTCACTGTTGGGTAGGGACTGTCTCTATGTGTTGCCAATTTGTACTTCCCAAGTGCTTAGTACAGTGCTCTGCACACAGTAAGCGCTCAATAAATACGATTGATGATGATGATGGACCAGTGGACAGCAGGGAACAGAGGGAAGAAGAGGAGAGGGGTAGGCTGTGGGCTGCAGTGAGGGATATGGGTCTGAGCAGAGGAGAGTGGTGAGGGAATAGTGTAGACCCAGGCGTGATAGGGCTAGAGGTGGGAGCCCCTGCTCTTGAAGGAACCCAGAAAACTCAGCCACAAATGGCCGTTGTTGTCCAAGGTGGGTGGCAGGTGCTGTTGATTCTCCAGAGACTGGGCAAACCCCACCTCAAGTGCCACTTGTTCTCCAAGGCAGGCAGAAGCAGTGCTGCTGGCAGACTCCATGACCGAAGATGGTTCTGCTGCCCAAGGCGATGACAGGGTTAGAGTTAGGGGTACTATGTCTGCAAACTGCTGTTTCACCACACAGTGAGACATTGTAATTTGATGATGTCACACGACCACCGCACATACCCTACAGGCATCATAAGGTGTTCTGTCATGTGTCACATGAGGTTTGACACTGAACTCTCACCTCAGGGCACATGACTAGATGAAGAGACATGGGCTGCTGGTTTAAGCAGAATGAAGGCAGATCAACTGTTTTTGTTTGTGTGAGGATACAGGCTCATTGAACAAGAAATTTAAGGTGATTGTAAAATAATCATTCTAGAGTGTTCTATAGTGTCAAACATTTACCTGATGTTTACAAAGCATAAGGACTTTCTTGGATACCCAAAAACTTTTTTTATGACTAGTTACATCATGTTTTTGTACCTACAGCAAAAAAACATCTGGGAAACAGACTTGCATGAAGATAGCAAAGCAATTCCATTGTGGCCAATTGTAGGCTCTTCTTCATACAATAGCATTAGTGTCAGGTAATATTTTTACCATCTTCCTGCCTGCCGCTGCAACTTCACTGTTTTAACTAATGGATAAGCACAAGTCCCAAATATGAAATGTTATTACAGAAAAGGTTTCCTGAGAAAGTTGATCTATCATAAAGACACTGCACATGGCTTTCCATCTCAATATAACTTGAAGGAGGTAATGTGTAATGCTTTCTGTGCCTATAATTTGGTTAAAGGTAACATTGAAAAGGGCTTGGATGAAATTCTGGCCTGGAGTTATATTTGCAGAAGTGATTCTGATGAAGATGAATTTGAAATGTTTAGAGGAAGAGTGTGATGTGACTGTGTTATATCCAAGCATACCACCATCAAGTAATTGTTACTTCCTGGGTTTTGGTGAGAGATGTCTTGATCACAAAGCCAACAACATACTGTCACTGCTTTCAAAGCAGTTTGGTGATGCAGCTTAAAATATATCCAGGCCCAACTGTCTCCAAGCTAGATTCATCAGGCAGCCACGACTCATTCAGTGCCACTTTAGATGTCATGTCTGTCCAATTTTCTGACAGTGACTGCTCTTTGCTGCTCAAGGCAGTTGTCATCATGTGACAGTGTCTGAACATTCCAGGAAGCAAGAATCCTACTATTCTTCGTTGATTTCCCACCACTGAGATGGACAACCATTTGGCCACAGCTGGCCAGCAATTATGTGCTGAAGTGAGTGATTTTTATTATTTTCTCCCTCTTTCCCTAGATGGGGAGAGCAGACTTGTCCCTGCAAGAAGGCTACTGACACCACCATCACATCTGGTCAACACTGAATGATCATCACATTTTCACTGCCTATAATTAGGTTTGTGGTTAATTGGGCTCCACCCTGCCCCCAGTATCACTTGCCCATCACCAAGGGGCTTTTGAGAAGAAGACTTCAGAACCAATAACCATCACAAAGGAATTTATTGTAGTGATGAGGATTTGCACATCACTACTCACAACCCCTCATCCCTGACTGTCATGTTCCAGTTAGGATGTGGAACACAACAAGCCAGGAGGCAGGGCTGGCTTCAGATGTTAAGTGAGATAAGCAGCCTTCTGACATTCCCAAGATGGTCACCATTTGGAACATTTAAGATGGTGCCAGACCTCTTTATCAAGATGGTTGTGGTATATGCGTAGAGTCACTGTTTTCCCCTCACCCCTTGCTACATGGGTGGCAGCCATCTTTAGTTTTAATTTTTTCACAGATTCCCCACTGCCCACCCTCAAAAACAATAGAGTCTTTTTAAAAGGCTTGACTAGTTTGTTAAATCATTTATAAGCATGAGGGAACTTCCCCTGCCCTCCACCCCATTAGCCTCCTGCATCTTTGGTCATTGGGGAGCCTCTTGATTCAGGGGGGCTCAGAGCTTCCCTTTATATTGGCGGGGCCGATGGACATCTCTGCTTCCCACCAATACAAAGACAGCCGAGCTGACGGTCGAGAGAAGGGAGTGGCAGATAAGTCATTCAGAGCTGGGGACCCAGGGCTGTCAGAGGAAGGTGGCTGACAGTGAGGGTGACTCAAAACAGGTCAGATTGGGGACACTGAGACCAGGATGAGAATAGGGCCATCTGCAGGGTCAGAGGCCGGTTCTGCACACTCAGGAAGGTAGCTGGGTGGCCTGGGTTTGGCCATTTCCTCCCAAGTTTGGCCAACTGTGAAGTCCCACCTTCTGCACCCATGGGACAACCGAATGTGGAGTAGACGGAAAAAGGAGAGGATGGCATTTACAGGCTGCAGGGCCAGTTGTGCAGAGGAGAGGAGTGAGGGAGGGTAGAGGAAGGGCAGATTCAAGAGTAACAAGGCCAGAGGCACAACTGCTGCCCCTGCAGGGACCTGATGGAATTCACTGTAAGCATGACTTGCTCCATGGCCTGAGGTGGGACAGTTGGGAAGCACTGTGGCACCGGATGGGACTAAGGAAGAGTTAGTGGGGCTAAACTAAGCAAGAGTTAGTGGAGGCGACTGAAGACTGGAAATCACCATCATGCCACATGGAAAAAAAGCATGATTTGAAGATGATATATGGCACTCCTTGTGACATCATCATTCCACATCCTGCATGTGTTGTGATGTGATACATCCTGTGTCACTTTAAACTGCTGTCTCAGGGCACATGAGTGGCAGAAGCCAGCCCTGATGGTAGGTGGGCAGGAGTGTGGTACATTGTGAAATGAGTGCAGGAGCTTGAAGCAGCGGGGCTCAGTGGAAATCAATCAATCAATCAATCAATCGTATTTATTGAGCGTTTACTGTGTGCAGAGCACTGTACTAAGCGCTTGGGAAGTACAAGTTGGCAACATATAGAGACAGTCCCTACCCAACAGTGGGCTCACAGTCTAAAAGGGGGGAAAGAGCACGGGCTTTGGAGTCAGAGGTCATGGGTTCAAATCCCAGCTCTGCCACTTGTCAGCTGTGTGACTTTGGGCAAGTCACTTCTCTATGCCTCAGTTACCTCATCTGTAAAATGGGGATTAAGACTGTGAGCGCCCCCGGGACAACCTGATCACCTTGTAATCTCCCCAGCACTTAGAACAGTGCTTTGCATGTAGTAAGTGCTTAATAAAGACCATTATTATTATTATTATTAACCCATTTAAGCCAAAATGACCACAGCATAATGGAACGAGCACAGGCTTTGGAGTCAGAGGTCATGGGTTCGAATCCCAGCTCCCCCACATGTCTGCCGTATGACCTTGGGCAAGTCACTTAACTTCTCGGAGCCTCAGTTACCTCATCTGTAAAATGGGGATGATGACTGTGAGCCCCATGCGGGGCAACCTGATCACCTTGTATTCCCCCCCCAGTGTTTAGAACAGTGCTTTGCACATAGTAAGCGCTTAACAAATGCCATCATTATTATTATTATTATTATTATGATAAACCAGCAGCTGCCGTAATCTTTGTTGCCCATGTTTGCCAGCTATTTTCATGATTCCTGTTGAGTCTGTCCATCTCACACAATGCCCTAGTAGTTCTCTGGTTGAAAAAGTTCACCATTGATGGCATCATCCCAGCAGGCATTCCCCTACTTCCAGTCCTTGCATCACTATGTTGCTCTGGACATGTCTACTGTGTGACCTTGAGCAAGTCATTTCACTTCTCTGGGCCTCAGTTACCTCATCTGTAAAATGAGGATTAAGAGGGTGAGTCCTATGTGGGATAGGAACTGTGTCCAACCTGATTAACTTGTATCTCCTCCAACGTTTAGAGCAGCGATTGGCACATAGTAAGCGCTGAAGAAATACCATCATTATTATTAAATACCACCCCCACCATAGGTGGGACTTAGGGAGAGTACTGAATGAAGTACTTTCTTAATTTAAGAGTGGATGTATACAGGCAATCAATCAGTGATTTTTAGTAAGTGCTTTTTGTAGTTCAAATCTAGATTTAATTTGAGCCATGGATGGTAGATTGTAGCTAAAGCTGAAAATATTGTTGCAATGATGGGAAATGGCATTTTCATGGCTGGAAGAAATTTTCATCAGCATGAAAGCTTGGCACAGTCCAGAAATTTAAAGAAACTGAGCCTGGCTAAATTTCCCATTACTTAGCCAGAAATAGGAAGCAACACTTAATCTGGATTTGAGTAAAAGCAGTGATTGTTGTGAAATGAAGAGTTCTTATTCAGGACTGCAGTATTCTGGCTTTAACTCTCAGGTTAACTCAGTCATTGTCTGACTGGTCTTGGGGAAATTGTTTATCTGTCCTGTGCCTTAGCTGACTTGATGGTGAAATGAGGGAAACACTTATTTCCGAGAAAAAGGCTTTAGTTGGCATAGAGGATTAAGATGGCATAGTAGGTACAAGTTCAAGTGCCTTACATTAAAGGCATATCATGGCTAAGTGCTCCTTTAAATATCTTTGAAACAACAGCATTCGTGGATTCTCCCAGGGCATTTCAGTCTTATATAATCTTAGGCTAGTATAAGAAAACAAAAAGTGACCCTAAGCAAGTGTCAGTAAATATATCCTGATTAAGTTTATGACTGTTCTGTCAGACTTGAAATGTATGGCTTCTAAGTTTTAAAAACTGACACAAAGCTGCATTTTGAATCAAAGGCAAATGTTTTTCCGAACCCCTTGAAAAGAGGGACTGGTGAGGTGGCTGTGGTTTGTAATGTGCAAACATTGGCATCTATTGTTCTCTGGATGACCATGCATATCAGCCTATCTTACATTCTCTTGCAGTCTGACCAAATTCCTTCCAGGACTGGCAGCCGTTTTACTAATTGCAAGGTCAAATTATCAGGTGCCTTTATCATGCCTCTACACACAAAGGACAGTCCTATCCTAAGTCTAGAAAATATCTAACCTTGAATGAACCATTTTGTATCCATACAAATGATCCATTTTGTAACAGGCAAATTTCCGTGGGGTTATCCTTTTTCGGAGACAATTTGCTAACCATTCTTCAAACTATTTTCAGAAAGTAAGCTCACTGAATAAACAGGGAGTGGACCCAAAAAGCAACTCCGGAAGTTTAAAGTGCAGCAACTCCAGAAGTTGAAAGTACCTATGTTTTTTAAATTTTTATAAGATTGCAGTTTTGTTTCTACAGCTGATTAATGACTATAAACTTGAAAGGGAACGAAAGAAGGGGAAAATAGGAGCTTGCAGAGGAAAAGCTTTTATCTAAAGCAGGTACATTGTGCTTCTCCAAGTCCTGAAACAATGGGGGCCTTATGTGCTTCACTCCGCTGGCATCCCTAATACTGAAGCAAGAGTAAAAGGAGTCAGGGAGATGTCTTTGTGCCCAGGAAAAGAAAGGACAATTCATAAGAGCGACAAACAGGAGGCTTTGCTCACAAGCCTGCCTCAAGGCCTGGATGATAGGTATTCATGTTTCACTTAGGGAAAGGCAACCTGTTGGAAATGGTGCCCGGAGGGAGGCTAAAGTTCAAATTGATGTGCAGCAACCAACGCCAGTAAGGAACCGAGTCTCTCACTAAAAGTCTCCATCAGGCACCTGCCCAGGAGCAGTTAGGTTGGGGGTAAAGGAATGCAGGTGGTGAGAGACTGTTCTCTGCTGAACAATACACTACCCCGCCCTGCCTCAGTGTGCTTGGAAGCAAACAGAAAGGCTTTTCAATGCTGTACTTGCTTTGCCTGGCAAAGGGAGGACACTTTCCTCCCATAGCCAGCTACAGGATGAAGATGCAAGTGGAAGCCTCTTTTTGTGTGCCTTAGTTTCACGGAATGCTATTGATTTTTCTCCATGTCCTATTCTTCCTCCCCAGGCTGGGTCCCAGGCTCTGCCCCCGTGAACTGCAACTTCCGGGGTGGAAGAGAACCCAAACCACAGAGCCCACTTTCAGTTTCTCACCTCCAGCCTGATTGTGGCTTTCTCTAGATTCAGATTTTGAGAAAAAAGATTACTGCTGAAGACTTTTATTTTGAACCTTAAAGCTTATTCTTCAGTTTTTTTGGAGCTGTGATGAATGAAAGACTACAATGTAATGAATGTAACACAATGGATATAGGAAGAATCAGAGTTTTTTGCAACTCTTTCTTAGAAAAATCAGGGTGAACTCAATAAGTTGGAAAGAATCAACTCATGAGCACCCTTATCAAATAGTAATTGAGGGAAATTTGGTGAGTACATGTGTGAAAATTTTATGTCTCCTATTATCATACTGGCCATCCAACCCAACTACTTATTGGCTAAAGAAGACTCTTTGGCTGACTTTTGCTTCAGTAAATCAACAGGGTGAGATTTAGGAAAGATAACTTCCTAAGGTACATTCAATTTAATTTAAAATTGTTCCTATGGCTTTACTTATTCCTTACAAAAATTCAGATTCCCCAAAAGGGACTCTTTGTCACTAGTTTGAGAGGTTCTATATTGAGAGCTCTGCTCTAACCTGATGGAGACTTAGTGGAACCACTGGATATGGGGAAATATCTTGGAATACTGAAGAAGGCACATAATCACTCTTGGGAAATGTGTTTATTATCTTCCTTTTTAATACATACACACAGATATACACACACACAAATATACATGCTTGTATGTGAGTATGGGTACATGTGCATAGATTCTAACTTAGCTGGTCCCCCAACTGTCACATCAGGATTTTCACATCACCTGAATGCTTAACTATTCACACCCGCTCCCTGGTATCACCTATGCATATATGCTATATACTCTATTACTTCCTCCTATCAGCAATTCATTTTAGTGCCTGTCTCCCCTGCTAGATTATAAGCTCCTCGAGAGCATGGATGGTGTCTACCAATTCTGTTGTGCTCTCCCAAGTGTTAAGTACAGTGCTCTGCACACAATAGGTACTTAATAAATACTATTAATTTACTAATTGATTAAACTCCAAAAGTTCCTTTCAATTCTATAATTCTCCATTTTTCTAAGGCAATAGGTGTGTGTTGTGGATAAATTGTTAGCTGACTGATAAGACAAAGAAGATCTCCTGTTCAAATGCTTATTGTCTTTAAAGACTTCTTTTCTAAGAGAAATGTCCATTCTAATGTCCATTAAATGTCCATACGATTGAATGAATGATCTGATGATTGCTGTAACATGTTACTGAGAAAACAACTGGCAAAAGAACAATGTTGGAAAACAAAATAATTTTGTGCTTTCTGTGTTACCTGTTAGATGAGATTATTGCTTCGAAGTACAGCACTTAATAACCTAATGCTCAAAGTTGTGTTGTGGGAACAAAACACACTGGGGCCCTCTGTTTATCTACAAGACTTTCATAATTACCAATGAGTAACTGGGGTTGGGAAGAAATGAGCACAGGTAGAAAAACCAAGTCAGATATCCATCCCTCAGCCACACATGCATGTGCATACATGGAGCTAAACATGCAAATAAACTGTGTTTTCCTGTAACTTGGTTGCAGTATTGATTCATGAGACTTAAGGAAAACTCATCCTATAGGAAGTACACCTTGACTAACTAACTCCACATACCTATGCACAACTCTTTCTTCTGCCATTATGGCATGTTCTATCCAGACAGATATACATTGTTAAAAGAACATTCCCTAAATCCCTAACAGTGTCCTATCCAATGTACATAATAAAAATATTGCATTTTGGAAAAGCTGAGTGTACATTGAATCACTGCACACATACGCACACATACAAACTCACTAAAATGAAACCTCTCTACATTTTTCTTTAAATGTCCATGCAATTCCCAAACACATTGAACTAGATAGGCAGGGATTGGAAGGGCTTCCTTCCAATGCTACTTTAGTTCTGAAACACGTGGTTTTGCATATTTGGTTGGACCCAGGATGATGGAGGACTGAAGCTGATGCCACAAAGACTGGACCATGAGCCTTGTGTGAGACCTGATTATCTTTTATCTACCCCAGAAATTTAGTACTGTGCTTGGCACATACTAAGTGCTTAACAATTACCACAGTTATTAGAAGCAGTGTGGCCTAGTGGATAGAGCTGGGCCTGGACGTCAGAAGGACTTGAGTTCTAATCCAGGATCCACCACTTGGCTGCTGTGTGACCTTGGGCAAGTCACTTCATTTCTTTATGCCTCAGTTACCTCATCTGCAAAATGAGGATTAAGACTAAACCCCATGTGGGACATGGACTGTGTCTAACCTGATTAGCTACCCCAATGCTTAGTACAGTGGCTGGCACAGAGAAAGCACTTAAAAATATCATAAAAAAGGTTATTATTCTTAGAGCTGTCTTGACATTGGAGCTCAGAGAACTGGAGCAGTCCCTTCCTCTCTGATGCCAGCTCCAGCATCTCTTACTCCCTAAGGAATGTCTCCTGCCCCGACATGTTTCAGTCATTTCCCCTACATATATCCTCCCCACATCTGTCTGTGTCCTGCTTCCAACCCCATAGAAGTGGAGGGTGGGCAGAAAGTTATCTGCACAATAGAGAGAGAGGGAGGGAGAGAGAGGGAGAATGTTAGTGAATGTAATAAGGTAATGTGAGGTCAAGCATATGTTTCCATGGCCTTTGTAACTAGAGAATTTTTCATTCCAGCATCTCTAATTACTCCTATTATTACTGGAATGCTCTAAGAAAACAATGAGAAAGTGATCTTTTCTTATATAGTCACATTTGTTTCCAACAAGTTTGCTCCAGTAGTAAAACATTGTTAGCATTATTCTCCACAAATATTGTGTTCCTTTGAGTTATATTTTTCACAGAACTTGGCCTAGTAGACCGACCATGGGAGTGGGCATCATCAGATTCGGGTTCTAATCCAAGCGCTGTCACCGGTCTCCCATGTGACCATGGGCAAATCACTTGACTTTTCTGGGTCTCAATTTCCTCCTCTGTAACATGGTGATAAGATACTTGGCCTCCCTCCCACTTAGGTTGGGAGCACTACTGTGGGACAGGGACTGTGTCCAATCTGATTATCTTGTGTGTACTCCAGGGCTTGTCATAAGTGCTTAATAAATAGCATGCTTATTACCACAGTTAATTTTCCCTACCTTTTGCTATTAATTTATCTTCTTAAAAATGTTTTGGAGCGCTTCAGCATTTCACATTTTATCCTATTAGCTTGTAAGCTCCTAGAAGGCAGAACCCCAAGACACAGTGTGGCCTAGTGGATGGAACACGGGTTTGGGTCTCAGAAGGACCTGGGTTCTAATCCAGGCTCTGCCACTTGTCTGCTGTGTGATCTTGGGCAAGTTGCTTCACTTCTCTGTAGCTGAGTTACCTCATCTGTAAGGTGGGATTAAGACTGTGAACCCTACGTGGGACAGGGACTGTGTCCAACCTGATTATCTTGAATCTACCCCATTGCCTACTTCAGTGTCTGGCACACAATGAGCACTTGACAAATACCATAAAAAGACCCTTACATTCCTAGCACAGTGCTATACCCTCCATGGATGTTCCATAAATACTTGTTTTTGATTCATTTTTTCCCCCCACAAAATCAATACCACCTAGTTGATTTTGGTCTCCAAATATCTCATTGCCTTGCATAATTGCCTCCACTGCTTAGCTGCTCCACCTCCATTTTTGAGGAGGAAAAAGAATATTATTTTTGTACCACATAAGTATAAGCAGTTCTAGTGGCTTGGGGATTGGTGTCAGATGGGGAGGGTGAAGAGCAGTAGAAGGGTAATAATGAGAGACAAAGCAGGTGGAAGTAGTTAATTAATTAAGACCCCTGAGCACCAGGATAAAAAGAGCTGAAACCCAGGGGAGGGTAACAATTCATGGAGTGCCTGCCTATTGTATTTAGCACTGTGGAGAGTACCATAGAAGTAAGTGAAGCAATGGCAGGTGTTCTCTGTACTTCCCTATTCCTTCTCCCTTCCTTTTTTTCCTCCTATGTTTCTCCTGCTCCCTTTATTGCTAGACTTCATTCTTATATTCATTCAATCGTATTCATTGAGTGCTTACTGTGTGCAGAGCACTGTCCTAAGTGCTTGGGAAGTACAAGTTGGCAACATATAAAGATGGTCCCTACCCAACAGCGGGCTCACAGTCTAGAAGGGGGAGACAGACAACAACAGGTGCTTTGGGGAGAGGAAGGAGGTTAGGTGGGGGGATGAGGAGGGGGAGAGGAAGGAGGGGGCTCAGTCTGGGAAGGCCTCCTGGAGGAGGTGAACTCTCATTAGGGCTTTGAAGGGAGGAAGAGAGCTAGCTTGGCGGTTGTGCGGAGGGAGGGCATTCCAGGCCAGTGGGAGGACGTAGGCCAGGGGGAGGACGTGGGCCGGGGGTCGACAGTGGGACAGGCGAGAATGAGGCACAGTGAGGAGGTTAGCGGCAGAGGAGTGGAGGTGCGGGCTGGGCTGTAGAAGGAGAGAAGGGAGGTGAGGTAGGAGGGGGCGAGGTGAGGGAGAGCCTTGAAGCTGAGAGTGAGGAGTTTTTGCCTGATGCATAGGTTGATTAGTAGCCACTGGAGATTTTTGAGGAGGGGAGTAACATGCCCAGAGCGTTTCTGCACAAAGACGATCCGGGCAGCAGCGTGAAGTATAGATTGAAGTGGGGAGAGACAGGAGGATGGGAGATCAGAGAGGAGGTTGATGCAATAATCCAGTCGGGATAGGATGACCAGTTTAGTAGCCCCACTCGTGTTTCATACCCCAAAGTGAGGCAATTACTAAGGGTGGGAGATGGGACATACTCTTTTTCTGTTTTGAGTTTTCTCATGCAAGTTTTCCAATGTCTGTCAGGTCTGGCCTGATCAACTGTATACCTGTTTATTGGTTGTAGACTGCTCATTGGGTTACTTTAGGGAGTGAAGGGTCTTGGTAATCATTATTCTAAGAGTGAAAGGCCATGATGTGCATACTTAATATTTTCTTTGGTTTTTCCATTTACTTCATTTGAGCTGCTACAAATAGCAGGAGATTCTTAGAACATGTGAAACTTCAGAATGGAATGCTTGTAAGTGGGATGCCAACCCGCACTTGAGTTCTCAGAATTAAGACTGATTTTCAGCAGGTGCTGAATCAAACCAGAGCAAACTGACATCATGTGGCCCTGCTAATCTCATACGGTCTTGTGTTGCAGCTTTTGGTTGTTGTTGAGCTTTGTTTTCTTTTAATTGAATTACTGCTGCAGCCCCTCTCTAAAGTTGGGTCTAACTGTGAAATCTTTCCTCTTCAGTTTTAATCCCTTCTAATCATTTGGGCCCACAAGGATAAAAGGAGCCACGAAAACCATCCAAAATCATGATGGATGTGCTCTCAACTGCTTTGAAGAAAAGATTTGCTCTAAAGTGGCTGAATAATTAGACTAATGATATTTTAAAACATCTGCAAATGTATACTGCTGTGTTGTATCCAAACTTGGTCTCTTATGCCTTGGTGAGTGAGGGCAAAGAAACCTGGGTGTCATTTAGTAAATGACCTCTTTCAGCTCATTAAGCGTTATCCTGGTGCCCTAGAAAAGTGTTCATCTCATGGGGGTGAGCAGTTTATTCCCTGTTAGAACAACCATGCAATTAGCAGATGCTCACCGCCTCAGGGTATAAAAGAAAGCAGGCAGCATGCCGAAAAGAAACCAGGCAACAAGCCAATAAGAATTTAATATGCTCTGCTTCTACACCACATGTTTCCCCTCCCCACCACCCCCCTCCTGTTTGCTTCTTCCTCTCAACCCGTCCCTTTCTGTACCCCCTTGTCCCTTACCACTTTCATTTCTTTACTTCTCTTTGGCCTCCTTCTGTCTGCCTCTTTCTTCTCTTCCCTCCCCTCTGATGTTTCTACAGCAAATTATAATGTATTATTTTGATTTTTCACCTTTTCCCTAGGAATCTTGGCCTAGTGGAAAGGGCACAGAACTGGGAGTCACTAGACCTGGGTTCTTATCCAGGCTCTGCCTGTGTGACTTTGGGAAAATCATTTAGCTTCTCTTTGCCTCAGTTTCCTCCTCAGTAAAACAGTGATGAAATACCTGTTCTCCCTCCACCTAAACCTTTAAAAGTCCTCCTCTGTATATCAAAATCTTCAGTCTCCTTGCCTCCACAATCTTTCTCAACCACTAGAAATCCATCTGCTCCTAACCATGCCCAATCAATCCATCAATTGTATTTGTTGAGCACTAACTGTGTGCAGAACACTTTACTAAATGCTTGGGAGGGCACAGTACAACAGAGTTTGTAGATACATTCCCTGCCCACACAGAGCTGACAGTCTGGAGAGGGAACAGACATTATTATAAATAAATAAATTACAGATATGTACAAAAGTTTTGTGGGTCCAAGGATGGTGTGAATGAAGAGAAGCATGATGGCTTAGTGGAAAGAGCATGGGCCTAGGTGTCGGAGGACGTGAGTTCTAATGCCGGCCTTGCCAAATGCTTGCAGTGTGACCTTGGGCAATCACTTAACTTCTCTGTGCCTCAATTCTCCTGTTCTCCCTACTACTTAGACTGTGAGCCCCATGTGGGAAAGGGACTGTGTCTAACATAATTCACTTGTATCTACCCCAGCACTTACAGCACTTTTTGACATATATTAAATGCTTAATAAATACCATAAAAAAAGTGCAAGGGTGATGCAGAAGAGAGTGGGAGATGAGAAAATGAGGCTTATTTGGGGAGGGCCTGTTGGGGACAATATGCTTTTAATAAGGCTTTAAAGGTGGGGACGGTGATTGTCTGTAGATATTAAGAGGGAAGGAGTTCCAGAACTGGGGCAGGATGTGGGCGAGGGCTCAGTGGAGAGACAGATGAGATCCAGGTATAGTGAGTAAGTTAGCTTTATAGGAGCGAAGTGTGTGGACTGGGTTGTTGTACGAAATCTGAGAGGTAAGGTTGTAAGGGGCGAGGTGACTGCATGCTTTAAAGCCAAATGCTTTTGTCACTGGGTCTTCTCTGTGTGCTCAAACAATAGGCAAATGTCAACATGCCATTCAATTAAAATAAGCCTTCCAGTGGGAAAGAGTAGTGGGATCACATTATTTTGAAAGTAAAATCTCAACTTTTTAACCTTTTTTATGGGATCTTATTTCTGAAACTTTTGTTGAAGCATCAAACAATACCATCACTGGGATTGGAAGCTTCAGGAAAGCTTTTACTCTGGAAAATTGGTTCAGCAGAGTATTTATCACTAATACATATAAATTAGTAGAGGTTTGAAATGATTGCTTAATAGAAGATAATCCTACTTTAGTCGTTACTAGTATTACAGAGTATACACAACATATAGAAACTGGTAAAATGCTAGATGGTATCAAATTTCAATAATGATAGAACAATCATTTGTCCTGAAAAGGAGTTTATCTGTTGAATGTTAAGTTCCTCATATTATTCTGAATGTACACAAATAATCATATCAAAATATGTAGTCAGACTAAAGCAGTTTGTCTTTATAACTTATGTGTCACTCTAAATCCTTTGAATAGTAGAATGTTGTAATAGACTAATACGATTTGTATTTTTGCAGGATAATCATATTTTTTTCCTTTTATCTAAAGCTAAATATGCACAAAGCTGGAAAGACATGTGGTGGCACAAGAAAACAACTAGGTTTAAATTAAGAACTATATTGTTAGCTACCAGAAGTGATGGGCTGTAATGATAATTATGGCATTTATTAAGCACTTCCTATGTACTAAACACTGGGGTAGATACAAGGATATCAGATCAGATGTAGTCCCTGTCCAACTCAGGGCTCACAATCTATCTTATCCCCATTTTACAGATGAGAAAATAGAGGTCCAGAGAAGGTAAGTGACTTGTCCAAGGTCACCCAGAAAGCTAATGGCAGAACTGGGACTAGAACTCAGGTCCCCTGACTCTCAGTCCCATCCTCTTTCTACTTAGACCATTCTGCCTCTTACGGATTATTGTGTAAGTACTTCCTTGGTTACAGGGAGTGTCTTTTGCTGTTTAGAATGAAGAAGTGTTTGAGCTTTTAGTGGTTGGAAGAGCCTTGGACTCAAATTGAGGGAATGAAAGGGAGAAAAGATTCACTCAGCAATTTAGTAAAGAGAGAGGGTCATGATATCAAAGACATTCTAAAAGTGGTAGAACAAAAGTAAGAAAAGGGATTCATTAAGATCCAATAGTCCCAAATCAATGAAAAGCTGGCTTTCTCTTAGCGTTAGTCAAACTATCTCCTGGGTGTACTCTATCTGAACAACGAATATATTTATCTTTTCTATTTCAGAGAAATGTTTTCTTGAGTTTCCATGTTTTCTGACATTTCATGGAAATGACATTTCCATTGGTAATGAAGCAGAGTTACTTCTCTTTTTCTTCAAATCCTGTCTATGATGGTTGAGTTGGAGAAATTAGAGGAGGAGGTGGAGGAGGAACAAGGATGGAATGCTGAACAGAGGCTGGGTCAGAGAAAAGGCTCATTTGTTTTGCATTCTGGATGCTTAAAAGCCTCTACAGAATTGGTCTGTTGTCTTCAGAGTACTTAAAACAAACTTCAACAAAGCAGTATTGAGTCTTCTTTCTCTCCCAGCATCTCTTTTGGGGAAGAGAAGGGGGAGGATGAGAAAGAAGAGAGGAGGAGGAAATGAGTCCATTCTGAAATTTTGCACTGAACAATGAATGCGGGTGCAGTGCTTTTGGAATCTCATGGGTCAGACTCGCATATAGATAGACCTCAAAGGACTATCCAGTCTAGAGAGGATTTCAGATTTGGGGCCTCTTAAAAATTGCCAACAGATTGTTCTCATGATAGGTGAGAACGTAATGCTTCCCCAGCGTCCTTCCTTTATCTCTTCTGTCAAAAATTTGAGGATCTATTTCATTCTGTTTTTGTTGTTCATGAGCTGTCATTTATTGGCAATAAAAATTGAAAACATAAAATTTTCTCTGAGGTAGATTTAGTGCTAATTCCAGGCAGCCCACACTTGATCTGATTGGGGAGGCCTATTAAGCCTGGTTCTCAATAGATTCAGCAGGGCAAAACAAGGTTCCCTACATTTCTCCCACCAATGTGCCTTAGCACTTAAGCCTCTCTTTGTTCTAAAAAAGACCTGGGTACAGTAGCTTCAGTATTAATTTCTTGTTGAGATGACCAATGAAGGATCTAATTAACGTTTCAGTGCATGCTGTGCTGTCGAGACTGCTGATTCAGTACACAAACAGAATCTGTTATTTCTAATTTAAAGCTGGCTTTGTAACTCTCCCCTTGTTAAGCTTGGATATCGAGCAGAGGGTCCATTTGAGAATGAAAGGGGAAGGGGGAAGGAAAAGGGAAAGGCTCATTTAAAAAAAAATCCCATACTGACACTTGGTAATCTAACACCAGTTTTGTCCATTAATCAATGGTATTTGTTGAGTGCCTACTGTGTGCAGGGCACTATTAAGTGCTTGGAAGGGCAAAACAGTAGAGTAGGTAGACATGATTCCCACATTAAACATTAAAGTAAATTACATATATGGGAAGCAGCAGAGTATATATACATACAAGGATTTGTACATAAGTGCTGTGGGACTGGGGGTAGGTTGAGTATTAAAATGCTTAGGGGATACAGATTTGAGTGCGGAAGTGACGAGAGAGAGAGAATCATTTTCACACAGGAGATTGACAACCAGTTCTTGGTCTATGGTTTCCAGATTGGTTGAAATTCATTTGTCTAGTCTGTGCAGAGTAGGATTTTTGTGGTGTGGAATTGGATCATCGTTGGATCATCCTTAGTAGACCAGGCAGTTATCAGCTGCTGCCCAGGAGTTTGTTCATCAGTAAGAAACAGTGTGGCTTAGTGAAAATAATAATTATGGTACTTGTTAAGCGCTTACTATGCGTCAAGCACTGTTCTAAGCCCTGGGGTAGATATAATTTAATCAGCTTGGATACAGTCCCTGTCCTACATTATTATTATTATTATTATAATGGTATTTGTTAAGCACTTACTATGTGCCAAGCACTGTTCTGAGCACTGGGGTAGATACAAGGTTATGAGTTTTTCCCACATAGGGCTCCCACTCTTGATCCCTATTTTACAGATGAGGTAACTGAGGCCCAGAGAAGTTAAGTGACTTAAGTTGCCCAAGGTTACACAGTATGCATGTGGTGAAGTCAGAATTAGAACCCAGTTCCCACTAACTTCCAGGCCTGTGCTGTATTCACTAGGCCATATTGAAGTCAGACGACCTAGGTTTTAATCCCAGCTCCACCACTGGCCTGCCGTGTGACCTTGGGCAAGTCACTTAACTTCTCTGTGCCTCAGATTCTTCATCTGTAAAATGAGGATCAAATCCTATTCCCTCCTACCTAGACTGTGAACCCAATATGGGATAGGGACTGTGTCCAACCTGATTATCTTGAATCTACCCCAATGTTTGGAAAAGTGTTTACTGTATGCCAAGCATTGAACAAATACCATAATTATTATTATAGTAATACAGAATCAGTTCCCAGAGTAAATAATTTCCATTTTCATCCCTGCCCAAACAAAACTCTTTTAATGCGAGACCAGAGAGTTGACCGAAGAAAGACACCCATATGTCAGTTTCCCCATTTGTAAAATGTGATTGGTGACACTTTTCCTCCACCAAAGTTAAAAGGGATTTTGTGAATTAATGTCTGTAAATATTAAAGTCTCTTTTGTGAAATGACATTGTATAACCACAAAATCTTGCTACAGCGAAACCTCAATTATGACAGCTCCCATTATATGTTTCCTTGCATTGAATATTCAGAAAGCTCATTGGAAAAAATGTAAAATAATTTAGCTCTATTACTATAGAGAAACCTTAGCCATGTATTTTATTATGAAATTATTCCTATGCCAACTTTCCTCCAGCTTCCCTGGTTCCTAAAGGGTTTAAATACATCTTTGGAAGTTATCTGTCATCAGATCATGTCTATGGTAGGTCATGCACAACAAATAAAACTATGAAGTCCAGCAAGAAAATAAAAAGCTCTTAAAGGAAGATGCTAATTTGATTACAGCTCCGGGCTTGTGGCTCAGCTGGTTGGAAATTTAAAGTTTAGGGAGAAAAGGAGAGGAAGAAGGGAAGCGTTTTTATTTCATGATGCTTTTAAAGGCAGAAAACTGCTCCATTCTTTTGCCCTACAAAAGGTCAATATTTCAGTCTGGTGAATATTTCTTAGTGTTCTCTCTTCAGCTTTTGAAACTGGATCAGTTTCAAAGGCATATAAACTTGAGTTAAATTTCTAAATTGTATTGTTTATGACTAGAAACACTGTTGTTACAAGGTTATAAAACTTTCTTTCCCAGATTCTCATGTTCACCAATTCCCCCGAAACCTTTCTAGGGATGAAATATATCCCAGTTAATCTCAACTCTGAGATGAAGACTTTTTCAGAAAATTACAGAAGTCAGCATTAGCGGTGTTTGAAGACTGCAGGAAATGGTGCAGGTGTATTAATCACAACAAGTTCTGTGAGTCACTCGCAACTTCAACCTCCCATTGTTGACTCACCTCTAGATTCTGCTAGTTTGTAAGATGCTTGTGGGCAAGAGATCGTTTTTCCTTCCAGTACAGAGCTCTGCACACATCAGGCATTTAATATATACTGTTGACTCATCAATTGATTCCTAAGGAAAATGAATTATATACAGTGTGGCTCAGTGGAAATAGCCCGGGCTTTGGAGTCAGAGGTCATGGGTTCAAATCCCAGCTCTGCCACTTGTCAGCTGTGTGACTTTGGGCAAGTCACTTCACTTCTTTGTGCCTGTTACCTCATCTGTAAAATGGGAATTAAGACTGTGAGCCCCACATGGGACAACCTCATCACCCTGTATCCTTCCCAGCGCTTAGAACAGTGCTTTGCACATAGTAAGCACTTAATAAATGCCATTATTATTATTATTATTATTATATACAGTGTTATGGATTCTTAAACTCAGTGTTCAATTTCAGTGAAATTGTGTTCCCTAGAAAACTAGAAGAAAGCTATTTGCAATCAAAAGAAATTTAAGGCAGAGAGTTGTCAGTACAGGGGAAGCAGCATAGCCCCGTGGAAAGATCTTGGGCCTGGAAGTCAGAGGACCTGGGTTCTAATTCTGGCTCCGCCACATACCTGCTGTGTGACCTTGGGCAAGTCATGAAAGTCTCTGGGCCTCAGTTTCCTCATCGGCAAAATGGGAATTCAATGCCTGTTCCCCCTCCTACTAAAGCTGTGAGCCCCATGTTGGACCTGAATATCTTGTCTCTACCCCAGCCCTTAGTACAGTGTTTGGCACATAGTAAGCACTTAATATCTTTGAGATCAATGCTGAGCTGATTTTGTTGTGGTTCCGAGTGAATCCGGTGAAACTGTGATATTACTCCAGCCTCTTGTGGCCTTTCAGACCAACCTACTCCCTGTGCCTAGTTCTTGCCTCTTTTACAGCTGACTTTGGGCTCCTGCTTGGAACTCCCTTCCCCTTAACATCCACAGACCCCTGCTGTCCCCATTTTCAAAGTCCTTCTGAAATCACATCTCATCCCCACCCCCCCAAATTTTTGCTCATTAAGAATTTTCTAACCCAACCCCTAGTGCTAAAAACACCTTATCAAGCACTTGTAGTTTATACTGTTAAAGCAAAACACTGAAAATGTTTAGATGATTTTTAATAAAATCCCAGTGCACAAAGGTTTGGTCCTAGTCTCCTTCTCTGTTTAATCTGATTGATCACTTAGCACAACAAAACTACAAAAGTTTCTGCGCTGATGGAAACCTCCCATTAACTGACAGCAGTATTAAAAATGGCCTTTTCACCATGGTTTTAAAATATTGTTAAGACAGTATTTGGCACCTTGTTACTCTGAAAGGGGGTAGATCAGTCAATCATATTTATTGAGTGCTTGTTTTGTGCACAGCACTGTACTAAGCACTTGGGAGAATGCAATAGAACAGAGTTGGTAGACATATTCCCTGCCCACAATGAGCTTATAGTCTAGAGGAGGTTGCAGCTGTTTGATCTTCTGGGTCATTGAACGTTCAGATACAAATGGATCCCAATTTCTGGAAACTGTTTCATCTACATTGCTTGGAAATGATCCTTTAAGTTCATAAGGAAGAGAAAACCTCCCAATTTGTAAATCATAGAAGCAGTGTGGCTCAGTGGAAAGAGCACGGGCTATATAGGTATATATGTTTGTACATATTTATTACTCTATTTATTTTACTTGTACATATCTATTATATTTATTTTATTTTGTTAGTATGTTTGGTTTTGTTCTCTGCCTCCCCCTTTTAGACTGTGAGCCCACTGTTGGGTAGGGACTGTCTCTATATGTTGCCAACTTGTACTTCCCAAGTGCTTAGTACAGTGCTCTGCACACAGTAAGCGCTCAATAAATACAATTGATGATGGAGTCAGAGGTCAGGGGTTCAAATCCCGGCTCCACCAATGGTCAGCTGTGTGACTTTGGGCAAGTCACTTAACTGCTCTGTGCCTCAGTTACCTCATCTGTAAAATGGGGATTAAGACTGTGAGCCCCATGTGAGACAACCTGATCACCTTGTAACCTCCCCAGCACTTAGAACAGTGCTTTGCACAGTAAGCACTTAATAAATGCCATTATTATTATTATTCATTCATTCAATCGTATTTATTGAGCACTTACTGTGTGCAGAGCACTGTACTAAGCACTTGGGAAGTACAAGTTGGCAACATATAGAGACCATCCCTACCCAACAGCGGGCTCACAGTCTAGAAGGGGGAGGCAGACAACAAAACAAAACAAAATATATTAACAAAATAAAATAAATAGAATAGTAAATATGTACAAGTAAAATAAATAGAGTAATAAATCTGTACAAACATATATACAGGTGCTGTGGGGAGGGGAAGGAGGTAGGGCAGGGGGATGGGGAGGGGGAGAGGAAGGAGGGGGCTTGGTCTGGGAAGGCCTCCTGGAGGAGGTGAACTCTCAGTAGGGCTTTGAAGGGAGGAAGAGAGCTAGCTTGGCAGAAGTGTGGAGGGAGGGCATTCCAGGACAGGGGGAGGACGTGGGTCGGGGGTCGAAGGCGGGACAGGTGAGAACGAGGCACAGTGAGGAGGTTAGCAGTGGAGGAGCGGAGGGTGCGAGCTGGGCTGTAGAAGGAAAGAAGGGAGGTGAGGTAGGAAGGGGCGAGGTGATGGAGAGCCTTGAAGCCAAGAGTGAGGAGTTTTTGCCTGATGCGTAGGTTGACTGGTAGCCACTGGAGATTTTTGAGGAGGGGAGTAATATGCCCAGAGCGTTTCTGCACAGAGATGATCCGGGCAGCAGTCCGGATAATATATATAATATATGTATATATATAATATTTTTATTATTATTATTAAATGTCCAAAGCCCCATGCTATTGCTATGGCCCATGCCTTTTGGGTGAGGAAATTTCAGATGTCTCCTGGACCTTTTTGTCTGCATTTCCAAAGAAGAAGGTGAAGTGTTGCATGATCGGTAATGATCATATACTATTTTTGCTGGCCCAAATACAAGATTTTAAGGCATGTAACCTGCTGGAATGTTTTGATAAACATAGGTAGAATTCATTTGTTCTGCATATGAAGTTCAGTTAGCATTTCTTTGACCTTTGATGAATTTCTAGTGTGTTAGTAGTACTGCTATATGAAGAGGCCATTATACTAAGGTCTCGGGAAGAAAGAGACAGTGAAAGCAAGCAAATGCTCCCGAGTCTTCTGTGACTTCCCCTGTTGAATGCAGGTCAATCAATCAATAGTATTTATTGAGCATTTACAGTGTGCAGAGCAGTGTACTAAACACTTGGGAGAGTACAATACAAGAGAGTTGGTAGATATGTTCCCTGCCCACAACAAGCTTACACTCTAGAGGAGCTTAGGTAAACTAGACAGAGGCAGGACACTGAGGTCCAACCTTAAATCAATCAATCAACCTTTCTCCTCAGTGACTTTTCCTGACCAGTTTCCCTTCTAACCAAGTACTATTAGAAGCTATGGAGTAGGATTAACTAATACAGTAAAGAACCCATTGTCCCTTCCTTTCCTCATCCCATCACCTCATGAAAATGGTGGTGGCAGTATCAGAGAATCTTCTGAAAAATAGGGGTACTTTGGTAGATTTAGGGAATGATTTCTATAGGTACCAATCAATTGTATTTATTGAGCTTTTACTGTACTGTCTGGGAGACTACAATAGACTGTGAGCCCATTGTTGGGTAGGGACCGTCTCTATATGTTGCCAACTTGTACTTCCCAAGCGCTTAGTACAGTGCTCTGCACACAGTAAGCACTCAAAAAATACGATTGAATGCATGAACTTAGTAGATATGATCCCAACCCTCAAGGAGTTTACAATCAAGTGGATCTGTACTGAAAATACCCACGGATGATTCTGCAAAATCTCCAACACTTGAAAGTCACTTTCCAATGACCTCTGACTAATAGGAGCTATTGGTGTCATTCTTGGGGACAACTAGTGGCAATAATGAAAGTACAGTACTATTATTATTACTATCCACTTTGAACAACTGAAAAAATCAAGCACATAAGCCATTAAAATCACACAATTCACATAATCACATTATTGTGCTTAAAATCACATAATGAGCTGAGGCAGAGTTTGTTTCAAACCCAAGCATCATGATTCCCAATCCGGTGCTTTAGCCACCATGAGACCACGTAAATTCCTTCCTTATACCTCAATGGAGCCCAGGAACTTTAAGTGGGTCTTTATTTTCCAAGGTACTTTCACATCAATGATGTCATTTAAAAATTTTAGTAAATTTTTAGTAGATTGTAAAGTCTTTCTGGGCAGGGAACTCTATTGTATTGCATTCTACCAAATGCTTAGCACAGTGCTCTACACACATTAAATGCTTGATAAATAGCATTGATTGATTGATTATATACTCTCAACATCCCACTGAGGTGATGATGAGGTCTCCTTTCAGGAATGACTTCCTTTGCCCCTTCAGTGGCCTGAGCCAACACTTTGCAGGGGCTGCATGCCTTTGAATAATACATACCCCTTTTAAATTTGGTATTTTAACAAATTTAGCAGGATTCAGTTCTAACCCAAAATGTGATCTAAATGACCCAAGGGGCATTCCAGAAAAGGAAATCAGCCATTAAAAGTGAAAGAAAGATCATGGAAGATTTCATTCATTCATTCAATTGTATGTATTGAGCACTTACTGTGTGCAGAGCACTGTATTAAGCACTTGGGAGCGAACAACATAATAAACAAACACATTCCCTGCCCACAATGGGCTGGCTCACTAGTCATTTGAAAGCATCCTTCCCTTCCCCAATAGCTCACACACTTGTGCGGGGAGCCAATATTTTGTGCCACCTGGTTAATTTTGTTGACCTACAACAACCCCTGCTCCAACCCTTGCTCATGTATACTTCCTCTCAATTGACTCTTCTGCACTCAAAAAAGGCATTAAAGAGAAAATCTGAAGGTAAGAGAGGTGAGGGAGAAAGTCTTCTTGTCCTATAACTGTATCCCAGATGTGCACATTACTTGAATGACATCAGCTCTTAATTTCCAATAGCCTTGTCATGATTGTGCTGCAGCTGCTACACACTGTTCCAAAGAATGTTGGCAATTAAGGTTGGGTCCAGATTTCTTTCCCAGCTAGTCCTTCTGCATTTTAACATCCCATTCTCTCCACTCTTTTCAATAATAATCTGAAATCACTTTTGAAATTTGGTGCTTTTTTGTAAATTTAATATAGTAGAGTTTTGCACCAAAATATGATCTAAGCGCTCCATAGGATGTGTTGGGAAAAGAAGTCGGCCATGAAAGGAGGCCCACCAGGCTGTTCATTGGCATCTAATCATCACCATCATCGAACAATCAAGCAATTGTAGTTACTGAGCGCTTACTCTGTGCAGAGTACCATACTAAATGTTTGGGAGCGTGCAAAATAACAGACATATTGACAGCAGCATTTATTACTGTATGCAGAGGGCTGTACCGGTTGCTTTGGGAACATACACTAGAAGTAGTAAACACGATCCTGGCCTGCAAGGAGCTTACAGTTTTAGTCCTTGCCTTGTCTTTCCCATCACTGTAGACAACACCACTATCTTCCCTGTCTCACAAGCCTGTAACCTCGGCATTATCCTCAACTCATTTCATTCAAACCACATATTTGATTCATAACCAAATCACATTGGTTCTACCTTCACAATATGTTTAGAATCATCCCCTTCCACTCCATCCAAATTGCTACTCTGCTGATCCAAGCACTTATTATATCCCACCCTGAATACTGCATCAGCTCCTCACTGACCTCCCTGCCTCCTTTCTCTCCCCACTCCAGTCCATACTTCACTTTGCTACCCTGATCATTTTTCTAAAAAATCATTCGGCCCACATCTCCCCACTCCTCAAGAACCTCTTGTGCTTGCCCATCCACCTTCACACCAAACAGGAACTCTTTACCATTGGCTTTAAAGCACTCAATCAGCACTATCTTCGCTGATTTCCTACTACAACCCAGCCTGCACACTTTGTTCCCCTAATGCGAACCTACTCATTGTACTGCTATCTCATCTGTCCCATGGCTGACCCCTTGCCCACATCCTCCCCCTGGCCTGGAACTCCCTCCCCCTTCATATACGACAGACTACCCCTCTTCCCTCCTTTAAAGCCTTATTAAAATCACATCTCCTCCAAGATGCTTTCCCTGACTAGGCCCTCATTTCCCCTAATCCCTCTCCCTTCTGTATCACCTATGTCCTTGGAACTGTACTGTTTATGTACTTGATATTCATTCCACACTCAGCATTTATGTACATATCCTTATAATCTCCTATTTCCCCTATCTACAATTTATTTTAATATCTGTCTCCCCACTTTAGACTGTAAGCTCCTTGTGGGCAGGGATTGTATCTACCAAGTTTTGTAAGTACAGTGCTCTGCACACAGTAAGCACTCTTTGAATAATTGCCTGCTATGTGCAAAGCATTGTACTAAGTGCTGGGAAAGAACTACCTGGATGAGATGGGGACAGTCACTGTCCCTCAGGGGACTCACAATCAGAGAGTGGGGGTGGTAAAGAGGTTGGTGGAGATACATAAGGAAAAGCAAACAAAAGTATAAAGATAAGGACCTCAGTAAAAACAAAAGGAGCAGCAGGAAATCAGGTTCCTCTCAGCTCAGACTAACAATCAAAGTCACAGCTGTGTCCATGGCAGAAACCATCTCAACATTCTAAAATAATAATAATTGTGGTATTTGTTAAGCGTTTACTATTTGCCAAATGCTGTGGCAGATATAATAGATCAGAAGCCGTCCACATTTGACAGGTGAGGAAACTGAGGCACAGAGAAGGCAAGTGACTTGTCCAAGTGGTGGAGCTGAAATTAGAATCCAGATCTCTTGACACCCAGTCCCATGCTTTTTCCACGAGGTCATGCTACCTCTCCATTAGTGGAGGAGAAGCTATAATAATCTGGTTGTGATCCATTGGTGTCAAAAGTGGCTGACTTCAAAGAGGATTAGTAGATAGTGTATACAGCCAGTCCCAAGACCAATATCTGGCAGACCCAGCTTGAAAAAATGCACCTAGACTGACACTGATACAAAAGACATATTAAATCACTTCTCAACCTCCTTTTCAGGCTGAATAATCTGACTTCTGTACCTTTTCCTCATCAGTCTTATTTAACCACCCTTTAATTAACTTTGTGGCTCTCTGATCATCTCTAATTTTTCTACATCTCCCACCACTAACCCCTACACACTTTACCATCCCTTTGAACTTTTCCTCTGTAATTGCACTAGTTTCTTTCACTTTTTCATTTCTATTTGTTCTAGTCCCTTGTACAGTTCATTCATTCAATCGTATAGCTGGCTCAATGGAAAGAGCATGGGCTTAGGAGCCAGAGGTCATGGGTTCTAATCCAGGCTCTGCCACTTGTCAGCTGTGTGACTTTGGGCAAGTCACTTAACTTCTCTGGGCCCCAGTTACCTCATGTGTAAAATGGGGATTAAGACTGTGAGCCCCACGTGGGACAACCTGATCACCTTGTATCCCCCCCAGCACTTAGAACAGTACTTCGCACATAGTAAGTGCTTAACAAATGTCATCATCATTATTATTATTATTTATTAAGCACTCTCTATTTGCAGAGCACTGTACTAAGCGCTTGGGAAAGTACAATACAACAATAAAGAGTGACAATCCCTACTCACAATGAGCTCACAGTCTGTTTAGCCACCTTCCTTTGCCTGAAGATGGTATTTTCTTGTTTCCTGAAAGAACAACCAACTTACTTGCCTCCTTTACACCCTATTCGTCCTTTGCATGGAGACCATTCAATTTATTTCCTAGTCTATTGCATTTTTTAAATAAAAATCAATTTGCTTTATTCAATTTCCTTCAATGCTTTCTTCCTCAGTTTGCAGTCACTTTTTATTAGGTGAAATAGACACCTTTAGATCCTCAGATAACTCCTTCCTGTGTCCAGGTATTGAATCAAGAAGAGCACTAGCCCTAATTGGTTACTCTACTTTCTGCACAAGAAAATTGTCCCTGATGTACTTAGAGAACTTGTTGGATATTAGATAACCTGCTGTATTGGTTTTCCAGCAGTTGTCTGAATAATATCCCCATCACCATTGAGTTACGTGCCTTGACTGTCTCAGATGGGGACATGGCAGTCTTTTCTTATAGTTATGAATGTTAGCCCTATCAAATATCTCTTTGGTTCGTTTTCATGTTTCCCTTAGCCTTAGTGACTCTTTACTCTGGCCTTCTTCCATTTTGTGATCCTACGAGCATGTATAAACAACCCTAAGGTCCAAGCTAACCTTCATTTTTCTCATGTCTAGGGGAAAGTGGTGCAGTGTGGACTAGTGGAAAGGGCCTGGGAGTCGGGGGACCTGGGTTCAAATCTTACCTCCATCACTTTTTTTATGGTATTTATTAAGCACTTACTATATGCTAGGCACTGTATCAAGCACTGAGATAGATATGACAGTCAGTTTGGACACAGTGCCTGCCCCACTTGGGGCTCATAGCTTTAATCCCCATTTTTACAGATGTGGTAACTGAGGCACAGAGAAGTTAAGTGACTTATCCAAGGTTATGCAGTGGACAAGTGGCGGGGCCGGGATTAGAACCCAGGTCTTCTGAATCCTGGGCCCTGCTCTTTCCACTAGACTATGCTGTTTCCTTAAATTATGGTACTTATGTGCTTACTATGTGTCAAGCAGTTTTCTAAATGCTGGGGTGGATGCAAGTTAAGCAGGTTGGGCACCGTTCCTGTCCCACGTGGGGCTCACAGGAGAATACGTATTTAGCCTCTATTTTGCAGATGATGAAACTAAGGCACAGAGAAAATAAGTGACTTCCCTAAGGTCACATAGTGGAAAGAGGCTGAGCTGGGATTAGAACCCAGGTCCTCTGACTCCCAGGTTGATTCCTTTTTCATTAGGCTATGCTGCTTGACTTGTCTGCTGTGTAAAATTGGGCAAGTCACTTAATTATCTGTGCCTCAGTTTCCTCATCAGTAAAATGGGGATTAAGTCTTCTTCCATATGG
This sequence comes from Tachyglossus aculeatus, assembly GCF_015852505.1. Taxonomy (NCBI): domain Eukaryota; kingdom Metazoa; phylum Chordata; class Mammalia; order Monotremata; family Tachyglossidae; genus Tachyglossus; species Tachyglossus aculeatus. The sequence goes on along the minus strand of NC_052098.1, from coordinate 25,414,332 downwards.
TTTAGACTGTGAGCCCCATGTGAGACAGGGACTGTGTTCAACCTAATGACCTTGTATGTATTCCTGCACTTGGTACAGTGCTTGGAACATAATAAGTGCTTAATAAGTACCATAATTATCATTGTTATTATTATTCTTGAGCTGAGCCCCTGGAACTAGACTGGGAGCTGTACACTAAGCCTTGAGTCCAGGGCTTGATACCTAGTTCTAGCAGCTCTGGTCCACAAAGCGATTTCTGGTTTGGAACAGGTCAATTAATCAATGGTATTTATTGAAAACTATGTGTGGAGCACTGTACTAAGCACTTGGAACAGTACAGTGCAGTAGAGTTGGAAGAAACAATTCCTGCCCACAGGGAGCTTATGTTCTAAAGAGGGAAACAGAGATTTAAAAAAGTTGCAGATGCAGGGAATGGGAGAGAATAAGGATGTGAACATAAGTAATGTGTGGGTGAATATCAAGTGCTCAAGGGGTACCAATCCAAGTGTGTAAGTGACAGAAGGTGGTGCAAATAGGTGGGGAAATGAGGAGTTAATCAGAGAAGGCCTTTTAAAGGAGATGTGATTTTAGGAGAGCTTTAAAGGTGGGAAGAGTAGTGCTCTGTTGGAAATTAAGCGGCAGGGAGTTCCAGGCCAGAGGAAGGAGGTGAGCAAGGGGTTGGAGATAAGCGAGATGAGAATGAGGTACAGAGTTGGCATTAGGGGAGCAAAATGTGTGGGTTGGATTGTAGTGGTAGAAAAGTGAGGTAAGGTAGGAGGAGGGGAGCTAAATGAGTGCCTTAAAGCCGACTGTGAGAAGTTTCTGTTTGATGTCGCGATGAAAAGGCAACCATTGATGTTTCTGGGGGAGCAGGTAGACATGGGCTGAACTTCCTTTAGGAAAATGATCTGGTCAGCAGAGTGAAGCATGGAGTGAAGTGGGGAGAAATGGGAGGCTGATGCAGTAGTCAAGGCAGAATGTGATTTATGTGCTTGGATCAGGGAAACAGCATGGCCTAGTGGAAAGAGTATGGGCTCTGGAGTCAGAGGACCTAGGTTTTTATCTCATTCATTCATTTATTCAATCATATTTATTGAGTGCTTACTGTGTGCAGAGCACTGTACTAAGCACTTGGGAAGTACAAGTTGGCAACATACAGAGATGGTCCCTACCCAAACGGAGGGCTCACAGTCTAGAGGGGGGAGACAGACAACAAAACAAAACATATTAACAAAATAAAATAAATAGAATAGTAAATATGTACAAGTAAAATCAATCAATCAATAAATAGAGTAATAAATACATACAAATATACATATATACAGGTGCAGAGGACGGGGACATGGGGCAGGGGACACGGGGCAGGGAACATGGGGCAGAGGACAGGGGCCACGGGGCAGGGAACATGGGGCAGAGGACACAGGGCAGGGAACATGGGGCAGAGGAAACGGGGCAGGGGCTAGGGACATGGGACAGGAAACAGGGGACAAGGAGTTGGGGGCAGGGAGCTTACAGTCAAGAAGGAGACAAAGTCATTAATGTAAATACAGAAGCCCCCCCCCCCACCACACCCCCATGTGATACAACTGGATATCTGTGATATTTTGCCTTCAGTTGCATTTACTGAGTGCAGTGTGGCTCAATCTCAGGTCCATCACTTGTCTGCTATGATAATAATAATAATGATAATAATGTTGATGGCATTTGTTAAGTGCTTACTATGTGCCAAGTACTGTTCTAAGTGCTAGGGGGGATACAAGATAATCAGGATGTCCCGCATGGGGCTCACAGTCTTAATCCCCATTTTCCAGATGAGGTAACTGAGGCACAGACAAGTTAAGTGACTTGCCCAAAGTCACACAGCTGACAAGTGGGGGAGCCGGGATTAGAACCCATGACCTCTGACTCCCAAGCCCGTGCTCTTTCCACTGAGCCACATGACCTGGGGCAAGTCACTTAACTTCTCTGGGCCTCAGTTACCTCATCTGGAAAATGGGGATTTAATTCTACTCCCTCTTACTTAGATTGTGAGCTCCATGTAGGACAGGGACTGTTTCCAACCTGACTATTGTGGATCTAACCCAGCACTGCATACAGTGCATGGCAGATAGTAAGCATTTAAGTACCATCATTATTATAAGCATGGTAGTAGATGGGTGGAGAGGAAATGATGGGCTCTAGAAGAAGAAGCGAAGATCTGTGATGTCTTTCCAAGTCCCCACTATTTCTCTTTCCTCCTTCTCTGCTGGGCAATCAGAGCACACTGGGAAGCCCAGAATGGAAACAACAGACTACTAGGGCAGCAGTTTCAGTGGTTCAATCCAAAAAAAATAGTAATTGCTGTATGGGTCCATAACATCCTTGGAGCCAAATATGCTCCTCATCCTCTTTGATTGCCTTCAGGAATTGGCATGATATGGCAATCTCTGGTCTATATATAAATGAACATACACACCTATATGGAATGTATGCATCTGTATTTGAAGAAGGCACCATTGAGGATGAAATTCACCTATGAATGTGTGCATAGCTGGAAAAGGCCAATGCAGGACCCACAATCTCAGCTACATTGTGCACGTAAAGGTCGTCTATAAAACGGCTTGTGCCGTGATCTCCTGGTCTATACCCTTCTAGGTTCCATTCCAAGTATGAAGGTGATCACACCATGACTTAGTTGTTTAATCAAGTCTTTGCTATTATCATGAAGCAAGATTTCCAACTTCTCCTGTTTTTACCTGGCTTCACACCACATTCGAAAAAAACAATCATGCTATCTTCAACTTATTCCTTTTCCCTCCCCTCCCACTTGCTTGCTCTGAACCTTTCATGATTTCCTACGCTTCAGCTCTACTAATCAAACAAGGTATCCAAGCACCAGTGGTCACCTGTCTATTGTAATTTTTCATTCCTGTGTGCACAGATGAAGAAGTGAATTTAAAGTTTGTGAAATTTTTACAAAATGATTCCAATTGTCCCAACACGAAGCCTAGAGATGGGAAGATCTATTCTTTTGCAGTTATGCAGGACACCGCACTGCACCCTTTTAGAGCTGGAATCAGGAAAGGAAACATATGGGAGCAGGGCAAACAGACGAGAAATCCTCCAGCTCTAGTCTTCCCTCAAAGCAGATCTAAGATCACCATCCACGGGTCACCAACTCCCAGATGCCTCAAATCAGCTTTCCTAGGGGTCTCAGGATATGTATAAAGGAGCTCTTATAAGGTGAGGGGAGTAACTGGGAATTACTAGTTACTGGACCAACTTTCCCACCCTGATCCATCATCCCCAAAGCATATGTTCTGTGGGTAGGTACTACATTCATTCATTCATTCATTCATTCAATGGTATTTATTGAGCGCTTACTGTGTGCAGAGCACTGTACTAAGTGCTTGGGAAGTACAAGTTGGCAACAGATAGAGACGGTCCCTACCCAACAGTGGGCTCACAGTCTAGAAGGGGGAGACAGAGAACAAAACAAAACATATTAACAAAATAAAATAAATAGAATAAACATGTACAAATAAAATAGAGTACTAAATACGTACAAACATATATACATATTTACAGGTGCTGTGGGAGGAGGAAGGAGGTAAGGCGGGGAGGATGGGGAGGGGGAGTCTCCACTCTATTCTATTCGTTTCTATTCGGTTTTAGGGTTATCTAATAATGTCCTTGGGCTCAACATCAGGGAAGGAGACATTCTTCATCCCTATTTAACTAGTAATCAGGCTCACTATAAAATACATTCAGCTATGTCGGAACACATACCTTCACTATGCATTTTGGCTAGAACATGACGGCAGACTTAGGAAAAGCTCTTCTGACAACATGAGCCTGTCTGGTTATAGCATGATGGGGTGTTGGATGAAATGATGGGTGCCCATATGCCTGACACCTAAAACGGGGTAAGTACTTCAATGTGATCTTTCCTTAATGCGAGCTTGTGCAAGGATGCAACTCTTGCATTGTAGGAGTGTATCCAGTTGTCCTATTTAGCCTAAGAAATGGTATTAAAATTCCTTAATTACATTGGTAGAAGTAAAACAAACAATTCTGCACATTTTTTCTCCAACTAATTTCGAAAAGCAACTCTTCTGTAATCCAACATGGAGTATTTGTCGATTTTCACCCCTTGAAAGGTTGTGCATCCCTAACTACATTGGGAACAAAAATTCATGCTGTGAGTTGTCTGAACTCATAAGCATATAGCAAATGAACTGAGAAGTTGGAGGAGTTTTGCAATGAGTAGCTGCCTGGTTTTGGAACATTTTTGATGTGTGATCAAGTATTAACATAAAAATCCCCAATTATGAGATATTTTACAAACCCTAGAGAACAGATAGATCTGAGAAA